>NC_140773.1:7570812-9970812 GCF_044657685.1 Stegodyphus dumicola
GTAATTTAGCTATCATTCACTATACATATTTGGCGATGTATCATGAAATTCGCGACTGGTGACAAGTTGTTCTGCTAAATTTTATCTTCCTTCTATCGTGCACTGAGACAGTTAAATCTGAATTTTATTATACCTATGTCTACTTCTTACACATGTTTAAGGCTTATCTGAGTCCTGAATAAATAAATTTCCACATATACTTTAGGCTTAGTAAGAGCCAGCAGTAGATACCTTACCACCTGATGCATTCTCAACGAGTCCTAAATTCTGCTACCAAGCGCCTCCCTTTGCCTTCCCTAAATTCTGCCTCCCAGTGGGGCTATACGAGTCCTGGCGCAGGTCTGGGTTTATGTGAATAACAAATTATTCTTAATTCAAATAGCATTAAATGTAATATTTTGGTCTATGAGTAAGTATCATTAACAAAATCTATTTTTAGCATACGGAAAGAAATTTTTGTTAAATTTTTCCTCGCCAACATTTCTTAGAGCATTTAACTTGAATCTATAATCATTGCCAAGCTTAATGTCAACATAAAAGGTTACCATACTCTTTACTATTCAATTACTAACATAAAAAAAATTGTTTAGGCATCGCTACATAAGACATTACTCAAGTTGTCATGTGTTGATAAACATGTGGTGATGAAAACAAAATATGGCTAATCTTTGGAATATGGTAACAGGTAGTTGGGCGACATTTTGGTAAGGTGATAAAGGTTACTAGCTAGTACTTTAGCAGTGTACATGGATAAAGTCAAGAGTGTGCGCAATGCCACTTTTGTGCAATTCTGGGACGTTTTTTTAAGTGAAAATAGGTCAACGTGTATATGGATACCGTGTATGTGCAATTCTTAAAAACGCGGCAAACAGTTTGCGATTCTGCACTTTCTCCCAATTTCGCACCTAATCTTCGTCAGGATTAAGCACTTTTGTTCCATAAAAGTTCTAGCATAAGCATAATTCGGCTAGCAGATTGTTGGAAGAAAATGTTGAGGGGGGGGAATTGCTTTTACTTCATGAAAACAAAATGGCGTCCAAACAAAAACTAGCAGGTTGCTGTAGCAGGGTTGGGCGCCAAATTTTTGCCAAAAAATCGCCAAGTTACCATAATCCAAAGATTAACCCAAAATATAATAAATAATGATTCGTCAGGGATATAAAATATTAGTAGGTGTGAGATCAATGATGTATGTATGTAGAATGTTTCAGTTTAAGATGTATGCCAAGCAGATACGCAGCAATGAAGCCAAATTATTACAAATTCATGCTAAAATGATTGTTTCTTCAATAATGAGATATTTTATTTAGTGACGAAGTGAAATTAAGAATAGGGACTCTCCATATGTTTTATTATGCATGGAGGAGGGAAATCAAATACACATGTGTAAAGCATAAAAAGGAAAGGAAAAAAAAGAAAAAAAAGAAAGTGGGGGGGGGGAGGAATTTAAAAGGCTTCAGATTTTAAATTTTTTTTAAAGGGGCATTTTCAACTGTTAATTATATTTATTAAAAATCATGTTCTAAAGACTAAAACTATAAAATTCAGTTCAACAGCAATATCGCAAATTAATTTTAAAATGAGCATATCTTTAGAATTTTTTATACAGAGTCTCACATGCTGTAGATAAAAATGTTTTTTCGTACAATGTTGCCATTGCTCACTTTGAAATCGTTTAGTTTTTTAATCAAAAAGTGTTACAAAATCTTAAATCGATAATAAAACAATTTTCAAATTCAAATTAGGGCTTCCACATTCCTATATTCTATGGAAGATTTCGTTATTCAAATTTTGATGGGTCTAGGTACCATTGTTTTATCACAATGCGAGAAACATACATACATTTATGCAGATTATTCATTATTTAATTTCTTTAAATATAAGCCACGGTGATAATATATGGTGGCAACAGTTTGAAAAGTGATACAGCCTTTTAAAGTTTTCGACACAAATTGCCAAAGCATAGTCCTTCAGTCCAAATTGCCCCACTGGACTAAGTTGGTGGTAGCTTTGAGGTCTGGATTTCAGATCATTCCGGATACCATACTTTATACTGTATGTATGATACAGAAAATATAAAAATGGAATTTAGAATTAAAATGTGATATAGATGAATAGCTATATTACCTAAAGTTTTTATTAATTGTAGAATTTCCTATACATGTTAAAATTCAATTAAACACTAAATTATTAGTACGAAATTAGAAATTTGGATCTTTAATAATTGAAATGATATTTATTCACATCTCCCATACGAAAAAGAAAAAGTTTGAAAAATTTGCCCATTTTCCCACACAATGTAGGAACAGATAATATGATACTCAAGCAAAACAAGCATGCAACTTAAATGTCATTTCATTTAACTTAAGTCTCCCCCCGTCCCATATTGCAAAACATCATTATCCATGATAATATTGAATCATCCTATAGGATGCGGCTTTAAACACCTGCCAGACCACATTTTCATTTTCGGCCACTGAATGATTTGAGAAGAGCAACATTTTTCAGTTTTATATAGCCCTATACACAATAAGTGAATTCCAAGGACCAACATTTGGATTAGAATGTTGCAAATACTGGTTTCTTTTTGTTGGGTTTTTAGCACTTATTAGAATTAAAGTTTTAGTAAAAGTAAACATCTCTGTTTTATTGTTCTCACAAAACTCTTTATACATCAATCAGCCAATGTATATCGGAAATTTTTTCACACTAGCATTTTCAACATTGATGCAACTACAAGACCAAGAATTTTTGAAATTTTTTAATATATGCTATGTGAAGCATTGCAAGGTTATGAGCGGACAAGTCTGACCCAAAAAGATAAGTATTAAATGAAAGAAAAAGCATTAACACATGAAATGAAATTGTTTAAATAATTATATTATCTGAAACAAATATTAATGAAATAAGAAAAATGATAACACTGAGCATTTTTTCTTGTTTTTTTTCTTTGTAAATTCTGGTTTTTTTTAAGATGATAAATGCTTCATTATTTCACAAACAACCCCTTCTCATTTTTTATTTTGTAATTTCTACATGTAATCTTACTAGATTTTAATTCATTATCTAAAATCTGGAAATTTTTGAAATCCTGAATCACCAAGATTTTCATGATTTTGGATCTTGAACCTCGTACTGTACGTATTTAATTTTAACATAAAGTAATTATTATAATATAAATAAATACCCATTACAGGGTTCATACACATTTCTGCACATGGAAATTAAGTACTTTTAAGAACCATTAATGAAAAAAATTAAGGACCCATCATGAAACGGGAACTGAATAAATTCAATTAAAGATTTTAGCTATGCTTGAACTTCACTTTTGTGATACCATCCTAAAAATAAAATAGATTCACAAGTAGAATGCATTATTATTAAACATAATTTAACAAACATAATTATAAAAAAAAATTTGAGAATAAAATCAACTATATAAAATTTATCAGGTAGCATAACATATTTTACCCTTATAATAGTTGGACATATATGAAAGAATATCAAGGATATTTTGTGTTTTACTAACACTTAACTTTATGTTGATTTTTTTTTTTTTTGTCTCATTTTGTCACATACTTGCTCAGTTAGTAATATTTAGTAATATTAGTTTTAGTAAATAGCAGGTAGATTTTATGTTAACTGGCATAGGTTAAAATGAGAAGTAAAATCATAATCAGCATGATTCATTACAGAAGACTGGCTGGTGCCACTGCTGCTGCTTTTCTACAGAAAAGGCCTGCTAATTGAAACAAACCTGAAAGCTTAATATAGGCATGGTTGACAAGTTTCGAAGAACGTTAGTTATGCTCTGCCTGTCTGACGTAGTTAGTGTCATAACTTTGTATAGAATTTCTGGAGTTGTAACCCAGTTAATATATTTTAAGGTTCCAATAAGCCACTAAAACACTTGAGGTGATAAGCTGTTTTGTATTATTTAAAGTCTCACTAGATGCAAAGAATTGAGTTTTACATTAATTTTTGCATTTTTGTGCTAGATCTTGCAACTATGGTAAAGATTAATGAAAGGCAATAACTCAGTTTAATATGCAGAGATAACTTTTAAGGGTGACCAGTTAGTTACAAATAACTATATTGGATAGTTAGATACCCTGTAGAGTTGTTAGGTTTTTTTTGAAGCAAGAGATTTGAAAAATGAGCAATGCCCTCACCTGGACCTCTCGAATATGTGCTGAGTATGCTAATTGTTACACCACGAAGGCATGCAGAAAGGAGGGAGAAAATGTCTAAAATATAAATGTTTCAAGAAATTATATTCTAAATTTAATGTGACAACTTTTAGAGAGCTAATTTTGTTTTCAAACTGATTTTACATTGTTAAAGATGAAATTGTATTTCATAATAATGCATCCTACATATCAGATCCATAGCTAAGATTTTCATCGCCCGGGGGCAAATGAAAATTCCGTGTCTCCTCCTATTTGCCAAAACCTTATAACCTTTAGTCATTATAGATTTACATGGCCATTATTAAATTTATTTTTTAAAAATATATGTTAAAAAAGCATTATTAAAATCACAATCTATTAACATGTCACAGTTTTAAATATGTGCAATTTATGACATTCATTCTTAGACGATATTTGTGCATCTTTTTAATATGAAGCCTTTCCAGACATTCTGGCTATTGTATATAATTTTCCTTCTCTTTAAGCATCTTTTCTAACAATTAGAAATTTGTTTCAATATGCAAACCAATACTCCCACTAGTTTCTGCATGTTTTATCTTCTAACTTGTCAGTCTACCGACTAGGTACCTATGAGGTTTTAACTGATGTGATAAAAGTTAAATGGTCCCAAACATCTGACAGACATGAAGCAAATTACCGCTATGTCTGAAAGTAACTACAAAGTCAGATAAAGGTTTAGATAAACCTCTTATTTAAAAAGACCTTAGAATATAAAGGCATGTTCTTATGCCAGCAAAATCAACTACAGCTTATGGTAATTGAATTAAACAGGAACACTCAAATTCAAACTAAAAATGTGGACTAGTAGTCAAGGGCTATATGATTTAATTTTAATCTAAGCGGGCTCAGTAACACATTGTAACAAACTCACAATTCATAATGTAACAAATTCAAATATCAGCAGCGATAACACAAAGACTAATAATTACAAATTACCAGAGCTGGTAAGAACTAATGCAGCATGAATGTTCATTCTGGTGAGGAAACAGAAAATTATACCAAAGGCAACAACAATTCTAAACAACTGCTTAATTGACATAATAATAACCGCACATATCTTTGAAGAATAATTTTCTTTCTCTTTATGTATTCGGTTTCTTTCTTCAATACATTTCTTCTTCATTTTAGAATTTTTAGATTTTAATTAGATTTCCATTATTCTAAAAAGCTAAATGCATTTAGAATGTATAAGAAAAGATGCTACTTTTATTTCTTTAGTAGCAACAAACTGAGTTTACGCACTGAGCAACAAAATCTAGAAATGGCAAAATTTTAGAACTTAGGAAGGCACTAGGCAGCAGAATTTAGGATCCACAGAGATTGCATCAGGTGGAAAAATGCGTAGTGTATGATGCACAGAGCGGTAGCTAGGGTTTTCAGTTCCCAGGAACAACTGAAGTTTTTGCATGCCAAGAATGAAAAACATTTCATTCTAAAATTTTGTAACATCAATTCAGCACCCCATCGATGCTGCGCTCCGGTACAGATGTCCCCCCTCCTTACCCCACACTAGCTAGGCTACTGATGATGCATTGAGACATAGTATAAGATGAATCTTTTAAATTATCAGTTTACAATTTCTTTAGTAATAGGAAAATTCCTTTCTATAAATGCCTGGATTGGATTATTCAGTTATGGCAAAGCACACGAGGGCTATCTGCCTAAAGGAAGGGATGCCTTCATGGAGGACTTTCTAAGTCTTTAAATGCCTGTTCATGGTTTAAGATTAGAATTATTTTTGATATTTCTCATGCTTGTGTCTCGTGAAAAGTAGAGAAAACAAAGGGAAGATAAACATGTTAAGAAAAAGACTTCTAGTATCAGAAGTAAAACATTCAAATATTATGTTTTCATTGTTCTTCCGAAAATTCTCCAGAAAGTAAAAGTTCATCACAAATGTTCTGCAAAATATATCCATTATGTGTTAATACCATGAAGACATTTTTCTGGAATCTTCTAGATTCGTGGGTCTATAAATCTTGCCTTCAAACCCTTCTAAACTTTCCAAGTTGCAATGTCCAAAATCCTAAAGAAAAATTACTCCTACCAATTCTGTAACAACAAAAAGCCAGAAATATGTTGAAAAAAAAAAATCAGAGGGAAAAAACGTAAAATTAACCTTATAGAGAAAACTGATTCACATTTGATACAATTATATGGGAAAAACTCTTACCATGGAAAAAGCAAAATGAAGGAATTTTTAATTAATTATAGCTATTTTGCTTTTGCTAAGAATTGTTTCATAAACTGTGCTAAAGCATCATTTAAGCATTTATTATCTTGTTTATTTTTCAGATTCAAAATATTGTATATTAAGTCGTCAAAATGGAATGTAATGTCACTTTAGAATATGATAGCAAAAGATAAAAACGGTTCATTTTATTGTGATTTCTTAAATACAATTTCAATATATCAGCATTATTTTAATGAAATCTATTAATGATATAATGTTTAAAACAGTACTGTCGAAAAATTCCCATATTTTTGAATTAAAAATTTTCTTTAGAAACTGATCGCCAAATTTGGAACTGTTTAATAAAGAATTCATATTTCCAATAGTGAAAAGCTGTTTAAGAGCTCTTCATTAGAAAAAATGAAATAATTTCAAAATGCTTATGGTTCACTTCTTGCTCAGAAACTTGAGTATTCCACCGTTTATATTAGAAACAGGAACAAATTATAATCTATGGAACCTATTCACCCATTCAAAAGATAACTATATTTTTCAATGAATCGCCAAAAAATATTTGTCCAAAATGCTAATTCCTGAAAATGGCAGTCGTAAAAACAATTTCAGATGATTAAAATTAAGGACCTTCTCCTGAATTTAGTTGAAATTAAGGACTTTTACAGACCAGAAAACCTGAGGACTTTTAAGGACTCTTAGGGAATGTACAAACCCTGTATTAATTATTAAAAACTTTCTTTTGACTGTATTTTGTATTCACAAGCAGATTGTTTATTTTTAACTCTCTTTGAAGCATTTATTGCCAAATATGTTTACTTTTATTTAGGATCTCTTGTGATATGTAACGAATTTTATTATAGTGAACCATGTTCATAAATTTTACATATACTGGTATCATAAAAAAGCAGGAAGAGCTAAATGAAAAACAGAAATATACTTATAAATTAATAAGTGCTCCTTCTTTGCTCAATAACATACACATGAAGGACTTAAAAATTATTCATTAGTAACTGAGTAACTTAAGTTGAATCCTAAACACTAAAAATAGTTAGTTTGGTGGCAATACATGTAGTGGTCTTTAAGATTATTAATGTTCATGGAAGAAAATTTTATTTAACAATTCCCCAGACAATTTTCAATTTGTAAAGAGTAATCTTGATACTATGAAACAAATCTACTAGAAATAATATACATAAAATGCTGTTCTTTTAAGGAAGGGGGAATATTTATGCCTAATTTACTGTGTTTTTCCTTTTTTTTCTGTTTTAGATTTTCTTTTAAAAATGTTCTAATAAAAATGAATTTAAAGACATTTACCTTGAAGATCATGTTCTGTAATAAATTCTTGAGAATCACTGTCCTCGTCATCTTGTTGGGAATAATGAAGATCTTGAAGATATGGTAAAACACTCATGCTACAAAATTCATCTTCACTATTCAAAGGAATACAAGGGTATTCTTCATTATCTGAATATTTCTTTTTAACCCAGCTGAAAAAGTATAAGAAACATAATTATAGAAAATTTATTTTACAGCATGAGTTTTGATGACATAAAATTTATATTCATCTTAATACTCGCAATGCCAAACATTCAGAATTTTTCAAGTTATTTTATTTTCTGTTTTTGAAAAATTAAAGTTTTTTAATTAAAATTTTAACTTAAAAATTTAATGAAAATGATAAAACTCATGAACTAATAAATTGGATCATAACAGTTGAAATCCACAAGTCCAAAATAGTCTGTTAAAAAAAAAAAAAAAAAAGTTTTACTATAGGAATTTTCTAGTCAAGGAGCAAAGTGACAATATAGGTATTCTTATGTGTGCTTTCCCTTTGTTGTAATAAAGGCTTTGTATACATGCTTTTATAAACGCCTCAGTATGACAGGCAAATTTCCAAAGGTGAAATTTCAGATGCCAAGCTTCCAGAAAGATAAATTCCAAACTTCCATGTTTTTAACCCTTTCTGGAAAGGAAAGGAAGTTTCACTTTCACAATATAACTATGGAACAGACCATCGTGTATGTGTATATATATATATATATACACAGGATTATATATATAAGTATAAAATATGATTGCTACATTAAGAAAGTAATAATAATTGGCAACCTCTAAATTAACCCTTATATGTTTGTTCATTTTTCTCCTAAATTCAAAAACATTCTAATGTCATATTACTCTTACATAATGCTGGATACAAATGGAACTGACACCCCAAAGACAACCAATAGCAGCTTAGCTTTACATATGCATGCCCTTCACATGCCTATGCATTACTAGAAATTAATTCACATTAAGTATAGTAAATAACTAATACAATTCAGGCTTAATTCAGTACACAATAGGAGCAAGACAAAATTTAGCGAAACAACTTGGCTTTTGTCGCCAATCTTGTGGTACACAGCCAATAATGTATAACGGACGCTATTACGCTAGGCTAAAATTATCTTTACTGATTCTAAGGCATTTCAGTTAATGAAGCGGACTGCGCTGCTCTCTAATCTTCTAGTTTGATCCAGCTTATTATTTTTTGTAGACTTATTATTACAGCAATTTTATAAAAACTAAGCTTGAACTTTTGATTATGTCGAAAAGAGTTTCCAATTCTGGAGCTGCCAAAGGATCTACAAAGCAAAACCATGTTTCGATGTCTATTACGCAAAAAGTGGAATTGCTGCAAAAAATGGATATAAAGGCATATCTGTCTTAAAATTATCGGAGGAGAATGGCATTGGAAAGTCAACTGTATATGACATAAGAAAAAAGGAAAAGGAACTTTTTGAATTTTTTGTGGAAACAACTTAAACAACTTACATTGAAAGAAATGTTTAATAAAGTAAACAAATAAATATTAAGCTTTTTTTTTTTGTAAATTTTGATACCCTTTAGATCATAATTGTTCTTTATTTCATAAATTACAATTTCATATTTTAATTGTATAATTTCTGCATGCCATCTTACCAGATTTAAATTGATGATCTAATATCCGAAAAAATCCCAAATCCGGAATCGCCGAAGTCCCGGCGAGTCCGGATTTCGGACTTTGCACTGTACATAAAAAATGTTTTACTTACTCATGTTCTCTGATAAGTTTTAATGTAAACCTTTCTTTAGGATCTTTACGAAGCATACCTATGAAAAATGAAAAAAAAATTATATCTTATGTATTTCAGATAACAATGTATAAATACTGATATGAAGTAGAAATCTCTTAATTTTGTTTTACTAGCAAGAAATATCCAACTTATAATACTTTTTTTATTAAAAAAAAAACTCAATACATACAGCATCAAACAATACAAAAGTAATATACAATTTTGTGTTAAATGCACTTAACTTTTTACCATGTACTTTAATTAGTTAACCTTCCAAGCAGCCATGTGTGGCCTCAAAATCATAAATTTCTCAGAAGGGCTATGAATATTTTCTTACACTGCTGGCGATCTAAAATGCAACACAAAGAAGAACCAGAGATACCAAAGCCAAATTTATTTCAGAGATTATAGATAGTATTAATATTAATTTATTTTGAAATACAGCCTTCTTTGAGGTGAGGAAGACAAGGAAATCAGTAATGAGTGTTGCTTCCTCGTTAGTCAATAACTGCAGCTACATCCTGCAGCACTAAGTAAAAGAAGGCAGGCTTTGGATGAGTGGCAGAATGGCAGCCCGTGTTACCTCCACATGAAGCGAAAGTTCATCTGGTATCTGCGGATGTGGCATGTCAAGCTAGGCACTCTTCAATCATTGACCAGATATGTTTGATGTGCAATAGATCTGGAGAATGGGCAGGCCAGAGTAACAATGTAATATAATGGGCTAAGAAGAA
This sequence comes from Stegodyphus dumicola, assembly GCF_044657685.1. Classification (NCBI taxonomy): domain Eukaryota; kingdom Metazoa; phylum Arthropoda; class Arachnida; order Araneae; family Eresidae; genus Stegodyphus; species Stegodyphus dumicola. Next base: position 7,581,044 of record NC_140773.1, read on the forward strand.
AGCTTGAATACTGTGTGCAATGAGCGGTCATACACTGTCCTCTTGAAATGTTGCCACAGGCAAACCCTGAAAGGAAGAACAGACTGCAAAACCTCCGAGATACAGTGTTAGCTCATAAGTGCACCAATACTGCATACTAGGAGGTGCGAGAGAGGAATCCAACACCACCCAACACTATAACACCGGGTGCAGGACCAGTATGATGCTATATAACATAACAGTCGAGCAGCCGCTCTCCAGTCTCCAAACTCGAATCCGACCACTGTGGTACAGTCGGCAGAGGCTTGATTTGTCTGAAAAATCACTGTCATCTGTCCATTTTCACCATTAAGTGTACCACTGCAAATGTGAAAGAATCTTGTTTATCGTACATATATAGTATAATGGGAGGAAGGTATAACCCAGAAGCAGAATTCAGCAAACACTGCTGCCACCTCTGGCAATAACTACAGCTGTAATATGGTTAGGTATTGAGCCGACCTCAGCAGATAGGGGTACTTCATTCCACGCAACTTCAACTCTATGCTAGAGTTCATCAATCATAGCGTTTGGCTTATGCTGACATGCCAGTCTCTCGACAACCCAGACTAGATGTTCTCAAAGGGTGAGAAATCTGGAGAATGTGCTAGACAGGCAATAACTCACCTTTTGTGTTTGTTGAAAGATGGTATCATGCAGGCTTCGAAAATAGGGTATGGCCATAAGCCTCAATATGTCAAAAATATAATGATGGTTGTTCACAAAATTGGCTTTAAAAATAAGAAGTTACTGGCATTTGTATCCAGTGACATCCCATACCAGTACGCCAGGTTCATATAATGAGAACAATTGCAAGCTGGCAATGTTTATTTTCCTGAATGCATCCACAGTTACTTATGTCCATTACGATGCTGTATGCAGAAATGGAATTTGTCTGAAAAGATGAAATGGTGCCATATCTGTGTCTAATGTTGTCATTCACTGTAGACATGGCTTGTCTCTGCTGCAGCATCAAGGGAAGCCGCAACAATGATCACAATGTTCACAGTTTGTGGTGTTGCAGGCATTGTCACACTATTGGTGCAGACACTTGTCATCCTATGCACAGCCAGGTCCTCACTCAGGATACATGACATGGCTGTACAATCCAACAAGGCCAAGAAAACATGTCTGTCCTCTCAGGTGTTAGTGGCCAGAGCCATCGAGATCCTTCATGGCACTCATTATAGCCCTCTTTAAACGATCAATTTCATATTTGCTTGATAGTCATGGGATCTTAACCAATCTCGTATAACATTTAACCACATTTATCATGATCCTGCCATGGCCAAATTCTGAGCAGTGCTGATAAGTTTCTCCTAATATAAGGCATAATACAACCTCAAACAACCAACATTTAAATGAGATTCCCAAATGAGAAACCACTATGCAATCTTCCCATTAATAATGTAAAAAGCATTATTCATACCTGCTTTGTGCTCATGTACTGGAATGCTAATCATTTTCATATCCCAATATGTAACACCTTAAATGCAGTTTATGATTATTGTTAAAATGCCACCTTCATTGTGTAGCAATTTTAATGGCAAGCAGTATATTTTTGTTTCATAACCCCAACCCATAATCTCATACATTAATTACTATAATCTTAATATAATATCATCATTTATAGACTATTATCATATATTTTTAAATTTCATTTTTACAACTATTCAGCATATTTGTTTTTTAAAAGTTTTTTTAAACTGTTTTTGATGATTTCTTTTTCATACTTAAATGACACCATAAATTAATTAATACAGACATATTTTATTTATTCTGCCACTTGTTGCCAGCAACTTTCAGCATATTTGATAATAATCAGATAAATTGATTTGGAAAGCACAATATAAGCTCAGTAAAAAATCAAAATAAATTCAAACATATAAAAACATTTGATTCAAATCTGTAACTAAAGAATACATCAGTTAAGCATTTAGCTACCCTATTATTTTTAGTAATAAGCCCAGTAACCTTTGTGTTGAAATGTTTTGATATATTCTTAATAAGTGAACATTTTCTAGAATAAGACTCTATATTGCAGAAGGAATATCTCATAAAAATACCTAGAAGCAAATCTTGTAAAAGTGGATCTAGATCTTCAGGAACTTCAAATTCTCCTTTACCGATGTTTTCGAATAATTTATAAATATTATCACCTTCAAATGGATATCTTCCAGTAGTAAAATTATACCTAAAGAAATAAAAAATAAAATAAAAATATTTAAATTTCTTATATTTAATTAATAATACAATATTTTCTTTATTAACCTTGTACACAAAATAAATGGGACAATTCTATATCTCCCGTTCTACTGGACCTATTGCCGAAATTTAACTTGCGTTTTCCATATTTTGAAAACGCGAATATTAGATTTATATATAGCAGACATGGCCATACTGTGGCTCGTGAGCTATTGCGATTCTTTGTCATCTAAAACACATTTTTCTTCTGAATTTTATGCTGGGCATCAGTAAAATTGTTTTTCCATAGTTTTTGGAAAAAATGTTTAACGATTTCTTAGGTTAGGATCCAAAGATTCAAATGATCTCATGTTAACTGTGTGGAGAAACAAAATTATTTTTTAAGGAAAAGCCTAAACAAGTTAATAGCTTATTTTACAATAAATATTCTTTCTTAAATAACAGTTTTTCTGCAGTGTGCATTGAGGTATATCATGTAATTTATCCTTTCTAAAAGACTGTTCATGAATAAAAAAAATGCTCAATTTTCTTTTAAATAATGATTTGTAATTTACTGAAATAACATTTTTTAAATGTAATTGTAGACTGATGAATATGCTTCTGATTCATTTTACTTCTACTAAAATAACACAACAGTACAAGTACCATTGCCCAGTACAAGAGTCACAAATTTTTATTTTCTTGAGACTTAACTTTTCTGAACACAAAACAGCACATATAAGATGGTTTGTGACTTCTAATTTATGTACTTAAATATTTTATGCTATAACACATACTAAAAAAGGTTAAAAAATATTTATAGAAGTATTAAAAACATAAGTTTCTTACAATGTAACACCAGATGACCATATATCTACTTTAAAACCAGAGAAGCTTTCCAAACCAATAGCAATTTCTGGTGGCTGAAAAGCAGGAGATCCTTGACTTGTATAACAAATATCATCTTTGGCAAATCGATCTAATGCCTTCAAAAAAATAAAATATATATATTTAATTAAAGGATAAAATGTGTCCTTCATTTTTAAACTGCTAGACAAATATATGGTTTTGTACAATCTTATTGATATTTAACTATAATATTACATGCATAAGAATTTATTAAATTCAGAATTTTATTTACTATGATCATTAAAAAATATGAGGTTTCAAACAACCACCATTTTCCAAGTGACAGAGCTGAATAAAATGCTTTCTTTGGGAAGGAAGGTCTGAAATAAAAGCAACACTTCTCATCATGAATACAGTCAAATAAGCTGAATTATTTACTATGGTCCACTACAGTAAACTGATGATAATTAAAACCACAAGAAATTTAAACTTTACAGTACATGAAAAAAATTTTTTATGATATTAATACATCTCTATGTAGTTAGCTTTTGTAGTGGAGCAAACATACAAATAATCTTCAGTATTCCATCATATATGTTTTCTAGCATTTATGGAGTTATACTTCTAGAAGCTGATTTTACATAATAAATCCATCAGATCCCAACCAATAGTAAAATAAAAAAATATTTAAAAACACAATACCTTTAGAATTATTGATATACAATCTTGTGCTTGTCTTGAGATAAACAAAAAGCATGAGACATACATAAAACATAAAACTTGATATAACAATATATAAAAATCACGATACTGATGTTTGATGGACATCATCATCTAAAATGTATCTTAAAAAAAAAAAAAAAAAAAAAAAAAAAAAAAAAAAAATTGCACCAACAGAAGTTAAATATGGAGACCAGGAGGAGACCATATGAAGTGTATCATATCCTATTAATCTTAACAAAGCACTGGTCTAAACGTACTTTTAAAAGGATAGCATAACAGAAAGATTCTCCATCTATTTTAATATTGCTGGTATCTAAGAAATGGCATAATGCTGAAGAATATCCAAATAAACATCACCATAGATAATTTTTTCTACTCCTTCTCCACCGAAAACCAAGTAATTTCATAGATGGTGAGGCTGCATTATTCAATCAGTTTGAGGTGCCTTGTTCAAGTTGCCTCAATTCATGTAAATTCTCAGATCCTCTAGTTAGATATTGATCTCTGTTGATAATTTCTAAAATGTGAAAGATGCTTTTACTACTGAACATTGTCTTAAAAAATGCTGTTGCCATTTTAAAGAGTCTGAATTATAATTTGCTACATGTGCAATATACAAGGCAACTGTGGTCAGTCACTATATTTTATCTCCATAAATTTCTTTTTTTTAATCATGTCTCATAGGGTTTCTGAGGGAATGAAGTAACCATATTACAAGTCAGCAATGCGAAAAATTATTGCAAAATGTGTTATTAATATTGCACTACACATCTGCGTTCACCATCTATGATGTTTAAAAAAAATGGCAGTTATAACAAGTTTCTTCAGGGACAACAGTCTCTCCAAATGGCTATGAATACTAAGGTTTCTATATCTGTTTCCCAGATTTCTCACAAAGTATGAAAAAAAAAAAAAAAAAACAACAACAACATGAAAATAAACAAGTATGACTCAACAAACAAAAGGAAATACCAAAAATTGAAGACATCAGCCACACTCAACTTATTTACATGTTCACAAATATGAATACACAGTTGTCAAATACAAAAATGAGGTAACCACTTTCAATACTGATACACTGAATAGACTGAACATACTTAAAACTAATGAAAGAAACACTACATATTTTCATATCAGAAGACTCTACCCCACCAAAAAAAGTCTAAATTATGAATAAGTCAAGTTCATTATTCAGGTTATTGGGCACTGCAGTCAATGACAAGTCTGATTCATCAGAAATATCCAATAAATCAATCACATACAGACATTTATTTCACTGAAATTTCTACAAACTATTTTAGCATGTGTCAAAAATTTAATTTTTTTTTTGAAGAAATAAAATTATATTTTTTTAATCAGTAATGGAGTTTTAATTCTTGAGAAGGGCATGCCGGTATATTTTATCTGCTATTTGATATTTTTCATGATATATGGTGATACATATGGTTATAAAATACTTTATTGCCTAAATTAACTTTATTTCCCATGAAAGCTTTTATTCAATTTAGAGTCTCAAAAGTTTTATTTTGTTTTCTAAATGGATAAAAGTGTTACAAGCTGTTGGTGCATTCTATGCACTATGTGCCTTTTTATAAAATCAGATGAACACTTTTTTTTTTTTTTTTTGTTATTCTAATAAGCGTCAAAGGCCACAGTTTGAACTCAAATATAATTTCTTTTAACTTTTACATTTTTTCTCTTGCAACTTTCTTATTTATTAAAAGATTATTTATTTTTATCTTTTTATGAATAAGTTCTTAGAATCTGCAATACTTTCAGTTTATATGTGGATAATAAATTAGAAATCTACATTTTTCAACATACTTTACTCTTGGAAACAGGACAAAACATAATGGCCAGCAAATGAAGAAATTAGTCAACTATTAAAACTATGAAGAACAACTGAACCAATTGAAAATGAAACAAATATTCAAAATGAGCACTATAGCACATTTAAGCAAGATGTTAGGCTTTTAACCACAAAAGCCCAAACATTTTAAACAGCATAAAATACCATACAAAAGAAAACTTGCAAAAAGTTATTTAAATACATAGCAACATTCTTTATGATGTTTTAAATTCTTGATATTATCATGTTAGTAAATATAGGAAAAACAAATCTTATTATAATGCATTTTATAACAAAAAAATCTCTAGTAAGTGTTTGTGTAATATTTTTAGCATGCCCACTGGATGATTAAATAGATGAAAAAAATATCTGCCCATGCTTATTCATTACTGTATAAAATTATACGAGGCGAGATGGCCATGAAGGCAATGGGAAGCATGATTTGATTTATTTCCTAAACCTGCTAAAAAATGACTATGACAAAACACAAAAATACTTGTTAGAACATTTCTCCATTCACTAACTTTTAGTATGTTTGTTATTTTCAATACAATATAGAACATTGCAGCAAATAAAAAGGGATGCAGTGTAAAAAGGGAATCTTACTTCAGCTACACCCAGATCTGATATTTTAAGAGTTTTGCATGTGGTTAAAAGAAGATTTCCAGGCTTAATATCCTTATGAATTATTCCTTGGCTATGTAAATACTCTAAGCCATCCAACAATTGACAAAAATACCTAAAAATTAAGGCAATAAAAGTATTTGTTAGTGATCATCATCATCATTAGAAAATGTAGCTGACTCTTTTAACAACATAAATATTAGGGCACTATCCTTCTTGCTAAGATTAACCTACACATAACTTTTGATTTACCCAAAAACTTAACTGTAAATGGCTTACTGTTGAAATAAGCTTTACTGTTAACATGAATAATCAATCAGTACATAAGATACATGTATAAAATATTTTACTTTTGTGATAAAATAAATTGGAGGAAAAGAAATGCTTTATATGCATGGCTCTTGCTCAGTGCCTACATAAATGGTGATTTGATGGATATAGTTCTTTATATTACCACATTATTAACACTAGACACTAAAAATAAAAAGTTTCTGTAGCAGATTTGTCTGTATGGTAGCAAATAAAACAGGTATATCATCACATTGTGTACGAATGAATGCAAAATTCATGCATACACAATATGCCTAAATTTTAGTATTTTTCTCAATCACATTTTTAAGCTAAATGGTTTATCCACTTTCAATTTATTTCAGATATAAAAAAAATCTTAATTTATTTATCAAAAAATTCTTGCACAAGTGCAAACATGCAATTCAAATGCACGTTATGCTCAAGGGCCACAGTAATTTTTTGCGATGCAGTAAAATGACAAGATATTCAAAATTTGTTTTGCAAATATTTTAGATATATGGATTGCAAAATACATCACTCTATAAATTTTAATATCTGTTTCATGCAACATAAAAAATTGAGATAAAATGAAAAGAAAAATTATATAAATCTAAGATTATTACATAAAGCCATACATGTCAACTAAAGCTGATTTAAACAAGCAATTTAATTTTGATATCCATTTCATTTTTCATACACTTTAACATAAATCTTTACTTTTTTTTTCTGAAAGAAACTTTGTCTACTGCAATTGAAATTACATTAAAGTTAATATTACTAATAATAGATAATACTACAGGACACATTTGAATTATCTGCATCCTCATCAAAAAGTATTCAAGAGGCAAAGCAGTATGCTGCTAAAATAGTTATGTGGCAATCTGTGATGTCACCAAAAGCATTTAAATAGCAATCCAGTTATGTGCATTGTGTCTACTTTGGCTGATGCCAAGTTTATGCAATTCTCTCATTTTTTCAAGCAAAAAACAAATCACTATCTTTATAAAAAAAACAACTGTCGGGGGGGGGGTGGACCTAGAGGGGGGGGGGAAGGAGGAAAGTGCTTTTTTATAGTTTGACCGTCTCAAGCACAACCCTGGTTGGCATTCTGCCAAAACACATGGACTCGCCCAAAAGGGACGGTATTACTTGCTGCGATGTGAAAGGTCTTCTCTTCTCCTGAAAGAGCTATGCTGGAGGGAAAGAAAGTCCCCATACTTCCACCCTATTTTGAGAATAATTCGGTCCGAATGGCGCATGCGTGTTTGCACTCATGGTCCCGGATGAGGCAGTCGAACTATACCAGTGCTTCTTGCTTTTAAAATTTTATTCATTGACTGCTCTTGAATGATTGCTCTTTGCTGATTTACTGCTCTTTAATATAAATTCTCATTTATTTGACAGCACTTTTATTGCTAGTGAAATTACATTCAAGTCAATGTTTCTACTTTAAGACTATAAAAAGTAGTAAGAAATAAGTATATAAAATAAAAGAACCTACCGAATGAACATTTAAGACACTACGAATTGCAACAGATATTTTGTGTCAAAGGCACTGCCACGTTTTTTTTATGAATTTCTATCACCTATAAAGGTGATGAATACAATATCATTGGCCAACTTACTAAAAAGCAGAATTTTGATTTCAGTTGCAAATTTAAAGTTTCTACAACAAAGTCGTTAAGAGTTTAAAAAGCATCTATGAATTATTGCAGATAAACAAATGTCATTGATTTACATACAAGCTGGACAAACCACTAGCTTTGTACCTGTATGTTAATGTTTATCACGGAGAATGTAATTTTTATATTTATGAAAAAATGCACATAAATGAGAAATTTCAGTAATTCAATACAAAATATTAATGAATTATTTCAATAAAAAATGATAAAAAGTAAGTATTTAAAGATAATCTGTAATTTGCATTACACTTACCAAACTTTTGTCTTCCTTGGTGTCCACTTCCACCTTCAAAGTACCTACTTACTCATATCCCACTAACTGCCTCACCCAACCAATTCAATTATATTGTACAGTTCTATACTAAAGTTCAACTCCTAGACTTATAAAAGACAGATGACTTAATTTTCTGTCATATCTTTTTAGCAGAGTAACTACAAACTCAGATAAAGGTTTAAAATAAGCTTTTATTTATTTTTTTGTCAGCCTCTTGGTTTCATAAAACTGACCAACAGAAATACAACCGAGAGATAACAACAAAAAATCAAATGTCCGCTGCTTGGGTGAAAACAGTTCCATGACCGTATGAATGCTGAGAGATATTTTAGTATTAATAACACTACAGTTAGCGACAGAGGACTCAAGGGAATATCAAGACTACATATTGTGGTTAACCTTCAGTTTTTTTCCCCCATAATATGATAATAGAATACTAAAGCAGTTTAAAAAAGTAGTGATTTGTAATTCTTTTCTTACTTTCACTTTACAGTGGACATGACACTATCAACACTCTCTCTCTTTTCTTTTTTTCCCATTTTTTTCACAAATAAATGAAAAATTTTCATTAACACCCCCTTTTGTGTGTGTATGAAATTTTATTTTTTTATATCTATCTATGCAAATCATATATTAATCCTAATTTGTTCTTTTAGACATATTTGAAAATTTACCTCTAAATATCTAAAATTAGGGACAAAATTCAGTATTACTTTGGCAATGACTTTAACTAATGATCTACACATTGTATTATCTTAAATACAAAAATAATAATAAAAAAAAAATATACCAAATAAGAAAAACATTTTAAACAATTTTAGAAAGTTAAGTTTAAAATCATTCACTAAAGTTGATAAGTTTAGACACATACGGGAGTCTTCAAGGAAATCAGAATTACTGACTGAAGGTTTATTTTAAAACAATTTAGCAAAAGAAAATCTGAATAAATAGCAAAGAGACTAACAGCAGCATATGAGAAAAGAATTTTCCCTTTTCTGAAGTAAGATTTATATTCTATAATACAGAATCTGGAACTGTAGATAAGGAGTCCAAACATTGTGTAATGAAAATTATGAGGAAACTGATTGACAGTATGTTCCTGACTGCTTTAAAAAGAACGATTTTTTTGGTTTAAAATAGCAAGGAGTTTATTTTAAGATCACCATTAATTATACAACAGGCCAAAAATTCCAATAACAGTTCTTAAGATCTTCACTTCCAATGTTGGTTTCCACGATGGGTTTTGGTTTCCTTCTCTGGGCATACCATATCAAATGTGATGCAGGAGCAAAGTTTGAAGTAGAATACTTAAATTGAAACTTTAAATGTGCATAACGGATGTCAGAATGATGTGAAACTTAACTGAATGGAATATTCTGAGTGCTAACTTAGTTGTTATGCAAATTTATTTTATGTATGCATGCTTATAACGTGTATTCAGAGCTTATAAATATTTTACTTCATGCAAGCAACTTAAAATTTCTTATACAAATACAGCAATAAGATATTTGTTATTTTGTAAGAAAGTAACTCCACTGTAAGAAAATAAGTTCAAAATGTAAATATAATCATTATTACTAATTTTGCATTTTACCTTATTTTTAATACTTTAACTTAACATTAGAACTTTCTGTTTAAGTTATAAAAATGACATTTTATTAATATCTGCAAGAATCCAGATACTTTGATAAAAAGCAGATTTGATAGGAATTATTTTTGCATGTTAGATTTATTTACAAATTGCATTGGGGCACACAGCGACATTCCGAGCTCCAAGCTCATGAGCCTGTGGGAGTGAAGTGGTTGAAAAATTGAATTTTCTAAAACATACTTTGAATATTTTAATTTTCTTTTAATATTTCAGTCAGAGCATTTTCACCAGCAAGTAGGTAATTTATATATAACACAGACACTTTCTTAAAATTTTTCTTTCTTAAGTGACTCTATTTACAAGTTTCATTCTGCACACACATTTAAAACTTTGAAAACATGAATTTAAAATTAAAAAAAAAAAAAAATGTGCAGCAACATTACACATTCTCTTCTGACCAAAATTATGCTCCAAATATTTGCATAGAATTCTAAGAAAATTCTAAAAATATATTAAGATACTATTTAGAAATAAAAAGGTACTTTGTTGGCTTTTATGGCAGATGAAGGATTGATCACCAAATTAAGTGGGAATTATCCAGAAAGGGGATTTATTTTTTTTTAAAGCAGGAATTAGTATTTAAATTAGTATTACAAGTCTGGAAGTTAATTTAAAAGTTTTTCTTTTTTTTTTTCCATTTCATTTGAATTCCATCATTTAAAAAAGGTCCTTTATTTAGGTATGGGCCTAAACTTTGGTGACATTTTTTCCTTGATACTTTGGTCATTAGTAAAACCAACAAGCACCATAAAAACATCTATATAATATCTCATATTATCATGAAATATAATTATAACATATTATTTTTAAATGATTACTATCTAAAATATGAACTTACCCATGAGCCTGCCCAATAGGAAATTTCTTTTCAGGTAAATTTTCTAACATTTGTTGAAGAACAGATACACAATATTCCATAACCATATACATTTTCTGTTTCTCTTCATTATATAAAACATCAACTAATTTAATGACATTTTTATGGTTGAGTCTTTTTAAAAGTAAAATCTCCCTAGAACACACACAAAAAAAAGGTTTAAAAATTTAATTTTTTGTTCATGCTTTTACTTATAACAAACACACTTTTTCTTATAAAAATTGTTCATATTTTGTTTTAAAAATATATTTAATGATTTTTTATGATGATGTACATATTCACATTTTTTGCAACAATATAGTTAATAGATCAATCATATATTATTTAAATTTAAAAGGAATATATATGTGTAATAACTTTGTAAGTTAGTGACATAGTAGATGAATAAAGACATTTGTTGAATTTAATTATTTCCCTGTTTTCAATATCTGTCCCATATTACCATGATATTAAAATATTTCGTTTCCTTGCTTTCTTTAATGATCTAGATCACAAAGTTATGAAAAGCAGAAGCCTTTTCTTATCAGCTAAAGCCCCATTTTAAGGTGTAAGGAGGCTCGGCACTTCTGTTCATTCATTTAACAAAAGCCTTTCAAAATGCTCTACTTTGAGATAATTTTCTTTAAATTTCTCTTTTGATAATAATATTCAACAGTCAAAACTGTTTTTCAGAGAGATATCCAATTTTATTATTTACCAAGCAAAAATTCTGAGAATAGTTAATTATAATTTTGTCATCTTCTCAATTAATATAAAGCAGACAACATTTAAGAGAGTTGTAAATTCACCATGATCAATTAGATAAGAACATTCACACAGTATTTCAATTCCGTCTTGGATCCTAATGAGCAGCCTGTCTGCTTGGGTATTTTCATAATTTTCCTCATGCATAACATTCCTTATGTGCTTCATGCTGCTCTTTTTAAGCCCCGAAAAAAGAACAAAATGAAGCATATCTACAAGGTGCCTGCAAAAAAAGTAACCTTGCACCATACAACCCTTCATCATTCCTTCTGCTTCTAAGAGGTCAGAAAACAGATCTCTGATCTTCAGAATGAGTTTCTAATCACTGCTGTAAACATGTGTTTTTTAAAGCATATTTTCTTCACACATTTTTTATGCTGTATCATAACAATTAGCATCAAAATTTTAAATAATGTTAAACGATAAATTTTGAGTGAAGCACGAGGGAAATATAATTGATATTTTCAAAAGGCTCAACAAATACATCTTGAGCATTTATCAAACGCATTAGTTATAAGGAGGGAAAACATTTTTTCGAGGGGAGTGAAACTACTGGTGATGAGAGCTGTTCAAGAATACCTTTCACATCCATTTGTTTTAAATGAAAATATAGTACAAATGAGAAAACCTGTGCACTTAATCCATCAACAATAAGAAATACGAAAGCTAAGCTTAATAACAATAAGAAAGATTACCAGCGAGTTAATTTTTTTTTAAAGGATTATTCATCTAAAGAAAACTTATACAACAGTGGATATTGGGAGGACTACATCATAAAACAAATTAGTTTTCTCATGATTTCTCTATCATTTTGCTCAAACATTAATGGCCATAACTGACAAAAACATCAACAAAATTTTTTCAGATTGTTGGAGAACATATATGGTGCATTCTCAGTGGAGTCCAAGAATGGATCATGGAGAAGATCTAATTCAGAACTCTATAAAATCTACAAACTACCTGACATTGTAAAATTCATCAAATTACAGAGACTTAAATGGGCTGGCCATCTGGCTAGAATGAATGACTATCATTATTGCAAGAAAATCATTCTGACAAAGCCCATAGGCAATAGACCTCAGAGCAGGATGGACCAAGATGGACCCCACCAAGATGGATTGATTGTGTCAAAAAAGATCAAAATATTTTAAAAGTTAAAAACTGGAAAACAGTTGCCAAAAGCAATGTTGTCTGGAAAAGACTTCTGAGAAGGCGAGAGCCCACCCAGGGCTGTCGAGCCATTGAAGAAGAAGAACATATAAGGCCAATGAAATGGGCAGCTATGAGCATTTTACTGTGAACCATGAATATAATTTCATGAACCTGAATATTGGCTATCATAATCAAACAGGTGAGCATTTGTGGAACAGTGCAAAGTAAGGTAACAAATACCAGACAAAATGCTCGCCATCATACTTAAAAGAGTTCATGTGACATTGTATTCCTTCAAGAAATGAATTTTTTTCCCAAGGTTAAATCATATAAATGTCTGTCATTTTTTCACGCCTCTTGTTCAATTTTGTATCTCTTTTTTTTTTTTTTTTTTTAGCTCATATTTATTTGATACAATAAATTAATTTTCCCTGACACAAGCTTTCTTCGCTTCCCAGCTAGCACACTAGTGTGACACAGCATTTTCTCATTCATTCTTGCCCCTCATGCATTCATTCAATGTCCGAGTTTTGGAATATTTTAAAAGCTAATATTTTTGGCACAAAATGGTATTATACATCCATAAAATTTCACATATGTGCAGATTTGATTTTCTAAATGTATCTCCTGCTCAAAATGAGATAACGATGACTCGAACTCTTTGACTTTTTTCTTCTATCGCTAGAGCATTGGGTGTTCCTTTAAATACATGCGATATTTATAAATATTTTGAGAGTTTTTTTTTAAGGAGGGGAGAGCTACAGTTTTTTTTTTTTTTTTTTTTTTTTTTTTTTGCTACACAGCAATTGGTGTTTGCAATCCAGTTTCTAATCAATATTTATACCATGTGTATGTAAAATATTTTTGGTCAAAAAGTTTTAACAAATTATGTGAATCCAAATCAAGTTATATCTGTAACATTATCATTTATACCAGAAAAGAAACTTCAGGATTATATGGGGCAAGAAATGTTAAATCTCTACTGGAAGAACTTCCTGGTGATTTAAAACTCGAAGTATTCAACTTAAAATCATCATTAAACTTATAAAAGAAAATAAAAAATTACGGACTTTTTACCTTTTACATACATGCTTGGATCAAGAAAGGAAATTTTTTCAAGTCTGGAACCTAAAACATCTAATCCTATTTAAAAAATATATAACATTTTCTAGTCATTTAATATTTTTTTTATTTCTTGCAACCACTAACAAATTATCCTAATTCTCTAACTAATCATCAAAAAATACTATCCTGTCCAAGTAAAAATTTTGCAGGTAAGATGTATTATTTTATCATAAAAGTCTGCTGTTATTTTCTGTAATTATGCAATTCTATTAGTATTATGGAAATAAACAGAAAATTATACATATTAACATAATAAATACCATTTCAGTACAGCACTTCATGATTAGCTATGAGAACTATTAAAGAAATTAATATTTATAACTCATCATCTGTAATTATCAAAAATACCATTCCAAGTTTGACACCATCCTCAAGGAAAGATAAAGAATCTATACCAATCTACCCTTACCAGCAAATGTACCAGAAAATTTTAGGCTGAGTTTTTATGTATTCTGTCTCCATAGAAACATGAAATCACAAATTGCCCGTGTATTATTCAGTACTTGAAGTCATAACTACTGTCATGGCCGAGTAATAAACGTAACAGCTAATATAACTATAATTCAAAAATTGTCAAAATAAAACATGACAGATAAATTTTTTCAAATGCATATAACATTTAATTTATTTTCACGGTTTACTATTTAATTTGGTAAAAGTATATTTACGGATTTCCCCTTGGCAAAAACTGCCGATTTTTCACAGTACATGGATACCGAGTTTGTGCAATTCCTTGAGTTGTTATTTTGACTTTGTGTAACCACAAAGACAAAATAACGAGTCAAAGAATTGCACAAACTCGGTATCCATGTACACACTGACCTATTTTTATTAAAAAAAAATCACAGAATTGCACAAACTAAGCATTGCGCACTCCCTTTATCCATGTACACGGCGACCTATTTTCACTAAAAAAAAACATCAGAGAATTGTACAAATTTGGTATTCCGCAATCCCTTGACTTAACGATAAATGAAACAACAACTTCACAATAATACAAGGGGTACCCTTCAGTCTACTCTAACCTTTAATTTTATTATAAATAAATAAAATGGATAGAACTAGTCTCACTATAAATCATGAAACTAACGACTTTTGTAACTGATCTAAAAAAATGATTATTCTAGAAATTTTGCTAAATTGGTACTCTTCTGTTATCAGGACTAGATTCATAAATATATGTAGATATGTACATATGTATGTATGGATGGATGTGTTCATGTATGCATATACAGTCAAAAGTCATTAATTCGGACACCCTTAATCCGGACCTCAAAGCTAAAATCTTTCTGTGCGCAAGACATTTACATCTGCGCAAGCGCAGAATACGTTTTCACGTGCGCGTTTAATGTATAACAGACGGTATAAGCTAAAATTATCTAATTATCTATTTCAGTTAATGTTGATGATTGCGTTGTTCCTTAATCTTCGAATTGGATCCGGCTTATTATTTTTTGCAGACTGTAAGAGCAACTTTATAAAAGTAAGCTTGAACTTTCGATTATGTCAAATAGAATTTCCGATGCTGGAGCTCCCAAAGGATCTAGAAAACGAAAGTATGTTTCGATGTCCATCAAACAAAAAACGAATTGCTACAAACAATGGATAAAGGCATATCCTTTGTTTATCTAACCGTTCCAAAATCTGTTTATCAATTTCACGCTGCTCTGCGCAGGAGGGGGGGGGGTACGTCGCGGCGCGCAATGAACTGGAAGTTGATCTGTCAGCACTATCGTTATCTTCAGGGCAGATGTTTTTATTTTATTCGGCTTATAATTCCTTACTAAATGTAGTATTTAATCTCGATGTACTCCGTCTTTGATATGATTTAAATCAAATTCCTCGTAATTATAAATATCACGAATACAAATCAAATAGTTTTCTGGTTGCAATTTTCTAATTTTGGCTATGCGGCTAACTTAATTAACGTACGCTTTACACATGCACGCGTTGAAAGCAATGTTTAATAAAGTAAACAAATAAATATTAAGCTTCTTTTTTTGTAAATTTTGATACTCTTTAGATCACAATTGCTCATTATTTTATAAATTACAATTTCATATTTTTAATTTTATAATTTCTGCATGCCATCTTACCAGATTTAAACTGATGATCTATAATCCGGAAAAATCGATAATCCGGAATCGCCGAAGTCCCGACAAGTGTCCGGATTAAAGACTTTTGACTGTATATACAAAAACATACATACATATATACTTGAACACATTACATCCATATTTACATTTCTGATACCGGTCTCAATAATAAAAAATTTCACATAAGCCTGACTATCTCCCAGAAACTTAATTATGTTACATAATAATTTACTATTTTCACAGAAAAATGAATGCAGCTATCAGCTCCATAATACACACACGAAAAAAAAAAAAAAAAAAAAGACATTAAGTAAATAAACCTGTTACTCTGCATTTGCACAGCTGGAATTCTGTAAACAAACTTTAACATAAAGCACTATTTATTTCAGTGCTTTTTCTGGAACATATATATTGGATACAAATTTAAAATAAAATGCATATTCTGGAAATGCCTTAAAAGATGTTATCATTTGTACCAAAATATTATTAAATTACAAGTGAATGATAGCCTTTTGTGTTGAAATGTGTGTTTGTTATAAACAGAACATGTTGGACTAAAATGTACTTTTAATATTTGACACTTTTGATACTATTTACAATAATTTTGCACATTTTTATTTTATACTTTAAATATACAAGAAAGAATTAAGCTAAGTCATAAAGATTTAAAATATGAAATTTTCAGTCACATAGCATAAAAAAAGTTAATGGAAAAAATAAAATATACAAAACTTTAGTGCAATTTACAGCTTATTAAAACATTCTTTAAGAACTATCAGTAGATTAACTACATATTTATTTTCCCCCTCATAATAAACAAAATTTTCGGGCTAAAATCTTTGGATAATTTTTGGTTATTGAAATGGATTCAGAAATGTATGTATGTGTGCATGTATGGATGTATATCTATGTGTTATATGACGTATGTGTGCACACGCATACATATATACATTTTTTTTAATCTGGTGCCATAACAGAAAAGAACTTTTTTTGTGTGAAATGACTGAAATCGAATAAAACATTATTAAAAATGCATAAATTACTTAAGTAATCTTAAAGTACACTACCAATTAAATTATACATGATGACAGCTACAAGCATGAACAAACAAGCCTTACTTCCATTTAATATACAAATACACCCTCTCACCAACAGGAAAGAAAAGAAAAAAAAAATAAGTCCTTCTTACATCTGTACATTTTGTTCCCCATTTGGAATTTTTCGCAGTTTCTTCCTTTTTAAAATTTTCACAGCTCTTCTACATAGTGTTTCGGAGTCCAACATTTCTTTAACTTTACCATATGATCCCTCCCCTAAAATATCACCCATTACATATTTACCAATCATTTTTGCTTTTTTTTTACGTGTTTGATATATAATTTCTTTCGAATTAACGCGGTGAAACACGAGAGGACCGTCATCTTCAGGTTCTGTTAACCAGTTATCTAAAGGCCGAGAATCATCACCCAATTGAAAAAATGATGTGCCTTCAGCTGCCTCTTCTCTTTCCATTCGGCATCAAAAATTTAACAATGACTACTTTGAATATCACAGTTTATGGTATAACAAGGGAATATAGCATATATAAAATATTAAAAACAAAAAACATAAACATAGAGCACTCTACTGCCACTCCCGCCATAGTAGCAGTAACTATCATCTCAGCTGAGAGGACAGGAATTAGAAGTGATGCCATAAATTTGGGCAAATTATTTCAAATACTATGGAAAATACAATACGCCAAAGCAAAGAAAAATTCTTTGCTCCAAAGTAAGGAATTAATATGAAAATCATTAAAAGGAAATGAAGTAGTTCGTAAATATTATCAATAAATTCCCAATAAATTTATTTCATTCGCAATATAGCTTATCGTAGGAGTTTTTATTATAATGTATTACTGACTATATAAAAGATGAATTTAATACCTCAGTAATTATAAAAAATTATAATTTAATTTTTTACGTACTTGCGTATAATAGGTAAATTTTCGCAATAGTTTTCCGGCGAGTTTGGTGGTTTAGCAACGCCCCTAGCTGGGCAATCCGAAACCATATTAATCTTGAGTGTTAAAAGGCTTATCCTCTCTTCAGTTGGGTGTCGGTAGCAGCTGTTAATGTTAGCTGTGAGAATGACGATCTGTATATTAACTAAAAATTTTTTAAATCTCTTCCTAAGGGAACATTTGTTTCCTTTTCAGTATGCTTCTGAGGAGCATAGTATTTTATATTGGCTTAAAAATTTTAACATGCATTGAAATCTCGAATGAAATATGAAGTTGTTATTCTAATTTTTTTGCTAATGAGAAAAATTTTGCTGCAATCAGCGCGAAATTTAATCTACAATGTTCTCAAATCGTACAGTAAATCCTAGCCCAAATCGCACAAGTATTAAGGAAGCGAACGATCATTTACAGCTATTGCATCAGCGAGTTATGGACCTCGAAACAACTACTCGAGAACAGTCGGAAGCACTGAAGAAAAAAGACGAATTGTTACAGACGACCATTAGAGATATTACAGATCTAAAGGACGCCGAAATACATGATTTAGCATCAATAATTGACCAACTAAGGGACCGTGTTAAAAAACTTGAACATTTGTTGCGGGAAAAGGATCAGCAGATTGAGCTTTTAAACCATAGATGTTCAATTGCGGAAGATGTTGCATCATATACTCCGGCTGTAGAAAAGCTTTTAAGTGCCATGAAAAAATTACCGTATAAAGCAGTAAAGCATGGAACCTCCAGGCAGAAAAATAGACCTGTGCGTTCACATAATCTTAAGGCAGACAAAAAACAGACATTAGACGGTAGTCATTCTCATGATCTTAATTCTGTTGATGGACATGTGTCTTTGCCTAACCAGTCTTTTGCTGATTTAAGAATTGGTAGAAGTTTCAACATCAATAGTAATTTTTCTTTGTCTGAAGATGAAGAGCAAAGTGAGATTTTATGAATTAGCTTGTACAAATATTTAAGACAAATTATGCTTTGGCTTGAAGTTTCAAATTACATATTTAATAAAAAATTAGAAATGTTTACATTCCTTATTTAGTTTAGCAGGTGTAGTTATAAAGAATTTGATTCAGGATTTAAAATCTCTCATAGGCATTTAAAAATCTGAACTATAAAAATCAGATTTAGGACCATTGAAAATTTTCTTATTTGTAAAGATTATTAATCCACGATAAATGGGAAACTGCTTTTATTTTGAAAGTTCATGGTTTATTTAATCATGATATTATAGTAAAGTCATATGTCTGTTAAGAATTTGTTACTTGCCCAAAAAACTGTGCATATGAAAATATAGTTAAGCCAAATTTATATGGAAGGTATCTTGAATTTTGTCATTAAATAAAAGCACATTTTGCATTTTAGGAACCTGTGACAAGTATCTTAATAAAAACAGCTTTCTGAGCTTTATCTTATGATCTATGCATCATTAATTTGATAATGCATTAATCATCTGAAGGAATAAATTATATTCAAATTAAAGCTCCGAATGATTCTGTATTTATTATATAAATGATAAACTAATTTTTGAAAAATTCAATTTATTATTTGTATTTAATCAGTCTTAAGACTCAGATATTATGTCATTATTGCTTTATGATCTGAAATTCATATATCTATACAGTATCACAAATTTTTGTTTTGGGATTTGGTTCTAAATTATATGTGTAATATTTAAAGTATTAAAATGTCCTTTCTAAACTAACTGTAAAATGCATTTGTTAACTCATTTATAGTATCATCACCTTTCTAGTAGAGAGAAAAATATTTGAATTTGTGTTCACAAATGTATGCCATTTGTAGTGCTGTTTTATGCATTTGAAGTGATGTATATTTGTTAAAATTCATTTTAATATAACATCATGAAGACTTTCTTGTATTTGAAATATTTTTATATAGCAAATATTTTCACAGCTCATTATTGCAGTTTTTAAAAATCAGCTCATAATCTTTTTTGAAATAATATTTTTGAAGTATTAATGAATACGTACTTAGTCAAAAGTAGAATGTATTAGGGAACTTATTTTTATTTCGTATTTTGCTTATATATCTGATTTATATTTAGAATTTTAAAGATGATAATTAATGTAATTTTTTCTGGACTAGCATGGTAAGAAAATGTTTTTGGAAAATGTAAGAAATTGTTTGTATAATTTTCTTGTCTCCCTTGTTTAGCATTTTGCTATATTTATCATATGCTTGTTAGCTAATGAATATATGAGGTACTTATTATAACAACCACCAATGGCTAATCTTTGGAATATGGTAACAGGTAGTTTGATGACATTTTGGTAAGGTGATAAAGGTTACTAGCTAGAACTTTAGCAGTGTACATGGATAAAGTCAAGAGTGTGTGCAGTGCCATTTTTTGTGCAATTCTGGGATGTTTTTTTAAGTTAAAATAGGTCGACGTGTACGTGGATACCGTGTACGTGCAATTCTTAATAACGCGGCAAGCAATTTGCGATTCTGCACTTTCTCCCAATTTTGCACCTAATCTTCGCCATGATTAATCACTTTTGTTCCATAAAAGCTCTAGCATAAGTGTAATTCGGCTAGCAGATTGTTGGAAAAAAATGTTGAGTTAAAGAAA
Organism: Stegodyphus dumicola; assembly: GCF_044657685.1. Lineage (NCBI taxonomy): Eukaryota > Metazoa > Arthropoda > Arachnida > Araneae > Eresidae > Stegodyphus > Stegodyphus dumicola. The sequence goes on from NC_140773.1 coordinate 7,601,786, forward strand.
AAAAAAATGCCTTTACTTCGTGAAAACAAAATGGCATTAAAAAAAAACTAGCAGGTTGCTGTAGCAGGGTTGGTCGCCAAATTTTTGCCAAAAAATCGCCAAGTTACCATAATTCAAAGATTAACCCCACCAATTTGACAATAAAATTTACCAAATTTGGCAACTTAGTGGCCACTTTTAACAAGGAAATGTTATATTTGAGAATAAGCTTTTAATTTACATCTGCCAGAATACTTATGAATGAAGAACATTAACCTTCCTTCAAGTGATATGAGTAATTTTCTGGAAGTTGATTCATATATACTGTAAATGTATTCTCAAAATCATATAATTCATTTTAAATTGTTATTGAGAAATATTGAGTAAACATAGGCTTGACATTTCCTGCTTTGAGAGAAAAGAAATATGCCAATATAAAATTTTAATGTGTAGCTGTTAATAAAAACTTACTGAGTTTGAGAAACGTTGCCAGATTGTGCGAATTTTCTCAAATTTGCTACTTTTGACAAACCTGTGATTTAAATCTATGTGATTTTACAAAATTTTTTTATTACTCCATCATTTCTCTGTGCTACTTTTTGCAGCTTTAAAACTTTTTAATATATTGTAAAATGCTTTTATGTTAAAATAATGTATGTACTAAAATTAATTTATAATAAATAAATAAAAAAAATATAACTTAAATAGAAGTTGGCGTCGGGCAATCCTGATTTCAAGGGCGATCTGGCACATTGTCAGCAAAATTGGCGAAAAACATTTGTTTGGTGATTTTTACAAATCATGTGTCATGTTTCATTCATGAATGATAATAAAAAAGGCATTTGACAAGAAATAATATGGCTAATATTTACATTTCTGCAGCTGGTGTTAACTCTTCAGCAAAGTGGTGTTTAAAGTGTATAAATCCACATATGTGATTATGCACATGAGTTATTGTTATTGCATGTATTCTCAAAAATACATAAAAAACGCAGCAGTTCTACTGATATTGAAACTGGAAGTGGGAAAATAAGAAAGCACTCTGAATTGTTTGTACATTTATTAGATATGTAACATTCACTGTGTTATCTCCCTCATAAAAAAAAAAAAAAAAAGTATTTTGGTGTTATTTGCAACCACATTAGAGCAGAAGAAGAAAAAGAATGGTAATTTCAAATTGTAGAAAGTTATTTATTTCATATAATACATGTTATTAGGCACATATTTTAATTTTAGTTCGGTATTTGTCCCAAAAACAATTTATAAAACTACTTGCAAGTGGCATCTTCCGCATGTAATTATTGTAGTCTCTCACAGTCTTACCAATCATTTCTAACTCTTCAAGTAAAATTTAACACTCTTTAATTCTTTACTCCAGCAGTATATATATATATATGACTGCTGTAGTAAATGGCAGAGGAGTGTTCTCAAACCAATTACCACTTTTAATGCCAACATGTTTGTTATACTTTTCACGTTGAAACTTAGTTATCAGTATGGTTACCTGAAGAATTGTTCCGCACATGGTTGCTTCAGTTTGGTGACTTCTTCCAAAGTGGTTGAATAATACTAAAGTACCAAAGTTACTTTATTTAAGTGTGCCTTTAATGCAGTGATATTTCCAATCTTTTCCTACTGATGACATATTTAACTAAATGTGCGTAATATCATGACTCATTGATTTAGTTTTTTAATTATTATATTAATTTGCAGAATTAATTTAAAATCTGTGCATATTTTATTCCTACAAGTGTGATGTTTAAAATCAATTTAGTATTTAAATTTTTGCATTTAATTTCAAGACTTTCATGGCACACCAATGTGTCATAGTATACCAATTGGAGAACCTTACTGGAATGGACACAGAATCAAGCATTGTGAAGTTAATTAGCTAATATAAAGGCTTTCTAAGTTTTAAAATTTAAAGTAAGTGTACTAGTAGTACTTTCTAAGTTTAAACTATCTAAACCAGGGATTTTTACCCAAGGAGGAATTCTACCTGAGAGGGAAATACATAGTTTCAGGGGGAAAATGTGATCAGTCTTTTATTTAAATGCTGATTATTTAGTTAAAGCTAAAAAACTGCAATTTTTACTTTTGGTATTTATCAACATTTTTTATACTTTTTGTTGTTAAATTTATAAAATACATTAAAAAAATTTCAATCTAAATAAATGTGTATTTTTCGAGTTTTGTAAAGTAGGGAGGGGAATGATCTAGAAAGGGTGAAAGGACTGCAGGTGTCAAAACAGACTTGATAACCACTGATCTAAACAATATATATTTTTAAATACTTATAAAACTTTGCATTCTTAACAATTCAAATCCATAATGTCCATTAAAGATCCATTATTTTTTATTGGTACACTTTATTGTACCTATAAATTATTTTATTATTTAAATTATTTTATTGGTACAAATTGTAATGCACTTTAAATAATGAAATTTTTAATGTTGTACAGTACAAAGTCCGAGATCAAGACTTCGGCAATTTCGAATTTTGTAATTTTCAGGATTTTAGATTGTCAGTTTAAATCTACTAAGGTGAGATGTTGAAATTATAAAATTAAAAATATGAAATAATGAAGCATTTATGATCATAAGGAAATCGAAACTTGCAAAAGGAGTTTAATTGTATTTGTTTGCTTTATTATATTTAAGTTACTGTGCATAACCTTTTGTTCAGTTATGAAGTTTCATTGCTTTCAAAGTCCTGTAATAGCAGAGTTCAGACTTCCCATTAAACTGTCAATCAAAATCTTTTAGTTCTCAGAACGCTCTTATCATTTTGTTCACTAATGGTAGCAACGTTTTCTGCATTAAGAACTATACTGTAGATTTTGAGCTGTATAGTTTTAGCAGAGGATAATGCTTAGCTAGACCCACAACAAATAAGAAATTTGTCAGTCAAGGTATATTTAATTCAACTTTTATATCAGTAAACATATTGCGGCCACAATCAAGTTGGCACATTAGTTGTGCCTATTCCAAAAAATTTACATTTTAGATAAATTTACAGTAAGAAAGTAGAAGCAGACAGACTGCAGTGCAGCTGGGCCAAAGCGTAGAAAAAAGCAAGTGCATTATGTTTAGGGCAAAATCTTAATTCAGACTGAGTTAGTTTAGGTTTTCAATGCATTTTGATTGGATAGTTAATATTGCTGTAAAATTACTGTTGGCTGTTTGAGTTCCATTTACATCATCAGAATTACGTAAGAATCATATGAAATGGATTAATCTCAAAATGAGGCAGTGCAGAAAGATTACTATTTTTAGAATACAGAAGGGAACTTAAGCTGCTAATTTAATCTTTTATATGTTCTTTATTTTTCTTACATTTCCTCTTCTTAATTATAGTTGAATACAATAAGTTCCATTTTAAAGTAGGATGTCATCTTAGGCAAATAAGCAGCAGCCATATGCCAGCAGGGAAACTTAAAGCAAAAGAGAATGCTGCAACACAGAGGAAGAAGGGAGGATATTAGTAGTTTCAAGTTACAGAAAGTTTTGGTTTGCAATTAATTTGATTACACAAGAGGTATCTGCATTAAAATGTTACATAACATAGAAAGATCTCGAATCCCGGAGAACAGATAAATTTAGGGGGGAGCACCAAATCTAGAGGGTTAATTTTGAGGCTGCCAATTATTTTTAAAGCAGCTATCGTATTTGGTTGTATTTTACGTATATATATATATATCCAATTATAAGTAATGAAAGAAGTAATCCTATAATTTTTCCTGTATATGTGAGAAAATTAATATTTTTCCCCTTTTGTATATTTCTTCTTTGTCTATCATTTTTTCTCATCTGCTTGCTTCAGTATAAAAGTTTTTTTTTCCTCTGCTGCAGTTCATGTGGAAGGTATGCTCAACTCCTTAAACTCGTTGGTTTTCCTTTCATATAACTTTTTGTAGCATCTTAAAAAGCTGTTTTAAACCTGTGAACTTTACCTTTCTACAGTCATTGCAGAAGACGGTACTTAAGGAAAATTCTGTCGACCACAAACTCCAGTGAACATACACCTTGCAATGTTAAAAAATCCCTACCAGTGTTCAAGGTACCAACAGATGTGTATCCTCTTCTTTGTGAAATGAATCTACTTAAATTCATAAATATACAAATCTAAGTGATGACGTCAATTCCCCATTCTTTTTTTTTTTTTTTTTTTTTTTTTTTTGCGTCATTTGGCTGAAGCCCAGAATCATTAATTTATTTTAGGGGGTGCATTCCTGTATCTGGATCAACAGAGTTATATTGGTGGTTAACTTCCAGATATTCAAATTTCACAGCTATTAATTTGTCAGTTTTTATTACCCGTAAATGAATTTGAATAAATTCTAGATTCTTCTTCAATATGTTCTTTTCTTGCTTGCGAAAGAGTTGCTGTCTTCCTATCAGGAACTCTAACAATAAAAAGGTTTTTCTCCTTGCAAATTCTGTCAAGCATCCACTGCTCAGGGAGTATTATACCTGCAGGGTTTTCTCGCTTTGTTAAAAGGCTTACATTGATTACAACTTGGTGGTTATTTTTTCTTTGGTCTTGATAAAAGGTTGTGTGCACTTCTTTTAGGTAATCGTTAAATTGTCATGAAAATTACAAAACATGAAACGATTACCTAAATTAGGTGTAAAATTTGTGTAACTGTTTTGTCACTTAAATCTAATTATTTTTTCCCCATTCAGTAGTTGTTTAATTCATGGCTATAGATGAATCTGAGTGCATTCAAAAACGAAATAGCAGAATCCTTGAACTGTGTACTTTCCTGAGCTTATACTCGCTTTTCACATCTTAATGACGCAGTGCCATCGCTTGTGTGTTTATCAATTAAATTGCTGTGTCGTGCCAATCAATGCACTTTTTGGATGCCAGTAGGATTCTATATCTTTTAACATACTGTACTGTGTTCTGTTCTATAGTTAGGAGGTTTAAAATTTTAATAATTTTTTCCCCCAGGATGTGAGAAGGAAAAAAAAAAAGAACTGAGGGGAAACAGCAATAAAAACCTTTATTTAAAGAACAATATTACACTAGTGTTTTTAAAAGCAGGTTTTTCATTAATGGTGTAAAATTTCCTTCTGTCCCCTCCTTTTCTTTGGGGGGGGGGGGCAAAACGGTTGACAGGATTTCCAGAAATGCTCTAAATGCTATTTCCACATTATGTCGTATTTTATTAGAACAAAAGACCTCTTCGAATTTTTGAATTTCTTTGGGATGTAAAAACAGGTACAAATGTAGATTTTCCATTAAAGTGAAATAGTTTCAAGTAAACTGTTATAATGTGGAGGATATTTATACTTTGCAGTGTATTTTCCAAACCTGCAGTGTGTAAAAATGGACAAACAATTTAGTCTGTAATAAGCTTAGTCATTTTTCTCTTGAAATAGGTATGCTTCCTGGTTAGATCATTATAAATGTGAACTGTAATGGAATTCATCTGTACTTAAATTTTTCCTTGTGTGTAAACTTTGATATATAAATGTAGGCTTCTCGTAAAAACAAAATGGTGTAAATAAAGTAGGCTTCTCGTAAAAACTTACTGTAAGTCCTTTCTGTAAGGGATTTGAAATTTTAAAATTTATTATAGCATACAAAATTCTTAATTCTCAAATTTATTCTTGCTAATAAAATTTTTAATAAGTATGCATTTAACACGATACTTTTTATTAAATTACGAAAGGTTGCATGAACACAAAATATGTTATTTGTTGTGATAGATGATGATGCCTAAACTTTTACTGTATCATATTTTTTATTAGTTCTTTAGTAGCATTGTAAAATGTGTATGAGAAATGAATGGTGTAATCTTTAAAGAAATGTGTGTACAGTATATTGGGTGGCATGGTAGTGTGAATATTAACTAAAAGAATTTTAAGAAATGCAAGTGTAAATCAGTTACATAACATAAGTAAAAGTGATTAGCTGTGGATTCTTGTAAGATTTCTTAGTCTGTTATTTTGCTATCAAACAGTTTAGTTTTTTGAGAACTTGTTACACTGTAGAGTGTATATACAAAATGCTTCAAGAAATTGCACTATACCTTATTTCTGTTGAATGATTGGCTCAGATTTAAGAAATTAATTAAATGAAGTAAGCCTTTAACTAATGTCAGTTTTGTTTATGTGTCCCCTTTTAGCTGTCCTGTATGGAATAGTGATTAGTGATGTTGGCTGTCATATTGTTGGGCCCCAGACTTGAATACTGAAGAAGTTGTTTTTAATTGTATAGTATCTCTGTTCTGTGATGGCACTTAAACTAAATGGCGAGCTGAAAGTCTTCTCAGGGAGTTTGGTGGTAGAGAAAGACGGATGAGTATCCTTTGGAGCCAATTGCTCCCAGGGATTTCTTCAGCACTGGAACAGAAATTGTCTGAGTTATACTGTCACCTGTAAGGTGCCTAAGCCATGGTAAAGATCACATTAAAATTTGTGGACTTGCTCTGATAATAATTTCAGACAAGTGAGATAAGTCATAGCATTAGTAAAGAAAATTATTTGTTTATCATCTTTTCCTAAAAAAATTTCAGTTAATAAGTATTCTACTAAAAATCTGCAAAATTGGAGCTGAGAAAGCTATCAAAATTATGACTTAAGTCACAGTCACCAGAGAAGGGGAGTAAGAAACATGATTAATTGATAGTATAAGGTTAAATTTCATTAAATACAAAACTCCAAATTTTAGCACTTCTACAAATGGTAATTTGAAACCAGTAAATCAGTTTCTTCTTACTTATTTAAAAACTATCTTCAAGAAAGTTTGTTTTTAATATTGTAATAAACATAGCTGTTATTTAACAATAATTCTAAATGATCCTCAAAAATTTTAGTTAATGATAGTTGAAGTGATTTTGATCATATGGGAATAGATTCTGTTTTGTTTCATTATTTTGAATATGCAGAAATGTTTCTTATTAATATATTTTTTCCTATGGAACCCATAAAAGAATTTAGAGTTTTTTATGTTCTTACTCACAAAGGTATCACAAAAGTAAAATTGCCATTGTCAGAAGACCTACGCTGTTTCATTTGTTTCTGAATTTGGAGCTATGGGTGTGTAGACTAACATTCAAGAGATATTGAGTTGTGCAACATTTTTGAAACGTTCTATATATACAGTACAAAGTCTTTAATCCGGACTCGTCGGGACTTCGGCTATTCCAGATCAGGGGTGTTTCCAGATTATAGACCATAAATTCAAATCTGGTAAGATGGCATGCAGAAACTATAAAATTAAAAATATGAAACCGTAATTTATGAAATAAAGAGTAATTATGATCTAAAGGGTATCAAAATTTACAAAAAAAAAGCTTAATATTTATTTGTTTACTTTATTAAACATTTCTTTCAATGTAAGTTGTTCAAGTTGCTTCGTTTTATGTGCTCTTTAATTCTATAAACAGACATAATTTCTTGTTCAATTACAAAGTTCCGCTGTTCAAGTCCTGTAATTGCTGTGCCGAGAATACCAACTAACTTGTCAATCGAGATTTTTTCGTTTTCACTAACCTCTCTGTCACTTTCTAAAAATAATAAGCTGGATCCAATTAGAAGATTAAGGAACAACGCAATCTGCAATATTAACTGAAATAGATTAGATAATTTTAGCCTAGCTTATACCGTCCGTTATACATTAAACGCGCATACGTAAACGCTACGCATGCGCAGAAAGTTTGTAGCTTTGAGGTCCGGATTATAGATCATTCCAGATTATGGACGTCCGGATTAAAGACTTTGTACTGTATATACATACATGTTCACTACCCAATGGTTAGTTCACTACATACATAAAAGTACTTGATTTATAGCCTGTGCATGCCTGAATGGTGTAACTAGCAGAAAGTCACAGCTAAGCTGATCAAATTCAAATTAATTCAGATCTCAAATTAGACATGGATGTGTAAAGCTGTAGTGTTAGTGGAATGGAAGCAAATAAATCTAAAAATTGATTTACTGTTGATAGATGTTAATGTAAATGAATATAGATACTTGTAAGGTATTTCTCCTGCCTTCGTGGTGTAGTGGGCAGCACACTTGGCGCGTATTCGAGAGGTCTGTGGTTCGAGTCCCGACGAGGACATTGTACATTTTTCATCTCTCCCACTTCGAAATAACCTAATCTCTGTACAGTGGCGCCCGAACTAAAAAGGTGGTGAATGATGATTCTTCACCACCAGGATTTGGCGAATGAGTCCCCTAAACCCCAGTCGCCCTTTAAAAGGTGGAGTATGTAAGGTATTTCCCCCGCCTTCTTAGCATGCCTTCATGGTGTAGTGGTCAGCACGCTCGAACGTGTATTCGAGAGGTCCGTGGTTCGAGTTCCAGCGAGGGCACTGCTTATTTTTCATCTCTGCTGCTTTCAAAAAAGTACCTAATGTCTCTACATACTCATTATATGAATTTAAATTTTAAGTAAAATTTTGATTTGGAGAGTAGCCTCCAAAAATATGTGCCCTTGATTAGGAGAAGGGGCGGAATGTCAAGGCTTGGATTGTTTGCATCAGTATGTCTTTAAACAATCAAACACACTGAATAAGAATGCTTAGTGAACAAAACAAAACATTTATAAAGTTTAAAAAAAAAATCTATCGTTTACGCTACAGTAAAGCCAAGTAAGTTAGAATAGAATAAGGGAGCGTTCGCTGTTTCCTCCACTAATCGGGGAATGAAACTCTACCTAACAAGCGCCGTCCATGTTTGTTCTGTCAATACATTGCATAACGGTAGTGAAACGTATGTGTTTCTAAGCTGTTCCATGCAGGTATTTTCCAGTAACAATATGTTAAATTTATAATGAAATGCTTCACTATTGCTAAATTTTTATTTTAAAGTAATAAGGATGCTATCCATAATTTACTATATACAGAAAATTATTTAGAAATAGTTCGAAATCTAAATGCACGTGTATAACATTAAAGCCTTTAAAAATTATGTTTCTGCAGATTTTAAGCATTTGTTTAGGTTTTATTAGCAATATGTTGGGTGTACTTTCCAATTTTTTCTCTAAGAAGTGAGTGATATTTCTGATTTATTCACTATATTATCATAATTTGTTAAAGAATCATTTCACAGAAAAAGTTTAAGAGATAGGAAAGAAAGTTATTTTATTTTAGTATGTTTAAATACTTCAGCTTTAAGTTGTAATAGACTAAAACAGAAATTCACATATTTAGCAGATAATTATCTAAAAAAATTGTCACAAGTTGCATTTTTTTAAATCATTGTATCACAATAGATCCTTTTCAGAACCAACAACTTTATAACAAGAAAATAAATATTAATAAAATAAAATAGATTTATGTGAATTTAATGATTTTTAGTTTATGCTTCATACTTATGAATCTCGAAATTGCCTTAAATTAAGGTGAATTACAGAACTATACCTATATAGATTTTTTTTATACGTTTTTCCACATTTTCAGTTGTGTAAATATTTTACTTACTTTAATCGCATTTGTAAACAATTTTTAATAACAAAACAGTTTATCTTGATCAAAAGCAAAAATTATATTCATAACAGTTTAAAATTTAAAATAAATAATTAATACATAAGCAAAAAAAGCATTTATTTATTCAACACCTTTACAATTCATAAAAATACAGTCAAAAGTCGTTAATCCGGACTCGTTGGGACTTCGGCGATTCCGGATTATCGATTTTTCCGGACTATAGATCATCAGTTTAAATCTCGTAAGATGGCATGCAGAAATTCTAAAATTAAAAATATGAAACCGTAATTTATGAAATAAACAACAATTATGATCTAAAGGGTATCCAAATTTGCAAAAAGAAAAAGCTTAATATTTATTTGTTTACTTTATTAAACATTTCTTTCAATGTAAGTTGTTTAAGTTTTGCTTCGTTTCATGTGATAATACATTCTCTTTAATTCTATTAAACAGACATAATTTCTTGTTCAGCTACAAAGTTCCGCTGTTCAAGTCCTATAATTGCTGTGTCGAGAACACCGACTAATTTGTCAATCGAAATTTTTTCGTTTTCACTAACCTCTGTCACTTTCTTCGCTATCGGAAGCGAATTATAATGAGGAGGAACTTGTTTTAAATCATATCAAAGACGGAGCACATCGAGATGAAATACTAATTTGGTAAGGAATTATAAGCCAAATAAAATAAAAACATCTGCCCTGAAGATAAGGATAGTGCTGACAGATCAACTCCAATTCATTACGCGCCCGCCGAGCAGCGTGAAATTGATAAACAGATTTCGGATTTCAAAACATACTTTCGCTTTAGATCCTTTACATATTAACAAATATATATCGGAAATTCTATTTGATATAATCGAAAGTTTAAGCTTACTTTTATAAAATTGCTCTTACAGTCTGCAAAAAATAATAAGCCGGATCCAATTCGAAAATTAAGGAACAACGCAATCATCAACATTAACTGAAATAGATAATTAGATAATTTTAGCTTATACGTCCATTATACATAAAACGCGCACGCGAAAACGTATTCTGCACTTGCGCACACTCATATGCGCAGTCGTAAAAGGTCTTACGCGCACGCGTAAACGCCTATGCGCATGTGTTAACGCGGCGCATGCGCAGAAAGTTTTTAGGTTTGAGGTCCGGATTATAGATCATTCCGAATTATGGGTGTCCGAATTAACGACTTTTGACTGTAATAACAACTGATTTCTTACTTTTCATGAAAGTTATAGAACAAATTACCTAAAACATTCAAACTATATAGTTTAAATTTTAATATATATCATTGTATGTTAAGGAACGAAGATACCAGCTGTAAAAAGAAACATTATATGTAGTTAAAATTTTGAAGTCCTTTTTTTCACATCTGGAAAGAAAATAACATGACGTTGTGATATTTTTCAACATGTTTATCAAATTACATTAAAAAAAATCAATACTTACGCATGAAAAGTAATCTCGGGAATATTTTTTGAAAATCTATTTGTGCATGCATCTGCAACACAAGATTACATGCTTCAAAAAGAAAAATAATGTTGCAATGACAGACTTCCTTGCACAAATCACAGCGGCAGTAGTAACATGGCCGCCAACATTCACGGTTTGAGAATCCCTCCTTCTATTCCTTGAGTCTCTAGGAGTCCTCTATGACCTTCCCTCCTTCTGTTCCTTGAGTAAAGCTACGTGAAGTGAAAGGAAAAGCAAACAAAACAAGATTTTGTCACTTCCTAAAAACTAAATTAATTTAAAAACTAAGTGATCTGTACACTTGTTGGAAGAAAATTAAAATTAAAATGTACAATCTCAGAATGCAAGGTCTTTGAAATATTGTGTTTATTATGTAATAATTTTTGAGGGAAATTTAAAAAAAATTTCATTATATTTCAAGCTTTTAACATTTTATGAAGAGTTTCATATGCTTGAAGAAGGATCTAGACTTTCCAAATTGTCATGTAAGGGCAAAGAAATGGCTCAGTTTCCGGTATGCAAATAAGGGTAAAATGATGTGTGTATGAGATACCTATCTGTTTTGATCTAACTAATCAAAAGAATAATGTTGCTAAAATATTTTCCTTTGATTATGGCAATAAAAATGTGTAACAAGTCAAATAAAATTTTGTATAATTTATATTTGGCTGTTTCCCAAGGTCTTGAAATAATATGATAAATATTTTTATTTTAGATCTCCTGAATTAATCTTTTTTTTTTCAAGTTTTTAAAATTATTACGCAAACAATTATAATATACATTCTACATAAAAGTTTGAAATTATAGTCATTTGTTGATTCATCTAACGTGATTCGAAATCATTATAAGTAATATTTAGAATTTTTTAAAATTTTGCTGTACATTTTCTTTTACAACATCTGCTGTATACTGTTTTTAATTCTGTTTTCCTGCTGTAATATTTTGAACTCTTTTATTGTGTGATCATGTTATGACCTTTGTTACAAAATGAAGGGAAAATGTCTAATTTTACTTAACACCAATAATGTAAAATTAGCTGTAATTGTAGGAAAGCAGTTGTATGTAGTAATGTGCAGTATTTTTTAAAATGTAATTTGTTAAATGATATATGCAAGTTTATTCCAAAGCTTGTAAATGTTTGGGTTTTAAATTGTATGTAACTTTACGAAAGACATGTTAAATGAAATAAGTTGAATGATTGTTTTAAAAGTAGTTTAATGTGTTTGAGTGTGTCTTTATACATTCTTGTGTGTGTCTTTTCGAAGTTATAGGTTGAAAACTATGTAATTTTTGTTATGCTTGATAAGAAGATTAATATTTTTCATTGAAATCACATTTATTGTAAGAACATCAAATATGCAAAAGCCTCTCTATGAAATGTGCTTCAAGAAATATATGAAAGAACAAAGTGCTTTACATCTTAAAAAAAAGTTACTTCTATGAATTGTTCTTTGAAATGTTTAAAAAAAAATCAGTCCTAATTATGTGTTAATATATATATTATCAATTGCATTTATCAGTTTAACAATGTGCTTATTCAAGTCATGTTATAAACAAAAACTTCAAATTGTGAATTATACTTTCTGTATAACTATCAACTAGCCATTTTGTTTGTTTTGTTAATATATATTATCCATTACTCCTAATGGATTTTTATTTATTGTTTTATCATTTATTGTTGTTACCTTTGTTATTGTTAATAATTAAATAGTTTGTTTCGATATCAAATATTTGTTTCAATATTGTGTTTTTAAAATGTTGATGGTGATGAAACGTCTTTAACATCAAAATTACACGAGAAAACTATTAAAAAGGATTACCTGGATTATTTTCGGTCATTACGTTTCCTGGAGCATTCTGGTCACATTCGTTTCTTTATCAAAGCTCTTTACGCTTCACAAAACTGCACAAATTTATAGAGAGTTCAACCTCTTTACTTTGCAACATGTAACTCAATTATTAATTAAGCTAAAATTGGTTACTTTTTTTCCAGAATTTCTGTTAATGCTTTTCTAAAGCTACAGAGATTTTTGAAATATCTTCTGATTCTCTGTACTGCCACCGAAAAGTAGCAAACTCGTTGGTGATTAATTTTTCGTCAAGTTAATGCATGAAAGGCAACAGCCATTTTTAAAACAGTGGCGTACTAAGAATTCCAACCAAGGAAAGTCAATCAATAAATTTATAATAGTAGGAAACCTTTTTGTGAAATCCTTCTTTATTATGCTGTTGTTACAATTTTGGCATTGCGCAACGAGCCAAAATAAACTTGCTGCGCATACCTGGGTTTCTTTTTTTGAGCTGTTGTTCTTCTCATGTACTCACCGATTTGTTTTTGCTTAAAAAAATCAGAGAATTGCACGAATTCTGCATCCTACAACTTCGGCATTGCGCACCGACCAAAACAGACATTTGCTATGCACAAACCTGAGTTTTCATGTAAATACTTTTTCATGATATCATGGATTACCACATAACTATTTTGCCAACGTACTGCTCTGCCTCATAAGTACATTTTGAGACATTTAAGTGAAGGTTGCGAATAATCAAAAAGTACCATTTTTGATTTTTATATATTTTATAAAGAACTTTTTAATTCATGAGGTTTCATTTGCTTTTTTTAAATTTTATTTTTGCTTCAGTTATCAACTGTTATAGTTAGGAAAATGGATCATAAGGTTTTCTGTTGCTACATCGAAGTTATTGAACCCATAAACTTAGGTTAGGTTAGTGCTCCCCGTGTCTTTGCGGCATGGGGCAAGCTAAATATATGGCAAGCCGAAAGTCTTGCCGTGTGGTTTGATGGTAGGGGAGAGGGGTGGGAGATCGTCGGATCACACTCTCCCGGGCTGCTCTACCTTAAAATTGGGGTGGGAATAGAGATCTAACCTCTTTGAGGCTCTGGCATACAATTCTTCCATGAACTACATGGACAAGACAATAACAACATCCATTTATTATAAGAAATCAAAATTCAAGTGAAAATAATCTTAAAAAAAACTTAACCATTATCAAAACTATCTTTTCGTGCTAAAATCGTAATAATTTGTTGATAATTAGTTTTGCGGAATTACTTTTTTTCACAGAATCTTTTTTAACATGTCGTTATTAGTATCCCTATCAAATTTGGTGGCATTCTAGAAGATCGTGCAGATGCACAAAACAACCAATATATCTGTGCAATCAACTCATTCAAATGAATTCAAACGTAGGCTGAACTACTGTTCAGTAATCCCAACCACTGAGCCTCTGCATAGGTCATATGGATAAAAAAAATTAGTTGCTATATTTTAGTTTTCTAATGTTAGATTCGTTTCTTATATTTCTAGATTACAGAATTCTTTTGAATCATACGATAAGTTCTGTGGTTTTTCAATTCCACGCGGTGTAGAGCTTATTTTTTGCTTTTGCAATAAGGAGTAATCTTGATATTCTGGATTAGAGAAACCAGTTTTTCCTGCTTACAGTGCGTGATATTCCATAGACTCCAACTACTACGGATTCTCCGTAGTTTCTACGGAAATTCATGAAAAACTACGAGCTACGAAAAGTATGGAAAAAACTACGGATTTTACAGAAACAAGAGCAGGAGAACCAGTACGCAAAACGGAACCAACTAATTCATCCGATTATTGGCTGAATACTCGTGTTATCATATATCACGTGTTGAGTGCGTTCCTAGTTTTGAAGAATTAGCCAATCGTAGATCAGTAACTCCAACCGTTAACGACTTATCAATAGTTCCACCCAATTGTCTGTCTCCCAGGTTCCTCGCTGATGCGTGTTTAGGCTGCATTCGGCTGCATTGTGTAGTTTACGGCGAGAGCTTAGCGTGTGTCTTGTGAACTGTGAATCAGGTGAAAGATTTTTAATCATAATGCTGCCTCGAACGAAGAAGCCAAAATTATCAAAGCAGAAGTTTAAAGATTCATATTCTTCAGAATTTCCATGCATTAAAGCGTCCGAAATTTCTGTGAATCACGCACACTGCAGTGTATGCAACAAAGACTTCTCAGTTGCTCATGGCGGAAAAGATGACTGTAAACGGCATGTGTTTTCTCAAAAGCATATAGAACTTGGCACCGTAAAATATAAAGAAATAACAAATTTCTTAATAAAAGATGATGAAACAGATCCTATAAAAGCCGAATGCTATTTTGTTCGTTTTTTAATTGAACCTAATCTACCGCTTTCTGTTTCGGATCATTCCAAAGAGCTTTTCAAAGCAATGTTTCCGGATTCTGCCATAGCAAAAAAATTTAGCTGTGGTCATACCAAAACTGCTGCTATTGTGAAAACGCTTGCAGAAAATACTGTTGCTGATATTATAAAATCAGTGTGCAGTACATCATTTTCTCTAAGTACTGATGGAAGTAATGATAACAATGATAACAAACTGTACCCATTGGTTATAACATACTACAGTAAAGAAAAGGGAGTGATAATTACTTCATTGATTTCTATTTTAGAATGCACGAATAATACAGGAGAAGGTATTTTTAATTGTATAAATGAAAACTTTAAAAACAAAGGTTTAGAATGGAAAAATTGCTTATCATTTTCTTCAGATAATGCTAGTAATATGATTGGAAAGTTTAAAGGTGTAGCATCATTTATCAAAATGCATCAACCAAGTATAATCACCCGAGGTTGTCCGTGCCACCTCTTGCATATTGTGATATCTGGCGACTGTTTGGCGATCAACAGAGCATGCTTGGCGCAGGTAGCTCTTCTTCGAGAAGGGTTAATGTATTTATTAGGAGTTGCATGTTAGCCTCGGAAGAGGAAGGTAGTAGATTGTACTATGCGGTAGGAGCGACGTACTGCTCTGAGTAACTATTATATTATGCTTTGAATTATATATTTAATAAATGTTTGTTTCGTCTTGCTAAATGGTGCCTTATTAAACCATGAAGTCATCACAACACGCTCTCTTACGAGAAAACCAGAGAGGTTAGAAGCTTAGAGCGTTGAAAACGGAAGAGGCGTAAAGTTAAGCCTAACTAACGAAAGAAGTGTTCATTTGCAAAAGAGAGTAAAAACGTGAGAATTATTTAATCGAGAGTTTGAAAGGCTTGATTCTAAAGGAAAATAGAAGAAAATGTTCAAAAACGCAAAGAAAGATGATTTAGTAACAGTTCTATTGGAAATTGGCGAAGAAGCATCCCCAGATTTGAAGCTGGTAGAACTGAAACACAAACTCCAGAATAGCAAGGAATACATCGAAGATGCTGATTTCGTGAAAGAAATTCTGATTACTACAGTGGAGAATAGAAAAAGAAAAGAAGAAATGGAAAGAATGCAAATGGAAGAAGAAAGAATAAGAACAGAAAGAGAACACGAAATAGAACTAGCGAAGATTCGAGCAACTCAAAATGAAGGAAGTAGAAGTCCAACACCTTTAATCCAAAACACAGAACGAGAAACCGAAATTTCCCTGGACAAGCTGATCAAAGGAGTAGAAACACTGACTATACCAGTACCGAAGAGAGCAGAAGAATGGAGTATATTTTTCGATTCTATCGAAAGAGCATTTAAGCACAAGAAGGTTCCTGAAGAATACAAATCAGAAATATTATTGAAATTAATTGGAGAAAAAGCTTCAAATGTTCTTGTTTATATAAAGGAGGAAGATCTGCAAAATTACGAAAAAGTGAAAACTCTTGTTCTGAAGGAATATCAACCTACTCCTCAAACCTGTTTAGAAAACTTCAGAAAAACTAAACGTTATTCCGGCGAAACGCATATCCAGTTCGCTTCAAGACTAACAGCTACATGGGACTATTACTGCAAGTCAAGAGAAGTAAAGGATTTCGAAACACTCAAGGAGTTAATTATTTCCGATAAATTATTCCAAGCCTTAGATGAAGAAACAGCTGCACACGTCGCAATACGCCAAGGAAATAAATGGCTGAAGCCTCAAGAATTAGCTACAGAATGTGATATTTATTTCACGGCCAAAAGAAAATCTTTCGACGAAGTTCGAAATGGAATTAAGCGATCACCGAGATTCCTGGATACAACATGTGCACACGACAAATATATTCCACCACCCATGAGAAAAGAATATCCAAAACACGAAAGATTTCACGCGAGAAGAAAAGAATGTTATATTTGTGGAAATTATCAACACATCGCAAGAGATTGTCCAGACAAAAGAAGAAAGAACGAAACTGCAGTAAATAAGAAGGGAAAGGATGATTCCAAAACTCAAAAAAAATTCAAACAGAACATCAAAAGAAGAAGCCATCGTAGCTAAAGTAGACTCATCCCATCTACGATCTGAATTCGCAGAACGCATCGTTCAATCACTGCAAAAAGTAGATATTTTTATTAACTCTGAGAAAATCGAAGCTATCGTAGACTCTGGAACGCAGATAACGATCGTACATTCATCGCTCATTCCAAATTTAGAGGAGAGAGAAGGAGGTAAAATATTGCTAACACCTGCTTTCGGACAACCAATTGAAGCAAAAGTTTGCCGTGTACCTATTTACCATAAAGATAATGGAAGCAATATATTTAATTTTGTGGATACATTAATTGCAGTGACTGATAAGCTAAATGTGCCTTGCCTAATAACTCCAGAAATATACGAACTCTTGATTAATCCTGCGGCAGAAGAACCAAACGCAGAAAGAAATAATTACGGAAGCGAAAACTTACAAACTTTATTCGCCAATGCACAGTCAAACGACAGCGTCGATTCCCCCCCGCTAATGCTTATGGAGGAGAAAAACGAAGAGGAGGAAGGGAAGAAGGCGAGTGTTTATGTAAACACAGACTTATCGTCTGCTGAACGCCTACGCGAAGAGCAAGTTAACTGTCCCTCGCTGAGAGAAGCATGGAAGCTAGCAATAGAAAAAAAAGGAAATTATTTATTTATTGATCATCTTTTACATCACCAAGAAAAAATATTAGGACAGAATGTTTTTCAGTTAGTGCTTCCACTTAGTAGAAGAGCACAAGTGTTGGAATTAGCACATAGTTCCATTTTCGGTGCACATCTTGGGATAAGAAAAACAAAGGAGCGAATACGATATTCATTTTATTGGCCTGGATTAGCCCAAGATGTTGAAACCTTTTGTAAAACGTGCAAAGATTGTCAGTTGAAAAGTCCAGAAAAGCGATCTGACAAGATTCCCATCACACCGGTCAGAAGGCCAGGATTACCTTTCGAAACAGTTAACATCGACATTATTGGACCTATTGAACCTTCCTCTGCTAGGAAACATAAATATGTGTTATGTCTGGTAGATCAACATTCCCGATGGCCAGAAGCCATTCCACTGAGAAGCTTGACAGCAAAAGCCACTTGCGACGCGCTTTTGGAGATTTTCATGAGAACAGGAATCCCTAATATAATAGCTAGTGACAACGGAAGTAACTTCGTTTCAAAATTAACTAAAGAATTCCAGAAAAGACTAGGTTCTCACCCTAGGTTCTCTACACCTGCTTACAGTGCTTCAAATGGATTAGTAGAAAGATGGAACAAGTCCTTCAAGCAAATGTTACATAATGTCATCAGGACTGATCCTTCGAATTGGGATAAGCACATCCCATACCTGCTCTTTGCATACAGAGAAGTACCAAACTGCACCACGGGTGTCTCACCATTTCAGCTGATGTATGGAAGACAACCAAGAGGTCCTTTAGCAGTACTGAAGTCTTCATGGTCAGGAGAAATACCTATACCACCTAATCTAAGTGAATCGGCAGTGGATTACTTACAACTTTTAAAAATAAGGTTAGAACAAGCAGCCGAACAAGCCAATTTAATTGCAAATGATAAACAACAAAAATATGCTGAGTACTTTAATCGGAGATCAATACCAAAAAATTTCAAAATCGGAGAACAAGTTAAAGAACAAGTTAAAGTTAAAATTCCAAGCTAGTGTCAATGCAGTTGGAGTGATATTTGAAAATGAAGAAGAATTTGGAGAAATTATAACTTTACCAGGAAAAGATCTCTCGACCCCCCTGAAAGATTTTAAAATAGATGCAAATCTGAATTTAGAAAATTTGAATCCGCAGCAGAGAAGAAAATTGATAGCTCTTATCAACAAACACCGAGCACTATTCACCGGAAAGCTGAAAATAGCTAAAGTTGAAGCTCATAAAATTAGATTAATACCCAATATGGAGAGGAAGAAACCTTACATTTATAGGATTCCTGAAGCATTGAAAACCAAGGTCGATGAAGAAGTAGAAGAATTATTGAAATCGGGACTAATAGAAGAAAGTAATGCAGAAATAGCTCATCCAGTAGTTTGTGTAAGCAAAAAAAATGGAGATATCAGATTGTGCTTAGATTATCGAGCTTTGAATGCAGTGACGAAGCCAGATGAATTTCCTATGCAAAATGCCATTGATTTAATGTACAGTATAGGAAGAGCCAACGTCATAACAACTTTAGATTTGCTGAAAGGATATTGGGCAATTCCCATGGAGGAACAAAGTAAAGAGTACACATCGTTCAAAACTCATCGAGGTCAATATCAGTTTAAAGTGCTACCCTTTGGATTAAGGAACGCAGCAGCAACTTTTCAGAGAGTAATGAATAACGCGCTGAAAGAATTTCAACAATTTTCAAAAGCCTATATTGATGACATAGCTATATTTTCCACGGATTTCGACACTCATCTCCGACATCTGGATAAAGTTTTTACCAAACTAGAGTCACTTGGATTTACTATCAATTCGAAGAAATGTTCGTTTGCAAAACCTCAAATTAAATATTTAGGACACATCATTGGATCAGGAAAACATCAACCAGATCCCGAGAAAATAGAGGCAATCAAGAAGCTGGAAACGCCGAAAACGAAAAGAGATCTTAAAAGTCTGTTAGGACTATGTAATTATTATCGCGATTATATCCCAGGGTATGCAGAGATCGCCTACCCACTCACAGAACTCACGAAAAATAAACAACCGGAAATACTCGAATGGAAAGAAATTCATGAATCAACATTTCAACAACTGAAGGAACGATTAGCGATGTCAACGGAGCTGATCACCCCAACACTGCAGGATCCGTTTGTCATTCATTCTGATGCATCCCAAATCGGAATAGGTGCATGTTTGTCACAGCAAAGGGGAGAGAAGCAATTTCCCATCTGCTACGCGAGCAAGAAATTATCGAAACCTCAACAGAGCTGGCCGACTATAGAGCGTGAAGCTTATGCTATAGTATGGGCATTGAAGAAGTTTGAACCTTGGATATTCGGTTCATCGGTGAAAATTGTGACTGATCATAATCCTCTAGCCTTTATAGTGAGAAATGCTCCGCAATCGTCCAAATTACAACGATGGGCCATAGCTTTGCAGAAATATAATCTCGAAATAGAACATTGCCCTGGAAAAAAACTGTCAAACGCGGATGCATTATCCAGACTTCCCACTTGTGAACTTTGAACATTAATTTACTGTTTATCTTCACGAACAGTTTGTATAGTTAATAATTAGATAGTTTCTTTGCTTTTCATAATCATTTTACAATTCTGTGCAAATAAGATGTTTATGTAATTTGAAATAGATAGAGAAATTATTGGATAACAAATATTCGAGGTAAGTGGTAAATTTAGATATTTGTCTCCCAAGGATTTAAATCATGCTGCAGCATCATTAATTAAAAGGAATGTTAAGAATATAATTTTATATATATATAAGAAACTTAATAATTTTACTGTCATCATTGGAATAATACTAGGGTATATTTTAACATGTTTATAAAAGAAAATATCAACTTGGTTTCTTTGAATTAAGAATTGATAAATTGTTACAATAATAATAAGGTTCGGAACAAGTGAAGTTAAAAATGATTTATCTATGTTTATATATAAAAATGTGTTATCTATGTTTATGTAGTAAATTGAGGTATGTCTATAGTAATTGAGATTTGAAAATTAGGAGAGAATGTATAAAAGTATATGTAGTTTTCTTTTCTTTTTCACGTTGATCGCAAACAGTTGCTAGATTTTAGTTTCCAGATTGCTGATTGATTTGTAAATAATATCAACAACAATCTTACGACGGGGGTGTGATATCTGGCGACTGTTTGGCGATCAACAGAGCATGCTTGGCGCAGGTAGCTCTTCTTCGAGAAGGGTTAATGTATTTATTAGGAGTTGCATGTTAGCCTCGGAAGAGGAAGGTAGTAGATTGTACTATGCGGTAGGAGCAACGTACTGCTCTGAGTAACTATTATATTATGCTTTGAATTATATATTTAATAAATGTTTGTTTCGTCTTGCTAAATGGTGCCTTATTAAACCATGAAGTCATCACACATATAGCTGCAAAAAAAGCTACTGAAAAATTAATTGGCTCAGAAATTGAAATGTTGATAATAGATATATATTTTTACTTGGAGAAAAGTTCGAAACGGAAGCATAGCTTCAAAGTTGCTCGACAAATTTTGGGACAGAATGCAAAATCTCATAAAATTTTGAAATATTGCAGTACGAGATGGTTGTCTCTTTTAGAATCTATAACAAGGATTTTGGAACAGTGGGATGCTGTGATAAAGTTTTTTGGAGATAAACCAGATAACAGTGAGAATGAAGGAAAGAGATTGCAAAACATTAAAAAAATTTTACAGTCACCGACCACCAAATTGTACTTGTTATTTTTGAAAAATACTTTGCCTTTGTTTATAACAGTAAATATTAATTTGCAACAACAAGCTCCTTATATACATAAATTGAGAAGAGAACTTTTTGAACTTTTAATGAATTTATTTGTTAGATTCGTAAAACCATCAGTAATTTCTAAAGAAAATGAAGATGTTACTCTAACGTCTATTCCATTTCAGAAGTATAGTAAACAAAAAGAAAATGAAAATTTAGTGATTGGTGCGGAAACAAGACTATATTTAAAAAATGCCAAGTTGAATGAAAGTGAAGTGAAATCATTTTTCAATTCTGTGCGAGCTTTTTTTGTAACTGCATGTTCATATATAATTGATAAATTTCCACTGAGTGATCCATTTCTAAAACATGCTGAAGTTGCTGACATCAACTTGAGAACTGAAGTCTCATTTTCATCTGTTCTTTACTTGATGAATACTTTTCCATCCATTATTGATGAAAAATGTCTTAATCAAGTAGAAATTGAATTTTCCATGTATCAAGTAGATGATTTGAAAGAAATTGTAGATTTGCGTATTGATATAGCATGGGGAGAAATTGCCAAATTAAAAAATATGAATGGGTGTATTAAATACAGAGTATTGCCTTCTGTAATGCTTGCTGTCTTAATAATACCTCATTCAAATGCAGCTTGCGAAAGAATTTTTTCTATTGTTAAAAAAAATCAGACGGAATTTCGACCAAATTTAGGTCTTAAAACTCTTGAAGCAGTTTTGATTGAAAAAATAAATATGCAGGCAAATGAAGAACTGTGTTATAAAAAAACATTCTCAAAATCAGAACTTAAGCTTGCTAAGCATGCTACATATAAATCTTTGCATTCATAAATTATGCGTATTTTGTTTAATACTTATATGTATCATTCTTGGTTATTTAAATTTTATTTCCCTGTAGAAATCATATCCAGAATAAAGATATGATTTATAGCTTCTGATTTTTTCTATGATTAGTAGTGATTTGAAGTATTTTTTATTAGTGAATGCTTGAGGAGTTAAAAGAAAATTTCTAATTAAATGTGCATATAATTTACAAGGTATATTTTTAATTATTCAGTTTTATATGTATATGGATTTTAAATGTAATAAAATTGATTACAATTAATTATTAATTTAAAATTAATGAATGGTTGATTACAACATACGCTACGCGCACATTTTCAAAGTTGTAAAAATGTCGTTCGCGCGTTGACTACTGACAAGGTTTGCTGAAGGTTGGAGTCTATGGATATTCTCATATATATTGTGAAATTATTTTTGATTCAATGCAGCATTAAAAACAGAGGATCAAAAACTTCAATTTCGCCATATTATGCTCTTTTATATGAAGGAAACAAAATGCTAATTAAACAGCTCGTAAAACTTTAAGCACATTATGGGTAAAATGCTGTTTAAAGTTACTTAACATAGCTTAAAGACGGTTTCAGAGAAATTAAAATGAGCAAATTTCAGCTCAAGTATGATGTTCGTTCTGGATAGCCTTCATTTTCAAGTGATGACTTTACAGGGTGTGCCATATTGAATGGAAGAAACAAACAAACAAAAAAATCATAGTACAGTAGAGTTCCGAAAACTCGACATAATGTCCCGCATATATATAAATACGCATACGCATGGATAATAATTATATGTATTGTATGTAATATTTGCTTTGTTTGGCGTACAGATATCTCTAATAAGTTGCAAAAAAGTTGTCAAGTTATATGGAAAGTTCAGGCATCGGGAGTCGAGTTTGCGGGACTCTACTGTACAAATTCTGTGATTGATTTAATAAGCCGAAACATATTAATTCTGAAACTACAATTATACAAGTTTTATCTGGTAACAGCGAAAAATTTTCCGGAATAGCGCCATCCATGCAGGAGAGGCGTACTGTGTCTCTAATTTCAGAAAACGCAACAGTAAGAATATCTACTCTAACCCTCATACTGGAGTGCCTTTAGAAAACACACTTAAATATCTCCATTTATTGAGACAACAGTGACGTCTCTCATATTACTCAAACTACAAACTATGAACTACTTCATACTGTCCAATGTGTGACAGATACCTTAGTACTACGTACTCAAGACTGTGTACCATGAAAGGAATTCATAAACTGTATGCTGAACTATGAGCTGCACTATGAATGAACTTATAAACTGTGAACTGAGTAACAAAATAATCAAACAAACAAAGTACCACATACCATAAACTACTCCCCCCGACATCAAAGCTCCAAACCGAAACACAAAAGAAAATATCTATATACATCTGTAAATAACTTATTGTAATTATCCATTGTAATTATTGTATATATCCACCACCGATCAAAATTAATCCAGGAGATTACAGAAAGAACTTCAGCATCACAAAATCAACACTTCTTTGTCACTTGGCTGAAGGCACATGAAGGGACAAAAGGCAACGAGAAGGCTGACATCCTAGCCAAAGAAGCAGCTAGGGGTCAAAATGCACAGAATTTATCAGTACCATGGCCTGGCTCACACCTTAAAAAAATCATAACCAACAAATCTAAAGCTGAATGGCAGAACTGGTGGGACAACGCCGAGCAAGGAAGAAGGACTTATCAGTTGTTCCCAAAAGTAGGCACAGCTTCCAGTTTAATAACTAGAGAAATAACGTGGTTCTTATCAGGGTATGGCCCTTTTCCCACGTACTTCTATGCAAGGAAACTAGCAACTTCAGATCAATGTGCATGTGGAGAAAGAGGCACTCCCGACCATTATATAATTTAAATGCCCCTTTACAGCTGAACATCATCTAAAAGTCCCGAATTCAGAGAGTGAAGTGACTCCCTTTATTAGATACGCTACCAAGAACATCCATCTCCGAAAAAGAATCATAATTATAATGAACTTCCTGTCCACAAGAGGCACTGAGCTATGCAACACAACCTAGAATAATATAACAAAGCTATTACTTAAAACATAGTATGCAAGCAGACCTGGAGCTGCCCTCCATAGCATGTACGTGCGAAAGGCACCAACTGTAAAAACACTAATGTATATTTAAGGGAAAAAGAAAGACACTGCCCGCGGTCTGGTAAAATACAAAGCATTGCAAGCAACGCCTGGCACGATCCCCTGTAAATCCTGCGGAGTGTATTTTATCTGGATATATAGTGTGGTTGGACAATACCCACATTGCCAATGGTTAAACAATGGGTGTCCACCACATTTCTCCATATCCATATCCATATTTATCCATCCAACTGCAAAGTACCCGTGTAAAGTACATATTAGACAATATTGTCTGCGATGCAAATTATGCACCATTAATATATAATTATGTATTATGAATGCTACAATGTAAACAAATGCCCGAGCATGGCATTGGCGTGCCCGGTCAGGATGCACTTCCATAGATGGTTAGTGCAGTGGGGCGATACCAGTTTTGCTCATGGCGATGTTTGGGTGCCCCCTGCACTTCTTTTTGGCTGTCTATGTTTTGGAATAAGGCCGAAAAATCATGGTTTATCGTTGTTAAAGACATTTTCGCACGAAATATGGCAATTTCATTATTTTATTCAACCCAATAAAAGTATTTACATATAGCACTCCTGGTGCTTACAATTCTACGCCAGTTCTTTTGGCGGCAACTCAAAATAGAAATGTAAAATTAAAATTAAGCCGGAGTCAAATAAACAACCGGAGCTGCACAGAGATATTTAACACGTAGTTGTCTCGAGATAGATTAACCGTCAATTAATATGCACGGCCGTAAAATAGCAAGATTAACTATTAGAGAAATAACGTGGTCGAAAGTCAGAATACGTTCTGTCTGCAGCAACTCGGACACCACCTTAAAGAGCAACTTTTTACCCTACTTCTCATATCATGCGAAATTGAAATCTCACTCTGGCAAGAAAGATTGGGTTGAGAACAAGAGCAATAGAAAAGGTTGCTTCAAAATAAGATTAATTGGTAAATAAATTAAAGAAATCCTTACAAACGTTTTTACAAAGTCCCACAAAAGGAACTCGTCGTGCGAGTTTTGAACTCAGTTTGTCTCCTGTAACGATGTGGCGTGTGTTACGGAAAAGTCTGCAATTTCGGTCATAAACCTTCCGATAAACCGTTTGCGTAAAGCTTCATGTGAGAATAGGCGAGATAGTAAGCTGGAGGTAGGTGGTTTTGCGAACAGACTTATGTTTATGAATGAAGCCACTTTTCACGTTTCTGGCAAAGCTAATCGTCATAATTTAAGCATTTCGTAAAATACGAATAATTTCGTGGAAAAATAATTTACGAATTTCGTGGAAAAATCGATTAATGGGTGTATTTGCCAAGAGATTACTGTAGGAATTGGTAAGATAGTATGCTGGAGGTATGTGGTTTCACGAACAGACTTATGTTTACGGATGAAGCCACTTTTCACGTTTCTGGCCAGTTAATCGTCATAATTTACGAATTTCGTAAAATACGAATAATATCGTGGAAAAATAATTTACGAATTTCGTGGAAAAATCGATCAATGGCTGGACTGGCCAAGAGGTTACTGTGAAAATTGGCAATATAGTAAGCTGGAGGTATGATCTTTCGCGAACAGACTTATATTTACGGATGAAGCCACTTTTCGCGTTTCTGGCAAAGTTCATCATAATTTACGATTTTAGGACACGGAAAATCCACCTGGTTTAATGGAAGATGAGTGTTTGCTGGGTCACATCCATTGTTTGTTGGCCACCGAGATCCCCAGATTTAACTCTTGTGACTTTTTCCTATGGGTTTTGTTAAAGATAAAGGTTCTTGCCTCCATTTCTCCAGGACTTAGAGCAACTGAAGCGACGGATAACTGAAGTGCTGGAAACATTAACAAAGGATGTTCTATCACGAGTGTGGCAGGAACTGAAATACCCCATAGATATTTCAGGTGTCATCGAAGAGGCACTCGAAAAATATCTAAAGAAACTTGGTTAACTATAGTTTCATTTTAAATCTGATTTTTCAAAATAAAATAATTACAGTGTTCCCAGGTGCTTTATTTTTGTCCCATCCAATATGAAACAGTTTGTATTATTCAAGAACTAGCAGTTAGATTGAACATTATGAAAAGCACTCATTTAAGGAACTTTCGGTATGTAAATAGCTATAATTTTTAGTGTCATATTTTGATAAAGCAAAAGATGCTTTGTTACAACTTGCGGTTCTGTGTTAGAGGAAAGGGATGCGCTAGGGATCAGAATGTTTTACAGCAATGCTGTGAAGGATGATCGCATGATCACTGTGCTGAGATTACCTTTTTCAATTCAAGTACCAGTCTACTCAGTATATTCTACATGATTACGATTACAGTAATGTTCAGTGTATTACAGTAGTAGTCCTGAAATAACCATCTGGATTTTTTTATCGTAAATGTCATCAGATAAATAGGTGGTTTCAGTTTAAGCATATATTTCATGCAGTATGTCATAAGTATATTTAAGAAGAATATTTATAACAGCAAATTCATGAAAAATATTCATAGGTGAATGATAAAATGTTTCCTCAGCTCGAGTAATAGATGACTTTCATCCTTGAATTATTAATTTCTGTTACACATAAAATCGTGTTAACGCGAAGGAGCACTCATCGAAATGAAATCAGTTTAAGTCAGAAACCATTATTTCCTACAAATGAATTTGTGTTTGTAATCCAACGAGTGTTTAAACTTTGCCATTGGTCAGGGATAACATCGATCCAATGACGTCACACCGACAACAATTCAGTGGCCACATAAAACGATTCTCCGTATTTTGTTCACTTATCTCACCACGTGCGTCCTTTCGATGGTTGATTAGTCGATCGTGGCAATTTCGCTTTATTGTTTTCTGATGAAAGATGGTCTCTTCGGCTAAGGACTGATAAAATATTGGGTAAGCGTGGTTTTTCTCTCCAGTTTAATTTAAAATTTATTTGGAAACGTAATCAAAGATCTTTAATCTCTTTTATTCGTGAATTTATTATTCGCGAATTCGACATTTATGTTAATCAGTCAGAAAATTTTGATGAAATAGCTTCGAATATTTCCCGCTATTTCAAATGCCATTCTTTGTAATTTCAAAAGTAATCTTGCATAATGATTTATGGATTTGAATGGTGAACCTTTAATTAAAAAAAGGGGAAGAAATTACTATTGTATTTACTTAAATTCGAACTTTTTCCATTCAAGAAAATATTTCGACTACTGAAAGCAGAGTATAGACTTCAAAGCTGGGGTATGAAAACATTCCTAGGTTAGAGCACGTACCTAGAAATGATATGTGTTTTAAATTTTCTCTTTATCTGTTTTTTTTTCCTTCCTTTTTATGTCATTTGGTTAGAATATTTTCGGGACCAAAGAAAGCAGGAGAGGGAGAAAAATTTAGATTCACTCTAACACCTAAAATCAGAGATTGTCATTAAAATGTTAAAATTTTTTTTAATGTAAAAACAGTTTAAAATATTGCAGAAATAAAAAAAGAATATGCCAATTATATAGCATATTGCGTTAAAAATATCTTTATATATGACTACAAAGCTTCAGATGTTTATAGAAATTATTTAAATAAAATGCAAATCAAATGCATTTAAATTTGTATCAGTTAGACATATTATAAAAGAACAAATTCTGATGTGTACACCGCATGACTTCCTTGTACGGAATATTAAATTATACGCTTTTTTTTTTATTTCATTTCATTTAAACTGATTGGATTGAATTAAATCTACTTCGCCGACAGCGCATAAACCACAATAGAATAAATGCATTCTTTAAAATTCACTCTATTTGTTTACCCTAGCGACACTCTGTCGCTAGATTCACTTAACAATATTATATTTCGTTCATATTATAACTCATAATGCACAAAATTTATATCATTTAAAGAATAGAATTATCTAATCGTTGCCACATGTTCTATTCAAATACTATAATAAAGCTAGAACGATGTATAAAAGAAATTAAGCAAACAAGACAAAAAAGAAACCGTTTTTCACAGACGATTGAGTATTTCTCATTCAATTAATTCAGTTCTCACTTCGCGAGAAGGCAAAAATACATAAAAACTCAAAATATCTATATAAAAAATTACGAAGTAAATTTTAAATACTTATTTCCTCGAAAAAAATTTCAGAAAGGATTAAGCATGATTTAATTGGCAATAATAAATGAAGGCGTTATCTTTGTTGTTGCGAAGCTAAGTTTCTCTAGATTGGCAACAAATCCACTAGTCTGCTGTTTCAAATGTAAACAGTCAATGGCCGCCATAAAAAAAAGGCTTAGCGTGTCACTTAAACAAATTTAAAATTGTTGATAATTCTAAACATATTCCATATAGATTTACTAAAGGCATAAAAACTTAACCGGAAGATAAAAACAATATAATTCAATCATTTTTAAAGCATAAAATGTACAATTTACAAACATATAAGAGTAAAGAAACTGAGATCACTGAGCCGGGTAACAGAGAGGATATATATATAAATATATTTATATACGTTTCGTGCGGCCGATTGCAACCAAAATGTGAGGTGCACATCTACATGTTTTAGCAGTCCTATATACAAAATTTCAACGTTCTGAGGCTACTCGTTTTTGAGTTATGCGAGATACGTATGCACATACGTTCGTACAGACGCCATGAAAAATTCTCTTCAGAATTCATTTTAAAGCAGTTTTATAATTTTTTTTTTTTTTTTTTTTTTTTTTTTTTTTTTTTGAGAAAACGAGTCTTTTATTGTGTCCTTACGTACAGATATCACGCAAAAACATCGTTAAATTTCATTCGAGAGCGGTCAAAATGGATATTTTCGTTGAAATATGCTGCCTGAACCTTTTCGCGATTACAATACTTCCTTTTTACTTCGTACAAGGAAGTAAAAAGTAAAGATTTAAATTATTAAGAAGTGCTTTTATTGCTTTCAGATCTCTCAGTCTGTTAATCAGTAACGATGATTAAATTTGATAAATTAACTCTGACCCGAAGGACAATATTCTGAGAAACGGCTATGCGCTTAATCGCCGGGAAGGTGAATTAAAGGTCATTTGTTTCCCACAGTAGTGACTATTGACAAAGTGCATGAATAACTTACTATTTCTAGATTGTTTTCGTTCTTCGTCGTCATCTTCCAAGACATAATCGCGTCCATATATTTTATTTTGTCAAGAAGTGAATTTAACTGTAAAATGAAAGTTATACATCTCCTTCGAAGATTAAACCACTGCTACTAATCTTTGATAAATAAGAACTTTCGTTCGCCTTATAAATTAAAACATATTTAAAAAAAAAATTACAAAATGTGCCTTTCCAAAATAATGTGCACTTGACAGTCGTTTAACAGAGATGAGACATTCGAATTTTTAAATGCTGGAAATACTGAAAGAGATTCGAGATTATAAAGCTCAAAACTTTTCTTAGACATTTCAAATCTTTCAACTCCTCAACTAAAAATTACTGAACCTGATCTACGCACTCTTACTTATTTAAAGTGAATTTAATGTTCCATATTTAGTATTTACGTACTAATATGGAATATTTATCTCTGTTTACCTTAAATTATATTTATTAGTATTTGTCTGTGCTTGAAACAAGCTTACAAACTCTCTATTTACTTTTTTTTTTTTTTTTTTTTTTTTTTAAAGAGTTTCGAAAAAATATAAATGATTTAAGCGGTTACTAAAATATTTTTAGATGTTGAGAAAGGGACCTTAAGATTCCAGAGTTTTTTGTTTTGTCTATATAATGGACAAACGGTGTTGCAATTAAATATTACAATAAAATTACATGAAATTACAAATAAAAAAGGAAGTATTGTAATCAAGAAAAATTCCGGCAATCATATTTCAACAAAAATATCTCTTTTTGCCGCTATGGAATGAAATTTAACGATGTTTTGTGTGACATCTGTACGTAAGGACAGAATAAAGGACTCTTTTTCCCAAAACGGGCTGAAGAAAGGATTTAAAATGGATTCAGAAGAGATTTGTTTTCACGACATCTGTACGTATGTATGTATTTCGCATAACTCAAACAAAAGTAGCCACAGAACTTGAAACTTGATATTGAACAGTTGAAACTTTGTATATAAGACTGCTATAACATGTAGTTGTGCATCTCTCTTTATGGCTGCACCAAAGGTATTTAAAGAGATGTATATATACCCAATCAGTTTACTTGGCCCTGTGAGCTCAGTTATTTTAATTCTTATATATTGGTAAATTTAGCATTTTTTGCTTCCAAAATGATTGAATTATGTTGTTCTTATCTTCTGGTTATGTTTATTATGCCTATAGTTAATCTGCATGCAATAGTTGTAGAATTATCAACAATATAAAAGTTGTTTAAACGATATAAAAAATTAACAATTAAATATTATAACAAAAATTAACAATTTAATATAAAAAATTAAAAATTAATGATTAGAAATCGCCATAATTTGAGTTGGAATGATGGTATTTTACCTTATACCACTCTTCTATTTTATAGTACTTATCATCAGTTTATTCTGATATATTTGTGAAAGGTTTGGAAAAGAAACATTTTTTAGAAAATCTCTTATGTCGAGACATTATAAGTTTAGAAAGCCCTAAAATAGAAAATTTAGAAAAGGAAATATTCATTAATATGTTCGTATCATTCTCGTGGATTTAACTGCTGTGCCTTAACCAAAGCCGCCGGTTTTGCAACCTTTATAAAAGAAAGTATACAGGAAGAAGAACTCATTTGCGTTCAGAATGTTTCATCAGAAGGATATAGATTATCTAAAGCTCTTAGGAAAAAGTCGATCAAAAGCATCTGTTTTAAAAAAGTGTCCCAACTATTTCATCAAATCCGTTTGTGAATGTGTGTTAAATCTTCTAAAAGGAAACAGACCCATCTATAGACGCACTAAAAATCGAATCGCTCCTTTTAAAAGAAAACAATATAAAAGTTGTTAATTTAAGCCAAATTTTTTGTACTATAGCAGCCATATTTGTTTACATCTAAAACTTAGAAGAATATTGAGTTCAGTTTCTGCGTCTTCAGTGTTTTCTTTTCTCTCTCTCACTCTCTCTCTCTCTCTCTTTTTTTTTTTTTTTTTTTTTTTTTGGCCGAGTGGTACCAAAAGTAAACTTTCAGTTTTGTGCACCAAAAAAATCTGTCTTGTTGCCCGTTGAGAAGTGAGAACTGATTGAATTGAATGATAAATCTATCTCTAATTAAATAATAAAATTCGAGTAAATACATTTAAATAAAATGCAGCAAAAATGCATATAATTTAATATACCATAGAGAAAGAAATAATGTCGTGTCTGCATGAGAGTTTTCAATTTTTGTGATGTTTCATATCTTATTTGCTGACTGATATTTTTAAAGGTAAAAATCTCAAATTAGACCATGATTTGAGCAAATTCTTTTTCCTACCTTTTCTTAATGTTCATAGTGCATGACTTCATAAAAGTGATTCTAAGAAGGCGTTTTGAATATAGTGGATTTGAATGTTTTGAGATTAAAAATTTATTGAATGGTCTCTTCTAAATTTTGGACCATAAGAAATGCCCCTCAGTAAACAAATATGGCTGCCATTAGGAAAGAGTGACGCAGGTAAATCAAGTATACTGCGTGCATAATTTACGAATCTAGATAAAGAATTCATTTATGGGATCTCTTGTCCAAATAAAATAAAATGCAAATAAAAGAGGAACACTAGTTTATTTGCATTCTCAGTTTCTTTTATAACTGAAATAGTAAGATTTTATATTAAGATGAACGGGTGAATATTGTCCCGTGAAAAATAAAGAAGTTAATTTCTTTAATTTTTCGTAACATGCCGGTATTTTCTGAATTTTTACTAGCGCAAGTAAGCGGAGGATTTTTAATTCATTCTTAAATATTCTCTAATTACGAGTTATATAAGTGTTACTAATTAAAAAATGGGGATGGGAGATATACCAAAAAGTCAAGCATTCCTCGTTATGGTCAAATCTTGAAAAGTCCGGATACCCCTGACGTTTAGAGATGTTGGTTTTACTGCAATATTATGTATTATGCAGTGAAACATGTTTTACAGGCTAATACTCCGTTTTTTTCCTATGTAAAAGGATCTGATGTGGACACAATATGACTTCCTTGTACGGTCTATTAAATTTTTCGCTTTGCACAATTTTTTGCTGCACTTCATTTAAACTTATTTCCTGAAACAATTATAATGTAATCAACCGATCCTTCAAGGCGAATTGAAAATGACATCGAAAATTGCAAATTTTAAAATTAAATATCCCGGTTAATTTTTGTCAAACGTCTTATAATATTATTTTTTCATAACAAGCACAAACCTTTCCCAAATATAAGTATAGGAACCGGGAAATCGCAATAAAAATTAGATTTCGTTATTCGATCCAAATTATTATTATTTTTGTAGAATCTGACGTTGCAAAAACATGAATATTTATCGAAAAATTATCCAGTCTTATACAGAATATTCGTTTAAAATACACTCATGTCCATAAATTAAGGATAATTCGGAGTCACACGGAAATCGAACTCTAAAATAAATATATCACCTGTAAAATCATTACACACATCTTCAAGAATCATATGCAAATTTCAGGAAGTAACCAGATAACACCGATAGTACGTCACAATGACGAGAGTGTAAGAGAGTGATATATAAGGAATACAGGCAAAAAAGTAAAATTGTTCGCAGGCGCTTTATAAGCATTTCAGTGCAATAACCGAATAGTTATGACACAAAGGACACATTTTTACGTGGTAGAACTATCGGCTGTCTGGAATGTGGGGTACCCAACTGGAAGTATCAGACGAACTTGGAATTGCCCAGAGTGTCATCTCCAGGCTTTGGCAACGATTCCAAGATGATGGTAATGTGAGTAGACGTTACAGCACAGGTCACCCCAGAGTTACAACGTCGAATGAGGGCCGGTATTTGGCAGTTACTGCCAAAAGAAACAGGCAGAGCAGAGCCTCACACCTGTCTCGTCAGCTCTCTTCAGCCAGTGGTAAGACAATTTCAAGGCAGACCGTGTACAGACACTTAGGGCAGATTGGTAGGCCTGTCAGATGCGTTCCACTTACTGCAACTCACTGTCGCCTGCGGTTATCCTGGAGTAGAGAGCATGCATTGTGGACACCGCAACAGTGGGCTTGTGTGATGTTTTCCGACGAGTCCAGGTTTAGCTTGCAGTCTGATTCTCGCCGGACTTTCATATGGAGAGCTCCAGGTACCCGTTAACACCAAGAAAACATCATTGAACGACACCATTACGGTGGTGCAGGAGTGCTCGTTTGGGGTGGAATTATTCTGGGTTCCAGAACTGACCTGCATGTTCAAATTGGAACCATGAGAAGCCAAATCTATCGGGACGTCATTCTGGAACAACATGCACGTTTGTTTCGCGGGGCCATGGGCGCACAATTTGTGTTTATGGATGACAACGTCCGTCCTCACCGTGCAAACATCGTAAGCGAATCCCTTCAATCGGAGGATATCATCCGTAGGGACTGGCCAGCATTCTCACCGGACTTGAATCCAGTACAGCACGTGTGGGACGTGCTTGGCCGAGGAGTTGCTGCCCGTCAACCTCCTCCTACATGTCTACCGGAACTTCGGAGAGCATTTCGTTTTGAGTGGTGTAATATTCCCCAAGATCAGATCGATAATTTTATACTCAGTATGCCTAGGCGTTGTACGGACTGTATTGCATCGTCTGGGAGACATACAATGTATTAACAATTATACCAACCATGTAACATTGGTTTTTTGTAAATAGGTTTTTTTTGTAATTTGTTCCAGGGAGAAAAAATCGCTAATTTTTTTAATAATATCAAACATATAGCACCTTTTTTTGCTCTTTACCTTTTGTTTAATAAATAAGCTTTACAAATAAGTCAAATTTGTTTTGCTTCTAACTCTTTCTTTGCCTGATTTTGCGTTATCCTTAATTTATGGACATGAGTTTAGTTATCCATCGCTGTTCATAAATATATAATATAATTTTACTACATAATAAGCTTAAATTTAAATCAGGGGATTCCTGCCATTTGCATAAGACAGCACCGATTAGCTATTTAGCTCTGCCTCAATTTCTTAAAATTATTTCTGCTTATATTTTTTCTGTATCTTCATTACTTGAAATAATATCCATTTAACTAATGAAACTTTCCGTTTATAAAATAGCTTCTTTCAGTTAAACGGAATGATAGAAAGAACATCACAAACTGAAAAACAAAATGGTAAAGTTAGATAAAACTCATTCATTTGAGTTTAGAGTAATTGAATGCTCATCATGCAGTTGGGTTCCGTCTTTCTAATGAATAATTTATAAGATATCGGATTTATTCATTAGTTTTATTCTTAAACTAAAGAACCGAAAACGAAGTATCGATCTTATGTTTAATATTTCATAGATCATTATCATAAATTTGAGTAACATCTCGTTTTTAGTGACCAGATTAAATCTGGAATTTTTGTTGGCATTAAGCGAAAACAATTCATTGGTTGGCTCAAAATTTAAAAAGTCAAACATATTCTTTTATATAAAATTGAAGACTATTTTTATCTTATAATGAAAACGCTTACATTAGTTAAGATATGAGGCATTTTCTCCCTTCTTTCGGCTTGCCTTTGTGGGATAGCGGTTACACACACGGCGCGTATTCAAGATGTCCAAGTTTGAGTCCCAGCGAGAGCACTCTAGCTTCAAAATAACCTTATGTTTCTATAGTGGAGTCCGAACTAAAAGGTGGTGGTGCATGATGATTCTTCACCATCAGGATCTGGCGAGTAGGTCCAGTAAGCATATTTCACAAGTGCACATCAGCGTAGCCACCGAGGGAAGAGTTTCGAAAATGGACCAATGAGCTTCTATTGCTCTTGTGACGCTAAACCTTCGTGCATGTGAGCGTTTACGTTTTAATTTGCGTTTGCTTCGTAGTTATAAATGTATAGTGTAATAGTAGAAAATCCCGTCGTGCTTTCATTTTATGATTTTAATTAATCGCTGACATTTCACTTTCGCGATTTTTATCACGCATTAATATTTAGATTGATCTTCACAGCATATTATTGCTCTTTACATCTAGAAAAAGACCCAAGCTACAATTAGCCTGGAATATTATGCATTTACTAACAACTGTGGATTAAGAGAATTTAAGTGTATAGTTTATTTATTTATTTATTTATTTATTTATTTTTTATTTTTTTTATTAAACTGAGAAGGACTGGAAGAGTTACAATGAATCTAGTGTTTTCTTATCTCGGTGCCTGCATTCTTTTGATTTTGAAAGTGTAAGATGCAAAATACATATTGTGTGTAACACTATTATATCGATTGTTAGTATTAAATGTTATATCTGAATAAATGAATATATTCGTTGTGAATAAGATAAATTCATTCTGTTTGATGAGCATTGCTTGTGTAGACAGTACATTTAAGAGTGAGCAGTTCTTAAATGTGAAATTTAATATACTAAATATATACGAATACAAATTAGTAAAGTTTACTTTGAATAAAATTCTACATTGGCTATTATTATAGAACATCTTTTTCATATAGACTGCAATAAAAAGGGCTGACTTCTATTTATATAATATATAATTGGCGCAAATATTTTTCTTCTATGCATAGTTTTATGTAACGATAGCATTTAGGCTCAGATGTTTATCACATATTTATTTCTTCATGTTATTTACCACTTACTAAGTAATACTTCATATGGATATTTTTACGGGGTGTCCAACATTTATTTCAAATTCTTTCAACCAGGTAGTGAAAGCTTCACAACTGCTTATATTTGATCTAACTTCGCAATGAAAATTTTCAGAAGAAATCGACGATGTTTTCATTATTTTGTACAGAAAATTGTGTGGCAAAATGTTTACAACCATATTAAAGCACGCGAAAGGTCATGTGACATGACAGAAATATTACTGGATTCTCATTGGTCCATCCTAGAAGCCACTCCCTCGGTGGCTACACAGATGTGCACTTGGGAAATATGCGTCCCGTACATTGAGGTAGGAAGTAAGATGGAGTAGCCCTAAACAGGTTTCTCCCGTACCCTGCTCTGAAGCACCGGCGATCCCTACGTGGTGACCAAAACATTGGGTCATTTACCATTAATGGGTTTTGACGCGATCGGATGTAAATATTTTGTAATTACGTCACGTTTGTAATTACGGATGTAAATATTATATGTTTATAAATGAATAAATTCTCTTAATTTCAAATACATTTATAAATAATTTAATGAATATTTATGTACTTTGTTAAAGGCAGATCCATGCTTTTTGCAAGCACATGCATAAATACCCATACATATTTCATATTTTTCATTTCCGGCATGTGCAAATCTTTAATTTCTGTGCATTCACTATATTTTATTTTTAATTAACACAAATAAGTAAAACGTGTAAGCCCAAAGGGATTATTTTTCAGATATTTAAAATTAAAACGATGAGTTTAAAATGAGCAGCAGTAAAGCCTCTCCTCTAAAAAATTTTAAAAGGTACATGTTACAATAATATATGGATGTGAAAAAAATTTATTTTATTTAAAACATTTTGGCGTTTGGAACATAAAATAAAAGTAGCGAATACTCTATCAAGGATATCGAAAGACGTATACAATTTTAAAGGTACCGTAAGGTATTTTTCATTCTTTAAGCATAACATTTTTCTTAAAATTTATATTTTTGTAGTTCAACAGCTTAGAATTTTATAAAACAAATTCATAATCAAAATCGCTGTTGTTAGTTATCGAAAAATAACCAAGATGTGATTTTTGCGTAAATGTCACTAAACTATACAAATTGCTATTATCTATCACACTATGAATGTTTCTTTCATGCGAAAGTGTCCCTTTTTCAAATTGTATGGAACTGTCGTGTGTCGAAATACTATCAGAACACTGTCAAGCGAGCTTCTGAATGTAAACAAAGAACACCCCATCTGGTGACCGAAGCTTCGAAGCAGTGCTTCACTTCTAGTGCCGGTTGGCCACTCCTTCCTTTCTCATCTCCATGATCCTGTAATCTCCAATCGCCCCTTAAAAGGGGGATTATATAAGGTATTTTATCCCACCTTCTGGCATGCCTTCGGGGTGTAACGGTAGCATACTTGGCGCGTATTGGAGATATCCAGGTTCGAGTACCGGCGAAGGCACTGCTCATTTTTCTAGTCCCCAGCTTCAAAAAAATCCTAATGACTTCTACAAAATGTCAGTCGTAAAAAGATGAAAGTGCTACACAATTAAGAAAATACTGATGGATTTCAGAAAGAAAAGATAATGTGTACTGTAATTTGCGTGCAGCCAATACAAACGCCATATTTTCAAAATAAAGCATTCACTATTACTCTTTAAAAGCGAATTCTTCCCAAGCATAAAGTATCACTTCCTCTGATACAATCAATGGGAAACACCACATCTTTCATCTTGGAAGCCATCCAGAGGATTCATTAATGTTAGTGATGGCAAAAGCATATTTGGGGATGACCGAATCGACCTCGTTTCCCCCTGATCTAGTATTTTAGCTGGCAAACTTATCAGAGCGCGATAGTAATTTGTATCAAAACCCGGAAGCACAACAGCTTTAACTAAATGTTTCTAACCAGAAATCCCCCAGGCCTAAGCTGTTTCAATAACAAAAAGGATAAAAGAAAGGATGTTTTATGATCAATATATTATGAGCATAATATGGGTGAGTTCCAGAATAGTGATTTACTGCCTTTAATATTTGGAACACGACTGGGAAAATATGGTAAGTCTCGAATATCATTCATTTTTGGAAATTATGCACGGTTTCGTGGATAAATAGTCCAATAATAAGAATAATTTGACCGTTATTAAGTCTGTTGCATTTATGTTCAAGTTTTAGTACTCAAAGGTTATTTAATTTATATCTTCGCTGTTTGCCTCATTTCGCTCGAAGTTTACTCATTCCAAAATTTTTGTAGATTTGAGTGGAAAGCAGTTTAAGTTAGAAGGATTTGTGCTTCGAGAATTCCGGCCTTTCCATCGTTACTGCATTGCCGTAGAAAGTTTTGTTTCCTCTTGGCGATTCCAACTCTGGCCTCGAACTAAATATTATATCGTAAATGACAGATTCGGTTTTGGCAAGTTAGAAAGTTTGAATCTCTGCAGAGGAAGCTTATGTTTCGGTTAGATCCAGGTGACTAATAATTTGTGTTGTATAATTTTAATTTAGTCCAAAAGTGGTGAGGTAGAATAAATTTAAAGTTTTCTTATTATATGTCTGTTTGTTTAACACTTTCGCATCGAAATCGCCCCAAACGCCCGATCATTCAGACATCAACTGGACGCGCGAAACGCCTGAATAATTTTCTACCTAGTGCTTTTCCCCATCACGTTACTGCATTACTCATTGCTTTCAGGTATTGTTAAATGACATGTCAATCTTTCTTTTGAAGCTACTAAAAGTCTTCTGTTGCTCAACATTGTTGGTCCGAAAAATCACACTTTCAATTTTTCTGCTGCCAAAATTGTTCAAAAAACATCTCCCATTGGAGAACTAGATTTTCTAGAGGCATTTCACATTCAAAAAAATCTTTCTGTTCTAGTTAACGATCCTAATTTCAATCCATCTTTGCCTTCGGCCTTTAAAGAAATTATGCTTTAGTTATGGTTTCACCAACAGATGGCGCCACTTGCTTATTCTTGTCCAGGCTTTCTTATCTTATCTAATCATTATTTCCTAATTTGTTCATTTGCGGCTTTTCAGCTGAGGATGGTGGTTCGGTAAAACCATCGAAACTAGTCCTGTGACAATTTTGAAAATATAACGCTGATTTTTGTTGTTTGACTTCTGAATTACTAAAAGTAGTTCTATTATTTTAATGCACCTTCTCTTTCCTTTGTTTACTGTCAGTGTTTAGCTTTTGACGCCTGAAGTTGCAATCCCGTCCCAAGAGGGAACTTCACACAGGGCAAAAGCGTCCAAGAAAGAGGTTATCGCTTTACTTAAATAGGTTATTGTTAGCGCTGTAGTATTCAATTTGTCATGGGGAAAGGAAAAGCATTCCAGGAGAAATTCTTAGATACGGGCGTTTTCGGTGTTTGGGGAATAGAGATTTTGCCCTCTCTCGATGCGAAAGAGTTAAGAGTTTAGAAATTCTAGCGGTGAGAATTCACGCATAAAATCTATGTACCCTGCTCAGGTTATCTATAAGTGAGGTAGCTATGTTTATTTGAACCCAAGACAGGTGTTACAAGCTTAAAGCAATCTATAAATAGCATTATAAAGAACCATTGCATTCTCTCCTTAAGTGCTGTCATGCTGTAAATGGTTACCACGTTCAGATAGAGCCGGAGGATCCGTGGTTCGAGTTCCAGCGTGGGGCAGTTAGCTTTTCTAATGTTTTCTTATAGAGAAACTTCTAGAGTTACTACTGTTTTGCATTAACCAGTTATTTATAATTTCAGCCTTTACTACTGTTTTTCCTTTCCGTTTCTTCACTAGAAAGATAACTGTGTTAGGCAGTATTTAAGTTGAGGGTTCGGGATTGAGCTTTGTTTCTGTCTCTCGAGGTTGTACTACTTAGCTTTGTCAGCTGTGATATAATTGTAATTATTCGGCTTTGCATTATAGGTTACCCGCGTTACTAAGTTCAGTTTTAAATTTTGTTTGACAGTTACTTTAAGTCGAATCCCATAAATGGTGGCTGATCTTGTGACCACAAGAAGTGCGTTTATATTCTGAGTTCCATTAAATAAAAAGGTTTGCTTCAAACTTTTCGAAGACTCTGAGGTTCACTTCAAACACAGCAATAACCCGCTTAACGTCTGTTAGGAGTCTGATGCTAGTTTATGCTCCCAAAGAAAGTCAAACTCTTAATAGTGTTTACAACGGATTCGAACTAAAAGGAGCGGACGATAATAGCATTGCCTTGATTAAGTCAATTGGTTCTCGTTCCTCTTCTCACTCACATTCGATTAACCCAGTCATCCAATTCATTTCTTGAAATTAAACCTGAGTGTTCCTTTGCTTTCCTTGATATTCTAATCATTCGTAATGAATCTGATTTCAGAGCCACTGATTATAGGAAACCTTTTTCTGTTTCTTTCTCTCCGCAGGCTAACTCATGTCATCCCGATAAGCAAAAAAAAAAACTTTTTTTTTCACAGAATGTTTATTTCACTCTTAAAGTTTGTTCTTCAGAATCTTTATTTCCTAATTATTCGAAATGGATAGCCATTGACAAGACTTTTCCCGTGATCATTGAAAGAAGCACTTTAAGAAACTTTCACCTTGTCATCAAAGACATTTCGTTACTAATTCGGAAGTCAAACAACAAAAATCAGCGTTATAATTTCAAATTTTCACAGGAATAGTTTCGATGGTTTTACCGAACCATCATCTTCAGCTGCAAAACCGCAAATGAACAAGATAGGAAATAATGTTTAGATAAGATAAGAAAGCCTGGACAAGAATAAGCAAGTGGCGCCATCTGTTGGCGAAACCAGAACTAAAACATAATTTCTCTAAAAGCCGAAGGCAAATTTGGATTGGAATTAGGATCGTTAACTAGAACAGAAAGATTTTTATGAATGTGAAATGCCTCTAGAAAATGCAGTTCTCCAATGAAAGATGTTTTTTGAATAATTTTGGTAGCAGAAAAATTGAAGTGTGATTTTCGGACCAACAATGTTGGGCAACAGAGGACTTCTGTGTTTCCTTTTTTCTAACATATGCCTCATGTTCCTTGACGCGAAATTTTAAGGCTCTCTTAGTTTGGCCAATGTAAATTAAACCACACTTTCAAGGAATCCTATAAATACCCCAGGAATTCATATCCGGAATGAGGTCCTTGAGTATGGAACTCGGAATTCATATCCGGAATGGGGGTCCTTGAATATGGAATTCGTTGTTAGAAATAACATTAATAAACTTTTCATCATTCTATTTTTTGTAAAATTACACGGATACAACAGACGTTCAACCTTTCTGGTTATTTTCTCCCTTATCAATAAAGGTCATTGTTAGTTCTAAACGATTCCATCGCCTTCGGAAGATTTAATTTTCCGAGCTTTATAGCATATCTTGTCGACGTAGTTTGAAACATATTGATCAAACTAAAAAAGCTTCAAAATTTTGCTCCAAGAAATACAAATCTTATGTCCAGAAAAATGGAATTAACAAATCTTCAATAGCGAATCATAATTTGAAGCTTAATTTTGGTATTGGTTCTGAGATAATGACCCATAAGTTAATTAAAAAGTGCGAATGTTTCGTCTACATAGCGAATTCAGAGACGATAAGATATGTTTCTCAAATCATTTGACATCAAAATAACTTTGAACATAAGATTAAAAGGTTGTTATTTTGTCTAATTTTAATAAATATTTTCCTCTTTGCATAGACAACTTGATTCCATTTAAGTAGTTAAACACTGTACTTACTGGCTTTTTTTCTACTTCTCACGTAGTTTTCCCCTTAGTTTTTCAGCGTATGATTTAAAGTCTTCTGGTTTATGGTAATAATGTAAAATGTATGCACAAATAGGAAATTATTTTTGTGTAAGTGAAAGGAATGTTATTTAAAGTGACAAGTCCTTTCAAATACACAATAAAATGATATTAGGGTATCTTTATATGTGTTTATTTTTGTGTTATGTTTTCCATTTAAGCCGTCTCCTCAGAAAATGTATACAATACATATTTTTCGCCTCCGGTTTTTCAATGAATAGAATTAGTAAGAAAAGGAGGGGGCGGAATACACATATAAATACAATATATCTACTAGGTAAGCTGTTAGTTAAAGGTCCCATTTTATCTGAAGGATTTCTATTATTATAAAACTTGTATCTTTGAGTTTCGAAACTATATGCAGGTGTTATCATTTTAAATATCTCACATGAAATGACACATGAAGTATTTTCGAAGTACCGCTGCATGGGATATTAAACATCTCTACTTTGCTTCAAATGATACTCAAATTTATCTTAAATGATCTAATTTTCAAAGTTTTTTACTTTTCAGTATAACGTGTCCTAACCAGATTATATATTGTATTTTTAAAAATACTATACTATTAAAATTAATTTGCTTTAGAAATGTATCAAGCTCATTTTTCCAACAAATTTGCTCTGTTCTTACAAATTTACTGAAATGGTACTCAAACTCGTTACACAGTTTCGTTTTGGCTGAAAACTTAGTTAAAAGAATCGAAATTTTATTCCTTTTTTGTTTTGTCCACAAGTTCTCTGAAGAAGAGAAACTAATTATCAGCTTAGCTCATTTATAAAACGAATAAATTCATTATATGGGAACTTTAATTTACCTCTGTGGATAAATAAGTTTGTAAAAAAATTTTTGAGAGACATTATCAGGTTCAATGTTCCGTCTTACTTTCTTTGGGAACATGCAAGGACCTGACTCGGAACAGGGAGCTTACTAAAGCTATGTTCAATAACTGTGGGAAGTAGACAAGATACACAGGAAGGGTATACAAAACCCTTTATTTTTCACTCTTTACAATAATTTCCGTACTTCGGAAATACAGAGACCAACTACTTGTG
Source organism: Stegodyphus dumicola (assembly GCF_044657685.1). NCBI lineage: Eukaryota > Metazoa > Arthropoda > Arachnida > Araneae > Eresidae > Stegodyphus > Stegodyphus dumicola. Next base: position 7,644,825 of record NC_140773.1, read on the forward strand.
GTCTGAACGTAAGAATATAAAAATATTTAACTAAACTCTAACTTACCTTTGGAATAATAAACAAGGAAGATTGGCCTTATATTAACAGGAAGCCGTATGTAGTACAGAGAACTGTTAACACTACAATACGTTTAAAAATTATCACGAGGATTAAACCTCTGGCCTTGAAGGCAACCAGCAACCGAGTAAAACTACTATGGCAAGCGGCCTGCTTCTAGTAACTCCTTCCTCTCTCTCGCTTGGCAAAAAGCCACAACTTAAGTACTTGGCGTTCGCCAGACAAATTTTGCATAAATAAGTTAACGCTTTTAATTCTGACCGGAAGTAGAAAATAAGAAGTGATAGTAAAGATTTAAAATAAAAATAAACGTTAGTAAAACTTAAGATCCTTACAACATTTAATAAAAACATCATGAAAATTCATCATGAAAATTTTAACAATTTTATTAACTGATTCTTTCCAGTGACTGCTTTTCAAACGATAATTTTATAGAAACAAGGATTTCAGCAAATGTATGCGTCTTCCAGTCTGTCGCATTTAGGTGAGCTATTTCCATAACGTAAATGTTTCCTCGGAAATCGAAAAAAACACTTTGAAGTGTTCATTGTTTGCATTTTTAGCAATCATTTGAAATAATCTGTGTTTGAAGGCAGCATTTCAATGAAAGATATTGAACAAATGCTTTGTGAAACGACAGCACTATTCATCGTTATTTTTTCATCAACACAATATAGTGGAACCTTTTCACATTTTCTAAATGACTTTCATTATGATATTGTGAGTACTTTTATTCTTGTCTGAATAAATGCATTCTGAAATGCTTTCTATAATTTTGTAAGGTTTTATTTATTTTTCTAATAGTTAGTAGGCTTCAGTTTATAAAGTATTTCTCCCACTTCCCTAGCGTGCCTTCGTGGTGTAACGGTAGCAAGCTCGGCCGGTATTCCAGAGGTCCGTGGTTCGATTCCCGGCGAAGGCGGTTTCATATTTTTAATTAATATTTTTAATTATTTTTAATTTAGCATCGATTTCTTCGCACTTACGCCACATACAGCTAAACACCAAAAACACAAAATTTTTAAAATCTGAATAGCAGCATATGTTTAGAACCTTCCGATGTAGTGTTAAGCGTTGGCATACATTTACATATTTTTTTCAGTTTTTCCCCAGTTCACTCTATCAATATTCAGGTTTCTTTGCAAGATCGTTAACGACTTTTTTTTTTGTCTTTTCATAATTTTATTTCATTTTTATGTATTTAGATACTTATTAAGTATCACGTTTATCTTATAATTATATATATAAAGATAGAAATTTAGAACTAATTTTTCAAAAATTGAAATTCATAATTAATAATTAATAAATTTCAAGAAATCCCTTATGTAGAATACAAATTCTTAAATATATGAGCCAGGAATGTTATTCTTAAAAACTTAAAAGAAAACGGATTCTATTATATAGTGCATCCGTTTGCTTTTAAATTCAAACATATAAATGTAGTTTAGCAGGACATTCAAGGGCTCCTAAGACTTCAGGGCCCACCAGCGGCCGAGCGGTAACGTCACTGAACACTGGTAGTTCGGTCCGAGGTTCGAATCCCGCGAACGGGCTGGCTGCATGGGTGTTTTCGTGGTTTTCCCCATGTGTAACGTGCATACGAGCCAGTTTCCCTTAAAAAGTCCTCCACGAAGGCATCCTTTTAAGGCAGATAGCCCTCGAGGGCTTTGCCGTAATCTAATCAACCAACCAACCTAAGCCTTCAGGCCCCTATGCGACGGCATTCCTTGCATACCTTTATTTACGCCACTGAGCACAATTCGTGCAGTTTTTTTGTTAATGTTCAGTTTAATAAAAAGGATTGTTTTAAGTTTCGTAAGTGTCTGTTATACTATTTTGAGATGCAGTGTTATCTCTGTAGTTGTTTGGTAGGGCTCTAGGACTCAAATTAAAAAGCGGCTCAGTTATAACCTTTTAACTTTATGTTTTCATATTTAAATTTAATTCCTCACAAGGAGTGACGTAGGATAAATTTAATGCAATTTTACTCCTGCTTCTGTTTTTTAGCGTTTTAAAATTCTGGATATTTTAAAATTTTGATGGTTCTCGATTTATGCATGCTAACGAAAAACATTTTGTTTCCCTAAATGCCGTCGTGCCCACCAGCGGCCGAGCGGTAATGTCGCTGAACACTGGTAGTTCGGTCCGAGGTTCGAATCCCGCGAACGGGCTGGCTGCATGGGCGTTTTCGTGGTTTTCCCCATGCGTAACGTGTATACGAGCTAGTTTCCCTTAGAAAGTCCTCCACGAAGGCATCCCTCCCCCTAGGCAGATTGCCCTCGAGGCTTTGCCATAATCACACACACACACACCCTAAATGCCGTCACTTATGTAACAGAGAAAAAAATAATTTAATGTTGATTTCGAATGGCTAAAGTAAAATACATAAATAAACATTAAGAGCTCTTAATTACCATAGACTGTTTAAAATTTAAGAGATGTTGTATATATGTTCTACATTATTCATGAAGGTATTTTTCGATCTGTAATTCAAATCTTCTAAATCTGTATCGTAATGAAATCGTAAGCGAACACAAAATAGAATGAAGTTGAACTATATTATTTGATTAAGACAATGTATGTAGGGGTTATATTCCTAAATTCCACGCTACGTTTGATTTAGAGTACCTCCGGCAGATGTAATTTGACGATTTCTTACCCTTCCACAAAACAGAAAGGAAAGGAAAAAGGAGAACTAAAAGTTGATTTATCCAAAAGTTATGAAAATCAAAATGATGTTTAATATAACTTTAACGCATCTGGAAATAGCTCTAGAGCTTGTGGGACAAATCTAAACATCTGTTTTTAAATTTAAGTGAGTTTTAAAACTTCTGTCATTATAGTCAAAAGCCATGCCGTTTATATTAGTAAACAATAAAGTATAAGTTTAGTAAATATAAGTGTAGTAAACAATAAAGTAGAAGTGTAGTTAACAATAAAGTATAAGTGTAGTAAACAATAAAGTACAAGTGTAGTAAACAATAAAGTACAAGTGTAGTAAACAATAAAGTATAAGTGTAGTAAATATAAGTTTAGTAAACAATAAAGTGTAGTAAATATAAATGTAGTAAACAATAAAGTATAAGTGTAGTAAACAATAAAGTATAAGTGTAGTAAATATAAGTGTAGTAAACAATAAAGTATAAGTGTAGTAAACAATAAAGTACAAGTGTAGTAAACAATAAAGTATAAGTGTAGTAAATATAAGTTTAGTAAACAATAATAGTTATAGTAAACAATAAAGTATAAGTGTAGTAAATATAAGTGTAGTAAACAATAAAGTATAAGTGTAGTAAATATAAGTGTAGTAAACAATAAAGTATAAGTGTAGTAAATATAAGTGTAGTAAACAATAAAGTATAAGTGTAGTAAATATAAGTATAAGTAAACAATAAAGTATAAGTGTAGTAAATATACGTGTAGTAAAAAATCTGAAGAATGAACTGCAAAGAGGATATTGAGGAAACTAATTACTTAATTAATATGTATTAATATGTTTTTTTCTACACGTACAACGAACGCTGTTAGTGTGATTTTTTCTATAATTTTGAAATATTTCTCTTTTATGTTAATGTTTTTGTTGTCGCTCTCCTTTTCTCACTTTATTCTGTATAACCTACTCTAATACTTTAGAAGCTTCTAAAATTTAAGCAATTTTTGCTCTATTTTTATGATTAGAAGTATAATTTGAAATAACAATTTATATTTCAAATCGGGCGGATCCGGCTGTGACAAAATAGATGCGTCTATAGAATACTGACGGGTCTTAAACATTCTGTTCTCAGCTAATGGCACTAACGCTACCAATTACGTAGCGTTTTCGGGATTTTCCACGTGGATAATGTAAATACGAGGGAGTTACCCTTAAAATATCTCCCATGAGAGTATCTTTCTTAAACTAGGTAACGTGCGAGAGCTTTTCTGTAATAAGTACTGTACCTTTCAGAGTTTTAATGAGTAATTTATTATTTATGCATTACTATATTGTGTCACTTACTGAAATATATTACTTTTCAGCAGGATAATACAAGCCTGAATTTGGGAAGTATGCAGCAGCAACTTTATCTTCTGTAAATTATTTGTGACGTAATTCAAGGATACTGCTGTTCGGGTAGAAATGATTGCAGCTTCTTCAGGGCACTATGGCCTATTTGAAGCCATCCGTTATAAGAGACACAGACAAGCAATGCTTCTTGCAGAAGCTGGCATAGATGTTAATTGCAGAAATGATCAGGGCCAAACGCCTCTCATATACACTGTAGTAGCAGTAGACGACTGCAGCAGAAGTAGAACTAAACTCGTGAAATTATTTCTTGAAGCTGGGGCTGATCCAAATGCTGCTGATTGGAAAGGCCTGACAGCGCTGATGCATGCTTCAATTCTCGGTCAAGCTGAAACAGTTAAACCTCTACTAGAAAGTGTAAGTACAAAAGACGTTTTTTAAAACAAAGTTTTTAAATGTAGTATAATGAAGATAAATGTTTAAATCTAAGATCTTCTAAAGGAATTCTTTCGAAAGTTACTGTCCAGTTTTATAGAATCAGAACTTTGAATGCCTTAGTAAACGATGAAGTATTTAATTCAGAAGTCAAACAACAAAAATCAGCGTTATATTTTCAAAATTTTCACAGGACTGGTTTCGATGGTTTTACCGAACCACCATCCTCAGCTGCAAAACCGCAAATGAACAAGATAGGAAATAATGATTAGATAAGATAAGAAAGCCTGCACAAGAATAAGCAAGTGGCGCCATCTTTTGGTGAAACCAGAACTAAAACATAATTTCTTTAAAGGCCGAAGGCAAATTTGGATTGGAATTAGGATCGTTGACTAGAACAGAAACATTTTTATGAATGTGAAATGCCTCTAGAAATGTTCAGTTCTCCAATGGAAGATGTTTTTTGAATAATTTTGGCAGCAGAAAAATTGAAAGTGTGATTTTCGGACCAACAATGTTGAGCAACAGAAGACTTCTGTGTGTCCTTTTTTCTAACATATACCTAATGTTCCTTGACGCAAAATTTTAAGGCTCTCTTAGTTTGGCCAATGTAAATTAAACCACACTGGCAAGGAATCCTATAAATACCCCAGGAATTCATATCCGGAATGGGGTCCTTGAGTAGGGAACTCGGAATATTATTGATGGGAGAATAAACAATACGAAAGTTAAATTTCTGCAAAATATGTGCAATTTTATAGCCAATTGATGGAAAGAAGGGAATGACAACAGAATTTTTATAATTTCCTAAAACAAGAGTGTGTCTTTTAGTGTGTTGAGATGAGAATTTTTTAACTACTTGATTAATAATGTTGGGTGAAAAGCCCCTGTCAATAGCTATCATTATTTCCTATCTTGTTCATTTGCGGTTTTGAAGCTGAGGATGGCGGTTCGGTAAAACCATCGAAACTAGTCCTGTGAAAATTTTGTAAATATAATGTTGATTTTTGTTGTTTGACTTCTGAATTAGTATTTATTCGGCGTGTTATTGTGTCTTGATGATAAAGTATTTATTCTTAATATTTTTGCCGCCTAAACGGGATGTGTAATGGCAAACAGCACATTCAGTTGATCAATGTTAAACGAATTTTGCATACTGTGCATGCCCAGAAGATAATTTAGCGCAATTTTAAAGGAGATAAATAGGGTATATGGTTGATATTCTGTTTATCTGGGCGTAAACAGTTCCGGGTTTTAAAACATATTAGGTTATAAGTTGCTTCATTACATAAAAGTGTAAATATTGATTATAAACTAGGCAAATTTTCGTTTAATGAGGATTACCAAATCAGTAAACATTACAAAATATATTAGCTGAATGTTTATTGATTATGCATCTGAGGAATAAAAGCAAATGAGTATTTACCATACTTTCCATTCATATATACTTTGACAAATTAAGGAATAAATCCAGTTTAAATTACTGAATTTAAAAGTGTAAAGAAATATTATTAATAACTGGCTTTAAATACAATGCTTTTGAACAAAATAAACCAAAATAAAATGAAACAGAAGCAAATGCATTAGGCACAAACAAATTTCTGTATTATTGCAATTTAAACAGTTGATACTAACTAACTAACTAAACTTTATACGTTCCCCGTCAACTTAATGACACTACACGACTGGTTTATGCCCAACTGAAACCCCCGATATCCGGCACGGGGCGGGCTACCCAGCAAAAAGCCACCTTGGAGATGGTCAAACACTCCAACTGAGGTCCCGGTGCCCACATCACCAGGACAACAGCTTCAAAATTAATCTCCACCACCAAAGCTGGCCCATTGCTACACTGGTCAACCAAGACCACCGTCCCAGCGATCAGAGACCACAATGGGGTGGGCTGAATGCCTGGCGCTATGACTGGACGTTGAAAGTGCTACCCGCAGGTACTACACGAGCTACCCCTCCCTCCAGGTATTACACGGAATTCCAAGGACAGCGGGACTGGACGCTGAATGGCCCAGGCGCTATTTGGCTACCGATACCCTAGTTACGGGAATTTCCATCCGTGAAGAGTGAGTGCAGACCCACCCCACGGATCATCTGGAACCGCCAAGCTCAAAAATATTATACCCGTGGCCGAGACTGCCTAGGTACAGATCCTAGCCAGTAGCTTCATAGAGTTCTCTACGTCGACCCCGGAGGGGGGGGGGAAACAGTTGATACGAAAACATGACATGACGAACAGACTTTTGTAGGGTTGCTTATGCTTAGTCTCCAGTATTTCCTCCCGCGTCAACGGTACATGAGCATGCGCAGTAAGTGAAATTCGTTAACATTGATCAATTCAATGTGCGGTTTGCCATTACGCAACCAGGAAAATGGTTAGTCACTCTGACTGCCATAGCGTAGGGCTCCGGGTTCGAGAGATGGATGTTTATAAATGTGTAGTGGCTGTTTGGCATGGGGGCACTCTAAATATGCGACCAATCGGAAGTTCCCTCGAGAAGCTGCTGGCAGAGTAAGAGGTGTAGTAGACCCTCAGACCTGTTCTCGCGGAGTGCTCGCCTTCATATTGTCACCTGCGTGGTGTTCAAGGCTTTTGTCAACGACAGGCGCATTTGACTCCTTGCCACGACGAATGTCATGCGCTTGCGCTGATCTTTGTTAGATAAGTGATATTGGTAATAAAAACAACAACAAAGCTGTGATTCGCGACTCTAATTTCGAAAAATTGTTCTAACTAGTGATATATTTATTATTATAACGAGATACGGGAAACAGAAAGGTCAAGAGTCAGCGCCTTTCTGAAAATAGGGTTTTCGCATAAATTAAATGTGCAAATGCGAGTAAAAAAAATGTGTGAAGAAATAGCACGGATCACTCTCTCAAAACTACTTGAAAAACATTTATGTATAGAGCGACGTGAGCATAAATGGTTCAAGTCAATAGATTTATGCTATTTCTGTATTCAACATATATACTTCTCTTAACATAGTAATTATCGCTATCGTTTGTTTACTTCCGAAGGCCAATCTCTAACAAGCTAGTTCTTCGAAGTGAAACAATTAAATGCTGGATGCTGTAGTTTTTACGTTTATCAGGAGAAAGAGGCCTAGAAATGGGTATCAACACGAACATAAGCAGACAGGATATTTTTGAGTACATTAATTTTGTTGCATAAAATAAAAGGAGTTTCGGGTCTTTTTTACTTCCTTGTACGAAGTAAAAAGGAAGTATTGTAATCGCGAAAAGTTTCAGGCATCATATTTCAACGAAAATATCCATTTTGACCGCTATCGAATGCAATTTAACGATGGTTTTGCGTGATATCTGTACGTAAGGACAGAATAAAATACTCTTTTCCTTCAAAAAAATTATAAAACTGCTTTAAAATTAATTCTGAAGAGAATTTTTCGTGGCGTCTGTACGAACGTATGTACGTACGTATCTCCCATAACTCAAAAAACGAGTAGCCTCAGGACGTTGAAATTTTGTATATAGGACTGCTATAACATGTAGATGTGCACCTCGTATTTTGGTTGCAATCGACCGCACCAAACGTATATAAATATATTTATATATATATCCACTCTGTTACCCGGCTCAGTGATCTCAGTTTCTTTACTCTTATATGTTTGTAAATTGTACATTTTTTGCTTTAAAAATGATTGTATTATGTTGTTTTTATCTTCCGGTTAAGGTTTTTATGCCTTTAGTAAATCTGTATGCAATATTTTTAGAATTATCAACAATTTTAAAGTTGTCTAAGTGCCGCTAAGCCTTTTTTTAATGGCGGCCATTGATGTTTACATTTGAAACAGGATACTAGTGGATTTGTTGCCAATCTAGAGAAACTTAGCTTCGCAACAACAAAGATAACGCATTCATTTATTATTGCCAATTAAATCATGCTTAATTCTTTCTGGAATTTTTTCGAGGAAATAAGTGTTTAAGATTTACTTCGTAATTTTTAATATAGATATTTTGAGTTTTTATGTATTTTTGCCTTCTCGCGAAGGGAGAACTGAATTAATTAAATGAGAAATACTCAATCGTCTGTGAAAAACTGTTTCTTTTTTGTTTTGCTTGCTTAATTTCTTTTATACATGATTTTAGCTTTATTATAGTATTTGAATAGAACATGTGGCAACGATTAGATAATTCTGTTCTTTAAATGATATAAATTTTGTGCATTATGAGTTATAATATGAACGAAATTTATAAGTTAACTGTTATATAATTATTGGATTATATAACAGTTAACTTAGTTTCCGTTATATAATTATTGGATTATATAACAGTTAACTTAGTTTCCGTTATATAATTATTATATAAGTTAACTGTTATATAATTATTAATACTGTTAAGTGAATCTAGCGCCAGAGTGTCGCTATGGTAAACAAATACTAGAGTAAATTTTAAAGAATGCATTTATTCTATTGTGGTTTATGAGCTGTCGGCGAAGTAGATTTAATTCAATCCAATAAGTTTAAAAGAAATGCAAGAAACAAATGCGTATAATTTAATATTCCGTACAAGGAAGTCATGTGGTGTACACATGAGATCTTTTTTAATACGAAATGCATATACGATTACTGTAAAACTAACTTTAATTTATGGTCATTCGGATAAATCTCTCTTAGTTCGCCTAATCTAACTATTTTAACCATACTAGTGTAGGTTACCGCCTAGTATTCAGAGTATTGCAAAAAAAAGCAGTAAAATGTATAGCGAAAGTTAATTATCAACAAATCTCAAATTTCGGGATTTCAATAAAGTAGATTTAGAATCGTAGAACTGTGCTGGCACTTACTTGGTGCTCAAGGCCAGTGTCAACAACAGTTTTGCTGCCCCTGCCATCATAAATTCGCATACTTATTCTGATTAAGTAAGACAAAGTAGATGAGACAAAACAAACAGAATCAGGGGACGAAGCAGAGATTCTTATGGAACAACAGCTGGATTGCTTACAGCGAAATTTGTACTAAATTTCTGTTGATTACTAAATTACTAAATTTCTGTTGATTAAAAGAGACACATATGAGCCCCATTTGTAATTAGATTAACAATTTTCACTTACCAAACCTACCAGAATCACATCTAGGACAACAAAGCAGAAAAAATAACTAATAGCGATATAAACTCTGTTACGGCCAATACAATAAGTAATAAGGTGCTGTTAAGTTGCAATTAATTAATTATTTTGTTAATACCTTCTTTGCGTAACTAAATATGCATGCTTTGCTAAAGTGAGGTAAGTGTCCACCAGCGGTCGAGCGGTAAAGTCGCTGAACACTGGTAATTTGGTCCGGGGTTCGAATCCAGACGAACCGGCTGGCTGCAAGGGTGTTTTCGGGGTGTTTCCCTATGCAACCTAAGTCAGTTTTCTTAGAAATTCCTCTACGAAGGCATACCTCCCCTTAGACAGATAATCCTCGAGTGCTTTGCCATAATCAAATAAACCAAACCAACGGGGGATAAACTCATACTGCAGAAATAAAATTAAACAGAATAGGTTTGATTTACATAGTTATTCCAAAGCACACGAGGGCTATCTGCCTAAGGGAGGATTGCCTTCGTGGAGGGCTTTTTTTTAAGAGAGACTAGCTTGTATACAAGTCACACATGGGAAAAACCCTGAAAACGCCGCTGCTACCAGCCCTTAAGTACCGAATGAGTAATTACCCTAATTAACAGAAAGTGATTATATGAAGTATTTTAGCTAATACATTATTTTTATGTGAATTCTTTTCCATATTTCTGTTTCTACCATTGGCTTCCGACAGAATGCAAATGGGTTTCAGTTTAAATAGGATACGGGATTATAATTTAAGGTAGTAATGTGATAGATAACACCCGGTAACTTAGCTGAAAACAAGAGCCAAGCGAAGGGATGGATTAGTGAGTGATACTGTAAATGTTAAAGGTTTTTTTTAAGATCACATTTGTGGAAGCCGAATTAAACAGGCTAAGCAGGGATTGTTTTCTTTTTCGTTTTAAATAACTTAGTTCTTGAAAATTGTGACTAGTATTTCTTAGTTTTGAGCTGTTACTTTTCATATATATTCTCTATATATAAGTTTTTATTTCTTGTCTGTGCTACTGAAGTTATAAGGTATTTTCCCCTTCCTTTCAACATGCCTTCGTGTTGTAACGGTTAGCACACTTGGCGCGTATTTAAGAGGTCCAGGTTCGAGTCCCAGCGCAGCGAGGGCATTGCTCATTTTTCATGTATTCTTGCTTCAAAATAATCTAATATCCCTACAGTGGCGCCCGAACTGAGAAAGGTGGTGGATGATGATTCTTCACCACCAGGATTTGGCGACTGGGTGCCCTAATCCTCAGTCACCCTTTAAAAGGGGGAGTATATAAGGTATTTTCTCCCTCCTTCCAACATGTCTTCGTGATGTAATGGTTAGCACACTCGACGCGTATCCGAGAGGTCCAGGTTCGAGACTCGGCGATGGCATTGCTCATTTTTCGTGTTTCCTACTTCAAAAAAATCCTAATACATTTACAAAGTCGTTATACTTTCTAGTCAGTTGCGGAGGTATTTGTAAGTGAAGGAAGGTTAATTAGGAGAATTTAGAATAGGAAGGTTAATTAGAATAACTAGCCTGAAACATAGCTGTAGTAGAAATTACTAATTATTTCTTCTTTAATTTAGTTCTGTTTTTAGAATGGGCTCAGTTATTTTTTCAGAATTCAGTGTTTTTTAAATTCAAATTTATCATTAAAACTTTTTGTTCCTGTTTCAGTTGCTTTCGCTGAATCTATTTTTCCGCCTACATTTCTACTAAATTTCTAGCTACATTTACAATGTAACTGTTCGAAGAAACCTTTCTTTCACTAGTACCTTAGTTTGTATCCACTGCCGTAAAATTTCTTCTCATTCTTGAAAGATTGTAGTAGCATGAAAATAACATATCCTTAATATTTCTCAGTAGTCAACGCAATAATGCGACATAGCCATCAGTTTTCTGTTCCAGCTTTAATAAGATATCCCTAAGTCTTTATCTGTATCACATACGAAGGGTCTGAATGATAACTTAAAAGCTCGGTGTTGCGTGCTAACATGCCATTCAAATGGAATGCTGGGTAATTTTGGCTTTTAGTTCTCAGAGCTCGGAAATATTACGTAGTTCAAGAAATGATGATATTTAATATTAAATAAAACAATGAAGTGGACTTTAATAACATTATGACTACAAATATCTTCGAAATAATAAAGAAAGTTGTCATCATTAACGTTCACCTGCATTTCATTTCAAAGATTGTGTAAAAGGGCTCATTTAGATTTTTTCTTTCTTTCGTTATAATGGCATTTTATGATGGCGTCTTTTATTATAAAAGTCTAGGGCGAAACGTTCATAAAAAGCCTGCCTCAAAGTAACCTTGAACCTAAATAAAGAATACTCAATCGATAATAATAATCTTAACAGGGAAAACTTCTCGGAACATTTAGACAAGTGTTGTGTTGTTTAGGAAGCTCTAAAAGCTTTGTTTTGGAATGTTGTAGTGCACAACTAAAGACTTTTAGAGCAATTTCACATACCATAAGCTGAAATTTAAAGAATTTTAATTTAATCAAATTATCCAACGGTTACAGAATAAAAGATAGTAAGTTTAAATTAACCATTTAAAAATGAAATATTAAATATTTATTGGTTAAAGCAAAGTTTCTTAAACCATGGGTCGCGAGATCAGATGGGATCTCAAATGGAAATTTTGAGGTTGCGAAAATTCAGTTCGGTAGTTGAATTTAAAGAAACTGCATTTATAAGATTTTTAAAGATTTATATTAATTGATATTAATGAGATTAATTGTTATTGTTGTCTTGTCCATAAATTTCGTGGAAGAATTGTTGTCAGAGCTTTAAGGAGGTTGGACTTCTATTTCCGCATCAATTTTGAGGGAGAGCAACCCGGGAGAGGGGGTCCAAGAGTCTTCCCATCTTCTCCCCGACTAATAGTCTACACGAGAAGACGTTCGGCTAGCCATATATTTAGAGCGCCCCCATGCGTAAAGATACTATACATTTGTAAACATTCATGCCTTCTCCTACATTCCAGCCCGGACCTATCGGTACCACACTAGGCTCCCCTAACATTGTAACGCAGAAGCAAATGCGTAACGTAGTACAGTAGCAATGCATCTGCATTGCTACTGTATAACGTTACGCATTTGCTTAGAAATTAGAAAAGTAATTGCTAGTACAGTAGCAATGCATATAGACATCCCACTTTCAGTATGGCATTAACTCTTGAATTGGCACTATCTACACACATTCTCTCTATTCTCTTGAATTGGCACATTTATTAACCTGAAAACAGATTACGTGCTCTGCGAAGCATAGCAGTATGCACGTTAGAACTATATAAGCTAGTTCAATATGTCAGCAACAGAATATGTGATACGTATGTTCAACATTTAATTTTGTATTTAAGTTGTGCCAGGTTTTCATACTCAAAGTTTGTACTGTATCTGTACATGTTTATAGCTTTTATTTATAGTATCTTATTTATACTAAGGATCACGCGTACCTCATTGGCATGTTTCAGGTAAACTTTAACTATCATGATAACGTATAGATGTATATATCGATATGAGTATGTATACTTTTATTTGCTTCGGAATATATATGTATGTAAATGTGTATATATCTATATCTGAGTTGGTATTTATATACATATACATATATTTTGATAGTACTTATCTTCAAGTGCCTTGTATGCACATGTCTATATCTTTTTTGCATTTTATAAATGTCGTCTACTTAGCCGGGGCTGCCCAGGGCTGCGGCCTGGCAGCTAGTGGTTAACTCCCGCCGAGTTGGTAACCAATTCTGCATGGATATATCTATACCTGGGTCGAAAGCCAACTCAGCGGTTTACTTCCCTAACCACTATTCCTTCTAGGCGACAATGAGATTAATTACCTGTTATATAAAGTGTAAAAGGAATTTGTAAAGCTATCTATCGATTCAAACTCAAAACGAGTTTTCACAAAAATCCTTGAGGAATTCGGTTAGAACTAGATTTTTTACTACTTCTGAAATGGCATTAAATGTTCTTCTACTTGCAGAATCACTTTTCCGTGACATTATCACCTTCAAAGTATTTCCCTTCAGCATTCACACACTTCTGCATTCGGCGCTGCCATTGCTGATAACAGTTCTGGAACGATGTTTTTTGGAAGGCCCTTCGGGAGATTCTCCGTTTTTGCCTGAACCTCTTCATCTGAGGTAAAATGGGTTAAGTAAAATATAACTTTAGGAAATAAAAAAAAAAGTCGCAGGGAGTTAAATCAGGTGAATAAGGTGGATGCCCCATCACAGTAATGTTTTTTCTGGTCAGAAACTGCTTGACAGATAGGACCGTGTAAGCGGGTGCATTGTCCTGGTGCAACAGCCATCCATCACTGCCCAACTGTCGCCTTTTTTTCCTAATTCTTTTCACGAGGTCTTTTTAGTACTTCAATGTAGTAGTGTTGATTAACATTCTGACGACTGGAAACACATTCAATCATGATTAACGTGCTGGACGCCCAAGGGGGCGCCCAGCACGTTCATCATCTTCCACACTGTCTCCTTACCCCTGAATATCGCTTATGCCACACGTGCATGAGACAAAGTTTCATCTCAATAAACCTCGGCTAACATTTGAAATGTTTCCTCCGTGGCTGATTTCTTAAATTGCACAAGAAACTTGATTTTGATTCGCTGTTCGGTTTTTTACATTAGGCATTTTTCCGGTAAATTCAGTTGCACGTGTTCACTCGATGATGCAGTACTCCCAACTGGCTTCGTCGGTTAAGTCGAAACTGGCCGCATGGATAGAGAAGGTGTGTGACATTGACGTCACCAAAACAGTTGTTGCCACTTGCACTCTGTTTTCAAGCTACACACTTAGCCTACTTTTTTTTAGTGTCACACCTCGTATGCTGAAGATCCTTTATGTTCAGCGGTGTCAAATATCGCACCATCATTTAACCCTTTGCGGAACAGTGTGTCCGGTCTGGACACATCTAAAATTTTCCTTCTGTACGCACAGAAAAATTGAATGAAAAACGATTTATAGGTTACTATAGGTTACTCTGAACCTTCTTTATTTATAGTAGATGGCAGCTCAACACAAACCAGTCCATATATTTTAGCCATGTTTAGTTTTTCAAGACCCTCATTTTTCAAAGAAATCTTCCAGAGTTTTTTAGGGTATAAAAAGAATTGTTTGAAAAGAAACTTCTCTGTTATTTTTTTGGCTGTATGCTAATCTCCTTATTCTATATTAGTTTTAAATTTTGCCCTTGAAATATTGCCTAAAATCAAACGGCGAACGCTAGGTGTACCCAGACCGGGCTCACCGATCATCTAGGACAACTGAAGGTATGTAATCTTTGTTTCTCCGTATCTGATTGGTCAGTTCATTGACAACAATGCTCGTTTCAACACCCTTTTCGAAGCTCTATTTAATCAGTGTGCCCACTTTGGGCACACCCACAGAATTAAACGATAAGTACTATCTTCCCAAAATTTTACTTGTGTACTCCTCTAGGCCTAATTAGACTGCCTACCTTTTCTTTTTTAAATCAAAACTCGAAACTTTAAAAGTAGCGTGCCGGAGAGGGTTAATTTGTTATGAGGTAGAAAACAAATGCATCTGTCTCATTAGAATTTTCTTTAATTTTTGTTTGCTTAAAATAAACCCTAAAACTACTTCTTTTTATATGTATATTGCTTACCAAAGAAGTAAATTATTTACGGGAGAATATTTATTTGTATATTTAATATCTGAGGTCGAGAAAAAAATCTCAACAATAAAAAGGGGTCGCGACGCGATTGAAAAAAGTTTAAAAAGCGCTGAGTTAAAGAATTACATGGAAATCCGTAATATATATTTCAAATATTTATTTTTCTTTTCTTAGAAGAGATTTAACTGGAGCTTTTTCACATAATAGTTATGTTTATTAATTATTAATCCTCAGATTAAATTTAAGACTTTTTTTTTCAGCTCAAATTAATGAAGAATTTTGTTTTCTCCGCAACTCATTTCAGACTAAATGTTATTTTTCTTACCTATGTGTTCAATCAAATATTTTAGGCGTTCTGAATAATAAACGATAAAAGCAGTAATATTAAAAATCATAAAATCAGTGATAGAAATTAACGAAGTTAAATATAAAAGTTACTTTTAAACTGGAAATAATAAAATAAGCTCAAGAGAAAATAACCATCTTAAGAGATCTTCGAACAAAATTTTAATGGACAGCAAATTTTACTAATAAACCAAATTCATGATTCTTTTTACAAAAAAATAATAAGAATCATGAATATTAACATTTCAGAAATTTGTATATTCAATGCTTTCTAATTAAGAAATATATTTACTTTTAAATATCTAATAAAAATATAAATTTAAATAACTTTTGACTCTTATAACTAATCTAGTATTATTTATATATAAGAGATGAATAAATCATATGGATACAGTGTTATTTTTTTCCAACATATTATCTTTAAAGACTCTCTCAACAGAAATAACGACAGGCGATAAATAAACCTTTTTTTTTTTTTTTTTTAAATCAAATACGTTATTTTTATGCAGTTTTACAGTTAAAGAAAGGAAAGTTAAAAATGAAATACTGGCTGAAATTATGACAATTTAAAAGAAGAGATTTCTATGCATGTGAATTGAAATATAAATGATGAAAAATACGTAAAATATTGAAGTAAAAAATTTTTAGATCATCTCAGAGAAGTCTGTTGTTGTGTTGAAGTGACTTGTGCTGTGTTGTTGTTGTCTGTTGTTGTGTTGAAGTGACTTGTTGTGTTGTTGTGTCGAAGTGACTTGTGTTGTGTTGTTGTGTTGAAGTGACTTGTGTTGTGTTGTTGTGTTGAAGTGACTTGTGTTGTGTTGTTGTGTTGAAGTGACTTGTGTTGTGTTGCTGTTGTGTTGAAGTGACTTGTGTTGTGTTGCTGTTGTGTTGAAGTGACTTGTGTTGTGTTGTTGTGTTGAAGTGACTTGTGTTGTTGTGTTGAAGTGACTTGTGTTGTGTGTCTGTTGTGCTGAAGTGACTTGTGTTGTGTTGAAGTGACTTGTGTTGTGTTGTTGTTGTCTGTTGTTGTGTTGAAGTGACTTGTATTGTGTTGTTGTCTGTTGTTGTGTTGAAGTGACTTGTGTTGTGTGTCTGTTGTGCTGAAGTGACTTGTGTTGTGTTGAAGTGACTTGTGTTGTGTTGTTGTTGTCTGTTGTTGTGTTGAAGTGACTTGTATTGTGTTGTTGTCTGTTGTTGTGTTGAAGTGACTTGTATTGTGTTGTTGTTGTCTGTTGTTGTGTTGAAGTGACTTGTATTGTGTTGTTGTTGTCTGTTGTTGTGTTGAAGTGACTTGTGTTGTGCTGTTGTTGTCTGACAGTAACATCAGAACAAGCCCACGGAATTCGTCGAGGCAAGGAGTGCATTCCTGCGCTTGTCATTGGCAAGAGCCTCGAGCACCATACAGACAACAGTATGATTTTGCTCAGCTCGCCCCCAATTTTGAAGGAGAACTTCTCGGGAAGAAGAGTCGAAGGATCTTTTACACCTCTTTCTCTACACTAACCTCTCGAGAGGACTTAAATTCGACGCATATTTAGAGTGCCCACATGCTGCACAGACATTATACTCACACCTATGCCTGCCTTCTTCGTGATTCGAACGTGGGCCCTTCGATACAGCAATCAGCGTCGCTAACCACTCTCCCGGGTGGGCGGCAAAAGAACTCTGATTTAATCTATTGTTCACAAATGATTTCGACAAGCATATAAAGCCTATACACCTTAAAATGTACGGTTTCATTTTTATTAACCAGTCGGTCATCTTATTATGTTTGCCTTTTACTGTTACATCTATTTCCGTTGCCTCTCTCAAGAACGCAGTTAGTTAATGTATTTAAGAATAGAGTTCTTGAATTTAGAAGAAGGCTTGGGATAGTCACAGTTAACCGTCAAATTATGCAACGACTCTCTTCCTACGTCCTAGATCTCTGTCAAGTGTAAGTCCACATACAGTTTAAACTTAGTGAACTTTTACATGCTGTGATTATGAACAAAATGGATCCGCTCGTGAACTTTATAAACTGCAATAAACCAATATATCTGAAATAACCCATGGAGCTAAGTGATTTGGAGATCCGTAAAATGATATAGTAACCAAGCAGAATCAAAGAGCAACCTCCACAATTGTTTATCCATGGCTGTAGCATCAATTGATAAGACAGTATCTGCCAGTACTGTGCCCCGAATGCTTAACATGAAGGGACTGTACTCCCGAGTACCAAGTGTCTGTGTTCCATTAACCACCCATTCCATAACATTCCATAACCATTATTATAACAATTCATTTAACATTGTGTTGCCAGTACTAATTATAATTATCTTATTATGTTTATTTGTTTATTAATTATGTTTATCTCCTATTTTTGTTGCACCAAATCAGATGTTCAATTTGTCTTGTGAATCTCAAATTGTATTCCTACTATCTTGTAATCTACTTATGCCCTACACCATTATTTTTACTAAATACTGGATGCGGGGCGTACTGTGGAATTGCACGATGTACCATAATAGGCAAACTTTAGACCTTTTTAAAAGCTTCAGTCTGTGCAAATTCTTATAAAACTTGCAATTACCCCCCCCCTTTTTTTTTCTCTCAAAGAGTTAGTATGGGAAGGCATTACCAGTTGACCTATGGTACATCGTTGGTGTCCCCCATACTTTTACCTTTACCTTTACCTCTAACTACTTCATGGGCCAGCGTCTAAATATGCTTAAATCGGCTTTAGGCTTGCTACCCGAAGCTGCTGTCTTTAGTTGAGGACCTAGGCCAAGGCGCGCATTGTTTAGTAAGTTCCTTACTTTAATATTTCAAATTTTACTTTTGAGCTTTCATTTAGTAACTTCTTAAATGTGGAAGCAATCCCAGACAAGTCAGATAGTGTTCAAAGACCTGTGCCCTGTCAGCTAAGTGATTTGGAGATCTGTAAAATGATATAGTAACCAAGCAGAATCAAAGAGCAACCTCCACAATTGTTTATCCATGGCTGTAGCATCAATTGATAAGACAGTATCTGCCAGTACTGTGCCCCGAATGCTTAACATGAAGGGACTGTACTCCCGAGTACCAAGTGTCTGTGTTCCATTAACCACCCATTCCATAAGAGTGTAAGGATCTTAAGTTTTACTAACGTTTATTTTATTTTAAATCTTTACTATCACTTCTTATTTTCTAATTCCGGCCAGAATTAAAAGCTTTAACTTATTTATGCAAATTTGTCTTGCGAACGCCAAGTACTTAAGTTGTGGCTTTTTGCCAAGCAAGAGAGAGGAAGGAGCTATTAGAAGCAGGCCGCTTGCCATAGTAGTTTTACTCGGTTGCTGGTTGCCTTCAAGGCCAGAGGTTTAATCCTCTTGATAATTTTAAACGTATCGTAGTGTTAGCAGTTCTCTGTACTACATACGGCTTTTTGCTAATATACGGCCAATCTTGGAGTAGGCACTTGTTTGATTAATCCAAAGTTAAGTTTAGTTAGAGTTTAGTTAATATTTTTATATTCTTACGTTCAGATCACAAGTGGTTGGTCTCTGTATTCCGAAGTCCGGAAATTATTGTAAAGAGAGAAAAATAAAGGGTTTCGTATACCCTTCCTGTGTGTATTGTCTACTTCCCACATTTATTGAACATAGCTTTAGTAAGCTCCCTGTTCCGAGTCAGGACATTTAATGTTCCCAAAGCAAGTAAGGAGGAACACAGAACCTGATAAGAGAAAGATTAAAGTAGCTTCGTTAACATCTCCAAATGGACTATCTCGGATTGGCTCAACGTCCTGTTCACAGATGAGTCGAGTTTTTGCCCCGGGATAAAACGCACTTTAATTTTAGCTACTTGAATGCAGATTTAAAATGAATACTGTTACTAATGAAAGATTACATAATTCAAGACAGAAATAATGGAAACGAGTGCTCACTAAAAGTACTTTCAGGAATTGAGAATTTGGTTTTGATGGAACTTTTGTTTCTGTTAAGATACAGTGAGAATAAAAAATGCTAACTGTCATCTCTACATATAATAAAAGAAAGAGTCTGTCTGTGTGTGTGTGTGTCTTTTGTTCGCGTAGCCCGAAAGCTATTAGCTTATTACCCACAGCTACGAAATTTGGTTCATAGGTGCATCTAGACAAGAGCCAGTGCCCCTAAGCGATTTTTTCGGAATTCGAATTAGAATGTTTTTATTTTAGGTTTTGTGACGAAATCGCGTCATTTTGAGACATAATGGGCTATAGGAAAGCGAGATTTTACTCTACACACTCCACAACATCATGAAACGTAGGCATTTAGCTATTTTACGAACTTAAAATAAATTTCGTGTTTCAATAAATCGATTAAATACGAATTTATTTAACAAAGGGAGCTTAACACCTTTTCAACGGAATTTTTTCCTAAAAAAGTTTATTTTTAAAAATGCACAGTTTATTTTTCTTTGATTTTTGGACACGTTAAACTTACATCCTTACGACTGCTTTTACAAAAAGAATTTTGGAAAAATGATAATACTTTGCATTTAAAAAAAAAATTTTAAATGAAGCTTCCGAGTACACTTCTCACATCTCACATCGCTAAAAATGTGATTTTGGCAACAATTTTCCTTTCTCAGTGTTGTTGATAGATTTTTGATGAAATTGCATTATTTTGAATAGTTTCATTCTTTTAGAAATATGGGTTTGGCAACAATTTTTCATCGTATTTCTTATGTCACTGTTTTTAAGAAATTGGCATATTTCATTGTCTTTTATATATATATATATAATACTTTTTTTTACAAAGTAAAATTCTGCGCGGAATTTTTTGTTTTTTGAGTTTCTTTCATGTTATTTTTTGCTTATTTCACTATTTGTAAGATATTGAAAAGTTTTGCATGTTATTTTTTTTCAACGGAAAGTTGGTTAATTTTTTATTAGGATAATTAATATTTGTATTAACGGATACAGCTTATTTCATTGCAATTTTTTCCTCTTGAAAATATAAGATAAAATATCATTAATTATAATTTGGTTTTCAGAATTTTTTGTTTTTTGTATTCTTTTATGTTATTTACTGCTCATTTCACTGTCTTTAAGATATTGAAAAGTTTTGAGTGATTTTTTTAGGAAACAAAGTTCTTAACCTCCTTTATACCATTAGAGTTCTTAAGATTTTGCAAAGGGAAGTTGGTTAATTTATTTATTAAGATAATTAATATTTGTATTAAGGTATATTGCTTATTTCATTGTAATTTTGTTGTACGTAATAACTTTTTTTTTATGAAGTTGTTCTACAGAGTAAAATTCTACGCAGTTTCTGAATTTAACGTTTGGTGTTCCCTTGAGCCATTTTTCCGTTACATTTAAAAGCCAGACGAAGGCTGGCAGCGAAGCTGCTAGTAACGAGTAAAGTACTTAAAATCGCACGGCAATTTTGTTTTGTGGTACGTTTGTAAATCGCAACGTTTAAAAGTTCAATGTCTTTCTGCTGGAACTTCCTGTTTCATTCACGAAAGCATTTCAACTGTTATTACAAGTTATTCCCTCTCTCTCTCTATATATATCTTTATGAGGTATTTTTCATAAATTCTAATAAAAAATAAAATTGAAAAGATTAGATGGTTTTCATAAACAACTCACGGGAAGCAAAATGACGGGGAAAGTAAATAATAAGCATTCTTTTTGAAATGTTTTAGTTCTAGCAGAAAAAAGAAAATTCTCCAAACGTCAAATGAAAAGCAGCGTTTCGCCCCTAAGCAAACGGTTGCTTAAAAATCGATGCTTGTTCTATTCACTCGAAAGGCGCCAGTGGTAGTTAAGAAAGGAATTTGCAGCGGGGTCTGGCAGATGAAATTTGTTTATTTATTACTTCGGACCAGGAATTGGGAAGTACAGCTAGTATTCACGCGATGTCACTGACCTTCATATTCAGTCTCATGAATAAATTAAATCGATAAGATGCTCATTTCAAAATTTCTCTGTCTTTCTATCAAACAACTAGAAAATGACTTAAAATGTCGGCATTGTGAACTATTAAATGAAAAAATGTTTTTCTTTTCGATAATAATTTCCGTGCTTTGTATATAAGATATAAGTTAATGCAAGTATTCTTTTAATCTGCGTGTAGAAAGAACCATTTTTTAAAAAAATAATTATGAGATTATATGCTTACACAAAATGTTATTCAATTGTACCTTTTAGTAAATTATAATGTTGTTGCGTTATTCTTTTCCTTCTGACACCAGTTGTTACGTTTTTCTTCCTTCATGTTCGTACGGGGTTCGTGTGGATTTGGAGCGAATCGAATAACGACGACACTTGATGAAGTATCGAAACACACTTTATTAGCCAGTCAGGACAGCTCCAAAACACGTTTTACAGTCGTCGATGAACTACTATAAACACGCTGACACGATCAGCGACACAGCCTTCAGGTTATCAGGCTATCACGGTGGAGACAGCTTCCTGCAAAGCACCCGACTCTGCTTGGTCGTTCTCGGAACTCCACGTACTCTCGAGACTTTCCACGCTACAACTCGTGATGCATTCGACGACACAAGAGCACAGCTCCCGACTCTTCGGTTCAGTCGTTCCCGGAGCTCAACACGCTCTCTCGACAATGCGCTAACCGCGATACACCAATAGACTGCTTCGGCGCACTCGACGACCCACTCAGCACTCGCTGCCCGGCTGTCAACTCGATCGACAACGCAGGGATTGACTCGCTAGACGAGACACCAACTTGATACTGACTAACACTCGCACTGTAGACGAGGCACACACACACTATACTGACTATCTCGCAGTCCAGACGAGGCACTCTGACTCGTCCTTTCGACGAGGCACACTCTCGATACTAACTGACTACGGACCAGCAGGGTTTATATAGCTTTCGGCTTGTGTTCGTGAGCATTCTGGGCTAAACCGGTAAGAATTCGTTCCAGAAGGTTCTCCATCCGTCCATGGTATATCGCCAATTTTGTCGCCAGATGTCGCCAAATGTGGCAAACCTGCCCTCCTTGCTATTTTATGACAACCATAAAAGTGCTTTGCGGGAAGCCATCTTACCCCGCCTGTACATTTCGTAACAATATCATGGATATTTGAAGTTAAAGGGGACTCTATTAAATAATACTTATATTTATATTTTTTATGCTGAAGTTATAAGGTATTTTCTCCCTCCTTTCTGCGTCCTCTCGTGGTGTAACGATAGCATACTTGGCACATATTCAAGAGGTCCAGCTTCGAGTCCCGGCGGAAAAAGATATGTTTAACTCTTACTTAGAAAACAAAATTATTCTTTCGGTGAATACTTCAGGAACAAGTATTAAAATCTTCAAATTTAATAATCAGCGTTTGAATCAAAAACCTGGTGTCCCTGTTTGGGCTCTGCTTCGAAAACAACCTAATGCCTGTTAGTATGCAAGCTCAGTAGGAAGAAAGATTTTAAAGCACTTTATTAAACTCAATAGATAAGAACTAATTTTAACTCTACAGCTGACGGAAGATTTGAAGTAAATCAATCAAATACAATCATACAATCACTAAATATTGTTATGTGCGTACAGGTTCGTAATGGCTTGAATGCAGACAGAACCGACGATATCTTGATAAAATTTATTTTTCCCAAATGAAACACTTTAGAATTCTGGAACTTCCACAACTGTATTCATACGGCTTTTCTCAGTATGGCAGAACACAATTAGTAGTTACCATTTCAAACTACTGAAAACGCCAAACGCAAGGCAATGCGCATCTAAAAAGCGAAGGTTGCACTGAGATCTCTCAATACTTCGAGCTCATCTGAAACAAACGACTGAAAGCTGATGCTTTCTCATGTCTTTCTCCTGTCTGTTCCTCCCGGGAGTTTACTCAGGAGAATTCCTGAGAAGTACTAGTTAGGATGTGTATCTAAGCAATCTCAACCACGGGGGTATATAATTTGACTTCACAGGACTAGAACCCGAGTATTGTACTCAGGTTGGTTCAGGCTTGGCAGGGACCGTACTGGTACTGTCGTGTCTG
Source organism: Stegodyphus dumicola (assembly GCF_044657685.1). NCBI lineage: Eukaryota > Metazoa > Arthropoda > Arachnida > Araneae > Eresidae > Stegodyphus > Stegodyphus dumicola. Next base: position 7,668,406 of record NC_140773.1, read on the forward strand.
TTCCTTCGGTTGTGGTGGAGCTAGATTGGAGATTGTCGACGAAGTTCCCGGGGGTTTGACCCCATTCAGTTCTCGTGACAAGGTTTGACAAGAGTGGTCAGAGCGCACTTTACGACGTACGTTTAGCCGATGGAGTGCTGCCCGGAGGCAAAATGCCTAAGTTCTATTCATATCTAGGATTTGTTCTACTCAATGCTTTGTATAAAGACGGGCGGGGACTGCGGGGGTTGCGCCCGCGAGGGCGAGGTCCCCTGGACCATACATATCCAAACTCTGCATGGGTCTGCAAGTCGGACCTGGGTCGGGGATCTAGGTTTGTCTGCTGCACCTGTCTTATATAGTTTTCTCCTGGCCGCCGAGAAGTATCTGTTACCTTTCATTTCTCGAAATTACTGGAAGACAGATACTTATTGATAAGTTACATATAAAGGCAATTACAATTATCCAGTTACAGTACCAATTGCAGTTATACAGGTCCCAGACCTAAATGTCGCCAAATGGCCAGAAAGTTTGGTGACCTTTCGCGATTTCTCGCCAAATTTGGCTACACACATTCGTTGCACAAACCGTCCCCAATTCGAAAAATTTCCAACAGAGCTTCGACTCTTCAGATTTTTGTCTTACATTATACAAAAGATACTACAATTTTAAACATAGCTTCAATAAAATTATTTACATATATATGCTGCCCAGAAGGTATAGTGGTTAGGGGAGGTAAACCGCTGAGTTGGCTTCCGACCCAGGTATAGATATATCCATGCAGAATTGGTTACCAACTCGGCGGGAATTAACCACTAGCTACCAGGCCCCAGCCCTGGGCAGCCCTGGCTGAGCAGACGACGTTTATAAAATGCAAAAAAGAGATATACATGTGCATATAAGGCACTTGAAGAAGAGTACAATCAAAATATATGTATATATATATAAATAAACTCATATACAGATATATACACACTTACATACATATATATTCCGAAACAAATAAAAGTATACATACTCTCACTCATATTGATATATACATCTATAACATATACGTTATCATGATAGTTAAAGTTTACCAAAAGCATGCCATTGAGGTACACTTGATCCTTAGTATAAATTAGGTGCCATAAATAAAAGATATAAAAATGTACAGATATATTATAGCATTCAGATACAGTACGAACTTTGTGTATGAAAACCTAGCACTGCATAAATACAAAATTACACATTGAGCATACATATTACATACTCCTGTTGCTGACATATTGAACTGGCTTATATAGACTTTTATGGCTACTATCTTCCAGCGTCAGAAGAGTAATTGCTAGTACAGTAGTCAATTATTGTTTTCAACTTCTCCTGGACAACTCTGTTACTTTGTAGATTCTGGAAGCAATTTGGCCAGAATCTGGCCCCTGTGGTTAAGGGTACCGACTACGACATAAATAAAAAATATAAACATGTACAGATACATTACAACATTCAGATACAGTACGAACTTTATATATGAGAACCTGCCACAGCATAAATACAAAATTACATATTGAACATACATATCACATACTCTGATTGAATTATCTTATATAGCTGACATATTGAACTAGCTTATATAGACTTTTATGACTACTATCTTCCAGCGTCAGAAGAGTAGTTGTTAGTACAGTAGTCAATTATTGTTTTCAATTTCCGCTGGGCAACTGTGTTACTTTGTAGATTTTAGAACCAATTTGGCCAGAATCTGGCTCATGGTTGCTTGCCTGACTGCGATACCAAAGAGCCCAGGTTCGAATCCCGGAGAAAGCATGGATGTAAAATTGTCTGTCCCTTCATAGAAGGTAACGGTTTCCGTCTGTTAAGTTCCTCTACAATAAAATGGTCACTGCTTCTGGTCTTAGTAGTGGCCAATGCCGATATAGGCAAGTACCCGCCATTTGTTAAAAAAATACATATATATTAAAATTTGTAACAATATGATCTTAGTTCGTTGTTTAAGATGCAGGTCACAAATGCAGAATTCATTTGTGCATCCTTCAAGAAGTTACTCTGAAAAGGCCAAATTGTTTTCTAAGCAACTATATGAATGATTTTAGTTAGGTTTTGCTTGCATTGTTGCCTACATGCTTGATTTCAATGAAATTTTTGTTTGCACTCACAATGGCATGTTTAATTTCAATCAAATGCAGCTTGTAGTGATAACGATATGTTTGATTAAGTCAGATGCTATTTGAGTTAGATGTTACTTGTTAAAAATCTACAGTTTGAAGGGAAAGTAAAAGTAGCTTACCCTCTTGTTGAAAGGAGTTTAATAACTTAATTCAGTAAGAATATTGCTGTTACTATGACTCTGTATAAACTTTATGAGTTAAATTTTGATGTTTGCAGGATGCGTAAAACATTTGTGAAACAAACAGATATCGCTGCTTTCCTCGTATTTCATAGCAACATTTACACTTACACTTGCTAATTCTTGCAAAATAAAAATATTTGTTTTAAATATACACTTACTTAAATGTTACATATGTATTTAATTAGAGCATGGGGGATGTAATTTCTTTTTGCTGTTGAAGAAGAGGTGTATATGTCGGTTGCCCTCGAAATTCTAATTAAACCTTTACTCCAATTTAATATTATAATACCCTATTTTATAATGATATGTTTATCTTACATATATCTCCGTAGTTTAAACGTAGAAAACAAGCGACAATGATCAATATTAAAATTGATATTTATAAAATATCAAAATGCTTGCTTTTCAAAACAAGGAAAAAAAAAGACCCAAGCATCCTTCTTTGCAGGAAAGAAGTATCTTTTTAGAAACGACTAAAAAAGATAAATCTTTGTGAACAAGAAAAGGTTCAAGAAAATCCAATTCACCAATTGAAGAAGTTTTTTTGATAAATTTTGCAGACCCAAAATCAAAATTATGATTAAATTTCCAAATGATAAGACATAAGATTCGCGTTCTTTGAGATAGATCAATCAAACTTGTATCTCAAAATGCTATAAATTCTCTAAGAATTATAGTCAGAAGTGAAATATTTAAAAATCGGACCATAGATTACTTTATTCATAAAACACACAAGTTGGTTAAAATTGAGCGGCTCAAGCTAAGTAATTTTCCTGGCCATTTGCCACAGCACTGTTTCAAGCCTCTCGTTATTTATATTCAACCTAATTTGTATTCTGATAGCGGCTGATGGAAGAAATAGATGGTACAGACAAGAATTAACATTAAATTACTTTCAGTTAAAATAAATCATACAAAGAGAATTTGATTTACTCGATTTTCTTATCTGTTCTGGACAACTGCTGAATTGTTCAAACATTTTAAAAATAGTAACACTAAGAGAAAGTTACAGTTATATCTGACTAGTCTCATGTTTTGTAGTTTTGAAGTAAAATATGCGTTTATTAAAAGAAACATTTATACAACTAGCTAAAGTAAAAAAAGAACTGCCAATTTAGTTTCGTTATTTAAAAAGCAACTGAAAGTGTTAAACACAATATTCGATGTTACGCTTGCAAGTAAAATTTTGAGTTGCCTTACTGAAAAGAAAATCATTATAACACCTGGGAATTCCATTACCGACCAATACTCGTTCATCATAATAGAAAATTACGAATTCCACGTAAAATGGACCACTAAAGCACTAGGGAATATTCCATTTCCTGGTATCAGTTCTATCATTAACATCTAGTCTTCTGCAATCAAACGAATGGGTATCCATCGGAGGACGCCAGGCTGCCCATGTAGGCCATTTGGTTAGTAACGACCGACCAGTTTTGCCATTCGATATATCCTCCCTTTTTTGTACCCTTCCTTCAACCCTTTTTCAAAACAAATTAATGAGGCTTTTAACAAAATGAACTCATGATCACGTCTGGTGCTTTTGTAATATCCAACTCGTCGTCGATAATTCTTTAGATTTTCGGCACAATATGCATACTGAACTGTTTTGCTTTCCTTAAATGCAGCGGCAAAACAAAATTCTTCCTTCTTAAGTATTACATTTGATTTTGGTGCATTTTTCTTAGAGTATTTTGCAGACGATTATGAGTTAAGTAGTTTCCATTTTCAAACCACTAATCGCGTCATTTATTATCATCGAATTTCAAATGCTTTTGCTTTGAAAATCACTATATTATTCACTCATCTCTTACTAAATCACTATATTGAAATAAAATATATATATCACTATATTGAAATAAAATATAGTGATTATCTAAAATCACTACATTGAAAATCACTCATCTCTTGAATGAGATGAGTGATTTTCAATATATGGAGGACTAAATAAAGCATCTAAAGAATTTTATAATTTTATTTGTAACTTATTATGCAAAAATGCTATTGCCCAAGGGAAGGAAAGAAGTTTAGAGGATAATTTTATATTAATTTCTGCCCCACTTATGCTAAAATAAAAATTACAGTAATGTTCTTTACTCTCACAAATTTAAAAAAAAAAAAAAAGATTATTTTTTTTTAACTTAAGAAATTACAAAAAATTACATTTTAAAAATAAGAATTACATTTTTTTTACAATATAATGTCGTGAAATGGAATGTTGTATAAGAAAATTTCATTCAAATTGAACGATAACGGTGTAAATTCAAAAGATCTAAAATAAAAATCGTAAATTTAAGAATATATGTATAATACTTTTTTATACGGGCTATCAAATTATACACATTTTCTGCTGCACTTATTTTGCACCTTATTTTCTTAAATTATTCTAACGTAATTAACAGATCCTTAAGGCAAGTTGAAAATGGCATCAAAAATTGCAGATTTTGAAATTAAAAATTTCAAACAGTTTTTATCATACGGAAGTGGAACTTCTTATGCTTTTATTTTTTCATAACGATTATAAAACTTTCCCGAATATAATTGCAGAAACCGGAAGACCGAATTAAAAGTTAGATTCTACTATTTGCCCCAAATTAATTTTGTTTTCATTTGACATTACCAAAACATGAATATTTTCGTCGTTTAAAACACTTCTTATAACGAAATATGTATATATATATATATATAACCACAAAACAGTTTTTACAAAACAAAATATAGACAAAAAACTGAAATTCATAAGTAATAAATTTCAAATAATCCTATAAATGCAATAAAGAATTTATTAAATGTTAAACTCAAACTCTTCAAACAAGCAATACCCCAATTAAAAAAATCAATGAAATTTAAAGAAAAAAAGAAAATAATAGAAGAGAAATTCAATCAATATCAATTTCACTTCGTCAGGAGGAGGAACATTGAAATCAACTGAAATCTCCCTTCCACAAAAATCCTTGCTTGGAGGGGGCAGAATTTTCGGATGAACTTTTATAATTAAAATACATCGAAATGGTTCATCGGATAATTCTGGATACACAAAAGCAAGGACTTTTGTGGAAGAGAGATTTCAATTGATTTCAGTGTTCCTCCTCCTGACGAAGTGACATCGAGGTTGATTGAATTCCTCTTCCATTAAGTTCTGTTTTTCTTTAAAGTTCATTGATTTTTGGATTGGGGTACTGCTTGTTTGAAGAGTTTTGGGTTTTAACATTTATTCAATTATTTATTACATTTACAGGATTATTAGTCCAGAGGGGCAATTTGCTCTGAAGGACTATTATTTTCGTTTGGCATTTTTCGTTGGTTCACTATAAATGTACGATTCACTTTTCAAATTGTTGCCACCAAATATTACAACCCTGTATTATATTTGAAGAAATTAAATAATGAAGAATCTGCATAAAATTTGCATAAATAATGAAGAATCTTCTGTTAAATTATTGAATTCTTAATAAAGGGGTCTTTTAAATCCTACTTGCGTTCTCTATTTGCTTATAGGTCATAGCTATAAGTCGCTTAGATCCATATAGAGTCTTAACTTAGTATATGCTTCCCAAGAAGGTGAGATTCTACACAATTGCTAAAGCATTCAACGTTTCAGGCTATAAAGATTATTAAGCTTTACAGAGCAAGGAACATGAAAAATTTCCGGTATTCGACGCTGGTATCCTCTGATGCCAACTGGATGTATTAATTATTTAAACTTGAAGGGAAGAAGTAGGAGGAAGAAAACCCTCCTGAAATTTCTGTCTTATGGCCCTCATATCTTCCTCCGTCGAACCACAAACGACGGCAACCAGCAATCCGGACGTGCTCTCCGGGCCAAAATCGAGAATTAAAGCTCGAGAGACCAAAGCGTGATCCCGGGCGCGTAATGGCAGACCGCACATTGAGTTGAACAGTGTTAAACGAATGTTGCATACTGCACATGCCCAGAAAACAATTTGGTGTAATTACTATTTTGGCGCGATTTGAAAAGAAGATAAATACGGTATATGGTAGACGTATCGCCATCTAATTGTAAACAAATCTGGCGTTTAAATCTTCGTAGAGTATAATGTAAATGTAAATTAATTACTGTGTTAAAATACTATTTTTTGCTGTACTGCTCAAACAACTAGAAAGCTGAAATTATTGCGAAGTAATATGAAGCAGTGTTTACATTCAAAATGTAAAATATAATACTTATGAAATTCTGCACATTCCTTTGGAACTGTACAAATTTTTGTTCAGAAAAAGACTGAAATTTAGGATATATTAGTTGAAAATTTATTCATTATACTTTTAAGCAATAAAAACAATTCAGGATTTACCACACGTTCCATTCGCACATACATAAAGAAACACTGAGGAATATAACATATGCTTGCAAATAACACTGAAGGAATTTTACAATTCTTTAATGCTAGTTATTAAATTCTTTGAAATGAGAAAATAAAAGCGCGAATATAGGCTAACAAACTAAGCGAGATACTCCAGTTTACAATTACTGAATTATAATATGTAAACAAATTACATTTAAATAACGAATTATTACGAACATATGTTAACAAATATTAAATGCAATGTTATTGACAAATTAAAATGAAACAAATATTAGAAAAATAAGCAAGTGCAATCGGCATGGACGTTAAAATAACTAATAAGCAAAGTTCCACAACATTGCACTTTTAAACATCACTCGAACACACTCGACAGCCATGGAGATCTCGAATAAGCTAACGTAGGGTTGCTTAGTCGCCAATATTTCTCCCCGCGCCAAAGGTACACCATCAAGCATGCGCAGTAAGCGAAATTCGCTTAACACTGTTCAACTCAATGTGCGGTTTGCCATTACGCATCCCGGGCAATAACAAAAAAAAAAAAAAAAAAAAAAAAAAAAAAAAAACGTTAATAATAAAAAGAAACCAAAGAAAAACATAAATATTACAATACATTGGTTACAAAGCTGATTACATACAGCAATAGGAAAGGGAGAGAAACCCAAAAGAACAAAATCAAAAAAATGAAGTTAGTAAAACGAAAGAAAAAGAAAGAAAAGAGATTGCAACACATACACAAAACACAGCCAAACACCAAACACCTTTACCAAAATACAAGCACACAAAACATCTGGAAGGGCACAAAGTAATACGCTGAGGAATTCCCAAAATAAAAGTTTAAAATCTAAGGACGATACTACTTTGCCGATTTAACCACTGAGATACTAGTTCTCAGTGGTTCTTAATATATATAAAATATGATAATAAATACATTCTGAATAAACAATCTAAAAATCGGTACAATACATTCTTTAAAAATCGAAACTTTGATATGTATTGGTATTTCAAAGCACAAAGTAGACATTGGTTATTTTGCTCCATGTACTAAATCAGTTAACTATTTTCAAAAATTTAAATGTATCAATTGTCTGCCTATCCAGTGTATGATGTTGAGAGGCCCCAACTTGTCAGCAACAGTAGTAGTGACCAGTGCAACAGTAGTAGTGACCCGGCGGTTGAACAAAATAGACAAAAATGCAACTAAAAATAAATGACAGGATGAAGAAATAACGAAGTCACTACCTACGAGGCTCTATAATCGTAACTACCTTAACCGCGTTCTAAGATACAGCTGAGATTCAGCAAACTTTCTGATTAAGAATTTTAAAGATTCAACGAACTGTCGAAATAGGCACACAGGCCGAAACGCGCGGTTCTTAAACTTTCTACCAAGCAACCTTCACGCTCGTGATTCAAGAAGCACAGTTACAATCTCGCTTTCCTTCTATTTAAACTCAATTACTTCTGCTAAAATTTGAATACTCTGCGCGTTCTACTACGTTTTACATACTCTGGCATTGGCAATTCTAGGGGAAAGTAAAGGCTTGACAGGAAAGATAGCTTAAAATAAATGTTAGTTAAAATAAATACAAGTTACAATAAAATAAAATAATACATACATTATTTATACATTTATACACTTGAATTTGATGGTCTGAGTGTACTCAGTGTTCTTAACTTCATGTGATTAACAAGTGTATAAATAAACAAGTGTATAAATACAGTGTATAACAAGTGTATAAATAAATAAACCCTACAAGTGTATAAATAAATAAACAACTACAAACAAACAATTATAAAATTCTCTCGGGTTTACAAAATTATAAACATACACAAAATTCGAAAACAACAATAAAATGATAAGATACACATAAAGTTAAAAGCACTGTCTGAAAACTTTCAGACCATCAATTCAATAAAATACATTAAAAATTTTTAAACTTTACATAAGATAAAAATCCAATAAAATCACATGAAGTTAAGAACACTGAGTACACTCAGACCATCAAATTCAATAAAATACAATAAAGTTTTAGACTTACATAAGATAAAAATCCAATAAAATCAATAAAATAACATTTTCCAATATCTTCATAAAATAACATTATTAAAACTTGACTTACAATAAAATATCAAATGTAAAATAAATTCTTAAAATCGCAATTTCAAAATTGCCGTACATTTTACAGTAAACTAAAACATGCAAGAATTAAAATTAAAATAATCTATATAAAAACACCACATTCAGCTCTATTTACATTAATATAACCAAGGACGGCCTCCACATATTTAATATTTTTCGATATATCTATAGACATTCGATATATCTATATAGACCTGAAGGGAATCGATACAAGGGGATATTTTAATTTTTAATTCTTACTTTCTTCCCCACTTAAGCAGCTACTGGGAGCATTTAAGCCACGGTGCCCGGTCTAAAAATACCGGAGGTGTCATTCATTTTGATTCGGGCACACTTTAAGGCTTTACAGAACCTGAAATATGAAACATTAATTAATCTCTTGCTGGAAATCCAACCACGGATCGTACATTGCGAGATGGATATCCTAATCCTTACGCTTTATAACACGATTCAATACTATTCAGCTTATTATTTTTTCTTCACCTTTACATATGTAAACTATATACATTTCGAAAAATTATTTTTTAGTTTTCATATACCTGATACAAGTATTGAGAAAACATTTTACTCTAGAGAGCGACATTACTTCTCAAGTAACGCTTTTGTAGTTTTGTGAACAAAAATCAAATGTATGTATAAAATATAATTGCACACCTTTTAAATTTACAGACTCATTAGGAATTTTGGTACTATTCTGTTTTGAGGGCCGTAAGAAAATTGCAGCGAAAATGTATGCGCAAAAGCGCCAAATCTAGCAAACGCGCCCATTTAACAGCGCGCCAAATCTAGCGTACGCGTTGATTTCAGATTGCATAAGTTTATATAGTTCTATATTTCTTAAGACGCCATTCAAATACTAGTTTAATTTTTAAATCCTTTTTTGGTTTTAAATCCTTTTTTGATATCCCATGGATTTAACAATTTGGGAATTGCCCATGACGAAAACTCGGCAATAGAATTTTGGGTAAAGTGCAGAATCAACCACTGCTTGACGCGTTTTTATGAATTACACATACTCGGCATCCATGTGCACATCGAAATATTCTCACTTAAAAAAAAAAAAAAAAAAAAAAAAAAAAAATCCTAGAATTGCACAAAAATGGCACTGCGCACACCCTTGACTTTATTCTATGTACACATCGACCTATTTTCACCCTAAAAGTAAAAGAAAATTGACAAAAATCCAGTAGTTGTTTTTACCCTTGTAAAAAGCGGCAAACAAATAAGTGAGCGATTCTGCACTTTACTGAGAATATCTACTCGCATTGCACATACTCGGTATCTATGTACACATCGACCTATTTTCACTTAAAAAAAAAAATCCCAGAATTGCACAAAATTGGCACTGTGCATACCCTTTACCTATGTACACATCGAACTATTTTCTCTTAAAAAGTAAAGAAAATTGACAAAATTCCAGTTGATTTTACCCTTATAAAAAGCGGCAAACCAATAAGTGGACAATTCTGCACTTTACCGAGAATGTTTTCAAAGAAAGGGCATCATTCATTATAGAAAATTACGTTTGAACAACCGCGAGATGAAATTATGCTTTAGCGATAAGTCGGTAGCGAAATAGCGATGCAGGCATCCATTCAGTTATATTTAGCTGTTTTTATATAAATTATAATAACGTTCTGAAATAGTTATTGACTCTTATGCTTCCATTCAGTCATGTTTAGCCTTTTTCATATAAATTATAATAATAAAAAAGTATTATATGAAATTAACCTTTCATCTAAATTAAAACATCAATCTTAGATAGTTATTTACTAATATACGTACTTCCTTTCTTGACGCAATTATTAGGGTTGCCTCAATTCTTTTTGGCAGCATTGGCATCAACGATAATTTGGCGATTTTTTACGGCCCTCGAAACCGAATAGTACCGGATTTTTATCGGAACAGAAGACGTAAAAAATGTCCAACGCTCTTGCCGAGATTCGAACTCCGGAATTTCGGAATGGTAGTGGGACGTGCTTTCCAATTACACAACAAAGGGGCGCGATAAAGCCGGAGAAAAACCTTATACATTTAGCATAAACATAATAAATAAATAAATAAGCAAAATTATGCATTATTGTTATAAGTACATTATGCATTATTATAATTACATTAATAATTTATATTGTCATAATAATATAAATATTATTTACAGGTATTTCAAAGAACTCGATTAATTGAATTGATTTTTCTATAAAAAACAATTTTATCAGCCTTTCCATAAAATGCAGAAAATGATAGATTAAAACAGGGAAATTTGAATAATAGTTATCATTCAGTATCGCTCATTTTTCGCTTTTATTTGCGAGCATTTTTATTTAATATTTAAATTAAACTTTATATTATGCCGTGTAACGATAAATCGATACGTATTTTATTTTACATCTCTCCCGTTAGTGCTTTGTTCTCTGAATATCCAATTACATTAAACAGGAACTGTCCTAGATAGAATATTTAATTACCAGATTCTTTCTAAAAGATAATAGAAATCGATTCACGTTTCCAAGGTATCGCTGTTCGTTTTGTATAAGGAATCGTGAAGTTCGACATTTCAATCTTTCAAACTAATAGGATATTTTTTATCTATTAGGATTTATTTACATGCGCTCTTCGTAAGGTAAAATCTTCTATAGAATTGTCTTTTAACTTCTTGCTGTCAGATGTGCTGTCTTTCTCATGTCACATGATTTGAGAAGCTTTTTTAATTATTTGTGCTAATTCTTTCTAATCTGCCTTGAACAAGAAAGACATTTAAACTGGAAAAAAAAAAAGATTTCTGAAACTTCATAAAATATTGTTATATTTATTGGTTTGCGTTCAATTTCTCAAATGAGGGAAAACTTTACCGCGGAGCGAAAGTAATAAAAATTGACAGGTTCAGCACTTCTGAAAATATCGCAAAAGCCCTCCTTAAAACAGGGAACAATGCTGTAGGTTTCGTTCCCAAAATGCAGCATCATCTACTGTTAAACATTTGCAATATCAGACTTCAGAATACATGAAAGGACTGCAAAGTTGCTCAGTGATATAGCGATCAGAATATTATCCTAAATCAGTGCCGGATTGACGTATAAGTGACACAAGCTATATCTTAGGCCCCCCCCACTTTTGTGAGTTCCTAACTTACAAAAACATTGCTCATATCCCTTATAAAGGGCCTCATTGAGTCTAAATCCATCCCTGTCCTGAATACTTAACTCGGAACACACCGATGTTCATTCAGTATTGAACTAAATAGCAGATTTCTTTCGTTTCATGTACTTTCCAAGAAAACCTTATAAGGTATTTCTTCCAACTTCTTAGCATGCCTTCGTAGTGTAGTGGTCAGCAGGCTCGGCGCGTATTCGAGAGGGCCGTGGTTCGCGTCCCGGTGAAGGCGTTGCTCATTTTTCATCTTTCCTGCTTCCAAAAAATACCTAATATCTCTACAGTGGCGCCCGAACCATTGTCGCCGAATGGGCGATTTCTCGCCAAATGTGGCAACCGTGCCCTACTTTGCCATTTTATGAAAACCCTAAAACTGCTTTGCGGAGAAGCCATCTTAACGCGCCAGTACATTTCGTAACACTTGACACCAATTGTTATGTTATTTTCTTCCCCCACGTTCGTACGGGGTTTGTAGATTTGGAGTGAATAACGACGACACTTGATGAAGTATCGAAACACACTTTATTTACCAATAGTCTCAGGACAGCTTCAAAATCACTTTTTACAGTCGTCGAAGATCTACTATAAATACGCTGGAACAAACAGCGACACTACCTTCACACTGTCAGACAATAACGGTGGAGACAGCTTCACCGCAAAGCACCAGAGTACAGCTTCCGACTCTGCTTGGTCGTTCTCGGTACTCCACGTACTCTCGAGACTCTCCACGTGATGCACTCGACGTTACACAAGAGTATAGCTCTCGACTCAGCACAGTATAAGACAAAACTCGACGACGCACTAAAAGACTCTCTCGGTGCACTCGACGACCAACTCGGCGCTAGACTTCGAGACACTCGCGGACCAGCAGGGTTTATATAGCTTTCGGCTTGTGTTCGGGAACATTCTGGGCTAAACCGGTAAGAATTCGTTCCAGAAGTTTCTCCAACAGTCCGTGGTATATCGCCAATTTTGTCACCAAATGTCGCCAATTGGGCGATTTCTCGCCAATTGTGACAAACCTTCCCTCTTTTCCCATTTTATGGCAACCCTAAAACTGCTTTGCAGGGAAGCCATCTTACAGCGCCCGTACATTTCGTAACAATATTAATCAGCATTCAGTAGATTTTAAATTACTTATATTATTTGGGTATGCCAATTTTAAGAGATATTTAAAGCGATTGCATTTGCTGCAAATGTGCTGGACAATTAGAAGCGATGATGTCAGTCGTATTCTCCTTAAATCTATGCATTATGTCTGAAGGATTTCAAGTACTTTTGAAGGATTTATTCTACATCCTTGCCACCAATATTTTCTCTGAACTTCTACATATTAAAGAAATCATTTTTATTTTTCCTCAATTTAGACTTGAAAGTTCTCTAAAATTTCCTTTATTTATTACTTTAAATAGTTTTTTTTTTTTTTTTTTAAATTTTCATTATTTTCCCTTTTTGCAATACTATGCTTTATTTTTTACCCCGCGCGTAACGTTAGTCCCGAATGGAATATTAGTCTGGAAACATTTTGCATTGAATGACTATAAATATCACGTATCACTTTCCACATTGTTACCACAAAATATTATCGACTTGTATTATATTTAAAGAAATTAAATAATGAAAAATCTGCATAAATGTATGTATGTTTCTCGCAATGTGAAAAAACAAGGGTACCTAGAGCCATCAAATTTTGAATAACGTGTAGTAATCCACTTGAACATGGGCACCTGAAAGCCCGAATTTCAATTTTTTTTTTTTTAATCTATTTCATATTTTGTAAAACTTTCAGGAATTTTTTAACTCAACTATCAGTGGCAAAACTGTACGTAATAAAACATTTTTATCTCCCTCGCGAAACTGTATCAGAAATCCTAAAGATATGCTATTTTAAATATTTTGTGTTTTTGCTGTTGAATGGAATTTCATGTAGTGCAAGGGCGAAGAACGTAATATTTAATAAATAAAGTAAGCACACAAAATGTTAAAAATAAAAAGATAAAAAAAAATTGTAAAATTCATTTTAGCAAGAAAACTAAATACAGATATGATGACCTGAGAAAACTGAAAAAAAAAAAAAAAAAAAAAAAAAAAATGTATGAAAACACTTAATGCTGCATCGGCAATGCTGCATTTGCTGTTGAATTGTATATGGCGTAAGCGAAGAAAATTATGCATAGTACGTTAAAAAGACAAAAAAAGGAAAAAATGGGGGAAGTGTAACTGCAGGCAGGTAAACTACGAGCTCAGCGAGAGTGTGAAAAACCTTAATAAACCCTTTTGGACGACCGTAAAGATGAAACCTTTCAGGTTTTTTTTTTAATTATTTTTATTTATAGGTTTGTTGTGTTAGTGTTATGACTTACTTCTGTAATCCTCATGGTATGCTTTGGGGAATGTAAAGCGATAGAGTAAGCTTAACCAAAAAATAAATAAATAAATAAATAAATAAAACAAAATCTGAAATGTTTCAGATTTTAAATTACGTCCAAAGGGGCGTTTTTTAACATTTTGTGTGTTACCTTTCTTTATTAAATATCATGTTCCTCGCACTTAAACCATAAGATCCAGTGCAACAGCAATATCGCAAAATAGTTTTAAAACGAGCCTATCTTTAGAATTTCCGATACAGAGACTCACGCGCTGGAGATAAAAATGTTTTTTCTGCACAACGTTGCCATTGCTCGCTTTGAAATCCTTGAGTTTGTTAATCAAAAATTCGTCAAAGTTTTAAAAAATAGGAAATCGATCATAAAACAAATTTCAAATTTCAAATTGGGTCTTCCACATGCTCATATTCGTTGGAGGATTACGTTATTCAAAATTCGATGACTCTATGTACCGTTGTTTTATCAGAATACGAGAAATATACATACATTTATGCAGATTTTTCATTATTTAATTTCTTCAAATATAATGCAGGACTCTAACATTTTGTGGCAACAGTTTGAAAAGTGAACCGACATTTATGAGTCCGACGCAAAATGCCAAAACGAAACTAATAGTCCTTCGGGATTCAAATCCCTTTGGACTAAAAAAAAAAAAAAAAAAAAAAAAATAAAGCAACAAACTTCGCAAGAAATGAATTATTAATTACTTTAAAAACATATATTTCTTTTATTATGCAAAAAATGATGAGAAACGTGTTGACGTGCTGCCCTAGGATTTATGTGAAAAATAATTATTCAACTGTCCGTTTGTAGGATCGATATCCATGAAACTAAAAACGTGCTAAAACGAATCAAATCCTTACTTGAGTTTGTCCTTGAGAATAGAACTTCTTAGCAATGATGAAAAATGACACGAAATCTGTTTTTCTTATTTGAAGTGTTACAGGTTAAACGTCCGTGTCGCGTAAGAAATGCGTGACATAGTTTATTCTCAATGTCAAGGATATTAAAAGAACGATAATAAACTCCTGTCAGATTATTTCTTAAAACTGGAGCGGATATGTGTTTAATATTACGCGGGATCATTATTGAATTGAATTAGAGTAATGTACGAGTATAACTCTAAACAGAAAATACCGAAACAGTCGGAAATAATTTCTGTTGCATGATAAGAAAGTTCAAAAGTGGAATTAAAAAGAAAGTTCGTGCAGTTTCCTATATGGTTTTATTACGAGCTCGGCTGCCCATGATGAATAATTTTGTTATTCATATCTGAGACTAATTCTAACCTTAACCAACACTTCAGGTGATTTGAATGAAATACTTTAACACAAAGTGCATATTTGCAGCCTGGTCCTGAAAATGTAGAAATGAAATAAAATGGAAGCCTGTAGCTCCGATTCAAGTGCGGTTTTCACATTTAATAAGAATTTGATCAAGGGTTTTCTGTGATGGACATGAAAATGCATGAAACGCCTTTTAATAAAAGTTTAATTACATTTTTTAACCTTTCTTTTTCAAGTCTACCATGTATTTGCAGGGCTTTGATACCTATTATTATCGTTATCAGCAAAAGAATTACCATTAAGTACAAATGCCAGCGAGTTTATTATCTGGAATGCTGTCTTTCCAGTGTATCAAAAATTGACCAGTTTAAAATTCTTTCTCTATTTAGCATTTTATACAATTGCTGCTGAATATTAAGACATTTTATATCATTAAGGAAAAAAAGAGAGGAAAAGAGAGGAGGGGTAAAAATCTACGCAATTTATACATTGCGTTCTGAAGGCTCTTAGTATTTAAATATTAATTATATAATTAACTGTATATAACTGTAAATATTAATTACATAACTAACTGTAACTGTAGTTCAATAATATTAACACTGTATGAGACTGAAAAGCATTTTACTTCCTGTAAATAAAATAAAAAATCTGATGTGTACACCACATGACTTCCTTGTACGGAATATTAAATTATACGCATTTTTTCTTGCATTTTATTTAAACTTATTAGATTGAATTAAATCTACTTCGCCGACAGCGCATAAACCACAATAGAATAAATGCATTCTTTAAAATTCACTTTGTTTACCATTGCGACACTCTGGCGCTAGGTTAACTTAACAGTATTATATTTCGTTCATATTATAACTCAGAATGCACAAAATGTATATCATTTAAAGAATTATCTAATCGTTGCCACATGTTCTATTCAAATACTATAATAAAGCTAGAACTATGTATAAAAGAAATTAAACAAACAAAACACAAAAGAAAACGTTTCTCACAGACGATTGAGTATTTCCCATTCAATTAATTCAGTTTTCATTTCGGGACAATGCAAAAATACATAAAAACTCAAAATATCTGTATTAAAAATTACGAATTAAATCTTAAACGCTTATTTCCACGAAAAAATTCCAGAAAGGATTAAGTATGATTTAAATAATAAATGAAGGCGTTATCTTTGTTTTTGCGAAGCTAAGTTTCTCTAGATTGGCAACAAATCCGTTACTCAGCTGTTTCAAATGTAAACAAGAGCAATGGCCGCCATCAAATTAGGCTTAGCGGCACTTAAACAATTTTAAAATTGTTGATAATTCTAAAAATATTGCATACAGATTTACTAAAGGCATAAAACCCTTAACCGGAAGATAAAAACAACATAATTCAATCATTTTTAAAGCAAAAAATGTACAATTTACAAACATATAACAGTAAAGAAACTGAGATCACTGAACCGGGTAACAGAGTGGATATATTTATATACGTTTGGCGCGGCCGATTGAAACCAAAATACAAGGTGCACATCTACATGTTATAGTATATTTCAACGTTCTGAGGCTACTCGTTTCTAAGTTATGCGAGATACGTACGTACACACGTACGTACATACGTTCGTACAGACGCCACGAAAAATTCTCTTCAGAATTCATTTTAAAGCAGTTTTTTAGTTTTTTTTGGAGGAAAAGAGTCTTTTATTCTGTCCTTACGTACAGATATCATGCAAAAACATCGTTAAATTGCATTCGAAAGCGGTCAAAGTGGATATTTTCGTTGAAATATGCTGCCTGAAGCTTTTCGCGATTGCAATACTTCCTTTTTACTTCGTACAAGGAAGTAAAAAAAATAAAAACCTGAAAGGTTTCAGATTTTAAATTACGTTCAAAGAGGCATTTTTTTATCATTTTGTCTGTTACCTTTATTTATTAAATATCCCGTTCTTCGCACTTAAACCATAAAATTCAGTTCAAGAGCAATATCGCAAAATAATTTTAAATTGAGCCTATCTTTAGAATTTCCGATACAGAGACTCGCGTTGTTGGAAATAAAAATGTTTTTTCTGTACGACGTTGCCATGGCTCGCTTTGAAATCCTTAAGTTCGTTAATCAAAAATTCGTTGAAGTTTTACAAAATATGAAATCGATAATAAAACAAATTCCAAATTTGGGCTTCCACATGCCCATATTCGCAGTAGGATTACGTCATTCAAAATTCGGTGGCTCTATGTACCGTTGTTTTATCACAATGCGAGAAATATACGTACATTTATGCAGATTTTTTATTATTTAATTTCTTTAAATATAATGCAGGACGCTAACATTGGGTGGCAACAATTTGAAAAGTGAAACGGTCATTTATAGTGAACCAAAGCAAAATCGCAAAACGAAAACAACAGTCCTTCAGGGACAAAGTCCCTTTGGACTAAAAAGGGAAAAGAAAAATGTCCTTTTCTAATTTCATCTATGTTTACTATAATTCATTATATGCAAGTATTTATTCGACCACTATACAAAGGACAATACGACCTTTCTCAGTTCAGCCCCCAATTTTGAAGAACAGCATCTCGGGGGGGGATACGGGGTCCGAGATTCTCTCTCCTCTTCCCCTACCATCAACCTTTCTAATTTCCAGAAGTCCGAAAGTCTTCTTCGGAAGACTTTCGGACTTCTGGAAATTAGAAAGGTTGATGGTAGGGGTTAGAGTTCGCCCTTGCCGCACAGCCACTATACATTTACAAACATCCATCCCTTCTCCGAGATTCGAATCCGGGCTTTTCGGTGCGGCAAGTAGCGTCACTAACCACTATTCCGGTTGGGCAGCTATTAAATTTTAAAATTTTTAAAAAAGCAGTTAAATTTAGTTAAGCATAATCTAATCTAGTTATGTATATTATTTATAAAACAATATTTAGAAATAACTCTTAATTAGAATGTAGGTCAAACTTAAAAAAATGTATATGCCAAAAATTGAAATTCCATGAGAGCTGAGAATACATTTCCTCAAAATGTAGACAATGGAAGTTCTCTGGTAAATGCAATATGAATGTCTTCAAGACATCTGGAAATCGATATTTTTAGAACATCTCCTTATAGTCCGGGGTTGGGCGACTTATAGCAAAACAACTTCAGTATGTAAAATTATAATGTTGTCCGTGCATCTGAGAATTTAGGTACGTAGGAAACCCTAATACTATGCACCTAAATTCCGGAGACTTCGCGAACTTAACATATTCTAAGGATATTCTGTACTGTGAGAAATAGGGCAATCACCAAGCGTCAAGAGATATTTAGTAGTTAAACCCCAATAATAAAATATAAGCGGTATATGTCTTGTTTGAGCATTTTTTAAAATTGCTTAGCATTAGATTCAGATCTTAAACAAGTATGATCTTTTTAAACTTATATTTAATTTGCAGTGCAGATAAATTCGAAGTACTATATTGGATGTAATAATATACCTGTAGGCATAAATTTTGTAAACATGAAATAAATTAATAATTAATAAAATAAATAAGCACTGAAATATGACATGGCCTACTGGAATTTTCGGGGGTGATTACAATGGCTCAGTAAATGACTTGGCTTTAGTGTAGAATTGGGTGCCCCTTCGATTAAATTTTGGCGATGAAACCTCACTTCTGGTTACCGATAGTTTTAAATTTTTTAAATTTTAGTTGACGATAGTTTTAAATTTGTTTTAGCTTTCCGATTTTATTTAAATGAAAATAGATTGATGTGTACATGGACATATTTAAGGCAGTGTGCAATGCCTAGTTTGTGCAATTCTAGGATTTTTTTTAAGTAACAGATCGATGTGTACTTGGACACAGATCTTATGCAATTCTTCGAGTTCTTATTTTGGTTTTGTGTAGCGGCCATCTTGAAATTGTGACTTCCTGGCGCCGATCTTGGCGTCAAGAAAGAATCGCCAATAAACAAGGGGCACCCAATTGTAAACTGTTACCAATGACTTAAGTGTTGATTTAAATGTCAACTTTGAAAAAGATGATTGAAAACTTTGAAAAAGATTGATTGAAAACTTTGAAAAAGATGCATTGCCAAGTAATGGATTACTATGAAAAATGGCAAGCTTTGCAAGTTTCTGACTATTCAAATTTCTCAAACATTCCACCTTTTGTGAATCATTAACGCACACATACACATCGAATAAATATTATTAAAGACTAAATCTGAAGTATAATATATAAAAGTCTAATTTGGAAGTCTCTTTTTTTTCGCAATATGGTGAGTGTATAACATTTTTATGATCTGTCTTAACAAAGTTTAGTGCTAACTTATTTGTGCTTTCCCTTTTAGGTTTGGACAAACCCGTGCTTGGCAGATCCAAATGGGAATACTGCACTCATGTATGCAGCCTCTTATGGCCATCATGAAGTCGTATCCGTCTTCATATCTATCTTCCGGAATGACATCAAAAGTTTGCAACTGAACAAAAGAAATAATGATGGCTTTACCGCATTACACCTTGCTGTACGTAATAGACATGATATATGCGCCAGAATTCTTACCAAAGAAGCCCAGTTCTTTCCCAGTGCTATTGAAGTATTTCCAGATCCTAAAGACTTAGATCGAGAGCCTACACCTTCAGATATGGAAATGAAACTGGACAAGAGACATGAAATTGTGCATTCTGAATGGAAGAAAAAGTGTTCCACTATTAAAAGCGACGGAAAGCATAGCACAGGAACTATGACAATAGATCTAGACAGTACGGATCTCACTAATGATTGTACCTTGAGTGTGCTGGAATGCAGTGTCGGTGACTTGCCAGTCTGGAACTATACTCATCCTTTCGGCCTGCAAACAAACAAATCGACTCAAGTAATCTCAGTAGAACGTTTGCGGGAAGTTCTCGCAGAAGGACTTCCAGAATGCCAAGGAAATGAGGAGTTAAACGAAGATATTGACGAAATAGATAAACCTGATGAATGGCCAGCCATTCCAATGCAACTCAAGTCTTCATCTCACAAACTGTTAGAACCTTTAATACCAATAGAAAATGCTAATCCCCTCATTAGTAATGTGTATCATCGAAAATGTCTGAAACAAACCAGAAACGCTTCTGGACTAAGAATTAAACTCCGCGATACTCAAAAACCATCAAATCATATAAAAAATAATTACACAGCAGAAGAATTGGAAAAAATTGTGTCTGGTTCTGCAATAAGATCCCTCCAGCTGAACAGAAAAAGACAGTCAGCCAACAATAACGAGATGGTTACTAACTTATTGCCAATAATACCGTGCACTAAAGATAATGCATCGTTGCCACCCGTAAGATATTCTCTCCAACGAAGTGCTAGTTCGAAGAAAGAAACTTTGTGCTTTCAAGGGGCTCCATTTCTCTCAGTGCGTGCAGACCAAACTCCACGAGAAATAGAAATATTCAAGAAAAATGTTGTTGCTCTTTCTTAAGTTAAAAGAAAAAAACATGTAAATAACTTAATCGTTTCACATAAAAATGTAGGAAAAAAATTCTATCTACTGATGAAATGTTCGCGAATAAACTTTGATTTTTCAAGACTTGTTTTTTACCTTTCCATTGCTGAACACAGTAAAACAGGTATTTCATAAAAAAAATAGTTGTCTTCTTTCATCTTAATTTGTTTCATAAAAAAGTCGGGGGAAAATTGAAGTTATATTAGACTGGAAAAAAAAAAGTACTTCAGATTGTTTAGAAACCTTTTTGGTAATCATAAACTGTAAATGTAGATAGACTTATCGCGAAGTTTAAAGTAGCAACTGAAACTTGAATGTAAAAGTCCTTTTATTTAAAACTAAATAAGAACAGAAAACACATTTTATGCTTAGCCAACCACTTGTAGCTAGTTAACTTAACAGTAAGTTCAGATGTAAAATTTAAATTCAAATTAATTTGTAGCCAAAGACTTGAGGTACGCGCGAGTAAGGCGTGCCTACAAGCACAAGATGAGTTGTTTCACAGACGCACACACACAGACTGAAGTCGTTACCCAGCACTGCCGAGGAAAATATTTCTCTTCCCGTCAGCCCGTAGGGTTGTCAAGCAGGTTTACTGTTTCGCCAATTGGCGCTTTTCGACAGAGTTTTTGAGTCTGTATCGCCTGTTTGGCGCTGCCGCTACAGACTACTAATCAGTTAACTCGGAGTTGGCTCAAAACTTAAACCGGCATGGCTATTCACTATCACGATATACAAGTATAATGCAAGGCTGAGTAACATAATACAAGGATGAAGACTACAAATCTTATCTAGCAATTCTAGTAACGTGGCCTTGAGAGCTTTGTCTTACAATATAAAACCTCACTTTACATACACGCGAACTAATTTGCATACTGGTGGGAAAACGGAAGGGAAAAGTGGCAGTAAAAATGCCAAACATAAAATAACTGATTAATCAACATAAAGGAACCTTCGATGATATAAAATATTTTATAAATGCAATAAATTAAAAAAAAAAAAAAAAAAAAAAAACAGGGGAGCCACTGAGCTAAGTATCCGATACAACCGGTACGGGGGGAGGAAACACTATAACTACAGTTAATACTGTATATATTTCATTAATATGAGATTGCGGCCCTCGTTATTAGCACCGCCCCCTTTTTAAACATCAACTGTTCCGCCTTCGAGCGACCTCTTAAGTGGTAAACTGTATGTTTAATTATTTTATAAGTGCGGGCACATCAGTGGGGGGCAGCTTCTGCACCCTCGAGGGCCAACAATTATCGTTTGCTGAATAACATTATAGGTACGTGCACTACTTAAAACTGTGGCAGGCAGTTTTTATATCCACAAGAGGCAGTTTAAGTTGTATCTTGCAACAGTGAGTCGCATAATATGTTTCACTTAAATGCTGAATTCAAAAGCAAAACAATTTTCTCCTAAAGAAGAAGAATCTATATCTGAATGCCCTCGACACTGATACAGCCGCAATTCAAAATTCAAAATCTTCAGAGTCATGTTCAAAATTTAAGACAAATTAAGGTTGCTTTTTTTTTTGTTTAATTTTAAATATAAGGATGTTTTAATAAATAAGTGAATTGAGCCTGTGGTTTAGGCTATGTAGAATTAAGGAAGTGTTTATTAGTACACTTGTCCATTGTTATATGCAGATGGTTAGTCATCTGTTTCATTCGCAAGTAGACATTTCACCCTCAGACGTGAATAAGTACAATGACAGTCTTCGATCGGTCAATTCAGACATACTTAAGGGTTTCCGGATAGTTTTGAGGCCGATAGCCATACTATCCTTTGCCATAATAAACTAAACCAAACGAATGGTTTTGTTGTAAATATTCTGCTGACACTTTTCTTTGGTCGCCGTAGAGCTATCTCAGCCTACCTAGCCGGCCATATGACTAAAAGGAGGACCTGTCAATCCAATCAAAAACGAGGGAGCCAGCAGTCTGCCTGCGCCCTTCCCCCCAAAAAAGACCAAATCAACAAAAACTAGCCCCAGAGAAACCAGGTTAGGGTCTTGAGTAATGGGGAGGGGGGAATTTACACACACACACACACACACACAAAGGCATAGCAAACTCAAAATTACTGTTAGCAAAAGGTTGCAAAGCCAATCAATTAAATCAACACTCACGCAAAACGAGTCTAAAAAATTAAAATATAATAGAGTTGTTGAAATTAAATGAAACTCGTCACAGACCGCATTCACATACATAGCCCATTCCAAATAAAAGCAAAAGTAAAAGTAGATCTAGTTCTCAATTCCAATAGACTTCTTATTCATATTAATAATGTTCATTATTTCCCTAGCATTTATTCAAATCTTGCGTATTGAATGATCCATATTTTGCCCTCACACCCCTTGGTAATACACAGTCCTCGATAAAATGAGTTGCATCTCGGTAAGAATTACATATTTTGCAAAAGCAGTTCTCCTGGAGGTGGAATCTGTTTAGATAGGCGAGAAACCTACCATGATTGGCAATTATTTGGTTAAGGTCCATATTATTCATAATAGTAATTTTTTACTTAATAATTAATATTTTTCTCAGATGTCTCAAACCTATCCTTCCAATGTTTCAACAAATGATCTTTCATAATGGTACTAGTCTTTTTTCTTGATTCTTGAATATCATGAAAAATGGTTCCATCCCCCCAGGGCATCCTCTTTGGCCAGTGTATCTGCCCTATAATTACCACACACAACCAGAGAGCGATTTAACCCAGTGCAGGTATAATCTGTGCTTTCTTCTCAGTTTTGTATATAAACATTTCATTTCATTCATAAGCTCATTGCTATGAGTCGGGCGGGAGAGCTCCAGCAGGGCAGACAAAGCGTCTGAATATAGATAAATTGAATATGATTCTCGCAAATGTGAGTCAATCCATAGAATTAATAGTTTTCACATTCACTTTTTTAAAATCAATCTCTACACAATTAAAAAAATACCGCAAAAACACCCCCGAAAAACCCCTCATATCACGACCCATCAATATAAATTTCAATTTCTGCATCAATTCGAATATCTCTGTAAAATGGAATTCCGAATACATTTCGAGGGTGAATACCATTATCCTGTATCTGCTCAAAAGCGTTACTATGAAGATCTGTATTTCCATATGAAATATAAGGAACAAGTCTAAATAGAAATTCATCGTAATAAACTTTGTAACTTAGTGAAAGAGGTGGCACACCAGCCAACACGCAGATCACCTCAGTCCAGACTGCACAGAAACATCTGGTAATAGCAAGCAACCAGGCCCTCTACAAAGAATCAAGTTTGGATCCAAGCCTGACTAGCATCCCTGTCCAACAACCCCAAGCGCTTATTCCATAAAGAAATTTTGGCAAAATAACATTTTCATATATATCCCATCAGAGTGAAACAAATAAAAATGAAATGTGAAAATTTTGAAAATATAACACTGATTTTTGTTGGTTGACTTCTGAATTAGTAAACAGTACCAATATTCACAATGTTAATATGCAACAATTTGTTAACTATAAGGCTCCAGAACAGGGAAGCACTACAGGAACCTTGGGGACATCCACGATTAATCTTATGTTTCAAATTTATTTCTTCAGAACAGAATTATTGACTTCAGTTACCATTAAAGTCAATAATTCTGTTCTCCAAATAATATTTAATAATATCAAACAATTGTTTGTTAATAAGAATTTCTTTTAGAATGGAGAGTAAAGAGGTCCAGCGTATGAAATCGAAAGCACCTCGAACATCGAATGAGACCAGGGCTACATGTTGTTTATCCTTTTTATTCCTGACCAGCTGGACAACCTTATGCAACGCCAATGCAGATGATTTATATTTCTGAAAGCCATATTGATTCTCACAAATAAAATTATTTGCTAAAATAAAGTTTATCCGGCTAGTCAAAGTTTATTCATAATTTTTGCATGAATACGTAATTAGCAAATTGGCCTTAACCTTCTAGAATGTTTAGAGATCAAAACCAATTTCCCCATTTTACAGCGATCAGAGAAAACTCATAAACATTTATTAAATAATAATATATAAAAAGTAGCATACTCTTTAAACAAGTAGTTCTTAACCAGTACAGTCCTATCCAGTCCGGAGGGCGTACGAGTCCTAAGATTAATAATAGTATTAAAAATTTCTTCGTTACTAAAAGTTTCCTCCCTTTCCTCATCTTCCCCCATATTCATTTTTTCAAAATCGCAGTCATGATAGCAATTATCTAATTTGAGTATGTCTTTAATTAAGCAATCGTACTGGTCTTCAATAGAACAATCGTCTTTTCTCAGAATCATCTTTCCTCTTCTTTTATTTGTGGCGTGTATGTACACGAGGTGTAAACTTTATTGGATATGATTCAACGCATCGAGCAATACACTGTACACACGCAGAAAATTTATCGCCCTGGAGTAGCGGGTGAATTACCATTACCATGAAATAGTGTGGAAAACGGTCTTTGGTGTTTATTTGATCGACAAACTCGTCACCTTTTAAGTATTTCCCTAGTCCCTCCAGTCAGATCTCTTCACAGTGTCCCAGGTCCATGATCCCGAAGCGCTTATTTTAAATTGACTGGAGTTTTTTTTTCTGTACGTTGGCTTTGCAATAGTCCATGCGGGAGAAGCATACATGAAAATGGTCGTGATAATATAAATTAGAAGTTTGATAATCGATGGCTAATACCGAATTCTTACCTATTATAGCGAACTGGCCCATCAGGACCACATTGGCCTTGTAAAGTATATAGCCGATGTGCGCTTTAAAAGCTGAGCGTTTGGTCGAACATCCTACCTAGGTATTTAGTTTCCTGAATTTGCCCGACTTATGCTCTTTACACATACCCTGAGACTTGTGTTAACTTGACTCCACACTTTGTGCTTTTTGAGTAACATGGAGAAGTACTTGTCTGTATGGATTTTAAATCTCTACTTACTACACCATTCTTCGACGTTATCTAACATATGCTGAAGATTTCTGAAAGCCCTGTTGGCATTCATGCATTTGTGAAGACCATCGTGTCATCAGCAAAATTGTCTTAAATCAAGTCCAGAACAGATTGTGGTAGGATAATGCTTTTGGTGCTCTGATCATCATAAAGGCATTGTTAATGCAGTTATTCATCAGATCATTAAAAGCTATCTCTGCATTAACATCACTGGATAGTATGTCGAAGAATGGACCTAGGAATTACCTGCTACCATTTAAATATTCTCTTCTACTGTTCCAAGCTAATGATTTTGTTATTTAAGTCTCCTGCAAGGATCGTACGCAGATTTGAGTTAAAGAGTTGATCCAGTGCTAATTCCTTTGTTAGGAGGGTTGTAGGCAGCGATGAAAATCATTAGCTGCACCTGACAGTTATCTATTAAAAAATGCCGATGCTAATGGTATTAACGTTAAGGAGAAGACACGGTGAGAATTTAATACTGTACTTGATGAAAATCAGGATTCCTCCTTTCTTGTTGGTGGTCCTATCATACATTGTAATACTATTAATTTGGCGCAGAAATTTAATCGCACCTGTTTAGGTGCGTTTCATTCCCAAGAAAAATGCCCACATTGTGTTCAGGGATAAAGAATCCGACTTCAGAGAGTTGCACTTCAATATTACAGAAGGCGGGAGACCTTAAGAAATTGTGTTCGTTTTGATGCGAACGGTCCCGCAGGACGAAAACTTCCTGATTAGAACTTATTCATTAACTCCATGATCTATATGCTACTTGCATGCTAGCTTGGGAAATGTTATCATCTTTGAACTGATTATGCAGGGATTTTAGCTGCTCAATATTTGCTAAAAATCCCAAGAAATCAAGATCGTTATTAGCATTTAATTTAATACTGACTAAATTTGTGTCATTTGTATCGTCTTTAACTAAGCCGTTAATGATTCTACTATGACTGGATGAATCTTCAACAGGGTTAAGGGTGCCTGTCATGACTTCAGGTGGTTGCCTAGCAAGTTGCTTTGGCATTTCTTATCAAGGCTATTAATTTTGATCACATGACCTAAAATCTACATAAAAGGTTATCGTCAAGGCTAACATCTGGTAATTTTAATTCCATACTGCAGCATCATTTGTTAAATAGCAGGCAAGCACAACATACATTCTTCACAGCCACACCTTAATCTATTACGGTTATGATATCATATGTTTACAAATTCTTTATACTAAGCCACCTGCCAATTAAATCTTCAGTATTCTTTGGACTGAGCGAATATGTGACGAAATGAGATACAAAGGAAAGATGCCAATCAAAAATTAAATTGGTAAGTTAAATCGAATTGAATCATAAACTAAATTACATTTTTTTGCTAGCATAACATGATTTCCTAATCTGCTTAGCGTCTAGGTCCCATTCATATCACTAGCATGCTAAAAGTTGAAAATGTGTGCTTCTCAACTATGTATAAAACTATGTAAACCATATTTTGTTCACATGCTTCAGTAATTTTACATTCAAATATGCACTCAACCAGTTTTGAATCTGAGCACTGTTTGAAAGCCCTTTATTATGCACAGCAGGTCATTTTATGTACATTTCATGTATTAAAAATGGCCACCCAGATGGGAATGTAGTTAGTGACTGACTGCTGTACCGAAGAACCAAGTTCAAATCCTGGAAAAAGCATACATTTAAATTGTCTATCTCTTCATAGGAGGCAATGATGGCCCACTTGTTAGGTGCCTCCATAATAAAGTGACCAGCGCTTGCGGTCTTAGTAATGGTCAATGCCTAAAATTAATGCCTGCCATTGGGAAAAAAAATTATTAAAAATGCAACACAAAGAATGAATACAACTTTGAATATATAAAGAATTTATTCTATAAATCTGAATATTTGGGATAGAGTTTGAAAATTTTTGAAATATTACTATAATCAACATTTGCTTCATGCCTACATTTACCCTTACATCTTCTTAGAATATAAAAACAAACATATCAGTCATGAAACAAGCAAAAATAGCTGAAAAGTTTTAAAATGTTCTAAAAATATACAATCATGATGGCAAAATTTACATACCCCCATGACTATTCATGAGTAAAATTCTCATACAGAAACTTTATATTAATGTATTTCAACAGTTGATGAAAACTGTACTCATAATGAAACATAACAATTGTTTATACTACTCATTAAATGCATAAATACATTTTTGAAACTTGAAGAAAATTTAAAACCTTTTGTTCAATGCTCTTAAATGCTTTAAGCTTAGTTTAAAAATAACATTGATAATTTTTTAAACATGAGAATAAGAATTTTCAGACTGAATTTTTTCTCCCATATGCATAATTGACATACTATTAAACTGCTACAGAAAGTTACATTTTATTAGCCTTTCAATACTTAACCAAAAATTTATTTTACAAAATATTACAAAATCAGCTACTCGCTAATTCTTTAAAATTATTTGATTTGTTTTATCTACCTCAAATAGATTCAGATAATTTATAAGAGATAAATGCCTTCTTTTCTTTATATCAAAATTTATATTTAAAACATTTATCAATCATAAAATCTATGAATTTTTAATGTGATAAATAAATGATAAATTAAAAATATTCATACTTTTAACATTATTGAAAGATAAAGGTTTCTAAAATTTAGAAAAGCAAACAACATAGTTTCAAATTTTAAATATGTGATACATACTATATAATACATATTCAACTATACGCATAAATCAAAAGAATTTGAAACTACATAAAACCCTTATTTCATGCAAAATTTACAGCAAACTTCACAAACTAATGTTAAGAATTCATTTTATGAAGTTTGGAAGTTTTACTTATGTTATTTATTTATATAAATATAATAAATAGCATTCAAGAATAATAAATGCTTATAAATTTAATTTTCAGATATTTTAACAAAACTTCATCAATTTTTCTAACTAATGGTTATCAAACATTTTTATATCTAATGAAGAAGAAAAAAAAATAAATTAAAAAGTATATAATGTAGTAGTTTAGTTAAGGTATGCATAGAAGCAATTTTATGATAAAAGCAAAAAACACAACAGCACTATATACAAATTTGAAAATTAAATACTAAAAATTCAACAATTTAAAACCAAACAATATTTACACGAAATATTCACGGCAAAAATAAATAAGTTAGATTCAAAATATTTTTAATAATAAAAATAGCAAAAATCATAATAAATATTTCCAAAAAATATTTTAAGGAAAAAACACCTAAATTATGTAAAATAACAAAATTGTTTAAGTAAATTGTAAATGTAGAACCATATTTTTAGCATACTCAGTACTGCATTATTTGTAATTAGATCACAAAAAATAAATGAAAATTTTACAAATTTATGATTAAAGTTCTATGATCAGAAGAGTATAAATATTTCATTGACAGATGATTTATTATACAAAGAACTATGAAAACATTTAGACATTTAAAAACTCAATTTAATTATAACTTACAATGTTTTAAGATTGAATATTTGAACTATACAAATAAATAAAACAAAATGCAATCCATAAGTTTATGCAAAATTATGGTAATGATGTAGTGTACAATCTAATGCTATTAGTTAATTATTTATCTATTTCTTAATGGCACCAATAAAAGTGACTATTCTTTTAATCATTTCTTTTTCCCACCACTTTATCACATGTTTGAATATGAAAGACATTGAAAGTTAAGTGGAATTAAAAATTTTGTGGGTTAAATTAATTAATAGAATCATTTTCATTCATATATTCTTCATTATTTGTATTCATTTTCATACTTAAAAACAGCATTTTAGGTGCCCCATATGAGAAAAATAATTGACTGACACTGGCACACTATATTATCGTCAAAA
The DNA here is from genome assembly GCF_044657685.1 of Stegodyphus dumicola. NCBI lineage: Eukaryota > Metazoa > Arthropoda > Arachnida > Araneae > Eresidae > Stegodyphus > Stegodyphus dumicola. Next base: position 7,698,300 of record NC_140773.1, read on the forward strand.
GTATATATGCAAGATATAACTTTAAAATTAATCTTACTGCACACAAAAAATATACTTACAGAAGAAATCTTTTGACTTTATTAAATTCTTCAAGAAAACAACTTGTATTATGAAAATCTTTTATGATACTTTCTAATAACTTCTTTTAAAATATAATCATAAATAATTATTTAACATAAAGCATCTGACAGAAATTTCAATTATTCCTTGAATGTATGTAATACTGACTGAAAAGCAAAAACCTGATCATGCACTCAGATCCTTTAGTTAACTTATACAGACATCATACAATTATTTTGCAGTATTCATACACTTACTGTCTGAAATATGCTCGTAAATTCAGATTCTCATAATGATGATAAATTAAAAACACCTGGTGGAATATAAAAGATTTCAATATCCCATAAAAGGATCAAAATAAATTTATATGGTCAATAACAGTTTAAAATGCTACTAATATTATAAATAACAATCCACACAAGATTCTATTAACAAGGAACAGATCTTTATAAACAAAATGTGCATTTTTAAGATCTACCACATCTGGAAGGTATCGAAATTTTATACATGCACAGAAATTTTAAGTATATTAATAAGTAAAATATTTTCTTTTAACAAATTTAAATTTCTATACAGTGACCAAATGGATTTTTGTTTTCCTCATGAAAAGCAAAATGAAATATAAAATATTTATAACAGTTTTTAAATCTATTAAAAAAGATGAAAATGTGAAAGGAAAATTTCATGCCTTGAAATGAATAAATTTACAAATTTTGTAAACTAGGTGAGCCATTCATTAGTTTATGCAATCGTATATATCCATTTTTCTTTGGCAGTTCAGGTGGATAGAGTTTATTTATCACAGGACTGTGATGAAAATCATCAAATTTCAAAAGTAAATTTGTTTCACTGTTTGTAGTATAGGGAAGAGATGCAGCTTTGAGTTTTGCTTGATTAGCATCATATTTAGCCTGAAAATATAAAATTTTTTCTTAATTGAGAAAACAGCACATTCAACATTTCTTACAGTTATGAGTAAATCAACTTACACACTTATATAACACTCCTGAAATCTGTGATTCTGCAGGCAGTTTCTTAAAATTTACAGGAGTGAAGAAAAAAAAAAAAAAAAAAAAAAAGACTAAAGTACTGATGAATGAACATCATTAAATATAACATTGATTACACATACTTTGAGCTAATTATTCATTTTGTTTTGCATTTCAAGACATAACAGATTTTTATTCACACAATTTTTCAAATCATAATAATTGTATTTATAAAAAAAATTCTCCAAATGCAATTTTACAAAGCTGCATTTTTATTCAACTATGATTCAGTTTTTCAACAAATTAATTACTGGACTGGAGGTTAACTCATATTCTAAACTAATGGCTATTACTAACAAATTGCTTTGGTTATAATTAAGAAATTTCTCACAGAAGTTGATAAAATAACGACACAAAAAATTGTTATATCGTTAGTCTTAGTTCTAATATTGAAGAGTAGATTCAGCTTAAAATTAAATAATAATGAAAAGTTTTAAAGCGAAACTTTTAATAAATAAGTTTATTATTTATAAACAAATTTATTAATATTAAAAATATTAAAAGTAATTTAATAATGAAATACTAATTTCATGTACATACAACAACTATAAATAATAAATTGTACTTACTTTGTTATATACAAGAACACCAAATATTGCAAGCATCATCCCAAAGAAATTAAATGCTGTAACTGGATTCCCAAGCAATATTAAAGAAACAGCAATTACAGATATTCTCTTAGCTGTACTACATACTGAATAGGTCAGAGGGGATACTAGAGAAATAATACTAAAGGCAACTATATTTTGTGCAAAATTGCAGATGCCATCCACAAATAAAAGAAATGCAATCATGAACTTGTCTTTACCCTGGAACTACAATAAGAAAAAATAATCAGAAGATATTTTAACAGTCATATAAGCATGATGGGGGTAACTAATACATACTAACTCACTAATCAATTGATATTTAAACAAATAATACTAATTTTCATAAAACTTCAACATATAACATTTTCAGGGAAATAATCTATATTTATACATGAAATTTCTTCTATAATGTTCAGGAAATTGATTTATAGTTAGCAACCAATCCAAAATATACAAATAATTAAAAAGATAAAGTGAAAAAAGAAACATACAGGAAAAGGAAATAAGAGAAAATATTTTTTCCATTGGTTAATAAACTAAATGTATATTTCATTAACTATACACACACAGTTGAGCAAAATTATGTAATACCAACATCTAGCCAACAAGTATTTTTCTTACTCTGAACCACTGAAATGATGTTCATTCAAGTTATTTGAGTTTCCCAGGCTATCTCAGAGGCTTCTAAAGCCTGGTATAACATTATAGCACGTGCTTATAATTAACAGATTTCTTTTTCTATGAGAAGAGAAGTAAGAATTTCAACCAACTCCTAGAAGTTATTACAGACAGGTATAGTTACAAGTTGAAGCAATGCCAGGACTTGTGCATTCTCAAATCTACATTGGGTATCTCCAGAACTTGCTAAATTCCGCCCAAGTTCTGATCGAGAACACGCTTAAAGGCAGGTGACAGGTGAGAGCAGGTCTGGGCAGCTTGCATAGACTAATCAGGTATCATGCGGATCCCACAATTATCTAAAGCTACACTCCGAAATCAAGAGTTTACATGGCCATACAAGGACAAAGTATCAGATTTTTCTTCATGCAGAATTAAACATTCTCCTGGTTACATCACATGTTAACACACTACTACTCACACTTGTTACATTTTATAATGTGCATTGCACTGTACTTAAGGCACATTTACAGAACTCATTGCTACACTTAATACACTATATTTTCTATGCTACATATTATACTGAACGTAACTCTTGGCAATTCAACATATATTCTAAATAATGGAATTGATTATATAAGACATAATTTGATTATACAGTACATAACTTGGTTATATTAGACATAGGTTTTGATACAGCAGGTTTAAATAAAGAGCAAAATTACACATTGCAAACAAATTACACAATTATACATATAAAGACACATTAGTTACTTTATGCTGTGCTTATAATATACAAAATACAGATAATAGATTTGAGGACACAGTACAGTCCATATTACTTTTGATTAAATAACATTATGCTAAAAATTCACTGTTGCATATATTTTGCTGTATTCTGAAAACATACCAAAAATAACTTTGTAATTAAATAATCTCCTGTTTGCATTGCACATTAACACATTGCTATATATAAAACATTCAATACATTACAATTTTTATAATACGTAATTACATTGAACATCGCACTATATTTAAGATACCTTACAAAACTTATTTGTACACTTAATACACTGTGAGTGTTAGCTATATATTACACTGAACATTACTTTTGATTATATAGCATACACACTGGTAATAACTCTTGATTATATGCAATTAATTCTTAATGCAAAGAGCTTAAACAAACTGTTAAAAATACACAATGAAAAAAATACAAAATGTGAAAACATGCAGTTGTTACTTATTGCTGTGAATGCAACATACAAAGTACAGGTGTTTTGTTTGGCAACCCACAGCATTGTATACATAAAGCATAATACACTCCATACAGAGTAATATTAACTGCTTTGTAATTATGAATATTACTCTGTATGTATTATGAATATTGCTCTCTTGAGGGCAGTGAATGATTATGAATGTTACAATCTTGAGGGCACTTCAAGGGTCTCCCACCCATCTTCTCGTACCGTCAACCATGAGAAAACTTTTGGCTTACTGTGCATACTGAAGCATACACTATGCACTTACGAACATCTATTACTTCTCCAGTATTCAAATCCAGACCCATCGGTGTGGCAGTCAGTATCACTAACCACTACACCAATTGGACAGTGATTTTTTTAGACAATAAAATGTAATGACCATAAAGGGAGTTTCCAACAGTGGAACTTCAACAGACTTGCTGTCTTTAGGGGAAATAGAAGTGCCAAAAGGAATTGAGAACAGTTTTAGATCTGGTAATGAATTGAAGTGGTCTGCTCCATTGAAATTTTTCTCCATATTAAAACTGTTATATTGTTCCTGATATGTTTAATATGTCATTCAATTGTTAAGTTTGAATAAAAAATCCCAAAAGACAAACATGTCTACTCATTCCACATGGTAGATTTTGGCAGGATTCATTCATGCTTTCAACTTAAAAAGTCCAAATTGGATGTAGTGTTACAGAATAAAAATTAATGGTGGCTGTGATGAGTTATTTGACTATGATTATGGACTATTGGATTATTTGATTATGACAAGGCCTACTAAAGGTACCTATTTTAAGAGAAAGGCTGCTTTCAAGAAGACATTTTAAGAGAAATCGGCATGCATAAATGTTATACATCAGGGAAAAAAACATCTTCATGTAGCTCACCCATTCCATAAATGAGAACAGAACTTAGAAAGAACTACAATTGTTTTATGTCCTTAGTCTCCCACCCATTAGTTTTTAACTGCTGCACTAGAGAAATTGCATTCTAATATATTTGTTTGTACATATTTTAAAATGCTTTAAATTAAAAATTTCTAAAAATATACTATTTGAAAATTTTAATTATTTTTTAAAGCTTCTGAATAAAATATCATAAACATACCAATTTTAATTACGTAAAATATTGAATAACACCCACTAAATTCTAACACTGTAACAAATGAATATCGTCAGCAACACGTTCTACTGCCGATACAGAGAAAATACCCAGTTCAATGCATGCGAGCTGCAGAAGTGAGATGTGATGATTTGAACTCACGCTCTGAACTTGAAAAGAACTATTTAATGTAATTCCTTTTTCAGTTTTATTGTTTCCCTGTATGTTGTTCTTAGGTTTTAATAAAACGACATTTAAAATTATCTCCTAATTGGTTAATTGATTTTCTAAGGATGTAATACAAGGAAAATTGGCAGCCAACTCGAGGCAGCAGTTGTTGAGTTGCAGAACGCGTTGAATTTACTTTTGTTTTGGGCTATTTCATATAGATGTTACGATAGCCATTTTGTTGTCTTATATGAAAGGAATGGATCTTCTTACCCCAGAGATGCATTGCTAACATCTACCCCAATGTGTATAAATAAGATAAGTAATCTTGACTTAAAACTATTGAATAATATTTGATTATTTGTAGTATTAGAATTTTAATTGATACTAAGTTTTGACAAATGTGTGAATTGTAAGCATCGTGAACTAGTAGTGTTTATTTCTAGTTATTGCGAAGTTGATTTCTTTTGTATGACCCTAAGTGCTTAAAATTAACAACAATATCTAAGGACTGAGGGACGAATTTAAATACATTTAAAATTCAAACAAGTATAAAATTAGAACATTAGGCTTTAACAGCCATAGTGTGTGAACTATAACTGAGACTTTACGACTGTGTTTAAATTTCGCAAAAGAAAAAATGTCCTTTTTTGGTAGGGTGAGAAAAGAAGATTTAAAACTTCTTGCCCTTGAACTGGATTTAGTCGTGGCAGACAATCTAGAAGTGATACAATGAAAAGAACTCGTAACGAAATCCGATAGTTACAATGAAGATTTAATGAAACATATGTTAATATAACAACAAACAAGCTGAATTAGAACATACTGCTCAAGAAGAAGCTGCTAAGAAAGAGAAATTAAGCAAAGAAAAAGAAGAAGAGCGAGCTTATGAATTGGAACTTTTGAGACTTCAACTTGAAGTTCAGAAGACACCCCTCTCCACTACAGCAGGTCCTGTTGTTGAGATTGAAATAATTTAAAAAAAAAAAAAAAAAAAAAAAAAAAAAAAAAAAAAAAGGGATTTTGAGAAAATTTTACCTAAATATGATCCTAAGGATAATGACATGGCCTTGTTCCTAAATCTTTTTGAGAGACAACTAAAGTTTCTAAAGGTTCCATATTTAGTGGGATCATTACCAACTGAAATTGGAAAATTGATTACTCGTGAGCCAGAAGAGGAATCAAGAGATTACCAAAAGATGAAGAAAATACTTCCAAAGAGATAATAAGTTCACCGCTGATAAATTCTGACAACTGTTCACTCTACATCGGAAGAAAACAGAAACTACTTGGCGTGATTTCCACTTTGAACTGACCAGTTATTTTGAAAATTGGCTTAGAGATTTAAGCATTACAAAATTTGATGATTTGAAGCAGCTCATTATAGCTGACCAAATAAAAAAAGAGAGTTTCTCAAGTAATAAGAGATCACTTTTTGGACATTTGGCCGAACTTAAACTCGACCGCAAAATTAGCAGAAAAGTTGGACACTTACGATTGTTTACATAATAATCAAAGCAAAGTAGCAATCTCACCAAATTGAAAGAAAACTTCCATTTTGAAAGGTGGTATCCCAAAATCCACACCAGTGAAGAAGACATATACCAATGCAACAGATACACCAACCCTCTCTTGCTATGGTTGTGGCAAAGTTAAATTTGCTACATCAAAATGCCCAGATTGTCAGCAGCCTCAGCTCGTTTTGACAATACTTGTATACAAAAATTAGGCACTAGCCATGCCAAAATGCCCAGATCTCAGCCTCAGCTCGTTTTGACAATATTTGTATACAAAATTTAGGCACTACTAAGACAACTGCAGTGATGAATATCTCCATCAATGGAATATATGACACAACTTGTGCGGTTAGTGCAGCAAGTCATTCAATTGCTGGTGAATAACTGTACCAAATCTTGAAAGAAGATGGGGTAGAGTTCGAGAAATCCTTTTGCACTGTTTGTCTTACTGATGCCAAGCCAAACAATGAAAGATTTTTACACAACTTGTGTGAAACTTGGCCTTGAAGGACGGACCTTCCCTTTGACACTGATAGCTCTTCCTGATGCTACAGGTAATCAAACACTTCTTGGAGAAAACTTCCTAAAGGAAGCTGGTGTAGTTCTAAACATTTGTGAGCAAAAGTGGCTTTTTGGTGACAATCCAAATAAATATTTTCCATTTGCTGAAAGATTTCAAGTCCAATCCTGTGACATGTCAACAAATCCTTGCCTAATACGTCCAGACGAAGGTGAAAATCTAACTGAAGAGCAGCGAAAACGATTGAATGTCTTATTAGAGAAATACAAAACTACGTTCTCTATAAGGGAAAACCAACTCCTTACATCAAGCACCGAATTGATACAGGTGATTCATCTCCAGTAGCTACAACTCCTTATACAACAATTACAGTAAAAAGTCTGTAATCCGGACTCGTCGGGACTTCAGCGATTCTGGATTAAGGATTTTTCTGGATTATAGATCCTCAATTTAAATCTGGTAAGATGGCATGCAATAATTATACAATTAAAAATATGAAACCGTAATTTATGAAATAAAGAGCAATTATGATCTAAAATTTACAAAAAAAAAAAAAAAAAAAAAAAAAAAAAAACCTTAATATTTATTTGTTTACTTTATTAAACATTTCTTTCAATGTAAGTTGTTTAAGTTGCTTTGTTTTTTGTGCTAAACGAGCATGCGCAACATTAAATGAGCATGCGTAAATGCATTACAATTATGCGCATGCGTAAAGCATACACACACACAAAAAAAGTTTGTGGCTTTGAGGTCCGGATTATAGATCATTCCGGATAATGGACGTCCGGATTACAGACTTTGTACTGTATAACCTACCAAACTATCTCCAGCAAGAAAAGAGATTTTGAAGAAAGAAATAAGATGTACCCTCCATACAAAACTGCCTTTGTATGTTAGTTTAGAGTTTATAGATTCACCAGGATGCCTTTTGGATTGAAGATGGCACCAGCCACTTTCCAAAGATTAATGGATGTTTTCCGGAACGGGTTAACACTCTTACTTATCACCACATATTATTGTGATATCTTCTACTTTTGAGAAGCATCTCGAAAACTTGCATTTAGTATTTGATAGACTCTTAAAATGCAAGCTTAATACCAATCGAATCAAATGTCATTGTGCTTGTTCTAAAGTGAAATATCTTGGACATTATATCGTAAGTTCTGCAATTGAAGTAGACCCTGCCAAAATAAAAGTCACTCAACAAATTTCTTCACCAAAGAATGTGAAACATGTACAGAGTGTCCCTCAGACTTGCAGCTGGTATCGATGCTACATTCCTAATTTTGAGTAATCTACTGAAGAAGCACTCCACTTGGAAATGGAGACCAAGAGAGAACATTTCTAAGAATGCTGCATAAAAGAAACAACAAGACAATCCTTCCTCTGGCTAATCATTGAGACGTCTTCATAGCCGGGGAGGGGGAGACTGTAACAAATGAATATCGTTGGCAATGCGCTCTACTGAATATACAGAGAAAATACTCAGTTCAACGTGTGCGAACTGCAGAAGTGAGATGCAATTGATTGAACTCATGCTCTGAACTTTAAAAAACTATTTAATGTAATTCCTTTGTCAGTTTATCATTATCCTGTATGTTGTTGTTAGGTGTTAATAAAACATCATTTAAAATTATCTCCGAATTGATTCATTGATTTTCTACGGATATAATAAAAAACTAAGTTTATTAATTAGATTTTATATATTTAAAAATAAGTTAAGGAACTTTTCATGGTATTAAATGTATAATACAAGTTTTTTTATTAAACTTTTATTAAATTTAAATTGGTTATTGCTGTATGAAATGGAAATAAGTGAAGACTATACATAAATTGTATTTAATTACATTGCCAATAGAAATTTCCTGTTACAATACCTTTCTAAATGCATTTTAAAATTTTACCTTTTTAAATACCAATTTAATTGAGCTTATATAACTTTCTAATATTTTGAAGAGAGATTAATTTGGCTAAAATTTCTTTTGGTAAGTTTTTATTCCAGGAAGTAAAGATGATGCTTTTTCTCACAGAGGTAAAAAAAACTTGTAACAAATTTTAAAATATGCATATAACACAGAAAAAAAGCACTTTGAAAAACATAACAGGATTTTAAAACACTATGAGTTTTTAATTTTATATTAAACTTTCATATATATTTTGACACAGGTAATGGTTTGGTGAAAATTGTTTCTTTTCTTTTTTAATCTTTGATGCTATAAATAAACAGAAGTGTGAATCACAGAAGAAAATTAGAAATATAATCTAGAAATGGATATTTTATTTTAAAAATATATGCATTAAAATTAATTTTACAGGAATCAGAATTATTTAAATCTTCTCACCATATGATGCAAATTTCAATGAATTGCTAATTTTAACATGGCTTGAATGAATTTAGCAAAAGTACTGGCTCAGACATACAAAATGCTAAAAATATTAGGCATTTTAGCCTTGTGTTGCTTAACCCCTCAACAAAAGCATATTTTCAAAAAACTGTAAAACAAGTGCCTAACTGTTTATTCAAGAAAGTTGTTTAAAAATAAGTGCATGAAAAATATATGTATTCATTTTGAATTTTCAGAATTTTTAAAATTTGAAATCAAGAAAATATGTGTAATAAAAAATAATTTTTTCTGGGTATAATAAATGGACTTTTTAAAAATGTTTTTGATGTATTTCAACATTCCAGTCCGGAAATATCATGGGCATGAGAAAAATATAAAAAAGAAGAGGGTGAAACTTCACCTCATAATTTTGACAGAAGCGAGAAGGAAGGAGTTAAGGATATAATATCTGAATCTCTCTCTCTCTCTCTACAGAAATGAATAAATACAAAATAAATACAAAAAACAGTTCAAAACCTAATCCAATTGTGTGCTGATAGCAGTAACAACAGGAGGTATAAATGCAAAATAAAATAAAAAATATGTTTAAAATTCATCACCCATTAAATTTAGTTAATTAACATCAAAGTCACAGTTCAGACTCAACTTTCACTTGAACCACCAGTATTATTTACTGTTTCTATACTGCTGCCTACAATAACTCAAATTCTTCTCACTTTACTGCACCCATGTCAATTTTAAAATGGATACTGGAAACAGTACATTATGCTCCCTTTCTGTATTAATTGGACATTGGTTTAATTTCCATTAATTTTAGGTTGGTTTTGATTAAAGTTATTATTAACTAGCAGTTTTGCTGCCAGCCTTTGTCTGGCTTTTAAATGTACTGGGAAAATGGCTGAGGGAAAACCAAACATTAAACTTAAAAACTGTGTAGAATTTTACTCTGCAGAACAACTTCATAAAAAAAATTATTATGTATAACAAAATTACAATGAAATAAGCAATATTCCTTAATACAAATAAATTAACCAACTTCCCTTTGCAAAATCTTAAGAACTCAAATGGTATAAAGGAGGTTATAAGAACTTTGTTTCCTAAAAAAAGATAACATGAAAGTAACTCAAAAAACATAAAATTCCGTGCAGAATTTTACTCTGCAGAACAATTTTTCAAAAAAAAAAAAAAAAAAAAAAAAAAAAAAAAAAAAAAAAATCAATAAAAATGCATTATATATATACAAAAATGACAATGAAATATGCCAATCTCTTAAAAACAGTGACACAAGAAATATGATGAAAAATTGTTGCCAAACCCATATTTCTAAAAGAATGAAACTATTCAAAATGATGCGATTTCATCAAAAATCTATCAACAACAATAAGACAGGGAAATTGTTGCCAAAATCACATTTTTAAAGATGTGAGATGTGAGAAGTGTACTCAGAAGTTTCATTTAGAAAATTCTTTAAAAATACAAAATATTATCACTTTTCCAAAATTCTTTTTGTAAAAGCAGTTGCAAGGATGAAAGTTTAACGTGTCCAAAAATCAAAGAAAAATAAACTGTACCTTTTTAAAAATAAACCTTTTTAGAAAAAATCCCGTTGAAAAAGTGTTAAGCTCACTTTGTTAAATAAATTTGTATTTAATCGATTTATTGAAACACGAAATTTATTTTAAGTTTGTAAAATAGCTAAGTGCCTACGTTTCATGACGATGTGAAAATGGAGTGTGTAGAGTAAAATCTCGCTTTCCTATAGCCTATAGCCCATTATGTCTCAAAGTGACGCAATTTCGTCACAAAACATAAAATAAAAAAAATTCGAATTTCGATAAAAAATCGCTTCGAAGTGCACTGGCTTTTGTCTAGATGCTCCTATGTACCAAATTTCGTAGCCATGGGTCTATTAGCTTATGCGCTGCGCGAACGAAAGACACCAACACACACACAGACTCTTTCTTTTATTATATGTAGAGATTATAGTTATCTTAATTTTATAAACTATTAGGTTGATTTCGATTAAAATTATTATTAATTATAGTTATTTTACTTTTTTATGTTATAAATTTTAAAAATAAAACTTTATTTTTATATTCTAATTTTGACAGTTTTATGCTGATATATAGATGTACAGAGAGAGATAATACATGGATTATTGATTGTAATTTTATTTTAGCTGGTACTGAAATTAAAAAATGTAGGACATGGACTTGTAAGTTTATTTAATTTTTCTTTTTTATTCATTTTGGAGTGGTTTTATTACTTAAGAGGTTATCACGCATGGCTACATTCCCTGCTAGATGGGACTTTTCTGAGAAATGAGATTCTGGCAGCACTGATTTAAATGGGAGGATTCCTAGAAAAAAAGAGCCCCGCCTGAAGCAAAGTCCTGCCTAGCTAAAGAAACAATGTTGCGGCTATACGGGATTTTTTCAAACCTCACTGAAAATGTCTCGGCTGGACCTCAGTCCCGGGTAGAGAACCCCAATCAGAGAAAAGTTCTGCTTCTGAAGCCTCACATGATCCTCTATCTGAGCGATAATCGATTAGTGTTTGGCGTTCAAGTCTTTGTAGTAAGTTAAAATGGTAACCTAGCTACGTGGATTTCCTGGAATTGTACGGGTTCTGAGAATTGTCCCTTTCGACATCAAGTCCCGCGTAGCTGAAACATAATGTGATTGGGACCTTTAGTGGTTCACCACACACTAAGACTTTTCTTAAGGGGCTAATTATTTTTAAAACTTGATAGATTAGATTTTTACTAATACTGCAATATACATAATAGTTACTTGCACTGGCCTACATGCAACTTATTTTATTTTAAATGCATATTTTAAATACTTCTTTTAATTTATAACCTAAATGCTTACAAGTTTCATACAGAAATCACTTTCTATTAAATATGACACAGGGAAGAATTTGGAGATGTATTATACTTTAAGCAAAACAAAAGGAAGAGGAAAATACTAAAGCCTTAATGTTGTCATTTCAAGAGTGGTTTGGTTTATTTAAGTAAGGCAAAGCTCAGGAAGGCTATCTGCATAAGTGGAGGGATGCCTTCATGGAGTACTTTCTACGGATGACTCGTACACATTACATATGGAAAAAGCATGAAAATGCCTATGCAGCCAGTCTGCTCATCGGGATTTGAACCTCTGACGGAACTACCAGTGCTCAGCAACTTTCATTTCCAGAATGAAAAAAAATGTAAAGACAAAATTTACATACACAGCAGATAATTTTTCTAGGCATTCATAGAAATAAAAATTGCCAAAAAGAATTAGAAAGCTATTTTTAAATTTACTACTTTAAGAAGTGTAAAACAAAAATTAAAAAATTCCAGATTAAGAAAAGGACAAAGTGATGAATGCTGATGCAACTGTAAATTTAAGAAATGTTAATAAATTTAAAAGTAATTTAAAAGACATTGTATATGATCTGAAAGACCTCGAGTCAAGAACAGTGTTTATTGGTTTGTTTTATGTAATTATGGGAAAGCCTCGAGGGCTATCTGCCTGAGGGGAGGGATGCCTTTGTGGAGGACTTTCAACAGGAAACTGGCTCATATATACTTTACACATTGGCAAAACCATGAAAACGTCCATGCAGCCAGCTCGTTCACGGAATTCAAGTCTCGGACCGAACTACCAGTATTCAGCGACTTTACCGCTTGGCCACTGGTGGGCCAGTGTTTATTGAATTTCATTCCTAAAATATATAAGGAGAATTGTTAAAAATACAGACTGCAGTGCAACTGGATAATTACCTCAAATGACAAATAATTGAATTGAAAAAGATAGCCAGAAAAACTAATAAGAATACTAATCAGACATTAAAGATATAATTTGCTTTTGAAGATGCATGTTTTTAAGAATGTCATGTAATGTACTAATATTAAACTATATGAAATAATCCAGCAAATTTAAAGGAAACAAAGCATAAGTTTACATATTATTGATGATAATAGATTTATTCCTGTCACTGATAATACTAAAAGGAAAAATAAAATACTATGATAAAAATAGCAAAGTCAAAATTATTACCAGATTTTCATCAAACAGTATAGTCCAGAAATCATAAATAAACCAAACAGGTAAGAAGAAGACAAGGGCAAGTCGTGCAAGAATATGTAATAGTCTTAGGTGATGTATGCCTGTTTCAGTCAGCACCTAGTTGAAAAAATTAAAATTTATTGCACTGTACTCTTATAAAAAGAAAACAAAACTCTTAAACTAATAATAACATGGATTTAAAACTAAACCTCACCTTTTTAGAAAATATATGTTGCAATGAAAATCCCATAGTGGAAAGAAGGGCACTTATCAAACCTATCATGTTAAAAGATATTTCAGATGCTGTCGCTATTAAAACACCAATAATTATTGGTATCAAGGAAATATACACCTACAAAATACAAAAGATTATATTAAAATTAAACACACTGTTTGAAATGACTATAACACATAAACATGAAGTGAGAAAAATTATAGAAAACTTGAATCCCTTATTCTAATCAAAATCACAAATATTAAAATATTCAGTACTTCCTTGTTATAGTATGCCCTGAGAGTGAATTGCTAATCAATTGAGATATTTTGGCAAAACCAGGTATTCTTGTACCTTGTCAGCATACGTATATAATAGCATCATGTTGCACTTTTGCTATGATCATGTCATCTTATATTAGCATCGCGTTTCATTTTTCCTAGAGATTTTGAATTGGTAAAAATTGTAAAAAGAAGAATGACCTCCCTGTTGGAAATTGGATCTGTGGTTTCAGAATATTGTTTATCACTATCATTAGATTTATGTATTCTTTGGCAAAAAAGCTGACATCCATCAAATGGTGTGGCAAATAGCTTAATAACTGTGAAAATGTTGCAATTGGTTGGAACAATTACATGCAGAAAGTGTGTTTTCTAAGATTCAATGGATAAACAGGCAAAGTTTCAATGGGCCAAAGCAGTTGAAATCAATTACAGTTTGTTTGTATTTCATATGAAGAACAGTAGCAGAGAATTCCCACAGCAGTGGAGTTTTGGAGGAATATGCTGGAAAAATGGCAAAAGCTTTGTCATTCAAATTTTGAATAGAGATGCTGGTACACTTCTGGAGAAAATTTAACATATGCAAGATGGATGAAGGGATATGAAACAGAGAAACTTGAAGAGGCTGGCTACAGTCACTTTACTGTGAACTGTAAGTACAGTTCTTTAATCCTAATAATGGATGTTCGCAATCAAAATGTGGAAAGAATGTGGGATTTAGCCAAGTAGTATAGTAAAAAAGACCTGTGGAACATGGCTCAGCATCACCTTGAATCATATCTTTCGGAATTAATGGTGGAGAAAGTACACAAGAAAAAAATTACGTTACTGACAAATTGATGAAAATAATTTTAGACATATCGAATAATTATTAAAAATAATCTGAGGAACTAACATACGAGTATTATTATAGATTGTGTGATTTATTTTTTCATTCATGTTTCACGATCTTGGCAAAATAGCTGCGATCTTGGCATAAGCCTAAGGTCGCCAAATAATGTTGGGGCCACCATAATCAGGAAGTAACAATAATTCTGTACATATTTCAGAACACATATGTAAATGGTTTATATAAATAAGCTTGCATTAAAATTATTTCCTTAACTCAATAATTAACATAAGATAGAAAACATGAGCATACTGATTATTAAATATTGCAGCATTAACGATAATGGATTCTCTGTCTCTCTTTTTTTTAAAATAAAGAAAGTCATAGCTGAAATGCTTGAAATTTCAGAACACGTATGTAAATGGTTTCATATAAATATGCTTGCTTTAAAATTATTTTCTAAACTCAATCATTAACATAACATAGAAAAAAAAAAAGGCATACTGATTATTAAATATTGTAGATTCTCTCTCTCTTTTTTTAAATAAAGGAAGTCATAACTGAAATGCTTGAAAAGCACAAATTTATACCATTTATACCAGGTAAACACTGCTAAAGTGTCATCACGCATTAAAAAAAAAAGTTTTGTACTAGGTACATAGAACATCTTTTTTGAAATAAAGATTTAAATTATTATGTGCATTTATGGCTTTTAAATCACTCATTTTTTTAAACAGTATTGAACTGATTAAATTTAAAAGAGAAATATAAGGTCTTGCACTTTTCTGGATGACAAAAGTGGAAACTGGCTAAGTAAGAGAGCACATGAAAAGTACATTCAAGGTCTTGCATTTCATGAAGTGTACACAATGTAAAGGACTGCGGTTAATCTTTGGATTAAGGTAACTTGGCGATTTTTTGGTGAAAATTTGGCGACCAACCCTGCTACAGCAACCTGCTAGTTTTTGTTTGGAAGCCATTTTGTTTTCACGAAGTAAAGGCATTTTTTTTTTTAAACTCAATATTTTTTTCCAACAATCTGCTAGCCGAATTACGCTTATGCTAGAACTTTTATGGAACAAAAAGTGCTTAATCATGACAAAGATTAGGTGCGAAACTGGGAGAAAGTGCAGAATCGCAAACTGCTTGCCGCATTTTTAAGAATTGCACATACACGGTATCCATGTATACGTCAACCTATTTTCACTTAAAAAAACATCCCAGAATTGCACAAAAATGGCATTGCGCACACTCTTGACTTTATCCATGTATACTGCTAAAGTCCTAGCTAGTAACCTTTACCGCCTTACCAAAATGTCACCAAACTACCTGTTACCATATTCCAAAGATTAGCCAGGACTGCTTTTAATTCTTTTCACACTTAGTGGTCTGTTTTCGAGGTATGACCCTGTCTACATAGTAATTACATAGCAACCAGAATCAAAGCATCTCCGGCTAATCTTCGGAATATGGTACAGTCAAAAGTCTTTAATCCGGACTCGTCGGGACTTCGGCGATTCCGGATTATCGATTTTTCCGGATTATAGATCATCAGTTTAAATCTGGTAAGATGGCATGCAGAAATTATAAAATTAAAAATATGAAACCGTAATTTATAAAATAATGAGCAATTATGATCTAAAGGGTATCAAAATTTACCAAAAAAGAAGCCTAATATTTATTTGTTTACTTTATTAAACATTTCTTTCAACGCGCGGATGCGTAAAGCATACCTTACGCATAGCCGAAATTAGAAAATTGCAACCAGAAAACTATTTGATTTGTATTCGTGATATTTATAATGACGAGGAATTTGATTTAAATCATATCAAAGACGGAGTACATCGAAATTAAATACTACATTTAGTAAGGAATTATAAGCACAATAAAATAAAAACATCTGCCCTGAAGATAACGATAGTGTTGACAGATCCAACTTCCAGTTCATTGCGCGCCGCGACGTCCCCCCCCCCCGCGCAGAGCAGCGTGAAATTGATAAACAGATTTCGGAACAGTTAGATAAACAAAGGATATGCTTTTATCCATTTTTTGTAGCAATTCGTTTTTTGTTTGATGGACATCGAAACATACTTTCGTTTTCTAGATCCTTTGGGAGCTCCAGCATCGGAAATTCTATTTGACATAATCGAAAGTTCAAGCTTACTTTTAGAAAATTGCTCTTACAGTCTGCAAAAAATAATAAGCCGGATCCAATTCAAGATTAAGGAACAACGCAATTATCAACATTAACTGAAATAGATAATTAGATAATTTTAGTTTATACCGTCCGTTATACATTAAACGCGCATGCGAAAACGTATTCTGCACTTGCGCACACGCATATGCGCAGTAGTCAAGGTCTTACGTGCACGCGTAAAACGCCTGTGCGCATTTGCCAACGCGGCGCATGCGCAGAAAGTTTTTAGCTTTGAGGTCCGGATTATAGATCATTCCGGATTACGGGTGTCCGAATTAACGACTTTTGACTGTAATAGGTAATTTGGCGACATTTTGGTAAGGCGATAAAGGTTACTAGCTAGGACTTTAGCAGTGAACATGGATATAGTCAAGAGTGTGTGCAATGCCATTTTTGTGCAATTCTGGGATTTTTTTAAAATGAAAATAGGTCGACGTGTACATGGATGATACAGTGTATGTGCAATTCTTAAAAACGCGGCAAGCAGTGGGCGATTCTGCACTTTCTCACAATTTCGCACCTAATCTTCGTCATGATTAAGCACTTTTGTTCCATAAAAGTTCTAGCATAAGCATAATTCGGCTAGCAGATTGTTGGAAAAAAATGTCGAGTTAAAAAAAAAAAAAAAAAAAATGCCTTTACTTCGTGAAAACAAAATGGCATCCAAACAAAAACTAGCAGGTTGCTGTAGCAGAGTTCGTTGCTAAATTTTCGCCAAAAAATCCCTAAGTTACCATAATCCAAAGATTAACCGCATCTCCGTTGATGTTTAAAAACACTGTTTTATCACATTAAAATTTTAATTCAATTTCTCACAATATCTACACAAATTTTATGTTTAAGTACAGAAATGTGTATTTATTATGCTAACATCATGTGCATTTTTCAAGTGCATTATTTTATGCCATATACTTTTGAATTAATCAGTATCTTCTTGTCATAAAGCTTTCATTTCATGTTAGCTTTATCTTGCAACTAAGCATGACTTTCACGGGTTCAACACATAACCTAAATTTTTCTGCAGACAATATGTTATTCATGTTACTCTACGTACCATATCTATGAATAAAGTATTTAATGATATTCATAAAATATTCTGGTTAGAGTTGACTTGTGCTATTGCAAAGTTGTTGTTTCATTTCTCGCCAAGTCATTTTATTTTAGGTAACCTGTGTAGTTGAATGTTATGGAAACCCTATTATGACATAATCATTTACATTATTCCGGGAAATTTTGAATCATGGGATGTTTTGTTAGGAAAAGGAAGTTAGTCAGGAAATACATTGCTTGTTTCATTGTTTAGATGGTAGAATGGCTGAATGTAGTAAGATTAATTTGAAGTTTCTGTACGATTTAGAACAAATGGGAAAAAGTGCATTCATTGACTCATCTGTAAACGAAAGTTTACTTAGTAGACATTTTCTGGATAGTCCAGAACTACATATGATATTTTTTACTCTTATTTTTGTGAATTTATGTAGCGATGCTAATACAGTCAAAAGTCGTTAATCCGGACTCGTCGGGAGTTCGGCGATTCCGGATTATAGATCATCAGTTTAAATCGCGTAAGATGGCATGCAGAAATTATAAAATTAAAAATATGAAACCGTAATTTATGAAATAAAGAACAATTATGATCTAAAGGGTATCAAAATTTACAAAAAAAGCTTAATATTTATTTGTTTACTTTATTAAACATTTCTTTCAATGTAAGTTGTTTAAGTTGCTTTGTTTTATGTGATAATACTTTCTCTTTAATTCTATAAACAGACATAATTTTTTGTTCACTTACAAAGTTCCGCTGTTCAAGTCCCGTTAATTGCTGTGCCGAGAATACCGACTAACTTGTCAATCGAAATTTTTTTGTTTTCACTAACCTCTCTGTCACATTCTTCATGTCTTTATCCATTTTTTGCAGCAATTCCACTTTTTGTTTGATGGACATCGAAACACACTTTCGTTTTGTACGATCCTTTGGGAGCTCCAGAATCAAAAATTCTATTTGACTTAATCGAAAGTTCAAGTTTACTTTTATAGTATTGCTCTTACAGTCTGCAAAAAATAATAAGCCGGATCCAATTCAAAGATTAAGGAACAACGCAATCATCAACATTAACTGAAATAGATAATTAGATAATTTTAGCTTACACCGTCCATTATACATAAAACACGCACGCGAAAACGTATTCTGCGCTTGCGCACACACAAATGCACAGTCGTAAGAGGTCTTACGCGCACGCGTAAACGCCTATGCGCATGTGTCAACGCGGCGCATGCGCAGAAAGTTTTTAGCTTTGAGGTCCGGATTATAGATCATTCCGAATTATGGGTGTCCGAATTAACGACTTTTGACTGTATACGGATTCAAGTTCAGATAATTTTAGGAAGTTTTTGAATGCTGTTAAGGAATTTTGTATGCCACAGACTGAAGATGAAGGAATTTCTAAATAAGATAAGTGGATATTTGCTTTGTGTAGTGCTTATATGCATAACAGGTTTTTCTTTTTTATGTTATTTTATTGTTTGGTTTAAAATGTAGTTTATTGAGATTATGTATTTTCTTCTGCCTCTACTGTAGAATTGTGTGCTCTCTTGACTTTTTAAGTGAAAATATATTGATGTGTACATGGATAAAGTCAAGAGAGTGTGCAATGCCATTTTTGAGCAATTCTGGAATGTTTTTTTAAGTGAAAAATAGGTCGATGTGTACATGGATATAGAGTTTGTGCAATTCTTTGTCTTGTTAATTTGGATTTATGTAGCATCAATTTTTAGCACAAAAATCGCCGCTACGCAAGCCAAAATAACATATTAAAGAATTGCACAAACTCAGTATCCATGTACCGCCAAAAATCGCCAAGGGGTACCCTTAAATATATGTTTACCAATATTCTTTTCATAAATAACATATCTTCTTCCACATGCACAATAAACCGTATTGATGTGATGTATTTGGCATAGATAGTTCAATAACATAACTTTATAAACTTATTTTACCTGATTCTCAAAACTATTATATAAAATCTAATTTCATTTACCTAATATTACTGTAACACAAAAAATTGTGCTCAACTTAAACATGTATAAATTCATCTCAGAAAATCTATTAAAATTTTTAAAAAGAAAAAATTTCTTACCTTGAATGTTTGCTTTTCACCAATTATTATCCTGGACAGGACAACTGTAAATAAGGGCATTGTAGCTTTGACTAAAAAATAAAATATTTGTCATATAGTTAGTTCTTTCTAATTCAGCAATTAGAGCGATGTAACACAAACAGAGCAATATCGTAAACAATTCTAGAACATCTTACAATGCAAAATTAACTCAATAAAATATATAATACTTAATTATGTAAGAAAATAATAAACAAAACACTCATGACACTTATACTTCCAAAAATTTTATTTTTGTTTATATACATGCATTTTGAATAATCACAAAAAATTCCAAACTAGTAAGTAGCAATGAATAAAAATGTAACTTACAAATACAGTTGAAGGTTTCCAAGCTTAATATTCCGTAATTTCATAATAATGCAAAAAACTCTAATTTTTACAAATTACTTAATCATGATTTGACAAATTAATTTGAATGTGAATTAAACCCTCCTTTATGCTAAAATTAAGCTGTATGTTATTTTTAAAAGAAACAGCAAAGCTTAAGTATTCAAATTTACATTAAACACAGCATTCATAATTTGTCATACAGTAGTAAAGAAGGTTTAGTTTATGTTAAACCCACATCCACGTTTACATATCTTTTAACCCTAGATATGTTACTTAGTTGCTTCTCGTCCCATACATAAATATGTATGTGGGGCAATGCACAATAGTTTAGTTTAGTCTGTTTGATTATGGCAAAAAATGAGGGCTATCTACTGAAATAGATGGATGCTTTCATGAGGAACTTTCTCAGGAAAATTGGCTCACATCTGCATTACACTGGGAGAAAAACCACAAAAACATCCATGCAGCCAGCCTGTTTCCTGAGATTTAACCTAGGTTGAACTAGCACTAGTCAGCATCTTTAACACTCAGTTGGTCGTGAGCTTAATAACTTAGTCTAGATTTCTGCATTAAACATGTTTTTAGGAGAGTACTTTGTAGACAATTTAGGCCATTCATTTGACAAACATATTCCTGCAGCAGATAAATCGTTTTTTTTCTTCACTATTACTGTGTCTAAAAACTTGTTTTCTCTTTTCTTCCTTCAGCTGGTATTTGCATATTGATGCAACCACCCTGGCACAATTTGGCAGTTTTTTACACATGAGAATATATTTTTTACATATAAGTTTTAAAACAAGAACTGGTGTAAAGTCTACATTGCCCAGATGAAATTGTAATTTTTACTTCAACTCACTCTTTTCATCTACGAGAAAATTTGACATATGGCTGCAATATAAATTGTTTCCTAAATTGGGATTTCTGGGATTTTTAGCAAACTTCAGGGAGCCTGACTTCCTGTAATCTTTATATTTGCTGCCTTTGTCACATGCTTGCCTCAAGAAATTCAGAACTTATTCTCATAATAAACATGAGCAACAGTCTGGCCCTGGTTATAGCTAACAGCTTGAAAGCTCTCCTGTAGGAGGGGAATCAAAACAAAGATACACAGTCTTTTGGTTTTGTATTCAGTGCGATGCTGAATTCAGCTATTTCATCTGCTTACAAGGGACCCTAACTGCATCATATATACGAGGCAGGTAAGAAGGCCCTTATAAACTTAAGATGGATTCTTATGTATGAGGGCTGTTCAGAAAGTATCGAGACTGAATTTATTATGCAAAACAGGTTTGGAGTCAATCTCCTTCGAAATATGCTCCATTGGCAGTAACATACTTGGCCCAACAATGTTTCCGGTCCTCGAAACATTTCTGGAACTCCAACTTTGGGATGGCCTGAAGCTGCTGCGTTGAATTCTGTTTTATGGTCTCAATATCCTGAAACCGGTGTCCTTTTAAGGTGTTCTTGATCTTGGGAAAGAGGAAGAAATCTGGAGATGACATCTCCGGCAAGTAGGGAGGATGTGCGACTTAGATAGTTCCGTGTTTTTCCAGGAACTGCTGCACAAGATTGCTGGTGTGCGCTGGGGCTCCGTCATGATGAAGCATCCAGCGAGAAGACGCCCACAACGCCGGTCGTTTTCTGCAAACAGCCTCTCTTAATCTCCTCATGACGTCCAAGTAGAATTCCTTGTTCACTGTCTGGCCCTGGGGAGCGTCCTCATGATGAACAATTCTATCTGAATTGAAAAACACAAGCAACATGACTTTGATCTGGCTTCGTACCTGCCGTGCTTTCTTTGGCCGAGGAGACCCGGGGCTTTTCCATTGTGGCGAATGCTGCTTTGTTTCGGGATCGTATCCGTAAATCCACAACTCATCCCCAGTGATGATGAGCTTCATGAACTCCGGATCGTTGCTTGCACTTTGAAACAAATCAGATGAGATTGCCAGTCGTAGGAGTTGCTAATCCTCAGTGAGGAGACGCGGCACAAGCTTTGCAGACACTCGGCGCATGTTCAAGTCCTTTCTCAAAATTTCGTCACATGATCCTACGGAAATGCCACACTGCTGTGCAATTTCTTGGACTGTTAAATGATGATCAGAGCACACCACAGCCTGCACTTTTGCAATCTTGTCCTCATTGCGAGAGGTGGACGGGTGTCCAGAATGGGGATCACTGTCCACTGATTTCCAACCCTCCTTGAATCGCCGGAACCACTCGAAAACTGTTTGGCGAGTAAGGAGTAGAATTTCTCCATATTTTTATATGCACGACTCATCGCCTTATCTCCAAACGCTGTTTTCATCATCTCATAGGTTTCGGTGCCTGTTTTACCGAGCTTAAAGCAAAAATTGATACAGATTCACTGCTCCCTGTTTTCAGACATTTTCTGTTTTTGACAAATGAAAGCAAACACTCCACATGAAACAAGTCAGTGTGACCGAACGGTGCGCTGTACGGTTTTTGTGAAGCAAAGTGAAACATGCACATGCATGATGCACACTGTACCACCACTAGGTGTTTTCTGTAATAAATAGAATAAATTCAGTCTCGATACTTTCTGAACAGCCCTCGTATACAGTCAAAAGTCGTTAATCCGGACTCGTCGGGACTTCGGCGATTCCAGATTATAGATCATCAGTTTAAATCTCGTAAGATGGCATGCAGAAATTCTAAAATTAAAAATATGAAACCGTAATTTATGAAATAAAGAACAATTATGATCTAAAGGGTATCAAAATTTACAAAAAGAAAAAGCTTAATATTTATTTGTTTACTTTATTAAACATTTCTTTCAATGTAAGTTGTTTAAGTTTTGCTTCGTTTCATGTGATAATACTTTCTCTTTAATTCTATTAAACAGACATAATTTCTTGTTCAGTTACAAAGTTCCGTCGTTCAAGTCCTATAATTGCTGTGTCAAGAACACCGACTAATTTGTCAATCGAAATTTTTTTGTTTTCAATAACCTCTGTCACTTTTCTTCGCTATTGGAAGCGAATTATAATGACGAGGAACTTGTTTTAAATCATATCAAAGACGGAGCATATCGAGATGAAATACTACATTTGGTAAGGAATTATAAGCCAAATAAAATAAAAACATCTGCGCTGAAGATAAGGATAGTGCTGACAAATCAACTTCCAATTCATTACGCGCCCGCCGCTGAGCAGCCTGAAATTGATAAACAGATTTCGGATTTCAAAATATACTTTCGCTTTAGATCCTTTACATATTAACAAATATATATCGGAAATTCTATTTGATATAATCGAAAGTTTAAGCTTACTTTTATAAAATTGCTCTTACAGTCTGCAAAAAATAATAAGCCGGATGCAATTCGAAAATTAAGGAACAACGCAATCATCAACATTAACTGAAATAGATAATTAGATAATTTTAGCTTATACGTCCATTATACATAAAATGCACACGCGAAAACGTATTCTGCACTTGCGCACACTCATATGCACAGTCGTAAAAGGTATTACGTGCACGCGTGAACGCCTCTGTGCATGTGTCAATGCGGCGCATGCGCAGAAAGTTTTTAGTTTTGATGTCCGGATTATAGATCATTCC
This sequence comes from Stegodyphus dumicola, assembly GCF_044657685.1. Classification (NCBI taxonomy): domain Eukaryota; kingdom Metazoa; phylum Arthropoda; class Arachnida; order Araneae; family Eresidae; genus Stegodyphus; species Stegodyphus dumicola. The sequence goes on from NC_140773.1 coordinate 7,722,188, forward strand.
GAATTATGGGTATCCGAATTAACGACTTTTGACTGTATATCCATCTTCATTTAAATTTAAACATATATATATTGTTCAGCAGGACATTCAAGAACGCCCAAGCCTTTGGGCCCCCATGTGATGGCATTCTTCACATATCCTTAGTTATGCCACTGCTTGTTACTCACATAGTTGCCAAAGCATTCTGAAAATATGGTGATATTAACTGAGGTAGTTGTATTAACATGAAAGTACTCTGCAGCTAAATCAGCCATGTCATGCCATAAAATAACTTTTCCTTATTTTTATGGTTAAATTTTCTGTTTTTCACAGCATCAATGAACAGTTTATAGCCACATATTTTTCACAAACATCTGCAAAACAAATGTTTAGTGTTTCTTCAAGATTGCGATCTTTTCTGCTACATAGCATTATATATTTTCATTATAATTTGCTCTGATCTACTAACAGTATCCTCACATTTCTTTAAAATTTTAGATTGAGAGGGGTTACAAAACATTTATCTGAAAGTAACATTCCATTGACTCATTTTTTAAAAGTTGGCCATAGAAATCTATTAAATTTAGTTTATTCCTTCTAAAAAGTTATACATTTTACAAGTTTTCAAAATTTAAAAATGTTCAGAAAAGAGTAAAAGTGAATAAGAATGATAAAAATGACAGAAGTTACTAAAATAAAAAAATGAATGCTTAATAGATTTATCAAAATGAAAAGTCCAGATACAGCTAAGATAGTTTTTGATTCATAAAAGGCAAGGACATCTAGAATTCCAGGTTAGTAAAACTGGTTAGATAGACTGCTCTTGGTAAAACTTTGAAAATGGCTTCCTTTGTAAAATGTTGAATTAAACGAAAACCATGCTATTTGGCTATTCCCTTACTTGATGACTACCCTCAGTCATTTCCAAAATCCTTTGAGCTTATTTAATGATTATCTTATTAAATCCATGGAAATTGGCTATATCTACACTTACATATCGGGAAAACGATGAAAATGGCCATGCAGCCAGCTGGTTTGCCAGCAAATGAACTGAAGTCTAGCCGCCAGTGTACATCAAGTTAGCTGATCAGCTGCTGGTGGGATCCAGATGCAACACTTAGAGATATTTGTCATAACTGATGCATATTTGAATTATTCAAGATCTACAAAATCTACAGATGAAACCATGATCATATTTTGATGACTATCTTTGATGCCATTTTAGTTATTTTCTATGCATGAAAATTAATTTTTTAAATACTATTTATAATAAATTATTTATCAAAACTTTTAGTACAAAAATAGAACATGAAAGTTCATATTCATGAACATGAAACATCTTTACATGAAAAAGTTATTAGGTGGATTTGATGCTTTAAAATGTGATAAACAAAGATTAAAAACAAAACTGAAAGTACCATTACCATTAAACTTGAAGGTCTCTCTCTCTCTCTCTATATATATATACACATCCACTATATTATATTAGAGAAATGATAGAATGCAAAATAAAAATGTACCTCTTTTAAGAAAATCGCTCTTATTATCATTAATATTTACTAATAGTTATATTATTGTATTATTTATATCACTATATTTAATATGGTGTTCATATACAGACTACAATTGTTGAACATTAATAAATTACCAATGCAAAGATAAATTACGTTTGATGAAATAATTTGGAAAACAGCATAATTTATTTATATATCAAAACAAAATAACTATTAAAATGACAGCTATTTTTTCTCACTCTGAAAAATATTCTTTATGTTTTTCATTTAAGTTTTAAATTGCTTTCCAGCTTAATATATTCATAGACTCTAATGCATTGGAGCAAAAAAAAAAAAAAAAAAAAAAAAAAGAGAAAGGGGAAACTTAGTAAAATTTGAGGGCCTAATATCTTGTAATAAATTAAGAAAACCAAGACCGTGAATAAGTTAAAATGTTTGGTTAGACTGCATATTATGAGTTGGTGTCAGTAAAGTATACAACACTTCTGCAGTCAACAGAATTTCTTAAAAGTGACTCGAGTTAGTAATTTATAATTACTGAAATAGAGAAAGTGAAGATATATTATAGTAGGAAAGACATTTAAATCCCCACCAGTATATGCCTTAATCAGGAATACTCAGGATATAATCCCACAGAATATCAGAGAGAAAGCTATGATTGAACTAAATATTAAAATGCCAAGATTCTAAAACAAATCACTTACCGGTGTGTGCGTATGAAACAGGCACTTTCCAGATACTGACGTGAGAAGACACTGACGCAAAAAATTTACCAAAGGCTAAAGGAACAATTAATTTCCAGTAATAACTTTTATTTATTTCAACCGCAGTCCTTATACCCCATAGCGAAAACAAAGGTCCAGAAAAAACAGTAGCAGTGAGCAATTGTACCATTGTAACAGTCATGGGATATGGAAAATCATTCAAAACAGTTTTTAGAATTACACCATTTCCAGAACTAACGCCATACCATATGAAACACAGAAGAACAACATGCAAAATTTCTCTAGCTTGAGAAGTATTAGCCATAATGTAATTTTAAATTTAATAAACTGTATTATTCTGCCATTGTTTGGAAAATGAAGTGCTAGAAGCAGTGCTATATTGTTCTAGTAGCTCGATAACATATAAAAGAGCTATAATTACAGGAAATATTATCTGATATATAAATTATTAAACGCAGCATCACACGTCAGCATCGGGTAGCTCAGCTACCATACTTCAAAAAGATTAAACCGTACCAGACGACAATACACGACAAGTTGTGTTGAGATGAGATGTTTTTTCATTACTTCCTTAATCGTTGTAAATAGCCACAACTAAATTAAATATAGAAATAAAATATATATTAAAAAATATCGAACCGTAAAATTAAAAAAATTGTAGTTTAGAAGAAAAAATTAATTTCTCTTTAAAATAATACTCTGATTCTTTTAATTTAGATATTTGGAACAAACTTTGACTTTCGGAGATAAAGTTGTTTCAGAAAGCAAGATATTAATTCCTTATTATCAAATTATTTTCAGACGTTGTATCACTGCTGCAGGAACGAATAGTAATTTTTAGACTACAGAATGACCTGTGAGTGCATGTTATGAATATAATGGAGTAAATGTGATATGTTATAATTATTTTCTAACTTAGATAAAATTTTTGCAAAAGACGAAATAAAGGATATTCCACGTTTTCCTTATATTAAATAAATATTTTTTAATTCATTTAGAGTCATACTTAGAATCAATTTTCTTCTTAGATCCTCCTTAGAGGAAGAAGTGAGACATAACGAGTGTAAGTAGTAGATTTTGGCTAATTAGTATATACTAATTAGCCAGAATCCTTCATATTCTGTCTGTAAAACATTTGCTTATATTCTGTTATAATTTAAAATCTATTTCATACACATAAAACTACAATTTATGCTGATGTAGTATATAGGTTGGAGGAAACTGCTTCACACATTGGATAGACAAAATAACATTGCATGCCTGGTTTTGTGCGCCAGGTGTGCTAGAAGGGAGCGGCTGCATATTGATTTTTTTTTTTACACACTAGTTTGTTAAACTCAATAACTGAGCAAAAAACTGTCGGAATGATCATTTCTAGCGAAATTTGAATAAGTAATTGAAATTTATCACTGCTATATTTTTATTAATTATTTCTCTTAAAATCAGTCTCCTTCCCACTGTTTACATGTTGCCTGCTCGAGATTTTCACAATTTTATCGGCGTTTAGCTTAATTATGTCAAAGATAGCCTTCGAATATTCTGTAATAAATAAATTAATTAGGAATCCAAATTTATTGCTACATCCTTTATATCGATATGTATTGTAATCATTACTAAGAGTAAAAGCGCGATTGTGTTTAAATATTAATGTTACGTCCAATAATTTTTATATGTCTGTGAGTAAGAGTTTTTTTCTTTGAAATACATATTCGGCCGAACAACTTACATATTTCATTCTCGAGTTTTAAGCGGAGAGGAAAACTGTTTGTTCTAGTTGATAATTTGTTTGTTGGATAGATGTGTTCCGTATAATCCTGTCTGTACAAGGATAATTGTGCTCCTTTTCTTTTCAATCCTAGTGTCGTTGAACTTGCAAGATTGACGAGAATAAATTAAATTACTGAAGTTTGACCACTAAAAATGTAAGGCGTCTTTTTTCAATTGTCCGTTATTCAACTACAAAATTTCTTGGAGTGTTAGAAAAGAAATTTAAAAGAATTTACTTTGCAGTTTTTCTGTTTGATTATATAAACACTTTTTAATTATTTTGAAGAAAATAAAATATTTATAATCACTACTTTTAAAGTATAGGAATTTTAATTAGTTGCAGCTTTTTTGTTCAATTTATATAAAATTATTTTTTATTTTCAAGTAGTATTATTTGCTGAATATCTTAAATATAAATATAAATTTCATTTTAAGTTTTCTGTTTTGGCTATTTAAAATTGCTTTAAATTTGATTTTTGAGATCTTTATATTTGTGTTCAACATTTTATTTATTGGAATTTTATTTTGTTGAGTGTTTGCTAATTTGAATGAATTGATTATAAACTCAAATGAATGTAATTTCTAGCAAATACTATGAAAGAATGCTTTTAATGAAGGAAGTAAGATATCAAATGTAAAACAAAACAAGCATTATTTTGATTTTATAGCAGTTGGAATATTGTTTCCATTTATTTTACTAACATATTAAAAGATTAATTTATTTGGGTTTCATTAAATGTCCTGGAATGCATATGTAAATTATACAGCAGATCATTATTGCCTGACAATATGAAATTAATCCTAGTAGAACTCATCAAGGATATAGTGCTAAATTTTTTAATGATTATAAGAGTACCCAAGTAGTAAAGTGAGTGAACACTGGCAGTTCAGTCCAGGGCTTGAATTCCATAAACGGGCTGACTGCATGCGAGGTTTTGTGGTTTTCTTCATTTGTAACATAGATACAAGTCAGTTCCCCTAAAAAAGGTTTTCCACAAAGGCATTGCTCCCCTTAGGCAGGTAGCCCTCATGTGCTTTGCCATCATCAAGTAAACCTATTTTTATAATGATGCATATTATATGAAATAAATATCACAAGAAATGCTTGTATCATAAAAACTTTTAATTTTCACTTAAAATATACATTAGAGCAGAGGACTTCATAGATGAGTGCGTAAAATTTATTACATAGAAGTCTTAAACTAGTTTTTCTGGAAATCATGCATGATCTTCTTTTATTAAAGCAGTCACTGTGTTTAGCTACCAAAACTGGGAAACGTATTACCTAATCTATAAAATATTTCACCTATCATTAAAGGCTTAGTTGTTGATCACTTTAACAAAGAAGTATCCCAAGCATATGCCAAATGTTTAAAAATGCTGTTTTGCAAGGCTGTGATTTTAAATTTTCGTGATTTTGTCATGACACCAGTGACAAGAGAATTATTTAGCAATTCATTATTCAATTTTTGGATTTCTGCTGTCAAGCATATTTTTAATGGAAGCAGCTTCACTAAAATAATTTTTCTCAGCTATTGTTAGATTTAGTAAAAGCTGTTTTATTCTTTTGTTTCTGAAAAATCGATGTCTACAACGATTTGTTTTCACTTTTAAAAAAGAACAGCATTTTAGTGCTTTCTAAAACCGTATAATAAAATATGATTAAACACACCAGCATGAACTGTTTGCGGTGGTGGGAAACTTTCGCTAAAACCCAATATTAAAGGTAGGCTATAGATAGAAACAGAGCCTAATTTATAGACATGCTGGAGCTCTATGAAAGGCCAACTTGAAAGGTAAATAATGAACAATTAAGTAAAGCAAAAAAGAAAAGAAATTATGCAAATTAATGATGAGTAGTTAGCAATTTAAAATACCAGGGCTTACTTTATTTGGGTTTTTGCCTAGGATTATGATTTCATATATGAATAAAGAAGTGCTGCAGCCTGTTTCTAGCATTCCTTTGCTGCATTTAAGCCTATGTGAGTTTATTCATATCAAATGCACGAAAAAAATTGATATTTCCACTTTGTATTACCTAATGACTGGCTATTACTAGAAATCATATCCTGATTATCAAAATTTTATTCCTGTGCTTACAAGAATTGCAGTTGTTGACATTAGCTTTTTTATTTTGCTGCGTCAGAATACCAGATCACTTAGTTCCCTAAATCCCAGTAGTGTCTATGAAGATTACTTGCTGTATGATATTGCTGCAAAATTGTACATACTTACTAGAATGCTACCTAACCAAACAACATTTCTTTTTTCATGAGGATTTGGATATTGTGTAGAAGTTATTTACAGTGAATAATTATGATTCCATATTCTTCAGTGTGCATGTAAATTTGTTTCTGGCACAAAGGTGTTGTTAGGTATTAATCTATATCAATTTGCTTTTGAGAAAAACATTGTTCAAAATCCTAGGTACTACTTGTACGATTTTTAGCTGCTCAGATATTTGATCTGGCTGGTTAGAATTCGTTTGCCAAATTTTTCAAGTTCAAAGATGGGATAAAAAATGGTACTTATCTGTTAATGGAGAATGATCGACTAACTTTGGCAGTAATTTGTTACAGTTAGATTTTTTTTTTTGGGTGGAAAATATTTGGCAGTTGCTTCAAAAATGGCTTCGAGAGTTTTTTAATCTGAGCTACAACCTTCTGCCACCACATGAACTCTGCTAAGTAAAACTTCAAATGGTATATTGCTGTATCCCTATGTGTTTGGTCTTTGTTTTTTTTTTTATTTTCATGACTTTGCAGTTAATCTTCAGATTATGGTAACTTGGCGACTTTTTGTCAAAAATTTGGCGACCAACCCTGCTACAGCAACCTGCTAGTTTTTTTTTCTTTTTTTTGACGCCATTTTGTTTTCACGAAGTAAAGGCATTTTTTTTTTACTCAACATTTTTTGCCAACAATGTGCTAGCCGAATTACGCTTATGCTAGAACTTTTATGGAACAAAAGTGCTTAATCATGACGAAGATTAGGTGCGAAATTGGTAGAATGTGCAGAATCACCCACTGCTTGCCGCGTTTTTAAGAATTGCACATACACTGTATCATCCATGTACACGTCGACCTATTTTCATTTAAAAAAAATCCCAGAATTGCACAAAAATGGCATTGCGCACACTCTTGACTTTATGCATGTACACTGCTAAAGTCCTAGCTAGCAACCTTTATCGCCTTACCAAAATGTCACCAAACTACGCGTTACCATATTCCAAAGATTAGCCGACTTTGCATTTCGCAGATGCAGAGTCAAGTAATTGTTCTAGTCCGTAACAGTAGTATCAGCCCTGTTGAGTTCTGTAGAAAATTTTATTGATGTCATTTATGTTAGACCAGTAGTAGACGAATCTGATGGTAATAACATATGGCTGTCTGCTTGCTGCAAGCCAGTTGCTGCTCGCATTCCCTTCGATTCTGTCGTCTTTCAAACATGATCATGTGCTCTTTGTTTGACTTGAATAAAACTTAATTTCATGCATTTGATGATTTCTTGGCAATATTATACTTTTGTAAAAAAACTAATGGCATCATCATCATTGTTTTGGTAGATCATAATAGATTCATGATAAAAAAATTAAAATTGGCTAATAGGCCATCTTAACACTTAGTGATCAAACTTAGTCATACTTGCAATAGCTATTACTCTGTGTTATGATGTGGTGTGGGCATCCATTTGATCTCTTTTTCGATGAATTTTGCTTTTTTCTTCGGTAACACATTAGCACCTAAAAGTTGTTCACCTAAACGTACCTAAAAGATGTAAGAATGTTAGAATTTCCTGTTTATTTTTAAAACCGCTTAATTTAGACTGATGATGAAATTATTGGAAATAGCTGAAAGTAATAACATGTAATCATCTGAATTGAATGATTTCTTTTATACAGTTATGAGATTTGTTGTAACTTGGTATATAGTAAACCTTTGTTAATACAAATCTCAGGGGACAGAAAAGAATTTATGTTTAATAAATTCATGTTAACTGTGGATTAAATTTTTTTCTTTTTCTTTTTTTTTTTTTTTTTTTTGCAATAGTTTTCTGTATATAATAACTGTTTACATACTGTAAGATCATATGCATCAGTACCTGGACCGAAATTTTGTTCATGTTAAACAAATGTTTGCCATAAAGGAGTTTGTTTTGAGGGGGATTTACTGTATAACCTTGCAAAATTTGAAAAATTTTCTTTAATGGTTCAAATTTTATCCTAGTGAATTAAAATTTTTATAGATTTAATTTTTCATTAACAGGTCCGAAAAGCTGCGCTGTAGGCAGGATTAAATTTGCTCTCTTATAATTAAAAAATATACATTAATTTATTTCTTTAAAATAAGCTTATATGTTTTTATGCATCTGAGAAGGCAATTATATGATTTTGATCAATCAGTGGATTGTTATACTAGAGAAAATTAACGTTGGGCTAGTGGGATTTGTTTGAAGTCTGTTTTCAGGGCTATCTTTCATTGCTTTGTTCAAACAACCAGCCTATTTCAAACAGTTTTCTACTGGATTTACCACTGAAAGAAAGATATATCTTTTTCTCCCTTCTGCAGAAGTTTGTCCAATCAGTTGTCTGAATCGAAACTCCATCTCTGTGGTTGTTTTTTCCTTTTACGTGGTAATTCTTCTTGTCAGTAGTGGCTCACTATTTTTTTATTGTGTGAGAAAGTGAAAAAATTTGCAAAAATGAGCTGTTGCTTTGGAATGTTTGCATGTGTGATACCGCTGTAAGGGTCATTCTTTTGTGCCAAATGCACCAAACTCAATGTTTCCTAGCTCCATTTGTTTGGGTTGCCCACTCTGTTTTTAAAGTCTAACGCCCTGTAATGTATTTTGCTGTAATTGACAAAATAACAGATAATCTTCTTAGTAAAACATAAATTTTATTTTTAGTTTACGGAGATAGATAATTTGTATACAATTCTTAAGTGGCAAAATTTTCTCGCATCTACTAGCTACATAATACAAATATGGCATTGCCACTTCAGCAATAAATATAGTTATTTGATAAATAACAAAATATTACAACCTCTTAATAGAACTCAGGTGTAACTGTATAATATTGAGAATACCTAAAGTAGTCAACGTTATCAGAAGTTCAAGGTCAATAGCCTGTTCCTCCAATAAATGTTTTTGAGGATGTCCCATAATGAATACTGCCATCTTGACCACCATAAGAGCCTCCCTGAAGGTATAACCTTCAGAGCTGTATTCTGCTCCATCCTTTGAGATTGCCTTTTTTTTACCTCTCCCTTTTGCTTTTTCAACTCAAGTACCTTTTGCAATTTTCAGTTCTCGGGCACATTTCTTTTTTTGCGCTCCGGACATTCTCTTTTTGATTTTATCTAGAGAGGCAGCCATGCTTTTAATAGCTTCCTGCCCTTCTCTATTTGATTGAGTAACTTGAGCAGTGGTCATTTCTGCCCTTTGATTAATTCCTGTGGGTTTCCTCGTTTTGAGAAGAAAGGTGCAACTTTGAGGTTTTGCCTGCAAAAGCAGAATTTCTAACTATATTGTCATTTTCAGCCATATATAAACTAGAAAAGAAAGTACAGTCTGAAATCTGGACGTCCACTATCCGGAATGATCTAAAATCCGAACCTCAAAACCACTAACAACGTTTTTCTCCTATGCTTTACACATGCGCATTTGATTGCCCCCTCCGTGCATAATAAAACATCTGGAGAGTCCCGATTCTTAATTTCACTTCAACACTAAGTAAAATACCTTGTTATTTAAGAAACAAACATTTTAGCTTAAATTTGTACGATCGGTAATTTGGCTGTGTTGCTGCGTATCTGCTTTTTGACACACATCTCAAACCGAAACATTCCCCATAGATACATCGTTGATCTGATGCCAACCTGGCGAATCATTATTTATTATACTTTCCTTTCATCACTGCATGTTTATCAAAACATGACAACTTGAGTAATGACTCATGTAACGATGCCTAAATTTTTTTTTTTTTTTTTTAATATTAGTAATTGAATAATAAAGGAGTAAGGTAACTTTTTATGTTGACATTATGCTTGGCGATGATTCCAGATTTAAGTTATATGCGCTAAAAAATGATGAAGAGGAAAAATTTACCAAAAATTTCTTTTCATTATGCTAAAAATAGATTTTGTTGATGATACTCATAGACCCAAAGATTACATTTAGGGCTATTTGAATTAAAAGTAACTGATTTGTTATTCACATAAACCCAGAACCAGCGCCAGGGCTCGTATGGCCACACAGAGTCGCAGAATTTAGGACCCACAGAGACTGCATCAGGCTGCAAGATATCTAGTGCCTGCCCTCAATAAGGCTTAAGTATATGTGGGAATTCATTTATTCAGAACTCTGATAAGCCTTGAGCACGTGTAAGAAATAGACATAACTACAATAAATAACTAATACAATTCAGGCTTAATTGTCTCAGTGCATGATAGAAGCAAGATAAGATTTAACGGAACAACTTGCCGTTAGTCGCCAAGCTCATGATGCATAGCCAAATATATGTATAGTGAAGGATAGCTAAATTTGATGATGATAGCCGCTAATTTTAAAGGTTTTCGGATATCACAAAACAAAGGTGAAATTTTCCAATTAAGAGATTTTGTAAAGAAATGTGGAGAAGAAGTAATAAATAAAGATGATATAAAAGAAGTTTTTCATTGCGATGACAATGCTTCTCAATCATCAATCAATTAATGAATGTCAAAATCTGTAGTATGGTTCTAGATCCAGAAAATACCGCTACCGATAGTGAAGAAAGTGACAGAGAAGTTACTGAAAATGAGAAAAATTTGATTGACAAGTTAGTCGGAATTCTAGAAACAGTAGGTACAGGACTTCCAACAATGTAACTGAACAAGAAATTATGTCTGTCTACAGAATTAAAGAGAAAGGTATTAGCACATAAAACAGAGCAACTTAAATAAAACTTAAATAAATTGAAAGAAATGTTTAATAAAGTAAACATCTTACTAGATTTAAACCGATGATCTAATATCCAGAAAAATCCCAAATCCAAAATTGCCGAAGTCCCGACGAGTACAGATTTTGGACTTTGTACTGTACAGAGTAAAAAAAGGTTCGCTCAGTACTGCTTGTTTCTGGCAAAGCAAAATACTCTAGAAGTCATACGTTAATAGACTAACTGCAGTGTCTGTCACCCTAGGCATGGGTCGCATAACAGCAGAGTTATGGGAGGGGGTTCGTGGCTTCTTATTTATTATTCAAAGGTATCCCATTAGATACTACAGGACATCGGGCTATTCACCACCTGCCGACATGCCTGGTAGCCTTTCAAGCCCCAGGTTGAGGGTTATTACCGAGAGTCATATTAAGGAAAAATGTACTGTTGAGAGCTTAAATATTAAAAGTGCATTTTCAACTTTTCAGAAATAGATTAGGAAATTGCATAATCATTAAAAATACTGCGACAATTAAAAATATACTGTACGTAAGGAATATTTCATTGTAAATTATTTTTTTTTCCATAAATGGAACATTCTTGAATTTTGTTTTCTGTGATATTTTTCATATTATATCTTAATTCTTGTTTCAGATGAAGATTCATCAAGGTTTTGGAATTCTTTTTTATCCAGTTCTTTTGCATAAATAGAATGAAAAGAACAAATCTTCTGTATATTGCATGTGGAACAAGTCTCACTCTGTTAGTTCTTCAGATAGTTGTGTTGCAGTCTCTTATCAAAAAAGTAAGAGGAAATTTTATTAGATTTTAAAGATTACATATTTATATTTTTAGCAATTATTATGTATATACAATACTTACAACTTTTACGTCTATCATTCTTAATTTGTACTTTGTTAGAAATCAAAGACTTAAGCAAATTATTGTTCAGATAATTTTACCTGAGTCCAGTGATGAGTAGCAGCATAGATTGATTAATACAGTATAAAGTCCGAGATCTGGACTCATTAGAACTTTAGCAGTTCTGGATGTGGGATTTTTCCCGTTATTGGATTGTCAGTGTAAGTCTAGTAATATGCTGTATGCTGATAGTCATGTGGTGATGAAGCAAGAAATATAAAATAATGATTTGTAAGTTAATGTCGGGGATGTAAATTATTCAGTAGGTATAAAATCGGTGATGTTTTTATGTAGAATGTTTCAGTTTGAGATGTTTGCTAAGCAGAAAAGCCAAATCATTCATCACACAGATTTTTGCTAATAAATGATTGTTTCTTCAGTATAGAGGTATTTTATTTAGAGCAGAAATAAAATTAAGAATTGGAGTTTTTCTCATGTGTCTTTAAGGAAAGATATCAAATGTGCATGTACAAGGCATACTCCATCCCTTAAAAAATATTACTGCTGGTTTGGGGGTTCAGAATTTATATCATTCTGGATACTGGACATTCAGGTTTCAGACTGTACTGTTTAACAGATTTTATTGATCCATCCGGTGGTTAATGTTATTATATTTGCAGTCTAACTAAAGAAATTAATGTAAATGCAATTCAGTCATGTGCTACTTTCTTTAGTAGAAAGGATTTTGGATTTTACCACATGACTGTCTACTGTTTATCTGTACCGTTAAACCAAATATCATTTATGAATATTCAGCATTTTACCATTTTGCAGTCCAAGGAGGCACATTCTTGCAAGAGATATAGTGGTATCGCCAACTGCCAAAGGGCATGAGTTCCGGAGAAGGCATGTATGTTTGTAAATGTACAGCGTGTTTCAAAAAGAATATACGTATTTCGAATGCATGTGTTGATTAAACTGTATGGCATATGAATAGGAAACTTTGCACACATATGTACGAACCTCTGAAGTTCAGATTACAGATGTTACAGATGTTCAATATGTCCTCCATCAGCGACACCAACAATATCACATCAAAACTCAAATTCCTCCCATACTCGGGCAAGCACGTCCGTTGTCACTGATGTTATGACAGTATGGATTCGGTTCTTCACCTCTTGCATGTTATGTGGGAGTGGTGGTACATAAACGTTGTCTTTCATGAAACCCCACAGGAAGAAGTCACATGGTGTCAAATCCGGTGACCGTGGAGGCCGACGACCAATCCAGCGTTTTGGTAGAGTTTCATTCAGATAATCACACACTTGGTGATACCAGTAAGGGGGTACTCCGTCTTGCTGAAAAATGAAGTTTTCTTCGTGCAGCCTCAGAAACAACCAGTGTTGTAACATAGTGAGATACTGCTGATCATCAAAGTTTCCATCCTGACGTGTTTCCATCAAAGAAGAATGGGCCGTAAACAGATGATCAGGATATCGCACATTGATTTTGGGCGAATCTAGTACATGTTCAATGGCTGCATGTGGGTTCTATAGGCACCAAATTTGAACATTGTGTTTGTGTACATGACCACTAACATGAAAAGTCGGTGATGTTTTTATGTAGAGTGTTTCAGTTTGAGATGTATGCTAAGCAGAAAGGCAGCTACAAAGCCAAATCATTCATCACACAGATTTTTGCTAATAAATGATTGTTTCTTCAGTATAGAGGAAAAAATCTCTTCCAGTTAAGGAAATTGAACCTGTTTGTAAATGTAGCCTGATCAGCAAAATGGTTAGCATGCTGCTTAGTATATCAAAAATCGCAACATCAAGTGCTGTTGATAACTTTTTCTGATTTTCAACTTTCCTGCTTTCCCTCATTTTAACATCCTGTTTGTCCTATTAGCTTTAAAAGATTAAATTTTAATTAATTTAAATCCCCTCCAAATCCATACCAGCCTTTCATAAGGGCATTCTGTTAAAATAAGCCCATGTGAATTTGTTTTAAAGGACATTTTTTGTTATTCACCTGGATACATTGTGGCATGAAAATGAATAAAGTGCACAGTTTGATTGTGGGTTGATGACTTAGCTCTCAGTTAAGATCATCTTTTAACTGCATCACCTCATGAATTTGCCTCTGTTCTACTTTCCTTTGACCTTTTCTACATTTTATAAGTTCTTATTTTAGATATCCTGTTTAAAAACTAATGATATGTAATAAATGAAATTACTTATAAAGTATTTATTCAGATTAAAATTATTGAAACAAAGTTTTACAAACATCTTTAAAAAGCTTTCTTTTCTGGGCATTCTCTTAAGAAAACCTTTGCTTTTAGGCGGTGGTGCAGTTAAAAGATGATCTTAACTGAGAGCTAAGTCATCAACTCAAAATTTTTATTAATTTTGCTTGAGGTACAAAAACAAATACTAATCAGAAAAATTACTATGGAATTTGAAGGTGGAAATCAGCTCTTATCTGCTGCTACGTGCACGTGCATACCTGGGTGACCACATGGTGCTGAGGTTATGGGTTGTCTATTTTGCTGACATAGCATGTTGCCTCATGAATACTTTTAAAGGGGCCATGGGCAATCAGAAAGCACCACTTTTTTAATAAGCTTACTAAAAAGTAAATTATTTTTCTGTTTAAAACCTTTTACAGAATATATAGTACTTGTTGATTATCTGGTACATCATGAACAACGAATTGATGCCTTTTAGTGATAACATCTGATTTTTCTATCTCTGTGGGAATGCACATTAAAAATGGTCTCAGATTATTAATCTCTGCAGATTGTTTCTACTTGTATTTGAACTCTGACAAATAAGAAGCTAGAGAGCTGTGATAAGTAAGAAAAAGGTGGGAATAATGTCATGTATTAACCAGTTGTACTACCTTACCATGTATTTCTCAGTTTTGCTGATCCTCACCCATGTTCAAATGTGTGTGAGTTGATGTTGATTTTGGGATCAAATCTGACACTGAAATAATGAAAATAAAGCCATTCTCACAATATCTCAGCCTTCCCTCTCCCTAAAAGAAGTGTTATCTTTGTGGCACTATCCAAGTTGCTTCTTGGGCTGCAAAATCATTGCAAGGATCGGGCTTACAGTTGGTATTTTTGACAATGTATTAGTGAGTATTCAATAACCAAAAAGTACTGAATAATTTAATAAAATGAAATTGAATTATTATTATTATTATTATTATTATTACTACTACTACTACTACTACTATTATTATTTTACAGGAAAAAACTGAAGTTGTGCTTGATTCTGCTTATGTAAGTCTTTTTTTCATGATATCTGCATTACATTATAAATATGTATGTATGCAATGAATTCTCTTATGACAGCTATCTTCATAAGATGACCACCTGTGAAATTTCAGAGTTTTCTGAGAATGCAAATAGACATTACTATTAAATATAGCCTTTCTAACAAGATAAAAAAGACCCAGATTCAGATGTAACAGTGGGCGATTATCTTAAAGATGGCTCACTTTATGTAAATTTTGGAACAGTTGAAAACTTTTTGAATTAGATAATTTATTTTATTAGATATTTTCTGACTATCTGCTTAGCCTTTCCAAAAAGTCGTCAGTTGTTGGCAATTATTCGATAACCTAACATGCGAAAGACAACAGCCATTTTCAAAAATGGCACTGCGCTAAGATTTATTTAAAACAGAAACCAATTAACCAAATTAAAAATGCAAGAATTATCCATAATAAAACAATTACTTTTTTTCCTGTTCTTCTTCCCAAATGTGGAGATATTTGATTTAGCTTCAAGAAGCATCAGAAAATAGTAAAAACATCGAATCGTGCATGCTGTCCATGTAAACAGCGATCAGTTTTCACTTAAAAAACAACAAAGAATGCCAAAGAATTTGTTTTATTGTGGCGTCAAAAGCAGCAAAGAATTAGTTTTATTGTGGCATTGGTGCACAGATTCAGTCATTTACAAAGTGTGACTTTATGGTACAAGAATTTTGAATGAAATGCATTACTTTCTTTTTCATCAGATGGCAAACTCCATAGTCCCACTGTGATTTCTTACAAGGGGAGGGGAAGCACAAACTCATCAGAGACAAATTAGAACAAGCATTAACCAGAATAATGACCATTAAATTTTACCTGGTTTTTGCCACATAAATATTTTTTCATGATTGTTATGGGTTGCCTATCTTGGTGACATAGTTAGTGTGTTTGCCTGGTGAATCTTTTTCATGGTTGGGCAGATAATCAAAAAGTACCTTTTATTAAGTTATTTGTAAGGTGTTTTGGAAACATTATATATTTTAAAATTTTACATGGAAGTAAAGTTAAGTATTTTTAATGTTGTAAGGCATTTCATGCTTAAATCCTTGCAACGTTGCTTCCTTAAAAAAAAAAAAAAAAAAAAAAAAAAAAAAAATACTAACAAGAAAATAATCTTTCAAATATAGCATTATAAATAAACTTTGTTTTCTGAAATTTAGTTCTTAATGTGAATTTTGAAAATTCTAAACCTTCACTTTAAAGCAGGAAGAAAAAGAATTTTTGTCTGAGAGGAAATTGAGAAGGAAATTAAAATATTTATTTTACTTTGTATATAATATTACATATAATTTTTAGCTCAAAGGGGCAAATTTGCCCAGAAGGGCTATTAATTTTGTTTTGGCATTTTGCATTTATTCACTATAAATGGCAAATCACTTTCTAAATTGTTGCCACCAAATATTAGAGCCCTGTATTATATTTAGAGGAATTAAATGATGAACGTGAAGAACATGATATTTAATAAGTAAAGGTAACACATGAAGCATTAAAAAAAAAAAGCCCCTTTGTGTGTATTATAAAATCTGAAAAGCTTTCAGAATAAAATCTGAAAGCTTTTATGATTTTTTTTTCTTCTAACGACCAACTAAAATGCTACTTGTTTCAGTTATACATTTAAAATTTAAGGTACTCTTCTGTTTTGAGGGCCGTAAAAAAATTGCAGCGAAAATGTATGCGCAAAAGCGTCAAATCTAGCAAACACGCCCATTTAACAGCGCGCCAAATCTAGTGCTATGGATTTAAAAATTTGGGAATTACCCAAGATGAAAAGTCGGCAATAGAATTTTGGGTAAAGTGCAGACTCACTCACTGCTTGATGCGTTTTTAAGAATTGCACATACTCGGTATCCATGTGCACATCGACCTATTTTTACTTAAAAAAAATTCCCAGAATTGCACAAAAAATGGCACTGTGCATTTTGCACTTTTGCACAAAAATGGCATCCCCTTGACTTTATCTATGTACACATTGACCTATTTTCATTTAAAAAATAAAATAAAATTGACAAAAACCCAATTGTTTTTACCTTTGTAAAGAGCGGCAAACAAATAAGTGAGCTATTCTGCACTTCTGAATTTCGATTCTGAATGTTTTCAAAGAAAAGGCATCATTCATTATACAGAATTATGTTTGAACTGATGCTAAAGCAAAGTTTAAAGTTTAAAGAAATTAAACATTTAGCAGTAGTAGCAATGAAAGCTCCCTGAGATATGTTGTGCAGACATTGAAGACAATAAAAGATTTTGAACTTAACCAATTTATTAACAATATAATAAAGAATAAAAACACAGAAAATAAAAGTCAATAATATCATAGTCTTAGGAAAAATATAATATAATCATCATTCATCAAACAATATTTTTACCTGGTCTCCAAAACACTGGCATTCTATACAAACAAAAATGTCCTAAACAGTAATTATGCGGCCTAAAAATAAAGCTGGCTACACATTTAATCAGTCCATAATCAATGGTCAAGAAAAACACCTGAAAATTTAAATGAAGTTCTTGAGAGCACTTAAAACAGGCCTAACCCCGTTTGCACAAGAAGTCGCCGCTCACGTATTTTTAATTCCGCCTTCATTGAAGAAACATGGATGCCGCCCACGGCAGTCACTCATATGGTAGCCTCTGGATCCGAAGAACTTTATTCTGGAACCATCATCTCACAAACCGGAATCAAGGCATTTTATTCACCGGACTGCATGCATCCTTTTGAAGGGGCTGGAAACCGCTCACTCACTTGCCGGGAAACCAGGAACTAGAAGCGTTGAGCCAGAGCGACGCGAGATACTTATAGCAGAAATAGGAATGACGTCATCTCACGGCAACCAATCAGCTATCGGCACGAATCGGCTTTTCAGATGACGTAACATCATGTTTCGTTTTTGCATCTCACTTAGGTTGAAACAGTCCGTTCTCAACGCAAACAGTGGCAGCAAGAAAAAGAAGTAGAAGTAACTACTATATTACATTAAAATAAGGACTAAACTAAATAAACATTTCAAGGAGGAGAGATGATGCAGTAAAAGATTTAAAAATAAGCTATATTTTCCAACATGAACGACCAACGAGATGAAATTATGCTTTAACGATAAGTCAGTATCGAAATAGTGATGCAGGCATCCATTCAGTTATGTGTAGCAATTTTTATATAAATTATAATAATGATCTGAAATAGTTACTTACTCTTATGCTTCCATTCAGTCATGTTTAGCCTTTTTCATCTAAATTATAATAATAAAAAAGTATTATATGAAATTAACCTTTCACAGGGTTCGTAGCAGTCCTTATAAGTCCTTATATTTGAAAATAAAATATAAAGGCCCTTATAAGTGCTTACTTTTTTCTTTAAAGCCCTTATTTTTTTGTTTTTAGTGCTTATTTTTTGCTTTTAGTGCTTTTTTTTTAAATGAACGCGCAATTTTTCCCCGTACCAAAGCCGAAACTAAATAAACAACTTTTCTTCCTAATATGGAATGTCAGATGGTGAATCATATTCCCGGAAATAGCTTTCCCCCTTTCTCTGTATTAACATAAGGTTTGGTGTGCACGGAGAGTACAGACAGGTGCCCGTCGTTCTGTTGGTCAAAGAATTGCGAAAGCAGTAGAAAATTCCGGTACATTCGGCATTCTTTTCCTCCCACCCAAATACTACACACGTTTGAATTTCTATCAAGATCTTAATAATTTGCATTCTTGTTCCGCTTGGTCAGTTCATATTCGTGTTTATTATGATCGTTATGCGTATATTATGAGTATATGTATGAATATTTATAATAACATAGTTGTAGTAACTGCTGAAGTATAGTAAACTTCCAAAAATGGTTGTTTTAACACAGATTAGCTTTCTAAGGAATAATATTCGGAATGGCTTAAATAAAGGGAAATTAATCGAATAGTCAAAATAATTTCATTTTTTTGGCCAGTACATTATACAGTACGAAGGTTGGGAGGTTCTCCCCTTTCTCCGCAAAATCTCGAATATTGAAACTGTTACCGTTCGCTGCAAAACAAGCAACAGACTTTTTTTTTTTTTTTTTTTTTTTTTGTCGTCACTTTCCAATCTGGATTGAATAAGACTAAAAGTTTTACGAAATAATGAATAAGACTAAAAGTTTTACGAAATAATGAATAAGACTAAAGTTTACTACCAACCCAAGCGAAGAATGATTCTATTCCGGAAATTTAACGCAATCTGTTGAAAATTATAATGAAAAACACCCCTCTGTTGAAAATTAGAATGAAAAACACCCCAGATTGGTAAGTATCTCTTTCTTTTCCTTTATTTAGTTCTTTATTCTCCCAATACCGGCAGCTGCTGAATCTGATTGCGTAATATAATGTAGGGAAGAATTATGGCGCACGTATTGCGCAATAACGTTTGCGATATTTTGCAGAGATAATTAATTTTGATGTTCGGTCCGAAAATTGTTTATGAACACTTGAAAGAGTTTTACTGTGCTTGCAAAGCAGAATATTTTTCTGTTCCGTTGGTTTGTTTTTATATGATTCACATATCGAAATGTCAAAAGCATTTATTTAGCGCGAAAATCTAAAGAACGGCTACAGTTTATCCCCCCCTCTGCTCCTCTTTTTCAAGTTACGCTGGACTGTCCGAATATTCGCCAATTTTCAAGTATGCGGGTAGTTAAGCTTTTACTGTTAAAGGATGACTGCATGAAGCAAATTTCTGTCTTCTGATTTCAGAAATGTTCCTCTTTTTTACTTAAATTACTTTGCTTGCAATATCTGTTAAGGGAAAACTGATATATGATGAAAATTTGGAAAATGTTCAGAATTTAGATTTAAATTAGTTAAATATCAATATGAGTGGAAAAATAAATTGTATTTATTATTAAGTTCCAAGCGAATAGAATAAATATTCCTTATTATTATTTATTTCCTCTATTTTGAACTGAAATTTCATCATTAAATCTTGTAATATAGTTTAGTTCTGCATAGTTTTTTTCTCTCATTGTAAACTAGTTCTGTAAATTGAACTGTTATTTAAAATTTAAAAAAAAGTAATTATTTTCCATGGTTGAGGTAATGTTTATTCTCTCTTAATAAATACTGCATTTCTCATATTTTAAATTATGAGTCTAATTTTTAAGGTTATGCAGTTGTGTATAATGTAATTAGACAGGTGCTTATTTTTTTTTCTTAAAATGTGCTTGAAAAGTGCTTATTTTTTTTAACTAAAATGTGGCTATGAACCCTGTTTCACCTAAATTAAAACATCAATCTTAGATAGTTAATTACTATTATACTTCCTTTCTTGCCGCAATTATTTTTGGCAGCATTGGCATCAACAATAGTTTGGCGATTTTTTACGGCCCTCAAAACCGAATAGTACCAAAATTTCTTAAAGAAGGTTTAAAATTTTCTAATGCAATAATAATAAGAACGATAAACAGAAAATAGCAATTTAAAAATACAGCACAGCACTTCGAAAGCGATTTCACTGAATAAAGTATAACTTCTTGTTATGAACTGATAAAATTGTTAAATATTAAATCCACAAAGCTAATATTCATTTGTAGAGTCTTACGTGTTTTTGTAACATACACTAACTCAAAACTTCTACATAAACAATTCATTGCTCTGTCTAGATAAGCAATAGAAACATATGATGGTTTTAAAAGACCCTTTTATTGAAAACTAAGTAAGCTGAAACTAAGAAAGCACGCCTGGTGCTTACAAATCAACCAGCATTTATGGCGTGAATATTAATAAGTAGAATTTTAAATTCAAACTATATTAGACTAAGGCTACGCAGAGATATTTATTAACCTTATTATTATTATATTTATATTAACGCGGCCTTCAGCAGACTCTGACTACAGCAATCTCAAACCCTCACTTAAATACAAGTAAGCTAATTTGCCTTCTGTTAAGAAAACAGAAAGAGAAAAGGGACAGTACAGATTCACAACATATAAAAACTGATTAATTAACGTAAATAGCTTATACCTTATTTAAATAAGATTAGCCTTCCAGCACGTGCGCTTGGTAATTTTACATGAGCACGTGCGCGTCATATTTTTTACGACATCCGTTATTTTACCGTTTTTGGCACGAAAAGTGACAGAAATGAGTGAATATTGATAATAAATTTGTTAAGAAATAAAATATTAATCTTATTATTGCAAAATACAAATGATATCACATTCAACTATAAGTAAATTATTTTTAAGTTATTATGTTAGTGAGATGAAAATGCGATGATGTATTTCATTATAGAAAATTTTAAACTTATTATTTAATAATTACATTTTAAAATCGAAGCTAATTTTAATAGTCATCAAAGGCAAGTATAGACCATAAAAAAGGAAAACACCTTGGTAGGAAAAAAAGTAAGTTTAGCATTACTTACTTCCGCAAGGAAATTTACTTCTTACACTGGTTACAATAACACACTTTAAACTAACTTTAATATTTTTATTAATTTCTAATAATAGAAATAAAAGAAAATAAGGAATGGAAATCTCTATTGTTTTCCCATCCAAAGGTTTCTTTGTCTTCCTTTTTATCATCAGATAATTCTTGAAGAATGCGAGCAGAATCAGCAGGTAGCACATATTTGTTTGCTATGAAAACGGATATAAAATTTACAGAGCCAAACGTATTTAAATTAAAATAATACACGGCAATTAATAACACAAAATTACAAAATATTTGAGAAAAAAATATTTTTGCATATTTCACCCACGACCACGCGCGTGTCGTAACCTTTACAGAAAAGCTGCCACGTAGCACAAAAGCCCATTAAAAAAAAAGTCAAATGACTTCCTGTTGAAAAATTAATGTGGGGAAGGTTAGAAAGGAGGAGTAGAAATGACCTTCAGACGACTCAGCTTCGATATGCAAAAAATGTGCATTAAAAACTGAATTTGTCATAAATTTTGCGCTCGTGCACGTACTGGAAGGTTAAAACAACTGTATCATACAATACTGTGTCAGAACAACAAATTACAAAATCTGCATTTTCCTGAACTCCCTTTTTTTTTTTTTTTTTTTGTGAAACTAAGAAATGGCTTATGTATAATAATTGCTGTACATATGATGTATTGTTATAGGATATGTGTCTGCCTTTCTCGTAAAAAAAAAAAAAAAAAAAAAAAAAAAAAAAGGGAAAAGGGCAAAAAAGTGTAGTTTCATGGTTTTGATGTGAAACTCTTTATACACTAATTTTGCATTTTAGAAAGCTGCTTAATCAATTAAGCTATGTACGAAAAAACTTATTTTTTTCTCATGTAGTAGAATGATTAGCAAGTGGTAAACAATATAATTAATGTATCTTATATTGTCATTATAAATTTTGACATTAATTTTCAACATAAGAAAAGCAAGCAAATTTTCTTTATTTAATATTGAAAGTTTTCATCATTATTTATAACACAATATTTAAAGAGAAAAGAAATTGCTTTTGTATTATCAGTGTTGTACTGGTAATATTTATGTAACTTAAAAAAAGTGTGTGAATCATAATGTAGCTTCTGATTCCTTTAAATTTGATTCCTATAACAAGAGTGTTCACATTACATCACTGAATTATCTTTTATTTCAGGTATTCATTGCTAGAATTCTTAGTTTATCTTTTAAACATAATGTTCCTTTATTTTTGGTTGATCCAAAAATCTTTCGACATATTCTGAATGGAAGTAGTTCAGGTCATTCTGACTGCCGTTTACTTTGTTCAGGTCAAAAAGTCATCCATCTTGCTACTATTGGCCCATTATCAACACAAATTCAAAAGGTATGTCATGAATTTTGTATATACTTATAAAATTAATCAATGGATACATTCTTCTAAATGTTGAATAAAATGAATTTCATTGATAGGGATATTTTAAAATTTATAATTTTTTATGTGTCGTAATTTTAGACATGATGCAAAATCTTAATAGTAAAGATGTGAATTTGTAAGAACAGCTGTAAAATTTGTAAGAACACCTCTGTTCTAGTTATAATATAAATATGCCTTTTAGTATAATTTTTGAATGAATGAATATTTTTTTCATTATATAATTGCAAAATGTGTTTTATTTATTGTACATTTGATTTTATGGAAATTATTGTGCATTAACTTTTTATGTGTATTGTAGAATTTATGTTTTAATGCAAACCACTTTGGTAAAAGCTGCCAAATTTTCACAATTGTTATGTATTATTTTGTTGTGTACAATTATTACATATTAATTTCACTATGAATAGGGAATTCTTAGTGATTATATTAATTTACTGTGAATAGGGAATTCTTAGTGATTATATTAATTTACTGTGAATAGGGAAATTGTAATGTTCTTATTTAAGACTTAATATTTAGTTTTGTTTAAACTTTTCGTTCGTTTACGGCAAAGCTCTTTCGAGTTTAGCTGAAGATGTGATACAGATATAAGGGTGGGGATATATTTCCATTTCTCACGAGGCGGTTTCTTTTGGGGGTTGGGGTGCCAGCTGCAA
This sequence comes from Stegodyphus dumicola, assembly GCF_044657685.1. Lineage (NCBI taxonomy): Eukaryota > Metazoa > Arthropoda > Arachnida > Araneae > Eresidae > Stegodyphus > Stegodyphus dumicola. Next base: position 7,745,749 of record NC_140773.1, read on the forward strand.
TTTCCCCCTTCTTTTGCGGGGTTTGAACACATGCATTTTGCTCAAAGGCTCAAAGTTCTAAAGGGTGGCAGTATTTGACAGAGTTATGGGTTGGAAACATTCTTCAGTTGTGCAGGAAAAAAAAGAGTTTGTCTTGTTGTTAGAGAATCTGAATTTTTTCGAATTTTGGTCGTTATTTATCACCTCTGTTCTAGTTGGCTAGAGGAAGTTCAAGTTTGGTTTAAGTTTGGTTATTTTTAATTTTATTATTATTTGAGCCAATAGTGAATTAGAGGCATTCCAAATTTTGAGTGTGAACCAAGATTTTTTAAGGCGTTGCACAAGAGGCTGGAGCAGATTTTCCAGAGCCATACGGCGACCGCGGTCAGTGATGTGCTGCTGGACCGAACGGTGGGCAATAGCGGAGTTTTTTTTTTTGTGCGAATACTCCCGAGCTCGTGCAGGTTCTTATCGTGATAGATGGCGGCGAAGTTTTTTTTTCCTGTCCTACAGCCTATTGTTTTCGATTTCGTCACTGTGGGTTTTTGTTAAAATATTATACAGATTTATTGTTGAAAGAGACGCAGCTTTACTGATGACAATATGGAAAAGGGATTGGCTTCTTTTCCAGTTCTAATTCCGAAGGTTCGCGCTGAAGATTCAAATTTATTGCTGAGATAATGGACTGTCGTCATCTCCACTTGCCTGTTTGTCTGCTTTTATCCACAGCGTCAGCGCGAACATTTCTAAGGCTGATTTTAGAGTTAAAATGCTACTAGACAGAATAGTGCTGAACTATGAGCAAATCCCCATTGTGCTTTGAACAAACATCTGTATCGGTTTTCCTGACAACGATGAAGTTTCGTCCTTTATTGTTTCGACAATTTGTGACTGGATCCAGGCTGCTCCCCCACGTCCCTCAGACTTATGTACGCAGATTCCATGAGTGAACTTTTTGTTTCCTCTCGTTTTGTTTTTAACTAGTGTTTAGTCTAAATTAGAGGGAGTGAAGTTATGTTTTTACTGTTTAACCCTTTCGCGACGGCGCACCTTTGTTTAAGACGCTCGTGCGGGACGGAAGAGAATCTAAGGCAGTTGCCGTGCAGGACGGAGGTTTTGCATCGCTAAGCCTAATTTCATTTAAAAAAATCAGAAAAAAAAATTTTTGCTTCTAGCATCGTAATTTTTGGTATTATTTTAGATTATTACTTGAGCTCTTATATATGTTAAAATTAGCACTTAATAACGTTTTTTCCCTTTATTCTACATGAAAATATACTTAAAAAATTACTTATCTTGTAAAATAACTTTCGAAAGCACTATTCAAATTATTCCAAAGTTTTAATTGATAAAAATACATCAATAAAGTTTAAAATTAATAAAACATCACAATAAAGACTATTTGCGGTAAGAAAATTTAAAATAAAGACTGAGTGTGGTAAATCTCGAAGCACAGAGAAGTATCACTTTCTAACTCTTTAGAAAATGAATCATCACTTTCATTTGCTTTAGTAAATGGTTCACTAACCATATGAGGGTATTCTTCCTCTGATAAATAGCGCCTTCCCGCCATAATAGACTGGAGGTGAGGCATTCCTAAATAAAAAGAGAAGAAACAGAAATATACCTGAAGGCAATGTAAAACGTAAAAGAACTCCACGTAGTAACCCTAAAAGACCGTACATAGTTAGAGGGAAAAAAATAGAATAAAAAAAAGAATTGGATAGAAATCAGACACGCGAATGTTTTCATTAGCACACAGCGATTTAAAGAGCCCACCTCTGTTTACGCTCCCCCCCAGCAACAGCTGATGCTATAGCTGATGAGTAAAGTACCAAAATCAAGCAGAATATATCAAACTCAAGGTCAGGAACCTGAAACTGTGTTCATTTTAAAAGTAATGGACGTAGGATGCCATCTAGTGGCCTTCAGAAATACGTTCCAGCTTAAAATGTGTATACGCATCCCCCGTCCTCTGAATGCAATCTCTAGTGATGTGTGGATGGGTCGCCCGACTGTTAAGAGACGTTCGTAGGGAATGCATATATGGGACGCCCGTCCTGAAAGGGTTAACGGTCATGTTTATTGAATTTCAATATGTCTTAAAATAAATATTTCTGGAAAGAAAATTTCACTGAAGTAATGTTATTCAGTAATTGTTGTTGCTTTAAGTTAATTTGTTTAACTTAAAGTAAGTGTTGTATTCCTTCAAAACTTAATGAGGAAGGTAAGATTTTGATTAATATCAGAGTAATTAAGACACAATAACACACCAAACAAATACTAATTCAGAAGTCAAACAACAAAAATCAGTGTTCTATTTTCAAATTTTCACAGGACTAGTTTCGATGGTTTTACCGAACCACCATCCTCAGCTGCAAAAGCACAAATGAACAAAATGATAATATCAGAGAGTTTGATTTTTTTTTTTTTTTTTTTTTTTTTTTGTCACGGCACCGAGTAAGAAATTAGTTTAAAAGTTAAAAGTAAAATTATCCTTAACCTTTTTTTTTTTTTTTTTATTCTACGTAACACAATGCTCCAAACACTGAAAATGATGGGCACAGCAATTGTTCAAATAATCATGCACATAACAATTTTTCAATTTTTACAAATAACATTACCATTTTTGTATGTATTCTCTTTGGGATATTTCAAGTTCCAATGGTTTTCATAGACATATTTTGATATTTCTTCTATTCAAGTCAATTTAAAAATAGTACTTGCAGAATTTGTCTGCAGTGAAGTAACCGTGGTAAAATTTCTGCTTAATAGGGTATTCTGCCCTAAACTGTTAAAGGGTGAACATGTTCTTGAAGCACTTGGCACCAATTTTCCATCAGAGGAAGAAAAAAAAAAAAAGTACTTGGAAGTAGTTGTATTAATTAAATATTAAAATGTAAAATATGTGTTTGAAATAGATAATTTTTTGCAATTATAAATCATCAATCTTTTTTTCTGCAAAAAATTCTGAAACTGCCCTAGGTGGTTCATTAAAACTTAAGTACAGTGAAAATGTGATTATCTGGCATTCAAGTAACCGGAAAGCTAAAAGAATCGGAATATTAAAATTTTTTTTTATTGAGTGAAAAGTTAAACAATTAAAAGATTTGTAATTCTATCATAAAGCACAAAGAGGATTATAATTCTAATCAGACAAAAAAAATATCACCTAGCAGTGCAGTTTAGCACTAATGGATAAGTGTGACTTATAACCTAGTCATAAGATCTTTGCTTTGCTTTTATGTGAACCTGATTAATTCTTGATCAGTATGTTTAATTTTTGTAAAAAAACATTGTAAGTTAACTGCTATTTATCTGTTTTTTAATCTCATTTTGAAAAAAAAAAAAAAAAAAAAAAAAAAAAAAAAAAAAAAATAAAATGGGGGACATGTTTTAGCAGAATAGCATGCAGTAGCATATTTTCAAAATTAGAGGATCTTGGGACCAAGAAAGCTGCAACTTATGTAAAAATAGATAAACACAATTTGAAAAATTATGATGACCAATTTAAGTTTTTTTATATGTTATGTCCATAACTTGTATAAGTTGATTATCTAACTAAGTAAGAGTTATCTGTTTCTTCAGACTTCTGCCAGAATGACTAGAATGAATAAGACTTCTAGAATATGCTAGAATGAATAAGTTTTGTGAGATTACTGCCAGTATTCATGGTCGATGCCTTTAAATGGTCTTTTTTTTTTTCTTATGAAATCTCACACAATTTAAATTCATGCATTTGATATTTATGTTGATAACAAATAAAATGACTCATTTTAGAATTTTAAACTGGAAGTTTTTTTCTTTCATTCGTTATTTGGCTTTCTTGCCATTTATTGTGTTTTTTGTAAATTTAATTATCCGGAATTTTTGCATTTCTAGAATTTGTCATTTTCCGAGCTTTCTGGATAGTCGAACCTTTTACTGTATGTTGTTAATAATTATGAAATATCTTAACTGCACACATAAAACTGCTAACTTAAAACATGTTTTTATATTTTTAACAATAAAATTTCAAGCCAGTAAAAGCCTGACTTTGCGGCATTCAACCAAGTGAAAACCTCAAGTAACTGGAATATTTTTTTAATTTTAGGAAAATTTTTCTTAAATGTAAAATGAAACAAAAAATATATTTCTGACTCCATTATAAAGCTTAAATAGGTCTATGATTCAAATCAAAGAAATGGGATCCTAGCATCAAGAAAAGTGCAACTAATGTGAAAATGCATAAACACTGGTTTTGCGACATAAAAAATTATGACAAATGATTTATGTTATGTCTGTAAATTTTATACATTGTTTAGCTAAATAAAGAGCGATTGTTCCTTCAAACTTCTGCTAGAATGACTAGCTTAAGTTCGGTGAGATTTCTGCCAATTTTCATGGTTGGTGGAATTTCTTAATCAAATATAATGTTTTACCTTGATGTTTATGTATAAATGGCTTTTTTTTCTTTCAAAATCTGGCATAATGTAGGTGTTTGATATTTAAATTGATTTAAAAAAATACACCTGAATACACTTATATTATATATACTTAATATTAAACTCGAAATTTTTTCTTCTACTCATTTGGCTTTTCTGCTGTGATTTACATTTCTTATACACTCAGTTATCTGAAATTTTTGCATATTTAGAATTTGGCATTTCCCAAGCTTTTCAGATTGTTGAGCTTTCACTACACCTGTATTTCAAATTTAGTAGGTCCTGAATTCTTGCATTTTATGGTTGTATTAGCATTAGTTCATTGCATATATATTTTCTTGCTTAATTTCCTCTCCAGTATATTTTTTATGACACTTTGAAGTATTTTCTTACAGAGTCGTCAATAAAGCCTTTAAAGAAATTTGTCTTGCAATAAATATAAATTCGTTATGAAAAATAACCATAATAACCTTGTGGTTATTTCATTTCATCTTTCTATTAGTTACAAAATTGCTCGGTTTCAAGAAAAGTTCAAGTCATTTTCTTACCTGTCAATAAAATTTAATATTCAGTTCTTGCAGTTCCTAGAGGAGAAGTAAAGAAATCTTCAATAGCTAATCGTAGTTGGACACTCGATCATAAATTTGACTTCTGAAAAAATTATCCATTAAATTTGTTAGTGAATTGGATTTCCATGAAACTTTTCATATTTACAAAAATTTGTCTTCTTAAGCTAATGACTTTAATCCCAATCCAGTCCTTTTAACACTTTCAGAGTGCTAATATTCAGATTGTTTTTTTACCATTTTTTGTAATAGGTGGTGTTGTGTTTATGTTAGCTTTTCTGTGCCTATTGTTTTCAGTATAAAATCTGATGTCATTTGTGTAATTTTGTGACTATATGTATATATATGTTTGCTCGTGAAGAAGAGGGATCTGCATTTGCTCACTCTCAAAATCGAGAGAGTTTTATTCAAAATTTTTGCCAATCTCGGGGATTTTTTTCTTTAAAGGAGAGTACTTATGTGTTCACAGGGTGCCATTTAACACCAAACACAAACATTGGCTCAAAAATGGCAGCAATCCTAATGATTTGTAAAGCTTCATGAGGGGGGAGGAACTTGTAGTAACAGAAATATGTCATATAATATATATGTATATGATGTTTCATGTGCTCAGTGAAAAAAGTGCCAAAGCTATGTATGATCCCAAATTTTTTCAATTCTCTTTTAATTTTTTAAGTGAAAATGAATTGCAAGTGTTCAGTTGATTGATTGCTGTTCTCCCGATGTACGTAATTGCACAGGTGATGGTTGCGAGGATAGTTGTCAGTAGGAAAGAAGCCAGACCAAACTAGTGAAAGCAGGCATCGAGGACGAAAACAAAACGAAACAAACATACATACAAAAGAAAGCACCAAGTAATATAGCTTTAATATGAAAAACCTGAAAAATATAAAATACTGTTATTTTTATGAAAGGACAAAACATGCTATTTTTTGAACAAATTTAAAGAATGAAACTACTTATTTGATAACATATAAGGCCTATTTCTAAAGCAGTTAAAATAAAATTAATTTTCATTTATGTAAACTTTAATACATTATTATTATTTTATTTTCCATCTGTTAAATTAAATGAAAAAAAAAAATCTTAAATGTATAACCTGTTTCTATTAAAAAAATGTTTTGTAAACATACAATCTCTCTATTGATATAAAGTATAATCTGAGTCTTTAATATAATTTGATATAAAATATTAGTATTTAATGTTCTTTATTTTGCTATAATGGACAATAAGCAAACTGGACAGCTGAAGTTCTGGTAACTGAAGCTCTGAATGGTAGGACTTCTGTGAAAATTAGGATCTTTGTATTGGGGAAAAAATAATTGTTTATTGAAATTTTCCATCTGCATTGTATATAAAAATTCTGAAGAAATTCTTTTTTCTTTTTTGACTAATTTATTTTTATAGAATGCATTTATTGAAGCTGTTGAATTGGAGGGAAATAAAGTACTACTGTTTATTGGCTCAGATCCAGTGCTTCTACAGCATGGACTTAATTCTCCTATTCCACTACATTTTATCATTACTAATCAGCAAAATTCCATGCATATTGTTGTGCTCTATGAACGGCCTGCAAAATTCTGGTGGACAGGTGGTTACCATCTGTCAGATAATGAATTGCATGAACTGTATGAATTAGGCTTCAAACAAGAAGATTTTGATATGATCAAACATTCAGCTGCACTTGATAAGTAAGATTTTTTTAAAACCTATAATATTAATGGCTTATATCTTAATATTCAACTAAACAATAAATAATTGAATGTTTTAATATTTTATGGCATTATAAAAAGTTATGGTAGTAAAGTTTGTATAAAAATGTGTAGTAACATTCTAAATTTGTTTTTTATTTTTTCTCATCTTTTTCTGTTGCATTTTTGTAATACTTTGGAAAGTTATAATTTTAGTATTTAATATAATTTAATTACAATCTCTCTTTATATATATTTTACTCATTTTTCAATAAAATTTTAAAAGTAAAATATTAAGTACTGTAGAGTTTTATGATTTTTAAATCCATTTTAACTTGAAATGAAACAACAATAGTCACCTCCTAAGTTTTTATTATCTCAGTTTATTGACTGAAAATTGTTAGATAAAAGAAAGTAATTTCTGCAGAGAACTTTTATGCATGAGATACACTTTTTGACTGTAATGGAAAGAATTTTGAGTTTTTTTAATTTAGATGTATTATTACTCACTAATTGCTATATCAGAATAACTGTGTTAAAAATGAAGATTTGGTAATGATAAAAAATATGTATAAGTTGTGTGTTATTTTACTGTAGTAGTTTAAATAGTTTTTTATCATAACAAAAACAAACAAAAAAAAAAAAAAAATTCTCTGCCATAAAAAGGAGGGAGGGAAAAAAAATATTTGCATCTTATTAGCATTTGCTGTAATTAGGAAAAGTGGGAAAGAAGCAGTAAATTTTTGTATGTAAAATTTTGTATATTTAAAAAATATATAATGACATTTAATGATCAGTAGCTTAACGTATTGTACTGTGTCATTTCAAAGTTAATTTGCATCATAAGATCTTATGTAATAGTGCAATGCAGCTATGTTTTAGCCAACCAGTGATTAAGGATTTCAATTCCGAATTGAAATCTTTCTCTTAAATTATGCCTCCATATTATATTGGATAACTAAGCACTTTCTCGCTAGCTTGCATCAAAGAAATACGTCACTGCTCTCTTCTCTGCTTATTATCCATTGTGTTAAGCCCTATTAAATTTCCAAAAATTGTGTGAAGCGTATTGTGCCTGTTATGATATGTGAATCTGAATTGCTTTATCAAGAAATAAAAATTATGTGGTTAATCTACAGCTACATTTGTCTCCAAGTTTCATCCCTCTACTGCATGTTCTATCTACATGCCAGCAACATCTGTAACCGTCTTGGCGATGATTAAAAAGAAATTAGTGTCTTCTTTTTCTTTGCATTGTAAAATGTTACAGCATTTAATAGACTTGATAGGATACTGTGGACCTGTGTATGCCTTTCCATCAAAGAAAAAGTTGCATAAAGAATTACTATTGTCAACTTTATCACAGTGCTTGCATAATTAATCACCATCTCTTCATATTGTTAAATGTAAAATGGGCATCAACAGTGATATCAAGAAATGGGTGAAAAAAGATTCTGTAAATGATGAAAGTGTTTAATGTTCATCAAATGTGTTGTACAAGAAATTTGTTTGTCACTTCTAATTTTGTACATTCATCATTATGTTCAAAGCATTATATGGTCATCAATCTAAAAGGTTAAATATCTTCGAGTGAATGAAATCAAATTGATTTTCATCATAATGAATGAAAATTATGCTGCAAACTCATTATATTTTGCCCATAAAATTAGTTCTGAAATTCTGAAATTTGATTGCACTTAAAAAAAGAGGGAGGGAAGTGGAAATCATTATTGTCCCAGTTATAAAATCATAATAATTCAGCACTGTTTAAAAATAATTTTGAATATATAAGCTTTGTGAGTAAGTTTAATCTTATTTCATAACTTATTTTTAATACTTTGTAATATTTTATATGTTTAAATTAACTTGTCATCATCATAAGGAAGAAATTTATTGATTCTTTAACAAAATTATAAATGCTTTCAAGGTCCAAAGCTTTAAAATTATCCAAAGGAAAGTCTGAAATTGTTACCTTAGATAAGGAAAAATTTACATATCCACTATTTCAACCTACAAAAGATATACCCATTGACAGATTGCTAGGTTTAACATATGTCCAGGATTAGGCTGAACAGTGAATTATCCTGGTTTTTAATGCTGTCCGGGATTGCAAAAATGTCTGGGGTTTGAGAATTTTATGACGGGCAAATTGTTTTTAAAATTTTCGACCTATATGTTCAACATTGTATTTTTAAACATTATCCTTATGGCCCTGTATCTCTTAGCTCATCTTGGAGCAAGCACTAACATTGATTTTGATGAAAGCATGGCTAATGGTCTTATCAAAACTTTTTACTTGGTCATTTGTCAGCACAACAGGGACAGTGTGTTTCTGTTCTTTTGGGTGTGAAGTAACTCATCTACATATTTTGATCATTTTATCTTATCTCTTGGTTTTTTGTCTCAAATATTAATGATATGCAAAAGAAAATGTGTGTTTATAGTTAACCAGTAATAGGAATACAAATTTAATGTGTAATGATATAGTAAATAACAAATGTGTTTATTGTGTGCTATGTACTAGAGAATTTTCTGTTGCATATAAAGCAAAGGGTGATATTGAAGACCACGGGAAAATAGCTAAACATAGGAGTTCTATCAATACTTCTGCTTCAGCAAACATAAGAGGTTTTTTTTTTTTTTTTTTTTTTTTTAAGCTAAAGATGGGAATAGCAATAATAGTGATCTGGAGTGTCCTGTTGAAGAAGCTACATTTTCATACTATGGTGTTAGATAAATCGGTTTCAAAACATCAGAAAGCACATCTAAACTGGTTAAAAAGTTGTATGACCCAAAATTTTTATCTGCTAAAATGAAAATCGAGGCAGTTATTGTTAATGTTACTTTGCCATTTATATTTGATAATGTTTTGTGGTCTTTGGAGAACATTAATTATATAAAATTAGCAATGGATTGCTTAAACAGAAATGATGTAAAATTATGTTCTGGTTGTTGTAAGATATTTCAGTTTAGAGGAGAGAGTTCAAGTTAAACTTTTTAATTTTAACAAAGTGTCAGGTGAAGCTGCTCGTATCTTTAGTGATATGTGAAAAAATTAGAGGCTGGAAGAAAAGTTGGTTTGTTATACTTCTGATAAAACTATGAGTGATTTTGGTGGTGTGAAGAGAAAGGGGAATGAAAATGTGTTCAGGAAAGTTCAAAATGATTTAGGTAGACCTATTGGAGGAATTGGTTATTCAGCCTACATTGTACATAGTTTAGTACAAGCAGCATGTGATTCTCTATTTCTGAACAAAGAAGTAATTGTTATAAAATTTTTTAGATCTTTTCACATGTGTATAATAAGAGTAATGAAACTGAAAGAGTTCTGGGAATTTGAGAAAAAAAAAAAAAAAAAAAAAAAAAAGATTACAAAAAAAGTATTGTCTCATAGCAGAATGAAGTTCCTTAGTTTGTTACTTGCAATATAAAGATTTTTTCCCATTTTTGAAAACGTAGAATCACATATCTTATCTTGGGACACATGGTCATGCCCAAAATTATTATTTGACTTAATTGACTTTGAAAATCTAGAAAACGAACGGTTTTTTTAATTTTTGTATGGTTTGCAATAGTTATTTAATAATATAGTTCTGGAATTAGAAGCTAATTCTATCACAACAGCATAAGCATTTCAGATATTGCTACACACTCTAATAATAATAATAATAATAATAATAATAATAATCAGGAATAAAAATTCTTCTCAGGCATAGACAATTTTTATAATTCTATTACTCAATACATAAAGTTGTTGAGAACCTGTTTTAATAAAGTTAGTAGGTTTCAATGGATAAATTTATGACCTGAAATTGCCTGGTCTGTTTTAGAAGAGAGTGCACAAGCTGTTAATTAAATTATAAAAGATTCCACAAATACTGATGACCTACTTGATAAACATACATTATTGAACCAGGTAACTCAAAACCAAAGGGTAGGTTGTGGTTCTGAAAAAGTACCAGATATTATTGAAGAGAAGTAGAAAGAAATTTTTAAGGGGCTTTAAAAGACTAATGCTTCATGTAGCAATGTTTCTAAAATGGTTGAGTTTGTGATGTCTTTGCATGGGACATCCAGTCTAGTTGTGAAAGATTTTTTCAATTATGGGAAACATTTGGCCTGCCTAAAGAAGTAGACATTCAGTATCTACTGTTAAATGTTAAAATTAATTCAGAACTTTCTTGTTGAGAATTTTATATGTAATTAAAAAAAACAAACCATTTCTGAAAAATGTCATGTATAGTAAAAACTACAATGGATAAATAATTTTTCAATAAATTGTTAAGACTTTTCAGTAATTTCAAAAATATGTCCTGATTGGACACAAATGACTAATGTTTTGTGTAAAACAATGTATTGCAAAAAGTATTTATAGAAAAGATAAATTAAGTATATTCCTAGACTTTTTAAAAGACAAGACCATGTCATTTTACATCTTCGAATTCTATTATATGTAAAATCAAAATAAATAATAAATTTGTCTTATTTTTATTTAAAGTCTTATCTGAATATAGATTTCTTAAAGGCTAAGAATTGTTATGAATGATTTTATAACATTTAAAATTTATTATTTATTTAGCTGTATTTATAACCTTTTATTTTTAGGGTTGAGATATATTCTGCAGCTATTGATAAGGTAAAAATTTTTGTTCCATATCAACAAGACATTTTCTTGGATTATTATTCTAATAATCGATTTATTGAATGCAATTACACTCAAGCTAAGAAGTTTCATGAGAAATATGGAAGAGATGAAAGTGATGAAGCTGAAATATTTCGATCAAGGGCTTGGAAATTGCTTTCAAAAGCAGTGTCTCTTTTAGATCAATTGAAAGTCCCTTTCTGGTTAAGCAGTGGTACTTGTTTAGGTATTTATAGTTAGTTGTTTTCTTACAATTAAAATTTTTAATAACATAAATATTGTGATTATTTTAATGAAAGTTTTAGTGCTTTCTCTTTCCTGTTTTGAAAAGTATTCACGAGACGGACAATCCATGATGTTGACAAAATATATTTATGTGGCAACCCAACTATGTGCATGCACACAGCACATAAGTGCTGATTTTCACATTCAAATTAGACAGTCATTAGTCGTTACATTGAATACATTTTATTAAAAATCTTAATAGACTGTGCAGTTTACTAACTGAAGTGCTGTATTAAAGAGAAAGTGTTGTATTTCTGGCATTTTGTCCAGCAATAGAAAATGCAAAAATTTGCATTCCATGAAGTTGGACTACAAATGATCAGAATTTATGTGGTTCTCTGATGATTTATTAAGTGAAAACAGATTGCTGTTTTCATGAGAACAGCAGTGCGCCCCTCCCAAAAAAAATTACATAAGGATTTTTTCAGAAAGTGAGTGTTTTATTATGTATTTTTCTTCTTTTTTAAAAAAAATTTTATTGATTCATTGCTCTTTTATGGAATTTTTAGTGAGTATTCATTTTCAAAATCGCTATTGCCTTTCGCATGTTAGCTCTGCAAAAAGTGACTTTTGGGATAATTAGAAATTACCAAAATTTTCTGAAAATAAAAAAAAAACTAAGTCTATTGTTTTATATGTTTGATCCCCCTCCCCATCACATTTATTCCACTTTGATTCCTTATTCTGAATGACTTTACCCATCTTTCATTAAATGAAGTTACGTGTGAAATTTTGTTAGGTGATTTGCAATTCATAATGTATACTGTCTCATTGATTTTAACATATAACAGCATTGTGTATATTCAGGTTGTGTGAAAGAATAATGTTAAAAGGAAAAAAAAAAAAAAAATTGGTAATTTTATTAGTGTTGTTTTTTAAAATTTTTGTTCTTTAAAAGGCCTTGAGTTTTAAATGCAGTAGTACATGTAGAACCGAGGTTTTCTGCTGAAGAAGTACAGTTGCACTAAGTTGAAAAACATAAGATTTAATCGTAAGTTTAACAAAATAGATGAACATAGCATGTCAGACTATGACATGTTAGTGAAATCATGCGATGGATAGCATACGAATGTACTTAACTGGTACAACATGATTTAAGTCTGATTAACAGTTCGTTCAGACAGGCAGATACTTGGCGATGTAGAAAAAACTATCCAGAATACTTGGACTAGATTCTTATTAAAATGTAGTCTTGCACTGCGATATTACATGTTAGGACTTCATGCATCACATGGCTGCATCGTGCTTGAGAGAATCATAGTTAATAGTTTTCACGGTTAATATCTTAATAGTTTTATCCAAAATAATTTAGCTCTTTTAAGAAAATTCTAGAAGGCTGTGTTCATTTCTTTTCTTATACTTTAAATATATATTGTTTTTATTTTTTTGCCAAAAGATTCTAAATTTCAGAATGGATTAATTAATTTTCCATAAGACAAAATAAAACACAGGGTTTCAAAGTATAAACTGTGGATGGGAATTAATTAAGTTTGTAGGTCGAGGGGCCGTAATATTTTCAAATTATTTTATGACTTCAATAGTGAGTAGAATTCCATTATTATTTTCACTTATTGCTGCTTTGCCTCAAATTGTAAAGAAAATAAAATTTGATTCATAATTTGTCTCTTGAGATATAGACGGACCTTGATCTGTAATGGTAACAAGGGAGGGGTTAGTTTTCTTATTGACTCTTTGTTAACGTATTTGTTGCCGGGAATCTGATTCTTCCCTCAAGTCATATTTTCATTTCTAAACAGGGTTGCAGCAAAATTTATCTTTCTTTCTTTTTCTTTTCTTTTTTTTTTTTTTGTAGGTAAATGAATAACAACTGCTGCAAAGAGCTGCTAATGATATCTATGTTTTCAAGGTTATTTATATGAAATAATAATGATTTGCTAAAGAGGCACCAAATGATTTGGTATTTATGCGTTAAAATAATTAAATATAGTAGTTGAATATGAAATATATAATTAAAGAAAAATTTATATATATATATATATATATCTATGAGATATATTTTTGAAATTCATTCATCAAATAAGTGTAAGAGTTTCATAAATTTTTCACTACCATTAGTTGTAGACATATACTTCCAATTACAAAATTGTTTAAATGGTGCAAGTATTAACAGTTTAGCATTTTTAAAGTAAGAATGAAATCAATTTTGTAAAAATTACAAAATGTATTTTTTTTATATGGTTCAGTAGTTCAGTAATTTCAATCTTTTGCCCCATGCACACCTTTAATCATTGCTAGATCATTATTCCCCTGCTTTTCAAAATGCAAAAAATACATATATATTTATTTCAATTTAGATTGCTTTTTAATATTTTATAAATTAAAGAAGGGAAAATATTGGTAAATATCAAAACTTGAATAAAAGTAGTTTATATTCATAAAAAACTATGAACTATGAATAAACCTAAATACTTAAGAGATAAAAAAAAAAAAAAATGGATGCTTGTATCCCCCTCTTGATACTATGAAATTCTACAGCAGGGGGTAAGTTCCCCCGGTTGAAAACTCCTACTATAGTTATGCATAATAAAAATTTATATTTATTATGTAAAATAAAATTTAAAAAGTACAACTTCTGTACAACACAAATTGACCTAGCTATAAAGTAGGAGATCAGGAGCCATACACAAATTAGAGAGTGAAATATTTTTATTTTTATATATGTAAAAATAAAATATCAATGTAGAGAACGGTTTTTGGTGTTAATAGATTAAATGATGAGCATTTCTTTGCAAATTATTGTGACAAGTATTAATCAATATAAATTTTCTTCAAAAAGATATGATTCATAGAATTTGTATTCTATGAAACAGTAGAAGACTTGAGTATCAAAGATAGCCAGCTCATAACATTATTTGTAAAAATTAAAAATTAAATATATTTCTGGTTGAATGAATATTTTTGCATGAATTATTAGATTATGGTTCTAAAGTAGTGTTAATAACCCCCCCCTCCAGCATTTCATTATAAATTACTTGCATGAAAAGTTTTTTGCCATACCAATTGCAACAAAATTATTAATTAGACAATGTTGTACACTAGTTAATTAAAAAGCGGGGATTATCTTGAATTATTTCTAACTTATTTGTGAACTGACATCACAAAGCAAGTTGAAATTGATATTAAAAGTCAACATTTTTCAAATTAAATATCTAAGTCAATATTTGTCTTATAGGAGTAAAACTCTTTATTTTTTTAATGAATATAAACTGTTCCTAAATTTAACTATAAGAACATAACTGCTAATATGCTCAGTTTTATTAGCATAATTTTTGGATTTTTTTTAATATATGTATTATATATGTTATTTTATAGTAGGATATTCTGTTGATAATTTATATTTGCAGCAGTCTGTTTTATATATGTATTTGGTTTATAAAATAAATTTATGAATACAATTATATGTTTTTGCATTTTTGTATGTATCCTATTTCATTGTTATTTAATTAGATATTTGTAGCCTTATTTCTATTTTCAATTATATTTTTCTGTATTATAGGATTTTACAGGGAGTGTGGTTTTATATCTTATAGCAAAGATGTTGATTTGGGCATTTGGATTAAAGATTACAAACCAGATATCATTTCTGCATTTTCTACTCATGACATTCCTTTAACTCATTCATTTGGAAAGGTAAGAAGTTAATAATTTGATAACCCAACCAGTTTCTCACAAAAATATTAATAGGAACTATGAATTAACTTTTTCTTAATACCTTTGTTTAATATTGTGATATTTTATTTCATTAAAGCATATGGATATGCTAATCAGTGACATTAATTTGAATTCAAAAGCTTTGTACTATAGATTTATTAATTTTTATTATAAACAATCTAGGGATAAGTTACTGATTTTTTGGCTTTAATTTCTTGAAATATTATTAGAATATATACTGAACAATTACAAGTATTTGAATCCAGCTCATATTAAACCTGGGATAAGGAGTTGGCTAATATAAAAATAAAATAAAGACTTTGCAAAGGCAATAAACCACTATGAATAAATAAATACATTTAGCTTTGAGATTAAATTGCACAAATGCAAAAAACATGCAAAAAATAGTGCAGAAAAAAATGAAATCAAAGAGGTAGTGCAAATGATGAAGAATTTACGTCTCTTGGCACATTGTAGCCAAGAGACGTAAATTCTAGTCAAGGGATTGGTGTGTCAGGAGAAGCAAATACATCAACCTGTTTCTGAACTCATATTGACCCAATTTTATACAGTCTGGAATTAGAAGAGCATTTTGTCCAATTTTCTACAAATCTAAAATATGTTAAGATCCAAATAATTGCAGAAACAACTTCAAAACCTTTCATTTTATTTAAAGAAATGTCTAGCAGAATAATTTTATAACCAAATAAACAAACAGCATATGAAATAGGCACTGTAGTTTTTAATAAACACACGTTTTGTCTAGAAAAAAGGTAATCAACAATTGTATCAAGTATTAAAAATAAAATTAAATTAGAATAAATTAAGTAAGGTGAAAAAACAGTCTAGAACCCGCGCACACATTAAATCCACATGTATTCCTGAAGCACTGGATTGAGCTTAGAAAAATTAAAATGCATTTAATGTGTACTACATCACATTAAAGGTATATTTGCTTAAAAAGCTTATTTTGGATTTAATATAACAGTTCCACTTGAAATTACATATATGCACTTATATGTAACATATATGTGTGCGTGCATGTAAGATTATTAAAAAAAAAGTGAAACAAACTTCTAGTTTTAGTCGGCGTGTCATATATTCTTCATTTTAATTTGAGTATTTCTTCTTTCTGTTCTAAAAATTCTCTTCCAAAGCTTTCTTTTGATTACTTTACACTTTTTTGCTTGCTTCCTTCCACTTAATATGTATCGACTCACTATTCTGTATTATCCATTGTATTTATCTTTAAGATAAAGCAAACTTCTAGAAATGTCACGAAGATTGCATGTAAGATGTGTGAATCAGAATATCCCTCTAAGGCATTTCTTTGCCTAGAAATAGAGTTGTCACAAAGGCTGAATCTGACTGCAACTATGCAGTTTCACATTCTAGTACATGCCAGCACTATCTGCAACCGTTGCCCAATGATTAAAATTATTTGTATCTTCTCTTGAATCCTAAATTATTACATACATATATACATCCTTTGTCAGAAAAGTTCCAGGACAACTTTTTTTTCCCCTGAGTTTGCGATACTAAAAAGGAACAAATGTTGTTTTTATGTTACTTGGTATGTATTTTTACTTGACATGACCTTGGCCATGTTTCTGTGCAAATCTACTAGGTGGCAGGGTTGTGCTTAGCAACACACTGTTTCGATTTGTGTCACATTCGTTAAGGTGACACAATGGAACACGTTAAGCTTAGGAAAACCCCTAGTGAAACGTGTCGTAAGATTTTGCACGAAGATTTAGGAAAACAGAAACTTAATGCAAGAATCGTCCCTTTTTCACTAATAGATGAACAGAGAGAGGAAAGACAAAGCATTTCTACTAAACTATTGGATAGAGCCAGACGTAATCCCACATTTGTGTCAAAAATTACTGAGATTTTTTCTTGTTTCCATGAGTGAAAATGGGACCAAAAAGAAAGCTTTAAAAGCATCAAAATTATTGCAGACATCAGGCAAGTTGTGACAAATGAGCTTGCGAGCATTGCAGCTGCAGATTTTCCTGCTTGCTTCAAGAACTCCTGAACTGTTGACAGTTGTGTATTGATAGCCAAAGAGAGTACTTTGATAGCCGCTAGGATCATTACGTGATAAATGCATTTTTTTTTTTTTTTTTTTAAATGGTGAGCCCACCAGCGGCCGAGCGGTAAAGTCGCTGAACACTGGTAGTTCGGTCCGAGGTTCGAATCCCGCGAACGGGCTGGCTGCATGGGCGTTTTCGTGGTTTTCCCCATGTGTAACGTGTATACGAGCCAGTTTCCCTTAGAAAGTCCTCCACGAAGGCATCCCTCCCCTTAGGCAGATAGCCCTCGAGGCTTTGCCATAATCACACACACACACTATTTTTTTAATGACTTTTGTCCTGGAACTTTTCTGACAAAGAATGTATATATATATATATATAGTTTTTGAGAAATTGTGTTACACATGAAACTTTTGAGGGTATTATATCTTTTATACAATTTCACTTTAACAAAATGCCGTTTTTTGGGGAGGGGTGGTAAAAGAACTAAAACACAAGTTTTGAAGACGGAAGAGAAATATGCCTCGAATAAATCAAGGTAATACGCCTCGAATAAATCAAAGCTGAATGAAGTTTTCTCGAAACTGCTGGTTGGTAGGATAAACCAAGATAGAAGAGAAATACCCTTCAGATAGATCTGAAAATTAAGAAATATGGCTTGGGCTGTTGTTTATTTCTCAAAAATATATTATGAATTTTATCGTAAATAATTGTGAATTTAATTATTCTATATTAATTCATAGCATTTTTTGCTCTATTGGAGTCACATATTTATTGTGTTCCATTTTAATAAATTGGATGTACTAATAGCTGATGTTTAAAAATTTAGGGAATATTTATTTAGGAAAAAAAATTTAGGTGTCTAATTATTGACTTTTTTTTTTTTTTTTTTTTTTTAAATCATGTTGTAAAATTGCAAAAGTATGACATTTTAATTCCTGAAACATTTAGTTACCTTCACGCTTTAACAACAGAATTGACAACTTGGCATCTTCTAAGTAAATTTTCTGTAGATTGCTTTAATAATTATAATTTTATTGTTTATTCTAATTTTAAATGTTGATATAAAAATAGTGAAAAGAAAAGGTACTTAATTATTACAGTAATTGTCATAATTATGTCAGCTTTTGAGCTTTCTTTACTTTATTATTTTGTATTTCTAGATTAAAAAAAAGTATGTAACATTTTAAAAGTTGTAAGCTTTATAGATGATTCCCCTTCTTCACTGAGCAACACGTTTGTTGATTTGGGATTTTCCAGGAATTATTACTGGTTCCTTATGAAGCGTAACTACTTGATCACCAAGAATGTTAGCCAGGGTGCACTCCCAGAGGTAATTAATATTTCACCCACAAGCAGGGAATAACTCACAACTAAGATTTATATAGGAATCAAACCACTCCCATCTGATTCTGACTAATAATATGCCTGTGCTAATCACCATATCATCTGGTGCAGTAGTGTATAAATTAAATATATGGTTATAAAGAATGAAATAGGCAAAAATTAAAAAAAAAAAAAAAAATAGTGACTATAAAAGTACACCATATCATGAATACCATTAAAGATCTCCAGAGAATAGATCAGGATAATCTGCTATGGACCATAGATAAACCTTGAATCTTCACCTGCCTGCAGCAACCATTTTGAGATTTACTACAGGATTAGATGTGATTTAAGTCTTAACTATTCAATATTTATTTTGCTTTTGAAAACAACAAATCATTGACAACCACTAAAACACCCTGTATTAAGACATCCCTTCTCTTCTTTTCTTCTTCTTGTCGTGCTGTAATGCAATCCAAATCCATCTATGCATTCATTCAGGGCCAAACCTAAATAATGCATTTGATGATCCAAATTAATCAAAAATAATTTTTTGGTACATAAATTATGTTACCACCAGTAATTGAATGATATGAAATTTTCTTGTGAGTGGGGCTTTTCTTTAAAAAATTACATGATTTTGGATGATACATTCTCAGTAAAGAATTTCATGGATATTAAAGAATTATTATCACACACAATCGGCTTCAACTGGAATCAGTAATTCTATAGTCCCTTTTGCTTTGTAATTCTGCTTTATATTGGAAATGCCATTTTTCTTGTAGAGATGATTGTAATTTTCAGAAATTCTCATTTCTGCTTCACATTTACATATCTGTATCCCATCAGCATTTTGGTGTTTAGTTTTACTTAATTTAAGAAGATAATAATGTCCTTTTTGTTTATTTCATTTAACAAATGCCTTTCATAGTGTAGTGTAAACAAAATGATTTAAAATTATGTGCTGATTTTTAAGAAATAAATAAAATTTGTTAAAGATCTGAGTTTTAGGAAGTTTTTATTGCTATACTTCTTTTCAGATATTGTTTGTATTTATTTTTAATTTAGTGCACTTTATACATGCATATAACTTTTTTATTTTTTAATTTCAGGTTGAAGATAGTTTTGAATTGTCTTTTAGGGATAATGATATAAAGCTTGATTTATTTTTCTTTTATGAAGAGAGTGATTATGTGTGGAATGGAGGTACTCAAGCAAGAACGGGTAAAAAATTTAAGTAAGATAACCATCTAATCTTATGACTATTATTAATACTCTGCAATTTTATTGAATAATAAAAATTCTGTTATTATTTTAGGTACATTTTCCCTAAATTCCAGTTGTGTTGGACTGAATTTTTGGAACTGAAAGTCAGGATACCTTGTCAAACAGAAGATTATATAAAAGCAAATTATGGTCCAAATTGGTTTGAGCCAATAAAAGTTTGGGACTGGAAGAGCAGTCCTCCAAATGTTATAGAGAATGGACAGTGGCCTTTAGATGAATGGCCTGAAGTTATACAACTTCTACCATTACCTGAACAAACTTAAAAAATATATATTTGGTTTTGAAAACCGTTATGTGATATCTTTTTGTATGGATTTCTTTGCTAATATCGCATCCTTAGCATTGACTGTGCAGCTAAATTGTTAATTTATTTTATAATCCATCATTTTTGTATGTTTTATAAGTGTTGTAAACTTTTCTGTGAAGTCATATTTTTATTTACATTATTGTTTGTACTAATCTTGTTTTGTTTGTGATAATCTTTGTCTTGGCAGTAACTGATTGGACAAACTCATTAATAAACAACATATGAATGCATTTACATCTATCATTGATTGTCAATCTGAAACATGAATGATGACAGTAGGACTTTGCCCAGCTTACAGTTTTTGTCAAAGTGAAATCCTAGGGTGTTTTTATCTATTCTTCTTCCAGCATCAGTTTTGTGTGAGAACTTCTGTGCTGACAGATTTTTAAACATTGTCAGTTCACAGAGGTATTGCAGTTAGAAAACAGCCATGTGTGTCTGGAATTAGAATTTGGAGCTTTCAGTATGGAAGCAGTTTCTACCATAATTACGTGACTACTGTGTGACTTTTCTGTTTTCGTATATAATTTGGAAGATGAAATTGTGTCAAATATATTTGTACTATATATGAATAGTAATCATTTAGAAAAGTTGGGTTTTAAATTTGATTTAAGATCTTTCGATTGACATGTAAAATTTTGGAAACTACTA
This sequence comes from Stegodyphus dumicola, assembly GCF_044657685.1. Taxonomy (NCBI): domain Eukaryota; kingdom Metazoa; phylum Arthropoda; class Arachnida; order Araneae; family Eresidae; genus Stegodyphus; species Stegodyphus dumicola. The sequence goes on from NC_140773.1 coordinate 7,766,615, forward strand.
TATATTTTCATAGTTATATCATCAGATAAAAATTTTACTTGCTGATTTTTACATTTACTGACAGTTGTTAACTATTGACATTTTTTTTTAACTGGCTGATGAATATTCATTTCCTACCTGAATTTTCTTTTATCAGTTTACCTGATTTGTAAATTAATAATTTTTAAAACTTATGCGGTCCATCAGTGGTTGAATAAATAAAACTGTTAAATGCTGTTCAGTCAACCTAGATTCAAATACAGGTAGATGAGTTGGCTGCATGGGCATTTTTATTATTTTCCAATGTGTTGCTTGGATAGGACCTAATTGCCTTTAGAAGGTTTTCCACAAAGGTATTCTTACTTATAAGCTAATAGTCCCTGTATATTTGCTGTAATTGGTTAAAGAAAACACTTTCTGTACACACAACAGTACCACTCTCATATAAGGAATAGAAAAAGAAAATTACATTGTTTACCTTTAAATATCCAGATTTTTTTAAATTTATAGTATAATTGTAAATGCTTTATATCTTTTAAAACAGCACTATCAGTATTATCTGAAAATGCTCAAGTGTGCTTAACCGCTGAATTTAATTATTGAAAAAGTAATTTTAAGTCTGCAATTATTTTTGGTAATAGTATTTTGCTGAAGTTTTATGAATAGTTTGCAGTGTAAGGCATTTGAGGATTAAAAAAATTGTAGGTTTCTGGTATTGTCTATTTTATATTTTCTTTTAGTGTTTATCCTTTTACAATTTCTGTTCCGTTTAAATATTTTGTCTGATTTTTGATTCATACATATTTTTTTATATATTTTATGAAGAAACTGATATCAGACTCTTTTTCATAGCTTACAAAGAAGCAATTCTAAAATGTGAATATTATTTAAAAAATTCTTTTCTAATATGGATCTCTTTAACTTTCTGTTTGATGAGGTGTTTTATCTTTATTTCTCGATAATTATTTAAAATTTTTAAAAAATTATTTTTTTGAGGTATTAAAATATTTTTCATTGCTTTTTATAAATAAATTTTAAACTGTCAACAATTTTTTAAATGTTTAGAATATAAATTTTCCGCAATTATATCCTTATTTTTATGTATTTGATAACTAATAAATGGAAATACAAGTTGCCCATTTTCACATAATTTTTTAAAAGTGATATACATTGTACTTTTGGATTTAAAAAGTGAAATTTAATTATATTTTTATATTTCTGTATTCTTCTGCATTTAATATTATCACTACAAGTAAATTATATTAGCAATTGTGAATGACAGAGACCCTGACTGCAGTTTGAGTATTTCATACACCATTATATTTCAAAACTGCAGGTACTGGTATTCTAAAAATTTAAGTACTTTTAATGGCAAAAGGGTTTCAGAATTGAGTCTTAAACAAATAAGATTTTATACTGTGAGAAAGAGACAAAGACTGTTAAATTATCATAATATTTGTTATTAATAATTTAACAATGTCAAATCAAAAACATGTCTTCAAAGGAGTCCATTTTGCATAGAAAGAAGTAAAATTAAGTTAGACAACTGTAGATTTCATATTTTTGAAGCAAAATGGAATTGAATGTGTTGCAAACTTTACTTGAAAAGGTTTTCCTGATGCAATTCTAGTCTTTGTGAAAAGTGTCAAAGATATTACTGTCATAATATTTGATTGTGTGAAATATGTTTGCTTCAGTTTTTTGTGATATTGTTTTTACTTTATATAAAATATTAGTTCTAAGCATGAAGTTTTATTTATTTATTGTAATCGGAGTGAATAATTTAGGTATTGCGTTATTATTTCTGAATTTCTGTGAAATCTCCTGAATTTTTTTAACAATTATTTTTGTGGTAACAGTGCCTTAACAATGAACAAAACTTGTGATTCGAACAAAATTAAATGTATTTAAAAAGTGCATGTTTAATGTCTAGGATAAAATTTTCTTTCTTCTTTAAAATGAAATTGATGATCTGTAATGCCAATGTTGTTTATCTGCTGTAGTTGTACTAAATGTGTATTTATTGTGTCTAAATTAATTTTTCAATCATTATTTAATAGATGTCTGCAGGAAAGGTGTCCATAGCAGCAAAAATACGTTTGATAAACTATTTATTACATACATTTCTAGTTTACATGTTATAAAAGAACACTGATAGTTTTTTCTCTAATTAAAATCATTTCTACAAATTTAAACACACATAGCACTGGAAGCACAATAGACATCTATACAATAGTTGATCTCATTCAATACTGAAGTATGTTTAATGTGATTATAGCCTCAACGTTGTCTGTTTTATAGGTTTTAAGATGATGATAGAACTACTTGTAGTCCTTTGTGTATTGTCTCAAAAATTGCTGCTTTTCTAGGTCTCTGGAAAGAGAAGACAAACATGGAAAATACAGGAGCAGTTTTCTGTACAAGAAAAATTTGACTTGACCTGAATAATGCCCTCAGTATGTACAGTACTGCAATCCAGTGGGCCAAGAAAGTGAAATATCTTGGTATTATTTTAGACTAAAAACTCATACGTACCCCTACATATATTACTAACAAGTTTCAAGATATTAAAGTCTTGCTCAACCTCTTAATTGAACTCTGTTCTCTCTCTAGAAAACTTACTTGTGTATAAGATTGCATTGCATCCCATTATCCCCTATGACTGCCTTGTCTGGGGCTATCACAGCAATATCACTTTAAAGAAACTCCAAGTAATGCAGATCTTTATTCTTTGGCAAATAACTAAAAATTCAGTGGTTTATTAGAAATGAAGCCATTCATTTTGAATTAAACATTGATAAAATAGCAAAAGAATTCACTAATTGAATTAACACCTTGATTTCTTCGATGAATTATGACTACAGATACAAAAAGTAATATATATGTAAATTGCACCAGTTCCTCATTTGTGCATAATTATTTAACATCATTCTCCTGTACTTTGCATATTTCTCCTTCCCTATCTATTTTGGCCAATTATTCAAAAGTAATATATGAATTCCTATCTATTTTGGCGAATTATTCAAAAGTAATATATGAATTCCTATCTATTTTGGCGAATTATTCAAAAGTAATATATGAATTCCTATCTATTTTGGCGAATTATTCAAAAGTAATATATGAAAGAGTCTTGCCTACTAACCAATGCCTGATTCGCATGAAGTTACACTTTAATTCTAGCCTCCCTGTTGGCTCTAAGCTGATCTGAAGAAGCTTTGCCTCCTTTGCCATCTGTCCCTGCTCTCGTCTTTTCTGGACCATTTTGGATGTCGATCTCATGTGGTTCACTTGCTCTGATGCAGTGTCACGACATTCTTACCACTAATACCTATAAACTAAACTAATGTGTAACAACCCTAGTGGATCATGGCTTGCAGTGCCCCAGTATCTGCTTCTTCATTACCACCTCTCTTATGTTAGCCTAAGGAATGTTATGGCCATTCCAGCTTATGTTGCTAAATGCATGGGGCTCACTCCCAAGTACCTGGTTTTCTTGAACTCGTTCACCTAAGTCTTCTAGGTCTTCCCACCAATATTGCATATAACAATCATAACACACATGAAACTTTATCCTGCAATGTCAGTATTGTTACTGAATTCTGTGATCGATAGTTGATACATGGCCATGAGGAAAACTTCAAAAGACTTTCATTTTGATGACCTCGACTAGAAACCTCAATCCATATAATATAATGAGCATTTTCTACATTGACCTTGATGCATCACTGCTCAGATGGACAAAGTTGTTGAATATTAATTTGACCCTGTTTCAAACAGGCTGACTGCATAAGTGTTTTTGTGGATTTCCCATGTGTTATATGAATACGAGCCATTTTCTCTTAAAATCTCCCCTTAGGCAGGTAGCCCTAGTGTGCTTTGCTGTAGTCAACTAATCCGATACAATCCAAGTTTAATTTATTTTGGATATATTTCAGCTGGATAACATGTATTTATTTCTAGTTGTTAGATGAAGAAATTTTATATAGTATTGTGCTACATTTCTGAAATCATGTGTGTCCCCCTTCTTAATAAGATGTGTGCATTGAGTTGGAAAAGCAAAAATACTGTACAAATTAAAATAATAAAAAAGGAATTCTAGTCACGACAAGCGTATATTGCATGTAAGCAGTCTAGTCAAAGATATTTAAAATTGTGACCTTTCAGCCATGTTCGCATTTTATGAAAGCTAAGATCACATTTTTGCCAAAACCGTTGTTTTCATTTATTGTTAGGCTAATTGCTTATTTTTTTAGTAAATTTTACATGTATATTATATGAAAAAGAAAAAAAATTAATTAAATCTTTGAGCCTGAAGAATTTTACAAAAATATATGTTTCTCTCTCTCTGTAAATATTATAGATAATGAATAAAATTCTATTTATATTATGATGCAAGAACGTGTGAAATCTTGTGAAAATATTGACTGAATGCATTTTTGTATGAAATATCGTACCTTGAATATCTTGAGAATAAAATTGTGTCATTATATATTAAAGTAGTCGTGTGTGTTTCTTAAAAAAAATTAGCCTTCCAGCACGCGCGCATCGTTTTTTTACGACATTCGTTATTTTACCTTTTTGGCACGAAAAACGACAGAAATGAGTGAATATTGATAATAAATTTATAAAGAAATAAAATATTAATCATATTATTGCAAAATACAAATGATATCACATTCAAATATAAGAAAATTATTTTTATGTTAGTGAGATGGAAATGCAATGATGTAATTCATTATAGAAAATTTTAAATTTATTATTTAATAATTATATTTTAAAATTGAAGCTAATTTTAATATTCTTCAAAGACAAGTATAGACAATAAAAAAGGAAAACACCTTGGTAGGAAAAAAAGTAAGTTTAGCATTACTTACTTCTGCAAGGAAATTTACTTCTTACTGGTTACAAAAACGCACTTTAAACTAACTTGCTCTGATGTTTTTATTTATGTCTAAAAAATAGAAATAAAAGAAAATAAGGAATGGAAATCACTATTGTTCTCCCATCCAAAGGTTACTTGGCTTCCTTTTCTTCATCAGATGATTCTTGAAGAATCCGAGCAAAATCAGCTGGTTGCACATATTTTTTTGCCATGAAAACTGATATAAAATTTACAGAGCCAAATGTATTCAAATTAAAATAATGCACAGCAATTAATAACACAAAATTAAAAAATATTTGAGAAAAAAATATTTTCCGAATTTTAAAACGCGACCACATGCGTGTCGTAAATTTCACGATAAAGCTGCCACCTAGCACAAAAGCCCAGTTAAAAAAAAAGTCAAATGACTTACTGTTGGCACATTCCATGATGTGGGGAAGGGTAGAAAGGAGGAATTGAAATGACTTTCAGACGTCTCAGCTTCGATATGCGAAAAATGTGCATTAAAAACTGAATTTGTCGTAAATTTTGTGCATAAGTTAGTTAAAAAACAAAGGGCAGGTGAATAATTTAAAAATATGCTGCTTTGACAATCGTTTTAAAAATATTCAGATGAATTATTCCTTATGTGTATTAAAATGTAATTTTTAATTAAAAATATAAATGTTTAACCTTGTATCTCTAAGGAGTTAATTACTTCAAATCCATTAGCACAGAAAGTTAAATATTATATGTAATATTGTAATATAATTTTAAACTTCAATGATTTTTTATATAGTTTGGCTAGATAGAGTACAAATAAAAATGTGTTTTAGATCTTTATAAACTCATTTACTTCTTTAGTGTTTTAGATTTAAAAGAAAAAAATAATAAGAATAGTAATTTTGACTTTTAAAGTGTTATTTTTTAAGATAAACCTTTTTATGCTTTGAAAATTTTAAGTTTAAAAAAATGCTGTATATTTGTAATCTTTTTTTTAAACTAAATTTTAAAAAATGACTTCTTTGTATTATATGGTTAAATTATTGAAGTCTTGTTTAAAAAAATAGTTTTAATTTTGGTATTAATTTTTTTTTTTCATTTATGTAAAAACCAGTTTTATCTTTATAAAATTCTTTATCAAATTTGTGTGTATGTGTGCTAACATTTTTCGGATTTTATAACAAATGTGGTTGCTACAATTTAAATTTGAACTGTTGAGTAAATGTATGTAAATGTATAAGTATTTTAGAAAATTAGGTGTGTAATATTTTCAGTAAAACTGTTATGAAGATCTTACATTTTTCTTCATTATAGACTTTATATGATGTGGAATTGATTCCAGGAATATGTGTAAAATGAATGATACACTTGTTATATTTCAATTTTTTTATGCATTTTCAATAATCATAATTTCTGAATACTGTAACTGAAAACGTATTTTGTACACATTCAAAAACAATTTTTAAAATTGCTCAGATGTATTTTCTTAGTTGGAAAAAAAAAATCAGTATATTAATATGAAATGTATTTGTAATGTTCCATTATTCATTTTTATATAGGCTTGCTAATTTTATTATTTATTTTATTATATTTTTTTACACTGTAATACATAAAAAGAATTACACTAAAATTTGATGTATGAAAATAATATAATAAAATTAACATTAAAGAAATACATGAAAATTGTATTTTTTATAATATAAGTAAAACTTTAAAATTTTTTATCACAAATCTTCTTACTCTTAATTTTAAACATAGTAGTTTAGTGTGTAATCAGGCTTCAAATATTCTTCAATACCCTTCAACTTCCCCTATTTACCAACTAATTAATTCTCTCATTCATGATCCTGAAAGCATAGTTTAAAAATAAGATGTGCATTAAAAATTACCAAAGGCTTTGTTTTTAAAATGGATCTGAAAGTACTTACTTAAAACATAAATAAATCATACATTTATTCAGTGTTTCTAACATTTTAAATGGGCGTAAAATTTATATATTGTTGGAAGTACATAGATTTTGTTAATGTATTGCAAAACTTGATGTAAAATAAGTCTTATACCTTAATTAGATAAGTTTTTTAATATTATGAAAGTAACTAGATGAGAATGTTGAAAATTAAAGTTTAAGAACTTAAATATTACATGCAATTGTTTTATTAATTGAATAATCAAAACTAATGATGTTAAGTAATTTACTTAATCTTGGATAATGATTAGGTAAGCATAAATATCATGAATGGTGCTTTCTCAGGTAATTGATATCCCCAAAAATAAGCAATTTTTTTTCCTTTGTGTTTTTGATGAAGCAGATAAAAGTAATATCCTTTTCTCAATATTTCTGCTTGAATATAATTATAAATTAATTTAATGTTTAGTTAAAGTAATCATTGAAAGATTTTCGAAGTTAATTATTCAAAGCTTTTCCTTTTTAATAATTTAATTTATTTAATGAAAAATATTATAGCTAATTCTCATTATATTAATAAACATTAGAAAATGTTAACTAAATATCTTTTCATAAGGGATTATTGATCTTAATTAGATTTTTCTCAAGAAAAATATTGATCTGCTTGTTCAAAGTTTAATTTAAATATACTCCAAATTATAGTCTATCTGAAAATAGATATACATATACTGTTTTTAATAACTGAACTCACATTTTTGTTCTGTAAAAAGCACCACATTTTTTTTTTCTCTTTAATTTGTAAATATGAGATTTAAAATTGCATTTTTTAAACTATTTTGTTTCGAAGCTATGTATTTTTTGGTCAGAGAACTTTAAATTAATAAATAATGTTACGGAATTAATTTCATTAGCATTTAATATTCCTTTCTAGAATTCACTCTAAAATACCTTTCTTGTTCTGTTTATAATGTATTTGTGTAAAAATGAATTTTTGAAATATGTCATAAAATGGCAACACTGGTAACAGATGATTTTTCACTATATGTGTGTATAATATGTAAATTATTTTAAATATATATTCACAAATTTTATTTTTCTTAGTCAAATAAAATGTTGATATCCATAATTTGTTTTGTCTATTCATTTCTTGAATGAAATCATTTTTTCTTTTTCTTTTCTTTTTTTTTAAATAGCAAACACTGGTTAAAAGAGCGTATAGAAAACACACACATGTACGAGGGCTATCCAGAAAGTAGATTACGTTTTGGAATAAAAAAATAAACAAAGTATAGGAAACAAATTTTATTATATACAGATGAAAGCCACACTCAAATACTACTTTTCTACATAGTCACCATACAAATTAAGGCATTTATCGTAGCGATGTACGAGCTTGGAAATTCCTTCGTCGAAAAATTCGGCCGCCTGCGCCTTCAACCACTTCGTTACCTCTTCTTGCCTTCCATCTTGCACAAAACTTGTGGTAACCAAGCTTTTCGCTGATGATTTCGTGCAACAAACTTCGCGAAATTTGTGGAAAACTCAAAGAAAGTTCCGTTATTGTGAAATTTCGATTTTCACGGACTTTAGCATCGACTTTTTCGAGAAGTTCGGCGGTCACTATGCTGGGTCTCCCACTTCGATCTTCGTTGTGAACATTGGTTCGGCCATTTTGAAATCTTATGACGCACTCCACCTTCAGTGATAATGTTGTCCCCATACACTTCACGAAGCTGCCGATAGATTTCTATCGGTTTACAGTTTTTTGCAGTCAGAAACCTTATTACTGAGCGCAGCTCGCGGGATTTTCAATTAACGCAGACATTTCAAACCGTCACAGTATCTGAACGGAGCACAGCACGAACCTCTCACTAGTACGGCTAGATGCAGACTGAGCTGCGCAACGCTCTGACCCCAAGATGGCCGCGCTAGCCCCGCCCCTAGCGGACACAGACGGAAACGTAATCTACTTCCTGGATGGCCCTCGTATATATATATATACATTTTTTTTTTGTTTGTCTGGGCATCTCTATCTCTCACTATGTAGCTGAAGAATAGCCTTATAAATGCAGCTGTATTTGTAGGGCAGTTTTAAAGTTGCCTTATACAAAGGTTTTCAATTTGGGCTGAGCCTTTTGCACCAAAATCTTATATCAGCTTATATTTGGAAATATGTCAAAAACAATAATTATGTATATGTTGATAATCACATGATATAATAATCATTAGCTTACACGTTTAAGATAATTTTTTTACATCTTTTAATTAAAGCTAAATGTGTATTCTGAGTTATGCATATAATTTGATGTAGAAGCAACAAAATCATTAAAATATGTATTTAATATTGATGATATTTCATGTTTAGCAGCTATTACTTATAATAAGCAAGAGCTGAAAAGAGTGTTTAATCAAACTTTTTAAATTCTCCCCCTCTCTATCCTTGGTTGAGAAATATCATTAAAAATAAAATTACAAATTTTCAAAATATTTATGATTTATTATTTATAATAAAATTTTTATCATAATTTTGTGTCTTTGGTGCTTTGCCTGTCCCAGGTGCTTGTTGCAGATCGTAAAGAATCATATGTGTGCTCTCCTTTGGACTGCCTGGAAGAAAATTGGTATACAAGTAGTATCAGAATTATTATAGATCATTCAAATGAAATGTTTTTTACAAAATTCTTGGGTTTTTATTTACGGATGCTTTCCACTTCCAATTTAAATATATAATTTTAACTCTTACTAATCAAATACCAAAAAGGACATAACGTTTGAACCAGGACTTGGAAGAGATGAGCTAATTCATAGGTGGAATGGGACTATTCGCCGTCATTAGTTTTCTTTACACAACTGTATTATATTAAGTTGATTTAAATTAATAACTGTTTATTTTAATAATTTAATTTAATAAACATTTTATATAAAATATAATATATAAAATGTTTTTGTGTATAGTTTTATACAAATACACCATTACACATGATATATTAATTTTAAGAAAGTAAGGTGCTAAATATTAAAATTTTTAAGATGGCATTTATTCAACTAATTGTAATATACTGAACTACTAAATAACTTACTTTTAATTTAAACTAAAAAGAAACATACGAAAGCGTCTCAAGAGCGATAAAACCTGAGACAACATGACAACCTATTCTCTTTCTTTTACTTATTAGATTTTTCTATCATGCAAACAGAAAAAATGATAATTGTATGTAAATTATTCTAAACACCGTTGTTTTTTAGTACGCCTTTCAGTTACATTACTTCAAGACGTTTCGAGTTTCATGAAGTTTGTAATCTTGCAGGGAAAACGGTGTAGGAGTAAAATTTAAGAGGATTCGAAAGTAAAAATGGAAATTTAGAAGTGTGAAAAGGTGTATTGTACGGGATGCAAATATGGCGAAAAATATTGGTGATAACCTCAAAATTAAAGAAGCAAAAATTAACCGAAGGAAAAGTAAATAAATGGTTAAAAATTAAAAATGATTTATCTCCCGTAATTAATGTTTCAAACAGAACTTGTCAAGGACTGAGTATTTAAAACATTAACCCGGGTTGATTAGTGAGAGATGAATATTATCACTGTAAGAGATCATACCGTTGTAAATGAATTTACTTATTGAAAAAATACATCTTGATTTTCAACTTCCATTAATTGCTCTTTTTAATATTCTAAGAATCCAAAGTTGTGCCATTGCTCATATAAATACAGCGAACTTCTGATTATCTGTGTCAATTAATACACAGGTATACTTGAATCATTAAAAAAGAGGGGCACGGATAATTCGAAAACAGCTGGGGCATCATAAAAGAAATTCTTCAGATCCATTAAAAGTGTTTTCTTAAAGAAAAACTCTATAGTGTTTTATTTAAAATGTTGATTAGGTAATACGAAAATTTAACTAGTATTTCTCTTTTCTAGAAAATATCTAAGATAGTCCTTTTTATGAAAGTTGCGTTGATACTGTTTCACACGGTCACCTGAATGGAACTTCATTCTAAAGAATGTACATAGGAATCAACCTAAGAAAATTTAATGAAATGCCACTGAAACACATCAAGCACCTCTCGAGTGGTGTTGGTGTATTAAGAATACGGCAAAGCGCACTAGGGCTATCTGCCTAAGAGGAGGGATGCCTTCGTGGAGGACTTTCTAAGGGAAACTGGCTCCTATACACGTAACACATGGGGAAAACCACGAAAACGCCCATGCAGCCAGCCCGTTCGTGGGACTCGAATCGAACTACCAGTGTTCAGCGATTTTACCGCTCAGCACTTCTCGGGATTTTCCATGAGTTAAAAATACCTCTATAAAAAAGTGATATTTGTATCAAAGACATAAAATCTTTTTTTTTTTTTTTTTTTTTTTTTTTTTTTGTAAAATTCTAAGGCTGTCCAGGATGGCCACATACATTATTAGCATTTTCTTCTCTTTCCGTGAAATGAATTACTTCGCAACTTGGGATTATTTTCGCATTTGCTTATAGCAGAAAATTACTGTTTTTATTTTGGTGTTGTTCTACTGATCCACAATTACATGAAATATGTTTGTTCAAACTTCATTCAAATGCATGGAATATATTTCGAGATATACCGAAATTAATATATGTTACCTGAATTTTAGACACTAGTGTCGCAGTCTTATGAGAAAAGCTGTTACGGGAAAAGGAATTCAATATGGCACTTACTTTTCCTCTGTTCCTTCTTCATTAAGGTGGCTTGCTGAATTTATTGTAGAAAGCTTAATCGATTCTACACTTCGTAACTTCTTCTGTGATTCACAATTGTTTGGCCTATGCCTTACATTCTTATTAACGTCCATTTCAGTAAAAAGATCTACATCCATAGGGAAAGAAATAACGAAATCGTTTACATCTAATTGTATATATTTATTTTTAGCACTCATTTTAGGTAAAATAAACCATACTAAGGTAAGGGTTTACAGTGGTGGCCAAAATTGTGGACATTTTTGGAAATTTTTATGTTTTTGAAATTTGTATGCTTATAGAAAACGTTACGTTTCACAAAATGCAAATTTGTATGTATCATTTTAAAGAGAATTTATTACCGAATTCAATACAAAACCCAAAATTCAATTATTTGCACTACAAAAAAAGTTAAACGATAATAGTTATCGATATACATTAGATAGTGATGATTGCAGTGAGTTAACAGTACTTAGTAGGGTACCCTTTATTTTTGATTACAGTTTCACATCGAACGTTCATTGAGCTGACAAAAGTTTTAAGCTCTTCTTTCGTTATTACATGATGCCAGGAAACAATTATAGTCTCAATTAGTTCCCTTTTATTTGACGGGCGCCTCATTCGGACAAGAGTTTCCAAACGGTGCCACAAATTTTCGATAGGATTGAGGTCAGGACTGTTTTCTGGCCATGACAACAATTTAATGCTCTTTGTACGAAACCACTCTTTCGATATTTTGGCCGTGTGGTAAGGAGCAGAATCCTGCTGAAAAATAAACGAAGCATTGTTGGGAAAGAGATCTCTGACGGAAGGTAGAAGTTTTGGTTCTAGAATAGTGTCAATGTATTTTCTGGCATTCAGTGTCCCATCGATGACATGAAGGCGACCCATACCATCTGCTGACATGCATGCATGACCAAATCATAACACTAACTGGGTTCTTCACAGTTGCTTGAATGCAGTCAGGATGAAGCTCTTCTCCTATTCTACGTCTTACATATTTTCGCCCATCACTACCGAATAACGATATCTTAGTTTCATCGCTCCATATAACTTATGACCACTGATCATCTGTCCAATTAATGTGTTCCTTTGCCCACTGTAGTCTTTTTTTTCGTTGCTGAAAATTAAGATAAGGCTTTTTTCGTGGAATTCTACCTCTCAGTCCAATATCTGTTAATCTTCTCCTGATTGTTCTTGAACTGACAGAAACACCAGCATCATTCAGATCACTTCTGATGGCCGCTGATGACATTTTTCTATCTTGGAGACATAGTCGTTTTATTCTTCTGTCGTCAATAAATGTGGTGCACCTTTTTCGGCTATTTCCTTCTTTGTTTTTTATTGAATTTGTCTCCTGATATCGTAGACAAAACTTTCGGACTATTTCGGACTAAATGTACTGAATTCAGTAATAAATTCTCTTTAAAATGATATATACAAGTTTGCATTTTGCGAAACGTAACATTTTCTATAAGCATACAAAGTTCAAAAACATAAAATTTTCCAAAAGTGTCCACAGTTTTGGCCACCACTGTATATATTGTTTCGAGCGAATACTGTTTTGTGGAATTTACCTACATAGTTAACATTCGTGTTGCATAGTGAATTTCCTTATTGTAACAGTATATATTGAATGGTATGTTATATCATAGCAAAAAGTAAACTTCTTTTGGCAAGCATGCACATCGACAGTATTGGTTTTATTTCTATGAGACTGGATCACATTTTTGATAGAGGTTGAAACAAAATTCGGAATTTGTACATGGGATGTAAAGAAGTAGGAAAGTGCCCTAGGGAATGCGTAACATTGCGTCTATGCTTCAGAATTTACTAATCTCAATTTTTCTTTCCTTGATTATCACATGACACTGTGTATCCATATCAACAGGTGTTAGACTGGGCAAAATCTTCGTTCTCAGACTTTTTCATCTGAAAAAACGAAACAGGAGAACGTTAATTGCGCACGAAACGCAAGAAAAGGGAATCTATCTGAGTTACCAATGTTTCAATTAGTTTGGAACACGGTATTAGGTAATGTATTGATTTAATTATTAATTAATTAATTATTATTAATTTTGCTATTTATTGAAGTTATTAACTGAATAGTTAATTGAATGTGTGTTATAACTTACTACGAATTTAGAATTATGAAGCACATTAGATCTTACACTGTAGTGCCAAAAGCATTAGTACACCAACCTAATAATTAGATTGTCTTTCGTGGGAGTGTAGCATCTGCAAGACACTGATTACGCGAGGAAATATTTGTAGAGAATGAATACTATATTTTCCACAGTATAGTCCTTAATTTTATTATACAGAAGGGGCCGCTTGATGTGATTACATTTGTCCATAATTATTTTGGTAATATTAACCGAATGATAATATTAAGTGATGAGAAAAGTACCCTTCAAACTATCAATGGAATTTAACTGATTTATAATACCGATACAACCAGAAACATTCAACATCCTGCTATGTGTCTGCTTGATGCTCTCATTACGATTTTGCTTTGATCTGCAAATAACATATACACGATTCTTAAAAATTCTTGCGTAAAAGACTTATTTTTGAGAGCTGGTCATAGCGGTTTAACAAGTCAACTTTATTCCTCAGATCATTATTTATTTAGTATAATAAAAATGACTCCTAATTTAAAAAAAAAAGAGCGTTTTCTAGAAGAGATTTTTCATGAAAATGCAAAACTCAAAGCAAACATATTTGGACGCGAAAAAAACAAGTTAATCTCATCGTATCATTAATCTGGTTAGCCTAATCGATTTTATAAAACTACAACGACGGTTTCCTTTGTAATGCTTAAATCAAAATCGAGTTACTTCGCGACATGTCTCCGCTACTTACCAATTTTTGTATTCTCTATCACATACTATTTCGATGTCTTATGGCAATTTCATCTTATAACTCGACTTTATTTCATTTTAAATAATTCATTCTATAATATTTTGATAACATTAACCAACTTGTTGATGACAACAAGCGACGTATTTTCCACTTTTCCGTATACAAATAGATGGGACTTCGGCAATTCGATAACAGTATTCGAACGAAAACATTAACCACGATCACATTAAGCGGCACTGATTGTATTCGGGGATACAGGATTTCGCTATTCCACAGCGCACTGCTTGGATTTCAGACATGCTTGATCACACTGTGATTTAGATACCCGCAACAAAACTCCGAACTCAGATTTTTAACCTTAATTTTTAACCTCTTGTCGCAGTTTGGCGTATCTAAATTCGTGTGGCTGCGCTGTGTGTTTAGAAGATGCTAAATCCATCAAAGTGCACATATGGCATTGAGGTATAATTCATTAGATAAAACAGATGCGAATATAATTCATCAAGAAGGATGTGGACATAACGTTCGAATGTCGAAGAAGTTTGTAAACGTTTGTACTAGAGGCCCCACTGAATGCCAGTTAAACAAAACTCATGTCATTGCTGAGTCTACAGTCTCCTGGTGACACATAGAAGAAATCCATGGATTCACGAGTCTCTCTCATCACATGCTTTTCGAGTTGCGGAATTATATGCTATGCATTCATCAGGTGGTTTCTAGTTAGATGTAAACTCTTATAGACCACATATTGAAAGGAATGTTCCCCAGTCCTCATATTGATAATTTTGAAGCCCGAGACTTTAATTCAGTGCTGTTTAGGCAATTCCCCATCTCTTTCACGTTCACCACTTTGATTTTTCATTGATTTTTCGTGATAAACCATTTGCATTCCATGCATACTCAATGATGCATACAAATTAATTGACATTGTTTACATTTACATTTGAACTAAATATATATTCCTCAGTTGTTACGTGTTTTATACGATGCTAGTGCGCAGTAGAAATGCGCTGTATGACCGAAGTTAAAAAATCATTGGCCTTGAATGTTTAATCATTTGCATACTTGGTATAAAGGAATTTGCATACAAAATTTCGAGATAATCGGGTTATTTACACAGCCAACTCTATCATGGCCTTGAAGCGAAATCAGTTTCGGAAGGTCACGTGATCAAAATAGTCGATCTTTTTCTCTTCGCTATAAGCGCGAAATTTAACTTGCCAAAAATAATAGTTTTCTCTTAATATAAATATAAGTAAAATTAATAAACGTGACTAGGTCGCATGACTTGCATTAAATTTTTCATAGTGTAATATTTTCACAGCCGGTAAAATGAATATCTTCAATAATTTTTAAAACAATTGTACTTTGTTTATGTAACTAAAAATATCATTGAGAATCACCAGAAAAAAACGTTATTTCTGCAATTTTAATAAAAATGGAATCCATTTATGTAATCTAAATCAAATTTATTCCCAAAATAATATAAAATCCACAAAAGGGGAAAAATTCAATAGGTTTATAGATGTAAATTTTATTTAGATTTTCTTAACGCTAAAATAAATATTAAGAGCAGAATATTTTGTAAAAATTCATGCCGCTCCCATCGCATCAGCTATATAAATTTTTAGAATGCAAATATTCATAGTCATCTCTCATCACTTCATTCACTAATAAAAACTTAAATATCACAATTTTATCAAAACAGAGAAATGAATTAAAAATTCCTTAAATGCTAGGAAATTTGTGTATAAAAACAAACTTACATGCATGTTATGCTATAAATAAATCTTTCAAGAAAATTTTGGCAAATTAAATGCTAATTACATTCATAAAAAGGACAACCTTCTATTTGTGCCAGCTCCAATTTTATGTTGTATCACTTTTTCCAAACCACCGAAGAGGTAAGTGATTAGGCTCGTTTTTTTTTTTACAGTGTTGTCCCCAAATTACAGGCCTATTCCACTATCAAAAATAGATTCATAAAACTTGGAGCTGTGCCATATACACACATCTTACATATCATACATCATTTATGCAGAAGCATACATAAAAACAAACAGTTGTGACTTATTAACTGAAATTAACTGGTAAATTTTTTAACTTTTTTATATGAACATTTTATATTAATTTTGTCATTTTTATGTTTTGTGTAATTATTTAACATTATTTTACAAGTTATCAAACAGATATTTTCTAATCGGGTTTGCAAAGTCATTCCACAAATGCAAGAATCTGTTAAATTAAAGTTAATTCTACCTAACTGTATGCAAGATAACTTATATAAAATGCCCAGTTGCTTTCCTGATATAAGAAATGTATCTTCCATGCTTTCGAGAATTCCACCAAATAAGAAATGTACAATTGAAGATGTTAGTAAAGCAACTTCAGACGGTAAAGTTAATTTACCCCTATCTAATTCTTTAAGAAAACCAAAAATATCATCTGCTATATCTACCGAATGAACACTTTGCAACCAGTCCTGGCAAATACTGCATTTTACCACCCTTAATTCTTTCATGGAAGCATAACCTGAAATATAAACTAGCACTGGTAAAATATCAGAAGGAACAATTTCTGTAGAAAAATCATTAACTAGTAAATTTGAATAATCATCAATATTCACAAAGGTAAAGATAGAATCCTTATCATAATCTGGTAAAAGAGAAGTTAAAGGGATATTGATATTTGATGATGAAATCATAATATTGCTTTTAAAACGAAGCTTCTTCTCACTTTCTAATAATTGTAGGTAATTTATGTAATAATTTGAACCTGACATTTGCCGATACATTCCAAAACGTGATTCAAGAGCATCAGTTTGAAATTTTCCTAATAATATGTATTCAACCTCATACTTTTGAAACAAATATGGAATCAATTGAATGAATGCATCTGTAATTATCTCTCGGAATTTTCCTTAACCACTGAGCTCTTCTTTTAGGTGATTTAGGTAAAGAGTAAGTAGTGACATTCTCATTTTTGTCGTAATTGGATTTGCAGCCAAATACACTGCAATTTCTGTATTCCAATACTTTATTCTGTATTCCAATATGTTATTAGAAACAAATAATCAAAAATAATAAAGAATTCCTGATTTCCAAACAAATAGTCAAACCAATACTACTCAAAATGTTCAAACTAAAGTAAATGCATTCGCTGTTAAAACGAAACACTTGCATAGGCTCGAAAACAGCTACATATTTTCCCAAATAAATCTAAAAATTAAAAATATATAATATATAGATAAAATATATAATATATAGAAATATAGATAAAACTATTATTTATAATTACATAAAGCTCACGTTATTTAAAATCACTTAGAATACCAAAATAATCTACTTACATAACACTATTGGCAAAATATATATCCACGAAATTCACGACCACAGTTTCGTAGCCACACGCTACCATAAGAACCAAGGGGGTTAGAATAGACCTCTGACCTCCTTGGTCAGAACAAATCTACCATCTTGATCACGTGACTT
Source organism: Stegodyphus dumicola (assembly GCF_044657685.1). NCBI lineage: Eukaryota > Metazoa > Arthropoda > Arachnida > Araneae > Eresidae > Stegodyphus > Stegodyphus dumicola. The sequence continues at coordinate 7,784,429 of NC_140773.1, forward strand.
TTGCGCTTCAAGGCCATTATAGAGTTGGCTGTGGTTATTTACAATAGGTACCTTTTTTTCTTTGAAAAAGAGTGTATTTCATATTTTTCTGAGAATGACAGCATTGTTTAGTTCTGAATTACGCTAGTTCGTAATTGCAGTCATTGCACCTTCTCTTTTGAGTTCTAGCGTCCATGCTTAAAATCTGCCAAAAATTGTTATTTTAAGTACTTAGTCAAAATTTTAGCTTTAACTGGTTCTTTTATTTATCGTTCACAGATTTTTTTTTAATTGTTGCAACTGATATCATTAGGGACTTAAGATTTTTCGTTATGTCAACACACTTCCATGCAGTTATCAGAATTGTGAATTACATGCCTGTCCCCGGTAGAAAGCGCTAAAATACTGACCGAGATAATTCTGTATTGTTAAGAAAAGTATAAGAAAACCTTTGTTTTAAAGGAGGGGAAATGCTTTATTTTAGAATCTATGTGAATGCTTCTACAGTTCGGCGACGGCTTTTTGAAAATGTTCCGTAAAATGTTCTGGTAGTAAAGATGTTCCACCTCAGAAAAAAACAACTTTTGCCAATCTAGGAAAAGAAGATACTCGGTTGGTTTGGTCAAAAGATTATTATTCACTATGATAATTAAGAAAGTGAATTTTTTTTTGTGATGAAACTCATTTTATTATCCTAGTGTTCCTGGTATGTAAGTCGTTTGCAGACAGTGTTTCACTGAAGCATATCGGCCAAGATTTTGATAAAAAGTATTCTGGGATTATGTTTCGCTGGAAGAAAGCGATCCGAGATTTTTTATGTATATTTATAGTACTAAGCTCCCTTTCTTCATTGCTGATATGATGAATTAAAAATGTGTATTACAGTTGTAAAGGAAAGAGTTTGTCTCCTGTTTAATATTGCACTCGAAAAAGTTATTAGGGATTCTAGGATCAATACCAGAAGAAATATTTTTAATAGGAAATAATCAACTACTGGCTTATTTAGGTGACATTTGCAATATTGCCCGTAATATTCCTGCTCTTAAACAGGCATTCGTGGCACAGGAGGAAAGTGCAAAAATATTTAACAGTTCTGTTAGCGAAAATAAAACTGAATCTATGCTTTGTTTAAAATCTGACTTATCAATTACTCACTTAGAAATAAGTAACTACAGATTTGAAAAAAATTACGGTTTCACTTATCTGGGAAAGGAGATCAATTGTAAAAATGAGATAACTTCTGAAATACTTATAAGAATCTCTGCTGCAAATACAGAGGCTGTTCGCACATTTTTTAGACGATTTTGGTAAGCGATAATAAAAAATCGTTTGCTGCAAAAAAAGTAATTTCAATTGTACTATGTTTTTAAAAGTCAAAATTATCGTCTGTGGCTTGAAAGTTTTGTTTTTATTCAAAATGGCGAATTTAACAAAGCAGTGGTTCGAAGGCTACATTTACGCTCTTTCCGAAGATAAATATGCATACTCCGTTATGCAAAAACGATGTGAGAGTCATGGTTTTGTGATATCTAAAGCGTCGATAGGTAATATCATCAACAAGAAAAGAAAAAAAAAAAAAAAAAAAAAACGTCAAATTGGAGCCTCAAGTGGGACAAAAATTCCAAACAAGTATCCAAGGAAAAAACGGACATCTTTCGACTATTGCAAAGGTACGTTGTTTAATGTTAAAAGAAAATCCCCCTAGTCAAAGGACAGTTGCAAAATCATTAAAATGCTCGGTGTCCACTGTAAACAAAATGATAAACTAAACTTTGATTTAAATCTTAAGAAAGCGAAAAAAAGCAATGTGCATTGTCTTCTTCCAAAGCATATCGCTCAACACAGGACACGCTGCAGAATTCTATATGAGAAACACTTATCCAAAGAAAAATGGAAAACAATTATCACAATAGATGAAGCATGGGTGTATTTAAATGATTGTAACAAAAAAAGAGCCATTTATTATCATAGAAGGGGAGAAAAATCTTAAGTACATGGTTCAAAAAATCGAAAGAAAGTTTTTCTAAGGGATTCATGATTGTTGCTGGTTTTTCTTATAATGTCAAGTTAAAAATAAAGAGAGTGCAAAAAAATGTCAAGATTAACTCCAAATACTATCAGGAACATATTTTATCGCCAATTCTTCTGAATGAAATACCATCGCTTTATCCACAGTGCCATCCATCTGTGAGACTCCATCAGGACAAAGCTGGCAGTCACACATCAAATTCCACTGTAAATTTCCTACAAGAAATGGAACAAAAACTGGTATCAAGACCATACCCTTCACTGATATCCCTACTAAATCTCCCGATGTGTCACCTATGGATTTTTGTGCTTTCGGACTTTTAAAAACTGCATTATCCAAACGTTGTCCCAAAACCTTAAGAGGACTGTGGAAAGCTGTTCGGGAGGAATGGGATAGAATATCTCTTTTGCCACTTCAAAGGCATTATTGTCCTGGAAATTGCGGTGTCAAAAGATAGTTCATAATAAGGGAAGTCAAATAGAACATTTTAAACACAAGAATTTTATGTAATTTAGTTTTTTGAATACAATATACATCGTCTAAAAAATGTGTGAACAGCCTCTGTAGATGTTTCCATAGCCTGAAGAGTTGTTTAAAATCCAGTTTTCTAAATTTAGGAATTAAATTACTACTTTACAAGAGTCTTATAAGATCTGTTAGAGCCTTATGCGTCAGTTCTGCCTAATGCGTCTTCTTATGCGTCAGAAGCTTGGGACTTTACATGACGAGGAAGCTTTGGGGAGATTTGAGAGAAGGCTATTGCGTTGCATAATTTGGTAGGTTTCGTGTCAATGGATCGTGAAGAAGATCTAATTTAGAGCTATACAAGATCTATAGATAACATGATGTGATAAAATTCTTCAAACTATAGAGATTTAAACAGGCTGGTCATCTGGCCATAATGCATAAAGATCGGTGTCGCAAGAAAATCTTTCTGGCAAAGCTCATGGGAACTAGACCTCGGAGTAGAATCCTGGTTAAATGGATCAATTGTGATCATATCATCGGGGTTAAAAAATTCTAAACATTCTAGAGGTCAAAAATTGGAGAGCAGATGCCATAAGTGGAGATGCGTGGAGAAAACTTCTAGAGAAGGCTGGTGCCCAACCTGGGCTGTCGAGTTAATAAAGAAGAAGAAGATAATTGTCTTAGAAATTATATTCAGTATCGATGTTTATTTATCTTCTTAGAAATATTGGTCACTTCTCAGGTGGCTGTCTTAAGAAGGTAGGCAAGATTCAAGAGAGATTTTATTTACATTATTCATTATTTTTATATCATTTCTAATTTTTTCTAAGCTTCTTCAATATGCTGTTTAAGGATAATATTGCGAAGCGGGATGTTACGGTAAAGTACAAATTTTACATAGTCTGAAATAATATTTTTATCACAACATTCTGTGAGAAGTTGTAGAAACAAAGCAACTTTAATTTTCTGGTATAGTTATTCACGATAACTGGTGATTGCATACTTAATCTATAGGGAATTATTGGTAAATAGCAGTTGAAGACTGCCATTGGTAGACTTGGGAAAGCTACATCCTGTGAAGCATGATGGATATTTTTTATTTACTTTTTCTTACAAAAATAGCAAATTGTAACCTTACCCGCTTCTTCATTCAATCTTCTCACTGAGTTCATTTCAGGTTGGTCTAAGTCTAATGTAAATCTTCTGCCCGGTGTGACAGTTACTGGTGTGACAGTTACTTTCGGAATTTCGCATGTATCCCGAGGCAGAATATTATCATTTTCATTCACAACAAGCGTTTGGGAATTTCGAGGCTTTAGAGCAGAAGACTTTTCCTTTTTCAGAAAACTATTAAAGAGAATAATAAGGAAAATAGATTTTAAATTTTATTAAAAAATAAATTACAAAAGGAAGAAAAATATTAAAACAAGTGATTAATGCGTATCAAAGTACGACACTATACAGAGAATATACAGCGTTGGAAACATCATTTGTTATTCAGTGATAGTTCAAATATTTATAAATGTTATTTATCAGTTGAATTTGTTAAAAACCGAGTGGATAAAATGCTTTATGAGCTATATGAGTGAGCTATATCGTCATAAAACATAAAATTAAAGATCGCTTTTCTATATTTTGCTTTTAAATTATTCTGTTAAGGTATCTGCCTACGTTCGGAGTACTTTTTTTTAAAAACAGAGAATTCTGATGAAATATATATTTATTTAGTCAAAATATGATATCAAATCATGAAAATAGGTAAATGTTTAGGAATATTTTCATAAATTTTTGAAATATATGCAATTTTATGCACATTTTTAGGAGAATTTAACACTTACGTTAAATGTCGTATATTTTTTTCCCACAGCATATATTTCAATTTTATTTATATTGTATACTACTACAACACTCATCTGTGTTATGAGCTAAAATGTTTATGATATTTCTAAAATTTATTAAAATATGTGTAATTACATGAAAAAACACAGTTTTTTGTAAAATATTTCTTATCGTTTTATATAGAAATACTTATAAAACAATCAACTTAATAAATATAACTTAGATTGTAGCTTAAAACCTAGTAAATAATATAGAAAACACTCTAGTGAAATTTAATAGAGATACCGTTAGAACATTTTGAGTAATTACATTTCTTGTATGTAAAAACACTAGAAAAATTAATTTTCCAGAAAACGCATTTAAAGATTTCACATTAACAGAAAAACTGTTCTGTTGTATTTACACACTTAAAATTCTCCGCATTTGTACATCACACCCTCCATATCTTTATACTTAAGTAATTTTGATTTCCTATTTGATTTTAATTTTTTCTGGCTATTTTCGAAATGAGCGACGAATGACGTTTCGAGTTCTTTATTCTTTCGTTATCAATTCCAAAGTAATTTTTAATTATTTCTTGTTCAATTGCTATGCCTAAATGTTCAAACACACGAAGTAATCCAAGATACCCTGAATTAAAAATTAAAACTGCTGTATATGCACCCAGCAACATAGTCTTTATACCTAATCGCAATGTTGCCAGACCCAGTTCAAAAAACCGCAATGTTGCCAGTCCCAGTTCAAAAAATTAAGGCAAATAATTATTGCCAGAAACAAAAAAAAAAAGTACCCAGAATTAAAATGAAATGTTTTAGCATAATTTACACAGACACAGGTAAAAACAACACGGATAACAACATTGTTTACCTTTAAGTTGAGCCTTTTAAATTCCACTTCCGTTCTTTCTGCTTTCACTTCCAGTGCAGGTAATTGGCTATATCTTCTCTTCTAATTATTACAAACGTAAAAATGAACCATTTTCGGAATCCTTCAAAACTGACCTTTCAAATTGGGCAATTAAAAAAAAAAATCGAATTTTTTCGCCGAAATCGTTTTTTTAACGTAGGCAAATACCTTTTAAGCAATTACAGACTCATTAAATTTAAAAGGCAGATTAAAGAGCTTATGCTTCGCAGAATGGCAATGCTTTTGCTTTAGAAGTTGTTGTATTAAAGATGGCTGTTAGAACGAAAACAGTTGCCGAAGAATAATAAATATCTGGTAATATAAAGTAATGTAACTGCAGCCAGTTTTGGGAAGAGCTATTTCGTCATTAAAAATCAAATTATTGGGAGTGAAACTCTTGGTAGAATTGATACATTTGAGATAATGCTATTATTTTCATACATTTAACGACATTAAAAAAAATCGTGGTCTCAGTCAGAGTTTTCAATGGCCTGGAATAATCGATAAATTCTACTGACCTGAAAAATAAATTTTTTTTATTCTTATTTTTCTAAGAATTGTATTAGTGATAAAAATGTTTACTTAATTAACTTTAGCCTTCTGAAAAGTCAGTCTTTAAAATAGTCTTACATATGAAATGAAATTTAAGCTATACACAACTGGGCATACAAATTATTACACTCTGAAGGAAACGAACAACGAACCTTAAATTTGCATGAAAGGTAGAACATGCTGAGTTTTTCGAATAATTAACACTTCACTGCATACGCACATGTGAAGATTAACGAGGCCTTGGAATAGCATAAAAATGGTAGATTAAAAGATTGATTTTTCCATTCGGAAATCGCATTTATTTGTTTCTTGTGAGGGTGATCGTATTATGGTTCTTGCAAGAAGAAGAATCTCATACTAGTATGTGTCAAATTTTGATTGTCGAAGAATCGTACTGCACGAAGACTGTAGATTATTATACCACGCAGTTGTTGTTTACGTTATTCGAGATCAAGTATCTGTTACGAAATTTTTTTAATCATGGATGAAAAAGTCCCGCTCAGAAGGACATGCTAATATTTACCTATGCCTGAAACGATAGACATCTTACCTCGCTGTTAGGAATCGTACAGCCACAGCACGCTTGCTTGGATAAGAAAGTGGAGATGCTGTATAGTGCCAAGAATCTTCTCGTACAGTGTGACAATATCTGCAGCACCACGGATTGTCAGCAAGCAGACCATTGCTTAACTCTTTGAGGGGCAGGAAAGGGCAATTAACATTTTCAGAAAAACTCTTGTTTTATTTACTATATCAGGTAACTCTTGTTTTATTTACTAAATCAATGAAATTATTTGCGACAATTACACATACTTTGTCCAAGACGCGTGAAAAAATGACCACTTCTGGAGGTTAGTGTTAGTGACCACCGCCCACAGGACACATCCCTACAAATCAGTCTCTATGGTACTCATGGAAACAGTTTTTTCTTTTCTAGCAGAATGCAACTTTGCATGTGTTGCATTCCCACACTGTTCTTACAGGCTTCTTCTTGGTGCTGCAGAGTGCACATCGTCGCGATGTTGTCTTCGATGACTGATGCTTATTTTCTTGAAGACTAATCGCTGCATCAACTACTGGCTTATGTTTCTTGATTGGCTTATGTTTCTTGATTGGCTTATGTTTCTTGATTGGCTTATATTTCTTGATTGACTTATGTTTCTTGATTGGCTTATGTTTCTTGATTGGCTTATGTTTCTTGATTGGCTTATGTTTCTTGATTGGCTTATGTTTCTTGATTGACTTATGTTTCTTGATTGGCTTATGTTTCTTGATTGGCTTATGTTTCTTGATTGGCTTATGTTTCTTGATTGGCTTATGTTTCTTGATTGACTTATGTTTCTTGATTGGCTTATGTTTCTTGATTGGCTTATGTTTCTTGATTGGCTTATGTTTCTTGATTGACTTATGTTTCTTGATTGGCTTATGTTTCTTGATTGACTTATGTTTCTTGATTGGCTTATGTTTCTTGATTGCCATCTAGTGAGCTACAAGGGAACTTAGAAACGGTCAGTCTTGAAAACCACTCACACGAATGTGTAAGATGTTCAATAAAAAAGGTGGTTACTGTAGGTAACCACCGCCCTTCGAAGAGCTTAGGGCTTTCTTTGAAAGACGCTACTGAAGAAAAATCAGCTCCTTTAATGATGTGTTTAGGAAAGAACATGGATTCATCAACAGTGAGCCGCAACACTTTTTTTTTTTAGAATCTCATTTTGCTTACAGTATCGTGATACTAAATGATTTAAATGCAATATATACTTTTTAATTTACTTCTTTATTTTGCTATTCAGCAATATTTCTAAGTAACGAAATCTGTAATATATTCAAATTTGTGTGACTCATAATACATTCATAGATAATTTTTACAAACATTTGCATCATTGTTATATTAGCAAAAGGTGTTTCCTTTATCATCGGGGGGGGGTCAGAATAATCTTTTGTCAGTTTTTTAACAACGATTAATTTTTTACGTTTCTAAGATTTAAATTTGGTAAAAAAGAAATTACTTAAAAATGTAAAAAAAATTTGAAAACGGATTCGTTTTTAGTATACGTATTATATACCATTTCTAAGAAAGTAATTTAGTTTTGCGCAAATAGTGAAGAATAATAATTAGTTTCATACTATAGACAAGAAATAATTTAATGAACGCATAGTTATACAACATAAGAAGATAATGCAACTTGCAGCTAACTACAACTTACAACTGACTTCTAAGTTGACCAATTTATGTCATTTAAATGTTCTTTTGTGCCCTGAAATTCGCATAATATTCAAGTTCTCTTACGAAAACGCCTTGTTTTGGGAAATCTTTACTCAAAGTTTTCTTAGGGAAGCTTGGATTTTGAATAACAGAGGAAACCTTATTGGTTCTAAGACAAAAACGAGATAATTGAAAGCAGTAACATAAAACAACTAAACATAGCGAAAATGAAATACTATCACTTGCATTGCAATATTTTTGCAAATGCAAACAAATTAAATGCTAGATCGTATTTGTCCTATTACATTCCTATTATGTGATACTTACAGTGCTTTACTGGAGAGTATTTGGGCTGAAATTTATTCTTGTGACAACCCCCCAACACAAAAAAATTCGCTTCTGTGGTATATCTTTGTATGCATGGTGAAATCTGATATGCTGATTTGTTGACTTTTATTGCTGAGTTTATAAACTTTTAAAAAATACCCAAATTTATGGGACACCCTGTATTCGTCTTACAAGATCAGAAATATTAAGCGTGCTGAGATAAGATAATGCTATTCGTGTGTTTGCTTATTAGACTGAAGGTGGCATGACTGGGATATAGCAGACAAGGATATGAAAGTGGACGAGATGAAAAAATCGGGTTTGATTCACTACGTAACGGGGGGCAACTCATAAATGTTTACTTTTCTTTTGATATTGAAAGTCAAAGCCTATTGTCTGCTGTGGTTGACACCATGACACGTTAAAATAGCCCACGGCATAATAACCCCAACAGAATAGCCCGTAAAAATACTCTAAGAACACTTTATGAGATTATTGACTTTTTAGATCATATGACAAAATTAAATCCAGCATTTTTATCTGAAAATAAATGAGCATATTTTCTATGTTTCATAATTTTTTAAATATAAACAAGATATATAAAACCAGTTAACAAAATACAAAATCGGTTTTTATTGATATTCATATTAAGATTATAATGATACTTAGATACCTGTTGTGCAAAATATGTAAATTTTCTCTAAATTATATAATTTAGATAATTTTAATATTATAATTTAGATATAGGCCACAGGATACCAAACTTTTGTATACTATAATAACCTGTATGTGGAAATTATTACAACGGGACTCTACTTGACACGGTGAAACATTTATGTGTACAGCATCATATTTGAACATGTATATTTTTATACAAATTTGAATTTGTATAATGCACTTGCCTGCAAGATGTAATTGATATCTACATACGCCGAGGCCTCCTTTTATATCGCTTGCATACATTTGGATTTAAAAAAATTAAAACTGTTCGTGGGACCTAGTTCAGAAGCCTTGGATTTAGGTTATTTTGCCATGGGTTATTTCTGCAATCAATGTTCAAAACAATCATTAAAATGCCATTCTTACTTTTCCTATTTTTTCAAAAAAATGTCTTCTTCCAATTTCTTTCGATTAAAAATAACAGCAATGCTCTTGAGAACGGTACTCTTGAGAAAGTACCGTAAAGAGTAAATAAAGTAAACTTTAACAAAGCAAGATTGTACCTAAAAAAAATTATGTTCAAAGCAAAACCACCTCACTTTGTTTTTTCCAAAATTGTAGCTTTCTTTAGATCTCAGACTTTTGTGAAATTAGGAGCTACAATTTCGAATTGAACAATTTATGAAAGTTCTGTAGTCTGAGCACATATTGGTTCAATTATTTAAAGCTTCAATTTAAGCATAAGCACAACATTAATTGCTTAAAGTGAAAAACAAAGGAAATTTTAAAAACTTACTATTTTGAAACGACTTCGGATTTCGAGATCCATATCAGTAAAAAAATACAACAGAAAATTGGTACAACAGCAAAAATAGCATTATCTAGCCATGATTTATAAGACTTTTTTCTGTCTGGACACTTCGCAATCTGAAAGTCAAATGAAAAAAGATTATAAAGTAGCTAATCATAAAAATATTATAACTAATTCAATCTAAATTATCATATAAATTTTAATTACGTTATTTATTTTATTTAAATATCATTGTAAATTTCTCTAAATGTATAATCCTTTTGATAGCATATTTGTTTATTTTATCTATTTTTTTTTTTTAATTTTACGCATTTTAATTAATGGTTTTGAAGTTTAATCTGTGTTTAATAGGACTTGTCACCACGAGTTTATAACTATTTATTTCTCGTACAAGGTAGTAGATCTTTTAATTCTGAGTCCATGCTATTTAAATTTTTAAAACAGTTCAACTAGAACACAAAGATTTAATGGGACTTGGCGACATTTGGTAATTTTTTGCCAACTTGGCGACTTTCTAGAAATTTTGAGGAAATGCATTTTCGGAATCCTAAAACCGATTTTCCTTAAATTGTTTGACTGCTAACGAGACATGTATGTACCACTAAATCCTGAATGTTGGGAACAATCATCCAATAGTTGGAAAATCAAGGCCCCGCTGTGCTCGTTGCATTCAAAGGAACATAGAGAGAAGAACAAATATGAGTTGCTCAATGTATAATGTTGGGTTATGCAAAGAATACTTTACTCTGTATCATACGATGTAAAATCTATTTCATATGATAACGTTTTCCAGAACAACAGGTGTGTTTTTATACTAAGTCGATCGTTAAGTGTGGGACATAGGTATCTCACCATTAACTAGGGCTGGGGCATATGTGTCTCAGCTTTTGGCTTGAAAACCGTTTGTCCTCCCCCCCCCAAGGAAAAGGTGATAAATTTACCTTATTTATGATGTTCACTTGGATAGAAAACAGGGTAAATTTTTTTTACTTCCTTGTACGAAGCAAAAAGGAAGTATTGTAATCGCGAAAAGTTCCAGGCAGCATATTTCAACGAAAATTTCCATTTTGACCGCTATCGAATGCAATTTAACGATGTTTTCGCTTGACATCTGTACGTAAGGAAAGAATAAAGAACTCTTTTCCCAAAAAAAAAATTATAAAACTGATGTAAAATGAATTCTGAAGAGAACTTTTCGCAAAAGAAAACCAGCATTCAAAAATCGAATTTTATTTTTTTGCATATTTAGAAGTTGCAAACATTTCTGAGTCTGTTAAAACGAACGGCGTTACGATATTCGAATTAGAACCTTAAAAACTGTGAAATAAAGGAAACGATTTTGAGGTAAATATTGCTAGATAGGGCATTTCAATTATCATCTGACGTTTGTTTACAATTGTACGCCCAGCTGCTTACGAATGTTCACTCGTAGATTGCTGTAATTTTTACTGTTAAGATCATGGATTTTCTTAAAACTGAATGTGTCGGACACATTCAAATAGGAATGGCCACTAAATTACGAAAGAGAAAATAAGAAATGAAGGGGAAGAAACTTAGTGACAGTAAAACTCTTAGTGGAAAAGGTCTCCTTACAGATGATACTATAAATCAATTGACAATTTATTATGGAAATGCTGTTAGAAAACATTTCAATTCTGTAAAAGATATGAAAAAAGCAGTATGGGCAATATTTTACCTCAAATGTTCAACAGACGTGGAACCTACTCCCAATTTTTGCCCAGCAGGGGAGGGTTCGTGGTTCATGGTGGTCAAAGAGAGAGTGCGGGTAGAGATCTCAAATCGTACAAACATAAAAATTCAATTCCACCATCTGTAATGGATGCTATCAAAGATATATTTAAAGATATTAGCATGCCATTATTACTAAAAAAGTGGGTAGGAGGATATACAAAGAATCCAAATGAATCTTCGAACGCTTTGATTTGGAAATTGTGTTTTAAAAATTCCGGTATGATTATAATATTGTTAAGACAGCAGTGAATGACGCAGTTATTATATAGAACGATGTTCAGTCTGGGCAATTACATACTATGAATGAACTTGGATACCGAACTGGTGATAAATGCAGTCAAATTTGCAGCAGACACTGATCAACATCGTATTCAGTCACCCGAAATAAGGCAGAGATGTTTAACATTAGATGCTCGCAGAGCAAGAAAAAGAGCCAAACTTGTTGCAATAACAGCTAATTGAAGAACAGGAGGGTATGGTGTATGCAGCTGGGCAGTTTTAAACTGTTTAGTGTTATTTGAGAGAAAATATATTGAAAATTTTGAAACTTTTAACTTTAAAAGCATTTTTCTCAAAATGGTGATTTTCATACTTGTGCGCACTGTTTAAAAAAATCTATCATAGCTATTGATTTAAAACTTTCAGGGTATGTACATGATGATATTGCTGAAAAAGGTATCCGGACATAATCCCGACAGCCGAAATCCCGACAAGCCAGAATCCCGACAGACGGAATCCCCACAAGCCAAAATCCCGACAGGGTCGAAATCCCGACAAACCAAAATCCCGATAGGGTCGAAATCCCGACAAGCCAAAATCCCGACAAAGTCGAAATCCCGATTGTCCAATATCCCGACAGGGTCAAAATACCGACTCGGGCGAAATCCCAAATAAGGCCTAATGACCCCTTAACATACTTACACAGCTGCAACTAGTATATGCTTTGATGACTAGCAAATCTGAAGAAAATTACAAAAGATTATTCCAAGATTTAATTGATTTCGCTGAAGAAAATAATATTGAACTGAGGCCATCTAGAATCACTAGTGATCTAGAAAAGGCAGCTATAAATGCTCCGCGCACTCGAAATGCTGTCGAGGATTGGCACAGAAGATGGGAGACCTTAATTGGACGGGCCATGTTGGCGTTTATAACATCATAGAAGGATTTCAAAAAGAACAGGAGCATGTGGAATACCAAGTTGAATGCATTCTTCGCGGAGAACAACAACCAAAACGTAGGAAGGTAGATGATGACAGAGAAAGGAGAATTATGACTGTTTTGGACGATCGTGATAATCGACCTGTGATGGAATATCTTCGTGCTATCGCTCGCAATGTGTCACTGTAAATATGTCGTTTGCATGTGTAAGTGATGTTTTCTTTTTCTTAATAAAAATAATTTTATAAATCTTCATTTCAAATTTTAACGGTCATTTCAATTTGTTAAAATTTATTTTAAGTAATGACATAATTTTTATGATTTTTTGATTTAAACTTTTAATTAGTAATATGTAATAGTTAGTTAAAAATTGTATTTTATTAAGCTAAATTGAGTGTTTGTATTTAGATATTAACTTGTCGGGATTTTGGACAGTCGGGATTTCGACCCTGTCGGGATTCTGGACACTCGGGATTCTGACCCTGTCGGGATTCTGGCTTGTCGGGATTTTGACCCTGTAGGGATTTCGACCGTGTCGGGACTTTGGGTTGTCGGGATTTCGGCCCAGTCGGGGTTTTGGACAGTCGGGATTCTGGCTTGTCGGTATTTCGGCTGTCGGGATTATGACCCAGACCCGCTGAAAAAATGCATCTACCGCTGTCTTCGACAACTTATTTTTTTAGTATTTATATAACTTTACTTAAAAACTTTTAATGCTTTTTCTGTTTTTTAAGATCTTATTCTAATGGTGTTAATATTCTTTGATATTTTAAAATTTAAATAGGTGAATAATCATACCTAATGATGATCTATCACAAAATTGTAAAAATTATTACTGTAACTAAATTTGTATTACTGTCAGTTTGCGCGCAGTGCTTCAATACAAATTTTAAATTTTCGAAAAATACAGTTTGTTTTTTCTTTATAAAACAAATTCTTATACACTATTTGTAAAATAAATCAAGAAAAATAATCATCTATGTCTAGATATGACACACTGAAAATTCCATATATCTATGACCATAACAGTTTGACTTATTAAAACTTGAAAATCAGCCAAAATTCTCACTTTTTGTGTTGCGCAAAAGTGATGAATCACCTTAAGTTGCTGCTTTAATTAAGATTAATATTATTAAAAATTTATTGATACTGTTGACACTTTGAACCTAAAATTCTTAGGTGGTACCTTAACGTCTAACTCTCCGACTTACTTCAAAGGTTGATAAGGCAGCAATTTTGCCCATTTTGAGAAATAACGAATTAAAATGTAAGCCCCAGAATATCATTACACGAAATTTTGCTTCATTATATTATTCCAACACAGTTATTAATTGATTAAGACACAATAACACGCCTTTAAAGAAATTATGTTTTAGTTCTGGTTTCATCAACAGATGGCGCCACTTGCTTATTCTTGTCTAGGCTTTCTTTTCTTATCTAGTCAATATTTCCTATCTTGTTCATTTGCGGTTTTGCAGCTGAGGATGGTGTTTCGGTAAAAACCATCGAAACTAGTCCTGCGAAAATTTTGAAAATATAACGTTGATTTTTGTTGTTTGACTTCTGAATTAGTATTAATTGATTGTTTTGTTAATGGCTAGGAATTTTCTTTTTCAAATATGTGAAGAATTTAAGCCTTTCGAAGTTACACGAGAGTTACGTTCTGAAGTGAGACAGACAATAGAATGTATGACAGTTACCTTATAACCGTTTCTCCAGGTCTGGTTATACCGTTCGTCATACTGGTCGATGATGGTTTTAAGTTCTTGCCGTGAAAAGGCTGCTTGTCCTTTTTCCGATCCTTGTATTTTCAACATTGCATACACGGCACCATATTTAAGATCATTTTCACTTTCGTCCCTTTGAATGATGCCAGACACTCGAAACAAACTTACCTTGTCTGGGCTGTAAAACATGAGTTATACAGAAACAGAACTATAAAATCAGTCACAACAAAACTCAGAAAATGTTATAAATTATATATGTTATAAATATAATAGCGACTTAAAGGAAATTTCTAATATTTTAAAATTTACTTGGGGTAAAAACATGTAATAGCCTGTATTATTATTATAATGTTACGAATTTTGTACTTAGATAGATGATTTTAGTGCAATCATTTGAGAAATGGTATTCTGCTGCGCAATGTAACATGAAAAATTTAAAGAGATGAGCTATGCTGGAAAAGTAAGACTACAGGGGCAGTCCATTTAACATTGAGTAAATGGGTATTTCCGTAAGTTTGAGAGAAATCGCCTAACGTCGCCAAGCTGGCGACCATTTGGCGCGGTCCCTGTATCACCGTAAAAGGTATTGTAGTTGAATAAATGTAATTGATCACTATATTAACTGAAACCGTAATTCGACTCTCCTATTGCTTGCTTTCTAGTTGTAGAGTCATTAGGTTAATTGGAAGCAGAAAAGATTATAAATATGCAACTGCCTTCGCCGGGAATCGAACCACGGACCTCTGAAATACCGGCTCAGTATGCAGAACCACTACACCACGAAGGCACGCTAGGGAAGTGGGAGAAATACCTTATATATTCCCCTTTTTAAAGGGCGACTAGGGTTTTAGGGAACCTAGTCGCCAAATCCTGGGTGCGGAGAATCATCATCCACAACCCTTTTAGTTCGGGCGCCACTTCTAGAGTCATTAGGTTAATTGGAAGCAGAAAAGATGAAAAATATGCAACCGCCTTCGCCGGGAATTGAACCACGGACCTCTGAAATACCGGCTTAGTGTGCAGAACCACAACACCCCGAAGGCACGCTAGAGAAGTGGGAAAAATGCCTTGCATAGTAATTTCGAGAAGCAGAAAGTACTATAAATATCTGTTGAAAACTATATAAGTCATGAGAGAGAGCATCTACTCTTAGTTAGTTAGTTGTTGCTATTTTAATTGTTGCGAGTTGTTAGTTCAGCCTGGAATCGGAGATATTTCCAGGTTAGCTTTTATAGATGCCCTTTGCAGTGCGTTGTGTTTAACGTTCTAAGTAGTTTGATGCGTAACTGCGGATTCAACTTTGTGGTACTGTGAACACCTGTAGGGTATTTCTGAGGAAACTTCCAGAAATTTGAAGTGTTTCTGTTGATAAAATAAATTTTATTAACATCTCATCGGATTTGTGCGCATTCAACCTATTACGAACCCGTACGTAAGTTAGACAAATTACAAAAATACACTTATTAAAAAAGCGTAATTTTTACTTACCTTATTTTAATGGGTAAAGTCTGAGCTTTTGCATATTTTGTTGCAATATCTGCAAATATATTTCGAAATTCTTTGAAGCCATCACCATTTTGAGATTTATTGAACTAAAAATGAAACATTCGCAATTAAAAAAATAAAAGTTTAGTAATATTGTTTATAAAAATAGAAATTACGAAGATTTTTGTAGCTAGCATTAAAAATACAAGACAATAACTTTATGTTTTTCATCATATAAATAGTTTAAAATAAATTCGCAATTTTGGTATCAAGTAGATTCCTTCTAATCAAAGACAATATGAGAGAGATACTGAATAAACTGATCATTATACAATTAAAAAAGGGAATCTTTAGTGCGAAGTTACTTTTTTTTTTAGTGCGAAGCAAAGGAAGTACTGTAATCGCGAAAAATTTAGGGTATCATATTTCAATTGAGATACCCGTTTCGGTTATTCCAGAATTTCGTATGTAGGACTACTAATATCTAGTTGTGCATCTCTCTTTTTTATTGAAATCAGCAGTACCAATAGTGTATATATATATAATAATAAAATTCCATAGTCAAGAATAATCTTAAAATTCTAACTGTATGTTCTTTTCATTTTTAATGGCGACGTTCTCTTATTTGAAAGTACGTGGAATTAAATCCGCAGCCCCGTAGTCAAGTTGTTTTTCCCGCCTTTTCTACACGTACAGTTATAGAATGTTCTGGAAATATTTCAAGCGAACTGGATTGGCTGACGAGGCTGACGTCATTTCATGGAAGCTCCGCCTTTCCAGAGGCTATAAAAAGACTCGCAAAAGGTATATCGGGGCCTTTTCTTAAATGCCACGATGCAGTAAACCTTCATACAAAATATTATTAGTAGTTCTTTTTTATTTACTCCGGAGATCAGATTTTTGAAATTGCTATTTTCTCCTGAAATATAATAAATGGATCCTGTTTTTTAAAACTATCGTCTGATAATTTAAGCTACGACTACATTGATGATTCTTCAACAATCTATTTATTCCTGACAAAAGCTGGTACATCACATATATATTTACATAAAGAAACCTAATATGAGGCTAAAAATTAAAAACAAAATTTTTACACCTGTCCTCTGCTATAGCTGCAGGTTTAAAGTACAATAAACTAAAGCATTTAAAGTTAAAAGCAAATAGGAATCAAAGCCAGGCAATTCCTCAACAATATTAGTAATCGCAACCGTGTATAAGAGGTTTAACACAATATCTAAACAAATCAAAATTAAAATAAGAATTCATAGTAGTACAAATTCGATAAATAAAAATGCAAAAGAGTAAAAATGGACAAGATAATACAATTTAAAAATTAATCTCCTTTTACTGACACTCGAATTCCGAACTCATCAAGGGAAAATGAACTAAAGTTTCATAAAAGTTGATTAATATGTCTCGAAAACGTGTAACGTCTCGAAACATTCCGAAACGTGAAAAGAATAAAACATTACATTGTGTCAAATTGACTACTCAAAAGATCTTAAAACTTTACATTATGTAAAATAACCATTCATAAAAAGCAAACTGGTCTAAAATCAATATATGCAAATTCGAAATTCAAAAGCTAATACAAATAAAGAGCAGTACAAATAAACTTTAAACCAAATTGTGATTTAAACAACCCTAAAAAATTGGGTGGTTGCCGGCTATGCTAAACTAAACTTTTAGTACGAAAAAACGAAAAATTTTTCGAAGAAATTTCTTTAGATAATAAATTTAAATCTGAGTCTTAATCAGCTAAAACCTAAAACCTATTAGAAACAAAGCAACTATTAAAAACATTTTTTTTTCAATTTTTGTTTCTAATACTAAAATGTTAACGACTCAATAATAATTATTCAATAATGTTCAAATACTTACTAGTCAGCTTATTTCTGGTATAATAAAGCAGAACTCTTAACCGTCGTTGATTTAGGTTATTATTAATTCGATATTTCTATACCGCTGGACAAAGGCAATTTTTTCTACACTGTTTGTCCAAAGATAAACACACAGCATAACAAGAAAGTTGTCATTTGATTCACTTACAATAAGTTAATGAATTGAGTTATTTATTCATGAGCTTGGTAATAAAATCAAATTAAAGAAAATATATTGTTACGAAATGTCAAGGCGTGGTGACATGGCTTCCCCGCAAAGCAGTTTAGGGTTGCCATAAAATAGAAAGGAAATGGAGGTTTGCCACATTTGGCGAGAAATCGCTTATTTGGCGACATTTGGAGACAAAATTGGCGATATGCCATGGACGGATGGAGAACCTTCTGGAACGAATTCTTATCGGTTTAGCCCAGAACGTTCTCAAACACAAGCCGACAGCTACATAAACCCTGCTGGTTCGCAGTCAGTTAGTGTGTGTGTGCCTCGTCTAGAATGCGAGTTAATTAGTATCGAGTTGGAGTCTCGTCTAGCGAGTCAATCTCTGCGGAGTCGATCGACGGACAGCGAGTGCCGAATGCGTCGTCGAGTTCACCGAAAGCGTCTCGTAGTGTATCGCGGTTAATGCATCGTTGAGAGAGCGTGTTGAGCTCCGGGAACGACTGAACCGAAGAGTCGGGAACCGTGCTTGTGTGTCGTCGAGTGCATCGCGAGTTGTAGCTTGGAGAGTCTCGAGAGTACGTAGAGTTCCGAGAACGACCAAGCAGAGTCGGGAGCTGTACTCTGGAAAGCAGAGTCGGGTGCTTTGCAGGAAGCTGTCTCCACCGTTTTTGCCTGACAGTGTGAAGGCTGTGTCGCTGATTGTTCCAGCGTGTTTATAGTAGATCTTCGACGACTGTAAAAGTGTTTTGGAGCTGTCCTGATTAATGCTGATAAATAAAGTGTGTTTCGATACTTCATCCAGTGTCGTCGTTATTCACTCCAAATCTACAAACCCCGTACGAACGTGAAGGAAGAAAATAACGTAATAACTGGTGTCAGAAGGAAGAAAAACGTAACAATATTTAATCCTATTTTGATTTTTCGCAGGTTTATTTCTCCCTTTGCACACATTTTAAAAATTTACATGCTTTACCAAATGAAAAATAAGTTTCAAATTAGTCCAAATGAACAAATGAGTCTCTAAATAGTACGTATTTTCATCTGATTTTGCCACAAACTTTGCATTGGCTTTTCATTCTCTCGGTGATAGTATTTTAAAGATACAAAAGTTGAGAAAACGTTTTCCTACTAGTAATTATTTAGTAATCCCAAGGGCATATTTGAGGCATATTTCCAATATTTATATTCCACATACAAGATGTAACCAAATCTTACATGACCAACTGTTCTTTCATTGAGAATATAAGCTAAAAAGAAGTGTTAGAATTAAGTTCTAACTGTAGTCAATATTCTTAGAACAATTTATATATTATTTTAGTCTCATATATTATTCTAGCTTTAGGAATACTAACCTCTGCAAGTGCAGCCGAGATATTATAAATACATATTGGCATCGATTCCAGCACATCTTCACCCCTGGTATAATCATTTTTTGTTTTTTCGTCTGTGATTTTTTCTCCTGGTAATTAAAAAAAGAATGATTTAGTAATGAATTGGATTACATTATGGCAAATCATGCAAATCTGTCTAAAGGATATCTTCGAGAAGGATTTTCTAAAAGAAACTTGCTTGCCTTCCCCGTTACATACGGTGAAAACCTCGCAGTCAGCCCTTTCGCCGGGATTTGAACCTGATTTAAAAGTAAGCATTATTCATGGCTGACATTTAATAAACCCTATTTCTTCTCTTCTAAATTGTATACCTTAATTTCGGTATTATTAATAGTAAGAAAAATTCATTCTATGCAGTAAAATAAATTAAATAAAACGTTGCTCAAAACAGCTAGGGGATATTGAAAAATACAAGATCAATAGATAAGCAAAGTAATGTTCCCAACAATGATGTAACTTGACTTATTGAAGTAAAAGAAGCGAAATAGTAGGCAATAGTTGCTTTGGACCAAATTAGGAGTCAATGACGTCACACGCTCAAAGATCGGGAAGAGCAAACTTTGCAATATCGTAACTTTGGAGAGTTCTAGTTTTAATTGACTAGTTTCTCAATAAAAATGAAAGAGAAGAGATTAAAAAGGAAAGTTATCACGTTTATAAGCTTCGGAATATGTAAATTTTGTCTATGACATCGAAAACTTAGGCGTTTTCAATACGAAGCGAAAAGAGACCTGTAACATTCTTCTTACAGGTGGAAATCAGAAATAACTAACTGATATTGAACGCTCTGCAGCTCTTAATAAGAAGTATCAATAACACGACTTGCCTAAATCAATAGTCTGGAGGGTCATCGGTCGTTTTGAAAGTGGGATAAATGCATCGATTGTAGGAAAAGCCTTTTGGAGTGTTTAGGCATCGTTTTCAGATCGAGAATTGGTTTTCGGCCATTATAAAATGTTAAATTAAGATTAAGAGAAGGTCGCAAGTAGGTAACAACATAAAAGCAGGACAGGTATTTAATATTAATCGCTAGAAGAAAATGAGGTATGAACACCACTGTTTTGCAACAGCACCTTCTGAAGGCTACTGATACCAGTGTTTCAAGTCTTTGGAACCGACTTCGTAGTGTTAGTTTGAGTGCTTGGAGACCTATGGCTTGTATTTCCTTAATGGATGCCACCATGTTGCCTGCAGAAATTAGGTCCAAGAGCATACAATACTAGCATAACTTCCCCAAAACAAATGTAATAGACTTTTTCAGAAGGAAAATTTATGAGATTTCAGTATTATTTGTGTGAAATTCTGTTTTAAATAGTACAATTCGAAGACAGTCGACTCTTTATCTACCGCAGGGGAATTAGTTGAGCCTTGTGGAAACAAAAGTAAGATTTGTAAATTGCTGAAAAATTACCGTCACAATCCATCACCGTAAAACAAAACTGTCTAGAGATAATATAAAAATAACGAAAAATGCGTCAGATAATAGTAGGGATAACAGATGATGTAAATATTGCTCTTTAAAACCAATAATAATTTAGTTTCTTCGTTTCCAATGAAGTTTTTAAGATTGTTAAATATTGTAGTTCGAATCCAAGCGAACGGGTGGCTGCATGATCTTTTTCCTGGTAACGGTATTTTTTCTGTTAATTATAATAATTCTAACATTGATTATTCTTCTTTCACAATTTTGTCTAAATGCCCCGGATGAGCAATGGTTTTAAATTAACGGTGTACATCGTCTCCGATATTATCCTGATAATTCAGGAATTGCTTGTAATTCATTTAAATCTACAGAAAGTAATAATAAACTCTTTACCTACTTTTACATTAAACTGTTTACCGTTGAAATTTGCATTATTCTGTGGAACGAACGAGTCCGTCAAGAAATAAGGCATTCAGGAAAGATACGAATTAAACTTGAATTTGTTTGTCGAACTCAACTATAATGGAGCACACACAGTACCTGAGCATTAACTGTATTTCAACAAAGTTCATTGGGAAAATAATAGTATTTTCCAGTTTTCCGCTCCTACCTGTGCATTAATTAGCTGTGGCTATACACCGATAACAGACATAATCAAGAGTTCAGTGTAATTGCCCATTCTGTGAAGAAATATCTTTGAATAAAGAATGTTTTTTTATTTAGTACTAGACCAGTTGTTGCTATTACATTGTTATTCGTGGCTTTGATATAGGGCCCAATATCTCTTTGACTTCAAATAGGCCTTATCGCGATTAGTCAGTATTGACTTTCTCTCGGTTTACGACATATGTAGCGCAACTGTTCGTGACATTTTGATCATGAGGCAAATTTCTTGGCGAAATGCTTTTAACTTTTTTTTACAAACATTACTGAATTTGTATGGTGCAAATTTTATTAGCTAATAGAGTTGAAAATCTAGAAACTAAATATTTAGCTAACAGTTACGAGGCAGTGCCTAAATTTGATGCAATAGGGCGGAAAGGAATACCACTTCTATGAATTTTGGGAAGAGCATATAAGCTAGCAAAATTCGCAACAGATGGAATAGGCGATTGTTTTTTTTTTGACGTAAAATCATTATTCCCCAATGTTCCACTGGAAGATGCATTAAGATGTCTAGAAACCAGACTTCGTGAATTTCATTTCTCTTGGATCGAAATTGATGAGCTAATTTTCCCTACTTAACTCTGTTTGAAACAAACGCATTTTGTTTTCCAAAATAAGCATCCAAGCAAACTGAGGAATTAGCCATGGGAAACCCTCTTAGTCCCATTCTGGCTGATATCTACGTGCAATGTTATGAATTAAAATCATTTGACACTTTAAACTTTCAGCTACGACTCCGCTAAGTAGGCGATACTTTTAGCCTGTTTGATTGTACTAAAGATGATTGTACTAAAGATGATTGTACTAAAGATGATGTACTAAAGAGTTCTTTCAATTATGAATTCCATTCATCCTGCTATTCAGTTCACCTTTGAACTTGAGACACCCAATTTTCTTCCGTTCCTCGACTTTTTGGTCGCATGTAACACATCCAGCTTCAGTACTACTGCTTACCATAAACCTTCATCGATTTACCTTCCACCAACTTCAAATCATGTCATCCGACTAAATAGAAGTTAGCTTCATTTTATTCCTTTCTTTTCCATGCACTTCAAGTTTGCTCCTTCAAACTGGCTCTTGATCAAGAACTAAATTACTTAAAAACTGTTGCTATTGACAGGGGCTTTTTTTACCTAATATTATTAACCAAGCAGTTAAAAGATTCTCATCTCAACACACCAAAAGGTACAGTCTTGTTTTAGGAGATTATAAGAAAAATTGCCCGTATTTTACAGAAATTTAACTTTCGAGCCGTTTATTCTTCTATAGATGAAATTCCGAATTCCATACTTAAGGACCCCATTCCCGATGTGAATTCCTGGGGTACTTACAGGAATTCTTGCCAATGTGTTTGATTTACATTGGTCAAACTAAGAGAGCCCTCAGATTTCGCGTTAAAGAATATGAGGCACATGTTGCAAATATGAGGCAAAAAGGAAAAGCAGAAGTCCTCTGTTTTTTAGCACTGTTAGTCCAAAAAATCACACTTTCCAGTTTTCTGTAGCCAAAAGTATTCAAAGGACATCTTCCATTGGTGAGTTAGATTTTATATAGGCGTGTCACATTAAAAAAGTTTTCCTAATTCAAATCCCTCTATCTTCAGCATTTAAGGAAATTCTGTTTTAATTTTCTTGTTCATCAATAGATGGCACCAGTAGCTTAACTCCTGTACAGCCATTCACATCTTATCCTATATCTTATCTCGTATATTTGCACTTCGGAAGTTGAGGAAGATGGTCTGGTAGTCAAAACATCGAAACTAGCCCGGGAAATTTGCAAATATAATGCTGATTTTTTTTATTTGACTTAATAATCGCTATTCGGCGTGTTATTTTGACCTAACAGACATGTGTTACTGCGCTACACCTACGTTGATGTTCTTTTCTCTCCGCAGCAAAGTATTTAGAGAGCAATGATTTTGATTTAGTTTTCTCATAGTATCGCCAATTACGTTTTTTTTGCAAACATTTCTTCCGTTTTTCTTTTGTTTGTTGCACATTCTGGTATCTTCATCCTGGTTCTCTTTACTTCGATCGCCTTAATTTGTATTTTTTAGAACTCATTATTAATTATTTTTTGTTAAATAAAATAAAATGCAGTAACTACCCCCCCCCAACACATTGATTGTCTCCCAAAAGACCTTGCCACTCACACGTGGTAGCGAAAGCACATGGAACTTCGACGTCACCGAAATTTAGGTATTTTTGACGCATTACTATGCGTATACTCTATGTACAAATTAATGTTTTTTATTTGTTAGTGGGCTTTTTCATCTATCTAATGATGCATTTAGTTTCATAGTAACGTTTCTAGTTTTGAGGCTCAACATTCGCGCAGACCTCAAATAGGGCCTTAATTTTTGCTTTGCCATCACGCCAGTATGGGAGAACTATGCGTATACCCTCTGTCCAAATTAATTATTTTTATTTTTTAATATGCGTTTTTGTCTATCTAATGATGCATTTAGATTGATAGTAACTTTTGTAGCTTCGAAGACATAAGTATTCGCGCAGACCTTGAATAGCGCCTTAATGTTTGCTTTGCCATCACATCAGTATGGAGGAACTACGCGTACACCTTTGTCTAAATTTAATTTTTTTTATTTGTTAACCCTTTAAGCGTGCTTGACGAACTCACCTCGTCATCGTCCCCACTGCAGTGCACGCGCAGGAGCAAACGCTACACGCTTAAAGGGTTAATGTGCTTTTTCATATATTTAATGATGCATTTAGATTGAAAGTAACATTTGTAGCTTCGAAGATACAATCGTTGGCGCAGACCACAAGTAGCCTTAATTTTTGCTTTGCTATCACACCAGTATGGAGAAACGTAATCCTAGGTAAAACAACACAATCGTCTTATTAAAACATGATTTTTTTAAATTCGTTTTGCATACTTGAAGGAAATCTTAAAACTACTTCTGTGCATTTTGTCAAAAAAATTATTTACGGGAAAAATTTATTTTTATATCTTTATTTTATATTCAATATCTGGGGTCACGAAAAAATATTGCTGTCGAACAGTTTAAGAAGTTTAAAAAGTAAAAAACAGTTTAAGAAGTGGTAGTCCAGAAGATTCTACTAGTTTTTTTTTAGAAGTCAAATTATATTTAATCTTAAAGCTTTATAATTCAAACACTGATCGATTCAAAATTACGAGCTCTAGTGCAAAATACACGAAATAAAAAAGCAAAAACTCAGGTAAGTTGCCACAGATTCGATAAAACTGAAACACACAATTAGATTATTACGTAAAATGCACAAATAAACCAAAATAAAAACAAAATTGAACTTAAACTACAGTACGCTAACTAATATATTAAAAAAAACAAATACAATTTGATAAACACAAGCAACATAAATAAATATTATAATTTTCATTACAATGCTTTAAGTTAAATGATAAATTTTATTCAGAAATACAACTTTCATTAAATTATAAGGTATTTCTCCCACTTCCCTAGCGGGCCTTCGTGGTGTAGTGGTTCAGCACGCTGGTCCGATATTCCAGAGGTCCGTGGTTCGATTCCCGGCGAAGGCGGTTGCTAATTTTTCATCTCTCTGGCTTCGAAAATTTACCTGATGTCTCTACAAAATGACTTGAGAAATTATACTAAGGAAGGAAAGGGGCTCACCAGCGGCCGAGCGGTTAAGTCGCTGAACACTGGTAGTTCGGTCCGAGGTTCGAATCCCGCGAACGGGCTGGCTGCATGGGCGTTTTCGTGGTTTTCCCCATGTGTAACGTGTATACGAGCCAGTTTCCCTTAGAAAGTCCTCCACGAAGGCATCCCTCTCCTTAGGCAGATAGCCCTCGAGGCTTTGCCATAATCACACACACACACACACTAAGGAAAGAAAATATAATTATGAGCAGAAAGAGGTTTGCTTTCTTTCTCCACTGACAATTTGAATTTCCTCGTTTTAATTCAAGAAAAGTTTCCAACCAAAAATAAATTTTTCCTATTCTTAAATGATTATAAAAAGGATCAAGGGCAAATTTCCTTTATAAATAGCACAGATAATATGAAATGATCTCCGAAAATTTATGATAATTTGAATGGCCAAATAATGATTAGATTATGATTAATAGTCTTTATGAACATAGCTTAGAATTGCATACCACTACGCTGCCAATGGATATTGAAGCCTCTGCCAGGTTTCCTTGGTGATCTGCTTACGAATACAACGTACGCATTTTCGTTGTTCACTTGATAGTTCTGCATCTTGGCTGCATTGGATATGAATAATGGGGGAGCCCCTTCAAATGGATTGCTACCTATAAATTATGAAAAAATTTGATAAATTTCTATTGGAATGCTCATACGAAAAAATTTCAAATGCTTTTAAATTATCCTCCTCTGTGATTTAGGAAATGGTTAGATATATAAGCACACGTCTATTACTTTTTTGAAACATTCAGTAACAAAATGGGTTCAGATGTCACTAATTCCTTAACATTATTATTAAAATTTTGATTGCAACGTACTGTTTATGATTATGCATTCGATTAGATTCTTTTTATTCAGAATATAACAATAAGAAAAACTGATTAATTTAAAATCTAGAATATTTTTTCTAAAAAGGTCTAGAAACTTGGATTTCTAGTAATTAATTTTTCTTTCATTAAAAATATATTTGATATTCTTGACTATTTCGTATAAGTTTTAAGATTCTTAAATTTTTTAATGCTTTAAATTTTGATTTAATTTTTATTTATTTTAATTTAAAATAGTCTTAGCTTAAATTTACAATTTATTAAGATATAATTCAGGAATGTGGCTTTGTTGGTAATTCTTCCCTGATAAAGGGCAAATAGTTATCATTATTATTTAATTTTAATTTTATGTGAAACTTCTTCATTATTTTTGTTTTATATATCGATTTACTTGTGTTACAGTTTTATTTTCCAAATTTAGGATTCATTACATTGATTTGTGCTTTTCTGTTACAGTTGTTACGAATTTTTTTAGCACCTTTCATTTGAGGATAAATTATAGACTTGTAAGGATCCTAAGTTTTACTAACGTTTATTTTATTTTAAATCTTTACTATTACTTCTTATTTTCTACTTCCGGCCAGAATTAAAAGCTTTTAACTTATTTATGCAAATTTGTCTTGCGAACGCCAAGTACTTAAGTTGTGGCTTTTTGCCAAGCAAGAGAGAGGAAGGAGTTACTAGAAGCAGGCCGCTTGCCATAGTAGTTTTACTCGGTTGCTGGTTGCCTTCTAGGCCAGAGGTTTAATCCTCTTGATAATTTTAAATGTATCGTAGTGTTAGCAGTTCTCTGTACTACATACGGCTTTTTGTTAATATACGGCCAATCTTGGAGTTAGGCACTTGTTTGATTAATCCAAAGTTAGTTTAGTTAGAGTTTAGTTAATATTTTTATATTCTTACGTTCAGACCACAAGTGGTTGGTCTCTGTATTCCGAAGTCCGGAAATCATTGTAAAGAGAGAAAAATAAAGGGTTTCGTATACCCTTCCTGTGTGTATTGTCTACTTCCCAAATTTATTGAACATAGCTTTAGTAAGCTCCCTGTTCCGAGTCAGGACAGTTAAATGTTCCCTAAGCAAGTAAGGAGGAACACAGAACCTGATAGACTGTCTGCCGGAAGCTCTGCAGGAATAATAAAATTTCAGGGAAAGTTCATTTAACACAAGTAAATGGCTGTCTTGGTAACTTGGCGAGATGTTGCCAGCTTGGCGACTAATTTTTATCTCTAAATTTGGCGAGAAATGGCCATAAGCCGCCAAACGTGGCGACAGTTTAGCGACATTTTGGTAACTGTAATTGGTATTATAATTGAATAAATGTAATTGTAACCGACCCTCATATGTCTTCCAGCAATTTCGAGAAGTGGAAGGTAATAGGGATGTTTTCGGCTGCCAATTATTTAATTAATTTTGCAAACTTTTGCGCTACATTAATATATTTTAATTAATTTTATACAATTTTTCTCTCTCTCTCTCTATATATATATGTGTGTGTGTAAGATAAAAAGTATGTAAACCAGCTTTATAATTTAATTTAGTAACAGCCTTTTAATTCATCTTTTTTAACTGCATCACATATACGATTTTGTTATTTAAGGTATCTGCCTACGTTAAAAAAACGATTTCGGCGAAAAAATTCGATTTTTTTTTATTGCCCAATTTGAAAGGTCAATTTTGTAGGATTCCGAAAATGGTTCATTTTTACGTTTGGGATAATTAGAAGAGAAGGTATAGCCAATTAACTGCACTGGAAGTGAAAGCAGAAAGACCGGAAGTGCCATTTAAAAGGCTCAACTTAAAAGTAAACAATGTTGTTATCCGTGTTTTTTTTTAACTGTTTGTGTGTAAAATTGTGCTAAAACATTTCATTTTAATTCTGGGTACTTTTTTTTTGTTTCTGGCAATAATTATTTGCCTTAAATCTTTGAACTGGGACTGGCAACATTGCGGTTTTTTAACTGGGTTTGGCAACATTGTGATTAGGTATAAAGATTATGTTGCTGGGTGCATATATAGCCGTTTTAATTTTTAATTCAGGGTATCTTGGATTACTTCCTGTGTTTGAACATTTAGGCATATCAATTGAACAAGAAATGATTAAAAATTACTTTGGAATTGATAACGAAAGAATAAAGAACTCGAAAATTCATTCGTCGCTCATTTCGAAAATAGCCAGAAAAAAAATTAAAATCAAATAGGAAATCAAAATTACTTAAGTATAAAGATATGGAGGGTGTGATGTACAAATGTGGAGAATTTTAAGTGTGTAAATACAACAGAACAGTTTTTCTGTTAATGTGAAATCTTTAAATGCGTTTTCTGAAAAACTAATTTTTCTAGTGTTTTTACATACAAGAAATGTAATTACTCAAAATGTTCTAACGGTATCTCTATTAAATTTCACTAGAGTGTTTTCTATATTATTTACTAGGTTTTAAGCTACAATCTAAGTTATATTTATTAAGTTGATTGTTTTATAAGTATTTCTATATAAAACGATAAGAAATATTTTACAAAAAACTGTGTTTTTTCATGTAATTACACATATTTTAATAAATTTTAGAAATATCATAAACATTTTAGCTCATAACACAGATGAGTGTTGTAGTAGTATACAATATAAATAAAATTGAAATATATGCTGTGGGAAAAAATATACGACATTTAACGTAAGTGTTAAATTCTCCTAAAAATGTGCATAAAATTGCATATATTTCAAAAATTTATGAAAATATTCCTAAACATTTACCTATTTTCATGATTTGATATCATATTTTGACTAAATAAATATATATTTCATCAGAATTCTCTGTTTTAAAAAAAAAGTACTCCGAACGTTGGCAGATACCTTAAAAGAATTATTTCCACAGTTCTGTTTCCCTTTTCCGCTAATGATTTAATGCTCTCTTCTAAAAAGGCTTTATGTCGCCAAGCCTTTTCCTCTTTGAAGAGGGGGAATATGTAAGATAAAATAATATAAATGAGCTTTATGGTTTAATTTAGTAATTTTAATTTCTGTTTTTTAATTTGGTTATTTCATTTTTATTCCAAAAAAATTAATAACATTTCTGGACAGCACCATCACTAGATAAATCTACGCCAGATGGCCTGCGTAACGCTTATGATACAGCTGATTCAGAACCTAAACTCAAAATTTCCAGAACTGAAACCTGTCTGACCTAAACCACAACCATCCTCTTGGCGATCTTCCATATTGGATAAATGCGCACTTTTAGCCTGAACCTTTGTGCTACATGGATGCAATTTCGTTGTGATCTCTTCCTAACGTAATAGTATCAAAAATGTAAATGTTCCTGGAAATAGGAAAAATTAGAGTGCCAAGTGAACTGTGGCTACAGATGTCAATTTAAATAAAAATGGAATTTAAACCGCCTCGGCTGCCAAGTTTCCTTTTCAGTATGAATATACGTTCTACGCCATTAACATTTACTACGTCTTTTTAAAATTTTTTATCACATACACACACACACCAACATATATATATATATATATATATATATATATACAGGGTGATTCTAAATTGTTTTTACAGATTAAGAGGGTTAATAGTACTGATCCAAATGAGCAATAATTACCAAAGAACACAAAAGGTCGCATTCCACTCTGAGAGGCAGAAAAGAGGTATGTTAGAATTCCAACTTGAACTTACAACGGTGTTGGGAGAGCGAATGAACGAGACCAAAAGTTGCACAATCAGTTTAGTGACAAATTCGCAGAGAGTGCACACAACGGATAAAACCAAAAACTTGGCATTCGAGTGTTAATTCGAGCTGATTTTGATGGCAAACTCTCAGATGAACATCTTTGTAAGGTCTCAACCTCGCAAACGATTGCAACAAGTTAATTATCTACTAATTAATCCGTTTTATCGGTTTTATCCGTTTTCTGCACTCTCTGTGGTTTTTCACTAAACTGATTGTCTTTTGGTCTCGTTCATTCGCTTTCCTAACACTGTTGTAAGTTCAGGTCGGAATTCTAATATTCCTCTTTTCTGCCTCTCAGAGTGGAGTGCGACCCTATGTTCTATGGTAATTATTGCTTATTTGCATGAGTACTATCACCCCTCTTAATTTGTAAAAACAATTTAGAATCACCCTGTATATAAATGTATATATATATAAGTGATGTAGTAGCTTTAGTCGTAGCTTAAATTATCAGACGATAAGTTTAAAAAACAGGATCCATTTATTATTATTCAGGAGAAATAGCAGTTACAAAATCAGATAACCGGAGTAAATAAAAAGAATTACTAATAACTTTTTGTATGAAGCTTACTGCATCGTGACATTTAAGAAAAAGCCCCGATATTCTTTTGCGAGTCCTTTTATAGTCTCTAGAAAGGCGGAGCTTCCAAGAAATGACGTCAGCCTCGTCAGCCAATCCAGTTCGCTTTAAATAGTTCCAGAACATTCTAAAACTGTACGTGTAGAAAAGGCGGGAAAAACAACTTGTCTACGGGGCTGTGGATTTAATTCCACGTACTTTCAAATAAGAGACCGTCGCCATTAAAAATGAAAAGAACATACAGTTAGAATTTTAAGTGTATTCTTGACTATGGAATTTTATTATTACATATATATATATAATGTATATATATATATATATATATATAGATAAATAGATAGTTTATGATATCTGTAAATTTTTTCTAACGTACCCGATCCAATGAGAAGATACTCTCCAACTTGCTGATCTATCTCCAGGTAATTTAAGGTAATTAGAATACTGCTCACTTTCATATCAGGGGGTGACCTCAGCTGCAAAAGCATGACGCTATTTGGCCGATAGGTATTGGCATTTGTCCTCACCCATGGCGTCATCTCACCTTCGGAGTCATTCCGTACTATGCTGAAACCCTCTGTAAATTATAAAAGATTATGCAGAAAGTAAAATCAGTTCGTTAAACCAGGACTGTAAGTATCACGTTAGTTCCTTATTGAGAATTCTGTTAGAGTTAAGCATTGATTGTTGCATAATACAGTCTATTCTGATTGATAGGATTAGCCGTTTATTTGAAAAAAATCTAGAAGGAAAAACGTATCGTCCGTTATAGGAGCAAGAAACACCTCAACATTTTAAACTAAGAAGTTAATAGTTGGTCTGAATTTGGTATTGTATCAAAAATGTAATATGTGAAAGAATTTGAAATTCTTAGTAAAACAGTGAATTAAGTGAACTAGTGCACCAATTACTGTGTCTTTTTTCCAGGTGGGACCAGAAGTAACTTTCAATTTTGAGAACCGGAAAATCTGTCTTCCAACCCATTGGCCGAATTGCTTTTTTCGCTTAGAAACTCTAATTTTATTTATAGTAATTGCTTTTTTTAAAGTGTTTTTAACTGTATTTGCTGTTTTATGTTTTTGTTTTTTGTATTTTGCAATTTTTAATGAAGATGCTTTGAGTTTTATGTATTTTTGCTTTACCGCAAAGTGATAATTGAATTAATTGAAAGAGAAATATATTTCTAATAAAATTTGAGGAAGTAAGTTTAAATAAAATGTAGTAAAGATTATGTATAATTTAACAAGGATATCATGTGGTGGCTACATCAAATATGTTAAGAACGAATTCGCTTTATAGACCATGTTTTTCACTGAATGGTATTCGTATATATTCTTTTATACATAAAAATGATATAAATTTAAATTGCTGTGTTATCCCCATATTCATTAGTGTAGATGGAAGATAAATTATTCAAATTGTAACATAATTTGCACCTCAGAGACATCAGTGAAATTTAGAATGCAAATGTGTGCTATTGTGGTAACAATTGGCGATTAAGAAAGAATTTTTGAAAGCTAAGATTTGAAAGCACTATTGTGGAAAAATAAAGCAGTAGGATAAACATAAGATTCATTGCTGGTTCTTTAGAAAGATCCCGACGTTTCAAGGGGATTTAGAGTCTCTCCATACAACAATCAATAATTCATAAAAAAACGCGTTTCGCCTACTCAAGATCGGGAGAATAAGATTTTGAATTCCTATTAAGCCAAATTAGGCAGCTTTCACGCAGCTATTGAATCCTATTAATTAGCTTGATTACGGGCATGATGATGAATGCCTTACAGTTGATTGGGCAGACCTGTGATATCTCTTAGACTTACATCGTTGGTTCAAGTTACGTAAAATCCAATCACTTCCACGACTGGACAATCAATTCCATCATTTTTTACATGTATTTTTCCTAACAAGATTCACACATTTCAACTGCTTTACTCGGCCCACCAGCGGCCGAGCGGTAACGTCGCTGAACACTGGTAGTTCGGTCCGAGGTTCGAATCCCGCGAACGGGCTGGCTGCATGGGCATTTTCGTGGTTTTCCCCATGTGTAACGTGTATACGAGCCAGTTTTCTTTAGAAAGTCCTCCACGAAGGCATTCCTCCCTTAAGGCAAATAGCTTTGCCATAATCTAATAAAACCAAACCAAACCAACTACTTTATTCAACAAGAGAGTACTTTACTTAACAAGCCCAGTTAGCGATGAATAGACTAGAGTATAACATTGATTTCGAGTCATTCACATGAATTACTCCAGACACTAACCTAATCGAGTATTTATGGGACGTTGCAGAGAGCTATTCATAATCGCTCATGCTCATTTTACCTGATTTTTGCTAAGCGCTTCTAGATTATTGGGCAACGCCATCTACATCTGTATTTCGGCAAGTCAGTGCAACTTTACTTCGACACTGAGCTGCTAATTTGCTGCCAAAGTCGGTATTATGTTAAGTGGCATAAGCAGTAATTTAGTTTAACTAAGAGCACTAAATATATCTTATTGTAAAATATTACTTTACTTACTGTATTCCACTTCTTCGTACGTGAAATTTACGGCACTCTCATTCCAATTCCCGTCAACAGATATATAAATACGCATGTGATGGGTTCGACTCAAATAAGTCTTTTCACTTTTAACGTCCTTTGGGTGAAAATACCAAGTATCCATGGCTTGATAAAATTTTTGGCTATTGTCATTCGTTGCTAATTCGCTGAGAATGGCACTGATCTTCGCATCAGACTGCTCCAATGATGTCAAATTATTCTTGCTGATGATAGAATTCAAATCCTGTATTCTGGCGGTGATTCTAATGATGCTTTCCACAGCTCTCGGTAAGATCGTGCAGTAATAAACCTATATAAAAATATTTGTGAGTAATTATAATTGTTTATTTGTAGATTATGAATTTCAATATTAAAAATGATCAGTTTAGAAAGATGCTAAATAAAAAAAAATATCGTTAAGGAATTGATGAATGTTTCATGCTAAGTCGATTTGTATACTGAACGCACAATTATTTGTATTCAGATTATCACTTTTCGCGGCTTATGGGTATGTAAACGTTCTTAAACTGGTATCTGAAACAGCTGAAAGTCTTAAAACGTGTTGAAGGATATACAGTAAGACCCCGCTTAACGCTGTTTCGTTTAACGCTGTTTCGGTTTAGCGCTCTTTTATTTCAACCCGGGGATTCTCCGAAATTGTGCGCAGCGCTAGGTTTCCAAATAACATATCCGAAACAGTGTAGTTGTGTTTCTTGCTTTTTATCATTTGAAACAACATTTGTTGACATTATTGTAAATTTGATATATAATACTATAACGATTAATAATACAGTGACAAATAGTATGTATGATCTTTAGTTTTTATCATGGGTGATAATACGAGTAAAACACAAGAAAAGAAAGCAACCAGAAAAAGCATTTCACTGGAAACTCAAATGAAAGTGATTAGAAGATTAGATTCTGGGGAACGTCAATCTCAAATTAGTGCTGCATTGATTTTGGCAACTTCAACAATAAGGACAATTCTTAAGAATAAAGAAAAAATACTGTCATCGGCAACTGCAACTACGTCGAGCTCTGCAACTAGAATTACCCGTTCTAGAAATAACATTATAGAGGAAATGGAAAAACGACTGTCTATATGGATTGACGACGAAATTGAACGCAATATGCCATTAAGCCAAGCTATCATAATGCCTTCTTGACAAAAAGGCAGAAAATTGGAAACCCAGAATAGACTGAATGATCTGACTGAGAATTTTATTTGTTTTTAAAAGTATATGCGTTTATATTGTTTTTATTTTTGTAAGAAATAAATGTTTGATTTTATTTTTATTAAAAAAAACATTATTAAATTTAATGCCTAACCATTTTTTATCCGTCTTTCCCTAACCCCATTATTTACATGTTAAGATAGCCTCGCTCTACTTCGATGGAACGTATCCCCCGCGTTAAGCGGGGTCTTACTGTATGTGATTTTTGTTGCAGGAATACTCAAAATTAGGTATTAGGTTTTACATTTACCACTTAGAAGAAAAGCAGTAATGGAGGAAAGCATAAAATAAACCTTAAACATATCAAAGTTAATATATATGAAAGTGGTAAAGATGAGATGTTCGATTATTTTAAGGGAGTTTTCAAATAAGTAAATCAATGTATGCTGCATGCTATACTGACATTTATGAATTTGAAACAGGGATTGAACATTGAAATCCATACCTAAAACTTTAACGTGACTCAAAAACATCCCGGATATATCTCTTTCATAAGTTCTTAGCTGTTTATAAAAATTTAAAAAAATTATAAAATATTTTATGTTCAATTTATTAGGAAAAATATTTTGTGTACGATCGTGGAAAAAAAAACGTTTTTTAAACTCACGGATTTTAATAAGGCGGGCTAAAAGTTAAAAGTAATATCTCTTGGAAACTACCAAGACATTGTTGATCATATATGCCTGATCCTATATGATCATATATGATCATATAGGAAGGTACGCAATAAGATCAAAAATATTCTTAATACATAAATTTTATTGGAACGAACTTGCGATTATGCCGGCTGCTAAAACAATGGTACGTAAGAAAAATCTGTAAAACAGGAATAATACAAAAATCTGGGTATCATCAAAGATCCTTATGACCACTGTTGTCTCGATTATAAGACTAATCTTTGATAATGACGTAGCAGATGCTGTATAAACCGCTCTATCTTCATGTTCTGTCGCATTTGTAAATCGACAGCTGAGCTCTTGACGTTGTGCTTTGCCGTGGTTTAAATATTCCTGCCAACATGATGGCAATTTTATAAGTAAACTCTTTAGCGGTTTTTAACGTACGGTGTATTGTTTAAAATATGGTTTCGTTAGGACGATAATAAATTTTACGAACATTTTAATTTTTGGGGTTTACAATGAATAAATTGTATCGGTATGAGATTTTTATCTTTTAATGAAGATAAATATACTCTAGAAGACAAGAAAGAGGAAGAACAACTATGTAGCAAAGATGAATGATCTGGTTGTGACAAAATTTCGTACGCGAAATAACTTTCGATCCACGATGCAAATGATTAAATTTTAGCAGCTAATGAAGGAGTAGCTGAAGCTGCAGAACATCGCAACTGAATATCTGGACGGTGTATAAAAGAGAAAAAATTCCATTTCGAGACCATAGTTTCACAAGATCTCCTTTACAGAATGCACTCAGGACATTTTTTCTTTAATGAATGCATATGGAAATCTCTGGAGCTCTGCAAAATACTGCCAAGGTAACATTTAATTCCAGAATGAACGCAGTAATATCATAGTAGTATTTAGGTTATAAATTCCATTATAGTATAATTTCCTCTATTCGCTTGACTGTGCCAATGCCTTGCAAACGGGCTTGTACACAGTATAAGCATATATTACAGTTGAGAAAAGAAATGCATTCAGCCTAAATGAAGCAGCGTAATTAGATACAACCGACCCCAAGAATGGCTCAATATTTGAGTACGGAGAGATGGAACGTTGCCATCATGTTGGCAGGAATATTTAAACCACGGCAAAGCACAACGTCAAGAGCTCAGCTGTCGATTTACAAATGCGACAGAGCATAAAGATAGAGCGATTTATAGAGCATCTGCTTCGTCATTATCAAAGATTAGTCTTATAGTCGGGACACGAGTGGTCATAAGGATCTTTGATAGGCGATGCTAAAAGGTCTGAGCTTGCAGTGCCCATGGCCCTGTCTACTCCTCACATTTGCACACCTACAAGTGCGTTTGCATTGATGCCGTACTCGTTCGACCTGCAATGCCAGAGATTTGAATAGAATTGTGTTCAGCTATGAATACCGCTTTTAACGGAGCCATGACGTGTCAGACGTCCTGGACGGCAGCAGAACACTGACTTGGCTGTTGCCAGTCAGCAAAAAAATTATAGTTTGGAATGCCATTTCATTTGATAATCGGATCCTTTTCGATGTTATCCGTGACATCCTTACAGCACATACCCTTTGTTGTGGCAGCCTTCCTTTTGAGGCCTCCCGAGTTTACATTTCAACAGCATAATGCCCAGCCGCATATGATTTCTGCTGAATGTCTTCCTGCTCAAGTCATCCAGAGGGTATGGTGAATACAGTAATGATAGGCCTACAGTAATGACGTGACCCTTTTTGTGTCAGCCTTCCTTTCGAGGCCTTCCGAGTTTACATTTCAACAGCATAATGCCCAGCCGCATATGATTTCTGCTGAATGTCTTCCTGCTCAAGTCATCCAGAGGGTATGGTGAATACAGTAATGATAGACCTACAGTAATGACGTGACCCCTTTTTGTGTCAGCCTTCCTTTCGAGGCCTCCCGAGTTTACATTTCAACAGCATAATGCCCAGCCGCATATGATTTCTGCTGAATGTCTTCCTGCTCAAGTCACCAGAGGGTATAGTGAATAGTGACGCTGACTACAGTAATGATAGGCCTGGGTTCGAATCCGAAGAAGGTGTGAATGTTTATAAACATATAGCATCTGAACGGCAAGGGGTACTCAAAATGCACGGTAAACTGAAATTTCTTTTGAGAGGATGCTGATGGGAAAAGAAGGGTGGGGACCATCGAAATTCTGCTCGAGGTATTCTTCCGGAAAATTCGACGCGAAACAATTAGCAAGTTAGTAAGGTCCGGAGATATCTAACACAGGAAATGCACATATGCCTATATATTGCTTTAACTTATACCTGTCTTCTTGATTATCAAACATTTCATTGGCTAGCTAAATCGTCAGATCTCTCACCAACAAAGTACGTTTGGAATAAGCTTTTGGCCGATCTATGCCGACGGTCTAATTTGATAACTGGAGAAATTTAAGCCAACAATTAAGCAGATTTTGGCGAAAATGTAAGAAATTACGGAGATCTCTGTTGACTCTAAGTGGGAGAAAGCCAGAGAAATTCCGGAGCTTCAAGCTGGAGAAATTCCGGAGGTCTTCCGCTAGTTTCCCCAAGCCGGATAACAGCTTGCATAGGACACGAGATATGTCAAAACTTCATTGATTTATTCGCTATATGTAGTTGTATCTCCTAAACAAAAATTAATTTTTCGTTCTATTTAGATTTTTCCATCTTGATTCGGCTTTCATTGTTTCTGGATATATTTTGAAATGCAGTTGATTTTCAGCACTGTTAAGTGTGCATATAATTTTAACTGTGTAGAAATAAACGTTGGTGATTAGGGTTTTTAAAAATAATCGCAATACTTAAAAATTAACCTTTAGTATTAATTTCTAAAAATAAAATTTTAAATTATGTATGATAGTGTGATTTATTTTTCTACATAATTCTGCAGAATATGCAATGGCAAATTTAACTGAAAATATTTCTATGAGTTACACATAACTGAGTAGCTGAATGTATTTTTTCACTCATTTTCTTTCAGTCCCATTATGCTAATGAATTTTATTTTCAATATGTTCTACTTACTGTACAGTTTTCTTCGGATGCAATCAAAAAGGAACCTGATCCTCCATCAAAACTGCATGAAGAACAATTACCTGAAAAGCAGTTTTTTAAAAATAATAACAAATGCTATGAAAATGGGGTATTCTAAAAAGTGAATGCTAATGGTAAAACATAATTAAGACAGAAACGTCACTGCAGTACCAATTTCCACGAATTCCAGGAGATTTTTTAAAATTTCACAAATATCGGATTTCTTCGCAAGGTTCGGAAAATTTAACTTATCATTTTAAATTTCTATTACAACTGTTATATGGGTTTCAAATTTAAATAATTTTTATTTTGCGTTCATTTAAAATTTTCCCAACTACACTGCAGAATAAGAGTTTTTTATAATTGTCATTTATACTGCAGTATAAGAAGTTACATAAAGTTGCTCTCCGTTCTCTGTCGGTGCCCCAAAATAATTTTAAAATGAAAACATCCTTTTTTAAAAACATGCGTCTGGATGAAGAAACTTTATGCATGAATAATGTAATGCATAAAAAAGTCGTCCAATCAAATGGCAACTTTAACCTAAAATAGCAGATTTTAATACATTTAAAGAATTTCTTTAATTTATTAATGTATATTCTAATTCAAAATATATTTAGTTGTCGTTTAGTTACTTTAGCACAACTTCTTTTTTAGTAAAAGTCTCCTTTCAATAAATTTTAATGTAAATCGTCAATCGCCAAATGTTTTTTCTAAAATTATTAGAGTAAGCATCGAAAGCATCTCGAATATTCAATATTTACAACATGATCGACTTATGAATTTTTCCACAATAAAATCTGCATCATGATGCATTTAAAATAATTGCTACCAAGAATTTTTATGTCATTACCAATGCCTACTAGAACAGCAAAAGGCATGCTAGAATGCAGCGATTATTTGCACTAATGTAATGCCTATTAACGTTATGGTCACTACTAGGAAATAGATGCATTTGCACTTCTCTTCCTTTTCAACACTACGCAGATGCGACAGAGCAGATTTCCCATTATTAATATTCTAATTTTTTTTTTACTTTTAATGCACAAACATACATTTTTTTTACATTTTAAATTAATTTTTTTATTTTAAATTTATATTAAAATCATAATCTGGTAGTGTAAAGGAAAAATCTTAAATATTTTTCATTCTTAATTTATATGGTATTTTCTCCCTTCTTCTAGCATGCCTTCGTGGTATAACGGTAGTACACTCGATCCGAATTCGAGAGGTCCCCGTGAGGACATTGCTCACTTTTCATATTTTCAGCCTAATGATTCGACAGATTATACGTGTGAGTACTGAAGACTGTCAGTATTTTCTAGAGTATGAATTCTTTAAGATTCTGTGAATAAGAATTTCATCACATGATATCTTAGCATAAGAAACCTTTTTTAAAACCACTCTGCATTTTTAGTTACGGACGAATGCAAACACTTTGATCTTCAAGCTTTTCCTTGAATACGATGTTCTAATTTAATAACTTTAAATATGCAAAAACATGAATTCTGGTGTCATTTATACAAAAGTATGTCTATGGCAAATGTTTGTGTTGGCATGTTTCTCTTCTGTCATAATTATGTGGATTGATGATTTTGTCACTTTTGAGATATATTTCCTATTCCACTTCCTTTTTCTCTTTTCTTGATAAAGTTGTAGAACCAATTAACTAAGTTTTAAATTTCATACGTGCATTTCAAGTTTCATATCTTATTTTACGTTTGGGCATTTTCATGAAGTTTCTTGACTTTGTATTTACTGGATTATATTTTCCATTGAGTTTATGTTTCTACCTTTTTCAGTTGAGCATTTGCTGGTTATTATTACCAACTGTTCACTAAATCCTTATCTAATCAAAAGAAACTTTTTTTAAATTAATTGTTTTTAAATTTTAAGTAAATTTAATCTGTTTTCTTATTTTAATGCACTGTCTTTGGTGATATTTCTTTGGCGATATGACAAAGAATACAATAGGCCATAGAATTTTTTTTTCATTTACCTTGTAGCGTAGAAAACTATCTAAAAATAAGTATTTGCACACCTATGATAGAAAAGAAAAAGAAAATTTATTCAAATTCAATAGTTGGTAGAACCCCTAAGAACAGCAATTAGAGCCTCAAACCTCTTGGAGAAGACATGCCAGTTTGGACGATTGTTGCACTCAGCGATCCAAAACATCCTTAGAAGCTGTCGCTAGCGTTCAGATCTGGGTTTTGGGCAGGTCATTCCAGTCGGTTAACTCCATTTTCATTATACCAATCCATAGTAGACCTCGCAACATGACAACTGGCAATGTCTGATTAAATTAACCTGAGTCCAACAGGTAAAACTGAAACAACGTAGGAAGCACACTGTCATCCAAAATAGTGCAGTAGACATCGGTGTTCAGTTTACCGTGAATGTAGCCCAAGGTTCAGTCCATACCAGAAGAAACATCCCCACATCCATGATTCCATCTCCATCGAACTTTACTTTGAGCACAATGCATTCTGTCAGGAATCGTTCTACAGGCAGAAGCCAGATCCAGACTTTGCCATCCGAACGGTAGACATCGAATCTTGATTCGTTGCTCCTGAAAACTCGTTTCCACTGATCAATGGTATACTGTCAGCGTGCTTAACACCACATTCAGCTTTGATCAAAATCTTATGGGCAGCAGCACGACCATGAAAACCAAGTAGATGAGCTTTCTTACGGATGGTATTCATCAAAATAGCACTCCCGGTTGCCTGTTGAAACTACCGGACTATGCGGGCTATCAGCTGGGTGCGGTTCTTTCGAATTTCTCTAGACAACACCCGCCGGTCCTTATCTCCCAGTTTCGCGGGTTTGCCTCCTCGAAGCACATTTCGATAATTACTGCTTACCTTCCACTTCTTGATCACATAAGGGGCCACTGTCGAATTTGGGTATTTCAGCTTCCTAGGTAGATCGGGTATTTCTGTGATACACGACGATTAGACCTTTCTTGAAATCAGATAATTCTGCACTTCAGGGCATCTTGCATGCAACTAAAGCCAATGTTGTTTGCTACACAATATTTTATGGTGGAGGGTGTGACGCATATCAGGACAGCAGATATCGACATTTACATGGGTGTCCAAATACTTATTGGTAGATAGTGCATAAGTGAAAACAATAGAGTTCAGTATTCGAATTCATGTGTCATTACAAAGACAGAATTCGAAATAAGAGATTTATTACTTTTCCGAAGAGTAAACTTTTAATTTCTTAATTTCTGTTCACTGCAAATTCATAGATCAGTCTATTGCTAATTGGCTATTTACCATGAAACATGAGTCATCTGTATATCATTTAGATTTTGTCCATAAATGTAATATCTATGACTTTATTTTACAAAACACTTTTACAAAAAATAACCTACAGCAGAACTTAATGTAGTTTTCAGTACAAAAGATTTCTATTTTAAATTAAAAAAAACTTGAGCTAGAAAAGTTTAGGTAAAACATCATGCTATCTTTCATATCTAAAGCTAAATAAGATCTAATAAACAGTTTTTAATAATCAAGTTTTCGAAAATGATCAACATTAGTTTTAGAAATTTGTAACAAACATTTCTATATATATAAGAGAATAATTTAAAAATACAATGCTAATGCCCATATTGAGCAAGCCACAGAATAGTTAAATTATTATAGTGGAAGAAAAATTTAAAATAAAGTTTTTAATTTTTGATTAATGTATGTGCATATGCTAAGCATTTAATTATAGACTATCATCTTCATGTATGTATTATAGTTCGTATTCTGATCGAGGCCTCACCTCATATTTCTCTCAAACTAAATATATAACATTTAAATTAGATCATTTTAAATCTCAAACCTAAGTATATTTTTAACTCATAACATAATTTGGAGAAATATAACTGCAGATTATTATGTATGGGATGCAACATTGTATTTTATATCAATTTTATTTACTATGCAATAATACTTTGTGCTTTCCAGAACACTGCAGCATCATTGTATTTGAAATCCATATTTATTGGTTTATGTATATTTGAAATATATTATACATATATAAATATATGTTATTTATTTTATATATTTCAAAGCATTTTGTAAGAAAACGAAATGAATATTATTTCCACAATTTCAGAAATTTGTGTATCTTAACAAATAATAAAGAAATACCTTTTAAAAATTTTATACGTTTGTGACTTGGCATCAATTTCAGCAGAATGATTTGGAGGCCCAAGAAATTTATATTCCCATGTAAAACTGTAGAAACCCACCAGTGGTACATGCGGGTCCATAAGACCCGCAGGTGGATTACGTTGTCATAGAAACAAATCTATCATGATTCACCTGTAGATCAAGCGGCGGTTAGAGTCAATTTTAAGAAGGTATTAATTTTATTTTGAGTAAAAAAAACGATGCGAAATCTGTGTCAAAGGACAGGGAGATCATACTGAAAAATAGCTTCTCTATTTCTAAATAATTTCTCTATTTCTTTTAGAAATACTTTGTGCCAGAAAGTTTTAGATATACTTACATATCTGATAATTCAGAATGCACGTAAACCAATCTTAGAT
Source organism: Stegodyphus dumicola (assembly GCF_044657685.1). NCBI lineage: Eukaryota > Metazoa > Arthropoda > Arachnida > Araneae > Eresidae > Stegodyphus > Stegodyphus dumicola. Next base: position 7,826,688 of record NC_140773.1, read on the forward strand.
GAAAAGTTCTATGTAGAAGCTTACATATAAAATTAAACATCTACAAGTTTCACTTACATCTCAAGCATAAATTTTGCTTATATTTAATCTTTCTTTTTATTAGTCACACAAAATGGCAAATAGTGGGTGCTATTAGGATCTGACATGTAGCAGTTTACAAGTATATTAAGGAAAATATAAATAGATTTAAGTATCAACAAGCAGAAAATAATGTCTTCTGTATATACTACAAGAAAATTACGAATCTTACGTGCGCAGTTATAATAGAAAGCGTAAAGTAAAAATAATATATTCTTGACATGCAATAGAAATATTCAAGGACACAACACTCCACAGAGAAGAAACACAATTCAAATATGGTTATAAGAATCTTTTATAGTACTTCTAGAATTTATATTATGCATAACTCATAGGATACTTTAAATGAAAGTAAGAATATTATAGTCATCTTATATTTCATAGTAAGAAATTAACCATAACCAAGATTCAAAGCCATAAACTTACTTTTTTCACTTAAACCGATAACTTCTGGAGATTCGAAACATAAGATCGTCCATAAACAGTTTAAAATTAATATAGTGCACCAAACTGGTTTTCGAAAACTCATCCTCGGTATAAAACAACTGAACAGGGCATTTGATAACAAATTTTGCATCGTTTAAATCCGAAATAAAGTCACTTATCGGCAAAACTAAAATGAATAATTTATACTTCCATTAGTAATGCTAATACATAAAATGTTCATGTTGTTTAAAAACAAAGTTTAACACGTAGTTCACAAGTCACCTACTTAAAATCTGTAAATATGTTGACTGACAAATGATCCACAGAATTTGTAATCATAAATAAATATATTACTTTCTGTTCATTATCTTCCCTTCATAGGTATTCAGGCTCTTTTATCAGTCTTGTTGGTATAGAAACAATGAAATTTCTCGGTTGATAACAGCAGTTTTATCGATAAAGTAGATGCACTGAAAAAGAATTTATTTAATACAATATCGCTTTCATTTTGCTTAAAATATATGAGGAGGGAATTGAAATCAAGATTTTATTTCTTAGTGTAATAACTAAAAAAAAAAAAAAAAAAAAAAAAAAAAACATGTAATAATTTATTTTGCCCCAAAGTTGTTACTTATAAATTTTGCCATTGTATGGTAAATAGTATGTGCCTGTATGTGCCTAAGGGCCAATTAGGTCACGATAACGATTTTTACCATTCTTAGTATCTTTGAAATACACAGCTTGTTTGATAAAAATTGAAACATTAAAAAATGATTATATTTTTAAATATTATATAAACAAGCAATATAAAAAAAATTAATGTCAATTCCTACTTAGGTCAACAAAGAAAAATTTTAGTTATTTTTTATTAACATTATTTTATTAACATTTTTCGTTTCTAATTTATGGAGCTCATGGTGGTCTATAATTTCTCATTCTATCCATCTTTTGTAATGCTTCATCATTGCAAGGAATCTTTCCAGTGAGTTTCGAGCGGTCCAGTTCTTCAATTAATATTCCATCTAATAATTTCACACGACACAAGGCGATATATGTTTGACTTGCTGCTACGAGCTTTCGTCCTAGATATATTACTGCATAATCTACAGTGCTATGTTGAATCTTATGTATTGTTGTTGCCCACGAGAGTATTAATGGTAGCATTCTTGGTAAAAGTTTACAATTGGGTGCCCCTTGTTTTTTGGCGATACTTTTTTGATGCCAAGATCGGCGCCAGGAAGGCACAATTTCAAGATGGCCGCTACACAAAACCAAAATAAGAAGTCAAAGAATTGCACAAACACTTTGTCCATGTACACATCGATCTGTTTTTACTTTAAAAACATCCTAGAATTGCACAAACTAGGCTTTGCGCACTGCCTTAAATTTTGATTTTATTTAAAAGAAATAGTCATCAATCTATTTCTTTTAAATAAAATCAGGAAGCTAAAACAAAGTTAAAACTATCATGGTAACCAGAAGTGAGGTTTCATCGCCAAAATAATAATAAAAAAAAATTATTGCTAATCGAAGGGGCACCACCATTATTGCCAAATCCATATATTATTATCACATTAGAGAATTTTCGCTACATAATGAGACATTACATCCACTTCATCCAACTCTATAAAACTACAATTCTTTAATTCCATACACTTTAAAAATCTTTAGAAGTCTGTCTTACTGTTGCCACTTACTTTTGCTAAATATTACAATCCCGTTTATCACAGTCATGTACTATTATTTATACGATGTTATAAAATTAATTTTAATTAATTCCTAATAAACGGTCATTATTTGTAAGTCTTATAATATACGAGTATTTAATAAAAACAGCATATCTTTATTTCTGATAAACAGGAATAAATAAGTAGTTTAACATGTAAAAAAAACTGTATTAACATCAAATTCCATGCACTACAAGTTTAAAAAAATGCATTTGAACTTGAGTGGATGAATAAAAAGTATTTTACTAACGACTGAAAGTTTGAATAAGATATAGAGAGAGTGTGAGTTAATAGTAAGAATTTAATAAATAGGTTTAAAATTGTCTTTTGTTTTAAAGATACGTTTTAACTCTGATTGTATTTGAAACTGGTTTAAAGCATAAAAGTCGGACAAAATTTTACTGCCACTTTACAAAAATTCCAGAAGAGTTTTTAAGTTTCCAGGTTTAATGAGTTTTATTAACTATCGCAACAATTCTTTTGCACGGGATTTCTTTTCCATCAATGGGAAACATCATCATCATTATTTAAAATTCGATATCCAGGATGATTTGCATCGCTATTTAACTAACCATTAACTTAACATTAAAGGAATCTAAAATATGAATTTCACATTCCTTCATATAGTCCACTCTATATTTTTTCTTGATATTCATCACACACAATTCTGTTTCATTGTCATTCTGCCTTTCTGTTTAAAATTTCTTCCTGAGATTATTTTTAACGTTTAAGTCTCTGTGTAAGAAGAAAATTATGCTGAGATCAAGTTAATCGGAGTTGGTATTTGAAAAGTTTAATAACAAGTTAAAAAAAATTTAAAAAAACATATTTTGGAAAAGTCTACACTGCAGTGAAAATTGGCAATGAAATTATCAGTACTTCCATACTCCAACGTCGCTATAGCCATACTAAGAGTCGAATTAGTTATAATACGCATTAATAAACTGGTAATGAGCGATGAAAACTGAAGTGAATCATAGATGCATCGACTTTAAAACATTCGTGCACCGTTCGGCCAATTATCTAAAAATTTGATTTTTAATGCAAATTACTTAATTAAAAATATACTGCAGTTAAAATTCGTTAATAATTAAATCACGTTAATTTAGAAAGCTTATCTCTAACAATACTTATGTTTAAATGTGAAATCTTATTTTTTTGGTCTGTAAAATATCCTCAAAACAGCGAACATAACACAAGAGTTATCAGGTTAATTTTTACAATCTATATTAGAATATATACATACGTATTTAAAGAGTTATTTGTATGCAGAAACTCGCATTAATTTAGGAAGAATACGAGTATACCTTTTTGCCCTCGAAATTTTAAAATTTAAAAGCAAGAGTTCTTGTGTTCCGTATCTTTTTTTATGTATATTAGGTTCGGCAGTAAGTAAACTATTGTTAGTTATGTTTGGAAAGTAAATTTCAAGAGAATATTCTTACGTCAAACTGCTGTTCGGATTTGTGGTGGTGTTAAGAATAATATATATTAGAAGACCAAAGGTTTTGGTTGTCTACCAAAGGCAGCATGCTTGATTTAAGTTTCAAGATACTTTTCTTGACCTCATAAGGGATTTTTTCCATCCTTTTCGCAGTGGTATAATTTAAAAGCCCGTTCGATGCGTGTTCGAAAGATGCAGAGTTTGAATCCCGGGGTGATCATTGCCCATTTTCACATTCCAACATAAGTAATAAAGTACGTGTTCCACTATCTATATTGTGTCAAGCAGCATACGGACTGTAGCCAGCTGAAAGATCTCCGTATTGCGCGGGAGGGGGGTCTACCAATCATATCTCCCAGGAGCGCCAATCCGAGGCAAACTTTAAAAATTTCTCTCTAACCTACTGGGCAACTAGAGACCACAGTGGTGGGGAACGATGAAAACTTGGAAATTTGACTATTTTTTTTTTAAATGCCCATATTACGCGGAAAGTCTGATGTCCAGTTAAAAGGGTCTTACTCCATCTTGTGCTGTGGTTCACTCGGAAAACGAGATCAAATTTAACTGCTAACACCTACAGGTTATGGGGAACTGATAGGCTCGTGATTTTATACCCCACGGCCGAGACTTCCTAAGCACAGATCCTATACTGTAGCTTCGCAGATTTTCTTGCGTCGACCCCTGGGGGACCCAGCATCGATAAACCTAATGGCTGTACAAGCTTAAAAAATTGATAAACAGTTCTCACCAGCCTATGGTATATGAAAAAAAAACTATATATAATGGATGACAAGTGATTAACTTGACAGGTATAAACTGCAGAGTTTACTTGACGGCATCTATTAAGGTGCAACAACTCCATGCGTAACTTCACAATAAATGCTATCTGGGGGGACTCTATTGGATTTCTACTCCCGTTCTAAGTCTTTGACAGCTATATTCCATGCCAAGGTTCCATGCTTCAGTTCATCGCAAGGGGGTTAGATATAATCAAGCTTACTGGCCACATCGATGACCAGGACGACACATCCCGGATAGGCACGTCAGAAGGATACAGTCTTTACGAATTTAACTTTTACCGCGGAATTATGTGGAGCTGAACGTTTTATCTCTTCAGTACTGCGCAGGCATAAGCGGGAATGCAAATTTCTGAACGCACATTTAATAATGAAAAAGACATCTTTATTTAACAATCACTTTATTCACAAAGTCAAACAAAAATTTACACAAATGAGTATTAATCATCAATAGCATACATTTAAAACAGTATTGAGCCCAGAAGGTTTACAAAATATAACAAAATACTTTCCTCTTTACAAATTTTATAAATTGAAAAAGGAAATACATTTAATATGAATAAATTTATGGAGTGTAAATTTAAGTAAAATATTATATTTACGTCTTAGCTTGTGAAATTGAAGTAGCATTTTTCTCGAGGTGCATGTTTATAAAATGTGCAAGTTTTTGTTTATCTATTGATACTTGCATAAAAGCCGAAGAAAATGTCAGAAGTTCATTTAGAAGACTATATACACATGCAAGCTATTTTATAATTTCTACGACAAGGTGATGCAAAATATACTGCATCACTTTCATCTAAATAAAAGAGCAAGCTTTAAAATTGTGACCTTAATAATCCATGTCATTACATTATCAAGACTGACTTTTCAAAATGTTATTTGACTTCGTAAAAAGATGTAATAGTACAAATTTTACAAAGTGAATTAAAGAAATAAAAGTGCTATATGAAAAAAAGAAATAAATAATCAGAATTATAAATAGTTCTTCCTAAACTTCTTGAATATATTCCATTTGTTTTTTATGCACTGATCCGGTTTCTGACCCTGAAATTACAACCAAAAAGAAAAATTATTCTCAGATTTTTGAACAAAAATTTCACAAATTTATAAATATTTTAATAAACTAATATGCTTTGAAGTTTAAAATACGAAGAGAAGAGTCAACCATTATTGACACTCAGAATTTCAAAAAGTAAACAATTTATATAAGCAAACAGAAAATAAAAATATGGGAAAAGTTGTAAGGATCCTAAGTTTTACTAACGTTTATTTTATTTTAAAACTGTACTATCACTTCTTATTTTCTACGTACGGCCAGAATTAAATGCTTTTAACTTGTTTATGCAAATTGTCTCGCTAACGCCTAAGTACTTAAGTTGTGGCTTTTTGCCAAGCGGGGGAGAGAAGGAGTTTTAGGAAGCAAGCTGCTTGCCACTGCAGTTTTACGAGTTTTCACTCGGCTGCCTTTAAGGCCATAGTTTTATCCCTTTTGATATTTGCAAACGTGTTGTAGTTTCAGCAGCTCGGCGTACTACATACGTGCCCCTTTTAAATAAAGGCCAGTCTTAGTGCTAGGCATTTGTACACTAATTCAAAGTTAGCTTTTAGTTAGAGTTTTAGTTAGTAGTTTTATATTCTTACGTTCAGACCACAAGTGGTTATTCTCTGTATTCCGAAGTTTGGAAGTGCCTATAAAGTATTGAAAATAAAGGGTTTCGTATACCCTTCCTGCTTGTGTCGTCTGTTATACACAAATCTTGAACATAGCTTGAGTAAGCTCCCTGCTCTTATTCAGGGCATTCCATGTTTCCAAAGCATATCAAGAGAAAAACAAGTCCTGAAAAGTAATATTGAGAAACGAAAATTTGCATCATAAAGTGATAAAATTTGAATAGTGTTTGATCACCATTAACGCAGACATGACGACTTTAAAGCAATGTTATTACCAAAAAAGCCGCTCATGAGGAATGATGTAATTCAATCCAGATCGCTACATCTCTGGAAGTGAATTAAATCCTTAGGCTCACCTAGAAAAAAACCCAACTTCCCAACTGGTATAGTGGTTAGCGTCACTGACTGCCGTGCCGAAGGGCTCGGGATCGAATCCCAGAGAAGGCATGGATGTTTGTAAATGTATAGTGTCGAAGCAGTATGGCGGCACTCTAAATATGCGACGATCCGAAAATCTCTCGTGTGTGGTTTGGTGGAATGGGAGAGGCATGAAAGACCCTCGGATCCGTCCACCCCGGAGTGCTCTTCATCAAAATTGGGGGCGGAACTGAGCAAAATCGTATTGTCATCTTAATGGTGCTCAAGGCTGTTGCCAACGACAGGCGTAATCTTGCCTTCCTTGCCACGAGGAATTTCGTAGGCTTGGGCTGATATTACTGCCAGACAAATAAACGTAAATAAAAACAACAACAGAAAAACAACCCGAGCCGAAATAACCTAAGAGCTTGGGCAGTCATACCTACCAAAACCCTATAAGCTCAGAGCAGACTCTTCGTAATGCATTTCCCTTTCCTAATATACGAGATTCTAACAATTGTCTGATTTCTAATTCTATGCATTCTATAACTGCTTTATCATTGTCTATTATATACATTCTTAGTCGCATAGTGCATGCACTTGTTGAATATGTTTCATTTTCATATGTGCTGTCATAAAACACCCAGGAGCTGGCATAAATTCTCTGTGGCTTAAGGAGGCTCATACACCTTAAACCCCTTATGATCATCGAATATGTGACTGTTGCAAAAATTGGAATATTTTATTTGTTTTAAAAACAATTACTTCCAACTTTTTACAGCTGACTATATAATGTAGCTGCTTTTGGGAGCTAATAACCAGAAAACTAAATCCAGTTTGTGTTGCCACAAATATTTTTGTAATTTAATCCGATTTGTGATGAAATTTTTGGTCCTGTTTCCACCTTGCGCGCATGATATTTTAAAAATGGCTAATGATACATACTTGAAATTGGATGGAATTTTTCATATGGGCACTATTTTCTAACTGAACCAAAAATATGATGAATATTTTAATATTAAAACATTTTATGCAAGAAAACATTAGAGATACTTTTAGTAAAATACATTTTATAAACTCAACTCCAAATAAAATAAAACTTTAAGATGAAATTCTTAGAATTGTTGGTACACAGTAGTTTCCAAATATTATAAATTATTAAATATGGAATTAAATTATGCAACAGAATGTTTTAAACTGTGCGCGCAAGGTGGAAACATGACGAAAACTTTTGTTACAAAGCAGATTAAATTATAAAAATTATTGTGGCAATAAAAACTTTCTGATGACTATTTCAGAAAGTAGCTATATTATGTAGTCAGCTATAAAAAGTTGGAAGTAATTGCTTGTAAAATAAATAAATTATCTTAATTCTTGCAACAGTCACATATTCGAAGATCTTATGGATTTTAAGGTGTATGAGTCCCCTTAACATAGCTCAGAATCGAAAGCCTACTTGTTGGCGAAAGAAGGCAGGAAAGAACAGATCTTACCTTCCTAAAGTGAATCACACTCGTCTACCCCATTTGTGATCTATTTAAATTGATGTGAAAGGCGCATGCGTGTTTTTGCTTACAATCGCGACTTCGGAGGTTTGAAATGCATGATATCACCATGCAGTTGAGTAAAGTTATCATTAAGGGCAAAGTACTCCCGTGCTATCAACTTCCATAAGGATGGTTTGGAGTATTTCTATAAGCATTATCAGATTCAGAAACAGAAGTCGTAACTTCACGTCAAGCACAAATGTTTTTAGATATGTGCTTCATGCTGTCTAGAACCAGCTTGTAAGATTTACTTATAGATCCAAACTGTTACTCAAAGACGCGTGTTATGGGTTGCTCAAACAGTCAGGAAGTAGGTATATGATGAACCGAATCTTCTTTCGCTAAAGCGAGTGATAATGGATTTTTATCAAAAAGTTAAATCAATATTCTGACCGAAGCTGGCAATTTAATAACATAAAAAAGAAGTTCAGGAATTGTTACGGCTGTTTCGAGATTGCAACGACTACTTTTGAATCCGATAGTCTTTTATGAGAATCTTGTTCTACTCACGCTACACAATGGAAAAACTAGTAAAACACCATATGGCCAGCTCTTTAAATCGCCAGAAAATACATTTGAGACGGCGTACTACGGACAAACTATAACTGCTATGCACTCTAAAAGGCACACTTTTAGTAAGGTTAGGTTAGTTGATTAAGGCAAAGAACTCCAAGGGGCGTACCTGTTATGTTAGTTTTGAAAAGATTGAAGAAGGAAGCTAGATCGAATTATATGTAGATGAATTTGAAAAATGAATTGACCACAACTGAAGTGATCGATAAAATCTATTGAAACAGCAAAGTAACGGAATATTTGGCACAATTACACGCAGTATTTGAAACAACAGTTTAAAGGGCAAAAACTGTGCAAACGCTGTATTTAAGGCAGCCACAAGTATAAAAGATTAAAATTCGAAGATATAATTATATTGTTATTAATAAGAATTATTAACACAATTCTTGAATTTTGCAATTATTTAGTAAAGTCAAAAAATTATGCATCCATAGTGTTGAGATCTTTGATTTTTGGATATTTGGTTGGTATTAATTATGGAAGACAGGAAAAAGCAGCCTCTTTCCTTTGATCTTTGAGCGGCCGAGCGGTAAAGTCGCTGAACACTGGTAGTTCGGTCCGAGGTTCGAATCCCGCGAACGGGCTGGCTGCATGGGCGTTTTCGTGGTTTTCCCCATGTGTAACGTGTATACGAGCCAGTTTCCCTTAGAAAGTCCTCCACGAAGGCATCCCTCCTCTTAGGCAGATAGCCCTCGAGGCTTTGCCATACTCACACACACACACACCTTTGATCTTTGACACATACATTACAGATAAAATTTAAGAAGCTTCATGTTCCGTCTTTCCTTCAGCGTTGAGGAAAAATGATTAAGTTTTATTTGAGCAAGTAGAAATCACTGCACTATAAACACAAATATTGAATAGTAATGTTCAGAACTTGATTAGTATTTTGTAAAAACGTGATAAAATTTCTCCGAGTAAAGAAAGAGAGAGAGAGAGATGGATGAGGAGAATTTAGGAACTGGTAATGTTTTCACTTTAGGCAAGAAATCAAAAATCATATTTTTCAACAGCATTTACTTATGCTGTATTTTACTTTGATACTTTAGCTCAAATATTTCTCAAAATCTTTCCTCTTCACCACCCTACAAATAATATCAGAAATGTACTAATGGCCCCATGGTGGGTTTTATTCTAAAGTTGATTAGGGTGCTGGGGCGTTACGTGTGCCATGAGTGGTGAAATCTCTGATGCCCGACTCCCTTCTACTCCCTACGCACTTACAAATTCAAAATTTTTGTCTTTGCTTTATTGTTTGCACACAGCGTTTGCACGGTTTTTGCCCTTTAAACTGATTGTTTCAAATACTGCGTGTAATTGTGCCAAATATTCCGTTACTTTGCTGTTTCAATAGATTTTATCGATCACTTCAGTTGTGGTCAATTCATCTACATATAATTCGATCTAGCTTCCTTCTTCAATCTTTTCAAAACTAACATAACAGGTACGCCCCTTGAAGTTCTTTGCCTTAATCAACTATGTGGTCTAATAATGCCACACCAACATCTTGGATCGATTTCACGCACATCCATTAAATAGTTTGTTTTATTCCGTGTTTTTCCTTTGCTGATTATTTTTTGAGGAGGACTATAAGATCACGACAAAAGTAATCAAGAAACCGAAAGATGTAATGATTAAATGTTATGGGATATAAGATAATAATAGAGATCTATTTTCCAAAATTTACTTTTTCTTAATACATTGAAATTTCGTTTTCAGAAAATGTTTATTGTACAGGGGAATCCAAAAGCAGAGCACAACAAATTTTAAAATATTGGGAGAATTCCAAAAGGGAGAATTAATGGCAAATTGCTTCAATGGATGAACCAATCGCTTAACTTGAAAGTTTAGTTTCAGTTCACGCTGTTAGCTTTAAAAAACGCGTTTTGGGTGAAATTTTCACTTCTAGCATGAAGTTTTATGCTCAAGCCTTACTTTGCAATGTGTACATTTGATTGTATAGCTATCTCTCTTCCACTATTTGTCGGTGATGGCAACATTTTATTCCCAAATTTGTCCATTTTGTCTGAACTCGGAAGAAATAGACAGTCACTTCATTTCATAATGATGAATGCTTCCAATTTCACGTAATAAAGTTACTAAAAGGGGAAATCATTGACTTCTTAAGTTCACTAATATATAAGAAGGTCTCTTTAAATGCTTCAACAACGTTTTCATAAGAATGAGTAGTGAAATAATTGTCATTCACAAAAATTCCTTCTGCTTGGAAAAATAATCATCTCCATTTTGCATTAAACAATCTGTTTGTTTAGATAACAGCATAAACTGCAAGTGAAATTAAAAGGGGCATATTGCTTATAACAGTGTTGGGGCGTCATACATCAAAATAAATTGCTATTAATATCCATTTGGAATTTTCATACAGGCTTTGAAAGTCTGATGTGCAGAGGTTTTGGATCCTTCCGTAGAGTCATTAAGTCAAAATGCAATTCTTTTACGTTGCATGCGGTGATTAGATGAAAGACAGAGATTTGCGAATAGGAAAGAATTTATAAAAGCAGTGGCAAATAAAATTAAACGTACGTTCGAAGTATTTGAGTTTTCTCTGAACGTATCATCGTATTTCTGAGATTCAGGAATCTGCGACTATTAAAAGAGCTTGCGTGCTGCGTAGAATAGATGGCAACTACAATTTGCATTTTCTGTGGGTGTTACCTAATATAAAGACAGCTGTGTACACCTTACATGCAGATAACACGATTTTGAGCGGGCGATCCACATTAAATATACACATATTAAAGGAAAATCTTAGTAATTATCTAATGCAAGAAGTCAAGCCAGGCAGCGGAATAATCTTTTGTTTAAATATCATTGCTAACACTTCAGTAATTCCTTCTTAAATTTTGGATGCACTTTTTATAAAATTTAGTTTCTGAAACAAATTGAGTTTTGCAAAAGTATATTTCGCTTTCATTAGAAGAAGTCATTTTAATAAAACAATCCAAACCTTTTACCGTTAGGGACTGTGCAACGTAGAATTTTACAAGCGTAAAGGTACGTTTTTATCTAGAGACGAGGTAGCTTAGCTGTAAGATAGTTTACATTATCTTTAAAGGAAAGGATTTTGATGCTTTGTTTTGAAAAACTCAAAGAAAATGTTTCTGTCGACATTATTCATCCAGCTCATGTGGACATGAGTAGGACTAATTCTAATACTACTACTTCAGAGGACTAATAAATCTTCGCAATGTACGCAAGCATTAACAATTAGCTCAATCAGAATGGTGAACCCTAAAATGACTAAGTAGTCTGTTTTCTGAAAATTGGTAATTCTCAACGAAGGCACCTCCCTCCTTAAGCAGATAGCCCTCACGTGCTTTGCTATAATTCATTGCACAACAAACGTCTGAAGATCAACAATCTGTTTTTCGTTGTTAAAAGTACCATTCTTAAAGTAAGACATTAAAATGTTCGCCTGAGTATAATACGTCTAAGATATATAATGCAGATATGCATTATCATGTGCCTATTTTTATGCTTCCCTCTTATCCTTTTATTAGAATATTCTGAATTTTTTATCTCGAATTTATGTATATTTTTCCAGTTGAATTTATAGTTTGTGGCGTTGCTGACTTTATTCATGGTTTCAAATAATGTATAACGTTTGACAATTGTACATGTAGTTAGGCCTTTTGTTTTGTACCGAATGCTATCCGTATTTATTTCACATTTACTTCAGAAATTTGAGAGCGAGAGAAAGAAAACAAGGTGTATAAATGAAAGCGTGCATGAGCCAAAACAATATCCGGCATAATGAACTCTGTCGCGCATTACAAATGTATCCGAATACCGTCACTTGTTATTGATATGGAGCTAAATAAACCTGGAGCTAAATTTGCTTTACTGTTCTGTTAGACGGTGCATAAATGCATAAAATGAGTAAAACAAAATGCAGGAAAACAGAAAAATAAGCATATTTTCTCAATTTACAGTGTTAGACAAAACATTTAACTTAGATTTGAAGCAAAAATTTACAGATTTTGAGGACAATCTGATCTAATTTAATTTGTTTCAAGGAAAGAAAGAATTCGAGTGAGGAAGTAAAAACCCAGGTAAAGAAATCAATAGGCAAAGTACACACAGAAAGAAAAAAAAAAAAGCTTCCATCTACAGTGAAACAAAGCAAAACCCTCTTTTAGAAACATGAATCATCTGTTGGAAAAAGAGAAATAAATATAACTAATCATCAGTGGCGTAGCTAGGGTGGGGCAAGGGGGGGGGGCATCTGTCGCCGGGCGCAACATCCAAAGGGCGCCAAATTGATGCTACGAAATTTTTTAATGAAATGTTTTCCATTCTTGGCACACAGAAAGGGGCGCAAATTCTTCAGTTGTCCCCGGGCGCTGGTCTATTCTTCTTCTATCTTTCTTATCGCTTGAGGTCTTTGACCCTTTCCTAAGCGAAAGTGAAAGATGAAGGAATTTTTCGTCCCTTGAGTGGACCTAACCCATAACCCATAACGTTAAACCCATAACGGTTTCGTTCTTCACTTTAGCTATGCTCAATCTTAATTACTCAATTTATTTTCTTAGCGAAGTTGTGGAGGTTATTGCATTTATTTGCAAAGGTACTTCGGAAGCAAAACGCCTTGGGCCGGGCGCTGGAAACTCTAGCAACGCCCCTGCTAATCATAGATGGATATTTAACAAATATTTTGACTTTTTTCTACTAAAATTATAAACGAAGAGAATCGAGTTGATAAAATGAATATACTTTGAAATCTTTCGCATTAAAAAAATGTAACTTCTGTGTTCATTTAATTAATTCTTTACTATTTTCTGAACTAATATCTTAGCTTGCCATGCTTAATTATCTTTTTACTCGATAGATGGCGTTTCGTTTACTTTGTATTTGCTGCATCCGTTAATTTTTTTTGTATAGCTGGTAATTTCTCGGAATTAGTAATCATATATCTGAAAGTTTCAGAATGTAATGGATTTAAATAAGTAAAAAGAGAGGGTGCTCTATATACAGTTTAACACCAAAAATTTGGAATAAGACCGGATAATCGTAAAATATGGTTAATCAGATTGCATGTTTTAGGCTAAATAACTAATTACTATAATGTCAAGTTCTGAAATTTGTATTTTTACTTTGGTTGTCCGGTTGTGTTTTAAAAAAATATTATATTTTGAAAAAAGAGAATATTAAAGAAAATGCAAAACGCGTTTAATTTGACAATGTGAAAATGAAATTATTCTTTATTTCCCTGCTTCTATAGCTCATTTCAAGTAAAATAAAATCCTAAAAACAATTTTAATTTTCTTATATCACAAAATAAACGTATGACATTATTTTTATCTTCCTTTTAGTAAAATAGAGGAATTACTTTTTATCTGCAAAACGATAAAACAAAACGCACTTGTTTTATACCGAATAAATAAATTTAAATGATCCGGCCACCAAATTTTTGATTTATCTATGAAATAATTACTATAAACCTTCTATAAAATAAACGAAGAAAAGCATATACAAATTCGATTTTTCAACTTGCATCTTTTTCCAATGAAATAAAATTTGATTTAAACCAACACCTGGTTTTATATTATTTGCCTACCTGATAACAATATTTTTCCTATTTTTGAACAAAATAATTGAATACAAAATACAATACTAATGTTTTTGGTAAATTACCGGTACTTACGTATTATCGCAACCAGGTTGGCGCGATTTGTAAGTGTCAGTAAAAAAGTACGAATAGAAAGAAAATGCACATTTATTAATTACAGATAATTTTTAATACAGTTTTTTTTATATTATTTTGTTTTAAAATATAAAATAGCAATTAAACCCATGTTTCGAATTTGAATAAGTTGCAGAATTATTTTTTCGGTGGAAATCTTTTGGCTATTGCTTTTAGCACTGATTGAAAACCGTTTCCGCCATTAACAGCTTGAGCTTGGCGCCATATAAATTCGATAAGGTATGAGTAAAGATGATGACGGGCTATTCCTCTCTGTTTTTTGTTGCGCCAAATTTAATTGAGGTTAACTCTTTACACCAACAATAAATGAAGCGCACCGCTATCACAAATGAAATTCGGCTACCTTCAAACCAATTTCCGGTTCTCACACCCAAATGTTGATTGCACTCTTCGACGTTACATTTCCAGAAGATTTGCTTTCCAAAATACAGTTTCATTTTATGAGAATTTTTACAAGTACGTTCGTTCGGTATAATTACATATCCCTGCACCAATTCAACAGCATCTTTTTCACTCGCAGGCAGATCCCAAATACCCATAGTTAAAGTATTTCAGGGCATTCAATCTAACCAGTAAGAAAAATAATTTCTTTACGAAAAACTACATATAACACGTAGGGTTGCCGTAATTAGGGTCGCCAAATTTGGCGATTTATGCGAATTTTGGCCTGGTTGCGTTAATACGTAAGTACCAAATTACCTTGAACTGTGCCATTTTGCTTGAATTAGTTCATTTTTAACCATTATTGCAAGGTGCCCAGAAAAAAGCTTATTCAGATCAACACTGCTTTTACTTTACTGTACTGCAGTATAGCACGTGTAATACTAGCACAAGACCATAATGTGGATAACTGATCAACACAATCAAATTAGGATACACTTCTGCCTTCCGTACGGGTATACATTTGTAACAACCTATATAAACCTTTCAATTTTTGTTCCTTGCTAACAATAATAAGTACTATTCGGTTGTGAGGGCCGTAAAAAATCGCCAAACTATTGTTGATGCCACTGCTGCCAAAAATAATTGCGGCAAACCTAATGCAAAAAAGGAAGTTATAATAGTAAATAACTATCTAAGATTGATGCTTTAAATTTAGATGAAAGGTTAATTTCATATAATACTTATATATAATTATTATAATTTATATAAAAAAGGCTAATCATGACTGAATGGAAGCATAAGAGTAAATAACTATTTCAGATCATTATTATAATTCATATAAAAACTGCTAAACATAACTGAATGGATGCCTGCATCGCTATTTCGCTACCGAGTTATCGCTAAAGCATAATTTCATCTCGTTGGTTGTTCAAACATAATTTTCTATAATGAATGATGCCTTTTCTTTTAAAAATTCTCGGTAAAGTGCAGAATCGCCCACTTATTTGTTTGCCGCTTTTTACAAGGGTAAAAACAATTGAATTTTTGTCAATTTTCTTTTACTTTTTAAGTGAAAATAGGTCGATGTGTACATAGATAAAGTCAAGGGTGTGCGCAGTGGCATTTTTGTGCAATTTTGGGATTTTTTTAAAGTGAAAATAGGTCGATGTGTACATGGATACCGAGTATGTGCAATTCTTAAAAACGCGTCAAGCAGTGGATAATTCTGCACTTTACCCAAAATTCTATTGCTTTGAGATTAAAGTCCCAGCTTCCCTTCTGCAAATCAAGATCCAAATCAAGAGTTTCACCAAAGGCTAAAAAGAAGTTTTCGCGCTCTGTTAAATGGGTGCGTTTGCTAGATTTGGCGCTTTTGCGCATATATTTTCGCTGCAATTTTTTTACGGTCCTCAAAACGGAATAATACCCAATAATAATTTATGCAATTTAACTTAAAGCAGCTAGTATTATAAAGATATTAAACGTTTGCATTGCGATTGCTTTAAACTTAATTCACAGTTATTCATTCTAATACATTCAGTTTAATACTTTTATTATCTTTTATTATGAAAATTTAATTTTAACTTTTGAATTACGTTTTACTGTCTTTTGTCTTAAAATTTAAGTCTTCTGGTCTAATAGATTTAGTTTTATATTTTTAGTAACTTTCATCATAAAAATTTTATTTTTAAATATTCTATTAATCCTTTTATTTTTGTTGATTGATTGATTTTAATTAAGACTTAGCTCAATAAGATATATGCCAAGAGAGGGATGCTATCGTGCTCAGTTTTTTTAAGGAAGAGTGGCTCATATTTACTTTAAACTTTGGGAAACGATGAAAATGCATCCACCTTATGCAAGTACCCCGCTTGCTAGGATTCACACCAAAGTGGAACTACCAGTGTTCCACGATCAGCTTAGATCAACTTAGATCCAGTTTCAATTTTAGTTGAAATTCATCATATCGAGGGGGCGGAAATGCTTACCTTTATATCAGCACAAACGGCAGAAAGCAGATCTTCAATTGCCTTGAGATTAAAATCCCTGCTTCCGTTCTGCAAAAGAATAAGAAAACTTAGATCCAAATCAAGAGTTTCACCAGAGGTTAAAAAAAGTTTTGTTTTTTGTAGCACAAGTGCATATATTTTAGAAATTTTAAAAGTGATAGTAACGTATCTTAGAAAAGAAATGACATGTATATTATACTAGCGAAAATATAAGACTATTTTTTATTTTATAATGCCCTTTGGGAAGCTTCACTCATCTTGCCTCTTAAGACAAATTGTTGAAAAATATTGTTATGAAATGTCCAGACGCGGTAAGATGGCTTCCCCCGCAAAGCAGTTTTAGGGTTGCCATAAAATGGCAAAGAAAGACAGGATTGCCACATTTGGCGAGAAATCGCCCATTTGGCGACTAAATTGCCGATAAACCATGGACGGATGGAGAACCTTCTGGAATGAATTCTTATCGGTTTAGCCCAGAATGTTCTCGAGCACAAGCCGAAAGCTATATAAACCGCTGCTGGTCCGCAGTACACACATAATGAGGTGTGCAAACTGTTAAGGACACGAAGCTATGATGTATCGAAGTGGACAAGTAGTATTTACTTGAACAATGAACTTAACAAAAGTGTACTTTGAATTTATCTAAAGTCAACTTAGAATTCAGTTTATATGAACATAGAATAGCTTACACAACATCATATACTTTGGGCTATGGAACTATCAACTGCCTGAACTGACGTGACTGGCTTACTCTGTGGATAACTGCAAAAATAATACGGACACACATCATTAGGTATGTAACTGATAAGAACATGAAGTTATGACGTATTGAAGAAGACCTAGGTTTAAAAACTGGTTAATATACAAGTTCCACTCACCACAACATAGATCCTATCCATGACAATGTAATTATTAATTGATCGTATATTTATTTTTCATACGGATTATTATGTAACAATTATTGTATAGATGACATTGTCAATTTAGCATTGTAATATTACTATCATTGATTCAGTGAATGCCGCTGGCGTGGATGGTAGATTCTTTTCCGTCGCATGGACATATAACTCTGATTGGTGTAGAACCTCAGGTCGGAGTCCATGCGACTGCATATCAGTCAGTGTGTGTGTGCCTCGTAGAGTGTTTCATCTAGTTAGTCCGTGCGGAGACGATCGAGTTGACAGCCGGCCAATGAGTGCCGAGTGGGTCGTCGAGTGAACCGAAGGAGTCTCTTAGTGTATCGCGGTTAGTGCATCTTCAAAAGAGCGTGTTGAGCTCCGGGAACGACTGAACCGAAGAGTCGGGAACTATGCTCTGTGTGTCGTCGAGTGCATCGCGAGTTGTAGTGTGGAGAGCCTCGAGAGTACGTGAAATTCCGAAAACGACCAAGCAGAGTCAGGAGCTGTACTCTGGTGCTTTGCAGTGAAGCTGTCTCTACCGTTACAGCCTGATAACCTGAAGGCTGTGTCGCTGATTGTTCCAGCGAGTGCATAGATCTTCGACTAGGATTAAACTAATTTTACGATCAGCGACTCTTCACCATAACCGCGAATGGGCAAATTTTTTGCACACAGTTGGGGCAATTTTTTTTCCACCCCAGTTGGGACAATTTTTTCCCACCCCAGTTGGGGCAATTTTTCCCCCACCCCAGTTCGGGCAATTTTTTTCCCACCCCAGTTGGGGCAAAGTTTTCCCACCCCAGTTGGGGCCAAATTTTCCCACCCCAGGTGGGGCAATTTTTTTCCCACCCCAGTTGAGGCATTTTCTTCCCACCCCAATTGGGGCAACTTTTTCCCACCCCGGTTGGGGTAATTTTTTTCCACCGCAGTTGGGGCAATTTTTTTCCAACCCATTAGGTCCCCAGTTGGGGCAATTTTTTTCCAACCCATTAGGTCCCCAGTTGGGGCAATTTTTTTCCACCCCATTTGGGGCCACAGTTGGGTCAATTTTTTTCCACCCAATTTGGGGCAACTATAATTACAATCAAAACAAATATTTATTTGGTTGTTGTTTGTGATAACAACTTAGTTGGCGCCTTGTGAAAATCAACGCTGTAGTCAGCTGCCTGTGTTGTCTGTACTTGGAATCGGCCCTCTCTCCATTAAGCTGAGTCAGAAATATGTTTGATGAATGGGTAAACTAGGTAAGAAACGTATCTCAAAATCGTAAAAACAACCTTGTATTTAGCGTAAGTATATTGAAACACTCAATCGATTTCTAGGGCAGCTAAAGGTCTCACCTCATCAGAAAAAAGAAATATATAGTAAGAAGAAAAATACAGGGGAAGAAGTCTCAAAAACAAGTGGCCCTTTATTTTTCTTCCCACCCCAGTTGGGACAATTTTTTCCCCACCCCAGTTGGGGCAATTTTTTCCCACCCCAGTTGGGGCAATGTTTTTCCCCATCCCAGTTGTGGTTCCCCACCCCAGTTGGGGCAACTTTTCCCCCCACCCCAGTTGGGACAATTTTTTTCCCACCCCAGTTGGGGCAATTTTTCCCCATCCCAGTTGGGGCTATTTTTCCCCACCCCAGTTGGGTCAATTTTTTTCCACCCCATTTGGGCCCCAGTCGGGTCAATATTTTTCCACCCAATTTGGGGCAACTACAATTACAATCAAAAATATTTATTTGGTTGT
This sequence comes from Stegodyphus dumicola, assembly GCF_044657685.1. Lineage (NCBI taxonomy): Eukaryota > Metazoa > Arthropoda > Arachnida > Araneae > Eresidae > Stegodyphus > Stegodyphus dumicola. The sequence continues at coordinate 7,846,064 of NC_140773.1, forward strand.
TTGTGATAACAACTTAGTTGGCGCCTTGTGAAAATCGACGCTGTAGTCAGCTGCCTGTGTTGTCTGTACTTGGAATCGGCCCTCTCTCCATTAAGCTGAGTCAGAAATATGTTTGATGAATGGGTAAACTAGGTGAGAAACGTATCTCAAAAATAGTAAAAACAACCTTGTATTTAGGGTAAGTATATTGAAACAATCGATTTCTCATCAGAAAAAAGAAATATATAGTAAGAAGAAAAATAAAGGGGAAGAAGTCTCAAAAACAAGTGGCCCTTTATTTTTCTTATTACTATGTATTTCTTTCGCCTGATGAGGTGAGACCTTTAGCTGCCCTCGAAATCGATTGAGTGTTTCAGTATACTTACGCTAAATACAAGGTTGTTTTTACGATTTTGATTGTCACATTAGCGTGTTTCTCTTCTAGTCCAAGAAACGTATCTGTTGTATTTCAAAGAAGACTTGAATATTCCCGACGACATGTGTCTTTTAGAGCCACGAATGTGCTGATATAAGAATAAGGCGTCAGCCTACACAGCTTCCTTGATATAGAGGCTGCTAATTAGAATATTTGCAATTCAAAGCAACCGCGACTGTTTATGATAATCAAGGGCACTGGATGCAATCACTCACTTTCGGTCCCCATGAGGCTCTAAACTGGATGCTGGAAGATGGCATTCATTACTGTAATCTCTAACGCGTATTCGACCACCAGTGTAATCTAAGGTAAAAGCGGGTATCTTTAAGAAGCATGATTACTTGGTAATTTGCAATCCTGCGTTCATGTGACCACAGTGACCTGAAACATCGATGGTTCTCTATTAAAGCAATTTTCCGCATACGAATAAATTCATACAGTGATCTGCGCAGAATATTCTCACGAATCGTAGAAAAAGGCCAAAGCATACTTAAAGTTATGATTATGTGTAGCAGTAGCTGGGTTCCTGGTAGCCACATTTATCATTGCTTGGTGCTGTGACATACGTAATTAAATTCGGAACTTTCTCCTTCATTGGTTCTTTTCAGTTTACGATTTTTATACTCGTATCATTATCATGATATTATGTTTTGTCCGAGCAGCAATGTCGCTGCATTGCGAAAATCGTATCCTGTTGTACGCAGGCTTTTCATTCATCTCCTTTAGAATCAAGTAGCTGCCCGAACGGTATAGTGTAGCGACGCTGAATGCAGTGCCGAAGGAACCGGGGTCGAATTACGGCGAAGGCAAAATTGCCCGAACTGGGTAAAAAAAAATTTGCAACTGAAATAACATAAATTTAAAGAGTTTTTAAAATTATTGTACATTTTATATCCGTGTGCTTACTTTGATCCTTCATTAGGATTAAACTATTTTTACGATCAGCGACTTTTCACCGTAATCGCGAATGGGCAATTTTTTCCCCACCCCAGTTGGGGCAATTTCTTCCCACCCCAGTTGGGGCAATTTTTTCCCCACCCCAGTTGGGGCAATTTTTTCCCACCCCAGTTGGGGCAATGTTTTTCCCCATCCCAGTTGTGGTTCCCCACCCCAGTTGGGGCAACTTTTCCCCCACCCCAGTTGGGGCAATTTTTTTCCCACCCCAGTTGGGGCAATTTTTCCCCATCCCAGTTGGGGCTATTTTTCCCCACCCCAGTTGGGTCAATTTTTTTCCACCCCATTTGGGCCCCAGTCGGGTCAATATTTTTCCACCCAATTTGGGGCAACTACAATTACAATCAAAAATATTTATTTGGTTGTTTGTGATAACAACATAGTTGGCGCCTTGTGAAAATCGACGCTGTAGTCAGCTGCCTGTGTTGTCTGTACTTGGAATCGGCCCTCTCTCCATTAAGCTGAGTCAGAAATATGTTTGATGAATGGGTAAACTAGGTGAGAAACGTATCTCAAAAATAGTAAAAACAATCTTGTATTTAGGGTAAGTATATTGAAACAATCGATTTCTCATCAGAAAAAAGAAATATATAGTAAGAAGAAAAATAAAGGGGAAGAAGTCTCAAAAACAAGTGGCCCTTTATTTTTCTTCTTACTATGTATTTTTTTCGCCTGATGAGGTGAGACCTTTAGCTGCCCTCGAAATCGATTGAGTGTTTCAGTATACTTACGCTAAATACAAGGTTGTTTTTACGATTTTGATTGTCACATTAGCGTGTTTCTCTTCTAGTCTAAGAAACGTATCTGTTGTATTTCAAAGAAGACTTGAATATTCCCGACGACATGTGTCTTTTAGAGCCACGAATGTGCTGATATAAGAATAAGGCGTCAGCCTACACAGCTTCCTTGATATAGAGGCTGCTAATTAGAATATTTGCAATTCAAAGCAACCGCGACTGTTTATGATAATCAAGGGCACTGGATGCAATCACTCACTTTCGGTCCCCATGAGGCTCTAAACTGGATGCTGGAAGATGGCATTCATTACTGTACCCTCTAACGCGTATTCGACCACCAGTGTAATCTAAGGTAAAAGCGGGTATCTTTAAGAAGCATGATAACTTGGTAATTTGCACTCCTGCGTTCATGTGACCACAGTGACCTGAAACATCGATGGTTCACTCTTAAAGCAATTTTCCGCGTACGAATAAATTCATACAGTGATCTGCGCAGAATATTCTCACGAATCGTAGAAAACGGCCAAAGCATACTTAAAGTTATGATTATGTGTAGCAGTAGCTGGGTTCCTGGTAGCCACATTTATCATTGCTTGGTGCTGTGACATACGTAATTAAATTCGGAACTTTCTCCTTCATTGGTTCTTTTCAGTTTACGATTTTTATACTCGTATCATTATCATGATATTATGTTTTGTCCGAGCAGCAATGCCGCTGCATTGCGAAAATCGTATCCTGTTGTACGCAGGCTTTTCATTCATCTCCTTTAGAATCAAGTAGCTGCCCGAACGGTATAGTGTAGCGACGCTGAATGCAGTGCCGAAGGAACCGGGGTCGAATTACGGCGAAGGCAAAATTGCTCGAACTGGGTAAAAAAAAAAATTGCAACTGAAATAACATAAATTTAAAGAGTTTTTAAAATTATTGTACATTTTATATCCGTGTGCTTACTTTGATCCTTCATTAGGATTAAACTATTTTTACGATCAGCGACTTTTCACCGTAATCGCGAATGGGCAATTTTTTCCCCACCCCAGTTGGGGCAGCTTCTACCCACCCCAGTTGGGGCAATTTTTTCCCCACCCCAGTTGGGGGAAATTTTTCCCACCCCACTTGGGGCAATTTCCCCCCACCCCAGTTGGGGCAATTTTTTCCCTCTCCAGTTGGGGGAATTCTTTCCCACCCCAGTTGGGGCAATTTTTTCCCACCCCAGTTGGGGCAATTTTTCCCCACCCCAGTTGGGGCAATTTTTTTCCCACCCCAGTTTGGGCAATTCCCCCCCCCATTTGGGGCTATTTTTTCCCCACCCCAGTTGGGGCTATTTTTTTCGCCCCAGTTGGGGCAATGTTTTCCCACCCCAGTTGGGGCGCAATTATTTTCCCACCCCAGTTGGGGTGCAATTTTTTTCCCACCCCAGTTGGGGCGCAATTTTTCCCACCCCAGATGGGGCAATTTTCCCCCCACTCCAGTTGGGGCAATTTTTTCCCACCCCAGTTGGGGCTATTTTTTCCCCACCCCAGTTGGGTCAATTTTTTTCCACCCCATTTGGGGACCCAGTCGGGTCAATATTTTTCCACCCAATTTGGGGCAACTATAATTACAATCAAAAATATTTATTTGGTTGTTTGTGATAACAACTTAGTTGGCGCCTTGTGAAAATCGACGCTGTAGTCAGCTGCCTGTGTTGTCTGTACTTGGAATCGGCCCTCTCTCCATTAAGCTGAGTCAGAAATATGTTTGATGAATGGGTAAACTAGGTAAGAAACGTATCTCAAATATAGTAAAAACAACCTTGTATTTAGGGTAAGTATATTGAAACAAACGATTTCTAGGGCAGCTAAAGGTCTCACCTCATCAGAAAAAAGAAATATATAGTAAGAAGAAAAATACAGGGGAAGAAGTCTCAAAAACAAGTGGCCCTTTATTTTTCTTCTTACTATGTATTTTTTTCGCCTGATGAGGTGAGACCTTTAGCTGCCCTCGAAATCGATTGAGTGTTTCAGTATACTTACGCTAAATACAAGGTTGTTTTTACGATTTTGATTGTCACATTAGCGTGTTTCTCTTCTAGTCTAAGAAACGTATCTGTTGTATTTCAAAGAAGATTTGAATATTCCCGACGACATGTGTCTTTTAGAGCCACGAATGTGCTGATATAAGAATATGGCGTCAGCCTACACAGCTTCCTTGATATAGAGGCTGCTAATTAGAATATTTGCAATTCAAAGCAACCGCGACTCTTTATGATAATCAAGGGCACTGGATGCAATCACTCACTTTCGGTCCCCATGAGGCTCTAAACTGGATGCTGGAAGATGGCATTCATTACTGTACCCTCTAACGCGTATACGACCACCAGTGTAATCTAAGGTAAAAGCGGGAATCTTTAAGAAGCATGATTACTTGGTAATTTGCACTCCTGCGTTCATGTGACCACAGTGACCTGAAACATCGATGGTTCACTATTAAAGCAATTTTCCGCATACGAATAAATTCATATAGTGATCTGCGCAGAATATTCTCACGAATCGTAGAAAAAGGCCAAAGCATACTTAAAGTTATGATTATGTGTAGCAGTAGCTGGGTTCCTGGTAGCCACATTTATCATTGCTTGGTGCTGTGACATACGTAATTAAATTCGGAACTTTCTCCTTCATTGGTTCTTTTCAGTTTACGATTTTTATACTCGTATCATTATCATGATATTATGTTTTGTCCGAGAAGGAATGCCGCTGCATTGCGAAAATCGTATCCTGTTGTACGCAGGCTTTTCGTTCATCTCCTTTAGAATCAAGTAGCTGCCCGAACGGTATAGTGTAGCGACGCTGAATGCAGTGCCGAAGGAACCGGGGTCGAATTACGGCGAAGGCAAAATTGCCCGAACTGGGTAAAAAAAATTTGCAACTGAAATAACATAAATTTAAAGAGTTTTTAAAATTATTGTACATTTTATATCCGTGTGCTTACTTTGATCCTTCATTAGGATTAAACTATTTTTACGATCAGCGACTTTTCACCGTAATCGCGAATGGGCAATTTTTTCCCCACCCCAGTTGGGGCAATTTCTTCCCACCCCAGTTGGGGCAATTTTTTCCCTACCCCAGTTGGGGCAATTTTTTCCCACCCCAGTTGGGGCAATGTTTTTCCACATCCCAGTTGGGGCAATTTTTTCCCACCCCAGTTGGGGGAATTTTTCCCACCCCAGATGGGGCAAATTTTCCCCCCACCCCAGTTGGGGGAATTTTTTTCCCACCCCAGTTGGGGCAATTTTTTTCCCACCCCAGTTGGGGCAATTTTTTCCCCACCCCAGTTGGGGCTATTTTTTTCCACCCCATTTGGGCCCCAGTCGGGTCAATATTTTTCCACCCAATTTGGGGCAACTACAATTACAATCAAAAATATTTATTTGGTTGTTTGTGATAACAACTTAGTTGGCGCCTTGTGAAAATCGACGCTGTAGTCAGCTGCCTGTGTTGTCTGTACTTGGAATCGGCCCTCTCTCCATTAAGCTGAGTCAGAAATATATTTGATGAATGGGTAAACTAGGTGAGAAACGTATCTCAAAAATAGTAAAAACAACCTTGTATTTAGGGTAAGTATATTGAAACAATCGATTTCTCATCAGAAAAAAGAAATATATAGTAAGAAGAAAAAACAAGTGGCCCTTTATTTTTCTTCTTACTATGTATTTTTTTCGCCTGATGAGGTGAGACCTTTAGCTGCCCTCGAAATCGATTGAGTGTTTCAGTATACTTACGCTAAATACAAGGTTGTTTTTACGATTTTGATTGTCACATTAGCGTGTTTCTCTTCTAGTCTAAGAAACGTATCTGTTGTATTTCAAAGAAGATTTGAATATTCCCGACGACATGTGTCTTTTAGAGCCACGAATGTGCTGATATAAGAATATGGCGTCAGCCTACACAGCTTCCTTGATATAGAGGCTGCTAATTAGAATATTTGCAATTCAAAGCAACCGCGACTGTTTATGATAATCAAGGGCACTGGTTGGGGCAATTTTTTCCCCACCACAGTTGGGGCAATTTTTTTCCCACCCCAGTTGGGGCATTTCCCCCCCCAGTTGGGGCGCAATTTTTTTCCCACCCCGGTTGGGCAATTTTTTTTCCACCGCAGTTGGGGCAATTTTTTCCAACCCATTAGGTCCCCAGTTGGGGCAATTTTTTTCTACCCCATTTGGGGCCCCAGTTGGGTCAATTTTTTTCCACCCAATTTGGGGCAACTATAATTACAATCAAAACAAATATTTATTTGGTTGTTGTTTGTGATAACAACTTAGTTGGCGCCTTTTGAAAATCGACGCTGTAGTCAGCTGCCTGTGTTGTCTGTACTTGGAATCGGCCCTCTCTCCATTAAGCTGAGTCTGAAATATGTTTGATGAATGGGTAAACTAGGTAAGAAACGTATCTCAAAATCGTAAAAACAACCTTGTATTTAGCGTAAGTATATTGAAACACTCAATCGATTTATAGGGCACCTAAAGGTCTCACCTCATCAGAAAAAAGAAATATATAGTAAGAAGAAAAATAAAGGGGAAGAAGTCTCAAAAACAAGTGGCCCTTTACTTTTCTTCTTACTATGTATTTTTTTCGCCTGATGAGGTGAGACCTTTAGCTGCCCTCGAAATCGATTGAGTGTTTCAGTATACTTACGCTAAATACAAGGTTGTTTTTACGATTTTGATTGTCACATTTAGCGTGTTTCTCTTCTAGTCTAAGAAACGTATCTGTTGTATTTCAAAGAAGACTTGAATATTCCCGACGACATGTGTCTTTTAGAGCCACGAATGTGCTGATATAAGAATATGGCGTCAGCCTACACAGCTTCCTTGATATAGAGGCTGCTAATTAGAATATTTGCAATTCAAAGCAACCGCGACTGTTTATGATAATCAAGGGCACTGGATGTAATCACTCACTTTCGGTCCCCATGAGGCTCTAAACTGGATGCTGGAAGATGGCATTCATTACTGTACCCTCTATTGCGTATACGACCACAAGTGTAATCTAAGGTAAAAGCCGGAATCTTTAAGAAGCATGATTACTTGGTAATTTGCAATCCTGCGTTCATGTGACCACAGTGACCTGAAACATCGATGGTTCTCTATTAAAGCAATTTTCCGCATACGAATAAATTCATACAGTGATCTGCGCAGAATATTCTCACGAATCGTAGAAAAAGGCCAAAGCATACTTAAAGTTATGATTATGTGTAGCAGTAGCTGGGTTCCTGGTAGCCACATTTATCATTGCTTGGTGCTGTGACATACGTAATTAAATTCGGAATTTTCTCCTTCATTGGTTCTTTTCAGTTTACGATTTTTATACTCGTATCATTATCATGATATTATGTTTTGTCCGAGCAGCAATGCCGCTGCATTGCGAAAATCGTATCCTGTTGTACGCAGGCTTTTCATTCATCTCCTTTAGAATCAAGTAGCTGCCCGAACGGTATAGTGTAGCGACGCTGAATGCAGTGCCGAAGGAACCGGGGTCGAATTACGGCGAAGGCAAAATTGCCCGAACTGGGTAAAAAAAAATTGCAACTGAAATAACATAAATTTAAAGAGTTTTTAAAATTATTGTACATTTTATATCCGTGTGCTTACTTTGATCCTTCATTAGGATTAAACTATTTTTACGATCAACGACTTTTGACCGTAATCGCGAATGGGCAATTTTTTCCCCACCCCAGTTGGGGCAGTTTCTTCCCACCCCAGTTGGGGCAATTTTTTCCCCACCCAAGTTGCGGGAATTTTTTCCCACCCCAGTTGGGGCAATTTTTTCCCACCCCGGTTGGGGCAATGTTTTTCCCCCACCCCGGTTGGGGCAATTTTTTTCCCACCCCAGTTGGGGGAATTTCCCCCCAGTTGGGGCAATGTTTTTCCCACCCCAGTTGGGGCAATTTTTTTCGCACCCCAGTTGGGGCTATTTTCCCCACCCCAGTTGGGGCTATTTTTCCCCACCCCAGTTGGGTCAATTTTTTTCCACCCCATTTGGGGCCCCAGTCGGGTGAATATTTTTCCACCCAATTTGGGGCAACTATAATTACAATCAAAAATATTTATTTGGTTGTTTGTGATAACAACTTAGTTGGCGCCTTGTGAAAATCGACGCTGTAGTCAGCTGCCTGTGTTGTCTGTACTTGGAATCGGCCCTGTCTCCATTAAGCTGAGTCAGAAATATGTTTGATGAATGTGTAAACTAGGTAAGAAACGTATCTCAAAAATAGTAAAAACAACCTTGTATTTAGGGTAAGTATATTGAAACAATCGATTTCTAGGGCAGCTAAAGGTCTCACCTCATCAGAAAAAAGAAATATATAGTAAGAAGAAAAATAAAGGGGAAGAAGTCTCAAAAACAAGTGGCCCTTTATTTTTCTTCTTACTATGTATTTTTTTCGCCTGATGAGCTGAGACCTTTAGCTGCCCTCGAAATCGATTGAGTGTTTCAGTATACTTACGCTAAATACAAGGTTGTTTTTACGATTCTGATTGTCACATTAGCGTGTTTCTCTTCTAGTCTAAGAAACGTATCTGTTGTATTTCAAAGAAGACTTGAATATTCCCGACGACATGTGTCTTTTAGAGCCACGAATGTGCTGATATAAGAATATGGCGTCAGCCTACACAGCTTCCTTGATAAAGAGGCTGCTAATTAGAATATTTGCAATTCAAAGCAACCGCGACTGTTTATGATAATCAAGGGCACTGGATGTAATCACTCACTTTCGGTCCCCATGAGGCTCTAAACTGGATGCTGGAAGATGGCATTCATTACTGTACCCTCTAACGCGTATAGGACCACCAGTGTAATCTAAGGTAAAAGCGGGAATCTTTAAGAAGCATGATTACTTGGTAATTTGCACTCCTGCGTTCATGTGACCACAGTGACCTGAAACATCGATGGTTCACTATTAAAGCAATTTTCCGCATACGAATAAATTCATATAGTGATCTGCGCAGAATATTCTCACGAATCGTAGAAAAAGGCCAAAGCATACTTAAAGTTATGATTATGTGTAGCAGTAGCTGGGTTCCTGGTAGCCACATTTATCATTGCTTGGTGCTGTGATTAAATTCGGAACTTTCTCCTTCATTGGTTCTTTTCAGCTTACGATTTTTATACTCGTATCATTATCATGATATTATGTTTTGTCCGAGAAGGAATGCCGCTGCATTGCGAAAATCGTATCCTGTTGTACGCAGGCTTTTCGTTCATCTCCTTTAGAATCAAGTAGCTGCCCGAACGGTATAGTGTAGCGACGCTGAATGCAGTGCCGAAGGAACCGGGGTCGAATTACGGCGAAGGCAAAATTGCCCGAACTGGGTAAAAAAAAATTTGCAACTGAAATAACATAAATTTAAAGAGTTTTTAAAATTATTGTACATTTTATATCCGTGTGCTTACTTTGATCCTTCATTAGGATTAAACTATTTTTACGATCAGCGACTTTTCACCGTAATCGCGAATGGGCAATTTTTTCCCCACCCCAGTTGGGGCAATTTCTTCCCTACCCCAGTTGGGGCAATTTTTTCCCACCCCAGTTGGGGCAATGTTTTTCCACATCCCAGTTGGGGCAATTTTTTCCCACCCCAGTTGGGGGAATTTTTTCCCACCCCAGATGGGGCAACTTTTCCCCCCATCCCAGTTGGGGGAATTTTTTTCCCACCCCAGTTGGGGCAATTTTTTTTCCCACCCCAGTTGGGGCAATTTTTTCCCCACCCCAGTTGGGGCTATTTTTTTCCACCCCATTTGGGCCCCAGTCGGGTCAATATTTTTCCACCCAATTTGGGGCAACTACAATTACAATCAAAAATATTTATTTGGTTGTTTGTGATAACAACTTAGTTGGCGCCTTGTGAAAATCGACGCTGTAGTCAGCTGCCTGTGTTGTCTGTACTTGGAATCGGCCCTCTCTCCATTAAGCTGAGTCAGAAATATATTAGATGAATGGGTAAACTAGGTGAGAAACGTATCTCAAAAATAGTAAAAACAACCTTGTATTTAGGGTAAGTATATTGAAACAATCGATTTCTCATCAGAAAAAAGAAATATATAGTAAGAAGAAAAAACAAGTGGCCCTTTATTTTTCTTCTTACTATGTATTTTTTTCGCCTGATGAGGTGAGACCTTTAGCTGCCCTCGAAATCGATTGAGTGTTTCAGTATACTTACGCTAAATACAAGGTTGTTTTTACGATTTTGATTGTCACATTTAGCGTGTTTCTCTTCTAGTCTAAGAAACGTATCTGTTGTATTTCAAAGAAGACTTGAATATTCCCGACGACATGTGTCTTTTAGAGCCACGAATGTGCTGATATAAGAATATGGCGTCAGCCTACACAGCTTCCTTGATATAGAGGCTGCTAATTAGAATATTTGCAATTCAAAGCAACCGCGACTGTTTATGATAATCAAGGGCACTGGATGTAATCACTCACTTTCGGTCCCCATGAGGCTCTAAACTGGATGCTGGAAGATGGCATTCATTACTGTACCCTCTATTGCGTATACGACCACCAGTGTAATCTAAGGTAAAAGCCGGAATCTTTAAGAAGCATGATTACTTGGTAATTTGCAATCCTGCGTTCATGTGACCACAGTGACCTGAAACATCGATGGTTCTCTATTAAAGCAATTTTCCGCATACGAATAAATTCATACAGTGATCTGCGCAGAATATTCTCACGAATCGTAGAAAAAGGCCAAAGCATACTTAAAGTTATGATTATGTGTAGCAGTAGCTGGGTTCCTGGTAGCCACATTTATCATTGCTTGGTGCTGTGACATACGTAATTAAATTCGGAATTTTCTCCTTCATTGGTTCTTTTCAGTTTACGATTTTTATACTCGTATCATTATCATGATATTATGTTTTGTCCGAGCAGCAATGCCGCTGCATTGCGAAAATCGTATCCTGTTGTACGCAGGCTTTTCATTCATCTCCTTTAGAATCAAGTAGCTGCCCGAACGGTATAGTGTAGCGACGCTGAATGCAGTGCCGAAGGAACCGGGGTCGAATTACGGCGAAGGCAAAATTGCCCGAACTGGGTAAAAAAAAATTGCAACTGAAATAACATAAATTTAAAGAGTTTTTAAAATTATTGTACATTTTATATCCGTGTGCTTACTTTGATCCTTCATTAGGATTAAACTATTTTTACGATCAGCGACTTTTGACCGTAATCGCGAATGGGCAATTTTTTCCCCACCCCAGTTGGGGCAGTTTCTTCCCACCCCAGTTGGGGCAATTTTTTCCCCACCCAAGTTGCGGGAATTTTTTCCCACCCCAGTTGGGGCAATTTTTTCCCACCCCGGTTGGGGCAATGTTTTTCCCCCACCCCGGTTGGGGCAATTTTTTTCCCACCCCAGTTGGGGGAATTTCCCCCCAGTTGGGGCAATGTTTTTCCCACCCCAGTTGGGGCAATTTTTTTCCCACCCCAGTTGGGGCTATTTTCCCCACCCCAGTTGGGGCTATTTTCCCCACCCCAGTTGGGGCTATTTTTCCCCACCCCAGTTGGGGCTATTTTTTTCCACCCCATTTGGGGCCCCAGTCGGGTGAATATTTTTCCACCCAATTTGGGGCAACTATAATTACAATCAAAAATATTTATTTGGTTGTTTGTGATAACAACTTAGTTGGCGCCTTGTGAAAATCGACGCTGTAGTCAGCTGCCTGTGTTGTCTGTACTTGGAATCGGCCCTCTCTCCATTAAGCTGAGTCAGAAATATGTTTGATGAATGTGTAAACTAGGTAAGAAACGTATCTCAAAAATAGTAAAAACAACCTTGTATTTAGGGTAAGTATATTGAAACAATCGATTTCTAGGGCAGCTAAAGGTCTCACCTCATCAGAAAAAAGAAATATATAGTAAGAAGAAAAATAAAGGGGAAGAAGTCTCAAAAACAAGTGGCCCTTTATTTTTCTTCTTACTATGTATTTTTTTCGCCTGATGAGCTGAGACCTTTAGCTGCCCTCGAAATCGATTGAGTGTTTCAGTATACTTACGCTAAATACAAGGTTGTTTTTACGATTCTGATTGTCACATTAGCGTGTTTCTCTTCTAGTCTAAGAAACGTATCTGTTGTATTTCAAAGAAGACTTGAATATTCCCGACGACATGTGTCTTTTAGAGCCACGAATGTGCTGATATAAGAATATGGCGTCAGCCTACACAGCTTCCTTGATAAAGAGGCTGCTAATTAGAATATTTGCAATTCAAAGCAACCGCGACTGTTTATGATAATCAAGGGCACTGGATGTAATCACTCACTTTCGGTCCCCATGAGGCTCTAAACTGGATGCTGGAAGATGGCATTCATTACTGTACCCTCTAACGCGTATAGGACCACCAGTGTAATCTAAGGTAAAAGCGGGAATCTTTAAGAAGCATGATTACTTGGTAATTTGCACTCCTGCGTTCATGTGACCACAGTGACCTGAAACATCGATGGTTCACTATTAAAGCAATTTTCCGCATACGAATAAATTCATATAGTGATCTGCGCAGAATATTCTCACGAATCGTAGAAAAAGGCCAAAGCATACTTAAAGTTATGATTATGTGTAGCAGTAGCTGGGTTCCTGGTAGCCACATTTATCATTGCTTGGTGCTGTGACATACGTAATTAAATTCGGAACTTTCTCCTTCATTGGTTGTTTTCAGTTTACGATTTTTATACTCGTATCATTATCATATTATGTTTTGTCCGAGAAGGAATGCCGCTGCATTGCGAAAATCGTATCCTGTTGTACGCAGGCTTTTCGTTCATCTCCTTTAGAATCAAGTAGCTGCCCGAACGGTATAGTGTAGCGACGCTGAATGCAGTGCCGAAGGAACCGGGGTCGAATTACGGCGAAGGCAAAATTGCCCGAACTGGGTAAAAAAAAATTTGCAACTGAAATAACATAAATTTAAAGAGTTTTTAAAATTATTGTACATTTTATATCCGTGTGCTTACTTTGATCCTTCATTAGGATTAAACTATTTTTACGATCAGCGACTTTTCACCGTAATCGCGAATGGGCAATTTTTTCCCCACCCCAGTTGGGGCAGTTTCTTCCCACCCCAGTTGGGGCAATTTTTTCCCCACCCAAGTTGGGGGAATTTTTTCCCACCCCAGTTGGGGCAATGTTTTTCCCCCACCCCGGTTGGGGCAATGTTTTTCCCCCACCCCGGTTGGGGCAATTTTTTTCCCACCCCAGTTGGGGGAATTTCCCCCCAGTTGGGGCAATGTTTTTCCCACCCCAGTTGGGGCAATTTTTTTCCCACCCCAGTTCGGGCTATTTTCCCCACCCCAGTTGGGGCTATTTTTCCCCACCCCATTTGGGTCAATTTTTTTCCACCCCATTTGGGGCCCCTGTCGGGTGAATATTTTTCCACCCAATTTGGGGCAACTATAATTACAATCAAAAATATTTATTTGGTTGTTTGTGATAACAACTTAGTTGGCGCCTTGTGAAAATCGACGCTGTAGTCAGCTGCCTGTGTTGTCTGTACTTGGAATCGGCCCTCTCTCCATTAAGCTGAGTCAGAAATATGTTTGATGAATGTGTAAACTAGGTAAGAAACGTATCTCAAAAATAGTAAAAACAACCTTGTATTTAGGGTAAGTATATTGAAACAATCGATTTCTAGGGCAGCTAAAGGTCTCACCTCATCAGAAAAAAGAAATATATAGTAAGAAGAAAAATAAAGGGGAAGAAGTCTCAAAAACAAGTGGCCCTTTATTTTTCTTCTTACTATGTATTTTTTTCGCCTGATGAGGTGAGACCTTTAGCTGCCCTCGAAATCGATTGAGTGTTTCAGTATACTTACGCTAAATACAAGGTTGTTTTTACGATTCTGATTGTCACATTAGCGTGTTTCTCTTCTAGTCTAAGAAACGTATCTGTTGTATTTTAAAGAAGACTTGAATATTCCCGACGACATGTGTCTTTTAGAGCCACGAATGTGCTGATATAAGAATATGGCGTCAGCCTACACAGCTTCCTTGATATAGAGGCTGCTAATTAGAATATTTGCAATTCAAAGCAACCCCGACTGTTTATGATAATTAAGGGCACTGGTTGGGGCAATTTTTTCCCCACCACAGTTGGGGCAATTTTTTTCCCACCCCAGTTTGGGCAATTCCCTCCCCAGTTGGGCTATTTTTTCCCCACCCCAGTTGGGGCGCAATTTTTTTTCCCACCCCAGATGGGGCAATTTTTCCCCCCACCCCAGTTGGGGCAATTATTTTCCCACCCCAGTTGGGGCTATTTTTCCCCACCCCAGTTGGGGCTATTTTTTCCCCACCCCAGTTGGGGCTATTTTTCCCCACCCCAGTTGGGTCAATTTTTTTCCACCCCATTTGGGGACCCAGTCGGGTCAATATTTTTCCACCCAATTTGGGGCAACTATAATTACAATCAAAAATATTTATTTGGTTGTTTGTGATGACAACTTAGTTGGCGCCTTGTGAAAATCGACGCTGTAGTCAGCTGCCTGTGTTGTCTGTACTTGGAATGGGCCCTCTCTCCATTAAGCTGAGTCAGAAATATGTTTGATGAATGGGTAAACTAGGTAAGAAACGTATCTCAAAAATAGTAAAAACAACCTTTTATTTAGGGTAAGTATATTGAAACAATCGATTTCTAGGGCAGCTAAAGGTCTCACCTCATCAGAAAAAAGAAATATATAGTAAGAAGAAAAATAAAGGGGAAGAAGTCTCAAAAACAAGTGGCCCTTTATTTTTCTTCTTACTATGTACTTTTTTCGCCTGATGAGGTGAGACCTTTAGCTGCCCTCGAAATCGATTGAGTGTTTCAGTATACTTACGCTAAATACAAGGTTGTTTTTACGATTTTGATTGTCATATTAGCGTGTTTCTCTTCTAGTCTAAGAAACGTATCTGTTGTATTTCAAAGAAGACTTGAATATTCCCGACGACATGTGTCTTTTAGAGCCACGAATGTGCTGATATAAGAATATGGCGTCAGCCTACACAGCTTCCTTGATATAGAGGTTGCTAATTAGAATATTTGCAATTCAAAGCAACCGCGACTGTTTATGATAATCAAGGGCACTGGATGCAATCACTCACTATCGGTCACCATGAGGCACTAAACTGGATGCTGGAAGATGGCATTCATTACTGTACCCTCTAACGCGTATACGACCACCAGTGTAATCTAAGGTAAAAGCGGGAATCTAAGAAGCATGATTACTTGGTAATTTGCACTCCTGCGTTCATGTGACCACAGTGACCTGAAACATCGATGGTTCACTATTAAAGCAATTTTCCGCATACGAATAAATTCATACAGTGATCTGCGCAGAATATTCTCACGAATCGTAGAAAAAGGCCAAAGCATACTTTAAGTTATGATTATGTGTAGCAGTAGCTGGGTTCCTGGTAGCCACATTTATCATTGCTTGGTGCTGTGACATACGTAATTAAATTCGGAACTTTCTCCGTCATTGGTTCTTTTCAGTTTACGATTTTTATACTCGTATCATTATCATGATATGTTTTGTCCGAGCAGCAATGACGCTGCATTGCGAAAATCGTATCCTGTTGTACGCAGGCTTTTCATTCATCTCCTTTAGAATCAAGTAGCTGCCCGAACGGTATAGTGTAGCGACGCTGAATGCAGTGCCGAAGGAACCGGGGTCGAATTACGGCGAAGGGAAAATTGCCCGAACTGGGTAAAAAAAAATTGCAACTGAAATAACAAATTTAAAGAGTTTTTAAAATTATTGTACATTTTATATCCGTGTGCTTACTTTGATCCTTCATTAGGATTAAACTATTTTTACGATCAGCGACTTTTCACCGTAATCGCGAATGGGCAATTTTTTCCCCACCCCAGTTGGGGCAATTTCTTCCCACCCCAGTTGGGACAATTTTTTCCCTACCCCAGTTGGGGCAATTTTTTCCCCACCCCAGTTGGGGCAATTTTTTCCCCACCCCAGTTGGGGCAATTTTTTCCCCACCCCAGTTGGGGGAATTTTTTCCCACCCCAGTTGGGGCAATTTTCCCCCACCCCAGTTGGGGCAATTTTTTCCCCACCCCAGTTGGGGCAATGTTTTTCCCACCCCAGTTGGGGCAATGTTTTTCCCCAACCCAGTTGGGGCAATGTTTTTCCCACCCCAGTTTTGGCAATTTCCCCCCCAGTTTGGGCTTTTTTCCCCCACCCCAGTTAGGGCTATTTTTTTCGCCCCAGTTGGGGCAATTTTTTTTCGCCCCAGTTGGGGCAATTTTTTCCGACCCCAGTTGGGGCGCAATTTTTTTTCCACCCCAGTTGGGGCGCAATTTTTTCCCCCACCCCAATTGGGGCAATTTTTTCCCACCCCAGTTGGGGCAATTTTTCCCCACCCCAGTTGGGGCTATTTTTTCCCCACCCCAGTTGGGGCTAATTTTCCCCACCCCAGTTGGGTCAATTTTTTTCCACCCCATTTGGGGCCCCAGTCGGGTCAATATTTTTCCACCCAATTTGGGGCAACTATAATTACAATCAAAAATATTTATTTGGTCGTTCGTGATAACAACTTAGTTGGCGCCTTGTGAAAATCGACGCTGTAGTCAGCTGCCTGTGTTGTCTGTACTAGGAATCGGCCCTCTCTCCATTAAGCTGAGTCAGAAATATGTTTGATGAATGGGTAAACTAGGTAAGAAGCGTATCTCAAAAATAGTAAAAACAACCTTGTATTTAGGGTAAGTATATTGAAACAATCGATTTCTAGGGCAGCTAAAGGTCTCACCTCATCAGAAAAAAGAAATATATTGTAAGAAGGAAAATAAAGGGGAAGAAGTCTCAAAAACACGTGGCCCTTTATTTTTCTTCTTACTATGTATTTTTTTCGCCTGATGAGGTGAGACCTTTAGCTGCCCTCGAAATCGATTGAGTGCTTCAGTATACTTACGCTAAATACAAGGTTGTTTTTACGATTTTGATTGTCACATTAGCGTGTTTCTCTTCTAGTCTAAGAAACGTATCTGTTGTATTTCAAAGAAGACTTGAATATTCCCGACGACATGTGTCTTTTAGAGCCACGAATGTGCTGATATAAGAATATGGCGTCAGCCTATACAGCTTCCTTGATATAGAGGCTGCTAATTAGAATATTTGCAATTCAAAGCAACCGCGACTGTTTATGATAATCAAGGGCACTGGAGGCAATCACTTCAGTCTTTCGATCCCCATGAGGCTCTAAACTGAATGCTGGAAGATGGCATTCATTACTGTACCCTCTAACGCGTATACGACCACCAGTGTAATCTAAGGTAAAAGCGGGAATCTTTAAGAAGCATGATTACTTGGTAATTTGCACTCTTGCGTTCATGTGACCACAGTGACCTGAAACATCGATGGTTCACTATTAAAGCAATTTTCCGCATACGAATAAATTCATACAGTGATCTGCGCAGAATATTCTCACGAATCGTAGAAAAAGGCCAAAGCATACTTAAAGTTATAATTAAGAGTAGCAGTAGCTGGGTTCCTGGTAGCCACATTTATCATTGCGTGGTGCTGTGACATACGTAATTAAATTCGGAACTTTCGCCTTCATTGGTTCTTTTCAGTTTACGATTTTCATACTCGTATCATTATCATGGTATTATGTTTTGTCCGAGAAGCAATGCCGCTGTACGAAAATCGTATCCTGTTGTACGCAGGCTTTTCATTCATCCCATTTAGAATCAAATAGCTGCCCGAAAGGTATAGTGGTTAGCGTCGCTGAATGCAGTGCCGAAGGAACCGGGGTCAAATTACGGTGAATGTGAAGCGTCCGTGTGGCATGAGGCCACTTTAAATATGCGGCGAGCCGAAAGTCCTCTCAGAGGTTGGTGGTAGAGTAAGAAGGATGGACCCGTTCGCTACCCCCCCCGGGGTGCTCTCCATCAAAATTGGGGGAGGAACTGAGCTAAATGACACTGTCACCAGCATATTCTCAAAACCTACAGACTATTTCTCTACGGTCTGCTCTCATTGGAATAAACATCTGCTTGGCGGTCATATTTGGAATGGCGAGTTATCGTCCTGTAGGCGTGGTAATTAACGCCAAACAAGCGAAAACACCGTTTATTTCATTCGATATTTTTACTTCCTTGTACGAAGTAAAAAGGAAGTATTGTAATCGTGAAAAGTTTCAGGCAACATATTTCAACGAAAATATCCATTTTAACCGCTATCGAATGCAATTTAACGATGTTTTGCGTGATATCTGTGCATAAGGACAGAATAAAAGACACCTTTCCTCCAAAAAAATTATAAAACTGCTTTAAAATTGATTCTGAAAATGATTTTTCGTGGCGTCTGTACGAACGTATGTACATACGTACGTATCTCGCATAACTCAAAAACGAGTAGCCTCAGAACGTTGAAATTTTGTATATAGGACTATAACTATATTTTGTATATAGGGCTATAACATGTAGATGTGCACCTCGTATTTTGGTTGCAATCGGCCGCTCCAAACGTATATAAATATATTTATATACATATCCACTCTGTTACCCGGCTCGGTGATCTCAGTGTCTTTACTCTTACATGTTTGTAAATTGTACATTTTTTGCTTTAAAAATGATTGAATTATGTTGTTTTTATCTTCCGGTTAAGATTTTTATGCCTTTCGTAATTCTGGAAGCAATATTTGTACAATTATCAACAATTTAAAAGCTGTTTAAGTGCGGTTAAGTTTTAAATAACATGGCGGACATATTTGTTTACATTTGAAACAGCAGAATTGTAGATTTGTTGCCAATCTAGAGAAACTAAGCTTCGCAACACAAAAATAACGCCATCATTTATTATTGCGAATTAAATCATGCTTAATTCTTTCTGTAATTTTTTCGAGGATATAAGTGTTTAAGATTTACTACAGATATTTTGAGTTTTTATGTATTTTTGCCTTGTCGCGAAGTGAGAGCTGAATTAATTGAATGAGAAATACTAAATCGTCTGTGAAAAACTGTTTCTTTTCTGTTTTGTTTGCTTAATTTCTTTCATACATCGTTTTAGCTTTATTATAGTATTTGAATAGAACATGTGGCAACGATAATTCTTCAAATGATATCAATTTTCTGCATTCTATAACGACAATAAAGTGTCGTTATAGTAAACAAATATAGTGAATTTTAAAGAGTGCATTTATTCTATTGTGGTTTATGCGTTGTCGACGAAGTAGATTTAATTCAATCCAATCAATTTAAATGAAATTTAAGAAAAAATGCGTATAATTTAATATTCCGTACAAGGAAGTCATGTGGTGTACACATCAGATTTTTTTAGTTTATGAATGAAAGCTTCTAGGTATTGTGTGAAATATATTTTAAATAACTTACTGATTTTATTAATAGTTTATTTGTATTTGAATTTAAACTTTTAAAAGTACGTAATTGTTTTACAAGAAAAATGTGTTTACATGGAGATAGCATATGCACTTTTTCGTCATTTCTGTTAGAAAGTGTCTATTGTGTAAATTTCCATAGCGCATTAATTTATACAAATAAAGGAATATTAAAAAATAAACCAAATGAAAACATTTAATAAACATTTAAGAGCGTCGGATATGTATTCTTTTTTACCTAAATTAAGTGTAACTAAAATTACATTTTATTCCATTATGCGCTATTTCTATTGAAACGCTTTTCGGGATCTTGGATCATAATCTTGCTGCTGGTACCTACTACAAAGAGTACAAACCAGTAAATAAAAATAAGAAAAATTAAGAAAAATAGAGAAAATAAAGGCTTTTAATTTTTAACACCGCACCCGAAGCCGAAAAGACAAATAATGACAAAGTCATTCAATAAAGTTAAAATAAAAATAAATCCGTGTAGAGCAGAGATTATGAAAGCCACGAACGGGGATGGAACCGGCGATCTACAAGTTAGAGAATTTTTTTCCGCGCTCGTTACCGTTGAGCTACGGTTTCTCCGGTGGGTTATACGGTGCTACTTTGGTAGACGGTTGCACGGATTTTGGCGAGTTTTTGCCAATTTTTCTTTTGGCGAGTAATACGACTTATGGTAAACCCATTGCTGGATAAGTTATTTATGGTAACCGATACTTTGTTGACATTTTATTTAAAAAATAATGCGTGTTATTATGCATAAATTCCGTGTTTTAAATATTATTTATGGCTTCTAAATATTAAAAATCAATTTAATTTTGCATTTTTATTTGAAATAAAAATTTTATTCTTTATCATATTTTATGAAATTTTATGCTGTGGATGATGTAATCAGTGACGTCACTTTACTTTAAAAGTAATTGGTTTTAATATCTATAAATTTAATCTAATGTTTTAAACATTATTTATGGCTGTTAAATATTAAAATACAATTTAATTTTGCATTTCTTTTTTAAAATGATTTTATTATGCATGATTATTTAAATAATTTTAATTCTAGGCGTGATGTAATCAGCTCTCTGATTGGTTTTAGAATATTTGTGCATTAATGAGCCGTAATCAGCTCCCTGATAGGTTGCTGAAAATTTGTGCATTACCTCGCCATTTTAAAATTTAATTCATATCTTCGAATTCCTTCAAAAATGTCTCCTTCAAAGATGAATGTTGTTTTTGCTAAGTACCAAGAATTTTTGGTTTCGGAATCAAAAAATTGTCCTTTGAGACCTTATTTTCGCCAGCCTGGCTTTCCTAATCAAAGATTTATTTATAAATTCTTACGAGGGTCAGAGGAAATTTATTTTAAAATTTTGAAGGAAACGTCGCTGATTGTTTCTTCAATGAAGTGCGAAAATGTAGATCACAGATGAAGACCGTTAGAAGAGCCGATTCTGAGATGGCCGTATATGATATTGTGGCTATGTTGGAAGAAATAACCGCTGTAACGGTAAGAAAATTATTAGACATTCCTCCTTTTTTACCGACAATAAACTAATTCCTGTCATTTTAGCTCTAGTGTACGAAGCGTTCTTATTTACTTATTTTAAAGTATTTAATTTAAGTAATATTTAATTCTTTTAAACGCTGGTATGATGGTTTTTAATTTGATATTCAATTTACGTAATATTTTAATCCAATTAAACGTTTGCGCAATGTTTTTATAGTGGTATTTTTATTCTATTTCTATGCTATATGAAAGTAATAATTTAACCTTTCTTTAGTATTTTATACTCGTAGTAAATGTATTTAGTCTATATAATATATACATATATATATATATATTATATTCTATATAACGTATTTTAAAGTATTTAAATTTAATAATATTCTAATTCTTTTAAATGTTGGATGATGTTTTTTATTTCGATATTCAATTTCAGTAATATTTTAATCTAATTAAACGTTGGCACAATGTTTTTATAGCGGTGTTTTTATTCTCTTCTTTGCTATCTGAAAGTAATAATAACCTTACTTTAGTATTTTATACTCATAGTAAATGTATTTATTTACACTAGCCTGCCATCTTAAAAAACGACATTTTCAACAAAAAAATTAATCCATTATTTCTAACGATATTTATTTATTTATTTTTTTTAAGTTTCGAATTGCGTAAAAACAGCGTTTTCAAGATGGCTGACGTTTGTAGAAATCGCGCCAACAATTGCGCCAACGTAAATCGCCAAAAATCCGTGCAACCGTCTACCAAAGTAGCACCGGTTATACACAATTTTTGGTACACCACGCTCAAATACAAATTGTAAAGGCGATGAACCAAAAGTCGCCAAGCACTAGGTTCTGCAACCCTACGTTTCCCGTTTTAACCAATCGGAGCAAACAGCAGTAGAAACGGTCTGTAGCTTTGTGAATAAGCCTGTCACCTGTAAGGTGCTCAAGGCTGTTGCCAACCACAGGTGTATCTTGTCCTCCTTGCTACGAGGTATTTCGTGGGCTTGGCCTGACTATAGCTCAGACAAGTGAGCATTAGTAAACAGCAACAACAACAGAATCAAGTAGGACTTTCTAAGGGAAACTAGCTTAGGGTTATATATGAATGTATGATAATGCTTCATTTGCTCCTTAAGTTTACACTTATAAAAGCTTATTTACTTAATTTTGTTGAAGAACGACATTATAGGTTATCTTTGTCACATTGCATTTTCAAAAACATCGAGCTCACATAGGATTGCTTTACTTAAAGTGATCCTAATGAGGCATTTTGATAAATGCATACATAAATTTATTACTGCTAACAGGGTCATTGTGTAAATGAAAAGTTAAATCTTATTTATAAAAAGAGATGTCCGAGATTAATATGATTCTATTTTAATAGCGCTCGAGAGTCATAAACATTGGCATATATTACATAAATATGAATATACAGGGGTTGGACAAAAATATGGAAACACCTTTAAAAAAACATGTTTCTTTGCTTAATATGGTGTAGAAAACCTGTTGGCATCCAAAACAACTTGCAGTCTTCTCGGAATGGATAAATACAGTTTGGCAAGGGAATATTATACCATTCTTCCTGAAAAACGGTGGCAAGTTCAGATAACGATGTTGGCGGTGGATAACGAGAACGCACTTTCCGTTCCAATGTAGACCACAAAGGTTCGATAATATTCAGGTCTGGTGACTGTGGTGGCCAGGGGAGATGGGACAACTCATCATCGTGCTCAGAAAACCAGTCCTGCACAATGTGAGCTGTGTGAACAGGGGCTTTGTCGTCTTCGAAGACACCATCGCCATCGGGGAACAAAGTTTGTACCATGGGATGAACTTGATCGGCCAAAATGTTCACATAAGTCTTGGCAGTCATGTGCCCTAACACAGTTATCACGGGGCTAGCAGAGAACCACGATATGGCTGCCCAAACCATAACAAAACCCCCGCCATGTTTCACTCTTGGCAACAAGCAGTCTGTATTATAGACTTGAGATAGCGTTCTCCAGACGTAAACTCGGCCAGAAGTGGGAAACAATGTGAAAGAAGACTCGTCAGACCATATTACTCGTTTCCACTGCTCTATAGTCCAGGCTTTATGACTTAAGCACCACCTTTTCCTGTTACGGGTATTAGCATCACTGATGAGTGGCTTCTCAATTGCAGCACGGCCAGCAATTCCCTGTTTATGAAGCTCCCTTCTAATTGTTTTGGTACTCACAAGGTTCGGTAACACAATATTCATTTCAGCAGTAACTTTTGCAGCTGTGGTCTTCTTATTTTTCGTCACAATTGCCCTTAATGATCGTCTGTCACGATCACTCAGGACACACTTTCGTCCGCGCTGTGATTTAGCAGATGATGTTTTTCCACTTTTCAAATATGCGGAATAAATCTTCAATACAGTACCTCTTGAAACACTAAACACCTCGGCTACCTTGCTTACGGAAGCACCTACCATACGTGCTCCAACAATTTGCCTACTTTCGAAGTCTGTTAACTCTGACATAATGCAATGTCAACCTCACATAACAGTACTCCGACAACAACTGAAGTGTTTAGCACATTTACGAAGTTGTATAGGTGGCGTCAGTAGTCAAAAACGCCAGCGCCACCTACATATTTCATTAAAATCTATCTTTCTTTTCAAACATGCATTTTACAAGGTGTTTCCATATTTTTGTCCATCCACTGTATCTACCTCATTAGAAAGCTTTTATATTTCACTACACTATGTACTCAATTTTTGACTTACTTCGTTCACCGTTATCCAGGGAATAAACTTATGACGTGGATTCAAAGCTTCAGTCTTCTTTGCCATTTGATATTCTAGATTATTTCCCAAAGAACCATCTGCACATTTCTTGACGTTATATTTCAGTGCTGGATCTTGAATGCACTAGGGATAAAAACTGTGTTAAAAAAACAGCAAGCTAAATTTTGTAACAACATGGCAATATGAATAGGGCAGATGTGGTCTGCTCCACATATGTAAAAGGCAATTTTCTTAAGCACTTATAGTTTATTTTAAAAATAGAGTTTTTCCCATGATGCGAAATTAAAATCTCAGCATTTTTCTGCACATAAAAGATACTTTTATTGCACAATCATATCGGCGATTAATTGAAAATGACGTTAAATGAGGCACAGAATAGAAGAGGAAGAAAGCTTCCTATTATTGAAATCTACAGTGATGAATGTATGATGCTGATTACAGTGATAGTTGTCTGTGTTTATACTTTCCCAGAGCTCCTGGCGTGATTCCAACGTCCCTATTTGCTGTGCATATCAAGGTTTTTATTTCCATCATTTCCTACTGTTCACTGCCACAGTCGCTAATGTACAGTTTAGCACTCATTTCGGGTTTTCATCCACAGAGAACCCGTTGGCGCTTCGGGAAAGAACCCGTTGGCGCCGTTGCAGTTTTAGTCGCCAAGCTCGAGCCGAGCCGTAAGCGTGATATTTTCTAAATGTGGTTTTTTGTGATGTAAATTCAAGTTAGCAGACAATGGTAGTAAAAATTCACAGAGAATAAATATGTAGATGTAAAAAATAACAGGTTAAACATGATATACGAAAATAAATTTGTATTAAATTCAAGTTAGCACAGAAAACAATGTATTAAACATAACGGGAAGTAAAAATTCATTTAAAAAATAACAATTAGTATTTTTATACTTACGTTTACAATATACTTATATGTATTTTCTCTAATTCATATAGAATACTAATATTTCTATTAAAAGTGTCTTTTTTCACTATTAAGTACTTTGCCTGTTGATTGATGTATTTCGGTAAGAGCCATGCCCATGTAATAAATTTATGAATGCATGAACTTTAATACATCCATTTTACATAGTTTTAATTTTTTTTGAAGTTACTTGCATACAGCTTAAAGCATTTTACGTTGAAACAAATACCTATCCCTTTTTCATAATATATTTCACAATACAAATAACCTTCAACAGTAATCAAATTTTCTTCAGTAGCATTTTAAAGAAAACTAGAACTTTATACATTTTAAAATTATTATAGGGGTTGGAAACCTCATGGTTCTGCGTGCTTACAGCTGTTAATAATCAAGAACATAACGTGAACAGCCATGTTACAAATTAGCATTCGCCCCTCCCGCCATAATTTCTTCCTTTGATCCCGAACTGACGACCCGAGAACCGGCATCTTTCGACGAAAACTTCTTTAATTATGCGAAAATTTTTCTATCTATTCGTTGTTAAAAAATTCAGAAAAAATAATAATAAATAAGAAAAAAATATAAATCTCCAAATGCGAACAACGACAATCTTCGCATAAGGGAATAGGATGAATTAACTAGGTTACCAGGTTTGAACTATTATCGCCAAAGTTGGCGATGTTTACATTTACCGGGTTCTCTGCGGAAGTGCTTCCCTCATTTCTGCCTGCAAGTTTCAACTACCAGCTCAAACAGCTATAATTCTCTCGCCTTTTATAGGCAGCGCTCTGCGATTGCTTACGGGTTCGTAATGGATTGAATAAACTAATGGTAACTTGATAAATTTTCCAAAAGTAAACCTTTACAGTTCTGGAACTTTCTACAGAATTACTGGCACAGCTCTTCTCAGTATGAAAGAACACAATCAGTAGTTAAATATCAAACTACTAAGAACGCAATGCACAGGGCATCTAGAGAGCAAACCTTGCAAGGAGATCTCTCAATACTTCGACTTCAACTCGGGGCTAAAAACTGAGAACTTATACTTCCTCTGGCCTCGTATAATTTTACAACGAGCGCTGAGGAATATCCAGCGTCTTCCATTCCTCGAAATTACTGAAAGGCATATACGGTTAAAGTTATATACAAGGACTGGATAGGGATCAATTACAGTTGCACAGGCACCAGACAAAAATGTCGTTAAAATTGGTAACCTTTGACGATTTTCGCAAAATTTGGCCACAAAAGTCAGTCTCAAAACCCGTCGCCATCTTGTCAATATCTCGCCAGTTTTGCCAGATAGCCATTCACCCCAGTGTTAAATAGATTTGTCTCTGTAATCTTATTTGTCCAGCAAAGCTTCGCATTTCTTGAAGCCGTTCACGTTACATTATACAAAATTCGTAACAATAATTAACCGCCAATGGAAAAAAGCATCACCTTCTACAGGTTAAAACAGCAACGGTTGTTGGCCTGATCAATCAATTATAGTGAATGGTGGTAGTGCTATTTTATAGTTAGCTACTGTAGGCGTTAAGTTGTAAATAGAAGCTTTATCGTTTCGTTTAAAAGGTGGGGTTTTCTGATGTTAGTTGCTCGAAGCATCGTTCTTCTCTCCCCTGTTGCTGAACCATGGTTACAGAGGTCGAAGGACAGTGCTTTAGTGATAAGTTCGTGATCAAGCTAAAGGTCCTACATAAGCGAACTATTAAGGATCTGTCGTTCTTTGTTCCAACTAGTAGTTGTAGTTCTTTATAAATTTATCAAAAACCTTCCTTATGAATGACTGAAGAATTTCCATTCAGACAGTTTTCATAGGACTTGCAAATGACAAATTTAAATCGCACCATTTTCTATGCTTTCGTCAGATGACTTCACCCATCATAAAGAATCAACTTTCTGACAGGACATCCACACCACTTCTCTGCGCAGTCCATTAACTCAAGTCAGCTGGTGGAGTTTTCATACCTTTTACTCAAGATGTACTTTTTACGAAAGCTATTTACTTATTTGTAACAAATGAACAACTGAACTTCGAATGAAATCGGAACTCAAAGGACCAGAAAGAACTCTTTACGAGAGGTGAAGTCACTGATTTCTCTGTTTTTTCATTTTTTGCAGTCTTCATGTGTTCACTGCGGTGCATACGTTTTATACAGATTAAGTTTCAGCAAATATTTTTAATAACGTGGCTAAAGAATTGAAAAGCTAAAGAAAACATTTTATCCAATATTACCCAATAATTTAACTGAAAGCCAAGAATTTACATAAGATTTCCTAATGCATACAATAAATATTTCTACTGAAGAAGAGAAGATTGACTTACTAAATCAAGGGACGCATGTTGAGATGGACTATGGAAAGCACAGTTAATGAACTTGATCCTGCTTACTGTATCATTCACAAAATATGTGTAACATGTCTGTAAAAAATATATATATATATATATAAATAGGTAATTCATCACAAACCTTTAAAAAACATTTTCGTAAGCATAGATGTCTCCAACTTTGTTTTCTTTTTCTTAATAAATAAAAATAATTCTTTGTTTCAAAAACCTCGAGACAGACTTCAGTAAGTTTTTCCTCCCAAGAGTCAAATTTCCTAATTCAGCAACACCGAACCTTATCAGATTGGTTTGGTTTATTTAATTATGGCAAAGCACACTAGGGCTATCTGCCTAAGGGTAGGGATGCCTTCGTGGAGGACTTTCTAAGGAGCCGTATCAGAATAAAATGTTATTAATTTTGAAATGAAAGGTTTCTAAGGAGCCTTATCAGAATAAAATGTTATTAATTTTGAAATGAAAGGTAAAAAGGATTAAAAACACTTTTCTGGGTATAAGACCCATGCCGTATAAAAATTTTATTTCGTAATTTTTATAACATAATATTTTTTAGATTTTGAAAGTACCATAACATAAATATTTGAGTCAATTAAAACATTTTTGTAACTGCAAGTATACAGCCAACTGTGGAAAAAATAAAGATGAGGTAAGGGCTTTTGTGAACAAAACGTGAGCATGTGTATACGTGTATATGTTACGGTGAAATACCGAAATCTGGAGAATGTCGACTTTCACCGGTGAATATCAACATTCACATAGTCGCTTGGTGCATGTCCGAAGTATTTTCCAAATAATCTTATTTCTGACTTACACCGGTAAATGTCGACATTCACCATGCACTAATGGTGAATGTTGAACATGTAAGAATATTATATTTTCTTCTCCGTCATTCAGTCGCGAAAAAACGCACTTGAGACTTAAAATAAGAACTTAAGAATATAAGAACTTAAAACACACAGTACATTCAAAATGAGAAAGGAAAATAATAGAAGTTAAAAACTTACTAAATTATGTGATTCCAATCTTATTTATTGCAACAACTTAAACTATTATGACACTTTGAATTGCACAAGAGACCCTTGCTTTTACAACTGCATTTATTTGTGGAACACTTCCTTTTGCAAAGACAGCATGTACATATACTCCTCTCTTTTCGACCTACACCAGAGCATATCTGTGATTGTCGACATACACCGGTGAGGGTCCGAATGTACAAGAATGTAATGCAATACTCGATCTTTCACCGACGTATTTGGTGAATGTGGACATTCTCCGGTGAAAGCCGACATTCTCCAATATCGGTCTTTCACGGTAACATATATACTATATATAATATATATATATATATACACGACAATTTTTGTAATATTTTAGTGTAGAAAGGGCTTAAAAATATAAGAAAATTGGTAAAAACTATAATTTTGGATATGTAGATTCATTACCTCAGCAAATTTTATTCACCAAAATGCATAATAATAGCATTTGAAAGTTTCAGATTAACACTTCCAGTTGAGCAAAATAAACAGCCTGTGAATGGAAAGGATTAAAATTAAATACTATTACTGTAAAAGTACTGCTACACTTTTTCTATTACAAAATTTAACAGTTATTACTATTACCTTTCCTCGAAACGCCATTTTCTTAACTTTTCAACAGGTGCTAAAGCAATATTGATTTTCCTTATTTATTTAAACTGGCTTCCATTCGCGTTATTACTTAAGATTCAACACAAATTTTGGTACCTTTCATTTAAAAGGGCGCCTCTTAGCACCAAACATAAATGTTGACATGAAATTAAATAGATGGCGATAACATTAATGATACACAAAGCTTCATGAAGACAATGACTCATTTTTTAATTAATCCAGAACCAATATAAAAATTTTATCACATTAATTTCAAATTAGAGAAAGGCCTAAAACTTCCGATTTCATTTACCACTGCATAAAGAAATTTATCTTTTCGTGCAGTCGCCACCATATGAGTTCGATGAGTAAGGAGTAGTTGTCCGAAGTTGGACTGCTGGTCTGAAAATCACACTTTCAATTTTTCTGCAGCGAAAATTATTCAAAAAAACAGACTCCATTGGAGAATTCGATTTTCTAAAGGCGTTTCACATTTAAGTTGAAGATGATGGTTCGGTAAAACCATCGAAACTAGTCCTATGAAAATTTGCAAATATAAAGCTGATTTTTGTTCTTTGACTTCTAAATTAATATCCTATTTAAGGTTAACTTGTTGGTATTCTTATCTTGAACTTGCTAATCCATGTGCTTAAGCATCTGAAGAGAAAATTCCTAAATTTGATGTCCATTCTTCCTGCTTATTCGCAACTATGTCATTGGATAGCTATTCCTGACGCCAAACGTGGTAATCTTTTCGTGGTAATCTTTTCATAAGATTACCACGTTTGGCGCTTTAGCGCACATTTGGAGACTGGCACTCCGTTGCGAGAGAGTGTCAAATTTTTTATTCGCCCTGGATTGAGCAAAAGCAGCTTCCATCAAGCATGTCTGACAAATATTCAATGTCCAGGAGCTCTTTAGAAAACTTTGATGCAGGTACTTCTGGGGTACGATTTACAGTTTGGAGAATTAAATGAATCTTCGCAACTTCGACTGAGCTGCTTTTCCATTTTCTCATAGGCCCACCAGCGGCCGAGCGGTAAAGTCGCTGAACACTGGTAGTTCGGTCCGAGGTTCGAATCCCGCGAACGGGCTGGCTGCATGGGTGTTTTCGTGGTTTTCCCCATGTGTAACGTGTATACGAGCCAGTTTCCCTTAGAAAGTCCTCCACGAAGGCATCCCTCCCCTTAGGCAGATAGCCCTCGTGTGCTTTGCCATAATTAAATACACACACACACACACACATTTTCTCATAATGTACTTCGTTTATTTTTGTTAATGTTTAGCAATGGTTCTTTAAAATCCAATGATTTTTTGAGTTCAAAGGATCAAAACCTTACAATCCGAAAAAAAGTTCGAGCGCTATCCAATGAATTATGTTTCTTGAAACACTGGAGCATCGTATTTTATTTCTGAAGAATTCCACTTGTTTACAACGTGTAACAATTATTTATCAAGAATAAATAAAAAATATAATTCTTTTTAAGAACTGAATAAATATCAACACCTGTTCCTTACTTTTTCGTATCATTTTCAGAATCTTTTTCTTCTCTTTTTCCTGAACAATAATTTTGTACCTTAAATTCCTGTTTCTAGTCATAACGCAACATGCTACTACGATAAGATCGAATAATAATAAATCGAACTTTTTGACGTAGTAATCTGCTATTTCGATGAAAAAAGAATATGTCAAACACTATTACACAATTGCAACGCATATTTTTTTTTTTCTCTTCATGTCAGAGATACCAGAATTCTAAACTAACAAGCAATCGTGACTAACAGATGTTCAGCCAGTCTCTTATCTTGTCTAAACACCTGTTAAACGCGATAAAATTACCATTTTCCGTAGCTGAACTATGAAAAATTTAACATTTTGTAGCTGAGACTCTTATAAAATGAGCATACTGTAAAATTAAAGTACAAGCAGAAAACCCTTTAGAATATGAAGGACAGCTATGATGATAAATTTGTTGCACGACCCATTTCATTTGTGATGTCAAAAACAGGTGAAGTTCTTAGATTTGATCCCAGTAATTTCTAATAAAAGAAACTTACCTCCAAAATGATTGCAGAAGTATAAAATAAATCGAAATGATTTTTTCGGAAAGTATAAACAGCAAGTCAGTTCAAAATTTATAAAGTAGGAAATTAATAAATCTCTTTTTTTTACAAAATATTTTTAAATAAAAGTTTTATTACAATTTGGAGCCTATTGTAATTTTCACCGTTTTTACATTAACCTGAGCCTTAATGTAATGAATCAAAGAGAAGTACTCAGTCAAGAAATTATATATCTATAAAAATTTTTTATTCAAATTAACACTATTTTATTATAAGTTCACGCTTGAAATGACTTTAAAATCTCTGCTACTAAAATATACATGAAAGTACATTTTTCGCTACATCTAAAGGTTTCTATACTCTTGTAAAGAGTGTAAAATGAACAAATATTCAAAGTTTCGCTTTTAAAACCGCAAATACTCAAATTTGAAGTCCTTTCATTGATGATGGATGATAATAATAGTAATAATAATAATAAACATTTCTCTCAACCATTTTCTCTTGAAATAACATGTTAATGCTAATCGGTTAGACCATATTGCTGATACTGCAAACAAACTAAAAAATTCTTAGGAACGAAATATATTGTTATTAATCTCGGTACATTTGCTCTACTATCATAAAAAATAATGGATATGGTAAAAATGAAAATAAAAATCTAAATGATTGCCAAAAAAATAAGTTTACTTGGATATACTAAATTTTGCCTCAAATTTCTCATTTGCATCAGTATACAACTGGCAGAAATTCGACTTTCCTTTATTTTTAAGAATCGGGCGAACACTCCACAATTGGCATCAAAATAATTAGGTTAGGTTACTCAAATAACGCAAAGCACACACGAGCTCTTTGTCTAATAGGAGGGTGCGTGTGTTATTTGAATATGATTTTAAACCTACGAGGGCACGCTACCTTTTAAAGTTGGAGTTTTAATAAAAGAAAAAAAAATGGTAGGCAGTCTAATAAGGCCTAGAGGAGTACACAAGTAAAATTTTGTGGAGATAGCACTTATCGTTTTAATTATGTGAATGTGCCCACTTGATCGAATAGAGCATCGAAAAGAGTGATGAAACAAGCATTATTGTCAATGAACCGACCGATGAGATGCGGAGAAACAAAGAATACAGACTCTCCAGTTGTCCTAGATGATCGGCGAGCCCGGTCTGGGCACACCTAGGGTTCGCCGTTTGATTTTAGGCAAGATTTCAAGGTAAAAATTTAAAACTAATGTAGAATAAGGAGATTAGCATACAGTCAAAAATATAACATAGAAATTTCTTTTCAAACAATTCCTTTTATACCCTAAAAAATTTGGAAGACTTTTTTGAAAAATGAGGGTCTTAAAAAACTAAACATGGCTAAAATATATAGACTTGTTTGCGTTAAGCTGCCATCTACTATAAATAAAGAAGGTTCAGAGTAACCTATAAATCCTTTTTCATTCAATTTTTCTGTGCAAACAGATGAAAATTTTTTAGGTGTGTACAGACCGGACACACTGTGCCGCAAAGAGTTAAGAGGAGGAATGCCTTCGTGGAGGATTTTCTGAGGGGAACTGGCTGGTATTCGCGTTACGCCTAGGGAGAACCACAAAAAACGACCACGCAACAAGCCCGTTCGCGTGGGAGCGAACCCAGAGGAGGTCGAAAGCGGGTCCTAAAGAAAATCCGGCATGTATTCGCATTACACGTAGAAAAACCCCCGAAAATCAATGAAGCAGCTAGTGCTTTCATTTGAGATCGAACCCAGTCTAACTCTAAACATTCAGCATTCTTAGCTACTCAACTACTTGGGGGGGGGCAAAAAATGTTTCAAATAACATTAAATTAGTTATTAGAAAAAGTAAAGGTCTGTTAGCATTGCTTTCTAATATATACGTTTTTGAAACAAAATATACCTTACACGCATATTTCATTTTACTATTACTTCCGTATCAACCATATCGTCTGTTAGCGCCTGGATACGGAGATTGACGTCAGTTATTTGATTTATACATAGCACATGACATTCAGATACAGCATGGGTTATTTGCTTAAGCTCCACCTGCGTTTTCCTCGAGACAATGCTTATCGACAGTTAGTTTATCAATAAATATTCGCTTTTCTTAGTAACATGTCCATAATCTTCGCTGCTTGCTCTTAGCCACTTTTTGAGTTTTATGCATTTAACTTTAAAATGTTTTCTATTTGTTATTTTCTTAACTCTTCTCCGGTGTTTACAATTACTAATCAAAAGTTATCAACTTTTTTTTCAGAATTAGATCATTACTAAAAAATCGAGAATATTCCAATTTCCATTCGGCGAGTCTGTACTAAAAAATAACTGACAAGTACAGTTATAAGAAAGAGTAGGAAGACAGATCCCGTTTTCAGCTTGATCAAAGTCTTCTGTATCCGGATCGATCTTAAATTACTGAGGCAAGAAATGATGCTATCTTTATTAAAATGGTATTTTATATTTTGAAATTAATTTTATAACAATGATAGATATTTAAATTTATTTCGCATTTAACTTATTACAAAGGCAAAGTATGGAAGAGCTAACTAACAAGGGAAGGGTTGCCTTTAGCAGGATTTGAGAGAGAAAATGGCGGTGAATCTTCGGATTATGGTAACTTGGCAATTTTTTGGCAAAAATTTGGCGACCAACCCTGCTCCAGCAACCTGAGAATTCTTTTTTTGGATGTCATTTTGTTTTCACGAAGTAAAGGCATGTTTTTACTACCTTGAACGAAGTAAAAAGGAAGTATTGTAATCGCGAAAAGTTTCAGACAGCATATTTCAACGAAAATATCCCTTTTGACCGCTATCGAATGCAATTTAACGATGTTTTTGCGTGATATCTGTACGTAAGGACAGAATAAAAGACTCGTTTCCTCCAAAAAAAAATTATAAAACTGCCTTAAAATTAATTCTGAAGAGAATTTTTTGTGGCGTCTGTAACGAACGTATGTACGTACGTATCTCGCATAACTCAAAAACAAGTAGCCTCAGAACGTTGAAGTTTTGTATATACGATTGCTATAACATGTAGATGTGCACCTCGTATTTTGGTCTAAATCGGCCGCACCAAACGTATATAAATATATTTATTATATATATATCCACTCTGTTACCCGGCTCAGTGATCTCAATTTCTTTACGCTTATATGTTTGTAAATTGTACATTTTTTGCTTTAAAAATGATTGCATTATGTTGTTTTTATCTTCCGGTTAAGATTTTTATGCCTTTAGTGAATCTGTATGCAATAATTTTAGAATTATCAACAATTTTAAAGTTGTCTAAGTGCCGCTAAGCCTTTTTTTTTATGGCGGCCATTGATGTTTACATTTGAAACAGGAGAGTACTGGATTTTTTGCCAATCTAGAGAAACTTAGCTTCGCAACAACAAAGATAACGCATTAATTTATTATTGCCAATTAAATCATGCTTAATTCTTTCTGGAATTTTTTTGAGGAAATAAGTGTTTAAGATTTACTTCGTAATTTTTAATATAGAAATTTTGAGTTTTTATGTATTTTTGCCTTCTCGAAGTGAGAACTGAATTAATTCAATGAGAAATACTCAATCGTCTGTGAAAAACTGTTTCTTTTTTGTTTTGTTTGCTTAATTTCTTTTATACATCATTCTAGCTTTATTATAGCATTTGAATAGAACTTGTGGCAACGATTAGATAATTCTATTCTTTAAATGATATAAATTTTGTGCATTCTGAGTTATAATGTGAACGAAATATAATACTGTTAAGTAAATCTAGCGCCAGAGTGTCGCTATGGTAAACAAATACTAGAGTGAATTTTAAAGAATGCATTTATTCTATTGTGGTTTATGCGCTGTCGGCGAAGTAGATTTAATTCAGTCCAATAAGTTTAAATGAAATGCAAGAAAAAATGCGTATAATTTAATATTCCGTTCAAGGAAGTCATGTGGTGTACACATCAGAATTTTTTTTTTTTTTACTCAAAATTTTTTCTAACAATCTGCTAGCCGAATTACGCTTATGCTAGAACTTTTATCGAACAAAAGTGCTTAATCATGACGAAGATTACGTGCGAAATTGTTTCTGAGTGCTTATTAGCTAAAATCACGATCGGAATTTTCCCAAAGTCCTTTTTCACCAGATTTTTTGCACCGCCATTCAAACGTATCTGTAATATCTTTCCTTTCACACAATCTCATTTCATTCCCACATGTTTGGACATTCATACTTATTATATGCAATTAATCCTACGCTCATACACCATTCAAGCAACTCTTTTGGATGATCACATAAATGCAATTAAAATTTGGTGTGGTGTGGTGTGGTGTATTTAATTATGGCAAAGCACACTAGGGCTATCTGCCTAAGGGGAGGGATGCCTTCGTGGAGGACTTTCTAAGGGAAACTGGCTCGTATACACGTTACACATGGGGAAAACCACGAAAACACCCATGCAGCCAGCCCGTTCGCGGGATTCGAACCTCGGACCGAACTACCAGTGTTCAGCGACTTTACCGCTCGGCCGCTGGTGGGCCCAATAAAAATTTGGAATTTACTTTAGAGAGGACCCTGGGATCCAATTATTAAGCAACACTGTTTCACACAAGATAGAAGATGGAATGTACTTCTCAGATTATTGCTAAAGTCCCAGCTACTAACCTTTATCGCCTTACCAAAATGTCACCAAACTACTGTTACCATATTCCAAAGATTAGCCAAAATGTAAATGTGTTAAATTATTCACGTTAACAGATACACGATAAACTATGGAAATGTTCATACAGTCAGCCCGTTCGCTAGGAATCGAACACGGAAACTATCAGTGCATAATTGTCTTTTCCACCAAACCATTTACGAGAGTACTTTTATGAAACTACAAAAAAAAAAAAAAAAAAAAAAAACAGCTGTTAGCATAATAGGAAGTATTGCATAAAACTGCATTAACAAACGTTATCAGCACACCTTTTAGTCCTTAAAAGAGTATTGATAAGAATATTTGCCTATACTTACCTGAGCAACATTTCCATAACATTCTTCTGCTCCATGTTGACACATAAATACGTATTTGCCACCTTGGAGTTTGTACTAAAACAATAAAAAAATTGTGTATCGTAAATATCATCGAAATAGCTAAATATGTTAACATTTTATTAATGAACCTTTTGTAGAACAAATTTAAGATATGCAGAGATTAAAAATACTACAAACCATTTTAATATAAAATTCACAATATACAATTTATTTACTGTTATGCATTTTCAATACATCCAAGTATACATTACAATTCATTTTAAGCAATTCTCGCAGTCAAAGCTGCAACGCTGAATTATGGTGAGAGTTGTAGGCATAAAGAATTGACATTAGCTTTGTAAATACTTTTATGCATTTCTCACTTTTGTTTACAATTAAATTAAAGGCTAAGTAAAGTAGATTACTTCCTGAGTTTTGTGCAAGAATCATGAAAGTAAAAACATGCTAATATGCTATAACATTTATAACAAATTTCTCTAAAACAAATACGAATTAATATTCAAAATTAAAGGGATTATTACACCGATTCATCCAGAAAGTATTATTAAGCATATTCTTCGTGAATTTTTAGCTACCTGTTACAGGCTTGTCA
This sequence comes from Stegodyphus dumicola, assembly GCF_044657685.1. Taxonomy (NCBI): domain Eukaryota; kingdom Metazoa; phylum Arthropoda; class Arachnida; order Araneae; family Eresidae; genus Stegodyphus; species Stegodyphus dumicola. The sequence goes on from NC_140773.1 coordinate 7,882,358, forward strand.
AAAGTAAAAGTAAAGACGATGCATTTTAAAATACAAATGTATTTTAATTTGGAACTTGTCGCAACAAGATTGCAACTTCATCTCAGCTTAGATTTCCGCTACAGGAAGGACAGTGTCAAGCACGGCAACATGCAAAAAGCTGCAAAAAAGATGTCTGTATGCTAGGCGGCTGGTATTGCGTTTCCCGCTTACCTCTCGCAATCGAAGGAAACGTTTATATTGAAACGTAGTCTTATAAATTGGACTGAAAGTCAGCAGAGGTTTCTTCTGTTTTCCAAGTCCTGCTTTGCTTTGCAAAGTGATTATCGATTTGAAGAGCATTACATATTCGATATATTGCATCTAACTTAGGAGAAAGGGGTATCTATGTAGGAGATAATGTTCTTGTATGAGAAGGAGTATCTTTAGATGGGCACACCGACCTCTATATAGTACCACGTGGAAATCCCATTGTTCTGAGGAACCGGGACGACATTCTGGATCTTATTGTTGGCTTGTATGCTGCGGCAAAATGACGATTCCTCCATTTTACAAGCAACTTATGCCTGTCCTCACACTGCTTGCCTCATGCACCAGTTTCTTAAAGAAGAAACTAAAGACCAAATGGAATCGCCAACACGTTTTCTCGTCTAAATTCCCATTTCAGCATGTGTGCGACTCTTTCCGGAGGCATTTTACTGCCGTCCGCTGTTATGATTTAATAACCCTCTCTTCCAACCCTAGACGGGCTTTACGCGATCAATGGACATTAATACTCCTGCAGTTCATTGAAAGTACCATAAACTGTAAGAATTGTAAGAATTGGAGGCTCCCTTGAGCCCACCTGGACACGAGTGCCCCATAGCTCAAAAGACGGGGCCCCGTATCTCCACAAACGAGGGCAGCCAGTAACCCAGCCACCCCCAAACAACAAACAAAAGTACTATATCAAAAATAAGTAAGCACATCTAACACAAAATTGCAGACCAACAAACAAACAAGCAAAAAAATCTATAAACACAAATTCACAACATAGAACACCACAGATAGCTAAAACCTATATAAATACAAAATTCAGTTTTAACAGAAGATTCCTACCAGTGCCCTATTTTCATGGATAAACTTCATTAGACCAATAGAATATGATTTAAAAACTTTACAATTAATGACACTTACATTAAAATCAGTAATGTTAAAAATCTGTGTAATAGGGGCTGTTAAACTACAATCAACCACGAAATGCCTAGCATCACCATCAACCTGACAACTATTACATAATTTATTTTCCTGCAGATTAAATCGGTTGAAATAGAACGGAAACCTACCATGTCCAGTTAAAACCTGATTTAACATCAATATTGTTCATACATTTCATTTTATTTGTGATTTTAATTAGTTCCATAAATCCTTTGTTTTTAAGTGAAGAGAACCACTGTATTTTCCATTTATTAACGTAAAATGTTTTCATTCTTCGAATTGCAATTCTCTTCGAATCTGTTACTTCAATATCCATTGCACTGACATTTGAGACCGCCTGCTTGGCCAGGCTGTCGGCACTCTCATTACCAATAAAGCCTACATAGGCTTTAACCCAATGCAGCTTAATATTTAAATATGAACTCAAAGTTTCTAAATGACTATTAATTTCGACAATTAATGGATTGAAATTGTCTGGGCGGAAGAGCGATGTCTCATACCCTTAACTGTATGGAACATCGCTGTCAGGCCTGTATTGCTATTTGAAGTGATCATACTCACTACCGAGAATTTTTTTTTGTATTTAATTTATATGTCCGAATTTAAGAGATTTTATATTCCTCTTGATATCACAAAATGTAAATACTCTGAAAACCGTTTTTCGTGTGTTTTTAAGTTTCTTCAGAATCGCTTTCGTACTTTTTCAGTTATCAGCAGTTTCCTCATCTGTTGTTTAAATTTTGGAAACCGATGTACTTCTTTTTCCTTGATGTTTTTCAGTTTTATAAGAAGAATAACTTAAAATCCAAAATTTTAATTTCAGACATATATATTTGATACGGAATATGATTTAATAAAAGAAGACCTTTCCTTAGATGAAACCTTTAAAATAATTGCAGTTAGTAACAGAGTATGAAAAATAAATGAAAATTGTTTTAGATATTTAAAAGACTGGATGTTTGTTAAATAAAAAATATCAGAAGTTTCAGAGAACTAATGATCATTATAATAAAATCCTGATTTTAGTCAATAGTGTTTAAGCTATTTCTGAATTACTAAAACATGAAATAAAGTATTTGTAACTACGATGGTTAGAATTACTTATGTATCTAAACTCTGCAAGATGTTTTCGTGTAGGAATTCCTAACATACATTATTCGTTTACGTTTATATTTATACATGGAGATAATCATGAAAACATGGAGTATGGTAATATACATGGAGATAATTATAAAAACACCGCAATACAGCTAGCCTGTTTACTTGGCTTCAAACGTAGAAAAAACAGAAGTGTTTAGTTTGTCCCATTCAAGAACATTGTAGTATGCATCGATAAAATACACAATATAAATCTGAAAACAGAACAACATCTACTTACTCGAGCATTTCCATATGGAACCAGTTCCACTTTCATGTAAGAAGGAATAACCTCATATACAGGTTGTAACTGTTCGGCAAAAAATGCACCACTATCTGGACATAACGACTCATAGTAAACTGTGACTTTAACTGGTCTAGAAACCTGGAAAGAAAGATTTCAAGTTAGAAACAAATATATAAATGTATATGCTTTAAAAAACTGAAAATTTTATGATATATATTCGTCGGGATTCGAAGCTGGATTGAACTATAGGGAAAGGACAAAGATTTATGCTCTCGGCAACTGGTGGATATGTGCCAGGATTTCAATTAGTTTTTCTAAGGAAAATCCTATTAGCCTGGTAATTTCGGCGATAGATGATCCAAAAAACGGGTCTCATCTGCTTACATGGAAATCTGTAGGTCTGGTTTTAACATCATTCCAGAATGCAGAACAGAGGCTGTAGCTTGAATTTTACTAGCAACTGAATGGCAAGTACTAACTTTGCTAGTACTTACTCTTCAACTGTAATGTTATTTTATGAGTATGAGCTTATTACATTCTTTCAAGAGAACATTTTATATTATTTTATGAGTCGTGAGTATAAAGCACGTTCGGTGTTTCCTGTTTTCATAAGCACAATTTTGTTATAGATTATAGTTTTCAGTTACAATATGTTTTAGTGCAGCTTTCTTTGATTTCCTATGAAATAACCACGCTCCAAAACCTTAAGAATTTTTTTTGGCGGATATGAAAATGCTTGTTAAATTATATTATGACAGAAAGCTAAGATTCGGCAAGACTGCTTGACGAATTACGCAGATTTATGACTATCCAGCCTGATCACCCGAATAGTGCTATCCAGAAAGTACCGTAAAAAATTTAAAATGGGTTAGAGTGTAGAATTTATAACATGCAGCAATTGGAAAAATGCATTACTGGTATTTGCGTCTCATCCTTTCTACCGTAAAAGGTGATTGCCATTCAGTTACGACAGTTAGTGAGGATATCGGCAAATGTTCCTGCGGAATTCTGAAGGAACTGATGCCTCTTTTATTTAATAAACAATCAGTATTCGATCGGTTTCGTTACAGCACTTCATAAAAGGGCTTTCGATGAGTTCTATTTTATTAGGCCATTCGGAAGCTTCGTTTAGAATGCTGGAGTACAAAGTTCCCGTTCCAAGTCTATTACTGTTTTGTTAGCTGACCATTTCATGTCCATTAAATACACACGTTTTTGATGGTAAGGTCTCATAACACTCATAACATTAAAAATAATCCACTACCTGCTGTTCTGTAGTAAGCAGGTCAAGAGTTCCAAAATACAAGAAAAAGAATACAGCAAGTATTCTAAATCCTTGTTTACAAAAACAAAAGATAGCGTAGCTTATCGATAATCATCTGGGTTACACTAAACGAAGCCGCAGATGTTATGAACGCGTTACGATTTCACGCTTATGCATAACTGATCTTGCTCTGCTTCGTAGCATTTTCACGGTTGATGGGATGATACGTAAATACGAATGGTTCTTCGATGAGATTTTTGTTCAGTCAGAAGTCCGATTCTACACGCCATTTCATCTGGTGAGAAAAGGTTTAGAAGAAAAATACACAAAGATAGTTATAGTAGTGCTAGGGTCTTGGTCTAAGGCAATAGCATGATTAATGAACTTATATTGAAATTTCAAGCTCTTAACAATAGCCACATGACAGGCGACCTCTTCTTTAAAGTTACTAAATGCTATTTTCTTTTCTTTCCAAAACGTCTAGTTGAACCATAATAGGGTAGAATCTACTAGACAGCGAGGACTCTTTGGTTACGCATACCGTCTCATTAATCTAGAATATGACACGGCCCACTCCTCATTCTACAATCCTCCGCATTAAGCGGGAAGTAAGAAATCAGGCAATATGCCGCTTTGGAGAACATTACTGTTATCATTTTCTGCCGCCAATCCCATACTTGCCGGAGACAGACGTCTTAGGTTTTTTCTACACCTAGTTCAACCCTAGTCCGCGAGGTTAACACTCCCAGTTCTCGAGTCTCATGACGGGGGCGGCCTTATTGGCCTGGAGATCTGACTAGTCGTCAATGATGCTGCTCACCAGTATTAAACGGGCCGCTCCACCACACGGAGAATTACACGGAATTTGGTGGACAAGGAACCAGTTGCTACACCGCTACCGATATCCCTAGTTTGGTGACTTAGCATCAATTCAATCAATCAATGTTGCTATTGCCGGAGTATTGCAGTTGTAACGCAATGTTTCCGGTTTGATGAAACTTTTGCCGGAACGGCGCATGACATGGAGAGTACAGACGAAGGTAAAATCCCGAGGAAAGGCTTGGCAGGAAGGAGGGGCCTAAAACATGGAAGGCGTAAACAGAAGTTCAATCGTAGCAGGTCAAGGTACATACAGGAGAGCGACAGGAACGCAGAGTCCATCGTTTCGATGCTCCATCAATCCCCTTTGGTCCAAAGGAATAATACGATCTTCCCTCGATGTTTTGGAACTGCCAGGCTTGTGTTTTTATCCCCCGGGCCGCGACTGTTAAAGTACAGATCCGAGCCAGTACAATAAACGAATGCCGGGATCTAGACAACGAGGAGACTTAGGCTGCTATCACACGTCGGTTTGTTTCGGAAGAACAACTGTTTGGAACAATTTTTCTGCTTTGTCACAACAGCCAATCACCACATATCGCTTTGGGGGTTAACGCAGGGGAAACTGGTTCCCCATTACAAACAAAGTGATAGCATTCGAAGCTGATAGCTGATTGGTTGAAAACGAACAACTTGCAATTTTTTTGGAAAGAAAGGAAAAAGTCGCACGTCTTTCTTTCAATAGTAAAGCAGGCAGAAAAATTGTCCGAAATAGTTGTTCGTGTGAAACAAACGCCGTGTGATATGGGCCTTACCAGCTCCTTTAGAGACTTGATCCGACTGAGCACTTATGGGAGATCATGGGGAGAAATCTAATTCGCAGTTAAAAAATAAGCAAGGCCTAACCCTTTCTCTGAAGGAGGAAATTTGTTTAACGCTTTCCGGAACGCTACCTTATAAAGTTGGAGTTTTGATTAAAAAAAAAAGGTACGCAGTCTAATTAGGCCTAGTAAGTCTAATTAGTACACAAGTAAATTTTTGTGAAGACAGCACTTATCTTTTAATTATGTAGGTGTGCCCAAAGTGGGCACACCGATTGAATAGAGCTTCGAAAAGAGTGCTGAAAATGCTGAAACGAACTGAACAAAATGCTGAAACGAGCATTGTTGTCAATGAACTGACCGATGAGATGCGGAGAAACAAAGAATACAGACTCTCAGTTGTCCTAGATGATCGATGAGCCCGGTCTGGGCACACCTAGGGTTCGCCGTTTGATTTTAGGCAAGATTTAAAGGTAAAAATTTAAAACTAATATAAAATAAGGAGATTAGCATACAGCCAAAAAAATAACATAGACATTTCTTTTCAAACAGTTCTTTTTATACCCTAAAGTAATCTAGAAGTTTTCTTTGAAAAATTAGGGTCTTAAAGAATTAAACATAAATAAAGGAGGGTGTGTGTGTGTGGTTATGGGAAAGCCTCGAGGGATATCTGCCTAAGAGGAGGAATGCTTTCGTGGAGGACTTTCTAATGGAAACTGGCTCGTATACACGTTACGCATGGGGAAAATCACGAAAACGCCCATGCAGCCATCCCGTACGCGGGATTCGAACCTCCGACCGAACTACCAGTGTTCAGCGACTTTACCGCTCGGCCGCTGGTAGGCATAAATGAAGAAGGTTCAGAGAAACCTATAGTAACCTATAAATCCTTTTTTATTGAATTTTCTGTGCGTATAGAAGGAAAATGTTTAGGTGTCTCCAGACCGGATACACTGTGCCGCAAAGGGTTAATGACATGCGTCAATTGGCATATTTGTTTATGGCAAAAATCACAAGTGCTATCTGCATGTCTAAGGAAGGCATGCCTAAGGAAAACTGGCTTGTATTCTCGTTACATATGAGGAATGCTTCAAAAATCAAACATACTGTACTGAGCCCATTAACTTTATTTATGAACTTTGGACTAAAAGATCTGAGCTGAGTACAGTCTTAACTGTAACAAATATCCTCACATAACAAGAATCAGATTCCCAGTATATTAGCAAAATCAAATCCCATATGTTTATATGTTATACTTACATAAAAATGCAAAATTCGTAGTTCAATATGCCTAATGCAAAAATTTAACTCTAATGTATTTACGTAATCCAATACTTTAATGAGTATACTCAACATTTGTGTTATATTATGTAATTATCTTCTTATGTTTAAATGTAATAACTCCGATGTATAACTCCAATCTTTCTTAGGAAAGAGAGTATGGTTTTTCATACTCTAGCTGGTTAAGGTATTGGGGCAATACGTGTTCGTGCACCTTTACCTGTTAGTATTACACATTAGAAATTTCTTGCCTTCCACTAGGAACAGAAAGCGGGGCAAGTTACTAATAATTACTGATGATATCTTGGTTGCTAAAGATTGTTATGTGCTAAATAGCAAGAAAGTTTTGTAGAAGACGTATTTATTTTGCTTGGTTAAACACAAATGAAAGATTTATGCAAGTTCAGCTGTCCGGACAAAATATCAATGATATTCAAGTTCAGCCACTTGGCCTCTTTTCAGACAAAATATATTGATTGATAAAGTACCTTTTATCCTGTGTCATTCAACTCAGTTTCATTGATATCAAAATATGTTGTGTGTGTGTGTGTATTATGGCAAAGCCTCGAGGGCTATCTGCCTAAGGGGAAATGCCTTCGTGGAGGACTTTCTAAGGGAACCCGGCTCGTATACACGTTACACATGGGGAAAACCACGAAAACGCCCATGCAGCCAGCCCGTTCGCGGGATTCGAACCTCGGACCGAACTACCTGTGTTCAGCGACTTTACCGCTCGGCCGCTGGTGGCCCCCACCAAACTACCTCAAAATATGTTAAGACAGCGAAATATCTATGTATGATGTAAAAGTCTACGAATGCTATCTTAGCGATGAGTGACTATTACACATACCTTTTCTTTATCTCAAATAGCAGATCAAATTGATGATTTGATCCTATTAACTATGATTTTATGATCAGTATTTTGCAATTTGATGACTGAAGATGATTTGTCGAGGGTTCAATTCTGTCAAATTTGGCTGAATTACTATTTTTAGGATTGCATTATAAGGTATTTTTCTCACTTTCCTAGCGTCCTTCGTGGTGTAGTGGTTCTGCACGCTGGGCCGGTATTCCAGAGGTCCGTGGTTCGATTCCCGGCGAAGGCGGTTGCATATTTTTCATCTTTTCTGCTTCCAGTTAACCCAATGACACTACAGCATAATCAGAAATTTATTGTGAATGTTCAAAGTTAATTCTTGGAGATTTGATATTTAGCACTCTTCTTATGCGATTGATTAATTCATTTAGGCAATGCACGCAAGTTTCTTGTTTAAGCATTGCTAACCGATTTAATTTAAGAGCACGCAGGGCGATATGCCAAGCGAAGGATACTTTCGTGAAGTACTTTTTAAGGAGAATCTAGCTCGTATTCACATCACACTCGGGTAAAATCACAAACGTCTTCTGCCGCCTGCTTGTTCGCTAGCAAGAGAACTCGACATGACTGCCTTAGGCGCTAAGTCATTGGCAGCTTTACCTTGCGTCAGTCTTGCGGCACCTCCTTTACCTTGCGGCAGCTTTACCTTGCGTCATTGGCAGCTTTACCTAGTCATTGGCAGCTTTACCTAAGGTTGCGTTCGTGGAAGATTTTCCAAGGAAAAGTGGCATGTAGTTACATTACACATGAGCAAAGTCACGGAAATATCATGCAAACAACTTATTATAATACACTATTTAGTGCATAAATTTGCCTTCTACAAATCTTGCCTAACAGTAAGTAACAATTCCAGATAAAACGAAATTGATGGCAAGTATGTGTAAAAAAGAATATTTTTTAATAAGTGCATAGAATATTATCTTTTCATTTAGGACAGAATGCTAGTTTTTAATAATAAGCGTAAGAAGGAAGCATAGGGTTCATACAGCTTACGGAATTTGATTTTGTATGGTGTCAAATTGTATTTAAAAATAAAAGTCATCAAATTTCGGTTGAAGCGTGTGACTACTTCGAAGTTTAATCAGCTGTCTGTTGCTAAAAATAGCAAAGATAAAACAAATCGTATATGATAAATGCTGCACATTTAGAGTGGTATTTCTTTTTGATAAAAACTACAATGTTGATCCTGTTTTATATCATAGTTAAAACAAAAGATTAGGTAAATACCACTTGAGATTTGAGATTTGGTCTGCATTCATGTAAGATTTAGTCACCAGACTTTCCTTTGTGTTATTTTGATATTATCAGATTTCACAAACCATCACATTTTTTTGAAACCATTAAATATTTGCTTAAACTGGGATTTTATTTTAACAAAGAACAGCTAAAGGTTGTCTCGGGAAATCCGATTTCGTGCCGGATTTTATCAGCAAAAATATCACGAATTTTCTCTTACACAAGAGGAAAAGAAAAAAATTCACTAAAACTTCATGCAGTCAGCCTTGTAAATTGTTGGAAATATTACAGTCACTGCTTCGTTGATTTTGCCAAATGACTATCAAACATGGAGCATTTATTCTTCTTAATTAATTTTCAGAAGTTAAAAAGCAACAGAAAAAACAAAACCTGTAATGAAACTACAGTGGATGGACAAAAATATGAAAACACCTTGTGAAATGCATGTTTGAAAATAAAGATTGATTTTAATGAAATATGTAGGTGGCGCTGGCGTTTTTGACTACTGACACCACCTATACAACTTCGTAAATGTGCTAAACAGTTCAGTTGTTGTCGAAGTACTGTTATGTGAGGTTGTCATTGCATTATGTCAGAGTTAACAGACTTCGAACGTGGGCAAATTGTTGGAGCACGTATGGTAGGTGCTTCCGTAAGCAGGGTAGCCGAGCTGTTTAGTGTTTCAAGAGGTACTGTATCGAAGATTTATTCCGCATATTTGAAAAGCGGAAAAACATCATCTGCTAAATCACAGCGCGGACGAAAGTGTGTCCTGAGTGATCGTGACAGACGATCATTAAGGGCAATTGTGACGAAAAATAAGAAGACCACAGCTGCAAAAGTTACTGCTGAAATGAATGTTGTGTTACCGAACCCTGTGAGTACCAAAACAATTAGAAGGGAGCTTCATAAACAGGGAATTGCTGGCCGTGCTGCAATTCAGAAGCCACTCATCAGTGATGCTAATGCCCGTAACAGGAAAAGGTGGTGTTTAAGTCATAAAGCCTGGACTATAGAGCAGTGGAAGCGAGTAATATGGTCTGACGAGTCTTCTTTCACATTGTTTCCCACTTCTGGCCGAGTTTACGTCTGGAGAACGCTATCTCAAGTCTATAATACAGACTGCTTGTTGCCAAGAGTGAAACATGGCGGGGGTTCTGTTATGGTTTGGGCAGCCATATCGTGGTTCTCTGCTAGCCCCATGATAATTGTGTCAGGGCACATGACTGCCAAGACTTATGTGAACATTTTGGCCGATCAAGTTCATCCCATGGTACAAACTTTGTTTCCCGATGGTGATGGTGTTTTCGAAGACGACAAAGCCCCTGTTCACACAGTTCACATTGTCCAGGACTGGTTTTCTGAGCACGAGGATGAGTTGTCCCATCTCCCCTGGCCACCACAGTCATCAGACCTGAATATTATCGAACCTTTGTGGTCTACATTGGAACGGAAAGTGCGTTCTCGTTATCCACCGCCAACATCGTTATCTGAACTTGCCATCGTTTTGCAGGAAGAATGGTATAATATTCCCTTGGCAAACATACAGGAACTGTATTTATCCATTCCGAGAAGACTGCAAGCTGTTTTGGATGCCAACGGATTTCCTACACCATATTAAGCAAAGAAACATGTTTTTTTAAAGGTGTTTCCATATTTTTGTCCAACCCCTGTATGTTGTTGCTTTCGTGTTTAAGATGAAGCCTATTCAAATAATGCCATGGACGAAGATGGCAGCTCTTGCGATCTGGCAAAATGTTATCATCGTAGAGATTCGGTCCAGTAAACAATACCCAAGGTTTTAATAATTCAGCAAGAACGGCCGGTAAATCAAAAATGTACGCAGTTGTCAATGCAGTGTCCGGGCAGTTTTCATAGCTTCTGAAAGTTTTCCTATTCTCTCTGCCAACTAATTTTCAATCTTCTGTAATGGCCAGTTCTAAGTCTGACTGTGGTTTTAGTTATAAATCGATCTCCACTGATGCTATAGAACTGATGTTTTATCGAAATCTAATGTTCCTTCAATCTTAATTTGGCTATAGCATTTACGTGCGAAAGGGTGGTATTTTTTAACTATTAATGTTGAAATCACGAGCCTATTTTGCCAGTTTATCTTCTTTCTCGTTACCTGTGGTGTTGTTGATAATCTCGTAAATTGAGAACTAGCATGTAAATTTGCTTTCAAGTATTAATATACATTTTATGATCCTTTATACCATCGATAAAATGTAGTTTTTCTACACCTGCATAAGACATGCATCCCCAAACAGTAACAAAACGTTCGACATGCTTTACCGCTGGTCAAAGATCCTTCAATTCAAATTCAAATTTTAAAGATTACTAACTGCTTCAGATAAATTATACTAACTTTCGTCACTAAATAAATTCTTTTTCAAACGTCTGGGGGCTCATTTACATATTTTTGTTTAGAAATGATGGTCTTTTCTTTATACTGATATCAGACTTTTTTTCCCCTCGAGGTGATCGTCTTAAACCAAAATCTTTAAAAGCACTTCTTACAGCTTGGATAGAAACTTCTTTTTTAATTAATAGTTTCAAATCTGAACCACTAAATGTAGGATCCTTTTTAACTTGTTGTTTTTAACTTGTTGTTTTTAACTTGTTGTATCATTTATCATCCTGGTCAACGTTTCTGATCATCTACTTCTTGTCCTGTTTACAAAATTTGTTGACTCCAGATACCTTTTTACTCCATATTTTACAGCCGAGAGTGACCATTTAATAGTCTGAGAAATTTTCTCATATATGTTTCCAGATTTTCTCATATTAATTATAATTTTCTTTTCTTCAGTTGTAGTTTATTTTCCTCTTTGAGACATTTTTAAATTTTCCGTATAACATTGCTGAAATGAGTATGATTCAGGCACAGAAGTTTCAAACAGCCTTAGGGCAAAACTATTAGAACATTTAAGAATGCCTTCAAGGATTAATTTAAAATTTGTAACCCTTCAAACGACTTACAAGTGGTCAGAGTCGAATACGTTTTGGACAGGTTGTTAACAAAAAAGTCGCTTTTATTCCACTTAAATTAATTTTTTCAAATATGATTTTGTGTTTAATGACTACTATAGAATTTAATAAAGATTACAATAAAAGAAGGTTAATAAATAATCAGAACTATATTTTTGTATCATTTTAAAGACATTGATTAGCAAAGCCGAATACTTATTTGACAAACCGTATGGAATATCAGAATTAGAAAGACTTTAAATTAAATTATAAACGTGTGAAATCTCTTTCAAGTGCCCTATCAAGCTTAAAACTATCTACGAGAAAAGAACCGATCTTTTTCAAGGTAAACCTTTAACTGCCGAGGGCAGCTTAGAGTTGAAATAATGAGGGCTACCGTCATTTTTTATATCGAATTCTTCTCAAGGTTACGCAAAAGACCTTGTTTTTCATCAACTGTGAGTTTCTTTTTATGTCCTATTGACTCTAAATGTTAAACAGTACAGGGAAACAATAGCTATAGATGAAATATATCTAAAATCTTTACTGTTTGAAATCAGTCATAAGTAGAAAAAGTAACAATAAAATTTTCTTATTTTGAATCTTTGTATTAAAGTTTCAAGACATTGCATAAGAAAAGTTCTATTAATAATAATAGTTTTATTGCTTTTGATTAAGTAATTGGAACTATATTTATTTAATGGAAGTAAAAGTAAAAATGCATCACCAAAAGCTTTATTGCGAAACAAAAAGGCAATTATGTTGTTGGTTTAGTAGCTGCTTACATTCGCTTATTCTGAGGAAGTCAGTCCAAGCCCCCGAATTTCCCTTTGGCAAGGAGCTCTAGATTGGCGCTTGCCGTTGGCAACAGCCTTGAGCATCGTTCGGGTGACAGTGCAATTTGGCTCAGTTCCGCTCCCCAAATTTGATGAAAAGCCCCTCGGGGGGATGGCGGGTCCGAGAGTCTCCCACCACTCTCCCTTTCCACCAAACCACACGAAAGGACTTTCGGCTCGCCGCATATTTAGAGTGCCGACATTTAGAGTGCCGCACCCACACTATACATTTACAAACATCCATGCCTTCTTCGGGATTCGAACCGAGCCCTTCAGCACGGTAGTGTGTGTGTGTGGGATTATGGCAAAGCCTCAAGGGCTATCTGCCTAAGGGGAGGGATGCCTTCGTGGAGGACTTTCTAAGGGAAACTGGCTCGTATACACGTTACATATGGGGAAAAACACGAAAACTCCCATGCAGCCAGCCCATTCGCGGGATTCGAACCTTGGACCGAACTACCAGTGTTCAGCGACTTTACCGCTCGGCCGCTGGTGGGCCTCAGCACGGTAGTCAGCGACGTTAACCACTATACCGTTTGGGCGGCAAAAGGCCAATTATTTTACCTACAAACTAACTAATCGAGAATTTTTTTTCCGTTTGAGTTTTCATCGTTGCTCCGTCTGGTACATTTTCCAGAATGGATTTAGTGACATCCGTTTAATATTTCTGTTGTAATGTCAGTTTTTAATTGGTCAGTGACCTTCCTCAAATCGAGCGTATTATAGCAACAAAAATGCTGCAAATCACTGAGATATTCTGAAACTGATTCTTCTAATTTCCAGAAGTACATTGACATTTTAAGTCATCGTGATATAATAAGAGAACGAAAGAAATTCGTTAAGCTACATTGCCCGCTCTCATTCTCTTGTAGAAATGATAAAATGGCAGTCACGTATTAACGCAATCACTTTTATAAAATTTGGCGATTTCTTACAGATGAAAATGTATCGGGTGCAACATGGTGGCATTTGCGTCTTTTTTTGAAAGATTCCCAAACTATCAATATGTATCGTAAAACGGTAAAAAACATAAAGAAATGAAAAGAAAACATGTTCTTAAAAAAGCATCAAGGAATTCCAGCTATCTAAGAAATGTTCTCTTTAGAAAATTTTTTGCAAAAATTCATTATTCCCACAGAACTTTTACAGCAGTTTCTTCCATTGGTAGCAATTTCCACAAGCTTATAATTTAAAAGTAATTTAAGGCAAAAAAGTCACAATTGGTTTATAAAAACCTTTGGAACTTGGAATACAACAAACAAGTATGCATATGAAAATGGCGGCGTTGCTTCACTGAAGGATTCTTGTGAGTTGCTAGAATCTAACACATCGTGAAAATTTAGAGACTTCTAGTAAAGTGGTTGCGTTAATACGTTAAGACCCATTAAATATTTTTAATGGTGGCCAGATCTAAACCAGCAATTAATAAATAAGCCAAAGAGTTAAGAATGTTTTTTCAAATTGATGGAGAATAAATCAATCTTGATGCGAATTACCCACGTTCACAGTATATTAGGCCCAATTACTCGTATAAAATATAGGTTTATAAACAGCATAAATGTCTTATTACATGCCTGTTTTACTAATATTTCTTAACCGCAAATATTAGTTTCTCTACTAATTAAAATGTTTTCAAGCAAGTTTCGCGCTTTCATTCTTCTGGTTACCTGTCTTTTGGACAAAAAATGATTCAGAAGTAGTGACTATTAACCATTTCATACTTGAAAAAGGGCTGTAGTCTTGTGTCTTTTTACTGTAACAGCTTTGTTAAGAAACTACGGTTAATCTTTGGATTATGGTAACTTGGCGATTTTTTGGCGAAAATTTGGCGACTAACACTGCTACAGCAACCTGCTAGTTTTTGTTTGGATGCCATTTTGTTTTTCCGAAGTAAAGGAATTTTTTTTTTACTTAACATTTCCAACATTTTTTTTCCAACAATCTGCTAGCCGAATTACGCTTATGCTAGAACTTTTATGGAACAAAAGTGCTTAATCATGACGAAGATTATGTGCGAAATTGGGACAAAGTGCAGAATCGCCCACTGCTTGCCGCGTTTTTACGAATTGCACATACACGGTATCATCCATGTACACGTCGACCTATTTTCACTTAAAAAACATCCCAGAATTGCACAAAAATGCCATTGCGCACACTCTTCACTTTATCCATGTACACTGCTAAAGTCCTAGCTAGTAACATTTATCGCCTTACCAAAATGTCGCCAAACTACCTGTTACCATATTCGAAAGATTAGCCGAAACGACTTGACCTAGTAATTTTAGAAACTGTCCATTCAGTTAATAGCTCTGAAGAAACAACATTACAAGTAATTTATGTTGGTAGGCGTTGTAAAAAGTACTTTTTACAACTTAGTGGTGTTTTTTTGCTGGGCATAAAAAGGATATCTTTAAAGTTCTTTTGAATTCATAAGCAGCATAATAGATACATGAAATACCAAGTATATCTTAAATGATATTATTTCCTATGATTCTGAATAACATTTCATAATTTTTTTAATAACAGTCTGAATGAATTGTATTTAAAGTTTGGGATCTTTAGCATTACAGGTCAAATATGCGCCAAACAATTTTCAGTAGAAAGATATAATTCTCAATAATATAATATATTTATTATAAGTCTCAATTCGCCTCCACAATAATTCCAGGGAGAAAATGTTCCGCCGTTTAGAAAAGTGTACAATTTTTATTCTAAATGTAGAAAATATGTATCTTAGGTTAGTTATTTCAACTAAAAATGTCTATATAGAATAGGGGACTTTGGTATTATCGCAACCGCCTTGTTGAAGTCGCCAAAATGTGGCAACCATGCGCATAACAATTCTTCAAGTAACCATACCGATAACTGCAAATTTCACCAAGCAAAGTCGCCATTTTCGTACATGCTGTTTTAGTTGTATTAGAAGCTGTAATGGGAAATTGCGATATTTTTGGTCTTCAGCTGAATTTTGAAACATGAGCTTGTGGGATTTGCTCGCAAATGAACAAAGTTCCGTGAAATTTTTGCAGGAATGTTCAGCTTCCCATATGATGATGATGTAATTGGATAACCTATTTGGAAATGCAACGTGAAAATGTGCAACGAACACGTCGGAACATGCAACGGTCCTTTAAACTGCAGTAGTCAGATTTATATACTGCTGGTTTGGTTTATTAATTACGAGAAAGCCTGAAGGGCTATCTGCCAAAAGGGAAGGATGCCCTCGTGGAGGATTTTCTAAGAGGAACTGGCTTGCATACACGTTATACATGAGGAAAACCACGGAAACGCCCATGCAGCCAGCCCGTTTGCAGGATTCGAACCTCGGACCTAAACTACCAGTGTTCAGCGACTTTACCGCTCGGCCGGTGGTGGGCCTATATACTATACTGCTGGAGTAAATCATTAACGAGTGTTAAATGTTGCTTGGAAGAATTAAAAATGACTGGTAAGATTGCCGTAGACTGGAATAATTACATGCGGGAGATACCATTTGTAAGTAATTTTATAAAATGCTTTCCGGGATAAATACTATTGAAGTAAAATTAAATATGTACATGATAACATGTATAATATGAAATAAATAACTTCTTACGATTTGAAACTACCATTTTTTTTCTTAAATCGTCAAATTGCGTCAAGGTGGTTGCGATAGTATCGAAGTACCCAGAATAATACACTTTATGAACTTTTCATCGAGAACACTCACTTTGAAAATAGGAGTACAGTTCATAAATACAAGAATAACACAGCGGCCAATCGACTACGTCGACACAGATAGTTTTCTGTAGAAAGCTGTTTGACACGAAGTTTTCTGTAGAAAGCTGTTTGACACGAAACAAGAACAACACAGACAAAATCCAAATTTTGCTTACAAATATTTTTTACAGAGTTATTACCGGCTTATTAGAATATGGCAAAACACGCAAGGGGTATCTGCCTAAGAGGAGGGTTGTTTTCGAGGAAAACTTTCTTCGGAAAAATGGCTCAAGTTACACATGGGAAAAACACACTAAAACTAACCATGCTTCCATCCTTTCGCCGAGAATCGAACCCACCTCGAACTGTCAGTATTCAGCGGTCTTTACCGCTCGGCCACTGATGGGACCAAATACTTTTGCAGACCATATTTAATTAATCTTGATATTTAAGAAAAAGTAGAATTTGAAAACTAGTAGCAAACCTCGGGAGTTTAACTCAAACGAAATGAGAAAATATATTAATTTTTGTTGAAAAGCTTGCTTATTTAAAAGATGATCACTTGTGATTTGGTTGCATAGGTTGAATTATTTGCACGGTCTAAATCATGAACAACCGCAACACTGGACTCCAATATTTATTAATAATGTCCGAAAAGCTGAGTAACATTTCTAATACAGAGGTTATTTACGCATTTTTCGAACGATTTCGATAAAGAATTAAAAAAAAAGCAAATGTTTTGAAATAAAAATTTCTGGCAAATTTTTTTTTTTTAAGTGAGAAATATCATCTGCTGCTTTTAAATTTTTCTTCTTTCAAAATGTTGCATGTAAACAAGTTGTGGATTGGAGGATATATTTTTGCGCTTTCCGAAGAGGAGTGTTCTTATTCCATAATTCAAAAAGGTTAATCTTTGGATTATGGTAACTTGGCGATATTTTGGCGAAACTTTGGCGGCCAACCCTGCTACAGCAACATGCTAGTTTTGTTTTGGACGCCATTTTGTTTTCACGAAGTAAAGGCCATTTTTTTTTAATCACCATTTTTTTCAAACAATGTGCTAGCCGAATTACGCTTATGCTAGAACTTTTATGGAACAACAGTGGTTAATCATGACGAAGATTAGGTGCGAAATTGGGAGACTGCAGAATCGCCCACTGCTTGCGCGTTTTTAAGAATTGCACATACACGGTATCCATGTACACGTCGACCAATTTTCACTTAAAAAAAAATCCTAGAATTGCACAAAAATGCCATTGCGCACACTCTTCACTTTATCCATGTACACTGCTAAAGTCCTAGCTAGTAACCTTTATCGCGTTACCAAAATGTCGCCAAACTACCTGTTACCATATTCCAAAGATTAGAATTCAAAAAAGTTGCGAAATTCGTGGTATTGAAATTTCCAAGTCCAACATAAGCAACATGATTAATCGGAAAGGGAAAATCCTCAATCATTACTTCTGCATAGAAAGAAGCATAGAAAGAAGCATCGAAAGGAATGCCTGAAAAAAATGTACGTACAGTTTTAAAATATAAATCGTTGGTAACAAAAAAAAAATCCGCCGACGCAGAAATCAAATAGGAAGTTTTAAATTGTAATAACAATAAATGAAATGGTAAACCGAGATTCAGTTTGCATGTGATACTATTCTGAATGTAGAGTTTTTAAGAGTTAAACGTAATCGCACTGTTTTTTTTTTTTTTTTTTCCCTCGTACCTAAATTTTACCCGCTTACACGTTTTCAGATGCATACAATTTCCACGTCTTATATTCATACAAGTAACAGTTTGCTAATATGTGATCAGTTTAAAACTATACGTGACGAAATAGACAGAACAGTCTCAAGTATATCTCAAGTAGCTCCCCATAACAAGAATTTCAAGTAATTTTCTTAGTACTTTATATAATATCAGCAAATTTCTTTGCACATTTCAGTTTATCAATTAAAATTTTATTATTTTTTGCATTTCAAATAAAATTTGCTTTTCTTGATAATATTTAAAAAATATCTAAAAGCGTTTATGCCGTGGTACGGTTGTTTTAAAAAAAAAGGAATATTCGAATAAAAGTCACAAAACTTTGACTGCGATACTGCAGCGTTATTCTCGGGCTCTACTGCCTAAACAGTACTTCCGAGAGAAGTATAGAATTCCTTATGAAGTTATAGAATAAATGATAGCTATGGCACTAGCACGCAGGAGGTCGTCTTGGATGGTGAAAAGGAAACGAAACGTTTTATAGAAAGCCATTTTAGTTATCAAGAATCGCAGCAGATTCGCCTTTTTTCCCGGTCTTATTTTAAATGGCTTTTTCTTTAACCGCCCACATTTTCCTCAAGAGGCTTCGCAAATTTAATTTCCGTTGCCAGTTCAAAGAAAAGGCACATTGCAGACGAAAGAAAAGGCACAATACAACTTCGCTCAGTAAATAAAATTAAATAAAAGCAACTTCTAATCATAGTTTTGAACGTCCTTGAATTTATGATTCAGTCAACGGCTGTTATTGTTGTTTTTGGATGACAATTGTTTTATGTATATGCTTTTCAAATTCTTGCTGCGTTCTTTTTTTAATTAACGTTAATTTAAAACCATGAACCTTGAACAATAAGAAATTTAATGGGCTAATCTTTGGAATATGGTAACAGGTAGTTTGGAGACATTTTGGCAAGGCGATAAAGGTTACTAGCTAGGACTTTAGCAATAATCAGAGAAGTACACAGTTCGAATCACAGATTATTTTGTCTCAGAGAAATGAGAGATCATGAGACATGTAATGTGACATTTTTAGGAAAATTCAGATCGTGATTTTAGCTAATAAGCACTTAGAAACAATTTCGCTGCTAAAGTGCAGAATCGCCCACTTATTTGTTTGGCGCTTTTTACAAGAGTAAGAAGATTTGGATTTTTGTCAATTTTCTTTGACTTTTTAAGTGAAAATAGGTCGATGTGTATATGGATAAAGTCAAGAGTGTGCGCAATGCCATTTTTGTGCAATTCTGGAATTTTTTTTAAGTGAAAATAGGTCGACGTGTACATGGATACCGCGTATGTGCAATTCTTAAAAACGCGCCAAGCAGTGGGCGATTCTGCACTTTCTCACAATTTCGCACCTAATCTTCGTCATGATTAAGCACTTTTGTTCAATAAAAGTTCTAGCATAAGCGTAATTCGGCTAGCAGATTGTTGGAAAAAATGCTGAGTAAAAAAAAAAAAAAAAGCCTTTACTTCGTAAACACAAAATGGCGTCAAAAAAAAAAAAAAAAAAAAAAAAAAAAAAAAAAAAACTAGCAGGTTAATGTAGCAGGATTGGTCGCCAAATTTTCGCCAAAAAATCGCCAAGTTGCCATAATCCAAAGATTTACCACGTTTCGTACTGTTAATATATAACACACTGATAATCCTCTACATCGGACATATAAAAGTAGAGGTGAAGAACGGAGATAAATGCAATTAAAACAAAAATATAAAAATTACTGACTTTTTAAATTAGACAATAGTTATTTTCATTTTTAATCAGATTTATAAATGCTATTTTGTAAAGGAATATCGAAGGAAAACTGATTCATATTCAATTTACAATTGGAAGAAAGTACGAAAATAGCTAGTTCAAAACGAAGAATAACGTAGAATAAAGTTTTTACTGAGAGTTACACTTTAAAAGTTTTTACTGAGAATATTTATTTTTAAAACAAAAGCTGAGTTATAAGAGATAATAACACATTTAATTTAACAATACCGTTAGTTATCGTACGTTATTTTTCAGCAGAAAATTGTTTGACGCTTGTTATCTACAACGGACAGATCTGAAATATTTTAGTCTGAAGTTTAACTTGTAACAAAAGCGTAGATTACTCATTTTGCGAAAGGGCTCTATACACTTTTATATGAATTTCAATAAGCAATTAATAATAATCATTTTGCGTATTTCAATGAGAGTTTTCAGTCAAAATATAGAAGCTTTTTACAGAAAATTATAGCAGAAATACTTCTATACATTTTTCGGTACTATTCAGTTTTGAGTACCGTAAAAAATTGCAGCGAAAATGTATGCGCAAAAGTGCCAAATCTAGCAAACGCGCCCATTTAACAGAGCGCCAAATCTAGCGTACGCGCTGATTTCAGATTAAGTAAGTTTATGGAGTTCTATATTTCTTAAGACGCCATTGAAATACTAGTTTAATTTTTAAATCCTTTTTTCATATCCCATGGATTTAACAATTTGGGAATTGGCCATGACGAAAACTCGGCAATAGAATTTTGGGTAAAGTGCAGAATTACCCACTGTTTGACGCGTTTTTAAGAATTGCACATACTCGGTGTCCATGTGCACATCGACCTATTTTCACTTTAAAAAAATCCCAGAATTGCACAGAAATGTGCACACACATGGCTTTATCTATGTACTCATCACCCTATTTCCACTTAAAAAGTAAAAGAAAATTGACAAAAGTCCAATTGTTTTGACCAATTGTAAAAAGCGGCAAACAAATAAGTGAGCGATTCTGCACTTTACCGAGAATATTTTCAAAGAAAAGGCATCATTCATTATAGAAAATTACGTTTGAACAACCAACGAGATGAAATTATGCTTTAGCGATAAATCGGTAGCGAAATAGCGATGCAGGCATCCATTCAGTTATGTTTAGCAGTTTTTATATAAATTATAATAATGATCTGAAATAGTTATTGACTCTTATGCTTCCATTCAGTCATGTTTAGCCTTTTTCATATAAATTATAATAATAAAAAAGTATTATATGAAATTAACCTTTCATCTAAATAAAAACATCAATCTTAAATAGTTATTTACTATTGTTGCGTGCGTACGGGTTCGTTATGAAATGAATGCACAAGTCCGATGAAAAATGAACAAAAATTTATTATTATCACAACAAAAATGCTTAAATTTTCTCAAATTATCATGCAGTATTACAATATCTCACAGTAGTTTTCTTTTAACTACTCAAATGTCAATAGAACGTAATTCAAAACAGCTAAAGAACGCTAATCCGCGAATTCGCTACAATCAACAACAGTAGTTTTCTAAACAACAACAAACTAAGCAACTACTACGAACTGAGATGTTTTCCTCCTTTTATAACATTTTAAAATCACGCGCTAGAATTTTCCAGTACTTTCTCGAAATGAAAAAGAGTTATTTATTTATTTAATGCACGCGCTCTTGTATTTTCAATTTTCCGGCTTAGCTTTCTTTTAATATTCGTCACGCGCTGCACTGCGCGAGAAATAAAACCATTTAATTTATAATTGAACTAACATTTGCTTTTTAAATACCAAATTCGTAACACTGCCCCCTTCCCAAGGACTGCACGTCCCGGGCAGTACAATCCCTGGATAGGAAGCTAAACTTACAACTGTGGCATAAACATTACATTACAATATCAAACAACATGAACAATAAATGCAATAACTAACTTGAACAAATCAAATGCTATCAAATACTAAATACAAATCAAATACTAAATACAAATCAAATCAAATACACATTTAAAAAACAAAAAGGACCATGGTCTTATACTATTTACAATTATTTACATTATGTACTATGGCCATAGTAATGAGCTAACCTGTCGTAATGACCGACTTTAGGTTTAGAGTTCGAAGACTTACGGAGACGTCATTCAGTCTGTTCAGCACTTTACATGGACCATCCGAAGGTGACTGTAGTTTAGGACTGAGTCCTTTTCCTTGAATCGGGTTCCACAACCACACCTTGTCTCTTTTGTTGAATCTATGTCCAGTAGCTCTCGCGTTGTATCTGGTCTTCACTTTCTCCGTCGCCAAGTTCACTCGCTTTCGTGCGGAACGGTGCATCACTTCAAAACGGGCCTTGACATCTTGGATGTGTTCCTCAGGCGATGAAGGCGCATCCGTACGGCGATGAAACAGGCGGTCACAAGGCAGACGAATGTCTCGACCGAAGAGCATCTGAGATGGAGAATAGCTGGTAGTCTGGTGTTTCTTTTCGACCCTAGCATGATTTCGGCTGTTTCTCGAGCTGGTTCTTTCGGACAAAGCGTCGGCATTTCCAGGTGAGGATCCCTTCATAGGATGGATAGTCATGTCTTCAGATCCTGAAAGCAGTTTGTTGTTTTTCAAGTCTAAGGTAAAATTGTATTTCCTTAAAAAGTCCAATCCGAGTATGCATGGATCTGTGATATCCGCCACATAAGCCGTGTGATGGTAGGCGGCACTTCCAAACGTGATGTTTACGTTTAACTTCCCAGTTATGTTGATCTTATCACCAGACGCAGTCTGAAGGGTAACACAGGATGGCGTCCAAATAAGTTTATCTTTAAACTGTTCAGCTAAATCTTTCCTAATGATGGTAACATTAGCTCCTGTGTCAATGATCATATTGCAAGGAACTCCATCGATATTCCCATTAATGGACAGTCCGTTACTGTTGCCACTCACTGTATAAATTTTAAGCGCTTTAAAACAAGGTTTTTCATTATCTGGCAACCTCCGTTCCTCGATATGGTCACTAATTTATTTACTGCGTCGTTGTTGGGAAATGGTGTTATTTTCCGTACCTCGGGGTGTTTTGCAGTTTCTTCGTATGTGGCCTTCAACTCCGCAGTTCCAGCACTTTAGAACTACTTTCTTTTCACTTCTGTTCCGTCTCAAGCCACTGACTTGTCTGGTAAAATCATCTGCTTTATATTCCGTACCCTGGGGTGTTCTGCAATTCCGTCTTAGGTGACCTTCACTACCACATCTCCAACAGCTTACAGCTACTTTGTTCTCACTGCTACTCCGTATCAAAGCATCGACTTGTCTGGCTAAATCATCTAAACGAGCCATCAGTTGATCCACTGGCTCATGGACTCGCACAGCTCTAACTGGGTAGCGATCTCTATTAGTTGCTTCCTGGGCTGCCTCGAACTTCATGGCGTACACTAGAGCGCTTTTTAAATCTTTTACATCCGCCATTCGCAGTGCTTTCTGTATTTCAGGGTCCCGGATGCCATCGATGAAATATTGCAGCGACAGGATTTCCCTCGTTTCTCTCGGGCACTCCGTAAAGGCGAGGTGAGACAGCCTTTCAACATCCATGGCGAGCTCCTGAAGTGTTTCGGTAGGCTTCTGTTGACGAGATTTTAATTGGAGCCTGCAGTAGTCTTTTAAACACTTCTCCCCAAAGCGCAGCTCCAAGGCGCCGGACAGAGCTTCGAAATCTGACCTTTTGTTTTCGGGAAGAGTCTGAAGGATATCCGCTGCGTCTGCTCTCAAAGAAGCGGCGAGATGACAGGCCTTAGTTTGGGAATCCCATCCATTCGCATCCGCCACGATAGAAAATTGTGTCTTATACACCTGCCAGGAGGTCTTCCCATCATATGTGGATAGCTTCAGAGGTGGACGAGCAGGCATTGGTAAGAATTTAAAATCATCACTCCTGCTCCCTGCCGACGCTACGAATTTCTTTAAAGTATCCATTTCTTTGGCAACTGCAGAAACTCTCTCATCAATTTGTTCTTTTACAGAAGAAACTCTTTCTTCTATTTCTTCTTTCACCGAAGAAACTCTTTCTTCAATATGTCCAACTTTATTTTCAACTGCGTCAATTCTGCCTTCCATAGCTTCAAATTTATTTTCTATTATGCAAGTAATTTCTCTTTTCATTTCTTCTTGACCAGCTTGAACGGCTTTCATTTCGTCCTTAACGGATTCCTGGCCCAATTTCATTTCTTCCTTAAATGATGCTTGGCCAGCTTCCATCTTTTCTTGGAATGCAGCAAAAGCACTAATGAGCTGTCTCAATTGTTCTTCCATCGCTCTTGTTATTGGCATTCAAATCCCACTTCTGACACCAAAAATTGTTGCGTGCGTACGGGTTCGTTATGAAATGAATGCACAAGTCCGATGAAAAATGAACAAAAATTTATTATTATCACAACAAAAATGCTTAAATTTTCTCAAATTATCATGCAGTATTACAATATCTCACAGTAGTTTTCTTTTAACTACTCAAATGTCAATAGAACGTAATTCAAAACAGCTAAAGAACGCTAATCCGCGAATTCGCTACAATCAACAACAGTAGTTTTCTAAACAACAACAAACTAAGCAACTACTACGAACTGAGATGTTTTCCTCCTTTTATAACATTTTAAAATCACGCGCTAGAATTTTCCAGTACTTTCTCGAAATGAAAAAGAGTTATTTATTTATTTAATGCACGCGCTCTTGTATTTTCAATTTTCCGGCTTAGCTTTCTTTTAATATTCGTCACGCGCTGCACTGCGCGAGAAATAAAACCATTTAATTTATAATTGAACTAACATTTGCTTTTTAAATACCAAATTCGTAACACTATTATACTTCCTTTCTTGCCGCAATTATTTTTGGTAGCATTGGCATCAACAATAGTTTGGCGATTTTTTACGGCCCTCAGAACCGAATAGTACCCATTTTTCTTATTGAAAGTTATTGTATCTTACGGTATTGTATTTGTGATAAAAATTTAAAATGATTATCAGTTTAATTACTGACTACTTAACTTTACGTGAAACTTAAGTAAGAGATTGAATCTATTACCTTATTTCTATTCATAAGACTGTGATGAAGGCCAAAATAGTACCTCAAAATATGTCTTATATTAAAAAGATAAAAGTTTCGGTATTTTAAATTTTTCAAGGTGCTAAAAAATAAGACCAGAAAAAAGCTGATCTCATGTGATTGTCGATAACGAAAAATGGCTTTCCATTAAAAGTTTTGTCTCTTTTCACCATCCAAGACTTCCTACGTGCCAGAGACACATGTACCATTCATTTTAAGAGTCCATAAGTAATTCTATACTTCTCTCGGAAGTATTGTTTACGCAGTAGAGCACCAGACTAAGACTGCAGGAAAGTTTCGTAACTTTTATTCGAATATTACTTTTTTAAAAAGGTGAATGCACGGGATAAAACGTTTTAGTTATTTTTTAAATCCTAGCAAGAAAATAATACATAAATATAATGAAACGTTAATTAATAAACTGAAATATGCAAAGAAATTTGCAGAATACTTATATAAAGTACTAAGAAAACTACCTGAAATTCATATATCGTAAGAAAGATGTCATGTGAGGTATATTAAAGGGATTATAGCCAGTATTCATATTAACAGGTAAAGACAGTTTAAAAAAATAAATAAAATCCATAACTTCATAACCAATAGCTAATTTAAGATCTTCTTGGGGGGAACTGAGTTTAACTATTTAATACTATTTTTTAATTAAACCCAATTGCTTATTTTGAATTAAAAAAAAAAAAACTTCAAAATATGAAACGTTAAATTATGAAGCAGTAACTGAAATAAAATATTGCTTAATTATAGAGAACACATAAGCTAAATTTCTTTACTTAGATCTACTTTTATAACTATAAAATCTTTAAACAAAATGAATGATCAGAACATTCGAATCAAGTATATAATTTACATATGTTTTATTCTGAAAACAAAAGTCTCTGCATTTATACTTCTCTTTATTAAAAGTTTTTACTCTGCACTACACGTTTGGTGTTTAAATATGTGGTAACTATTAGGTTGGTAGTTTGGTGTAATTATTAAGAGTTTATGAAATATGAATATGTTTCAAAAGCTAATTTAAAAATCTGTTTTAGAGTTTGTATTTAAATAGTTTCTTTTAATACTTACATAATGTGCAATTTAAATAAATTATTATTGGCGTTGTTTGCTAATAAACTTGCTTTAAATAACCTTTATGTTATCATTAATGGTATTACTGATATAAAAGGTTTTTTTTTTTTTTTTTTTTTTTTATGCGCGAACAAGATAAAACACAATCTAATATAATTCATACTGAAAGGGTCTTTTATACGTATTCAAATTGACATAAAATAATGAGCGATTTAATGCTATGATTTTGACTAGAAGGAAAAGTAATAGGTGTTAATTTAAATAATAAACAAAATTTTAAACAGGTGTATCAAGAAACACCCTTATATTAAAAAATATTTACAATAACTTGAAAAAAGAGCTACAGAAATGAATATTTATAAGCTAATCGTGAAATTTTCGAAGAAATCTCTTACCAAAGCTGATACCTATAAAACCTAATCTTACAAGCATACATAAAGTCAATGGGAATTAATTCCCATTGACTTTATATAACTTAATATAACCTTACTCATGAATAAAATCTCATAAAAATGTACGCAAACTTACTCTGGCTTCCGTATTTTCCGCAATCAGTGTCAGGATGCAAGCGATCGTCAAAAGGAAGCAAATCTTTCCGAGCGCCATTCTTGATTCCCACCGCTTTATCGATTTTTCAAGTGTACACCTTGAGCAGTTTCCTCTGCCGAAGTAAGACGAAAGGGAAATAGTGTATCTGCACCTCTCACTTTATCTCTCTCATTGCCAACTAGTTCTCAGGAAATCCTTCGTCGACCTTTAGAGCTAAGTGTATCGAGTGAAATATGTAAGTGAAGTATGTAAGTGAAAGTGAAACCACTTGCATCGAGATTGCGACATCAAGTGGTTTCACTTCACCGACATATCCAGCAACTTCAAAACTGAGGGGCCTTTTTTTGTTCGATGCCTCGCACAATAGGCGCTAACGGTTTGCGTGCGTAGACGCATGAGTGCGTAAGAGGGAGAATGAAGGCGATCGATATCATTTAAACCATGTCGCCAGTTGGAAAACCGTTTATTTATTTGTCACTTTTTATGTAACATCTGTACTGTACTGTACATCTGTGATGAATTTATTTATTTTGGAGACTGCTCTGAATCTTTAATTAATTAATTAATTTCTATTATATTTATTAATCCGTAAAAAGTGAAAAAAATTAAACACCATTTCTTTCTTTCTTTCTTTTTTTTTTTTTTTTTTAGTCCAAAGGGATTTCAGTCCCGAAGGACTATTGCTTTCGTTTTGGCATTTTGCGTCGGACTCATAAACGTCGGTTCACTTTTCAAACTGTTGCCACAAAATGTTAGAGTCCTGCATTATATTTGAAGAAATTAAATAATGAAAAATCTGCATAAATGATTGTCTATTTCTCGCATTGTGATAAAACAATGGTACATAGAGCCATCGAATTTTGAATGACGAAATCCTACTGCGAATATGGGCATCTGAAATCCCAAATTTGGAATTTGTTTTATTATAGATTTTATATTTTGTAAAACTTTAACGAATTTTTGATTTACAAACTCAATGTTTTAAAAGCGAGAAATGGCAACGTTATATGGAAAAAAAAAATACTTTTATCTCCAGCTCGCGAGACTGTGTATATCGGAAATTCTAAAGATATTTAACATTATTTTGCGATATTGCTCTTGAACTGAATTTTATGGTTTAAGTGCAAAGAACATGATATTTAATAAATAAAGGTAACACTCAAAACGTTAAAAAAAACGCCCCTTTGGACGTAATTTAAAATCTGAAAAATTTCAGAATTTCATTTTTTTTTTTTGTTTTGTTTTGTTGGAAAACCGTTTATTTATTTGTCACTTTTTACTTAACATCTGTAGAAAACTGTATAACAGTGATGAATTTATTCATTTTGGAGACTGCTTTGAACCTTTAATTAATTAATTAATTTCTATTATATATATTAATCACTAAAAAGTGAAAAAATTAAACACCATTTCTTTCTTTCTTTTTTTTTTTTTTTTTTGCTTTGCTGGAAAACCGTTTATTTATTTGTCACTTTTTACTTAACATCTGTAGAAAACTGTATAACAGTGATGAATTTATTCATTTTGGAGACTGCTTTGAACCTTTAATTAATTAATTAATTTCTATTATATATATTAATCACTAAAAAGTGAAAAAATTAAACACCATTTCTTTCTTTCTTTTTTTTTTTTTTTGCTTTGCTGGAAAACCGTTTATTTATTTGTCACTTTTTACTTAACATCTGTAGAAAACTGTATAACAGTGATGAATTTATTTATTTTGGATACTGCTTTGAATCTTTAATTAATTAATTAATTTCTATTATAGTTATTAATTAGTAAAAAGTGAAAAAATTAAACACCATTTCTTTCTTTTTTTTGTTTTTGTTTTGTTAATTATAATTCTAGGTTTACACAAGACAGTTATAGCACTAACAACACCAACGAAAAAAAGTACAATAGTACTGTAAAGGGGAAAAAAAAGGATGGTAAAAAAAGAAATAAAAATAAAATATAATACAATAAAATAATAACACCGGTTTCTCCAGAATATTTTTTAATGGAGGAAGGTTAAAGATTGGAGATAAAAATGTACAGGAAATTTGTTTTTATTATTTAGTTGTTTGATTTGGGTAATTCGCAAGTATATTATAGAATAAAGCCAGTTTCCTTTAGAAAGTCCTCCACGAAGGCATCCCTCCCCTTAGGCAGATAGCCCTCGTGTGCTTTGCCATAACTCAACACACCAACACCTGAAAGGTTTCTGATTTTAACTGTGGCTCAAATGGGTTTGTTAAGGTTTCTTTACGCTCTTGTTGAGCTCGCAGTCTACTAGTCTGCAGTTCCACTTCTATTAACCCATTTTTTAAAAACTTTTAGCTTTATTATTAAGCATAATTTTCTTCACACTTACGTCATACATAATTCAACAGCAAAATAAAAAAAAATCTGAAGGCTTTCGGATTTTATATTGCTGCCAAAGGGGCGTTTATTCCCGGGAGATTCAAAACGGGATCTGAAAACTGATACAGACACTCATAGTCATTCCACGCTATATACCGTCAGATATTGCAAAGTCTTTGCGTTATCTGACGGTATATTGCAAAGTCTCTGCGCTACCAACATAATATCAGTAAGAAATGTAGGGAAACCACGCGCATGAAATATCAGTGCTTGGAAGATGCACGCTACGTTAATGTTAATGGAATGCTTTGAAACGTTGAATTTGTTAATCAAAAATTCGTTAAATGTTTTATAAAATATGAAATAGATAATAAAACAAACTCCAAATTTGGGCTTCCAGATGACCCTATTCGAGTGGAAGACTACGTTATTCAAAATTTGATGTTTGTAGGTACCATTGTTTTTTCACAATGCGAGAAACATACACACATTCATACAGATTCATCATTATTTAATTTCTTTAAATAAAGACTCTAAGAATTTGGTGGCAACAATTTGAAAAGCGATATAGCCTTTTAAAGCTTTCAACGCAAATTGACAAAAACAAAATTAATAGTCCTTCTAGGCTAACGCCCTTTGGACTGAAACATTTTAAAAAACATCATAACAATATGAGCTTAGAATTATCTACGCAGTGTTAAGTGTTCGCATTATAAAGTATTCCTCCCCTCTACTTAGCATGTCTTCGTGGGTGTAGTGGTCAGCAAGCTCGGCGCGAATTCGAGAGATCCGAGGTTCGAGACCCGATGAGGGGGCAGTGCATATTTTTCATCTCTTGTGCTTCGAAATAATCTAATGTCTCATGCAGCATACATTTTTCTGCTTTTTTTTACTTCCTTCTACGGAGTAAAAAGGAAGTATTGTAATCGCGAAAAGTTTCAGGCAGCATATTTCAACGAAAATATCCATTTTGACCGCTATCGAGTGCAATTTAACGATGCTTTTGCGTGATATCTGTACTTAAGGACAGAATAAAAGACTCTTTTCCTTCAAAAAAATTATAAAACTGCTTTAAAATGAATTCTGAAGAGAATTTTTCGTGGCGTCTGTACGAACGTATGTACGTATCTCGCATAACTCGAAAACGAGTAGCCTTAGAACATTGAAATTTTGTATATAGGACTGCTATAACATGTAGATGTGCACCTCGTGTTTTGGTTGCAATCGGCCGCACCAAACGTATATAAATATATTTATATATATATCCACTCTGTTACCCGGCTCAGTGATCTTAGTTTCTTTACTCTTATATGTTTGTAAATTGTACATTTTTTGCTTTAAAAATGATTGAATTATGCTGTTTTTATCTTCCGGTTAAGGATTTTATGCCTTTAGTAAATCTGTGTGCAATATTTTTAGAATTATCAGCAATTTTAAAGTTGTTTAATTGCCGCTAAGCCTTTTCTAATGGCGGGCATTGATGTTTACATTTTAAACAGGAGACTAGTGGATTTGTTGCCAATCTAAAGAAACTTAGCTTCGCAACAACAAAGATAACGCATTCATTTATTATTGCCAATTAAATCATGCTTAATTCTTTCTGGAATTTTTTCGAGAAAATAAGCGTTTGAGATTTACTTCGTAATTTTTAATATAGATATTTTGAGTTTTTATGTATTTTTGCCTTCTCGCAAAGTGACAACTGAATTAATTAAATGAGAAATACTTAATCGTCTGTGAAAAACTGTTTCTTTTTTGTTTTGCTTGCTTAATTTCTTTTATACATCATTCTAATGTGGCAATGATTAGATAATTCTATTCTTTAAATGATATAAATTTTGTGCATTCTGAGTTATAATACGAACGAAATATAATACTGTTAAGTGAACCTAGCGCCAGGGTGTCGCTATGGTAAACAAAGTGAATTTTAAAGAATGCATTTATTCTATTGTGGTTTATGCGCTGTCGGCGAAGTAGGTTTAATTCAATCTAATAAGTTTAAATGAAATACAAGAAAAAATGCGTATAATTTAATATTCCGTACAAGGAAGTCATGTGGTGTACACATCAGATTTTTTTTTCAGTCTTTCCTCATCGATATTCGTTTTTATTACCAAGATGGCTGTACAAAGCTTTTTTGTCTTTTTATTATCATCATTTTGTGCGTTTATTTTATTAAATATCACGTTCTTGGCGCTTTAGCAATAAACAAACTTTAGAAATTTAAAATACAAATTTGAATTATTAATTAAGGACTAAGTGATACATTAAAAAATAAAGCACTTATATTTCTCAAATCTTTCTGCCATTTTTTTTGTACTATTCTTCTCCCGAATTCACAGCAATCTGTTTTCGCTTAAAAAAAACATCAGATAATTTTGAACATTTGTCTTCCTTGAAAACGGCTATCGAGGAAACGTATTTCCTGGCTGTTCTTTTTAAAAACATTTCAGCAAAATTCTGTATTCTTGCAGATATTTTACAGCAATTTCTTCCACTGCTGACAAATTCCACAATCTGATATTTTAAAACTAAGTTTAAGGCAAAAAAGACCACGATTTTTTATAAAAAACTGTTGGAAGTTGGAATACAACAAAAATGAACGCAGACGAAAATGGCAGAATGGTTATGCGCATGCTTGCCAGAGTTTGGCACATTCTGAAAATTTGGCGCCTTCAACTAAGGTGGTTGTTTTAATACGTAAGTACCTAAGGAGTTAAAGAAACTTTTTTCCCTCCCAATGGTGGGCTCCAATCGTTTATTGGCTTTGATCGCTACTAAGACCTGAAGCTGTGGTCACTTTGTTATTGAGGCACGTAACAGGTGGGCCACCGTTGCCTCCTATGACGGGACGCACAAATTACATCCATGCCTTTTTCACGATTTGAGCCTGAATGATCCGGAAGGATGCCTTCGTGGAGGACTTTCTACAGGAAACTGGTTCGGATGCATGTTACTCACGAGGAAAACCACATAAACGCACAGTCATATTAACCTATTTATTCAACGCTGAATTAATTTTACGATTTTCAGTTAACATATTTATTTAAAATTCAATTAACTGTACGATTCTTTTATTTTATTATACATTAATTCTTCTGCAAAAATTTTGGCACAATGTGCTTCTTGACGAATAATGCAACGTATAATGCAAAAATTATTTTAACAGTTTCCTTCTGTTACTACCTTTTTTAATGTTACCACTCCTGCGATTTTACTAGCTACAGAAGCTGTACCATCATTTGCACACCCGAACATTTTACCAAACTTAATTACTAGTTATCTAATAGAAATTTGACACAGGAAAATATTTTGTGCATCAGTTTTTCCGTTCCTAAAAATTATTTCGGGTAATTTCTCAAATCATAAATCCGTAGTAGTTTCATTAATATGTCTCGCTAAGGTTGCGGCTACAAAGCTAATAATTTTAAGTAACTGTTGTTTATAGATGCCAGAAGTTTAGCAGAGTTAATCAAAAAATCTTTAAGGCATTAGCCATTAGTAAACAGTTTTTATCGTTTTACAATGATGCATGGTAAGGTAAAACTTGTTGCTTCATTTTGTTTTTTTAGTTTCAGTTAAAAAAGTTGTTATCGTTGGAAACCAGATTTCATAAGAAATAGCTTTTCTTAATTCAGTTTGTTTTCCAACAGTTCGATTTTTCTTTACGAATCGCTTTGTAGTGATTACACAAATTCTACTCTTTTGGTATTGATATTTCTTTATCACAAATATATCGTACAATTTTTTCGCGCACAATACCACATAAGTAGATAATTTCTTTTTTATCTTGAAAAACACGCCTTTCGTCCCCCCTTTTCTTTTACTCTTTGTTAAAGAATTTACTTTCAGATCTCTTAATTAAAATCCCTATTGTAATTTTATTTATATTTTAATTCAGCAAGATTAATTTTGATATGAACGTAGCAGTCAAAATTTATGCACAATTCTAAACGAGATAGTTTATTTTGGATTTAGTTTACTCAGATTACTGCAAAGAACACTAGGGCTATCTGCCTAAGGGACGAGATGCCTTCGAGGAAGATTTTCTGACGAAAACTGACTTGTATACACGTTACACGTGAGGTAAACCACGGAAGCGCCCATAGAGCCAACCCGTTCGCATATTTCACAAGTGCACATCTGTATAGCCGCTGAGGGAGTGGCTTCTAGGATGGACCAATGAGCATCCAGTAATATTTCTGTCATGTCACATGACCTTTCGCGTGCTTTGAGATTCAAGCAAGATGGTTGAAAATATTCTGCCACGCAATTTTCTGTAAAAAATAATTACAGGATCGTCGATTGCTTC
Source organism: Stegodyphus dumicola (assembly GCF_044657685.1). Lineage (NCBI taxonomy): Eukaryota > Metazoa > Arthropoda > Arachnida > Araneae > Eresidae > Stegodyphus > Stegodyphus dumicola. The sequence goes on from NC_140773.1 coordinate 7,915,597, forward strand.
TGAAACTTTTCATTGCGAAGTTAGATCAAATATAGGCAATTATGAAGATTTCACTACCTGGTTGAAATAAATACAAACACATGTTGGTTACTTCGCAAAAATATCGATGTGAAATATCACTTAATAAGTGGTAAATAAGAGGAAGAAAGAAATATGTGATAAACATCTGAGCCCGAATGCTATCTTTACATAAAACTATGCGTATAAGAAAAATATTTACACCAATTATATATGTAAATAGAAGTCAGCACTTTTTACTGCAGTGTATATGAAAAGATGCTCTATACTAATAATTAATGCAGAATTTTAGTCAAAGCGAAATTTACTAATTTGCATTCGTATACATTTGGTGTGTTAAAATTCACATTTAATAACTGCTCACTCTTAAGTGAACTGTCTACACAAGAAATACTCATAAAGCAGAGTGAATTTACATTATTCACAACGAGTATCTTCAATTAATTCAAATATAATTTTTAATGTTAACAATGGATATAATCAGATCATATGTGTTCTGAATCTTACACTTTAAAAATCAAAAGAATGCACTGAAATAAAAAAACACTAGATTCATTGTAACACTTTCAGCCATTCTCATCTCAATTAAAAAAAAAAATATATACACTTGAATTCTCTTAATTCACATAATATGCCGTGAACATCAATCCAAATATTAATCCGTGATAAAAATCTCGAAAGTGAAATGTCAGCGATTAATTAAACTCAGAAAACGAAAGCACTACAAGATTTCTACTATTATGTCATATATTTATAACTGCGAAACAAATGCAAATTGAAACGTAAAACCCATACGCTCGCATGCACGAAGATTTAGCGTCACAAGAGCAATAGCAGCTCATTGGTCCATTTCCGAAACCTCTCTCTCAATCAGTGGCTGCGCAGATGTGCACTTGTGAAATATGCAACCTGTTTGCCTGGAATCGAACTCAGATCGGAACTACCAGTTTTCAGCGACTTTACCGCTTGGGTGCTGGTGAGCAATGAGACAGGTATTGGTATAATATAGATGGAACAACTATTACAAGTAAACAGGTTTTTATAAGCCCTTTGTTAGTAGTATGTCTTCGTTTGTATAGCAATGTGAACTGCCCAACTGTGCATCTACACAACCAACTAGTAACTAACTCAAGGAAAATGTATATTGGGAATACTAAATCAACAGAATAATAAGCCTAAAACCTTAGAATATCAGGCAGGTTTCGGCGGGAGTTAAAGTATTTGGGTCTGGGTTTCGAATCCATGGAACTGGTTGGCAGCAGGGCGTTTCCGTTCTTATGAATAATGTATAAAAGATCCACCACGAAAGTCCCCCACGAAGAAATCCTTTCCTTAGAAAGTCCCCCACGAAGGAATCCTTTCCTTTGGGCAGATAGCCCTCTTGTGCTTTACCATAGTCAAATAAACCAAAGCAAACCAACGGAGGAAGTTTTCCTATGGCCTCTCCTCCAAACCAACCTTTGACCTAGCATATAAACATATAGCAACGAAGCCACGGTCTCTTCATTTAAACTTATTTTGTTCATCAATAGCAGACACACACAAAAGCTCAGTTCTATCTGTATGTCGGTAAAAGTACAAGCGTCATATTTACTACGAATTTCATTCTCAGGACGTGTAAATGTGCTCGGTATTTGGATGTGATCCGCGGGCCTTCAGTTTGAGAGTACTGCACTTAAAAGGTACAAGTTTCATGATTTTAAGCTTATAATGATTTTATTAAATAAATGTACTTCTCGTTTTTTCCAGATAAATTTATGAAACTATTTTGAATTTTAATGAAGCCATAATCAGAGTGTAAACACCAATGTAGTCAAAGCAGATCAGAAGGCTAAATTTTTAAAACTGAAGTTATATAGTTATATGCTGCTTATACGTATTTAAGGTTGAAAGCTCATCACTGACCGTTCAGAAACAAACTAGCTTTATATTTAGGCTTGGAGGAAGAAGTCTAATGAGTTACGAAAAGAAAAATCTGTGTGTATTTATAGCTGAGCAAACGAGGATTTATTTCGAATGAAAATGATTTCTTTCGAATGAAATCCTCACTTCCATTATTCGAATGCGGCTTTTCCGGGATTAACTTCTATAATGAATATTTATGGAAATTTGTATGCGACTTTTGTTGTAAAACTGCTATCGGGTGTTAAACAGCTGTAAGTAGTGACGTAATGGTTATGCTTCTGGAAAACGAATAGAATAAATGAAGTACTTAATATAGTAATAAAATTTTACGAAATTCATCCGTGGGTTTGATTAAATCTCTGCTTTTGTATTTTGTATCTCTGCTGATTACATCTCTGCGATTCTGCTTTTCAGTGAAATGATTAAACTCAAAGTGGTGTATTCTTAAGGTGATTTGGCCTTAGAACACGCTATTTAACTGATTTCAGTTATTTTTAGAAACGTTCGAGAAACTAAATTACTTTTGACTTAAGATGTAGAGTCATTAGGTTAATTGGAAGCAGAAAAGATGGAAAATATGCAACCGCCTTTGCCGGGAATCGAGCCACGGACCTCTGGAATACCGGCCCAGCGTGCTACCGTTACACCACGAAGGCACGCTAGGGAAGTGGGAGAAATACCTTATATACTCCCCTTTTTAAAGAGTGACTAGGGTTTTAGGGAACCTAGTCGCCAAATCCTGGGTGCGGAGAATCATCATCCACAACCCTTTTAGTAATGGCGCCACTTGTAGAGACATTAGGATTTTTTTGGAAACAGGAAAGATGAAAAATTAACAACGCCTTTCCCGGGAATCGAACCACGGATCTCTGGAATACCGACCGAGCGTGCTACCGTTACACCACAAAGGTTCGCTAGGGAAGTGGGAGAAATACCTTATAAAGATGCCAAGCATCTTGTGATTTCTTACCTAAATTAGAATCATTTGCTTATGAGAAATATCTTACAAACGCGCCACATTAGAAATAAAAATCAAATTTAATATAAAAATTATTTAGGAAATTAAATAAGTAATAAGGAGTAATTTAAAATGTTTTAGTTCATTTCAAAATGTACCTTAAATGAATGCCGTTAATTAATTTTGACTCTGTGAGCGAGGGATACTCGATATAAGTTTTGACTGCTTATTCTCTCGCTACATTATTACTGCATAAAGGGTAATTATTACAGTAAAAATTCGCATCACATTTATCAATTTACTCAAGTCTTTTCATTAAGAGAATTTAAAAAAATTAAAGATTCTTAATAAGGGTACATTTACGTGTGGTGAATTGTAAAGAAGGTCAATACGTGTAAGATTTTATGTTAATTAACCAGTTAGTATTATATGAACCTTAACTTTAACCAACTATTATGATTTAGACCTTTAGTTTATTCAGTTATTCTGATCAGAACCTTTACTTTCACTTCTCCTTTCCGTAGTCCTCACAAGATACCAAATTAGTTGTGTATTTAACACGTTGAGCGCGGCGCCGGTACCTGATGACCGGCAGTGAACTTTCCGTGTGGCCGGCACTGGAATTTTCGTTTGGCTGGCGTCGGTACGCGGGACCGACAGTATTAAAGTTAAAAAATAAATATAGTCTCAATGAAATGTGATCAAATTTAATTTTAATGAAATGTGGGTAGGTAGGTAGGTAGGTTACGGAGGAGTGGAACGCCTGGTGTATAACAGAGGTAAACAGGCATGTGTTCCACGCCTTCCTCTAACTACAGCAGAAGCTTCCTGGAGCCACAGGAGGCTGCACCAGGTTAATGAAATGTATTGAAACATTCTAAACAAAAATATGGCTTAGCTTTACGGCTTAGCTCGCTGCCGGCTGAACGGAAAGGACAGCAAATTCGGCGCCTCGCTCAACGTGTTAAGCCGAGGGTTTGAAAAATCTTGGAGCTTTCCTCAACCTCAGCTTCGTGTTGTCACTAGCTCTGCCAAACGTATTCCGGCTTTACCCATCTTACTAGCCGACGTTCAAAATACGGGCCGCTAAATTCTTGACCCAGTTTAAGTAGACGAGTTTGAGTGTAATTTCAGATTATGTTACTTGAAATTTTAATACCTAGCAAGTAGCGGAATTATATTCTGTAGCACAAGTAGTGCGTTCTGTTCATTTAAGGAGTTGAATAAAAAAGTTATTTCAACTTTCTTACGACTTTGCCATTGCTTCGGACTAAAGCGATAACTCGTTTTTCAGTCTAGTAGGATACAAAAGACAGTGATTTGAGTTCCTATACAAGCAGTACGACACATCTAGTTCGCAGCTTTCTCAGGAAGCCTTGTTGGAGACCACGCAAATTTTAGTCTGCTCCCTACCCAAGAATACAACTTTGTACAGCACCAAAAAGTCAAATGGAAGGATTCGAATTTAGTAATTGAAGAAGTACAAAAGATTGCTACAGAATCGTTACTTGGCGAGATCAAGCATTTGAATGGTATAAGGCAATGATGGCGAACCTGTAACAGGAGTGTCAAAAGTGACTTGCAAACCCATTTTTGGTGACCGCATCACACATTTTCACAGCCCCCCACCCAGGGAGATAAAAAATTGCATAATACAAAAATATTGTCCCTTGCAATGGGTTCGTCACTGTCAACATTTGCTGCGGTTACCTTGGATGCGTTTGAATGCCTTCTTGGCAGAAGGATGATTTTAAATTTGGCGACAAATATTAGTAGCCAAAACCATCTCCAGTTTTGCGCTGTTTCGCCAAATGGACAAGATAGCCGTTCACCTCAATGTTAAATGGACTTGCACTTGTAACAATAATTTTAAGGCAAAGCTTTAATCTTTTGAAACCCTTCATGTTACATTATACATGAGATACTACAATTTTACATTGATTTCCCTAAAATTATTGACATACATACAAAAATAATATAATAATTGTAATTTTTTAAGATATGTTTTTCTTTTGTATATATATTTTTATCAGCACAAATAAATTAGTTTTCTCTTCTATAAAAAATATTAAAATTGAATAGAAATGTACCAAAATGTTTCGAAATAAAATAGTCAGAAAAATAAAGTTTTTTTAATTAACTGTATGTTTATCAGTTAATTACTGCTCCATCCATTCCGATTAAAGTGCCAATTCATTCATCCCATTTGTTGAAATGGCGAGAAAGATTGAAAATTTCTGTAACTAGCAGAGCAGGCGTTTTAAATTCAAGCATTTTACAGCAGTCTAAGCACATGACCAATCCCAATATTTGAACTAGAACAAGCAGACACAGAAATTACACATCCAGTGATATGGTGATACAAATAAGATATTAATAGACTATGTGTGCTTTCTTCTTCCTACATACTTTATATCTGTGGTAATCAATTTTCTGACAATTTGAATCTTCCCACCATCCTGTCCATTACTGCTAAATTCTTTAAATCTTCCACTGAATTTTCTGTCTACTGTTTCCAAAGGCCTGACTGGTGCAGTTTGACGAGAAGAAAGTCCTCTTGAGTAAGGGAAGGGACTCAGGAGACCCTCTTATGATAAAATAAAAGGAGTCGTAGTAAATGTGATTTTCTAAGTTCTTCCTGTTTCTGGATTTAGACTTTCCCGGCAAATAATTACTTAGCAAAAGTTGGAGGGGGGGGGGGTTAATATTGAAACAAAATTTGAAAGGTGAAACTTTACATAAGTAGAGGAAAGATATCTAAAATTCACTTAAAAAAGAATATATTTATTACGTTATTTTTTTTAAATATTATTTTAGGTTTGAAGAGTTTAGTATGAGTTAATATAATTTCAAAAGATTTATACGAGGAAGTACTGAGTGTAAATAAAGAAGACTGATGGAACACTCAGAACCTTTGCTGTGTAAATTAATAGTACTTCTTTCTTCGTTTTAGAATACTCACTTAAAACAAGTTTTACTGGAAAGTTACTTAAAGCTGTGTACTTACTATCAAATACAGGTAACTCGGAGGTATATTGAAAAGCAAAAACAATAAACCAGGGGTTCTCAACCGGTGGTACGAGTACCAGTGGGGGTACGCAAAGAAGCAAAGTATTTTTAACTATTAAATTCAAAAATTAAAACCCACATATCCTGATTGAGTTTTTTTCTGAGAAACGCTGTAATAAACCTTCTATAAAAAATTTTGGTTGGTGCTGCCATCTTGTGTTAAACTTTATAACTTCAATGTTTGGGAATAAATTAGTTTCTTTGAATCTACTGTATAGTGCTGCCATCTAGTTTTCACATATGGACAAAAAAGTACAGATCTATTCAATATTCAATAAATGTTTTTATGGAAAATTCATTATTATATGTCCATACAATTAAAAAAAAAATTAACATTCTAAATTCAAGTTAGCTTGATTATCAGCAATTCTTATTCAATTTTCTATTTAAAAGTGACAGCTTGTTTTATAAACTCGTAACGAGTGTTGGTGGTAGTAGCACATTGCAGTGGTGGTATTAAAGGTTCTTTTGTTTGGATGGGACGCGTTAGTCAAAAAGTTGAGAAACGCTGTAATAAACCTTCTTTCAAAAATTTTTTTGGTGCTGCCATCTTGTGTTAAACTTTAAAACTTCAATGTTTGGGAATGAATTAGTTTCTTTGAAAATGCTGTATAGTGCTGCCATCTTGTGTTAAACTTTATAACTTCAATGTTTGGGAATGAATTAGTTTCTTTGAAAAATGCTGTATAGTGCTGCCATCTTGTGTTAAACTTTATAACTTCAATATTTGAAATAAATTAGTTTCTTTGGATGTACTGTATGGTGCTGCCATCTTATGTTAAACTTTATAACTTCAATGTTTGGGAATAAGTTAGTTTCTTTGAATATACTGTGTAGTGCTGCCATCTTGTGTTAAACTTTATAACTTCAATATTTGAAATAAATTGGTTTCTTTGGATTTACTGTATAGTGCTGCCATCTCGTGTTAAGCCTTATAACTTCAATGTTTGGAAATAAATTAATTTCTTTGGATGTACTGTATAGTTCTGCCATCTAGTTTTCACATATGGACAAAGAAGTACAGATGGTAAATATATGTTTTTATGGAAAATTCATTATCTTTGTCAACATATGCTGAACTAAAACCATATTTAACGTAAATAGTAAATAAGTTAGATATAGTTTGAAAACAAAAAAATAAATTTCAGTCTTTTTTGTGTGGAATATTGAATTTTTAATAAATAACACAGCAGAGATTTACCATATATCTTATAGATTTCAGTATAACTTTGTAAGTAATTTAAAATCGCTTTTAGTATTTATTGCCTTTCAGAGTTTTCAAGTGAACAAAAGCACAAAATTAAAAATGACTTACTAAGAACAAAGTAACAAAAATAAGACAAGAATCTCCTAAACACAGACATTTGTTCCCTGTCTGTATTTAAGTGATGTTTTTAAGACTAGTTCTTTTGATGCTTGTGTTTCAATTAATATTTACTAAAATAAATCAGAAAAATCTTTTAATATTTTTTTTTTTTTTTTAACATTTAGGTGTTGAGAAACAGTGTTTATTTGGTTAATTTTAGTCGTGAGTTGAGGACGGAGTTATTAGATCATGACATTATTTTGACTGGATGACTACTGATTATTTTTGCTATATCTGACGAGTAGCATGTTCAGAATTATCAATGTTTTACTAATTTTTAATTTCTGAGCTCAGGATCACTAATTTTTTAATTAGCTGTCCTGAGGATTGTAAATATTATAAAAATAACTTTTGTACAGGGATAGTATTATATAAGTATAAAAAAATAACATTGTTCAAATTGAATAAATCCGCAAAGAAATACCTGAAACTGTGAAAGAAAATAGATATAAGCTTTTTCTGCCCATGATCAGTTGTGTTGCCATTACTAACAAAGCAATTAACTTCTTAGTAATAAATATTCATGGGTTATTAATACACGAGTTTATTATATCCCCAAAGCCCACTAGCGGCAGAGCGGTAAAGTCGTGAACACTGGTAGTTCTGTCTGAGGTTCGAATCCCGCGAACGGGCTGGCTGCATGGGCGTTTTCGTGGTTTTCCCCATGTGTAACGTGTATACGAGCCAGTTTCCCTTAGAAAGTCCTCCACGAAGGCATCCCTCCCCTTAGGCAGATAGCCCTAGTGTGCTTTGCCATAACTGAATACACCATTGAACTATCATATACCCATATCATTTAAAAAAAATTAAAATTCTAAGTTATAGTTTGATTATAAGCAATTCTTATTCAAATTTCTATTTAAAAGTGACAGCTTGTTTTATGTCACACAGTTTGCCTATGAAAAGTATGACATTTACATTTTTAGGTCTGTATCTGACATCATGGTGCTTTGGAGTTAAAAAAATGCATAATAATAAATTCTGCTTCTGAACTGCAATTTTATTTGTGTTTATGAAACTACTCTGCTACAGATTTCTCCACTTTTTAAAATCACGATTAAGACAAGATTTCAGTTTGCATTCACATCACTGTCGGTGATATATATTTAATGCAATATTGAGGTGCTGTCCACATATGCACAATTTTTTATCATAATTGTATTTAGTGTACAGTAATAATCAAAACTATTCCTTTGATATACTGTTAAAAAATCTCATACATCTTGCCCTGAATGTCTAAATTTAATAAAACTGTAATTTGCTGCCGTATGTAGGTTAGTTGTCGCGTTCATGATTTAGGAAGAGAAATATAAAGTGGAGTAAATGAATTTACTTGTACATTTCCGGAAATGCGCAAACATTTTAACACTTTTTTTTTTTTTTTTTTGAGCACGAACTGTAATGTAACTGAATTGTAAATCAATAGCTGTACTGAGTTTGATTTTTCGCTTCAGGAAACGTAATAAGTGTGGATTATTTAATATGAAGAAAGACGAAAAAGACTGTACTTTATCTGAAAATTTTAGATTTTCTCGTTAGTGCTTTTTTTTTAAGTGAAAATTCTGCGTCGAAAAATAAAATATTTTGGCAGTGGGTTTTATGTTACTCGGTAGAACATTAGGGACTGTACAAAACATCGTGTTTACTTTTTCTTACGAAATATACGTTTTCTTCTTTTCATGGGATTAAATTGAAGTTTCGAATCGACAAAAATTTTCGATACCTGCCTTTTACCTTTCAATGAGGTGTTAGTTTCTTGACCATGAATGTTGAGAAGAAATTGTAAAGACCAAAGGCGAATACACTATTGATTGATTTGGTTGTTAATCTCTAGTTTGTTTTTGTGAAAAACCTTAACTAAAAAAAATGCTGACCAAGTGAAAAACCTAAACTAAAAAAACAAACAAACAAAAAACAAAACAGAACAAAACAAACAAACAAACAAACAAAAAAAAAATTCTGACCCAATAGAAAAGAACCGCAGACTGTAGTTTGTGAGGTGTCGCTGTTAGTCTGGCAGCTAAATTAAGTCTTATAGACCTTACTAGACAATATTAACGAGTTTTCTCTACATCTGAAATATTAAGGCAAAGCCTTTGAGAAGTTATAAGTAGTCTTTTCATTTAATCTTTTCATTTAATAAACTTCTTTATATATCTTTATATATATAAGCGGCTAAAGTGTGTGTCGCCGATAGTTTATTGTAGCCACTCGGAAAAATGAGCGCGGAAATTAACGTTTCCGCAGTTTTTAATTAATATCATGGCCGATTAAAGTTGTACGAAGATACGGTATCGATGGATTCGGAGAATGTTTTGGAATCCGAGGATACGCGTCTCGAATTTCAACTTGGCGCCGTTTCGTAGATATTCGAGAAAAGAATTTGGCACGTAGCGAAATCCCTCTAATAGGTAAAACCGAAGAAAGAAAGTGGAAAACGTAGGGGAAATTAGTTTTTAATTAATATCTCGGCTAATTAAAGGTCCACGAAGACGCGAATTTTCAAAATGGCGTGCCACAGACCTGCGGAATCCAACGGTGTGCTTCGTTAAGCCCGGGAACCAGCCGTTTTGGAAGAGATAATGTTACTTCACCCCATATATATATGCGGCTTAAGTTTCTGTTTGTCGCCCATAGTTTATTGGTTGCTTGCGCAAATTTACTAGCCAATGGGGTAAAGTTGTCAAGGGACAAGGTTGCCATTTCAATTGAGACGTAGACAATTTCCTGTAAAACGTGCCTTTGCTATGAACAGCAGTAAGTCTCAGGGCCAAACGCTTAAGCGTGTTGGCATTTTTTTACCTGAGCCTGCATTTAGACACGGTCAACTTTATGTTGCCTGTTCGAGAGTTCGTGAAAGAGCGGACGTAAATTTAAAAATAATGGATGGTCCTCTGCAAGGCGAGCTTAAAAATGATGGAAAGAGCTACACGAGAAGTGTTGTGTACAAAGAGATCTTTGACATGTGAATTAAAAATTTTTTTATTTAAATCACCTTTATTTATCGAGCTAGCGATGGCTCTTAAGAAATGAGGTAAAATCGCGAGTGGTTTACTTCATTGCACTCTACTGTAAGCAATTAAGCAAGTAGAAGGGAGAAAGCCCGCGGGGCAGTAAGCAAAGGGGCGTCCTCGCCGCCTGCCCTGGGTAATTCAGTTTGAATTAGCAGACACCTTTGCACAAATCATTTTAAATACAATTTATAATATCTAGAACAGCGGTCATTTCGTATGACCGCAAAGCGTTCTAGTTTGACATTTAAAAAAAAAAAAAAATTCATCGCTCGTGACTAAATTAAACTAAGCAATAACAGTCAAATAAATTTAAACATTAGTAAAATAGTTTAAGACTACAAAGTATTGTGATGAGAAACACGGAAAGAAGAAGCTATAGTAGAAATCCAATTCATGGTCACTTTTGGTTTATTGACATAAGAACTTACGACTTTATTAGTTATCATATTTCAATGAAAGACATTACTTTAAATGCCGGGCATTTTCTATCAAAAGATTCAAGATTGCAAGAGAGTGATTTATCTCATCATTAATAAATTTAGGCATGACATAATTACTGAGATTTTACTCAAATCCTCCTCCTAGGTCAATTAATCTTGGCCCTAAACTCTAGAGATTCAGAGGATCTAAGGATCAAAGAGGCTAGTTAATGAATGATTGGCTGAGTTTTCAAGTTAAATTATCCTGACATGACGTTCTGAGAGTGAGCTAGAGGGTGACTAAGAGGAACATTAATTGCATGCATAAACTTTTATTCAATTTCCTTTGAATAATGTTCTTAGGTAAATATTTTATTATATTATTGGCAAAGGCATTTATTTTCGGTTATTTCAAAAATAAAAATGAATGTCTTATAACATGATAATCGTCATATATTCTAATTTATACTTTCAAGTATCAAACAGAAAAAGAGAATGTAGAATTGACTAACTTTTTTTAGTAATTAAGTTAAAAATTGCAGCTAAAGTTATATTCAGACGTTAGATATACATCAGAATGCATCACTTTGACGAAATGACGTTCGTGCAATTATTGCAATAATACAAAGCCCAATCTTCCTGCAATAAATGCTAAAAAAAGTACTGTATGTCGAATTGTTTCTATTTATTTTCTTTGCCTTTGAGTTGACTTGATAGAGGGTATTACAACTGTTGAGGTTTTCTTACCATTTTCTTACTTATTTTCATTTACTCAAATGGCGCAGAATGCTTTTATTATGAATTATGTATAGTTTGGTTGGTTTGGTTTATCTTATTACGGCAAAGCGCACTAGGGCTATCTGCCTAAGGGAAGGGATGCCTTCCTTGAAGACTTTCTAAGGGAAACTGGCTCGTATAGACGTTACGCATCGAGAAAACACGAAAACGCCCATGCAGCCAGAGTGTTCGCGGGATTCGAACCTCGGACCGAACTACCAGTGTTCAGCGACTTTACCGCTCGGCCGCTGGTGGGCTGAATTATGTATAATCGGAGAATGAATTTACTTAACACAAGTTCAAGTTGGTAATCTTGTTTTGCATTCATTTGCAAAATGCGACTTTGAAATTTCTGCAATACAAAATATCTGTTTTGCTAGATTTTGGTAATCTGTATCAAGGGTGGTAAATTGCCTGCCTGCGAATCGCATGGTGAATCACATGCTGCCTCCGGAACAATTTTGTGCGTCCATTTAAATTATGTATGTTTTGCAAATATGGCGTAACAAAGATTTCAGTTATTCGAAGTTCGAGATTATTTTACATTTATTTCCACTAAAAACGGACTTGAATTACACCCCGGAAAATCTATAAATATAGTAATTTTCAGTGGATATAAATCTGATTCAAGGATTTCAAGGTACTAGATGCGAAAAGAGTTTTTTCCTTAATTGATAACTGATAAGGAAAGAAGCCAATTAAATAAATACTATCTACAAACCGCAATGAAGATAAATTCCAGTAATTTCTCTCCAACAAATAAAGCATCTATAATTATTTATATACAGCTTATGTATTTTTATTGATAAGCAGAAGAAAAATTTAATAAATAAGAGAAAAAAGTCGTCAATAAATGTCAGAGGTCGTCAAATTATGTTGTCATTTCTTATTTTGATTTTTGTTCTACTTGGAAAAGTTTCTCTGAAAACTTCGAAATTTTTCCTAATTTGTTTATTTTTAGTTTAAATATATATAAATTACTTAATGATTAACTAAATACGCTAAAATTATTTGAAAGGAATGCCAGTCTAAGAATTTAACATATATCTGTCAGCATGCTTGAATTACAAAGTACAACCAACAAATATCTCTTGTAAGTACTAAGCTTTAAATTTCAGACAAAAAACTAATAAGATGTTGAGTTTTCTTCTCGTGCGATATTATTATTATTGTTTATTCACGTTTTCATAAATACTTAGTAAGCGAAATTAAAAATTTATTTAAAGTATTTTTCGATTTTGTTTATAAAGTTCTTTCATTCCATAAAAAAAGTAATCCCTTCAATTGTTTTTATATTGTTCTTGGGGTCCAGATGAAGTTTGAGTTTGACAGCACTGATCTGTATGAAAATCGGGGTATGAGGTTGTGAGATATTTTATGTTAATTAGCCATGTTTTTTAAGATTTCGAACTGTACAATTACCTCTTTTCATTAGCTCTAACCAGTATGCAAATGAGATATGTATGTTACCGTGAAAGACCGAAATTGGAGAATGTCGACTTTCACCGGAGAATGTCAACATTCACCAAATACGACGGTCAAAGATCGAATATTTCTTTACATTCTTGTACATTCGGACCCTCACCGGTGTATGTCGACAATCACAGATATGCTCTGGTGTAAGTCGAAAAGAATAGAGTATATGTACACGCTGCCATTCCAAAAGGAAGTGTTCCACAAATAAATGCAGTTGTAAAAGCAAGGGCCTCTTGTGCAATTCAAAATGTCATAATAGTTTAAGTTGTTGCAATAAATAAGATTTGAATCACACAATTTGGTAAGTTTATAACTTCTATTATTTTCCTTTCTCATTTTGAATGTACTGTGTGTTTTAAGTTCTTATTCTGAGTCTCAAGTGCGTTTTTCCGCGAATGAATTACGGAGAAGGAAATACAATATTCTTATGTGTTCAACATTCACCATTAGTACATGGTGAATGTCGACATTCACCGGTGTAAGCCAGAAATAAGAATATTTGGAAAATATTTCGGACATACACGAAGCGACTATGTGAATATTGACATTCACCGGTGAAAGACGACATTCTCCAGATTTCGGTGTTTCACCGTAACATGTATATTTAACACAGAGTTCTTAAAAGTTTATGTACAGAGAGTTTTTGGCAAGTACAGAGTGAGTTTGAATGAAGGCCAACACAACTACATTTCCGTAGGTATATGTTAGGTATGGCTGAGCCTTACCGACTGTTCAGCTTCCGTCCCGAATTTAAGGGAGAATATCTCGGGGGCGGGGTATTCTGAGGGTCTTTTCCCCTACCACCATTTCGACACACCGTACAATTTGAGTGCTCCTTTGCTGCAAAGACATTATACGCTTACAAACACCCATGCTTTCTCTGGAACTCTGGGACCATCGGTACGGCAGTCAGCGTCACCAACTCATTGCAGTATTGTTCTTTCACCTACCTCTGCGACTTGGCTGTTTTGTTCAGTAAACTAGAGTTAATGCCTGTTATGCGGTAATCCCCAGCATATTATTTCTTCAAAATTTTATAAGGTATTCCTCCCACTTCTCTATTGTGCCTTCGTGGTGTAGTGGTTTTGCAAGCTGAGCCGGTAATCCAGAGGTCCGTGGTTCGATTCCCGGCGAAGGCGGTTGCTAATTTTTCATCTCTCTGGCTTCCAAAAAATCCTAATGTCTCTACAATTTTAAATTAACATTTTTGTCTATTTTATAGCTGTTTTTCTATTCCTGAATCATTTGATAGTTGCATTAACATGGATGCCAAAAGGAGCAAGAATCGTTGCATGTCTACTCTTCGGATCCTCAGTTAAATTAAAGGAATGATCAGTATTTAGTTTAAGATTTGAGCAACAGTTAAATAAAGGAATGATTAAGGAATGATTAGTTTAAGATTTGAGCAATCCTATCTCACAGTCACCGCTTGAATCAGAAACATTATTTATCCTTTGATATTAATTCAGTAGAATTTCGTAGATCACACAAACTGCAGATGTGTAATTTAAGGCAATGCTCTCTATAGCAAGTGCTTCGAGTACTATTTTATAACATTCATGTGACTGGAAGTTAAGAAATATATTTTTTTGATTACTTTCACTTTATAAATCATGTAGCTTATGAATGATATATTGTAAAGATCCTAAGTTTCACTAACGTATATTTTTATTTTAAAACTGTACTATCAATTTTTAGTCCAAAGGGATTTGAATCCCGAAGGACTATTAGTTTCGTTTTGGCATTTTGCGTCGGACTCATAAATGTCGGTTCACTTTTCAAACTGTTGCCACAAAATGTTAGAGTCCTGCATTATATTTGAAGAAATTAAATAATGAAAAATCTGCATAAATGTATGTATATTTCTCGTATTGTGATAAAACAACGGTACATAGAGTCATCGAATTTTGAATAACGTAATCCTCCAACGAATATGAGCATGTGGAAGACCAAATTTGAAATTTGAAATTTGTTTTATGATCGATTTCCTATTTTTTAAAACTTTGACGAATTTTTGATTAACAAACTCAAGGATTTTAAAGCGAGCAATGGCAACGTTGTGCAGAAAAAACATTTTTATCTCCAGCGCGTGAGTCTCTGTATCGGAAATTCTAAAGATATGCTCGTTTTAAAACTATTTTGCGATATTGCTGTTGCACTGGATCTTATGGTTTAAGTGCGAGGAACATGATATTTACTAAAGAAAGGTAACACACAAAATGTTAAAAAACGCGCCTTTGGACGTAATTTAAAATCTGAAACATTTCAGATTTTTTTTTTTTCTACATCCGTCCAGCATTAAATGCTTTAACTTGTTTATGCAAATTGTCTTCTCCCAGAGTGTTTAAGTCGTGGCTTTTTGCCAAGAGTTAGAGAGAGAAGGAGATTCAGTAAGCGAGCCGCTTGCCACTGCAGTCTTACGACGAGTTTTTACTCGTTTACTATTTGCCTTTAAGGCCAGAGGTTTAGCCCTCTTGATATTTGCAAACGTATTGTAGTTTCAGCAGCTCGACGTACTACATACGTACCCTTTTAAATAAAGGCCAGTCTTAGTGCTAGGCATTTTGTGTACTGAGTTAGTTTTTAGTTAGAGTTTTAGTTAGTAGTTTTATATTTTTTACGTTCAGACCCCAAGTGGTTGGTCTCTGTATCCCGATGTACGAGATAAAATAAAGTAATAGAGAATAAAGGGTTTATTATACCTTTTGTGTCGTCTATTCCACACAATCTCGAACAGAACTTTAGTAAGTTCCCTGTTCTTATTCGGGATACAGTATGTTCCCGAAGCAAGTGAAGTGACATATGTACATGTCCTGACAATATAAAATGCCATTCCCTTAATGGAAGCGCCATCAGAGCTGTTTCCACAAATATTCAGCAATGTATGCTATGAAAGTTCACTGATTAAGTATTCCGAAACACCTCCTGGGAGAAATAAATTCTTCCTCTTACCGAAAGGAAAATTTTAACTCGCTTTGACCGAAATGTAGTTTGTAAACCTTGAAAATTGCATGCTTGTTCTAAAATTTGTCTTTGAAATGAATGGAGATATGGTTTGAATTACGAGGACGATAACGTACTTAGATGCGCAACTGGATGATTTCAAGTATTCACTTCTGCAGTTTAATCGATCAGGAATATATAAATGCAAATGGGATGCCATGTAGAATGATAAGTGCTGGAATGTCCCTCTCGTGACCACAACAGAGTTCAGAGAGCTATACAATTTCGAGCCTCTCTCTGTGCTACTAAATATTAACCAGCCGGGAAAACACGATGAATGACTCTATAGAACACTGCATTCGGTTTGAAATTGTATTGTTTAAGACATTTATATTTACGGATGTGTAACAAAAGCAACATATTATTATAATTACTCGTTTGATAATAACACCTACCTTTAAAATTCTGAAAATGAGACCAAAAACTAAATTTATTTTTAGAATCCCTAATATCATTGTTTTTACTTCCTTGTACGTTGTACGAAGTAAAAAGGAAGTATTGTAATCGCGAAAAGTTTCAGGCAGCATATTTCAACGAAAATATCCATTTTGACCGCTATCGAATGCAATTTAACGATGTTTTTGAGTGATATCTGTACGTATGGACAGAATAAAAGACTCGTTTCCTCCAAAAAAAAAAAAAATTATAAAACTGCCTTAAAATTAATTCTGAAGAGAATTTTTTGTGGCGTCTGTACGAACGTACGTACGTATCTCGCATAACTCAAAAACGAGTAGCCTCAGAACGTTGAAATTTTGTATATAGGACTGCTATAACATGTAGATGTGCACCTCGTATTTTGGTTGCAATCGGGCGCACCAAACGTATATAAATATATTTATATATATATATCCACTCTGTTACCCGGCTCAGTGATCTCAGTTTCTTTACGCTTATATGTTTGTAAATTCTACATTTTTTGCTTTAAAAATGATTGAATTACGTTGTTCTTATCTTCCGGTTAAGGTTTTTATGCGTTTAGTAAATCTGTGTGCAATATGTTTAGAATTATCAACAATTTTAAAGTTGTTTAAGTGCCGCTAAGCCTAATAATGTTTTTGATGACGGCCATTGCTCTTGTTTACACTTGAAACAGCAGGATAGCGGATTTGTTGAGATTCTAGAGAAACTTAGCTTCGCAACAACAAAGATAACGCCTTCATTTATTATTGCTAATTAAATCATGCTTAATTCTTTCTGGAATTTTTTTCGAAAAAATAAGTGTTTACTTCGTAATTTATAATACAGATATTTTGAGTTTTTATCTGTTTTTGCCTTCTGGCGAAGTGAGAACTGAATTAATTGAATGAGAAATACTCAATCGTCTGTGAAAAACTGTTTCTTTTTGTTTTTGTTTGCTTAATTTCTATTATACATCATTCTAGCTTTATTATAGTATTTGAATAGAACATGTGGCAACGATTAGATAATTCTATTCTTTAAGTGATGTAAATTTTGTGCATTATGAGTTATAATATGAAAGAAACATAATACTGTTAGCTGAATCTAGTGCCAGAGTGTCGCTATGGTAAACAAATACTAGAGTGAATTTTAAAGAATGCATTTATTCTATTGTGGTTTATGCGCTGTCGGCGGAGTAGATTTAATTCAATCCAATAAGTTTAAAGGAAATGCAAGAAAAAATGCGTATAATTTAATATTCTGTACAGGGAAGTCATGTGGTGTATACATCAGGTTTTTTATGTTGGGATACGACAGAAACAGATAAAGATCCATCATACATCAGTCTTTTAGCCAACAGAATAGGCACAATCAGAGTGACGCTGAAGTTAATAGTGTTACGGATTTGGTATTTCAATAGCTAATGTTATTTGAATTATAAATTAAATAGTTTTATTCCCCGTGCAGTGCAGCGCGTGACGAATATTAGGAGAAAGCTAAGCCGGAAAAATTAAAAATTACAAGAGCACGCGCATTTAACATTTAATAAATAAATATCTCTTTTTTGATTTCGGAGCCCACCAGCGGCCGAGCGGTAAAGTCGCTGAACACTGGTAGTTCGGTCCGAGGTTCGAATCCCGCGAACGGGCTGGCTGCATGGGTGTTTTCGTGGTTTTCCCCATGTGTAACGTGTATACGAGCCAGTTTCCCTTAGAAAGTCCTCCACGAAAGGCATCCTCTCCTTAGGCAGATAGCCATAGTGTGCTTTGCCATAATTAAATACACCACACCACACCACCTTTTTGATTTAGAGAAAGTTCCAGAAAATTCTCTCGCGCGATTTAAATTCTTATAAAAAGGAGGGAAAACCTCTCAGTTCGTTGTTATTTTAGTTAATTAGTTAGTTTGTTGTTGTTTTAAGAGTTTGTTTAGACAACTGCTCTTGTTGATTGTAGCGAATTCGCGGATTAGCTTTCTTTAGCTGTTTTGAATTAAGTTCTCTTGAACGTTTGAGTAGTTAAAAGATAACTACTGTGAGATATTGTAATACTAATCGAATATCTGAGGAAAATTAAGCACTTTTGTTGTAATAATAATAAATTTTGTTCATTTTTCATCGGACTTGTTCATTCATTTCAAACGAACCCGTACGCACGCAAGAATAGAAACAAACATGATAGATAGATTAAAATATCGTGATGTATTATGTATAGTAAATACAAGACAAAGACGTACTTTTTAACTGCCCTCTTTGCATTTAAAATTATATTACGTTGGATTGACAGAACGTGTAAATTTATTTGCCCAGAACAATTGATTAAAAATTTAATCTTTTAAACAGTTTGTGAATTAACTGGACATAGTATTAACTAAAGTTTGCGACGCTCGGGAACAACTGAAGATTCCGAGTCCACTCCTATTTTCCAAGAATGAAAGATTTCATTCTAAGATTTCGTAACATCAATTTGTTGCACCCTGGATGCTGCTCTTAGAGACCGGTGTCCCCTCTTGTCCCTTCACCTCAATTACGCCATTGTTACTGTATGATTTTTATGTAAATTCCTTTCCTTACATTTTGATTCTTCCGTTAGTTGTCAACAGAATGCAAATTTTGCTGAGTTTATATAACGAGTGAATCTGTACTTAAGGATCTAATCTTTCAGCTCTAGTTAATACCATTTCTAATCTTTACCTTCAGATTTTATTTAGGAGACATAATTTATTTATAGTTATTTTAGAAGATATATTTTTGTTCTTATTTTTACAATTAGTCTACTTCACGTACACTAAAAATTATAAAAGCAAAAAACATGAAAAATTTTCACACGATTTTAGCTAGACGTGCAAAAAATTATAAGCTATGCTAAGAAGTAGATTTAATTCAAATATTTTTAGTTATTGAAATAATTTTAGTCATATCTAATCAAAAAGCATAAAGTCATGGAACTCCTCTGCAAGAATTATATTGTGATATTAGGAACATTTCAGAGAAAATAGAATTGACAGTATTGAAACGATTATTTGTAGGAGTAATTATATTCACTTCACTTCTCCTTGACTATTTCATTTTAAGATTAGTTATAGTTAGCAATGCCGCTATCTTATTTTTGGTCTAACATAACCTACAATATTACATCATAAATAACAAGATTATGCCTTAAATTTTGGTGCTAAAAGAGTGTAACTTAAATTACTTAAAACATTTCTTATTAATTTTTGATAATTCTTTGATACCATTTACAAGTATTTTCATGGAGAATAAGATAATCTACAATGCAATGAAACATCTATTTACTTGGAAACAGAGATCTATCACGTCCAAAAAGAAGTACTCCAGTTGTTAAAGTATCTCAGCAGAAGAATCAGTTTACCCTGTCAGTAAACGGATCCTCAGCACTTACTCCTCGCTGAAGAGTGGTTCTGAGATGTCTTTGTAACTGGACTTTTACATTAGGTGTTCTTTGTTTCCGTCCTCTCCGAGGCTTCTTATTTTCGGAAGGGCAGTAAGTGGGTACAGTTCACAGCACGAACTGGCAAGAAAGATAGCGTTAAGGCGTAGAAGTGTATAAATGTACGCAGTTTTTCTGCAGGGAAATACACGAATTTCGGAAACACTCGAAAATGTAATGAATGATCTTCTGTAACATTTATAACCTCAAAAAGGTTCGAAAGATTTAGAGAATTGAATTAAAAGTTTCACTTTGCTTGAGGAAATGACTTATGTATATTTACGAATAGAGTTTAACGGTTTAAAATATAGTAAACCACGAACATTAAAATAAAAAATAACAAGTTTTTTTAATTATCTAATAAGTGCAAAAATATTTTAAAATAAGAATAGAATATAATTATTTCATTCTTAGTTTCAAGACTAAATTGACATTAAAACTAAATGACATTAAAAAATAAGCTCTTTTTATCCTTTCTATTACACTCATGTTCATAAATTAAGGATGATGCAAAATCAGACAAAGGAAGAGTTTGAAGGAAAACAAATTTGACTTATTTGTAAAGCTTATTTATTAAACAAAAGGTAAAGAGCAAAAAAACAAGATGCTATATGATTGATATTATTAAAAAAATTAGCGAATTCTTCTCCATGGAGCAAATAAAAAAAAAAAAAAAAAAAAAAAAAAAAAAAAACTTATTTACAAAAAACCAATATTGCATGGTTTTTATGATTGTTAATGCAATGTATGTCTCCCAGACGATGCAATACAGTCCATACAACGCCTAGGCATGCTGAGTATCAAATTATCGATCTAATCTTGGGGGATATTACACCACTCAAAAAGCAATGCTCTCCGAAGTTCCGGTAGACATGTAGGAGGAGGTTGAAGGGCTGCAACTCGTCGGCCAAGCATGTCCCACACGTGCTCTACTGGATTCAAGTCCGGTGAGAATGCTGGCCAGTCCGTACGGGTGATATTCTCCGATTGAAGGCATTCGCTTACGATGTTTGCACGGTGAGGACGGGCGTTATCCTCCATAAACACAAATTGTGCGCCCATGGCACCGCGAAACAAACGTACATGTTGTTCCAGAATGACGTTCCGATAGATTTGGCTTGTCATGGTTTCAATTTGAACATGCAGGTCAGTTCTGGAACCCAGAATAATTCCACCCCAAACGAGCACTCCTGCACCACCGTAACGGTGTCGTTCAATGATGTTTTCTTGGTGGTAACGGGTACCTAGAGCTCTCCATATGAACGTCTGGCGAGAATCAGACTGAATGCTAAACCTGGACATCACACAAGCCCACTGTTGCGGTGTCCACAATGCATGTTCTCTACTACAGGCTAACCGCAGCTGACAGTGAGTTGCAGTAAGTGGAACGCATCTGACAGGTCTACGAGCATATAGACTTAAGCGTCTGTACACGGTCTGCCTTGAAATTGTCGTACCAGTGGCTGAAGAGAGCTGAGGAGAGTGGTCTGAGGCTGTGCTCCGCCTGTTTCTTTTGGCAGTAACTGCCAAATACCGGTCGTCATTTGGCATTGTAACTCTGGGGCGACCTGTGCTGTAACGTCTACTCACATTACTATCATCTTGAAATCGTTGCCAAAGCCTGGAGATGACACTCTGGGGATTCCAAGTTCGTCTGATACTTCCAGTTGGGTACGCGCACTTTCCAGACGGCCCATAATTCTACCACGTAAAAAATCATCTAAATGCGTCCTTTGCATCATAACTATTCGGTTATTGCGCTGAAATGCTTATAAAGCACCTGCGAACAATTTTACTTCTTTGCCTGTATTCCTTATATATCACTCTCTTACACTCTCATCATTGTGACGTACCATCGGTGTCATCTGGTTACTTCCTGAAATTTGCATATGATTCTTGAAGATGTGTGTAGTGATTTTACAGGTGATATATTTATTTTAGAGTTTGATTTCCGCGTGACTTCGAATTATCCTTAATTTATGGACATGAGTGTAAATGCTGTGAACTTTACCTTCCTTTTAGATTCAGCATACGGTGCGTAAAGATTATATTAATTTTATTAACAGTTAAATTTTAGAGTTAAACTTCTTTTCTGTCAAATTATTAACTCCAACTTACTACTTCCGGCCAGAGCGTAGTTTTGGAATCACGTCTGAATACATAATGAGGAAGAGTGGTATTTAACCGCGAAGTTCTACTTGCTGAGTTAGAGAGAATCAGAGTTTCAGATTAGCGCGCGTCCGCCATTTTGGCTACTCTCTCTCAAAGCTGTTATTACGCTCGGCTTTTGATAGCTTCGCACTCAATTAGCTTTAAGGGGCCAATTCGGTTAGAATCTTGATAGCTTATCTCTTTCGTTTAGATTAGTTTTAGTTTACTTCTTAGCCTCTTAAGTTCAAGGCCAAGTGACGGCTTTTATTGTACACTCCAAGATGGAGTTCTGTTAAACCTTACTTGAATAATAAAGAGTTATTTACCCTTCAATCTTGTTGTTTCTTGTCACACGAACTCAAGCGATTATTCGCTTACTAGTTCTTAAGATTCTTCCCTTTCAACTGTAACATAGCATTTACAAAGTGAGAAATTATTAGGAAACATTTATGAAAACAAATGGTCCTTCATTTCTCTTATAATCTTGATGAGATAATTAAGACAGGAATCGCATAAGATACTTTTTCCGACTGCAGTAACGATGACCATGTGATATGTTTCAGTAAAAGTACGAGATACTTCAAGTCTTATGTGCGAATAGTAAGTGTTGGTTAAAGTACTGTTTTTTTTTTTTTTAGAAACTCGAAGCATTTAAAAAAAAATTCAGTTGTTGCCCAACATCTCGAAGAGTTTATGTTAAAATTTCCGAAAGTTAAAAAAATATTAAATAAGTTAAAAATTATAAGATTAAAAACAAATTATCAGATGTTGGTATGCATCTACCACCTCCCGCAGATTTCATCTAAAGAGTTGAGATGAGCGTGCTATTTCAGGAATTAACCCTCCTGGAAATCCAGACGTAAAATATAAAATCATACAGTTAAATCCAGTCATTATGGTAGCCGTGGTAAATGACAGGAAAACAAAAACTTGCTAGAATGTTATTTCATTATAAAATTATTTCCTCGTGCAGATTTTTATACTCATTTTAGAAAAAAATGAATTACTCAAATCATACTCGAGGGCACATTTATTTTACTGAATCACTTGCTGTTTTAAAGCCAAACTTTTCAGATATTACATAAACTGGAAACAAACTAATGGAAAATCTATAAATCCTTCCTGAGAATACAGCGTGCTTACTTAAATAATGAAATAATAAACGACCATATTTTCCTAATTTTGTTTCGCGTGACTCTCTGTTGTGCATCAATAATGAACACCCATCTTTCAAGTTGAATTTTTCTTGTACAGAACTTTCAAACCTCTTTTGGGAATTTCTAAGGAAACTAGAATATCGGGGAAATAACAGATTGTGAAGAGTTCTCCAACTAATGAAATTAGATATTTCAGATCGAACAATAAAAAATTATACGAAATCTATTATATAACAGTTCTATGTTCTAACCAAAAATAAGGCAGAACTGTTTGGTATCATGATATGATTTATGAAAGTGATTCTCAACCGGTGGTACGCAAGAAGAAAAGTATTTTTAACTATTAAATTAAGAAATTTCGTAAAAAAAAAATTGATACAAATTTCTTGTTATGGAACTCTAATTGAAAATTTTAAAAATAATAGACTTGTTGACTTTTGGCTGAACCAAAAAAATCTCATTAAATTACACATTATCATATAGTTAGAATTTAATTAGAATTATTAGTTAGAACTGAATGAGAATTAGAAGAATTATTAGAACAATTAGAATTGCAATTAGAAGAAATAGAATTAGAATTGGAACTGAATTAGAATTACGGGAATTGAATTCGTTACAATTATTAATTTGAATTGAATCAGAATTAGAAGAATTGAGCTAGGTAGAATTTTTGCCAGCCCCTTAAAAATGCTAACCATCTCAATTCTAACTATTTCAACTCAAATTAAATTAAATTAGAATTCAATTTAATTATATATTATCGTATAATAAGAATTTCATTTATTATTCATTTATCTAAAAGAATATCAAATCATATTATATTAGTCATATAATCATAAGATTTATGATCTAAGACCAGTGATAGCGTACTAACGTTCTAATCTGTAAGATCAGTGCTAATGGTTCCAAGCGGTTACAGAATGTGAAATAGGTAACAAAACAAATTCCAAATTCGGCCTTCCAGGTACACATATTCGGGTGGAGGACTACATTATTCAAAATTTGATGAGTCTGGCTACGAATGTTTTTTCACAATGCGAGAAACATACGTACATTTATGAAGATTCTTCATTATTTAGTTTCTTTTAGTGTAATACAAGGCGATAATGTTTAGCGTCAACAATTCGATGCAAATTACCACTTTGAGACTAATAGCCAGATAACTGCCCTTTAAGCTAAAAAATAAAATAAAAATAATTCTATATTTCTCTACTTCGCTAAGCAAGCCTAAAATTATCGCATTCGACCGACAATAATATTAAAAGTTTTAACCATTATTTTACGCTTCATCGACATTTGAGTACAAAAATAAAAATAATATATATATATATATATATATATATATAATAAAATAAAATAAAAAAATGGTGTCTGCAAGAAAGTGAACCGTTAAGAACTACAGAGAAAGCGAACAAAAGATTTGGGGCAGAATAATTTTTCATCTTTCCAAGTAGTTTGTCAGGCAAGTGGTAAAAGCAAAGTTTACACTTTTGATTTCTCTGCCAGTTTTTCTAGTTAATTGTCATTTAAATGGGTTGGGTATTATAAATTCTCTTTCATAAATTTTAGAATTATCTGCTAAAGGTTATGAAAAAGATTTAAAATATCTCATTCTGTAATAAAACGAATTTTCTTTATCAGTGCAGTTATAGTACAATCATTTCAGGCAGAACCTCGGTTTCAGGTAGAGAATTTGAAATACTTTTTCAGCTTTTTATTTCCATTCTTATCCATAAGTATTTAGAAAAATAAAAATGTATTAATAAAATTTGTATAAAACACATGCTGAGTTATGTTTTATGCAGGTAATATGCGGAAGAGAAATTGCGTAATTAGCTATGAGAATTGAAGATGGTTAAGGTTTCCCTTAATCTTGATAAAATTTAGTATATGTAACTTTAAAGATAAAGAAAATTTTGTTATAAAATCATAAAAAATTTCGTAATAAACTTTCAACTTTTATTTAACGAAATGTATGTATTTTATTCTATATCAAATAAAAGTAATTCAAAATACAAGTAATTAAAAGTAAATTAAAAAGGCGTATGGCTTGTGCTAAAGCTGTCAAGTAATAAACCAATAATTCACAGTAATTTATAATAAGAAAACTGTCTATTGTTACAAAACGTCAAGGCGCGGTGAGATGGCTTCCCCGCAAAGCAATTTTAGGATTGCCATAAAATGGCAATGGAAAGCAGGATTGCCACATTTGGCGAGAAATCGCCCATTTGGAGGCAAAATTGGCAATATGCCAAAGACTGATGGAGAACCTTCTGAAACGAATTCTTACCTGTTTAGCCCAGAATGTTCTCGAACACAAGCCGAAACCTATATAAACCCTGCTGGTCCGCAGTCAGTTAGTATCGAGAGTAAGTGCCTCGTCTAGCGAGCTGATAGTCAGTCATTGAGCGAGTGTCTCGAAGTCTAGCGCCGAGTTGGTCGTCGAGTGCATCGAGAGAGTCTTTTAGTGCATCGTCGAGTTTTGTCTTAGATTGTGCTGAGATGAGAGCTATACTCTTGCGTATCGCCGAGTGCATCGCGTGGAGAGTCTCGAGAGTAAGTGGAGTTCCGAGAACGACCAAAGAGAGTCGGAAGCTGTACTCTGCTGTTTTGCAGTGAAGCTATCTCCTCCGATATTGCCTGACAGTGTAAAGACTGTTGATTGTTCCAGCGTGTATATAGTAGATTTTCGACGACTGTAAAAAGTTTTATTGGAGCTGTCCTGATTAAAACTGGCTGATAAAGTGTGTTTCGATACTTCATCAAGTGTCGTCGTTATTCACTCCAAATCCACACGACCTCCGTACGAACGTGAAGGAAGAAAAACGTAACAACTCGTGTCAGAAAAGAAAAAAAACGTAACACTATATACCATTCCCGAGGAACACAAATTCAATTTAAAACCATGAATGGAAAAACATTTTTAGTTAGAATTTTAGTTAGTATTTTAAATTGGTATTTTCAATACCTCCTTGCTTAAAAACACTAAAATCTGCTAAAAAAATATTTAAGCGCAAAAATATCAAAACCAAAAGAAATGAAAAAGTTTCTATTATCATTGATGGCAGATTAATAGACTTATCAAAGGCATAAACCAATCTACCATCAATTAACAACAACTAAATTAGAGAGAGTGTTTCATCTTACTTCCAAGTAAACATCAAATTATTTGCTAGATCCAAATCATAAGTCACAATTAATACTCAATTCAAATAAAGACATAAATCCACTTAACAAAAGAATCCTGTTAAACAAAATGAAAATAAAATAATCTTAAAATTAAAGTTTCTCATTAAGAACACAGTTAAACTGAATGCGATGCTTACTTTAGAAGACATATCCCCTGTAACTGTTTGTAACTTCCTGTTACAAACTCAAAAACAAAAGTATACATTTTAGACTTTAATTTTAAGGATTGCATTTTTTTAATCTTGTTATGATTCTGAATTACCTTTTAATGGACTAATGTCTTTATTTGCATTGAGTATTAATTGTGACTTATAATTTGGACATAGCAAATAATTTGATGCTTACTTTGAAATAAATGAAACACTCTCTCTTAATTTAGTTGTTGTTAATTGATGGCAGATTGGTTTATCATCTTGATAAGTCGATTAATCTGCGATCAATGATAATAGCTACTTTATCAATACTTTTGGGTTTGGTATTTTTGCGATTAAAGATTTTTCTTAGCAGATTTTTATGATCTTAAGCAAGGAGGTATTTAAAATACTAATTAAAATTCTAACTAAACAAACTTTTACCATTCATGGTTTTAAGTTGAATTTGTGTTCCTTGGAGATGGTATATGGAAAGTTTTCTTATTATAAATTATACATGAAATATAAAATAACAATATATATATGCATATGTATAACTAATGTAAAAAACTTTAGCAAATTATTTGAATTTGGCCAATGTCTAATTCTTATGTAACTGTACCTATATCTGGCTCTGTATAAAACTACAAATGTATGCGCCTTCCTAGAAATCGAAGGTACTGGAAATTTCTTAGCGGACGGGGGAAGGCTATATAACACAGGAGGCTTTAGTTCAATATTGAGTACGGAGTATTGAAAGATCTCCATATGAGCTTACGTGCGCTTTGCATTGCGCAGTGTTTAACGTTTTTAGTAACTGGAATTGGTAACTACTGATTGTGCTGTATCATACTGACAACAGCTGTGCGAGTTCTTCTGTAAAACATTCCAGCACTGCGCAGAGTGTGTAAGAAAACAGTTTGTTTTCGCTCTGAAGTATTATTTGAAAGAATTTGTGAAGTAGCGAATCTTATATTTTATATATCTTATATTTTATATTAATTTGTGAAGGCCGATTAGAAATAGAGCAAATACAAACACAGAATCAGTAAGATATGTGAATATTTCAAGACAGGCAGCAGAAACATTTTCTGAATTCTGTAACTTCTGTAACTGCAGCGGCCGAGCGGTAAAGTCGCTGAACACTGGTAGTTCGGTCCAAGGTTCGAATTCCGCGAACGGACTGGCTGCATGGGCGTTTTCGTGGTTTTCCCCATGTGTAACGTATATATGAGTCAGTTTCCCTTAGAAAGTCCTCCACGAAGGCATCCCTACCCTTAGGCAGATAGCCCTCGAGGCTTTGCCATAATCACACACACACTGTATTTGTTGTAAACAGACCCAGCAAGATCTTAGATGAGTAACAAATGCTTTCGAAGTGCAGGCTCTCTCCGCTGAAACTGTTGTATTGCAGTAAATTACAGGGATTGCACAAAAATATGGAAACACCTTAAAAAAAACATGTTTCTTTGCTTAATATGGTGTAGGAAACCCGTTGGCATCCAAAACAGCTTGCAGTCTTCTCGGAATGGATAAATACAGTTCCTGTATATTTGCCAAGGGAATATTATACCATTCTTCTTGCAAAACGGTGGCAAGTTCAGATAACGATGTTGGCGGTGGATAACGAGAACGCACTTTCCGTTCCAATGTAGACCACAAAGGTTCGATAATATTCAGGTCTGGTGATTGTGGTGGCCAGGGGAGATGGGACAACTCATCCTCAGAAAACCAGTCCTGGACAATGTGAGCTGTGTGAACAGGGGCTTTGTCGTCTTGGAAGACACCATCACCATCGGGGAACAAAGTTTGTAAACTTGATCGGCCAAAATGTTCACATAAGTCTTGGCAGTCATGTGCCCTGACACAGTTATCATGGGGCTAGCAGAGAACCACGATATGGCTGCCCAAACCATAACAGAACCCCCGCCATGTTTCACTCTTGGCAACAAGCAGTCTGTATTATAGGCTTGAGATGGCGTTCTCCAGACGTAAACTCGGCCAGAAGTGGGAAACAATGCGAAAGAAGACTCGTCAGACCATATTACTCGCTTCCACTGCTCTATAGTCCAGGCTTTATGACTTAAACACCACCTTTTCCTGTTAC
This sequence comes from Stegodyphus dumicola, assembly GCF_044657685.1. Taxonomy (NCBI): domain Eukaryota; kingdom Metazoa; phylum Arthropoda; class Arachnida; order Araneae; family Eresidae; genus Stegodyphus; species Stegodyphus dumicola. Next base: position 7,944,188 of record NC_140773.1, read on the forward strand.
GGGCATTAGCATCACTGATGAGTGGCTTCTCGATTGCAGCACGGCCAGCAATTCCCTGTTTATGAAGCTCCCTTCTAATTGTTTTGGTACTCACAGGGTTCGGTAACACAACATTCATCTCGGCAGTAACTTTTGCAGCTGTGGTCTTCTTATTTTTCGTCACAATTGCGCTTAATGATCGTCTGTCACGATCACTCAGGACACACTTTCGTCCGCGCTGTGATTTAGCAGATGATGTTTTTCCGCTTTTCAAATATGCGGAATAAATCTTCGATACAGTACCTCTTGAAACACTAAACACCTCGGCTACCTTGCTTACGGAAGCACCTACCATACGTGCTCCAACAATTTGCCCACGTTCGAAGTCTGTTAACTCTGACATAATGCAATGACAACCTCACATAACAGTACTCCGACAACAACTGAACTGTTTAGCACATTTACGAAGTTGCATAGATGGCGTCAGTAGTCAAAAACGCCAGCGCCACCTACATATTTCATTAAAATCAATCTTTCTTTTCAAACATGCATTTCACAAGGTGTTTCCATATTTTTGTCCATCCACTGTATATACCGAAGGCTTAAAACGGACTTGAAAGCCAATTTACCAGAAAGCCAATTTTAGTTGTTTCAATGCCTTCACGAAAAAAGAGGGAGAGCTTTAATTGATGCAAAGAACATCAGAACTGGAGTGACTATCAATGATCCCATTTTTTCTTTATTGATGAGTTGAGGTCTAGTTTAACATCTGATTTTAAACGCATTTACATGTGGAGGGAGCAGGAGTGCGAAATCTTCCTTCCGACATTAACAGAACGTGACAATTTCGGTAATGTAGGTATGACGGTATAGGAAGGGATAATGATCGACCAAATAACAGTGGATCTGTAACCGCCCAGAGGTACGAGGACGAAATCCCAGAAATTTATGTACGACTTTTCAGAAATACATATGGATCTGATCTTTTATATATGGAAGATAATACACGTCCACGGTGACAAACCTCGCTGTCAAATTCTGGGAACGTGATGATACCGTGGCAAGCAAAATCTTCTAACATTAACTCGATAGGAAATTTGTGGGATTTTAAAAAATGCATCCTCCTCTTAAACGGTTGCACGGATGCAGCCTTCTAGTAAAGATGTAAATTACCTGAAGACAGCATTGCTGGAGCAATGGAATTTAATTCTCCAAACTGTGGTTAAAATCATTATTGCCATCTCGAAGACATGTTGTGATAGGTGTGTACAGGTCAGGGAAGATAAAAGTCCATATTATATTTATAAACCTTTGTAAGGTTTACCACTGTGTATTTGCAGTCAAAAGTGAGTAGCCTTAAGAACTAGTTAGCGAATAACAAATGATCTTTCCATCCAACCATATATAGACCACTGCATAAAAATTTTCAACAGAATCTTCTTTACTCGATCGACCATCTGAAACTTGTAGATTTCCTCACTTTGTAATTCTAAGTTAATGTTGGAAGTGAAGAATCGTAAGAACTGATAAGCGGATATTCGCTTATCAGTTCAAGTTGACAAGAAACAACAAGATAGAAGCTAATTCAGAAGTCAAACAACAAAAATCAGCGTTATATTTTCAAAATTTTCACATGTTTAGTTTCGATGGTTTTACCGAACCACCATCCTCAGCTGCACAACCGCAAATGAACAAGATTTTCGGACCAACAATGTTGAGCAACAAAAGACTTCTGTGTTTCCTTTTTTCTAACATATGCCTCATGTTCGAAAATCACACTTTCAATTTTTCTGCTGCCAAAATTATTCAAAAAACATCTTCCATTGGGGAACTGGATTTTCTAGAGGCATTTCACATTCAAAAAAATCTTTCTGTTCTAGTTAACGATCCTAATTCCAATCCATCTTTACCTTTGGCCTTTAAAGAAATTATGTTTTATTTCCGGTTTCACCAACAGATGGCGCCACTTGCTTATTCTTGCCCAGGCTTTCTTTTCTTATCTAATCACTATTGCCTATCTTGTTCATTTGCGGTTTTGCAGCTGAGGATGGTCAACTACTCTTGTGAAAATTTTGAAAATATAACGCGGATTTTTGTTGTTTGACTTCTAAATTAGTATTTATTCGGCGTGTTATTGTGTCTTAACAAGATAGAAGGTTAACTAAACCTTTATTATTCCAATAAGATTTAACAAAACTCCGCCTGGGAGTGTACAAACAAAGCCGACACTTGGGCTTGAACTTAAGAGACTAAGAAATAAACTAAAACTAAGATTAACTAAAGAGATATAGCCGAAGCTATCAAGATTTTAATCGAGTTGGCCCCTTAACTCTATTTGACTACGAAGCTTATCAAGGGCCTGAGTACGGCCAAGCGCAATAACAGCTTTGAGAGAAAGTAGCCAAAAGGCAGACGCGCGCAAATCAGAAACTCTGAACCTCTCTAACTCAGCAAGTAGAACTTTGCGGTTTAAATACCGCTCATCTTCATTAAGTATTCAGACGTGATTCTAAAACTACGTTGTGGCCGGAAGTCGTAATTTGAAGTTAAAGATTTGATAGGAAAGAAGTTTAACTCAAAATTAAAACTGCTAATAAAATTAAAATAACCTTACACCTTTGTTTTTTATTTTGAGTCATTCAAATTTCTCAGCTCTTCTAAAATATTATTATCACTTTTATTGTTTGATTTATGGTTTATGATGTTACGTATCATTTCGCACAAATTTATAAATTTATAGTTCATAATTTCTGATTAATCGCTACGTTCATATATGTAAAGGCAATTTTGGACATGAATGTAGCTAATTTTATACCTATTTTTGTCTATGCATTTAAATTTCATGTTTAAACTAAAACCATTTTACCGTAGTATGTAAGTTGTGCATTTAGATTATGTATTAATCTCGACTGCACTGAGTTACACACTTGCGTAGAAAAACCATTTCTTTTTATCTCCTTTAAACTTCTTTATCTGCGAAGAACAGGTATCTTTTGAATACCACAGCTTTGTTCAATCAGAGAGTGTGCACTATTATAGGGAGCTTTTCACTTTCAAATTACCTTTTCCCTTATTTTCCTTTCCTGGAATTATATGTACTTTTGCGACTGAGAGCGACGATTGGAAATAAGCACTCTCAAGTGCAATGTCTCTCTGGACTCCAAACGACTTTTGCAATTGCGTAGAGCTCCGAGTAACCATCTCATAACTTAGAAAAGCTCTGCGGATAAGTTTAACAAAAGACATTTATTCTAGAGCAAACACTGAGGTATTCAGTATTTATCTTCTGATTCCCAGTGGAAGGAATTTAATTTTTTCAGTCTCTTTCTAATAATAGGGATGCGGTAGAAGTCGAATTTTTTCCCTTTATTTCTCTTCTTTTGTTAGAATAGCAACAAATGAAGGATTCTATTAAAGGGCCTTAGATTCAAGAACATTTATCGCAATTTTAGAAATATATACATTTTTATTTATTGTATCAAGAATAAAACTATATAGAATTCTGCGCTTTAATGAGATTTATAGTATGGTTAAATTAACAGTTATACTGTAATTAATAATAAGAATAAAATTCCCTCAACTGAAACGAACAAACGTGTAGGGGATCACTGCAAAAGCAGCATGTAGCTTAAATAACTAAAACACTACGAGTTATAGTATAAATATTATATCTATTGTAAATATTGTAAATGTTGTAGGTATTGTAAATAAATAAATATTGTATGCTACATTCTACTAAAATGCACTGAAAATTTGTATGTTTATTGTACAAATTTATATGTTTATTGATCTATGTGCGCACTGTTAGTGATAAGGCTTTTCATAACTGAAACTAGTGCACTAACTGATTTAACTCACTATTCCGCTAAGTTCCAAATGTAAACAAATGGCGACCTCGTTATGTCTAGCGCCATTTCAACTTTTATATTATTACTATTGACTATAAAATTAATGACTATAACTATTGCATGAAGATTATTTAATATAATAATTTAATAATTTAAGGCATAAGAAGCTTAATCGGAAGAACAACAACATAATTAACAACATAAATAACAACATAGAATAACAACATAATTCAGTTACTTTTCAAGCAAAAAAGCACAATTTACACAGAATTTGTGCATAATTTATCATCATATAAAAATAAAAAAACATAGCTGATCGAGCCAGCTATATTTTTTATATAACAATATATGTAAAAAATTAATTTTGAGGCTTCCAATTATTTTTTTAAAGCAGCTATCGTATTTTGTTATATCTGTTTGTTATTTGCTTATCTCTGTATATAGATGTACGATTCGTGAGGTCGATTACAACAAAAGAGGAAGATGCAGAACGAGATGTTATAGCAGTCCTATATAAAAAATTTCATTTTTCCACCGCAAATCGTTTTTAGTTGTGCGAGATACACAACTAAAAAACGATTTGCGGTGTACGTAAGTACAGACTTACGTACACCTTACGTTACTTACTTCGTAAGTAAGCGTACGTACTTACGTAAGTAAGCGTACGTACGTAAGTACAAACGTGACGAAACAATCTCTTCTGAATCGATTTTAAACCGTTTTCGAAAACATAGTTCTTTACTCCGTTCTTACGCATAGATGTCACGAAAAAAATCCCTCAAATGGACTCAAGAGATGTCAAAATGGATGTTTTCTTTGAAATATGATACCCAAAATTTTTTGCGACTGCATACACTATTTCTTTTACTTTGTACAAGAAGGTAAAAAAGGATTACATTTCAAGATATTTAAATTTCTGGCGCTATTTTAAATAAAAGGGCTGTTACTGAGCACAATTTGGTGACTCGTAATGGAGTTTATAGGATGTTTAAAATGTGGTAAATAAAAGACTATTTCATATGCATATATTTCATGTATTATAAATTTCGTTACAATTGTTATAAATCAAAATATTCTGGTAAAATTTAAATATTTTATTGCCCCGAGTGCACTGCACTGTACAAATAATACAGTACAATGCAGTGCACTCCACGACCATGGTGCAAAATTAAGGAAGCATGTAATGCTGCTTTCGTTCCAAGAGTTCAATAGATAACTATACACATTTAAATGTACTTTGATCTTGAGCTAGCATGAATTTCTATTTAAATGCTTAAGAAGAATTATTTTCTGCCAAGAGCAATGAAAAACTCGCCCCACCGAATCAAAATTTGCGCTGTTGTGACTAATCTCGTTTGTCTGAAATCCGAAGAAGCCACGAAATTCATCATGGTAAGGGTGCAAGAGCCTTGGGCACTATACAGTTGAAGTACGACTAGGTTCACTATGTACGACACGGTGACATGTATGTACACGGTAACAGTACGACTATGTTCCGTCCCCAATTCCTAAGAAAAGCACACAGGGGTTGGGGGGGCCTAGTTGACTTCCGGGTAAACGCATATTTTGAGTGCCTCCCCGTGCCACACAGACATTATACATTTAGAGGCATCCATGCCTTCTCCAGGGTTCGAACCCGGGTCATTTTGGTAAAAAGTGGTGGCTCGTAATAAGCACTGTGGAACTGCAGCACCCCCTATTTCCACTTATTATTATTTTTAATATTTAATATAGTGTGCCCTTTAGTCTTGAATTCTTTCTTTACACTTTTACAATACGTAATCCTTAATGTCAGTAGCCATCCCCCACTTTGTGAAAAAGGTATGAAAGCCTTTGTTTGGAACTGCGTACTTAACAGTTCCGGCAACGTGGTGTTTGGCTGTTCTGCGCATGCACACACTGAGAACAGCACGTGAGCCGGGTAGAGAGAAGAGCACTGTCGCTTTTGCAGTGCCGAAATTTTGGCATGTTGTTGAAAACGTGATTTCCTTTAACTCCGCGCGTGTGGTATTAACATAATTCATAAAAATTTGCGACTTTTAAAAACTTGCCTTACTGAAATTCACTCAACATCAAATGCAGATCAAACTATTGCAAAAGCAACAGGAATTTTAAAATATCTAAATGATGATAATTTCAAGTTTTGGTTAGAGCTTTTTTATCAGATGCCTCGTGTTGAAATAATATACAACTAAATGCAATCCAGAGAAATTAGTGTGTTTAAAGTTAATGAATATATAACAAATTTCAAACCTGCTATTTGAGATTTAAGAAACTCAAAGAACTGTGAGAAGTTTTCAAAGACACTGATGGCAGAAGCTAATTAAATATGTGACTTTATACTATGTATTGATATAATGCACATATATTCTTCCACTAAACACTTAGCAGCTGCTAAATTGTTTAACAAGAAATGCTTAGTTTTAGGAATGAACGTTCTACAGAAGAAATAGTACTGACCACTGAAGCATATCCAATGATTGGCAAAGAAAAGCTTGAAGCTGAACTAAACGTATTCTACTATAGGTCTGATATCCATAAATACTAAAAATTAATTGAGCTACTGAAACGTATCTTTGAAAACAATCTAGATGATGTTCTTAGTGAAATTACGAAACTGATAAAAATTCTCTTGAGAGTTATCATGACTACATCAGAGGCAGAACGCTGCTTTTCAACATTGAAGAGAATGAAAACTTTTCTAAGAAGCACTTAGGAATTCGGAAAGACTAAATGCGCTTGCATGGTTTTCAATAAAGAAAAATTTCCTCGGTTGCCATCCAGAGATCAAGGAGAAATTTATTGATCTTTTCGCGCAAATTCAAACAAAAAGAATGGATTTCATTTTTAAATGATTAGGCAAAGATTGAACTGTAACAATTTTGGTTAAAGTAATTAAGAAATGTTTAATTTTTTCTTGTAAGATTTCATGAAGTTTCAAAATAAATTTTCTTTTTATATTCCTTTTACACAATTTTAAAACAAAGGTTAAATTTTTTTGGAACAGCACCCCCACTAATTTTAGCCACGAGCTTCTACTGTTGGTAAAGCAGCCAGAGTCACTAAACGCTATCCCAACTGGGCGGCAAAATTGTTGTAAGAAGTAATACTCAAAATAGAAAAATATGCACGTTCTTTTGAGAACGGGGCAGAAATGTAAAGAGTGCAAAAATGCGTAATTATCGAATTAAAAATGCAGATGAAAACAGATAATATGTCCCAAAAAAACTGCTGTCTTGACAAAAATTTGAACATGCTAGAGAAATCAGTTTACACTGCTGGGATTTTTCTACAAAAGGAGCTCTAAACGTGCAAGAGAAACATTTCGTCCTTTTAATTAATTTAATATTAGCAACTACTTTTGTCTCAGTTTTAAAGATCTAATACTTAGAACTCTTTAGTTAGCAGTTTTTGAGATTAAATGAATAACAGAAATTATTTAATGAAGTAGAACAAGAAAGTTCGTGGATCTGTAGTAGGACGAAATTTATTCAAAATATTTAAAACCTACCTAATTTTCCCTGAAAATTAAATCATTTAATTGAATGACTCGCAAAAGATTTAAAGCAAGTGGATTTAATTCAAAGCTAGCAGCTTTATCTTATGTCTCTTTTTAGTCCTCGTGTGAACGTTTGTTTCTTTCCTGAACAAGGAAAAGTTTATTTCAGTGTACAAAGATTTGAACGTATCCACAAAACTCTCAGACAGAACTCACAAATGAGGTCGATAAACGAAGACAAAGTGCGTTTCCTTCACCTTTCTTACATTCTCAGAGGTAGATTGAAAGTTTTGTTCCAGAGTGGTTTACCTTTGTTAGTTTCTTTTGAGAGTTATCAAATGACAAAATTTTATTCAAGACAACGAAAAAGGGTTTACAAATAAGTACGTACTGAGCGAAATAAAAGACATTTTTATCAAGGGTAGATTTTACTTGTTATCGGATTTTTATTCCCATTTCAGCTACAGTTTTGAAGAAGTTCGCATTTCACCGAAAAAATATCGAAAAAACTTTCCAAACCTAGTGCTGTAGAAATCTCATCGATTTTTATTTCACAACCGAAACAACCAGTACATCAAATGTTGAAAGCATAGATAAAGTAGATGTGGGAAAAGTATGGTATTTACCTTTAATGGCTTGTATTCAGATATGGCCAGTCAGCGCCAATTTAAGACTGTTGCCACTAACCTTCTATATACACTCATACCCCCTATATAGACTTATACCTCTATATACACTCATGTCCATAAATTAAGGATAATGCAAAATCAGACAAAGGAACAATTAAAAGCAAAACAAATTTGACTTATTTGTAAAGCTTATTTATTAAACAAAAGGTAAAGAGCAATAAAGAGCAAAAAAAGATGCTATATGTTTGATATTATTAAAAAAATTAGCGATTTTTCTCCCTGGAGCAAATTACAAAAAAAAAAAAAAAAAAAAAAAAAACCTATTTACGAAAAACCAATATTAAGTGGTTGGTATGATTGTTAATACATTGTATGTCTCCCAGACGATGCAATACAGTCCCTACAACGCCTAGGCATGCTGAGTATCAAATTATCGATCTGATCTTGGAGGATATTACACCACTCAAAAAGCAATGCTCTCCGAAGTTCCGGTAGACATGTAGGAGGAGGTTGACGGGCTGCAACTCGTCGGATAAGCATGTCCCACACGTGCTGTACTGGATTCAAGTCCGGTGAGAATGCTGGCCAGTCCATACGAGTGATATCCTCCGATTGAAGGCGTTCGCTTACGATGTTTGCACGGTGAGGACGGGCGTTATCCTCCATAAGCACAAATTGTGCGCCCATGGCGCCCCGAAACAAACGTACATGTTGTTCCAGAATGACGTTCCAATAGATTTGCCTTGTCATGGTTCCAATTTGAACATGCAGGTCAGTTCTGGAACCCAGAATAATTCCACCCCAAACGAGCACTCCTGCACCACCGTAACGGTATCTTTCAATGATGTTTTCTTGGTGGTAACGGTTACCTGGAGCTCTCCATATGAAAGTCTGACGAGAATCAGACTTCAAGCTAAACCTGGACTCGTCGGAAAACATCACACAAGGCCGCTCTTGCGGTTTCTACAATTCACGCTCTCTACTCCGGGCTAACCGCAGGCGACAGTGAGTTGCAGTAAGTCGAACGCATCTGACAGGGTGTAAGAGCATATAGACCAATCTGCCTTAAGCGTTTGTACACGGTCTTCCTTGAAATTGTCGTACCAGTGGCTGAAGAGAGCTGACGAGACAGGTCTGAGGCTGTGCTCCGCCTGTTTCTTTTGGCAGTACTTCCAAATACCGGTCCTCATTCGGCGTTGTAACTCTGGGGCGACCTGTGCTATAACGTATACTCACATTACCATCATCTTGGAATCGTTACCAAAGCCTGGAGATGACACTCTGGGCAATTCCAATTTCGTCTGATACTTCCAATTGGGTATGCCCACATTCCAGACGGCCGATACTTCTACCACGTAAAAAATCATCCAAATGCGTTCTTTGTGTCATAACGATTCGGTTATTGCACTGAAATGCTTATAAAGCGCCTGCGAACAATTTTACTTCTTTGCCTGTATTCCTTATATATCACTCTCTTACACTCTCGTCATTGTGACGTACCAGCGGTGTCATCTGGTTACTTCCTGAAATTTGCATATGATTCTTGAAGATGTGTGTAGTGATTTTACAGGTGATATATTTATTTTAGAGTTCGATTTCCGCGTGACTCCGATTTAACCTTAATTTATGGACATGAGTGTATTATATTAGTCCATTAGAGTGCGCTGTGGAATATGAAAAAAATGTTTCAAGGACAAAATTATACGTGTTTCAATTTATCATTGTAACAGCTTTGAAGATGGAAAAAGTGTGGATTAAATAGACAATTATATGCAGAAGAAGTTCAGTATGTCATTTCAGTTGCGTTTCAGTGAAATGAATGATTCAAGTTATATATTTAGCACAATTTATGTTTTTTATCATATTAATGTTCTTAACCCTTTGTATCATGTCCACTCTAGTAGACAAAAGTTTAAATTTGTTTATTCTTCTGTAAATGCCCTAACAGATTCCATTCCTGTGTTTGTTCATTGTATATTATTGGAACTTTCAACTGTCGATCCTAGATGGCTGTATAGCATCACTAAGTAAAGCATTGCTATTCGGAAAATGGCTGCTTTTTCTGTTTCCAAGTTAGTACAATTTCTCATAGTAAACATTATACAATATTGCTGACATTTTCTTATACTGCCATTTTTTATTCATAATTAGTGATTTTAGACATTTTATTTTAAATGTCAGTTTGAGAAAATTGTTGAGTGGGTAGATAAAGATCTACCGAAAAGAGTGAATTGAAACCCAAATGGACTACTTATCAAGCCAAAACACCGGTGGAAATGCTTATGTTTGGCAAGGAATTTCTAGAACATTTGACATTTGAATCCAATAGGTACAGGTTACAAAATCGTAGCAAAATGAATTCAATCACAATCGACGAAATGAAGGTATATTGAGGGATCTGTATGTACATGCCAGTTGTAGATTTACCATTTAGAAGATGGTAATGATGACTGAAAACAAGGCAAGAAATGATTTCAAATGCAATGACTGTAAATCGTCGGGAAGATATTTGTATGCATGTATGTATATGCATGCTGTCCACTGTAGTGAAAAAACTGTAGCAAACTGTAGCAATTATTTAAAACGAAATTTGAATAAAATAATTTTTTTATTATTACCAAGGTTATTTTAAGTATAAAAATACAAACATTTTCATTTAACTTCTCTAGATTATTTGTATGCAACAAAGGGTTAATTATTAGTCCAAAGGGGCTTTGTCCTGAGTGACTATTGTTTACGTTTTGCGATTTTGCGTCGAATAACTCTGAATGTCCGCTTCATTTTTCAAACTGTTGCCACAAAATATTATCTCCCTGTATTATATTTGAAGAAATTAAATAATGAACTGGATAAATGTATGTATGTTTCTCACATTGTGATAAAAAAACAGTACCTAGAGCTATCCAATTTTGAATGACTTAATCCTACTGCGAATATGGATATCTAGAAGCTCAAATCTGAAATTTGGAAATTCTGTGTAAGTGATCTGAATCTGAATATTCAATTTAAATTTAGTATCTCACAACGAATGTCACAACGTATTTAGAAAAGATATCTACTACGTTTTTTGCCTTTTACATTTTTTATTAGTTCCTTTTACGTTTTATTGATTTGCTTAATTAAAGAAAAAAAAATAAAGGGTTTATTTCTGAAATAAAATAGGAATTTATGAAATTTAACAAACTAAATACAAAACCTTCTGTATCTTCATGCACTCTTTCACTGGCATATGTGATTCATTATCTCACGGGCCAGAAAACAAATTTAATAAGCTACAAAATTTTATTAGTGTTTGTTTTCCTAATAAGGAATTATTTATCCCCCAAATAAGCAAATTTCGCTTCAAAATTTATCCTCTAATTCAATTGAAAACGTAAAAATTCGGTTTTTTCGAAAACTGGTTTAAAGCAGAAAGTTTGTTTTGGAATACCTACGTAAATTTGACAAGAAAATTTAGTTACTTACTAAGTTAGTTTATTTACAAATTTCTTGTATTTAATACAATAAAAGAAAATGATTGTAATTCTACCTGAAAAGGATTTTTTACAGAAGAGTATTAAAACGCATAAATTTACGGAACTCCAATAGTGGTGGAACTGTTTCCATAAATTTATCTGCTTTGTTTTTAGAAACTTTCTAAACGTATGTCCAAGTGTTACTTAAAAGGATAATATGTGTACCCACATTTTGGAAAACCATAAACAATAAAAACATAAGACGAACATGCCAAAGGGAAATGCAAAATTACCAAAGCAACAAACAGCTTTGTGTTTGCCGTAGATTTAGTTAAGAAACTCAAGATACTCAATTTCGAGGGAAACAGGTACAAGTCCCTCTTTATCGGGAGCAATGAAATCTGCAAGACTGGAGAGCAGCTTTGATATTTTTATACATTTTAGTAGGCCTGTGTCAGCAGAAACTTTGCACCTCAACCTTTATCAGGGGATTGCAGGGATAAAAAGCAAAGCAACGGGAGCAACGATCGTATTTACATCCTACGGCAGTAAAGAGAACGAGAAGATAGCGCCATCTGTCGGCAAAAATGGTAATGAATTTTAAAAAATTAATTTAATTGAATTTTAAAAGCGTCAGGAAGGACCGGATTGGATGGCGCTAACTTTTTGTTTATTTTACTGCCGTAGGGTATAAATACGACCGTTACTCCCGCTGCTCTCCAATATTGCAGATTTGTTTGCTTCTGATGAAGAGGGATCTGTACCTTTTTGCTCTCGAAATCGTCTGAACTTTTTGGCTAAATGTACGCCAAAAACAAAGTTGATGCTTTGCTAATTACGTGTATAATAATTGACGAAACGTTAGTTTCCTCGTAAATAAAATGGTAAATCCTTGGATTATGGTAACTTGGCGATTTTTTGGCGAAAATTTGGCGACCAAGCCTGCTACAGCAATCTTTTTTCTTGCTAGTTTTTTTTTTGGACGCCATTTTGTTTTCACGAAGTAAAGTTTTTTTTTTTTTTTTTTTACTTAACATTATTTTCAACAATCTGCTAGCCGAATTACGCTTATGCTAAAAGTTTTAAGGAACAAAGGTGCTTAATCATGACGAAGATTAGGTGCGAAATTGGGAGAAAGTGCAGAATCGCCCACTGCTTTGCGCGTTTTTAAAAATTGCACATACGCATAAATTTATATGTACATGAATATATACTCATGTACAGGTCGAGTTATTTTCACTTAAAAAATCCCAGAATTGCACAAAAGTGGCATGGCGCACACTCTTGACTTTATCCATGTACACATCGACCTATTTTCACTTAAAGTCAAAGAAAATTGACAAAAATCCAATTTTTTGTAAAAATTGGATTGTAAAAGCGCTTCTCTTGTAAAAAGCGCCAAACAAATAAGTGGGCAGCAGCCAAACAAATAAGTCAAACAAATAAGTCACTTTAGCAGCGAAACAAATAAGTCACTTTAGCAGCGAAATTGTTTCTAAGTGCTTATTAGCTGAAATCACGATCGGAATTTTCCGGAAAATGTCACATGACATGTCTCATGATCTCTCATTTCTCTGAGACAAAATAATCTGTGATTTGAACTGTGTACTTCTCAGATTATTGCTAAAGTCCTACCTAGTAACCTTTATCGCCTTACCAAATGTCGCCAAACTACCTGTTACGATATTCCAAAGATTAGCCAATAAAATTTTAGTTTAGATGTTAGGAAAATTATTATAAAATATTTCAACTGAAAATATATTACTCTTGTACATTACATGCAAATAAAAAACAGAATACTGACATAATTACCCATAAAGCCAAAAACACACGTAACGAATGTAAATGCTTATTTACTTTGCTACATTTCCTGCATTTCCGGTCGGTGACCTCATTTTATTGAATGAATAAATGCATTTTTATTACTGCATCCGTTCCATCAGTAACGACAGTTTCGGAAATTGCCCACCAAATAACAACGCACACAGAACTTTCTTAATGGCTTCGTGCTGTGAAAATTAGTATTTACAGGGCATGAAGCGCTGAGTTAATTTACTTGCAGAGCAAAAATAACATTAACTAACATCAACCACGATATCCAAAATAAAGTTCGCGATCATGGCCTCTGCGTAAAGTTTCGCGTAATTATTTTAGATAACTGTCGACCTCGGTTTAATTTTTTCCTAAAATACCGAAGGAAGATTCATTCTTTTCACACGTATAAATGTTACTGAACCATTCTGATTAACATCAAAATTGATACAGAGATAAATAATAGCAACGTGGACTGTACCTGAAACTTTTAAATATATATTTCAGGTTGTCGTCTGCCTATATTGCAGTTTTTCATCCAAATAAAAAACAATTACACTGAATTTTTTTTTTCATTTAGTTCTCTTTAAGGGGACTCGTACACCTTAAAACCCATATGATGTTCGAATAGGTGACTGTTGCAAGAATTGGGATAACTTATTTATTTTAAAAGCAATTACTACCAACATTTTACAGCTGACTACATAATATAGCTGCTTTCTGAAATAGTAATAAGAAAGTTTGTGTTGCCACAAATATTTTTATAATTTAATCCGCTTTGTGACAACATTTTTTCGTCATATTTCCAACTTTCGCGGACAGTTTAAAACATTCTGTTTCATAATTTATTTCCATATTTAATATATAGCTTTTATAACATTTGGAAACTATTGTGAACCTAAAATTCTAGAAATTTCATGTTCAATTTTTATTTTATTTTGAGTTAAGTTTATAAAATGTATTTTATTAACAAAATTTTTAATGTTTTCGTCCATAAAATGTTCAATATTAAAATAGTTATCAGATTGTTGGTTCAGTTCGAAAATAGTGCCCATATAAAGAATCCCATCCAATTTCAAGTATGTACCATTAGCCATTTTTAAAATATCATGCGCGCAAGGTGGAAACATGGGGAAATATTTTGTCACAAAGAGGATTAAATTACAAAAATATTTGTGGCAACACAAACTTTCTGGTTACTAGTTTCTAAAGCAGCTATATTATGTAGTCAGCTGTAAAAAGTGGGAAGTAATTGCTTTTAAAATAAGTAAAATATCCCAATTCTTGCAACAGTCACATATTCGAAGATCATAAGGGGTTTAAGGTGTATGAGTCCCCTTAAGTTCTAGATGAAAACGTATGGACTTTATATATTTCGTTTTTATTGACAAGCTGTATTATTAATAGTCTAAGAATTTATTTATTTTTAACTAACCTAGGTTGGCAACTTTACTGTCCTTCTTGGCTTCAGTTTTCCTGCCAGAATACACATTTTAGTTCGCAAGTATTCAGGTGAGATAGAAAGAGATAGTATTTATAGAAATGTTTTAAATGAAACAGAGCGTGTTCTGCCTGCTGAAGGCCACGTTGTTAGTTGAATCTCTTCGATCGCTGCCTGCGGCGTTCCTTTTTTTTTTTTTGCCATTAGGCCTGTCATTTGACATTAGGTTAGCTTAAACCTAATGCCAGAATGACATTAGGCTTAAGATTATGACATTAGGTCAGAATGACATTAGGTTAGGACGATTTATTCAATGCGCATATTTATTCTTAACACAATTAAGAATAAATATGCGCTCAGCCGCATTAGAAACTGCACTACCATTGCTAAAAGCATTGCTGACAACCTGGAGTGACTTTTTCCTTGGACACCGTGCCGTCAGCAGCCTGCTCTGTACATATATTAATTTACTTAATGTCTTGTGTTTTTTGTTTTTGCTGTTTTTAATTATATTTAATATTATGAGTAATCCAGAACTCATTTAATGTATTCCACAATTTGTAAAGTATTTGGTCATCTTTACATCTGTACCTGATTTTTATAGCACATCCTTAATATAACTGTATGCCTAACATGTACGATAATAGTGAAAAGTGTTCCGCTTAGTCTCAACAGCCCCCACCATGCACCTTCTTTCCATGTTCTGGTTCTTACTTCAATGTTCCTCGTTTCGTGGCCAATCCCCGGAGGACACAGTATTAAGCTCTTTATTTATGTTTAATGTCTTTATTTTTAATTTCATCGACTGGATCCAACAGGCTGAAAAGCTCCTAACCCAGAGATCCAGCTGTTCCGTCGATGGTGAAAAGAAAAGAAAGTCTTTGGCTAGCTTTTAAATTTGAATTCATTACTTTTGAGTTAGTTATAAATGCTGGCTGGTTTTGTAAGCACAGGAAGTATCGTGTGTTCAATTTCGAGTTTCAATAAAAACGTCTTTTACACTCTTCTTACGTTTCATTATCTTCGTACTGAACTGAGTCGAAGTCGCTTAGCTTTAAGCTTAAGTTATTTCATGGTTCCAAAAGAAAGTGATATTCTACGACGGAAAAAGGAATATTCCTTCCAAAGCTTGAACCTTTCGATATATTATCAATATAATTATGAGTTTTTATTTATTTACAAAAGTTGCAACAAATATTTTCCATCTAAAAATTTTCTGTGAGGTTTTCATTTGCTAAACGTTTTTCAGTGCTAAGAATCATATTCTTTTAAACCTATTTAAATGGAAAGCTTTCATTTCATAAAATTGAAATTTTTATACCATAAAGATGAAAAAATAAACACTGCAGGAGCTCTGTAGTGCTAGAATGCAATGCAAAAACGTTTTACTAATATAAATAAGTAAATTCAAAGAAGGTACTATCATTGCAAAAACATCTTTTGTAACGTATCTTTTGAAGAAATTTAAAACAAATAAATTAACACCACAGAAGATTTTAAATACCATACTCGTAATACACTCTATATGTAAGTGGCATTTAACTCATGGAGTTAAAGCGTATATTTAATGTCCAAAGGCACAATTTAGGAATGCATATAAATTTCT
This sequence comes from Stegodyphus dumicola, assembly GCF_044657685.1. Taxonomy (NCBI): domain Eukaryota; kingdom Metazoa; phylum Arthropoda; class Arachnida; order Araneae; family Eresidae; genus Stegodyphus; species Stegodyphus dumicola. The sequence continues at coordinate 7,960,457 of NC_140773.1, forward strand.
CTTGACATCGCGATATGGCATAAAATGTGCACGTGTGTAGATAGGTAGTACAAGATTCGTGACAGTGCGTTAATGCATATAACGTATTATGAGAGTTGTGAAAATATATTGGGCTCATGATAAAGCAAAAGCTAGGATATTTTAAATTGGAGACAGTTTACAGCCTATGGTCTATATTTCTTCTCTTTAAAATTTCGACAGGATTATAGAAAATCTTCACAAAAGCAAATCAGTTTGTAAGGATTATGTTAATTTTACTAACAGTTAAATTTTAAGCTAAAGTTCCTTTCCTGTCAAATTCTTAACTTTAACTTACTACTTCTAGCCTGAACGCAGTTTTGGAATCTTGCTGAATATTTAATGAGGAGGAGCGGTATTTAAACCACGAAGTTACTTATAGAGGCAGAGAGAATCAAAGTTTCTGATTTACGCGCGTCTGCCTTTTTGGCCACTCTCTCCCTTTCAAAGCTGTTATTACGCTCGGCCGTACTCAGGCCCTTGCTAAGCTTCGTAGTCAAATAAGTTAAGGGGCCAACTCGATTTGAACCTTGATAGTTTCGGCTATACTTCTTTAGTTAATCTTAGTTTTAGTTTAATTCTTAGTCTTTTAAGTTCAAGCCCAAGTGTCGGCTTTGTCTGTACATTGCCAGGCGGTGTTTTGTTAAATCTTATTGGAATAATAAAGGGTTAGTTACCCTTCTATCTTGTTGTTTCTTGTCACCTGAACTCAAGCGAATATTCGCTTATCAGTTCTTAAGATTCTTCACTTCCAACATTAACTTAGAATTACTTAGAAGTGAGGAACTCTACAAGTTTCAGATGGTCGATCGAGTAAAGAAGATTCTGTTGAAAATTTGGATGCAATGGTCTATATATGGTTGGATGGAAGGATCATTTGTTTTTTTCTATGCGATAACTGCCTTAAAACCGACTGCAGCTACCCTACATTTTGAGGACTAAATCAATCCAGCACAACACGTTTTACGTTTGAATTTTAATTTTATGAAAAGTATTTTGTACACTTTCATTTTATCGCTTAATTAATGCTTTTATATATATTTTATTTCATTAATTTTTAACATTTCAAGCAATATGTTAGGATATACTATTCTTATTACAAAGTTGACAGATGTTTGTGTTTTTTTAATGCAGGTTATGCAAAAAGAAAGAGCAGATTTCAAACATTTATTTCTTCCAAACTATAAAAGATAGAAACATGATTCTAACGTCAATGGATAGAGAGAAGTTTACAATTATGGTATTCATTCAATAACTACAGTTTGTATGGCTTCATGTGCAGATGATGTTTTAGAACTCGCCATACCGTTGGTTGAGGAATTTTAAGATCTTTGCTTGCTCGCGATGTGGATTTCTTTCGGATCCTTTCGTAAAGTGTACGAATATGCTCGACATTCTAGTTCGATGTGCGTGGACGTCCCGTGCTTTTTCCTTTGCAGTTGCAACCATCTTCTACAAATTTGCGATGCCACTCGTAAATTTGCTTATGACGTGGTGGTTGTTTATTAAATTGACGGCGAAATGCTCGCTGAACTGCAACAATGGATTCTAGTTTGGCCAATTGTAGAACACAAAAAGACTTCTACTGTGGTGTCGCCGCCATTTCACTACAGACTACCAACCGACGAATAATACCAGAACGAACAACAGCGCCAATGCGACCATGATTGGAACTTTTACCCGTACTAAATTGTACACTTTTCTCTATCCATTAACGTTAGAATCATGTTTCTATCTTTTGTAGTTTGGAAGAAATACATGTTTGCAATTTGCTCTTTCTTTTTGAATTCTCACCTCTACGAAGCGTACAAACTGATGGTTGAATGCAAGTGGATTTATGGAAACGAATGCCAGAGAGTCTGCATATGCAGACTTCCGACATGCAACGGAATCTTCCCGACATGCAACGTTTCGAATGAATTCACGAACGAACTTTACTTAAAAATAGTCTCTATGCATAAAAAATGTCCATGACAGCCTTAGTTTCGCAATCGTTCTCATAGATATTGTTGCGTGCGTACGGGTTCGTTACGAAATGAATGCACAAGTCCGATGAAAAATGAACAAAAAATTTATTATTATAACAACAAATATGATTAAATGTCCTCAAATAATCGTGCAGTATCACAATATATCACAGTAGTTATCTTTTAACTACTCAAATGTTAAAAAGAACTTAATTCAAAACAGCTAAAGAAAGCTAATCCGCGAATTCGCTACAATCAACAAGAGCCGTTTTCTAAACAGCAACAAACTAAGTAACTACAACAAACTGAGATGTTTTCCTCCTTTTATATGATTTTAAAATCACGCGCTAGAATTTTCCAGTACTTTCTCGAAATCAAAAAGAGATATTTATTTATTTAATGCATTTAATGCATGCGCTCTTGTATTTTCAATTTTCCGGCTTAGCTTTCTTTTAGTATTCGTCACGCGCTGCACTGCGCGAGAAAACCATTTAATTTATAATTGAACTAACATTAGCTTTTTAAATACCAAATTAGTAACAATATATACTCCCAAATAAAAAAATACAATAAAACAAGAATTCCTGTTTTTCTATATTTAAAATTGAAAAATCGATTTTAAGCAAATTACAAAATGCAGCTTTTATAAGATCACGTAGACCTTAGAGATATATTTAGTATTAGTTTATACTTATTCTAAGAATGAAACGACACGTTTTGAATCTCATACGACAAAATTTCGCACAGACATTGAATTTTACTGCTTGATATTATGTTTTCTGAAACTCCAAGGACCAAACACATAGTAAAGAGCGAAATATTTAATTCTTTCTTCAACTAGAAATGAAGTATCAATTTACAGAAGATTTTCTGATGCAAATAGATTATTTTCGAGCACTGATATGCAGACTCTAAGAAAATTATTTGTCGCTAAGGAAATTTTTGTTTCCAAACTTATTTCCATAATCTTAAAGATATTACAGATCTTAGTTACAGAATAAAATACTAATATATATATAGAATTCGTGTTCTGGAAAACAGTAACATGTTTCAAGTATTGGGATATAAGGAACTCGAAACATTTGGATTATGATCCTAAAGTAATAAAATTGCGTGCGAGTATAAATAATATTTTTTAGAATACGAAAAAATATAAATTACTTGTGCGAAAATGTCTGCGGTGTATCAAACATAAAAAATTATAGATTAAAGAATGTTATATTTTAGAAAATCACAAAGGCTGAATGGTATTAAAATAAAGATAATCAGCTTCGAATTATACTAATTTATTTTATATCTTATAACTCAAGAATGCGATAATAATTACGTTCCGTCTCTTGAAAATCTAAAGATATCCCAAAATTGGAAATTTAAAAACTCGGACAGGTTTTGTCGTACGGGACACAAACTTTCTATGTTTCATTCTTTTGAATATAAATAAGCTTTTATTAACTATAACTAAAGGCTCCAAATCCTCTTTTAGAAATGAACGAATATTTATGGAAATAAATCACCTAAGTTTCTTATTTAACTGTTCTGCATAAAGGAAACAATGAGCAAAAGTTAAAATGTTACATTACAAATTTATTCAGAAAGTACCAAAGTGTTCAGCTAAGGAATATAAAAGAGATATAGTTTCTCTGTTAATTTCGATCCAGTTGAACATCATAATAACACAAACGCATAGGTAGAAAGATTCAATATATATATATATATATATATATATATATATACGTAATAATAAAATTCCATAGTCAAAAATACACTTAAAATTCTAACTGTATGTTCTTTTCATTTTTAATGGCGACGGTCTCTTATTTGAAAGTACGTGGAATTAAATTCAGAGCCCCGTAGTCAAGTTGTTTTTCCCGCCTTTTCTACACGTACAGTTATAGAATGTTCTGAAGATATTAAAGCGAACTGGAATGGCTGACGAGGCTGACGTCATTTCTTGGAAGCTCCGCCTTTCCAGAGGCTATAAAAAGACTTACAAAGGAATAGCGGGGTCTTTTTCTTTAATGTAACGATGCAGTAAACTTCATACAAAAAGTTATTCGTAATTCTTTTTATTTACTACGGATATCTGATTTTGTAACTGCTATTTCTCCTGAATAATAATAAATGGATCCTGTTTTTTAAACTTATCGTCTGATACTTGAGCTTCGACTACATCTATGATTCTTCACCAATCTATTTATTCCGGACAAAAGCTGGTACATCACACACACATATATATATATATATACATCTGCTGTTACACAAGCGAGCTGCTTCAGCTATTTGGAGGAATTGTGACAATATTTGATATAATGGTAGAACGCAAACTACGGTGATAAACTACCGCCACAGATTATTCTTAGGGGATATCTGGCATTGCAGCTAAACATCCACGAGATTCTGCCATCTGCTGCCCTGCTCCCTATTCATGCCTTCAAACATTTCACCGATGCGTTATATCAATAATTACAAGACAGCATAATGTGACTACCTACTCAATAACTCCTAAATATACTCTCAAGCAGATAGGGCTAAATAATCTTAGCTATGTATAACATCTGAATTACGGAAGAATTATGTAACGCGTGCTCAATCACTTCCTATTATTAGGGTTAACTGGAGAAGCTCTGCATTTGAAGCAAACAACCTTGGATGAAATGACGGGGTTTTTGCTTGCTTATTCGAGATGTCTTTCACCTGGTATGTTCAGAGAAAATGAGAAATACATCAGTCAAAGTACATGGCATTTCCTGTCTTTCTAACGTAGTTTTAACATTTAGCGATAGATATAAATTCTATGTTTTCAAAATATTTTTACTTGTTTAACGTTCTTGAAAGTTTTTGTATATTAGAGCCTGAAGAAAGACGATGACACATTTAAATTTAAATGACAATCTCTAAGATAACTGTACAATTTTACGCTACATCAACGTAGGTACATTCTGAAAGAATGCAACAGAAAAAATGTGACTGATGCATTGCATCTCTGCACTGATTTTGATCACTTGTAATTCATCTGAAATTCACAGCAAAAGTTTTTAAGGTTTTAAAAGAGAACCTGTGTATTATTAAATTTGAATGAAGCATTTTATGCTAATCTTTAAGTATATCTGTAAGTTTAAAACTTATCCAAAGATTATTATTATTTTTTTTATTTAAAGTTACTCAATTACAAAATTTTTTGGGCCACAGATTTGTGTACTTAAATTTTTCCTTTTATGCGTTGATATTGAATAAATTTGAAAAGCGGAAACACAAACTGTATACAAAAGTTTTCATCCTTATGTAATATTAATCTTTTTCTTTCTAAATAAACGATTTGTGCATTCATAAAAGTGCAAGATAATATTATAATATGGTAGATATGATAGGTATGCATTTTATGCTTATAATATGATAGGTATACACTTTATTATAATATGATAGGTATGCACTTTATGCTTATTTGCATACGTATCTTTGCAGTTTTAAAGCTCCAGATAATAGAGTTTAATTAAACTGATGGATTAGGTTATTTAATTACGGCAAAGCCTCAAGGGCTATCTAAGGGGAGGGAAGACTTCGCGGAGGACTTTCTAAAGAAAACTGGCTCGTATACACATTACACATGGGGAAAACCACGAAAACACCCATGCAGACAGCCCGTTCGCGGGATTCAAACCTTGGACAGAACTACCAGTGTTCAGCGACTTTACCGCTCGGCCCTTAATTAAACTGAATTTTTGCATAATCGTGTGCATGCACAGTTTGAATGAATGCGTATTAATATACTTACTGTTTCTGCAAGTAACCCAACTCGACATGGGTTGTGAATTAGAATCGCTGCAGAGATAGTTAAACATGTCTGTGTGCATTAAAATTAGTTTTGGAGATTTATAACATAAAAAACAGAATGCATGAAGAACATATTTAGTTACCAGAGATAATTGCGGTGAAATTTACTACACAAAGAAAAATTTGCATGATTTCAGTCACAATCTTATTATCCTCCGCACAGAAATATGAAAATTTGTTTAACTCTTCAAAGACGCTTTATCGGCTGATTATCATCAAATGATCATTTTTTCCTTATTATTTCTTTTAATTTTATTCTAACCAAACAATGCGAATATTTATTTATTTCACTTTAATACTGTGACTATGCCTTTATGCTGTATCTATGCATGACATCATATGAGAATATAATATATAATTTCCGGCTTTTTTTTTTTTGTTTCTTTTATCTTTTTTTCTCTCTCTCTCTTTTTCTTTTTGAGGGAACTTTAGAGTAAAACCACTCTTTAAAATGGGATAGAGATCAGTTATTCTTCTTTAAAAAGGTCATTAAAGAGCTTTCTGATTTTCCTCTTTCTATTTGCTACAAAAGCTGAGGCAGCTGATAGCATATAATTCATAGCTCAAATATTTCCTGTTTTTGTTTAACGGTCGACAGTGTCAAGAGCATACAGAGAATACACGGATGGTGGGAAAAAAAAAACTAGTGATCGGACAAAGTGCAAAGCAAAATTAACTTAGAACAATCGTGGTGTGACACGTCTGAGCCGTATTGTACATGGTCAACGAAGCCAAACATTAGCTCCAATTACCACCTAGCTAAAGCAGGCGACAATCGTACAGTCAGTAAAAAGATCGCGTATCGCACCCTTCACCATATGAGCTTCGGAAGCCGTAGACACAAGAGGGTACCTTTCCTAAATGCATGCCATCGAGTTGCCATTCTTACCTGGGCAAGAAAATATAGAGAATAGACACTAGTGGACGTGAAATGTGTAGGAGTGATGAGTCTCAATCCTTCTAATTAATACCGATGGGAGGCTGAGAATATGGCGAGAGAATCATAACGTTATGAATCCGGTATGGCAGACTGGACCTATACAAGGCCGTCGAGGCTTAATCATGGTCTGGGATGCTTTTTTCTGGTTGTGTTTGGGATCTTTGGTACTTGTTCCAACTTCCCTCAATATGATTCTGTACGTAGAGTTGATGAGCTATCATCTCCATCCATTTATGTCCCTGTCATTCACACGGAAAGGGAGTATCCCAGAAAGATAACTGCGAATCTCACAGGCTAAGGTTGGCTACTGGTTGGTTGGATGGATGAGCATTCGTCTGACTTCACTGTCATAAATTGGCTACTTAAAAGCCCTGACTTGAATTCTACTGAGCATCTTTCCAAATTAGTATATCTTATTATTGAGGAATGTAGAGAATTGAAGTGTTATGTTTTATTCACTCTGTTTTCCATGTTCATAATGTCTGTTATGATGGTCGTATGAAATGTCGTCGCCTGGTATGATGTCAGAATGTCGTCTCTTGTGATGGTTTCGTATGTAAGCATAAGATTGAGCTTGTTATTTATAAGGTTTCCTAGGGATAAATACATTCCCTCTAATGATATATAGGTCATAGGTCATAGATCTTCCCTTATTTAATAGGTACAATACCCTGAAATCTTTACCTATTTATATGTGTCCTTAGTGGGTATCATATAAAAGTGAAAAATAAATACAAATGTTGAAACAAACCTGTTCACTTGAAGTTCGGAATCACATCCAATGTGATATGTAATGCAATATGTAACAGTGGCATAACTTGGGTAATATAGCGATTTAAAATATCTGAAGCATAACGTTCACATCGTTAAAGCAAATTAAAACATCTCTAGCATAAAAACGTTGGCATAACGTTATCTTCGTAAGTTCTACGGCTGTAGCGTCCTCCTTCCTCCGTGTCTTGAAGCTAACGGAGTATCGTAGCCGTAGTTGTTGAGGCATGTAACATAAGTGAGCGGAACATAGATGCACAGACCAGTTGTTGAAATTTTTAACACATAATACACATCAATGTGCTGCCCCAGGGGTCCAAAGTCCATATCGATTTATCAGCAATAATTAAGTAAATGTAATAAAGAGTAAATAATGAAAAGTAGAAAAAACGCTATGTACACTAAGTACATAGATCACCAAAACTCATTTTGGTGTATCGTTCTCGCTAATTATATAACGTAAGTTAATGTTACGCTAAGCAGTTGATTTTGTCTTAAAGAGGTGACTATTAAAGCATTAAAAATAGTTTGATATATTTTTGTATTGTGTATATATTTAGCTTCATTTTTACCCAGCCGAAGGTAGATGAATCCCCTTCCATGAGAGTGGAAGGTAAACCTGATTCTCTGTGCTTTGCACTAATAAATCCAAGACAAATTCATGATTTGAAAGTACTTTTTGTATAAAAAATATTTTCCCATAGTATTAAAGTATTTTCGTTTTAATAATAATAATCTCTGGTTATATGTATATATATGTACATATAAGTATTACATTTACGCTTTCTATTGCAAGAAAAACCCAAAAAAGAAACATTTATTTGAATATGTATGGCAGCGGCAGTTTAGCGTTGGTTCGTTTTCCATTTTTCCGCTTCCACTTTTATCCCAAAAAATAGCAAAAATCAGAGATATTAATTAAAATTTCTTAAAACACTAATTTTTGCCCTCATTTTTCCGAATGGCAACAGTGCTGATATCATCAACAATGGCGACAGGGAACAATGGTTGCGTGCCATTATTGCTGATGTAATGAAAGAGAATTACCGATTTTATGCGATTTTATCAAAAAAAAAAAAAAAAAAAAAAAAAAAAAAAAAAAAAAAGAATAAAACAAAAATAAAAAAATAAAATTTAAAACGTCATTCGAATTTTGGAAACCTCGTTTCGAGGTGCACTGGCTCTTGTTTAGATGCACCTATGTAGCAAATTCGTAGGCCTGGGTCTATCAGCTTACACGCAGATCGAACGAAAGACAGACACATAGAATCTTTCCTCTATTATGAATAGAGTTATATATCAGAATACCTCTCATTGTTAAATATTCAAAGAATCCTTTTAATAACGTTCGAAACAATGAATTTACCAATAATTGTTTTAATCTTTTGTTGCATTACAACAAAGTTAATGTATACATTTTTAACAATGCTTATAAACCATAATCATTAGAGATATCAAATCTAGTGGTGCTAAAATCTTACGTGTGGAGCTTATTTGCTTGTTATTTTTAATGCTGAAATCGCATTCGAACCATTTTTAGAAATGGAGTTCTTTTTTTTGACAGTATTGTGTTACGTTTTTATACCAACACCCTTTATCGACAGCCTATTGGGCATACTTATTTGTTTTGCGACTGCCTTCCTTCTGTTTTCTCGAAGAGAAGAGAGAATTCGGGAAAATAATGATGAAAACCCCATTAACCGTAATGAACACAAGTTTAATGCCGGAAACAAGGTACGTAATTTAGATTTCCTTGATTCATATGCTGATATTAATGAATTTAATGAGGATTCCTTTGATGTGGATACAGACAGTGACACCGATCTCCTCGAAGTTAATAACGAAGCTTTTGAAAATAATCTTCTTAATTTGCATATTGATAGCGATACTGACCACATCCACCATTTTGCCAAAGATTTCTATAATAATTCTTATGATGTGCACAATATCAGCGATGAAAAGCAATTTAATTACCTCCAACATGAAACAGAAAAGGATTTTGATTTTCCAGAACCTGATAACTCAGGTAATCAAATAGGCACAAATAGTAGTATAATCATCTTGAACCAGGAAGAATTCAATTTGAATGCCTCTGTAGAATCATTGGATGCTGAATGCATTGTATCGCATAACGATCTTGGAGCAAAAAGAGACATCGATTCTGGTAATCTCCTTAACACAAATAATGAACAAAAAATGAATGGCAAAGTGGATCAAATAGACAAAACAGAACTGAAACCAATTCAAGATTCTGAAGAACACCTTGTTGATCTCGTCATTGGTACCGTCCCTGTTATCTGCTTTGATGATGACACTCAACATCCTTCTTCGAATCATACCAAGCGTTTCAAAATTTCAAACATAAGAAAAACATTACTGAAATATTTCTGCTTTAAAAAGTTAAAAATAAACGAAGGACTTAAAACATATTATATAGATCTGAGATAAGTTTACCTAATTTCAGTTTGTATTCGTCATAAATTTGTTTGCCATGACACCAATCTCATTGACTGACCAGTGACTGCCTAAAAATTGGACATTGACTGACCAGTGACTGACTAAATGACAATCTCATTGACTAAAAGTAGGACATTGACTGACCAGTGACTGACTAAAAATTAGACATTTTCTGACCAGTCACTAAGTGACGATCACATTGACTGAACAGGGCTAGGCTAAAAATTGGACATTAATTGACTAAGTGACGGTCTCCTTGATTGCCCGTTGACTGACTAACGGACTATCCAATTGACAGACCGGAGACTGACTAAATTTGGACATTGACTGACCACTGACAGACTAAAAATTGGACATTCACTTCCAATTTTCATGGAAACAGGAACTTAGAAAGTGAAGATCTGTTTGCCTGACCAGTGACTGATTAAAAATTGGACATTGACTGACCAATGACTAACTAAGTGACGTCCTTATTAACTGAGCACTGGATTTGGACGGTAAAAATTGTCTTTTTCGATAAGAGAGAGGAAAGATATTTTCAGTCCAATCGATTGCGCTACAGCTGAAATGGAAACAGAAAATCATTTTAAAATTCTTTTCTGGAGCTACATTTCAGAACTCCAAAATTTAAATAAAATTATATGGTAACCTGAAATAAAAATGATTATTTGCATTTAAATGCCGTTGCTAAATTGGTTTTTCTTGTGCTCTTAAATTAATTTACTATTTTACACACCATATTCAGTTATGATTTACCAATATCATAACTGAATATGGTGTGTAAATACCAATATGCTTTATTTTTAACTATAACGTCTCATTGAATTAACTTAATCTGTAGCTATTAATGAAATTTTTCTTAGGCATATTTTCCCTTGTTGTCTGTGCTCCCAATTCGAAGTGACCGTTAGTTACTTCCTATTTGTTTTTCCGAAGTGATTTGTCGGCATTTCGCAAAAAAAAAAAAAAAAAAAATCTTCAGATTATCATTAAAACACGAATAAGTATGTTATGTTGTATTTTAGAAATTTTTCTCTCTGTGGCCTACATGTCAAAACTTACTAGAAATAATAAATGAGAATATATTGCTCTGTTTTCAAACGAAGTATTTTCAATATGTGTCCCATAACATAATGCTCTGTGATTAAGAATGCTAAGAGTTTTACCACGTTTAATTCCCAGCCAACGTGCTGGCTGCATGGTTGGCTTCTGCAGTTTTCCTTATCTCGATGTATATTAGGCAATTTCCCATAGAACGTTCTCCGCTAAGCCATCCCTCGCGCCAGACAGATAACCATCCTTTTCTTTGCCCTTTTCAAATAACCTAACTTTTACTCAAACAAATCAGTCATGACATGAAATTTGGAAGAAGTTAATTTAAATAATTTTTATAATAATTCATAAAAATGGCTCGATTGGATATATACTGGAATTTAAAGAATTTAGACCCTCAAAGATACACCAAAACGAAATATTAAACTGAAAGCTTTCAGACTTTGTACTGCTCCCAAAGGGATCATTTTTTCATTTGCACACATAGACGTTTGGACAGAATTCATGCTAATGTAGGTCTGGGTTAAAAATATTTAAAAACAGCGTATTTTATAAATTAGAAAATGAACCTTTCATATACTTTCATACATTTGAATAAATATTTATGAGGCTTTATTAGTAAAAATGAGAATAAAGGAAACCCTATGAATAATCCTCAAACGTTTAGTCTGAAATTTAAAATTCAACGTAACTATCGCAAATCACTGAGTCCAGTGGGTGTTCAGGTATTTTTTTAAGGATTTTGCAAAGAATTATATATATAAATAAACGTTATAATTTCATTTTCTAATATATTCCGTCTGAGAGCCCTTTTGTTGAACCATCATATTACATCTTGATTTGTAAGAGAAAATCCTTTTCCTGAAAATATCAAGGTTGATTTTATGCCACTTTTCCTTCACAATGTTCCACAGTCCGTCCGATGTTTGGGGACTCCACGTATAAAGAGCTTGTTTTAAAAGTACAAATGCACATTAATCCATGGGAGACACATCAGGAGATTTGGTGGATATGCATCTAGAGGGAATAGTTTCAATTCCGGTTTCATATCTCACTTTTTCAAAACATAAACAGTAGATTTAGAGGTATGGTTTGTAGCCTTATCCTGATGGAATTTAATACAGTCAAGATTGTTTGGATAAAGAGATGGAATTTCGTATTTTAATATAGGTGTTTAACGTTATTTCTGATTGTAGTCCGAATTAATTTTGATATTTGATTCTACTTTCTTTATTTTAATTTTCCCGTTATAAAAGAACCCAGTAAGAACAATAAAACCTTTAGAATTAAATTTCTTTTATGTTTTCTCTGAACCTATATATTAAGTCTTTTTCTCCTCTTTTTCGGCAGTAAATTCACCTTTTTCTATTGCAATCGCTACACGTATGTCCAAGCTTCATGAGTTTTAACTACACTGAAGTGCCACTAAAATAGGGATAGACTTGGCTATGCAAAATGAATAGCGGGTCGCAGCATCTGGGCTTACGTGATGGAGTTGTGGTAAATGCACATACAGCGAGCACTATGCTTGTCGATAATCAGTTGTTTCACATACCAGTATAGGTAAAATTTCTGACATAGACAGCTTCAATATCGGGCAGATGATAGTCACTCGTCGCACGGGCATACAATTTCTAAAATCCCAAGCGGGATGGGACTTTAACGGTCGACAGTGTCAAGTGCATAAGGAGAATACACGGATGGATGCGAAAAAGAACTAGAGATCGGGCAAAGTGCAAAACACGACTTAGAACAATCGTGGTGTGAGACGTCTTAGGCGTATTGTACATGGTCAACGATGCCAAACATTAGCTCAATTACCACCTAGCTAAAGCAGGCGACAGTCGTACAGTCAGTAAAAAGATCGTGTATCGCTCCCTTCACCATATGGGCTTCGGAAGCCGTAGACACACGAGGGTACCTTTTCTAAATGCATGCCATCGAGTTGCCATTCTAACCTGGGCAAGAGAATTTAGAGAATAGACACTAGTGGATGTAGGAGTGATGAGTCTCGATCCGTCTAATTAATACCGATGGGAGGCTGAGAATATGGCGAGAGAATCATAAAGTTATGAATCCGGTATTGCAGATTGGACCTGTGCAAGGCCGTGGAGGCTTAATCATGGACTGGGATGCTTTCTTCTGGTTGTGTTTGGGATCTTTGGTACTTGTTTCAACCTCCCTCAATATGATTCTGTACCTAGAGGTGATGAGCTTTCATCTCCATCCATTTATGTCCCTGTCATTCACACGGAAATGGAGTATCCCAGAAAGATAACTGCGCCTCTCACAGGTTACGGTTGGCTACTGGTTGGTTGAATGGATGAGTATTCGTCTGACGTCACTGTCATAAATTGGCTACTTAAGTGTTAATTATAAGGAAATGTGTTGCTTAATATTAATACATGTTTCTTCCATTCTTTGATAATTTTAAAATGGTTTGAAGGTTTGGTGTTTTGTATTGGAGAAATTTAAATTCATTTTTTCAGTTATTATTTGTTCTTTTCCTTTTAATTTTCTATAGAATACCTGTTGTCAACTCCGGAAAGGAAAGAAAGCTGAGAAGCAAGATATAAAAAAATTTCGCCTCAAATTTTCTAGTTTTTTTAAAAAAATTCCAAATACATTCATACGCCTTCATTTCCTTTAATTGAAGTTTAACTTTAGTTTTATGACCATATTAATGTAATGTGATAAGGTAACTAATGAATTCATAATATATTCATTGAAATTATAAGCTGCAGGTAAGTTTCAAGTAAAGGAAAATACATAAAGAACCTAAATTGAGGTCTGAGGGATATGCGAATCAAAAACTAAAAGACATATCCAATGGTTCCCAGCCCACCAGCGGCCGAGCGGTAAAGTCGCTGAACACTGGTAGTTCGGTCTGAGGTTCGAATCCCGCAAATGGGCTGGCTGCATGGGCGTTTTCGTGGTTTTCTCCATGTGTAACGTGTATACGATCCAGTTTCCCTTAGAAAGTCATCTACTAACGCATCACTTTGCTTAGGCAGATAGCTATAGTGTGCTTTGCCATAATTAAATACACCAACACCAATGGTTCCCAAAAGTGTTCGTACACTTACAAGTTTCAGTAAAATATTGCTCTGTTTTTTAATAAGAATAAATATTTGAGAAAGATAATTTTTTAGTAATATTTATAAATTTTTCTTAGCGAAACTACATTAATTACTTTATGACCATAGTACAGCGTCTTTTTGGAAAAATTAATCGTTAAAAAGTAACAGAAAAGTTATCTCACAAAAGTTTTCCTACGCTTTAAGGAAATCTGCACATATTAGGAAATATTGCAATATTTCTGTCAGTTAGTATTTTATAGTATATCCCGCAGTATATATGACAGGTTTTAAACGTCTGGGCATAGAATTCCCCATTCATTTTTGTAATATCTGCATCTGTGTTCCTCCATTCTTCCATCATTACTGCTTTTAGTTCGTTTTTTGTTTTAATGTTGCCTGTTCGTACTGTAACCTCTAATTCTCTCCATATGTGTTCTATCGAGCTAAAATCTGGTGACTGAAGTGGTGTTTTCTGAACTTGTAGACAATTATAGAAGCATACCAAAGACGAGTGTTGAACGTATGCTTAGGATTTTTATCCTGATAAAAAAAATAAAGTTGTTTCCAGTACCCACATTTTGGGCGGATAGCTTAAAGTTATCTTTCAAAATATTTAAGTAAAGAGCATGGTTTATTAGGACATCAATAAATTCTAAACTATTTAATCCTGATGCTAACATGCACCCTCACACAAACACACCTCTCCGCAGCCATGCGTGCTGTTCTAAACAAGGTTGTGGGATAAAGTTCCTCATTTGTGTGGATTAAGTTCCTCATTTTGTGATTAAGTTCCGTGAGATTAAGTTCCTCATTCCTGAGGAAGAGAGGATTGTGTCTGATAGCCAGTAAAATCTATAATTTTGCTCTATAGTAATATTTTGTTGAAAATCTACTTCCAAATAAAACTATTGTTTTGCCTAATCTTAAATGTTACGTTCCCATGTTTTTCTTCCAGTTTAGAGGAACAACTTAAGTTCCATTTCTCTATCACTCAGAGAAACTATTTTATTTCAATTTCTATAATATGCCCGAAGAAATAACAAAATATATTAAATAAAGATTAATAAAACGACATATATCTCCTCAGAAAAATCATAAAGTATTGCTGTTATCAATTGACGCAGCCGTATTTTAAAAATACGAATCATACTACTTTTTATTTTATAAATATAGAATTTTTCTGCATATGGTATGCACGTTTGAATAGAAGCACAGAAATGATGAATAATTGAGGGTTTCTATTTCTTGAAAGGTAGAAAAAATGAGTAAAACGAAATTTGCTTGCATAAAAAAAAACATTTAGGTAGATTAAAAGAATAGATATTTGCCTTGAAGGCATCTTTTACAATACCTTATTTTGTTCCTAAGTTCTGAGAAGCTTCTGTTACATATGTTAGTTATTACTAAGCATTCGTGTTCGCATAAAATAGCTTTAGTCATCCAAAAGCTGTCAGCATTCTGTAATTTACATACTATTACTGAATGTGGATTACTTTCGAAAGTTAGTTTTCGTATGTTTTTTTTTCTGTACTTTTCTCTAAACACTCAAAGTTATTGCGTGTAACATATTTAGTTTGTCCAAATTTAATAAAGGTATGTTAAAAACTATTAGGAATAAAATAGGCTGTAATTACACACCCCATTTAGAAATGTATAACTTTCTTTCAGTTGACAAGGCAGCATGTGAGGAAAATGTATATTAAGTGCGCCATCTTATCTTTTCTTGTGACTAATGAATTCATTAAGCTAATCGTTTAATGTAAATAAGTGCGCAGTTTATTCTGTTCAAATTTATTGTTGTTGGCTGCATTTTATTGTGGAGTTTCTTTTGTATCTTTGATGTTTTCAAGTTCCTCGTTTGTATCGTTTCGAGAGTTTGTATCGTTGATTTACAATAGTATCAAAATACTGAAGTTATTGATTACAACTATCAATGTAATTATTTTGCTTATCAACTAATCAAAATTACTTCCTTGTCAAATTTCTCATGCTACGCACAGAATCGGGTGTAAACCTGTCTGGAGATGATTGTCCAGTTTTTAGTGAAATACACATAAATAATGCATCAGCAGAGCAAACAGAAATAAGGTGTCAGAAGAAAAGAATTTCGCCATAAAACAAATATTTTTGTAATTTACAGCAAAAATGCTTCTCCTGGTAGTTTAGCGATGTAAATAGCAAAGTTGTTCGTAGAATAACTGGCACATTTCCAATTAGGCAATGTTCTAGCATTGCACGGATTCTCAAAAGTTGTTTAACTTCTAACAATACAAAAATTTGTTCCAATTTTTTTTTCGTATTTTGTTGATTTTGAAATAAATTGACTTCCCATTTGTCGGACGCTATTCACCACAACTTTTCTGCCTTCTTTCAGCCTGTGTAAGCAGCAGAGCCCTCGCAGAAATTCTTAATAATATTCCTTATACATATTCAATAAAACTGCGAGTTTTCATGCTACAATATGAAGCAGAAGTACGATCTGGCAGATTTTCATATGAAAAATTGAAAATTAATGCACTAGCATATGTAAATAAGTATGAAGTATCTTTTTTGCCACAGAAATCTGAGTTCTTAGATACGTTCTTCGCTTTTATGTAAAAGAATGACCAAATAGATAATTTCCAAAAACTGCTTTCTTTATTGCTCGCTTTTGTTCTTCTGGGTGTGCAGGCAAGCCTCCACATTATTCAGCGTCAGGTGTGCTATCCGCAACCGCTCAAGGACGACAACGAAAAAGATTGCAAAACCGGTTTCTCGCGCTTGTGCTGCTGGCGTTCGAGGTGTGTAGGACGTGTTTTCGGTCTGTCCTTTCCCTGGCCGATGCGATGTGCCATTTTCCTGCTTATCTTTGCTGTTCCTTCGATGCTGTCTGCTATACATGAAAATCCTTTTTAGAGAGATTTTTACATAAAGATTCAAGAAAATAATTATTCCTGTTTCCTGTACATTGTTGCCGAAAATAATTTTTGTTCAGCTTCTTCCTCCTTTCGAGAACTCTTCGTGCGCAGGTGTTTGTTAGATCTGAAACTTTTAAAGAAGAAAAAGCAGAAATACTACGATCAATTAAGTACGCTTAATGACTGCCATCAAAATTTGATTGTTCCTTTTACACCAAGACTCTGTTCCGAGCGGATGGTGACAGATTGACATTATTCTGAGCACAACGTTAATTCTGGTAATGCGCATCACTCGTGCTTGATGTTCAAATTTATTCGTCTGTCTGGTTGATACAATTATTCATATTAATGCTTATTTCAATATCAAAGTTGAAGAAAAAAATATAATTTATCTGGTAACATACAGTTGTCATACTTTGAGGTAAGTACTTTGATTTCATATTTGCTTCTAGATCACACATTTTGATCTGCACGTGAGTAAGTATTTATGGCTTATTGCAGCACAACGTGATTTACTAAGTAAGCAATTCATTTGATTTATATTTGTTAATCCTTTAATTCAACACGCCATCTATTACAACACTAGGTTCAAAGGATTAATATGCCATTATTTCCAGGAATAAGTGCATTTATGAACGACTTGACATAGGTAACACTACAAACATTTCTTGTAGATGAAAAAAAGGAGTCTCACGGATTAAAAATTATAGATCATTCCGGTAACTGAACATCAATCATGGCGAGATGAATTTCCTCCATAATTTATGGCAGATTTTGAAAAAAAAAATCTCTATCGATTTCGAGGGCAACCAGATACTGTCCCTCTTTTTCAGAAGCAAAAACTGGGAGGAAAGCAACCAATTCTATATTAAAAATTCAAGCCCCAAGCGTGGCTGTTCACCACAGTTTGGAACTGTGCAGCGGTAAAATGTTTCAACACAGGTACGTCAACCTGAATTTATATCTCGACGAACAGCTGCATGTTTTGGTTTCACGGTTTCTTTCATATAAAAACGAAATAGTTTCCCTTAGAATATCTTCCATGAAGACATCTCTTCCCTTAAGCTCATAACCATCATATGCTTTTGCCTTATTCAAAACATCAACCTCTGCGTGTTCAGAAGCAAAGGATCAAGAAGCCATATATCCAATTATCAGCAGTGTTGAATCACGCTTCACAACTATATCGTGCTAAACGCTTTTACTTTTAGAGTCATTATTTCTGTGAAAGGACACTATCGAATTTCATCGGTGAGTCGGGACACGAACTTTATTAATCCGTCGTCACTTTCCTGACGGAAAATGAAGGTTTTAATGACGGCTTCCGTTGAACCTCTGCCTTCCGCCCTATCTTCCTTTACCTACGAACTTTTAATGGAACACTGCTTCTGTCATGATTGATCGCTTTGTCGTTCAGGCGAAATTATGGTTCACGTGATGAAGTTGTGACATCACAAAAGCAGTAAAGGTCTATGATAGAACAAGCATAGAGGGATAGTCAACAGTCAGTTTCGGCCACTTTATATCAAAATATTTGCTCATTTAAAGAGTGTAATATTGGAGAATTAGGTGCAACTGTGAAACATGAAATAACGGAAGTAGAATGAGCGTGACTAACGGCGGAAATGCTTTAAGCTATTTTATCGGAGACGTAAATTAGAAGTTGTAACTGGACTCACGGCAGACAAGATTACAGCTCTTTCAATTGATTGTGACATAATCGATAGCTAAGTTGAGAGCGGCTCGAACTCTTATCGTCACGAGTGAACGGTGAAACATCTGGAGGGCACCATTAGTTGGTAAGCGGCAATATTAAATATTTAGATTTGGAGCTGAAGATATTAGAAATCTAACATTTTATTCGGAATATAACAATTCAAAAGGAAATTGCATGTAAATGAGTTTACATGTCCCTGATGTCATCTTCGGAAACATTCGTAATGAAATATTTGGAAATAAATTATGTTGACATTCATGTCATCAACACATTTTATCGAATTCAATTTATATTGATACAACCATTTCGTAATTCTTTATTTCAGAACTGTAGTAGTAGTAGTAGTAACAGAGGACGTGGGCACTATTCCTCTACCATTACGGTTAATCGGAATTGTTGAATCGGAATTTCAAAATTGTAGAAGTTACTCCAGTGAATTCCTGCATAACACACTTTAAGGAAATGAATCTAAAATGCACTTGAATTTGCCACATAAATTTGGCAAGCAATAATTTGGGAATTGTTTGACTTCTAGATTAAATTATTTAGGCGTTCGAAAAAATTGACAGTAAGTCTTATTTCAAAAATCTGATGTGTACACCACATGACTTCCTTGTACGGAATATTAAATTATACGCATTTTTTCTTGCATTTTCGTTAAACTTATTAGATTGAATTAAACCTGCTTCGCCGACAGCGCATAAACCACAATAGAATAAATGCATTCTTTAAAATTCACTTTGTTTACCATAGCGACACTCTGGCGCTAGGTTCACTTAACAATATTATATTTCGTTCATCTTATAACTCTGAATGCACGAAATTTATATCATTTAAAGAATTATCTAATCGTTGCCACATGTTCTATTCAAATACTATAATAAAGCTAGAACGATGTATAAAAGAAATTAAGCAAACAAAACTAAAAAGAAACAGTTTTTCACAGACGATTGAGTATTTCTCATTCAATTAATTCAGTTCTCACTTCGCGACAAGGCAAAAATACATAAAACTCAATATATATGTATTGAAAATTACGAAGTAAATCTTAAACACTTATTTCCTCGAAAAAATTCAAGAAAGGATTAAGCATGATTTAATTGGCAATAATAAATGAATGCGTTATCTCTGTTGTTGCGAAGCTAAGTTTCTCTAGATTGGCAACAAATCCACTAGTCTCCTGTTTCAAATGTAAACATAAATGGCCGCCATCAAATTAGGCTTAGCGGCACTTAAACAATTTTAAAATTGTTGATAATTCTAAAAATATTGCATACAGATTTATTAAAGGCATAAAACCCTTAACCGGAAGATAAAAACAACATAATTTAATCATTATCAAAGCAAAAAATGTACAATTTACAAACATATAAGTGTAAAGAAACTGAGATCACTGAGCCGGGTAACAGAGTGGATATATTTATAAATATATTTATATACGTTTGGCGCGGCCGATTGAAACCAAAATACGAGGTGCACATCTACATGTTATAGTAGTCTTATATACAAAATTTCAACGTTCTGAGGCTACTCGGGTTTGAGTTATGCGAGATACGCACGTACGTACGTACATACGTTTGTACAGACGCCACAGAAAATTCTCTTCAGAATTCATTTTAAAGCAGTTTTTTAGTTTTTTTTGGAGGAAAAGAGTCTATTATTCTGTCCTTACGTACAGATATGACGCAAAAACATCGTTAAATTGCATTCGAAAGCGGTCAAAGTGGATATTTTCGTTGAAATATGCTGCCTGAAGCTTTTCGCGATTACAATACTTCCTTTTTACTTCGTACAAGGAAGGAAGTAAAAATCAGTTTAGGAATAGTGGCTAGCTATTTCACATCAGGAAACATTTACACCAGGGGTCTTCCGTCTTTAAACCAGACTAGGGAGAGATACGAAATCCATTCGATCGAATACAGGTGGTGAATAGTTTATCTTCTACCACATTTTTAGTTTGAATGGCATCACGGAGACATTAGTCTTTCTTGGAGCAGGAAAGAAGACGAATTAGCTACGCTTTGCCGGATATTTGAAGCAAGAATATTCCAACTACTGTTGGAGGTGTTATTTTTTATACCAAGTCTATATGCAGTTGGAAATGCGATAATAATGCTTCCACTTATATATTTGCAGCTAACAAAACTTTTATCAGTAAGGTAGACAAATTTGTGAAAATAAGTTTCAGCTGTGCTCTGCGATTGGTTCTGAGTATATATATCAAATTTTTATACTGTCACAATAAAAACAATACTAAAAGTAATAAGATACCAGCTTCCTTTTAATAAATTAAATACAAAATTTATTTGCTTTGCAAACCAAATGCCGCGAATGAAACCAGGAATACCTAAAAAAGGTTTAAGGCATTTTAAAGTTCCTCGGGTGCGGAAGGGACGGGGCATAGAAGACGGAAAAATAACAAAAACAATTTTCTTTGATTAAAAATGTGTATTATATATGAAAACGATTTGGATAAAAATGCAGTTTATAATAATATGGTAAAAATAGTTGTTAAAGGCAAAAGTATACTCAAGAAATGTACTACTAAAATGAGCTGGAAAAATTAAAGCATTTAAAACCACAAAGAACAGTTGTTTGTAAACAGTCATAAACATTCCGCTATGAAGACACTTAAAACATTTTAGGATTATATGTTAAAAGAAGTCATTTGTATCAAAATAAAATGCATGTCATCTCCCTTTTAACTTATTATTTAGTTTCGAATAATTTTGTAAAATTTGAATTTATTATTCTCAGCTTCTGAAAGATGTTAATATAGTATACAATACATTATTTTTGCAATAAAAAGTAATCCGCATTTCGAAAGTGTGCTCGATACACATACTCCATTTACATCCTTAAATGTGGGGTATAGTTTTATAAGAACATTACAGCATAATCTTTATATATTTTGAACTAGCCACGAATATCTTTCATTATAGGTTTTTATTTACTATATACAATGAGTTTTATAACACAACAGCTTCTAAATTAATGCAACTTAGAGGCTTTAATTTAGATTACAGAATTCATGAAATTTAAATAATAAACAGCGCTTTCTAAGTAAGTTATAATATGTGTCGTCATTCTCCGTATAATGACACTGCTCTTAGAGATAAGGATTGTCCAAAATTAATGTAAAACGTATTATTGTTAAATAATACGTTTTACATTAATATATTTATATACGTTTGGCGCGGCCGATTGCAACCAAAATACGAGGTGCACATCTACATGTTATAGCAGTCCTATGTACAAAATTTCAATGTTCTAAGGCTACTCGTTTTTGAGTTATGCGAGATACGTACGTACGTACATACATACGTTCGTACAGACGCCACGAAGATTCTTGGTTCAAATATCGGGCAAAGCGTAGCTAATTCGACTTCTTTCCTGCTCCAAGAAAGATTAATGTCTCCGTAATGCCATTCAAACTAAAAATGTGGTAGAAGATAAACTATTCACCACCTTTATTCGATCGAATGGATTTCGTATCTCTCCCTAGTCTGGTTTAAAGAGGGAAGACCCCTGGCGGCCACTATACCTAAACTGTTTTTTGAAATAAGACTTACTGTCAATTTTTTCGAACACCTATATAATTTAATCTAGAATTCAAACAATTGCCAAATTATTGTTAGCCAAATTTATGTGGCAAATTCTCGAAGATGACACGTTGATGTAAACTTTTTACTTCCTTGTACGAAGTAAAAAGGAAGTATAGTAATCGCGAAAAGTCTCAGGCAGCATATTTCAACGAAAATATCAATTTTGACCGCTTTTCGAATGCAATTTAACGATGTTTTTGCATGATATCTGTACGTAAGGACAGAATAAAAGACTCTTTTTCTACGAAAAAATATATATATATATATATATATATATATATATATATATATATATATATAAAACTGCTTTTGTTTTCAATTGGCCTCGCCAAACGTATATAAATATATTTATATATATATATATACACTCTGTTACCCGGCTCAGTGATCTCAGTTTCTTTACTCTTCTATGTTTGTAAATTGTACATTTTTTGCTTTAAAAATAATTGAATTATGTTGTTCTTATCTTCCGCGTAAGGGTTTTATGTCTTTAGCAAATCTGTATGCAATATTTTTAGAATTATCAACAATTTAAAAGTTGTTTAAGTGCCGCTAAGCCTAATAATTTTTTTTGATAGCGGCCATTGCTTGTTTACATTTGAAACAGCAGAGTAGTGAATTTGTTGCCAATCTAGAGAAACGTAGCTTCGCAACAACAAAGATAACGCCTTCACTTATTATTGCGATTTAAGTCATGCCTAATCCTTTCTGGAAATTTTTCGAGGAAATAAGTGTTTAAGATTTACTTAATTTTTAATAATTTAATTTTTAATAATTAGTAATTTAATTTTTAATAATTTGTAATTTTAATACAGATATTTTGAGTTTTTATCTATTTTTACCTTGTCGCGAAGTGAGAACTGAATTAATTGAATGAGAAATACTCAATTGTCTGTGAAACACTGTTTCTTTTTTGTTTTGTTTCTTTAATTTCTTTTATACATCGTTCTAGCTTTATTATAGTATTTGAATAGAACATTAAGAAACGATTAGATAACTCTTTAAATGATATAAATTTTGTGCATTCTGAGTTATAATATGAACGAAATATAATACTGTTAAGTGAACCTAGCGCCAGAGTGTCGCTATGGTAAACAAATAGAGTGAATTTTAACGAATGCATTTATTCTATTGTGGTTTAAGCGCTGTCGGCGAAGTAGATTTAATTAAATCCAATATGTTTAAACGAAATGCAAGAAAAAATGCGTATAATTTAATATTTCGTACAAGGAAGTCATGTGGTGTACACATCAGATTTTTTTAAATCTGTAAACTGATATCGTGATCCATACACAGGAATTTAAACCACAGTAATGGAAAGATATTGGAATATAGAATGATTCATGAATATTTCATGGAATTCGAAAGTGTATATTGAGCTAGAGTGAAAAGGTGTGTAGTAGTTCAACCTTCTCCAAGATTCTTATGCACATTACAGAAATTCGATTTGTGTTCATTCTTCGTGATATGGCAGATAGTAATTCTGAATTAAGTTCCAGCAATACGCTTCCCAGCACCTTGTGATTAATTGTATAATCTGCATGTGGGGTTATTTATCGCAGTCGCACTAGATGTGCATTGCAAACACATGAATACTCGATATTTAACATCACCCAACTGCGGAAACATTCATGAAAATGTTGTCAATACCTTCTTTTTAAAAATCAAGATTTTACTGTTTTCTTGCTATTGCGGTATTGGCTCCTTTTTCAATGATTCTAAGTACATTGAACCTGTAGCAATTCACTTGATTATCAGTAAAGTGTTAAGCGACACTGTCAAACGTTCTCATAGGCCCACGTTCGAGTCGCGTAGAAGGCAATACATATTTCTAAGTACGTATTTGCATAGTGTCTGGAGACACTTAAAATACTGATGAGCCAAAAGCCCTCTCTAGTGATTTGATGGTAGGGAAAGTGGGGTGGGAGACCTTCGGACCGAGTTCAGAAGTAGGTATGTAGGTAGGTAGGTTACGGAGGACTGGAACGCCTGGTGTCTAACAGAGGTAAACAGGCATGTGTTCCACGCCCTTCTCTAACTACAGCAAAAGCTTCCTGGAGCCACACGAGGCTGCACCAGGAGATTATTGAGTTTGTCAAAGAAAAGTACATGGCCTTACAAGGGCATTAGTAGGATTGTGTTACAGATTGAAGAGGCAAGCTGTGGTGTTACATATGCCATGAAGAGGCAAGTTCAGAAGTATTCTCCATAAGCATTATGGCGGAAAGACACACTTAGTACGGTGGGACTATATCTAAACATCCAATGGTGAAATTTCTCTTGTCCGGCCCGCTTACAGTTGTACCTGTAAAACTTCACTATGGAAAGCCAATGATCCATGCTTCAAATGGGTTGCGACCATAGCGCGGGGGAATACAGAAGCTCTTTATGTACCGATATGCATATTTTTGTTGCATTTGTTATGGCGTCCGCCGATAACATCGCGGCAAAAACATCGCGGACGAAAACGTCGCGGAGAAAACAACGCAAGGCGAAAACATCGTGCTACAAAACATCGTGGGAGAAATTATCGCAAAGAGAAAACATCGCAGTCCTAAAACATCGTGGTACAAAACATCGTCGTCGAAAATAAAGCGGTTCAAAAACTTCGCAGTTTAAAAACATCGTCGTCGAAAATATCGTGGTAAAAAATAAAGTATCTACAAATCATCGCATGACGATAACATCGCAGACATGCTTTTTCCATACATGCTTTAATAACTGTAAATGAATATTCCCATAAAGATTTGTGAGCGCAAAATGTAAAGAAGGATAATTTTTACTTTCACATCTTTTATTAACTAATAAATTTTTTCTGAAAAAGTAAGAAGGAAACTTAAGCATAGAAAATTAAATGCAACTAATAGATTATACTTTTCACGAAAAATTACCAGTAAAAACTTTATAAAAAATTATTTATTAATGGCCTTTGTTAGTTAACTATGTCGGTTTAAAATTCTATTAAATGCTAAAGGTTGCATTAATTTGCTATGCTTAAGTTTCCTTCTTACTTTTTCAGAAAAAATTTATTAGTTAATAAAAAAAAGTGAGAGTAAAAATTATCCTTCTTTACATTTTGCGCTCAAAAATCATTATGGGAATATCCATTTACAGTTATTAACGCATGTTTGCGAAAAGTATGTATGAAAAAAGCATGTCTGCGATGTTATCATCAAGCGATGATTTGTAGATACTTTATTTTTTACCACGATATTTTCGACGACGATGTTTTGTACCACGATGTTTTAGAACTGCGATGTTTTCTCTTTGCGATGTTTTCTCCCACGATGTTTTGTAGCACGACGTTTTCGCCTTGCGTTGTTTTCTCCGCGACGTTATCGTCCGCGATGTTTTTGCCGCGATGTTTTCGGCTGTAACCATTTGTTATATATGTTTTACTGTAAACTCTCGAAGCTTCGGAGAGCATCATGAAATATCCTGCATAAACTAATTCGTACTCATTGTTTCTAAATCATTCATTGTTACTTCATCCTAAAATTCGTATTCATTGTTTAGATTGCAGTTCTGTGACGATAAATTGATTTGTTCT
Organism: Stegodyphus dumicola; assembly: GCF_044657685.1. Classification (NCBI taxonomy): domain Eukaryota; kingdom Metazoa; phylum Arthropoda; class Arachnida; order Araneae; family Eresidae; genus Stegodyphus; species Stegodyphus dumicola. The sequence goes on from NC_140773.1 coordinate 7,986,343, forward strand.
TCTGTGAAACTGCATAGTGTCCTAAGGAAGTAGAATAATATCATTGAAATATGTGTAAGACAGATAGCATTTATATTTAAAATTTGTCTAAGTTACTGAGTGGTGTATTTGGTATCCTTTATCTAAGAAGAGGTATAAATCTATTTGACAGGATTATATATCAGCACAAAGAACGTGGTTTAAACTTTTCATGAAACTGATTATGATGATTGATTATCTTAAGGTTCTTCTTGCTTTAAAATAAACGCATTAGAGGGTAATTACTATGAGGAAACATGATTATTAAAGTTTAGATACATAGAAGAGGAAGATTTATTTGTGTCAATTACATGTGACACATCCAAAGCTTAAATTAAGCATTAATCATGTACACAAAGAAACACGAGTAGGATTCACATTTTCTAAGGCATACTGATGTTATGTATTTGAACTCACTTTAAATAAATTCCACTGTTAACATATACTTGTACTTAGCAAAGTATTTTGATACTTTTAAGACATTCTGTGAATTCTTTGGAAAGATATTTAATGTGGGATTTTATTTGGTAGTTTACAGTTAAACTCTTTAATCTTTGTAGAGCTTTTAGAAGCACATAGTTTTCTCGTCTCATATTACATTCTGTCATTTAATTCTATTTCTTTCTCTCTCTTTTTAAACATAATGAATAATAATTTATAATAATGATTTCATTGAAAATGTAATTCAGATTCAAATAACACCAATAAAGCACAACTCGCTTCAATTTCAGAACGAGACATAAATGAGCTACGTCCCTTAGAAGCCTCGTAATTCCTATATTGAAGACAAACGAAATATAGACTATATATTCGCAGACAAAAGAAATATAGACTTCGAAACATGACAACTTTCAAGAAAAAATTCCCAAAAGGTTAATAGACGCGTGACAAGAGAAAAAATTAAGCATATGATTTCTTCTCTATCAAAGATAATACACTGGTGTGAAAAAATTTAAGGACGAGACGGTTTTTTTCAATATAACTTCGTACAAAAGCTTTCCAAATCAACACATTTAATACCGTAAGATCCCCAATACGTAAGGACATGAGTAATGTATGCAAAACTTACTAAAAGAGAAATCAGAGGGATAAAAAGAAGCTTTATTGAAAAAGTAGCATGGAGCGCAATGCGACAGAAGGCCGAAACATCCCTGTGATGGGTGTCCAGCAAGAAACATCCGGTCTTTAATAGGGGATATGATCTCCCCTGACTGCTAGGCAGGTTTCACAGCGTCTGCCCATGCTGAGAATGAGGGTGTCAATGAGTTGTTGAGGCATTGCTGCCCATTCGTCTTGCAGCGCCAATCGAAGCTCCGGAATCGTTACTGGTGGTAAGGTACGAGCTGCCAAAAGTCTGCGTAGAAAATCCCATACATGCTCGATGGGATTGAGATCCGGAGATCGTGCCGGCCAATCCATACGTTCAATATCCTCACTCTCTAAGAGCTGTTCGGCAGCTACTGTGCAATGACATGGTGCATTGTTGTCCATGAAAAGGAACTGCGGACCCATAGCACCTCTAAAAAGACGCCCATATGGAAGAAGAATCTCGTTACAATAACGGGTCCCGTTGACTGAACCAGCGTCGAAGATGTGAAGGTCTGTACGACTACCAAGCATGATGCCTCCCCAAACGAGAACACCGCCACCTCCATACCTGTCCCTTTCAATGATGTTTGAGGGATGATTGCGGCTTCCCCGCTCTCTCCAGATGAGTATGCGATGAGAATCGCTACTCAGACTGAATCTGCTCTCATCTGTAAAGAGTACTCGTCCCAATTCATTGTCTCTCCAATTCCGGTGTTCCCGGCACCACAGAGAACGCCTTCTCCGATGGGCAGGCGTTAGAGGTACACACCGTACAGGGCGTCGTGCAAACAGACCACCACCGTGCAGTCTTCTGGCCACGGTAAAACGCGATATCGGTCGTCCAGTCGCCTGTGTCGTGTGTCTAGCGATTTCTCCCGCTGCCTGCCGCCTGTTTCTTCTTGCCTGTAAGGCAATATACAGGTCATCTGCGGGTGTGGTTCCTCGTGGACGACCACTACTAAACCCCCGGATAACTGTTCCTGTAGTTTGAAGTTGTCTCCAAAGTCGTGAAACGATGCTGTGAGGAATTCCGAACTCTGCAGCCACACTTGTCACACTGCGGCCTTCCTCCAATTTCCCAATGATTCGACCTCGGGTAAAAGCATCGAGATGTCGTTTAACAGATTGATTATTCGCCATTTCTCGCTGAGGCAGCAACTCGGTGTGATTTTAACTGCTATACGGCGTGCAATCTCTTTGCCAGAAATACTGATCTTACACCGACAACATGCTTTATACTACTCAGACACTCCCCCATTACGTCTATCTGCATATCTGCGCATGTGCTACCGTACATCACCTTACTTAATCTCCTGATTGGTCTTTCTGTGCGCTCTGCCTCTTCGTTCAGCTGATATGCTAATTTTTCGACTTCGTCCTTAATTTTTGCACACCAGTGTATTTAACTGGGTTGAATAAAAATGTGGCATAAGTCTCATATATTTATACCAAAATATGTTCAATATATAAGAAAATATTAATTAATACTTTTGTTTCAGAGTGCAACAATTATATATTGATATACATTTATAAATACATTTCTCTACTACAGATAGGGCCGCCAGCGGCAGAGCATTAAAGACGTTGAAAGCGAGTAGTTCGGTCTGGGGTTCAAATTCCAGGGAATGGGCTGGAACATGGCCATTTTTGTGGTTTTTCTCATGTTTAACGTGAATATGAGCCAGTTTGCCCTAGAAAGTCTTCCAAGAAGGCATTGTGTTCCTTAGACAGATAGCCCTCGAGTGATTTCCCATAATTAAATAAACCAAAATACTGTACTGCATTAGTACATTTAGTGAGCCAGAAATATGATTTTATATGAAAATTTTACTAAACATATAAAAGACTGTGATGTAGCCGTTCCTCAATACACAATAATGCCGGCTAGCTTTAAAAGGATTTATTAAAAGAGCATACAGGAACGGTTACAAACAAAATATATAGTACATAAAAATGAAACATATACCAAATGGAACAACAAACATTAGAATTACAGAGACATCTAGTACCTATCATCATCACGGCTGAAGGTCGACTGCCGTTTCTCCTTTTCACCACTAGAAGGCGGTCATTAAAATAGTTCGGTTACAGTTAGATAGTTCTGTTACAAGACATATTTTCGTAATTTCTTTTATTTACTGAAATTCAGTCCCAAATAAAAAAAAAAAAAAAAAATACAAAAAATGGCTATAACCTATCCGAAAGAATATATAAATACGTTATATGTGGTATATGAAAGCATATATATTTTTTAATTTATGAAATGTTTATTACCGAATATCTCTTGATTTTTCTTTTGAATCCATATTTGAGCTTTAAAATAAGATAGCATATTAACATCTGAAAAAAAAAATTATTTTCGTTGAAAGGTGTATAAATTAAATTGACATGTTTTGTATTATTAAGCACAATAACACCTCTTTATTTCAGATCTTACTGGTGTTCGTTGAACGAATGAGAACTTGTGTACTGAACTCTGAAACATACAATCTGAAATAAATGAATTCTAGCTTTATTGTAAATGACGCTAAATATTTAGTTTCAGAAAATCACTGAAAAAACTTTCATAAATACAGATATACGTGGATACTGAAATAACTGCAGCGAAGATTGTTTCATCGTATATTACTAGAAAGTCCTGCGGTCATACGAAATGAACGCTGTTCTAGATGTTATAAATTGTAATTAAAAATTATTTATGCAAAGGTGTCTGCTAATTCAAACTGAATTACCCACGGCAGGCGGAGAGGACGCCTCTTTGCTTACTGCCTCACGGGGTTTCTCCATTCTACTTGCTTAATTGCTTAAAGAAGAGTGCATTGAAGGAAACCACTGGCGGTACATTTCTTAAGAGCTACCGCTAGCTCAATAAATAAAGGCCATTTAAATAATAAGATATTAATTCATATGTCAAAGATCTCTTTATACACAACATTATTTTTGTGCAGATCTTTCCATCATTTTTAAGCTAGCCTTGCAGAGCGTCTGTTCTTTCACGAACTATTGAACAGGCAACATAAAGTTGACCGTGTCCAAATGCAGGCTGAGGTAAAAAAGGCCAATTGGCTTAAGGGGACTAATACACCCCTCATGATCTTCGAATAGGTGACTGTTGCAAGAATTGGGTTATTTTATTTATTTTAAAAGCAATTACTTCCAACTTTTTACAGCTGACTACATGATATAGCTGCTTTGGAAACTAGTAACCAGAAAGTTTGTGTTGCTACAAATATTTTTGTAATTTAATCCTCTTTGTGACAAAATATTTCGCCGTGTTTCCACCTTGCGCGCATGATATTTTAAAAATGGCTAATGGTACATACTTGAAATTGGATGGAATTCTTTATATGAGTACTATTTTCTAACTGAACCAACAATCTGATGACGAATTTAATATTGAAAAATTTTATGGGCGAAAACATTAAAAATTTGTTTAATAAAATACATTTTATAAACTCAACTCAAAATAAAATAAAAATTTAACATGAAATTTTTAGAATTTTAGGTTCACAGTAGTTTCCAAAAGCTATATATTAAATATGGAAATAAATTATGAAACAGAATGTTTTAAACTGTGCGCGCAATTTGGAAACATGACGAAAAATGTTGTCACAAAGTGGATTAAATTATAAAAATATTTGTGGCAACACAAACTTTCTGATAACTACTTCAGAAAGCAGCTATATTATTTAGTCAGCTGTAAATTTGGTAGTAATTGCTTTTAAATAACTAAGTTATCCCAAGTCTTGAAACAGTCACCTATTCGAACATCTTATGGGTGTATGAGTCCCCTTAAGCGTTTGTCCCTGAGACTTATGGATGGTCATAGCAAAAGGTAAGTTTTACAGGAAACTGTCTACGTCTCAATTGAAACGGCAACTCTGTGTCGTGGCAACTTAACCCCATTGGCTAGTACAGTTACGCAAGCAACCCATAAACTATCGGCGACAAACAGACACTTAAGCCGCAAACAATAAAGACATTTATTTATTTGATTTTATTTGTTTTTTCATCGTTGCCGGTTTTCGCCGGTTGCATATTTCCGAATTCTATTATATATAGATGTTAAATTATTTATTTGTTAAATGTTAAATGAATGTGCTCTTGTATTTTTAATTTTTCCGGTTTAGCTTTCTCATAATATTCGTCACGCGCTGCACTGCACGGGGAATAAAGCAATTTACAGTTACGCAAGCAACCAATAAACTATCGGCAACAAACATTTAAGCCGCATATATATAAGATACCAAGATGATAAAAAGCATTATCCTTGAAACCCCTTGATGATAAAAAAAAAAGTTTGATTTTGGTGTGCAGAGGCTGAAGATATTCCATGCTATCAATTTTTTAATGAAACAGAAATTTCAGAAAGTGTGACAGTAGCCGAGAATGTACTTAAAGGTAATGAAACAGAAGTCAATAAAAAAGATAAATTAATCGAAACTGAATAAGGAATATTGAATTATTCAAGGTAACCCAGATATCACGGAAGCTTTGCATGCCTAATAATCCTTTTTGTAATTCGTTTATTTATTTATTTTTTCTTTTACATGACTGTGAAGTACATTTAGGAGATACACATGTAGATATTGAGTCCTAAACAGCGGACGAAAACTGATAGAGCTTTAATTTGAAAATCAAAGATCCATCATCATCACTCAAAAGAACATACCTTTGGTACTTCAGTCTGAGCTTTTGTTCTCATCAGACTGTGGCTCTCTGTCTGATAGCAAGCATTCGACAATACTACTTAGCCTGCAATGACCTAAGAACGGACAGACGACATTTGGTTCGAACTACCGAAAACATTCAACGAGTGATTGACAGCATTAATGACAACGTTGTTGTTAGGCTTACCATTCGCTCTTGGGCGATGGCAAACTGAATAAAGTTTCTGAAAGAAGCGTGCTACCAGAAGGAGAATCTCGTAGTCTGATTCTCCTTCATACAATGATTACACACATTGAATTACCGACGGTATGCTGTTTGAGTAAGAATGATGAATCTTTGATTTAATCGCCTAGATATAATATTCAATGGTAGGAAGTCTAATAATATACGATAGGAAATTATCAGCTCCTTCGAACCAATCATTTCGTCAAGTGAGGCGACGAGGATAAGTATCTGTTATTTCAGCGACGAGGATACATATCTTGAAAGCCATAGTTTCTTAAGGGGACTCATACACCTTAAAACCCATAAGATGTTCGAATAGGTGATTGTTGCAAGAATTAGAATAACTTATTTATTTTAAAAGCAATTACTACCAACCTTTTACAGCTGACTACATAATATAGCTGCTTTCTGAAATAGCAATCAAAAAGTTTGTGTTGCCACAAATATTTTTATAATTTAATCCGCTTTGTGACACCATTTTTCGTCATGTTTCCAACTTGCGCGTACAGTTTAAAACATTCTGTTTCATAATTTAATTCCATATTTAATATGTAGCTTTTATAACATCTGGAAACTACTGTGAACCTAAAATTCTAAAATTTTCATGTTAAATTGTTATTTTATTTTGAGTTGAGTTTATAAAATGTATTTTATTAACAAAATTTGTAATGTTTTCGTCCATAACATTTTTCAATATTAAAATATTCAACAGATTGTTGGTTCAGTTAGAAAATAGTGCCCATATAAAGAATTCCATCAAATTTCAAGGATGTACCATTAGCCATTTTTAAAATATCATGCGCGCAAGGTGGAAACATGGTGAAATATTTTGTCACAAAGAGGATTAAATTACAAAAATATTTGTGGCAACACAAACTTTCTGGTTACTAGTTTCCAAAGCAGCTATATTATGTAAGCAGCTGTAAAAAGTTGGAAGTAATTGCTTTTAAAATAAATAAAATATCCCAATTCTTGCAACAGTCACATATTCGAAGATCATGAGGGGTTTAAGGTGTATGAGTCCCCTTAAACAAATGGAATTTTTTGGTAAGTCAATGACATGTTATATTACTAAGATTAAATTTGGTAAAGGTAATATTTGGTAAATAATGAATTCATTGATAAACTAAATAATGAATTTTACAAAACGATACGAAATTACAAATTATGGAAAGTAGTTTAGTATATTCGTCATTTTCCCAGTATTTATCAAACTTTTAAAATAATTTCGTTTAGCACAAACTTTTGCTAATCTCGATAAATAATATTTTCAACTGATAATGTTTAAACATGCAGCTCTACTATTGTAACGATAGTATGTGGAAATGTAAGATTCAGATTCTGCAAATTTTCTGCTTCATTTATTTTTTACAAGTAAATGTAATTTATTTTTTAAAAATAAGTATATAAAACGTTTAGAAATAATCTGAAATTTTTCATAAATGCATATTAAGATCCTGAAATAATTACAGGTAAAAAAAGAAGATTTCTGCTAATTAATTTGTCAAGACTGTTACAGGGAAGAGTCATCGATTCGAATCTCAAGGTACTTACGGTCACGGTATTTTAAACTTCAGTTTACTAATATTGACTAAATAACTAATATTAGATTAGTAATAAATTTCATTTCACTAATATTAAAAAATGCTTAACATTATTGACTAAACCGTCTTTTTCCCATGTTCGAAATGCAGTTTAGCATCAATTAAAAGACATGAATTGGCAGTATGCATAATACTAACATTTACAGCATACCGAAACATCTAAACTTTTAATATTTTGCCCTTATCTATTTACATGCAGGGTGATCAACGAATAAGCCCTGATTTCAAAATTAAATATCTCCACAACAAAAATCGATAGAATTATGCGGGAAACTGTACATTTATTAGCAAAACTGTAAAAATGGTGTAAAAAAGTTTAGAAAATTTAGTTACGAAAATCGTTAACAGATGGCACTCTGCGCTGAAAACTCTTCCTCTGAAAGGAGTAAAAAAAATTAATTAAAAAAATAAAGTGAAGCAGCCTTTGCAATGAAAATAAAATTTTTTCAAAATCTTCACCGTTCGAAACAATGAGGTGCGTAAACGAACAATGAAATTTGACATCACGTCTTGCAATGGCTCGGCGGAAATGGAATCACATGAAACATCATTCAACGATTCAAGCTCATCTAGAGTAGCAGGATTGTTTCGATAGACAGCGTCTTTCAATGCGCCCCAGAAAGAAGTCACAAGGACTCAGATCGGGAGAATATGGAGGCCAAGCTATTCCTGTGTCAGTAAATTGAGGATAATCTAACGCAGTTAATCTATTCCCAAAGTACTCATGAAGAAAGTGAAAAACTTTTTTTGTTCGATGTGGTCGAGCCCCATCTTGCAGGAACCAGTCGATACCTGGTCGATCCTCCAACGCTAGTTGAGTGCTAACAAATTGTTCCAAAATTGCAACGTACTTTCAGTAGTTAACAATGATTCTCATTTGTGTGAAGAGAAACACTGCATTCTCCTAAAGTCATAGCATGGGTTGCGGTATGCGCCATAGGCATTACCGGACCCATTTTCGTACGAGAAACGATAACTACTGAACGTTACGTTACAATTTTGGAACAATTTGTCAGCACTCAACTAGCGTTGGAGGATCGACCCGGTATCGACTGGTTCCTGCAAGATGGGGCTGGACCACATCGAACAAATAAAGTTTTTCACTTTCTTCATGAGTACTTTGGGAATAGATTAATTGCGTTAGATTATACTCAATTTACTGACACAGGAATATCTTGGCCTCCATATTCTCCCGATCTGAGTCCTTGTGACTTCTTTCTGGGGCGCATTGAAAGACGCTGTCTATCGAAACCATCCTGCTAGTCTAGATGAGCTTGAATCGTTGAATGGTGTTGCATGTGATTCCATTTCCGTCGAGCCATTGCAAGACGTGATGTCAAATTTCATTGTTCGTTTACGCCCCTCATTTTTTCGAACGGTGAAGATTCGCAAAGTCAACCCTTTGTTGCACAGCTTTCATGGGTGTGGCCTGGATTTTGAATGGAAACAGCCGCAGGCTATTTTTAATTATTTTTTGTGTGCTCGTATACTTCAAACCTGTCTCTGATGCAATCCGTCGGATGCTTTTCCTAGGATTTTGCTGAACTAATCCAGAAACTTAGGCTGCATTTTCAGGAGTGACAACAGTTTGCTTAGGTCCAACATTTCCTTTTTGCTCATCAGGCCACGTTGCCAGTCCATTCGAATTTCGCGAAGAGCATGCGAATGTTTTCGCATCCGGTCCAACTGGAACATTGAATCGGTTTTGAAAACTGCGACGTGTTGCCGTAGGACTATGTTCTAATTTATGAAATCCCAGAACCAAAATACACGTTGCTTAATCGAATACATTATTTCACGTTCTACGCTAGCCTCTTTCCACTAACCAACAGTTGTACTGATCATTTTCGATTTCGGAGCACATTTTAAAGTCTGTTGATAGGTCATTGCGATTAGAGCGTCATCTGTTAACGATTTTCATAACTAAATTTTATAAACGTTTGTACACCATTTTTACAGTTTTGCTAATAAACGTACAGTTTACCGCATAATTCTATCGATCTTTGTTGTAGAGATATTTAATTTTGAAATCAGGGCTTATTCGCTGATCACCCTGTATATAGACATAAATGAATATCAAAATCGTAAAAAACAACCTTATATTTAGCGTAGATATAATGAAACACTCAATCGATTTCGAGGGCAGCTAAAGGTCCCTCCTCATCAGGAGAAAGAATTACATAGAAAGAAGAAAATAGGAATCACAGAAACACGTGGTGCTTATCAGCACTGCACGCGGTTATAACTAGATTTTTAATCAGAGTTGCACTGGCCGCCTACTTTTACTGAGCCAGGCTGTCTGATCAAGCATAAAGAAATATTAGCGAAGTTAAAATAGGAAGCGAGGGGCAAATGCACATTACGCTCAAAATCTGAACTTCAAATAATGGAAAGCAACCACTGAACGGATTTTTATACCCTCTGGTAGTACCAAGTGCGAGGAGGTAACGCCATCTATCGGCAAAAATAATTGAATTAAGACAGTAGAATTTTAAAGGCATTAGGAAGGACTGGATTGGACTTCAAATCATTAACTAAACTTTCTAAATATTTGTGAATGTGAAAAGCCTCAAGAAAATCCAATTCGCCTATGGAAGAAGCCTTTTGGATGATTTTTGCAGACCCAAAATCAAAATTATGGTTAAAAGTCCAGCTATGATACGCTATTGAAGACTTGTTAATTTCCCCTTTTTTGACATAAGATTCATGTTCCTTGATACGATACTCCAACGCTCTTTTTGTTTGGCCAATATATCTTAAACCACACTGACATGATATACTATAAATTCCCCAAGAATTCAAGACAGAAACGCAATCTTTTAGAATCGAAGGGTGAATTTTATTAATAGGGAAGAAACCGACTTGAAAATTGAATTTCTGGAGAATCCGTGCAATTTTATAGCTAACAGAAGGATAAAATGGAAGCACGACAAGGTCATTGATATTATTTCTAACAGTAGAATGCCTTCTTTGATGGGAATCTGAAAATTTTTTGACGGCTTTATCAATAATCACGGGAGAAAATCCACGGTCAATCGCAACTGCTCTCAAATAATTAAGTTCATTGGTAAGCAAAGATTCAGAGGAACAAACTTTTAGCGCGCGGAAAACATAATAGTAAAAAAAAAGCCATTTATTGCTTAACAGGGTGGCATGACTTGGCATGGGGTGGTAAACAAACTGCAAAGGGTTTACGGTACACAGTGGTGCTAAAATCGGTTTCATTGCGGATTATAAGAAGATCGAGGAAGGGGAGGGAATTGTTGGATTCAATTTCAAGAGTGAATTGGATGGCTGGATCAATTGAATTCATAATAGATAGAATCTCGGATAAATCCTCTTTATAACCGTCAAAAAGTGGGAAAGTGTCGTCAACATACCGAATCCAAAGACGAAAAGATAATTTATCAAATAATTTCATCTCAAAATAGTGCATATAAATGTCAGCAAGTACCGGACTGAGAGGATTACCCATAGCCAATCCTTCAACTTGACGAAAATATGCATTTTGGAAAACAAAGTGGATTTGACTTAGAGAAACTTTAGTAAGCGAAACCAACTCATTAATTTCAGTATGTGTGAAGTGAAATTCCCGAAGCCTAGTTTCAAGACAATTTAGTGCTCCTTCGACCGGAACATTAGTAAACAATGATTTGACATCAAATGAAACCATAATGGAACGAAGTGGGGAAATATTTTTAAGTTTATCAATGACTTCAACAGAATTTTTTACAGTGTGAATCTTGTTATCAAGTAGAGGAGAAAATCTGGAAACTAAATATTTGGCCAAAGGATATGAAGCAGTACCTATGTTGGAAACAATTGGTCGAAAAGGAATACCGGTTTTGTGGACTTTTGGAAGAGCATAAAGTCTAGCGCAATTAGTAATAGGCGGAATAAGTGATTTCTTCAACTGAGTTGGCAGAATGTGGGAAGATTTAATAGCACTTTTTACTTTCATGATGTCCGAAGTTGAAGGATCTTTAGGGATCGAGCAGTATGGGCCTTCATTTATCAATTTAGAGACTCCAGTAATATATGTGTGTTTGTCCATAACAACGATCTGTCCGCCCTTATCAGCTTTAGAGATAATGATATTAGTATCAGAATGAATTTCACGTAAGATCTCATTTTCCTTTTTGCTAAGATTAGAACCCAAAGATTTATTGTTAAAATTAACGTTATGAGTAATTAGGTGGCGGATTGTATCCTTCTGCGTTTCCGAAATTTTGGAGAATTTAAAGGCTTTCTCTATAGGGGCGATGATTTGAGGAATTGAAGCTTTAGATGTCTTTGAAAAGTTGAAATTATACTTTAATACTTTTAACTGATCCTCCGAAAGATTCCTATTGGAGATAATAACGATGGAGTTAACGTTTACAGTGGGAAGATCAGCTAGATAATTGGGACTATCCGACTGGTGTGTGAGTTTTTGGAATTTAGAAATGAGCACATTTTTATGCCGTTGACAAACGGTATCGGTTCTAGACCAGGATGTATGTTCAAATGAGGAAAAATTTTCCGTGGAATTAGCAATTTTTAAATGGAGGTAATATAATTCAAATTCAATTTTAGATAAACGTTTGCGTGTGTCCCTTATAATGTGACGAAGAAGTGCCAATTTGAATTTATGCAAAATTTTTGAAACGTGAACGGAAGCTTTAAGGCTACATTTCACATGTATAAATTGGGGAATGAAATTTTGATGTTTGCATTTAAGTAGAAACTGTAGATGATTCAAGAATTTCGTACGCTTAAGGCGTAACTTACAAAATCGGTTCCTGTCAGTGGACATATTGTGAAAAGGGCACAAGCAAGAAACAAGTGAACAAAAGAAATGTAATTCCGAAAGTCCAAACAAGTAATTACTTATAACATGAAAAAAACACCAATAAATAATGAAGACAATTTTCATCAACAAATGACAAAAACATTCCAAAAGGAGAGAAACATCCAATACTGAAAACCAATAGCCACGTGGAAAGAAGCAACGAAAGTCAAAATCGTGCACGTGGTAAACCGAAAAAGTATAGAATTACCTCGAAAATGCCGGTTGATAGCATAAACCAAATCCGAAAAAATGATAGCCACGTGGAAAGAAGTAAATAAAATGGTGCACGTGGTAAAACAATAAACAGTAAAATATTCTCGAAAATGCCGGTTGATAGCACAAACTAGACTAGAAGAGAAACACGCTAATGTGACAATCAAAATCGTAAAAAACAACCTTATATTTAGCGTAGGTATAATGAAACACTCAATCGATTTCGAGGGCAGCTAAAGGTCCCTCCTCATCAGGAGAAAGAATTACATAGAAAGAAGAAAATAGGAATCACAGAAACACGTGGTGCTTATCAGCACTGCACGCGGTTATAACTAGATTTTTAATCAGAGTTGCACTGGCCGCCTACTTTTACTGAGCCAGGCTGTCTGATCAAGCATAAAGAAATATTAGCGAAGTTAAAATAGGGAGCGAGGGGCAAATGCACATTACGCTCAAAATCTGAACTTCAAATAATGGAAAGCAACCACTGAACGGATTTTTATACCCTCTGGTAGTACCAAGTGCGAGGAGGTAACGCCATCTATCGGCAAAAATAATTGAATTAAGACAGTAGAATTTTAAAGGCATTAGGAAGAACTGGATTGGACTTCAAATCATTAACTAAACTTTCTAAATCTTTGTGAATGTGAAAAGCCTCAAGAAAATCCAATTCGCCTATGGAAGAAGCCTTTTGGATGATTTTTGCAGACCCAAAATCAAAATTATGATTAAAAGTCCAGCTATGATACGCTATTGAAGACTTGTTAATTTCCCCTTTTTTGACATAAGATTCATGTTCCTTGATACGAAACTTCAACGCTCTTTTTGTTTGGCCAATATATCTTAAACCACACTGACATGATATACTATAAATTCCCCAAGAATTCAAGACAGAAACGCAATCTTTTAGAATCGAAGGGTGAATTTTATTAATAGGGGAGAAACCGACTTGAAAATTGAATTTCTGGAGAATCCGTGCAATTTTATAGCTAACAGAAGGATAAAATGGAAGCACGACAAGGTCATTGATATTATTTCTAACAGTAGAATGTCTTCTTTGATGGGAATCTGAAAATTTTTTGACGGCTTTATCAATAATCACGGGAGAAAATCCACGGTCAATCGCAACTGCTCTCAAATAATTAAGTTCATTGGTAAGCAAAGATTCAGAGGAACAAACTTTTAGCGCGCGGAAAACATAATAGTAAAAAGAAGCCATTTTTTGCTTAACAGGGTGGCATGACTTGGCATGGGTTGGTAAACAAACTGCAAAGGGTTTACGGTACACAGTGGTGCTAAAATCGGTTTCATTGCGGATTATAAGAAGATCGAGGAAGGGGAGGGAATTGTTGGATTCAATTTCAAGAGTGAATTGGATGGCTGGATCAATTGAATTCATAATAGATAGAATCTCGGATAAATCCTCTTTATAACCGTCAAAAAGTGCGAAAGTGTCGTCCACATACCGAATCCAAAGACGAAAAGATAATTTATCAAAGAATTTCATCTCAAAATAGTGCATATAAATGTCAGCAAGTACCGGACTGAGAGGATTACCCATAGCCAATCCTTCAACTTGACGAAAATATGCATTTTGGAAAACAAAGTGGGTTTGACTTAGAGAAACTTTAGTAAGCGAAACCAACTCATTAATTTCAGTATGTGTGAAGTGAAATTCCCGAAGCCTAGTTTCAAGACAATTTAGTGCTCCTTCGACCGGAACATTAGTAAACAATGATTTGACATCAAATGAAACCATAATGGAACGAAGTGGGGAAATATTTTTAAGTTTATCAATGACTTCAACAGAATTTTTTACAGTGTGAATCTTGTTATCAAGTAGAGGAGAAAATCTGGAAACTAAATATTTGGCCAAAGGATATGAAGCAGTACCTATGTTGGAAACAATTGGTCGAAAAGGAATACCGGTTTTGTGGACTTTTGGAAGAGCATAAAGTCTAGCGCAATCAGTAATAGGCGGAATAAGTGATTTCTTCAACTGAGTTGGCAGAAAGTGGGAAGATTTAATAGCACTTTTTACTTTCATGATGTCCGAAGTTGAAGGATCTTTAGGGATCGAGCAGTATGGGCCTTCATTTATCAATTTAGAGACTCCAGTAATATATGTGTGTTTGTCCATAACAACGATCTGTCCGCCCTTATCAGCTTTAGAGATAATGATATTAGTATCAGAATGAATTTCACGTAAGATCTCATTTTCCTTTTTGCTAAGATTAGAACCCAAAGATTTATTGTTAAAATTAACGTTATGAGTAATTAGGTGGCGGATTGTATCCTTCTGCGTTTCCGAAATTTTGGAGAATTTAAAGGCTTTCTCTATAGGGGCGATGATTTCAGAAATTGAAGCTTTAGATGTCTTTGAAAAGTTGAAATTATATTTTAATACTTTTAACTGATCCTCCGAAAGATTCCTATTGGAGATATTAACGATGGAGTTAACGTTTACAGTGGGAAGATCAGCTAGATAATTGGGACTATCCGACTGGTGTGTGAGTTTTTGGAATTTAGAAATGAGCACACTTTTATACCGTTGACAAACGGTATCGGTTCTAGACCAGGATGTATGTTCAAATGAGGAAAAATCAAATGAGAAAAAAATGAGGAATCAACGGCATAAAAATGTGCTCATTTCTAAATTCCAAAAAACTCACACACCAGTCGGATAGTCCCAATTATCTAGCTGATCTTCCCACTGTAAACGTTAACTCCATCGTTAATATCTCCAATAGGAATCTTTCGGAGGATCAGTTAAAAGTATTAAAATATAATTTCAACTTCTCAAAGACATCTAAAGCTTCAATTCCTCAAATCATCGCCCCTATAGAGAAAGCCTTTAAATTCTCCAAAATTTCGGAAACGCAGAAGGATACAATCCGCCACCTAATTACTCATAACGTTAATTTTAACAATAAATCTTTGGGTTCTAATCTTAGCAAAAAGGAAAATGAGATCTTACGTGAAATTCATTCTGATACTAATATCATTATCTCTAAAGCTGATAAGGGCGGACAGATCGTTGTTATGGACAAACACACATATATTACTGGAGTCTCTAAATTGATAAATGAAGGCCCATACTGCTCGAACCCTAAAGATCCTTCAACTTCGGACATCATGAAAGTAAAAAGTGCTATTAAATCTTCCCACATTCTGCCAACTCAGTTGAAGAAATCACTTATTCCGCCTATTACTAATTGCGCTAGACTTTATGCTCTTCCAAAAGTTCACAAAACCGGTATTCCTTTTCGACCAATTGTTTCCAACATAGGTACTGCTTCATATCCTTTGGCCAAATATTTAGTTTCCAGATTTTCTCCTCTACTTGATAACAATATTCACACTGTAAAAAATTCTGTTGAAGTCATTGATAAACTTAAAAATATTTCCTCACTTCGTTCCATTATGGTTTCATTTGATGTCAAATCATTGTTTACTAATGTTCGGTCGAAGGAGCACTAAATTGTCTTGAAACTAGGCTTCGGGAATTTCACTTCACACATACTGAAATTAATGAGTTGGTTTCGCTTACTAAAGTTTCTCTAAGTCAAACACACTTTGTTTTCCAAAATGCATATTTTCGTCAAGTTGAAGGATTGGCTATGGGTAATCCTCTCAGTCCGGTACTTGCTGACATTTATATGCACTATTTTGAGATGAAATTATTTGTTAAATTATCTTTTCGTCTTTGGATTCGGTATGTTGACAACACTTTCGCACTTTTTGACGGTTATAAAGAGGATTTATCCGAGTTTCTATCTATTATGAATTCAATTTATCCAGCCATCCAATTCACTCTTGAAATTGAATCCAACAATTCCCTCCCCTTCCTCGATATTCTTATAATCCGCAATGAAACCGATTTTAGCACCACTGTGTACCGTAAACCCTTTGCAGTTTGTTTACCACCCCATGCCAAGTCATGCCACCCTGTTAAGCAAAAAATGGCTTTTTTTTTACTATTATGTTTTCCGCGCGCTAAAAGTTTGTTCCTCTGAATCTTTGCTTACCAATGAACTTAATTATTTGAGAGCAGTTGCGATTGACCGCGGATTTTCTCCCGTGATTATTGATAAAGCCGTCAAAAAATTTTCAGATTCCCATCAAAGAAGACATTCTACTGTTAGAAATAATATCAATGACCTTGTCGTGCTTCCATTTTATCCTTCTGTTAGCTATAAAATTGCACGGATTCTCCAGAAATTCAATTTTCAAGTCGGTTTCTCCCCTATTAATAAAATTCACCCTTCGATTCTAAAAGATTGCGTTTCTGTCTTGAATTCTTGGGGAATTTATAGTATATCATGTCAGTGTGGTTTAAGATATATTGGCCAAACAAAAAGAGCGTTGAAGTTTCGTATCAAGCAACATGAATCTTATGTCAAAAAAGGGGAAATTAACAAGTCTTCAATAGCGTATCATAGCTGGACTTTTAACCATAATTTTGATTTTGGGTCTGCAAAAATCATCCAAAAGGCTTCTTCCATAGGCGAATTGGATTTTCTTGAGGCTTTTCACATTCACAAAGATTTAGAAAGTTTAGTTAATGATTTGAAGTCCAATCCAGTCCTTCCTAATGCCTTTAAAATTCTACTGTCTTAATTCAATTATTTTTGCCGATAGATGGCGTTACCTCCTCGCACTTGGTACTACCAGAGGGTATAAAATTCCGTTCAGTGGTTGCTTTCCATTATTTGAAGTTCAGATTTTGAGCGTAATGTGCATTTGCCCCTCGCTCCCTATTTTAACTTCGCTAATATTTCTTTATGCTTGATCAGACAGCCTGGCTCAGTAAAAGTAGGCGGCCAGTGCAACTCTGATTAAAAATCTAGTTATAACCGCGTGCAGTGCTGATAAGCACCACGTGTTTCTGTGATTCCTATTTTCTTCTTTCTATGTAATTCTTTCTCCTGATGAGGAGGGACCTTTAGCTGCCCTCGAAATAGATTGAGTGTTTCATTATACCTACGCTAAATATAAGGTTGTTTTTTACGATTTTGATTGTCACATTAGCGTGTTTCTCTTCTAGTCTAGTTTGTGCTATCAACCGGCATTTTCGAGAATATTTTACTGTTTATTGTTTTACCACGTGCACCATTTTATTTACTTCTTTCCACGTGGCCATCATTTTTTCGGATTTGGTTTATGCTATCAACCGGCATTTTCGAGGTAATTCTATATTTTTTCGGTTTACCACGTGCACGATTTTGACTTTCGTTGCTTCTTTCCACGTGGCTATTGGTTTTCAGTATTGGATGTTTCTCTCCTTTTGGAATGTTTTTGTCATTTGTTGATGAAAATTGTCTTCATTATTTATTGGTGTTTTTTTCATGTTATAAGTAATTACTTGTTTGGACTTTCGGAATTACATTTCTTTTGTTCACTTGTTTCTTGCTTGTGCCCTTTTCACAATATGTCCACTGACAGGAACCGATTTTGTAAGTTACGCCTTAAGCGTACGAAATTCTTGAATCATCTACAGTTTCTACTTAAATGCAAACATCAAAATTTCATTCCCAAATTTATACATGTGAAATGTAACCTTAAAGCTTCCGTTCACGTTTCAAAAATTTTGCATAAATTCAAATTGGCACTTCTTCGTCACATTATAAGGGACACACGCAAACGTTTATCTAAAATTGAATTTGAATTATATTACCTCCATTTAAAAATTGCTAATTCCACGGAAAATGTTTCCTCATTTGAACATACATCCTGGTCTAGAACCGATACCGTTTGTCAACGGCATAAAAATGTGCTCATTTCTAAATTCCAAAAACTCACACACCAGTCGGATAGTCCCAATTATCTAGCTGATCTTCCCACTGTAAACGTTAACTCCATCGTTAATATCTCCAATAGGAATTTTTCGGAGGATCAGTTAAAAGTATTAAAATATAATTTCAACTTTTCAAAGACATCTAAAGCTTCAATTCCTCAAATCATCGCCCCTATAGAGAAAGCCTTTAAATTCTCCAAAATTTCGGAAACGCAGAAGGATACAATCCGCCACCTAATTACTCATAACGTTAATTTTAACAATAAATCTTTGGGTTCTAATCTTAGCAAAAAGGAAAATGAGATCTTACGTGAAATTCATTCTGATACTAATATCATTTTTCTTTTCACATTCACAAAGATTTAGAAAGTTTAGTTAATGATTTGAAGTCCAATCCAGTCCTTCCTAATGCCTTTAAAATTCTACTGTCTTAATTCAATTATTTTTGCCGATAGATGGCGTTACCTCCTCGCACTTGGTACTACCAGAGGGTATAGAAATCCGTTCAGTGGTTGCTTTCCATTATTTGAAGTTCAGATTTTGAGCGTAATGTGCATTTGCCCCTCGCTCCCTATTTTAACTTCGCTAATATTTCTTTATGCTTGATCAGACAGCCTGGCGCAGTAAAAGTAGGCGGCCAGTGCAACTCTGATTAAAAATCTAGTTATAACCGCGTGCAGTGCTGATAAGCACCACGTGTTTCTGTGATTCCTATTTTCTTCTTTCTATGTAATTCTTTCTCCTGATGAGGAGGGACCTTTAGCTGCCCTCGAAATCGATTGAGTGTTTCATTATACCTACGCTAAATATAAGGTTGTTTTTTACGATTTTGATTGTCACATTAGCGTGTTTCTCTTCTAGTCTAGTTTGTGCTATCAACCGGCATTTTCGAGAATATTTTACTGTTTATTGTTTTACCACGTGCACCATTTTATTTACTTCTTTCCACGTGGCCATCATTTTTTCGGATTTGGTTTATGCTATCAACCGGCATTTTCGAGGTAATTCTATATTTTTTCGGTTTACCACGTGCACGATTTTGACTTTCGTTGCTTCTTTCCACGTGGCTATTGGTTTTCAGTATTGGATGTTTCTCTCCTTTTGGAATGTTTTTGTCATTTGTTGATGAAAATTGTCTTCATTATTTATTGGTGTTTTTTTCATGTTATAAGTAATTACTTGTTTGGACTTTCGGAATTACATTTCTTTTGTTCACTTGTTTCTTGCTTGTGCCCTTTTCACAATATGTCCACTGACAGGAACCGATTTTGTAAGTTACGCCTTAAGCGTACGAAATTCTTGAATCATCTACAGTTTCTACTTAAATGCAAACATCAAAATTTCATTCCCAAATTTATACATGTGAAATGTAACCTTAAAGCTTCCGTTCACGTTTCAAAAATTTTGCATAAATTCAAATTGGCACTTCTTCGTCACATTATAAGGGACACACGCAAACGTTTATCTAAAATTGAATTTGAATTATATTACCTCCATTTAAAAATTGCTAATTCCACGGAAAATGTTTCCTCATTTGAACATACATCCTGGTCTAGAACCGATACCGTTTGTCAACGGCATAAAAATGTGCTCATTTCTAAATTCCAAAAACTCACACACCAGTCGGATAGTCCCAATTATCTAGCTGATCTTCCCACTGTAAACGTTAACTCCATCGTTAATATCTCCAATAGGAATCTTTCGGAGGATCAGTTAAAAGTATTAAAATATAATTTCAACTTTTCAAAGACATCTAAAGCTTCAATTCCTCAAATCATCGCCCCTATAGAGAAAGCCTTTAAATTCTCCAAAATTTCGGAAACGCAGAAGGATACAATCCGCCACCTAATTACTCATAACGTTAATTTTAACAATAAATCTTTGGGTTCTAATCTTAGCAAAAAGGAAAATGAGATCTTACGTGAAATTCATTCTGATACTAATATCATTTTTCTTTTCACATTCACAAAGATTTAGAAAGTTTAGTTAATGATTTGAAGTCCAATCCAGTCCTTCCTAATGCCTTTAAAATTCTACTGTCTTAATTCAATTATTTTTGCCGATAGATGGCGTTACCTCCTCGCACTTGGTACTACCAGAGGGTATAGAAATCCGTTCAGTGGTTGCTTTCCATTATTTGAAGTTCAGATTTTGAGCGTAATGTGCATTTGCCCCTCGCTCCCTATTTTAACTTCCCTAATATTTCTTTATGCTTGATCAGACAGCCTGGCTCAGTAAAAGTAGGCGGCCAGTGCAACTCTGATTAAAAATCTAGTTATAACCGCGTGCAGTGCTGATAAGCACCACGTGTTTCTGTGATTCCTATTTTCTTCTTTCTATGTAATTCTTTCTCCTGATGAGGAGGGACCTTTAGCTGCCCTCGAAATCGATTGAGTGTTTCATTATACCTACGCTAAATATAAGGTTGTTTTTTACGATTTTGATTGTCACATTAGCGTGTTTCTCTTCTAGTCTAGTTTGTGCTATCAACCGGCATTTTCGAGAATATTTTACTGTTTATTGTTTTACCACGTGCACCATTTTATTTACTTCTTTCCACGTGGCCATCATTTTTTCGGATTTGGTTTATGCTATCAACCGGCATTTTCGAGGTAATTCTATATTTTTTCGGTTTACCACGTGCACGATTTTGACTTTCGTTGCTTCTTTCCACGTGGCTATTGGTTTTCAGTATTGGATGTTTCTCTCCTTTTGGAATGTTTTTGTCATTTGTTGATGAAAATTGTCTTCATTATTTATTGGTGTTTTTTTCATGTTATAAGTAATTACTTGTTTGGACTTTCGGAATTACATTTCTTTTGTTCACTTGTTTCTTGCTTGTGCCCTTTTCACAATATGTCCACTGACAGGAACCGATTTTGTAAGTTACGCCTTAAGCGTACGAAATTCTTGAATCATCTACAGTTTCTACTTAAATGCAAACATCAAAATTTCATTCCCAAATTTATACATGTGAAATGTAACCTTAAAGCTTCCGTTCACGTTTCAAAAATTTTGCATAAATTCAAATTGGCACTTCTTCGTCACATTATAAGGGACACACGCAAACGTTTATCTAAAATTGAATTTGAATTATATTACCTCCATTTAAAAATTGCTAATTCCACGGAAAATGTTTCCTCATTTGAACATACATCCTGGTCTAGAACCGATACCGTTTGTCAACGGCATAAAAATGTGCTCATTTCTAAATTCCAAAAACTCACACACCAGTCGGATAGTCCCAATTATCTAGCTGATCTTCCCACTGTAAACGTTAACTCCATCGTTAATATCTCCAATAGGAATTTTTCGGAGGATCAGTTAAAAGTATTAAAATATAATTTCAACTTTTCAAAGACATCTAAAGCTTCAATTCCTCAAATCATCGCCCCTATAGAGAAAGCCTTTAAATTCTCCAAAATTTCGGAAACGCAGAAGGATACAATCCGCCACCTAATTACTCATAACGTTAATTTTAACAATAAATCTTTGGGTTCTAATCTTAGCAAAAAGGAAAATGAGATCTTACGTGAAATTCATTCTGATACTAATATCATTTTTCTTTTCACATTCACAAAGATTTAGAAAGTTTAGTTAATGATTTGAAGTCCAATCCAGTCCTTCCTAATGCCTTTAAAATTCTACTGTCTTAATTCAATTATTTTTGCCGATAGATGGCGTTACCTCCTCGCACTTGGTACTACCAGAGGGTATAGAAATCCGTTCAGTGGTTGCTTTCCATTATTTGAAGTTCAGATTTTGAGCGTAATGTGCATTTGCCCCTCGCTCCCTATTTTAACTTCGCTAATATTTCTTTATGCTTGATCAGACAGCCTGGCGCAGTAAAAGTAGGCGGCCAGTGCAACTCTGATTAAAAATCTAGTTATAACCGCGTGCAGTGCTGATAAGCACCACGTGTTTCTGTGATTCCTATTTTCTTCTTTCTATGTAATTCTTTCTCCTGATGAGGAGGGACCTTTAGCTGCCCTCGAAATCGATTGAGTGTTTCATTATACCTACGCTAAATATAAGGTTGTTTTTTACGATTTTGATTGTCACATTAGCGTGTTTCTCTTCTAGTCTAGTTTGTGCTATCAACCGGCATTTTCGAGAATATTTTACTGTTTATTGTTTTACCACGTGCACCATTTTATTTACTTCTTTCCACGTGGCCATCATTTTTTCGGATTTGGTTTATGCTATCAACCGGCATTTTCGAGGTAATTCTATATTTTTTCGGTTTACCACGTGCACGATTTTGACTTTCGTTGCTTCTTTCCACGTGGCTATTGGTTTTCAGTATTGGATGTTTCTCTCCTTTTGGAATGTTTTTGTCATTTGTTGATGAAAATTGTCTTCATTATTTATTGGTGTTTTTTTCATGTTATAAGTAATTACTTGTTTGGACTTTCGGAATTACATTTCTTTTGTTCACTTGTTTCTTGCTTGTGCCCTTTTCACAATATGTCCACTGACAGGAACCGATTTTGTAAGTTACGCCTTAAGCGTACGAAATTCTTGAATCATCTACAGTTTCTACTTAAATGCAAACATCAAAATTTCATTCCCAAATTTATACATGTGAAATGTAACCTTAAAGCTTCCGTTCACGTTTCAAAAATTTTGCATAAATTCAAATTGGCACTTCTTCGTCACATTATAAGGGACACACGCAAACGTTTATCTAAAATTGAATTTGAATTATATTACCTCCATTTAAAAATTGCTAATTCCACGGAAAATGTTTCCTCATTTGAACATACATCCTGGTCTAGAACCGATACCGTTTGTCAACGGCATAAAAATGTGCTCATTTCTAAATTCCAAAAACTCACACACCAGTCGGATAGTCCCAATTATCTAGCTGATCTTCCCACTGTAAACGTTAACTCCATCGTTAATATCTCC
Organism: Stegodyphus dumicola; assembly: GCF_044657685.1. Taxonomy (NCBI): domain Eukaryota; kingdom Metazoa; phylum Arthropoda; class Arachnida; order Araneae; family Eresidae; genus Stegodyphus; species Stegodyphus dumicola. The sequence continues at coordinate 8,009,702 of NC_140773.1, forward strand.
AATAGGAATCTTTCGGAGGATCAGTTAAAAGTATTAAAATATAATTTCAACTTTTCAAAGACATCTAAAGCTTCAATTCCTCAAATCATCGCCCCTATAGAGAAAGCCTTTAAATTCTCCAAAATTTCGGAAACGCAGAAGGATACAATCCGCCACCTAATTACTCATAACGTTAATTTTAACAATAAATCTTTGGGTTCTAATCTTAGCAAAAAGGAAAATGAGATCTTACGTGAAATTCATTCTGATACTAATATCATTTTTCTTTTCACATTCACAAAGATTTAGAAAGTTTAGTTAATGATTTGAAGTCCAATCCAGTCCTTCCTAATGCCTTTAAAATTCTACTGTCTTAATTCAATTATTTTTGCCGATAGATGGCGTTACCTCCTCGCACTTGGTACTACCAGAGGGTATAGAAATCCGTTCAGTGGTTGCTTTCCATTATTTGAAGTTCAGATTTTGAGCGTAATGTGCATTTGCCCCTCGCTCCCTATTTTAACTTCCCTAATATTTCTTTATGCTTGATCAGACAGCCTGGCTCAGTAAAAGTAGGCGGCCAGTGCAACTCTGATTAAAAATCTAGTTATAACCGCGTGCAGTGCTGATAAGCACCACGTGTTTCTGTGATTCCTATTTTCTTCTTTCTATGTAATTCTTTCTCCTGATGAGGAGGGACCTTTAGCTGCCCTCGAAATCGATTGAGTGTTTCATTATACCTACGCTAAATATAAGGTTGTTTTTTACGATTTTGATTGTCACATTAGCGTGTTTCTCTTCTAGTCTAGTTTGTGCTATCAACCGGCATTTTCGAGAATATTTTACTGTTTATTGTTTTACCACGTGCACCATTTTATTTACTTCTTTCCACGTGGCCATCATTTTTTCGGATTTGGTTTATGCTATCAACCGGCATTTTCGAGGTAATTCTATATTTTTTCGGTTTACCACGTGCACGATTTTGACTTTCGTTGCTTCTTTCCACGTGGCTATTGGTTTTCAGTATTGGATGTTTCTCTCCTTTTGGAATGTTTTTGTCATTTGTTGATGAAAATTGTCTTCATTATTTATTGGTGTTTTTTTCATGTTATAAGTAATTACTTGTTTGGACTTTCGGAATTACATTTCTTTTGTTCACTTGTTTCTTGCTTGTGCCCTTTTCACAATATGTCCACTGACAAGAACCGATTTTGTAAGTTACGCCTTAAGCGTACGAAATTCTTGAATCATCTACAGTTTCTACTTAAATGCAAACATCAAAATTTCATTCCCAAATTTATACATGTGAAATGTAACCTTAAAGCTTCCGTTCACGTTTCAAAAATTTTGCATAAATTCAAATTGGCACTTCTTCGTCACATTATAAGGGACACACGCAAACGTTTATCTAAAATTGAATTTGAATTATATTACCTCCATTTAAAAATTGCTAATTCCACGGAAAATGTTTCCTCATTTGAACATACATCCTGGTCTAGAACCGATACCGTTTGTCAACGGCATAAAAATGTGCTCATTTCTAAATTCCAAAAACTCACACACCAGTCGGATAGTCCCAATTATCTAGCTGATCTTCCCACTGTAAACGTTAACTCCATCGTTAATATCTCCAATAGGAATTTTTCGGAGGATCAGTTAAAAGTATTAAAATATAATTTCAACTTTTCAAAGACATCTAAAGCTTCAATTCCTCAAATCATCGCCCCTATAGAGAAAGCCTTTAAATTCTCCAAAATTTCGGAAACGCAGAAGGATACAATCCGCCACCTAATTACTCATAACGTTAATTTTAACAATAAATCTTTGGGTTCTAATCTTAGCAAAAAGGAAAATGAGATCTTACGTGAAATTCATTCTGATACTAATATCATTTTTCTTTTCACATTCACAAAGATTTAGAAAGTTTAGTTAATGATTTGAAGTCCAATCCAGTCCTTCCTAATGCCTTTAAAATTCTACTGTCTTAATTCAATTATTTTTGCCGATAGATGGCGTTACCTCCTCGCACTTGGTACTACCAGAGGGTATAGAAATCCGTTCAGTGGTTGCTTTCCATTATTTGAAGTTCAGATTTTGAGCGTAATGTGCATTTGCCCCTCGCTCCCTATTTTAACTTCGCTAATATTTCTTTATGCTTGATCAGACAGCCTGGCGCAGTAAAAGTAGGCGGCCAGTGCAACTCTGATTAAAAATCTAGTTATAACCGCGTGCAGTGCTGATAAGCACCACGTGTTTCTGTGATTCCTATTTTCTTCTTTCTATGTAATTCTTTCTCCTGATGAGGAGGGACCTTTAGCTGCCCTCGAAATCGATTGAGTGTTTCATTATACCTACGCTAAATATAAGGTTGTTTTTTACGATTTTGATTGTCACATTAGCGTGTTTCTCTTCTAGTCTAGTTTGTGCTATCAACCGGCATTTTCGAGAATATTTTACTGTTTATTGTTTTACCACGTGCACCATTTTATTTACTTCTTTCCACGTGGCCATCATTTTTTCGGATTTGGTTTATGCTATCAACCGGCATTTTCGAGGTAATTCTATATTTTTTCGGTTTACCACGTGCACGATTTTGACTTTCGTTGCTTCTTTCCACGTGGCTATTGGTTTTCAGTATTGGATGTTTCTCTCCTTTTGGAATGTTTTTGTCATTTGTTGATGAAAATTGTCTTCATTATTTATTGGTGTTTTTTTCATGTTATAAGTAATTACTTGTTTGGACTTTCGGAATTACATTTCTTTTGTTCACTTGTTTCTTGCTTGTGCCCTTTTCACAATATGTCCACTGACAGGAACCGATTTTGTAAGTTACGCCTTAAGCGTACGAAATTCTTGAATCATCTACAGTTTCTACTTAAATGCAAACATCAAAATTTCATTCCCAAATTTATACATGTGAAATGTAACCTTAAAGCTTCCGTTCACGTTTCAAAAATTTTGCATAAATTCAAATTGGCACTTCTTCGTCACATTATAAGGGACACACGCAAACGTTTATCTAAAATTGAATTTGAATTATATTACCTCCATTTAAAAATTGCTAATTCCACGGAAAATGTTTCCTCATTTGAACATACATCCTGGTCTAGAACCGATACCGTTTGTCAACGGCATAAAAATGTGCTCATTTCTAAATTCCAAAAACTCACACACCAGTCGGATAGTCCCAATTATCTAGCTGATCTTCCCACTGTAAACGTTAACTCCATCGTTAATATCTCCAATAGGAATCTTTCGGAGGATCAGTTAAAAGTATTAAAATATAATTTCAACTTTTCAAAGACATCTAAAGCTTCAATTCCTCAAATCATCGCCCCTATAGAGAAAGCCTTTAAATTCTCCAAAATTTCGGAAACGCAGAAGGATACAATCCGCCACCTAATTACTCATAACGTTAATTTTAACAATAAATCTTTGGGTTCTAATCTTAGCAAAAAGGAAAATGAGATCTTACGTGAAATTCATTCTGATACTAATATCATTTTTCTTTTCACATTCACAAAGATTTAGAAAGTTTAGTTAATGATTTGAAGTCCAATCCAGTCCTTCCTAATGCCTTTAAAATTCTACTGTCTTAATTCAATTATTTTTGCCGATAGATGGCGTTACCTCCTCGCACTTGGTACTACCAGAGGGTATAGAAATCCGTTCAGTGGTTGCTTTCCATTATTTGAAGTTCAGATTTTGAGCGTAATGTGCATTTGCCCCTCGCTCCCTATTTTAACTTCCCTAATATTTCTTTATGCTTGATCAGACAGCCTGGCTCAGTAAAAGTAGGCGGCCAGTGCAACTCTGATTAAAAATCTAGTTATAACCGCGTGCAGTGCTGATAAGCACCACGTGTTTCTGTGATTCCTATTTTCTTCTTTCTATGTAATTCTTTCTCCTGATGAGGAGGGACCTTTAGCTGCCCTCGAAATCGATTGAGTGTTTCATTATACCTACGCTAAATATAAGGTTGTTTTTTACGATTTTGATTGTCACATTAGCGTGTTTCTCTTCTAGTCTAGTTTGTGCTATCAACCGGCATTTTCGAGAATATTTTACTGTTTATTGTTTTACCACGTGCACCATTTTATTTACTTCTTTCCACGTGGCCATCATTTTTTCGGATTTGGTTTATGCTATCAACCGGCATTTTCGAGGTAATTCTATATTTTTTCGGTTTACCACGTGCACGATTTTGACTTTCGTTGCTTCTTTCCACGTGGCTATTGGTTTTCAGTATTGGATGTTTCTCTCCTTTTGGAATGTTTTTGTCATTTGTTGATGAAAATTGTCTTCATTATTTATTGGTGTTTTTTTCATGTTATAAGTAATTACTTGTTTGGACTTTCGGAATTACATTTCTTTTGTTCACTTGTTTCTTGCTTGTGCCCTTTTCACAATATGTCCACTGACAAGAACCGATTTTGTAAGTTACGCCTTAAGCGTACGAAATTCTTGAATCATCTACAGTTTCTACTTAAATGCAAACATCAAAATTTCATTCCCAAATTTATACATGTGAAATGTAACCTTAAAGCTTCCGTTCACGTTTCAAAAATTTTGCATAAATTCAAATTGGCACTTCTTCGTCACATTATAAGGGACACACGCAAACGTTTATCTAAAATTGAATTTGAATTATATTACCTCCATTTAAAAATTGCTAATTCCACGGAAAATGTTTCCTCATTTGAACATACATCCTGGTCTAGAACCGATACCGTTTGTCAACGGCATAAAAATGTGCTCATTTCTAAATTCCAAAAACTCACACACCAGTCGGATAGTCCCAATTATCTAGCTGATCTTCCCACTGTAAACGTTAACTCCATCGTTAATATCTCCAATAGGAATCTTTCGGAGGATCAGTTAAAAGTATTAAAATATAATTTCAACTTTTCAAAGACATCTAAAGCTTCAATTCCTCAAATCATCGCCCCTATAGAGAAAGCCTTTAAATTCTCCAAAATTTCGGAAACGCAGAAGGATACAATCCGCCACCTAATTACTCATAACGTTAATTTTAACAATAAATCTTTGGGTTCTAATCTTAGCAAAAAGGAAAATGAGATCTTACGTGAAATTCATTCTGATACTAATATCATTTTTCTTTTCACATTCACAAAGATTTAGAAAGTTTAGTTAATGATTTGAAGTCCAATCCAGTCCTTCCTAATGCCTTTAAAATTCTACTGTCTTAATTCAATTATTTTTGCCGATAGATGGCGTTACCTCCTCGCACTTGGTACTACCAGAGGGTATAGAAATCCGTTCAGTGGTTGCTTTCCATTATTTGAAGTTCAGATTTTGAGCGTAATGTGCATTTGCCCCTCGCTCCCTATTTTAACTTCGCTAATATTTCTTTATGCTTGATCAGACAGCCTGGCGCAGTAAAAGTAGGCGGCCAGTGCAACTCTGATTAAAAATCTAGTTATAACCGCGTGCAGTGCTGATAAGCACCACGTGTTTCTGTGATTCCTATTTTCTTCTTTCTATGTAATTCTTTCTCCTGATGAGGAGGGACCTTTAGCTGCCCTCGAAATCGATTGAGTGTTTCATTATACCTACGCTAAATATAAGGTTGTTTTTTACGATTTTGATTGTCACATTAGCGTGTTTCTCTTCTAGTCTAGTTTGTGCTATCAACCGGCATTTTCGAGAATATTTTACTGTTTATTGTTTTACCACGTGCACCATTTTATTTACTTCTTTCCACGTGGCCATCATTTTTTCGGATTTGGTTTATGCTATCAACCGGCATTTTCGAGGTAATTCTATATTTTTTCGGTTTACCACGTGCACGATTTTGACTTTCGTTGCTTCTTTCCACGTGGCTATTGGTTTTCAGTATTGGATGTTTCTCTCCTTTTGGAATGTTTTTGTCATTTGTTGATGAAAATTGTCTTCATTATTTATTGGTGTTTTTTTCATGTTATAAGTAATTACTTGTTTGGACTTTCGGAATTACATTTCTTTTGTTCACTTGTTTCTTGCTTGTGCCCTTTTCACAATATGTCCACTGACAGGAACCGATTTTGTAAGTTACGCCTTAAGCGTACGAAATTCTTGAATCATCTACAGTTTCTACTTAAATGCAAACATCAAAATTTCATTCCCAAATTTATACATGTGAAATGTAACCTTAAAGCTTCCGTTCACGTTTCAAAAATTTTGCATAAATTCAAATTGGCACTTCTTCGTCACATTATAAGGGACACACGCAAACGTTTATCTAAAATTGAATTTGAATTATATTACCTCCATTTAAAAATTGCTAATTCCACGGAAAATGTTTCCTCATTTGAACATACATCCTGGTCTAGAACCGATACCGTTTGTCAACGGCATAAAAATGTGCTCATTTCTAAATTCCAAAAACTCACACACCAGTCGGATAGTCCCAATTATCTAGCTGATCTTCCCACTGTAAACGTTAACTCCATCGTTAATATCTCCAATAGGAATCTTTCGGAGGATCAGTTAAAAGTATTAAAATATAATTTCAACTTTTCAAAGACATCTAAAGCTTCAATTCCTCAAATCATCGCCCCTATAGAGAAAGCCTTTAAATTCTCCAAAATTTCGGAAACGCAGAAGGATACAATCCGCCACCTAATTACTCATAACGTTAATTTTAACAATAAATCTTTGGGTTCTAATCTTAGCAAAAAGGAAAATGAGATCTTACGTGAAATTCATTCTGATACTAATATCATTTTTCTTTTCACATTCACAAAGATTTAGAAAGTTTAGTTAATGATTTGAAGTCCAATCCAGTCCTTCCTAATGCCTTTAAAATTCTACTGTCTTAATTCAATTATTTTTGCCGATAGATGGCGTTACCTCCTCGCACTTGGTACTACCAGAGGGTATAGAAATCCGTTCAGTGGTTGCTTTCCATTATTTGAAGTTCAGATTTTGAGCGTAATGTGCATTTGCCCCTCGCTCCCTATTTTAACTTCCCTAATATTTCTTTATGCTTGATCAGACAGCCTGGCTCAGTAAAAGTAGGCGGCCAGTGCAACTCTGATTAAAAATCTAGTTATAACCGCGTGCAGTGCTGATAAGCACCACGTGTTTCTGTGATTCCTATTTTCTTCTTTCTATGTAATTCTTTCTCCTGATGAGGAGGGACCTTTAGCTGCCCTCGAAATCGATTGAGTGTTTCATTATACCTACGCTAAATATAAGGTTGTTTTTTACGATTTTGATTGTCACATTAGCGTGTTTCTCTTCTAGTCTAGTTTGTGCTATCAACCGGCATTTTCGAGAATATTTTACTGTTTATTGTTTTACCACGTGCACCATTTTATTTACTTCTTTCCACGTGGCCATCATTTTTTCGGATTTGGTTTATGCTATCAACCGGCATTTTCGAGGTAATTCTATATTTTTTCGGTTTACCACGTGCACGATTTTGACTTTCGTTGCTTCTTTCCACGTGGCTATTGGTTTTCAGTATTGGATGTTTCTCTCCTTTTGGAATGTTTTTGTCATTTGTTGATGAAAATTGTCTTCATTATTTATTGGTGTTTTTTTCATGTTATAAGTAATTACTTGTTTGGACTTTCGGAATTACATTTCTTTTGTTCACTTGTTTCTTGCTTGTGCCCTTTTCACAATATGTCCACTGACAAGAACCGATTTTGTAAGTTACGCCTTAAGCGTACGAAATTCTTGAATCATCTACAGTTTCTACTTAAATGCAAACATCAAAATTTCATTCCCAAATTTATACATGTGAAATGTAACCTTAAAGCTTCCGTTCACGTTTCAAAAATTTTGCATAAATTCAAATTGGCACTTCTTCGTCACATTATAAGGGACACACGCAAACGTTTATCTAAAATTGAATTTGAATTATATTACCTCCATTTAAAAATTGCTAATTCCACGGAAAATGTTTCCTCATTTGAACATACATCCTGGTCTAGAACCGATACCGTTTGTCAACGGCATAAAAATGTGCTCATTTCTAAATTCCAAAAACTCACACACCAGTCGGATAGTCCCAATTATCTAGCTGATCTTCCCACTGTAAACGTTAACTCCATCGTTAATATCTCCAATAGGAATCTTTCGGAGGATCAGTTAAAAGTATTAAAATATAATTTCAACTTTTCAAAGACATCTAAAGCTTCAATTCCTCAAATCATCGCCCCTATAGAGAAAGCCTTTAAATTCTCCAAAATTTCGGAAACGCAGAAGGATACAATCCGCCACCTAATTACTCATAACGTTAATTTTAACAATAAATCTTTGGGTTCTAATCTTAGCAAAAAGGAAAATGAGATCTTACGTGAAATTCATTCTGATACTAATATCATTTTTCTTTTCACATTCACAAAGATTTAGAAAGTTTAGTTAATGATTTGAAGTCCAATCCAGTCCTTCCTAATGCCTTTAAAATTCTACTGTCTTAATTCAATTATTTTTGCCGATAGATGGCGTTACCTCCTCGCACTTGGTACTACCAGAGGGTATAGAAATCCGTTCAGTGGTTGCTTTCCATTATTTGAAGTTCAGATTTTGAGCGTAATGTGCATTTGCCCCTCGCTCCCTATTTTAACTTCGCTAATATTTCTTTATGCTTGATCAGACAGCCTGGCGCAGTAAAAGTAGGCGGCCAGTGCAACTCTGATTAAAAATCTAGTTATAACCGCGTGCAGTGCTGATAAGCACCACGTGTTTCTGTGATTCCTATTTTCTTCTTTCTATGTAATTCTTTCTCCTGATGAGGAGGGACCTTTAGCTGCCCTCGAAATCGATTGAGTGTTTCATTATACCTACGCTAAATATAAGGTTGTTTTTTACGATTTTGATTGTCACATTAGCGTGTTTCTCTTCTAGTCTAGTTTGTGCTATCAACCGGCATTTTCGAGAATATTTTACTGTTTATTGTTTTACCACGTGCACCATTTTATTTACTTCTTTCCACGTGGCCATCATTTTTTCGGATTTGGTTTATGCTATCAACCGGCATTTTCGAGGTAATTCTATATTTTTTCGGTTTACCACGTGCACGATTTTGACTTTCGTTGCTTCTTTCCACGTGGCTATTGGTTTTCAGTATTGGATGTTTCTCTCCTTTTGGAATGTTTTTGTCATTTGTTGATGAAAATTGTCTTCATTATTTATTGGTGTTTTTTTCATGTTATAAGTAATTACTTGTTTGGACTTTCGGAATTACATTTCTTTTGTTCACTTGTTTCTTGCTTGTGCCCTTTTCACAATATGTCCACTGACAGGAACCGATTTTGTAAGTTACGCCTTAAGCGTACGAAATTCTTGAATCATCTACAGTTTCTACTTAAATGCAAACATCAAAATTTCATTCCCAAATTTATACATGTGAAATGTAACCTTAAAGCTTCCGTTCACGTTTCAAAAATTTTGCATAAATTCAAATTGGCACTTCTTCGTCACATTATAAGGGACACACGCAAACGTTTATCTAAAATTGAATTTGAATTATATTACCTCCATTTAAAAATTGCTAATTCCACGGAAAATGTTTCCTCATTTGAACATACATCCTGGTCTAGAACCGATACCGTTTGTCAACGGCATAAAAATGTGCTCATTTCTAAATTCCAAAAACTCACACACCAGTCGGATAGTCCCAATTATCTAGCTGATCTTCCCACTGTAAACGTTAACTCCATCGTTAATATCTCCAATAGGAATCTTTCGGAGGATCAGTTAAAAGTATTAAAATATAATTTCAACTTTTCAAAGACATCTAAAGCTTCAATTCCTCAAATCATCGCCCCTATAGAGAAAGCCTTTAAATTCTCCAAAATTTCGGAAACGCAGAAGGATACAATCCGCCACCTAATTACTCATAACGTTAATTTTAACAATAAATCTTTGGGTTCTAATCTTAGCAAAAAGGAAAATGAGATCTTACGTGAAATTCATTCTGATACTAATATCATTTTTCTTTTCACATTCACAAAGATTTAGAAAGTTTAGTTAATGATTTGAAGTCCAATCCAGTCCTTCCTAATGCCTTTAAAATTCTACTGTCTTAATTCAATTATTTTTGCCGATAGATGGCGTTACCTCCTCGCACTTGGTACTACCAGAGGGTATAGAAATCCGTTCAGTGGTTGCTTTCCATTATTTGAAGTTCAGATTTTGAGCGTAATGTGCATTTGCCCCTCGCTCCCTATTTTAACTTCGCTAATATTTCTTTATGCTTGATCAGACAGCCTGGCTCAGTAAAAGTAGGCGGCCAGTGCAACTCTGATTAAAAATCTAGTTATAACCGCGTGCAGTGCTGATAAGCACCACGTGTTTCTGTGATTCCTATTTTCTTCTTTCTATGTAATTCTTTCTCCTGATGAGGAGGGACCTTTAGCTGCCCTCGAAATCGATTGAGTGTTTCATTATACCTACGCTAAATATAAGGTTGTTTTTTACGATTTTGATTGTCACATTAGCGTGTTTCTCTTCTAGTCATAAATGAATATATTTTATAAAACTTATTACGTATTTTTTCTTTATGAAGAACTTCACGCTCACACATAACATCAGCCAAAATCGGTGAAATCTGCAAGTCTGTAAAATACTATTTTGCTACTGTATTCATGCCTTATTTCTTTTCTCCTTTTCTTTTCCTTTTTTAACGCATCCAGATACAGAATGCTCTGGTCTTTCTTTCGAAGTAATTTTATAGTATAAAACATCGAAAACAGTTTAGAAATTTCGAAAATGCATTATGGGCAAAAAGTTTATGCACATGTATTTAATAATAATACTTATAAGCAATATCAGTTATTATAAATAGATTCTTTTCCATAGATAAATAAGTGCCGCTGATCAAGTACAGACACCCTAACAAAAGAGAAGTGTTTGAAATAAATGTGTAAATATATCATACCGTTGAGAGAAAAGGTTTTTGATACAACTTAGAGCATCATCACATACGCGTGGTAACTGCAGATCGTTATGAGGTATCTCTTAAACATTTATTATTCACTCAAAATCACTTGCTATCCGTATAATTTCACTTTCACCCTCGAAAGGGTATGTTATACTTGCACAATGTGTTTCTCTCGCCAAACAGAATATATTTCATGGCCATTATACCAACGATTTGCTCGCTTGCTAATCGTGCAGGTATGCCATTTACTGCGTCCCCTCTTTCCTTGAAGAACGGATGGGTTGAAACTAACGATCATCATATTAACGGCGATGCTGTTAACAGCGTTATTTTGTCAATTAACAATAGGATTTGTAGCTTCTGCATGGACAGTTTGATCACTCCCTCGTTTAGAATATATTTTTGTTTGTACATAATGACCAAACTGTCTGTTTGGACCAGCTAATGAGCAGAATTTAGTGTCAAACGACACAATGATATATTACAGAGGTATAAATATGGGACAGAACGTTTAGCTGGTGGGACATAAATTTCATTACTGTGGCTAATAATGATCTTGATCTGGTTACTTAACATTAAATATTGAAAGAATGAAAATACATTTTCGAAGCTTCAAGGAGGTTTCGGGAATGTTGAATAAAAATATATATGAGTTAATATTAAATATACGTAAATATTTTTAAGCAGTGAAGAGTTTATGATTTTTATTATCTCATAAACCGTCGATATCGTTTTAATGCAGGCAATATTTTTACGACTCTTACACTGAATAATATAACGATAAGTTTGTTTGTCAGGAGATGAATGTCTCTTCACTTGCTTCGGGAACATATTGTGTCCTGAATAAGAACAGTTAACTTACTAAAGTTCTGTTCCAGATTGTGTGGAATAGATGACACAAGCAGGAAGGGTATACGAAACTCTTTGTTTTCTATACTTTATAGGTACTCCCGAACTTCGGGATACAGAGACCAACCACTTGTGGTCTGAACGTAAGAATATAAAACTACTAACTAAAACTCTAACTAAAAGCTAACTTTGAATTAGTATACAAATGCCTAGCACTAAGACTGGCCTTTATTTAAAAGAGTACGTATGTAGTCCGCGGAGCTGCTGAAACTACAATACGTTTTCAAATATCAAGAGGGCTAAACCTCTGGCCTTAAAGGCAACCAGCAACCGAGTGAAAACTCGTAAAACTGCAGTGGCAAACGCTTGCTTCCTAAATCTCCTTCTCTCTCCCTAACTCTTGGCAAAAACCCACAACTTAAATACTTGGGCGTTAGCAAGACAATTTGCATAAACAAGTTAAAGCATTTAATTCTGGCCGGAAGTAGAAAGTAAGAAGTGATAGTACAGTTTTAAAATAAAATAAACGTTAGTAAAACTTAGGATCCTTACATGTTAAGCATTTCAGATATTTGTGAAAATATGACAGAAAAATACAAAGTAGAAATATTTTTTTTCTTTATCAAAAATTATTAGTTTGGTTTGGTTTATTGCGATTACGGCAAAGCACACTAGTGCCATCTGTCTAAGGGTAGGGACGCCTTCGTAGAGGGTTATCTAATGGAAGCCTATACACATTACGCATGAGGAAAGCCACAAAACACCCGTACATCCAGTCTCCTCGCCTCGACTCGAAACGACTAAGGAGAAAGGTCGGAACTACTAGTATTTACTCTGCACTATTGTTCTGAAAAATCCCATTTTCCATTTTCCTGCAGCCAAAATTATTCAAAAAACATCTTCCATTGTTCAATTAGATTTTCTAGAGGCGTTCTAGACACATTAAAATCTTTCTGTTCTAGTTGACGACTCTAATTACAATCCATCTTTACCATTAGCCTTAAAAGAAATTATGTTTTAGTTTTCTTGTTTGATCAATAGATGGCGCCAGTAACTTAACTCCTGTCCAGCCATTCTCTCCATGCAATCAGATGTCAATCAAAAATATAATCAAAATGGATTCGGGAAATGTTAAAATGGATATTTCCATTAAAATATGAATCCTGAAATTTTTCGCTATTGCAATACTTCTTTATAAACAAACGATTAAAATCCAATATTATGGTTAGGTTCTAAAATCACTTGCAATATTACACGTATTCTATCTCGAGTTTTCACAGCAAATTAAATTATGAACATGACTTTCTTCACATCGGTAAGACAGGAATATTTTTTGCAGATGCTAAATCTATCAAACTCATATTGCATTAACAGGAACTCGGGGATTTTACTGGAGTAATTGCGAAGGAGAACAATGCCTGACTTAGTTAAATCAGTTAAATACCGCTCACTGGCAATCAAATGTGCAGGATGAATGTCGAAGTACAGATTTCGGATTCGTGAGCCTCCGCTGAAGTAGGTCTGCAATTGCAAACGTCGTCTATAATCGATAGTTGCAATTAATGTTAAGAGGGAAGTGCCCATACATTCTAGTTCAATTATGATTATGTCCTGTTAAGCCTGTTTAAGACCGTTTTATTACATTTTGTTCCGCGTAGAAGCACTTTGAGATGGTTTGTAGGAAACAACAATGCATTTATTTCTTTTTCCTCCACACTGTTACAGATAACGTATGTCTATCAGGAAAATATATGAGCTTAAAAAATATTGTGCTTACAAATAAGGCAAGTATATGTTGGAAAAGCTATTTTGGAGAGTGAACAAGTACTGATTAGGCTGCTAAAAAGATTTGGAAAAGTAACAGTGACAGTGAAGATTCAAACTGTGTGATCCTGCATTTATTCGCGAGCGGGAACGCCGCTGAAACTAGTAGTTCGCTTTGGGGTTCGAATCTCGCCAACGGTCTTGCAGCATAAGTATTTTCGCGGTCTTACCCATGTGTAACGACCACACGAGACAGTTTTATTAGTCCTCCACGAAGGCATTCTTCCCCTTAGGCAGATAACACTCAAAAGCTTTGCCCTGATTAAATAAACCAAACCAAACGATTGTATTACCAGTTAATGCAGTTCTTGGAGTTGATTAAAATGTTTTAAATTGTGTACGTTGTTATGATTAGAAAACTACAAAATACGGTCTCGGCTTTTGATATTAAATTATAAATATATAATTCTCGGAGCTTAACTGACTATGTGTAAATGAACAGATAAGAGAAACTCTCTTAAGTTGAATATCTCATCTGAACTCAGTATGATCGGAACTCAGTATAAAGATGAAGGTAAATGTGCACGAAAGCTTAACAATTCAGTCGATGTTAAATTTCACGCAATAACAGGAAACTAAAAATTTATGAGCAGGAACTAAAGTAATGTTTATATTAAGCTATTTGTGTATAAAAAAAGTATATTTTATTTTTCAGAAATGAACAGCGATGCGCTTCTGATAAATTAAAGATCCTTTTAGAACATACATTAATGTTTCGAAATATACATTTATGTAATATTATTCTTAAAAATTAGTATGAAGCATGGGAATTATAATTTTAAAACCATTTTTATATAGTCGAAATAAACAAAAATAATTCTATGTCGAAAAGGAATTTTTAAAATTAATTCTTCTAGTGAAGCGAAACAAGAAGACAACTTAAAACGTTAAGAAAAGCATATGAGTGAAGTCGTATTACTCGAGGACTTCTTTGCAAGAAAATTATAAATGTCTAGAATCTATTCTGAATGTCTTTGCAAGCAAATTCTAAATTAAGAGAATTTGAAAAATATGCCTATCATTACGAAAATTATTGAACCAAAAGTGGTAATTATGCCACTGAAGAGTTATGCAAACATTCAGAGTCGAATGCTTAAGCTTACACGTGTGTGTCTGCAGAGATGGTTACTGAGATAGGGATATACTGAGGGCACGAGGGTTTTGCCGCGATGTATACTAGTACTTCTTCTCAACAACCATCGCCTTTCTGGCAAGAGTTAGGTAAACTTTATAGTATATCGAGTAGCGACGAATGTATGCCTGATCGAATGAGATGGAGAATTGTCGGTAGATTGCAAGCTGGCCATTCACAATCTCAGGCTACAGAATACGCTCCACTTCGATTGAAATTTGTGGGAACAGTTTCAGGACACTGGAACCATATCGAGAAGCCTCAAAACGGTTGACCAAGATCCACAACGAATGATGCTCGTTTTTCGCAGTTTCTGAGCGGTGACACGGAACTGTGCTGCCACTGGAACCCAATTTTCACGGTCTACAGTTGTCCGAAGACTTCAAGAGATAAAGTGGTATGCTGTTATTTGCGTCCCGCTAAGTGCAGCATCGCATGTAGCATAGTACAAACAATATTCTCCTAGGACCATACTGAAGTGGAGCACCGTATCATTGCGGTGGTTGAGGTGTAACGGCGGCACACTCCTGTGTGTGTTTTACAAACTCTCCCTCACTGGTAGCATGGTACAAACAACATTATCGTAGGACCAGATTGAAGTGGAGCACCGTAACGTTTACAAACTAGTCGAGATTCAGCCTTCTGATTTTTGGCGTATCTGTATCTGGAGAGAACATGGAACACGATAAAACAGCATTCTCGTAGGACCAGACTGAATTGGAGCATCGTGACTTTTACAAATGAGTCAAGATCCAGCCTTCTGATTCTCGGCGTATCTGTATCTGGGGAGAACATGGGCCCTGATAACATCCATACTTCTTCATAGAAATTCATTCATTGGTTGAGGTGTAACGGCGGCACACCCCTGTATGCGTTTTACAATCTCTCCCTGACTACTATGAAGTACAGAGAGAATATCTTAGAGCTATATGTTCGACTTTTCAGGGGCGCATTTGTTCCCGGGTTCCAGCTAATAGAACTCAGCTGATAGGCGATTACCTGAAAAGTGAAAATATTTGCCGCATGAATTGGCCTGCCATGCTTTCTGACCTTAATCTGTACAGCATATCTGCGATGCTCTTTGGAGGCCAATTTCATCTGGCCTCCCCGCTTTGAGAACTACCCCGGAGCTGAAAACTGCATTGCTGAAGGAGAGAGAGATGGACTGTCACAGGGATTCCTCAGCGCCTTCTGCCCTGTATGCCTTTACGCTGCCCGACTTATCTGGCTGTGAGAAGGGACCGTACCCCATATTAGACTGATTTTCAGTTCGATATTACAATGTGGATTTTAGACATGCATACCCTATGTGCTTTACTGACAAGCATGCAAGTATAAAATGACTTTTGAATGGTACGTCACCTTCTCTATGATAAACGTATATTCATAGTAAATTTCATTAAAAATCTCTCCATTAGTTTCTCAGAAATTCGACATAATGGGAAAAAATCTCTCAAACTCATTTTGCATTACTATGATACTAATTATTATGATTTATAAATTTTTAATTAATTATTATTCCAAGTTTCTTTTCAGGTGAAGTGAAACTAATGCATTGAAATCCAAACTGTTGTATGATATCAACTCATTGAACACTAAATTATCACTCACTGAACATTAAAGTGCAAAATGGGAAAGACTATGTTAAAAAAAATCCTATCGTTAATAAAAATCTATGTAATGTAATTGTTGCTGGTTGACGTAAATAAAAATTAAGAAATAATGTTGCAGAAATATTATTTCCTTTCATAACTGATGCATGTTCTAATAAGATCTAAATATCCAAAGCATATAATTTTTGAAAACACAAGATCACAAGAAGAAGTAAACTAGTGATGGATGCTCATGTTTTGTTCATGAAACCTAAAAGAGAGTTTCCTTTCCCCGTTTTGCATACATTTCGCTCAAAACTATTAGCTTAACAATGCATCTGATGGCTTAGAAATTACTGCGTTTTTTAAAATAATTCAAATAAACAGAACTGGGAAGCATCAGGCTCTGTATTAAGTTTACATATCAACAGATAAGATTCGGATTCACTGTAGAGTCATTAGGATTTTTTGGAAGACAGAGAGATGAAAAACATGCAACCGCATTCGCCGGGAATTGAATCACGGACCTTTGCAGTGCTTTTTTTTCAGGTCTCCCAGCATCCAAAATTCCTAATGTCTATATATGTCATCTGATTAAAAACAATCGTATTTTACAGTTATATTAGCAAAATATTTTGAAATTAAAATGGTCCTTTTTCAAAATAGTTGTTGTAACAGCAAAAAAATTCTAGTATTTAATTACTATATTTGCAATATTCCCGAAAGTTAATTAAAAACACGTCGATTAATTACAATTGTCTCTAAAGAAGAATTAATTTAACAAATAAGAAAGTGGAAGTGTTCGAGATATTTACATAATCTTTCGAAAAATGATTCCAAATCTAATTTGGCAGGTGTTTCTGTTTTATTAAATCATATCTCGTAAAACACTTTTTTTTTTGCATTTCTGTTGTGAGTTAACTTTCACTTTGTGAAAGTTGATAAGCTGTAATCAGTATAATAATACGAAATAGCAATTTATTATTTACGGATGTAAACCAGTCTGATGAAATATTTCATAAATCGAAATGAGTAAAGGAGGAAAAGAAATTAGGCATACTAAATAGGAACACGTGCATGTGCTCAAGTAAATGCTCCTTCAATTGAGATCGGAGAAAAGTAATTGCACTGTTAACAGACCTAATTTTTTATGATGCTATTGACATCAATAAAACATATTACTCAGAAAAGCACTGTTAAGTTTGAATTAAAAGCTGTTTAAAAGACTGATCTTAAAAATTTTCTCTTTGAGAACAAGGAAGGGTTCTCTCTTCTCTCTGCGACATCGGAAATGTATTATATATACAGGGTGTTCGGGATAAATTTGACAGTTTCGTAAGGAAAAAGAAAATCCGCTTTGTATCTATTAAATTTAACGAATTGACAAAAAAAAAAAAAAAATACAGGCAGAGTAAATTACAATACTATCAACAAGATTCACTCAAAATAACCACCATTACCATCGATCACAGCTTCAATCCTACTTCAAAACCTCGAACAAGGTCTCTTATAGTGTCCCTGGGAAGGGCTCCCTGGAAGTGCTCCCTTCTCCCTGGGAAGGGTCCCTTTTCCCTGGGAAGTCTCCCTAGGAAGGGCTCTCTGGGAAGGGCTTGCTACAGTCTCCCTGGGAAGGGCTTCAAAAACTGTTTTAATTTTATCCATTAACTGGGCTTTTGTATTACTAGAACTGCGATTGGTGTCTTTTTCAACTGCGCCCCATACAAAATAATCCGTGGGGTTAAGGTCTGGGGAGTTTGGAGGCCAAACATTTGGACTGGTGAAGTCGTAGAAATTTTCAGACAACCATTTTTGACTTTTCCGAGAGGTGTGGCAAGGGGCCGAAACCTGCTGCCATACATACGGATTACCTTTGGCTACCCTTGTTATCCAGGGCTTGGCTACAGTGTGTAGCACGTGACAAAGCCCGAATTCCAATGCCAGGGTTCTTCAACACCTGTTCCTGAAGATTTGCGAGGAATTCTGCTGTACGAACGCAATCAGATCGTCTGCTAGGGATCTTTCTTCTTGCTACATCCTCGTAGTCACCATTGCAAGTCTCTACTTCATGCCTGGTTGTTATTTACTGTGTTCAGGGAGCATTGGGCAGCAGTCATAATATCCTTATTTTGATGGCCGGCACGAATCATCATGATGCAAGTTAATCTCTTCCATGATTCAGGTGGGTTCCAGTCATCCATCCTTTCTGACATCTGTATATGAATGAAGAAGGGTCCAAACTTTTAAATGACGAGTAGTGTGTGTCAATATCTCCAACCCACGGAAAAATACAATCAGTTATAAATATGTCAAATTTATCCCGAACGCCCTATATATATAGCATTGTTCTGATATATATATTTTGACACAAAATCGCCCTTTTTCTGAAATGACATGCCAATTGTTTACCATATTTCGATTCTACGACTCAAATTATGCCAAACTGCCAAGTTTTGTAAAAATCGCATGAGTACATTTTAAAAAATTAGTTTTGTAAAAATCGCACGAGTACCTTTTAAAAAATTAGCTCTCAAAGTTTTAGCTCCTCAATGTTAATTGAATTTAATATATATTTGTTAGTATTTTTTTTAAATACTTGATTCTTCCTTTGATATTTTGAAATTTAGGTTCCTTCTAAATAAAATTCGCCTATTTTTTATGATTTAGTTTTAAAATTTGCATTTTAAAGTAATTTTTATAAATTTTTCGAAAAAAAGTTTGAATTATAACCTACAAAAGTTTTGCCACCATCTTAAAGTAGATGTATTTCTAAGTGATAAGTGACGGTGGACGTGGGCACTGTCCCTTTGCCGTAAAGATTAATCAGTACAGCACCACGTCCACCCTTATCTAAAAGTTGGCTAGAGATTGCATAATTCGATACTACATTTCTATTCAGAAATGACGTTACACTTGCGTTACGTGGTACATTTACAGTTTGTGCAGTGTTCGGATTCAGCAGTGTTTTTATTATGTCCAATGTGATATTAGATTTTGATATATATTGAGTAATATAATTGCTCTGGCAGTTATGCAAATGAGCTTAGGATGTCTGACATGCCGGGGCATGCAAGTATACATTTCTACTGTTCATAGGCGCATCTTGCTAGGTGACTGCGGTATGCGCAGGATTGTACTGTACATATGCTTTTGCATACATATTCTAAGATATGTCCTTTGACTGTTCAATACTTCCGATGCGACATTTACATTTAAATACACGTATTTAAAGTAGTTGGGTTGTGCAGCCACTTATGGCGATGGGCACTGGATAGCATTACACTTGCAATTCAAGTCTAGACAGAGCCTGAAGTCAGCTGTGTACTTTCTTTGTCTGACACGTCATCCATATTATTATTCACCGTTAAATTAGTGGCGATGTTCGCGCATACTTCCTGATGTGCATGAACTATTTTATATAATGTTTCTTAAGTTATTTACATTGCTTGAATTTTGATTAGTACTGCTGAGATGTTGCGATACGCTTCGGATATACAGTACATGTACACATACGTGGTATATTTGGCATGTTTGACTTACTGTTGTTAGAGTTTGCTTGTTCAGCGCTATATTTGCGTTATCTGAGGAGGCATTTCTCAAAAGCCATGCATGTCTTGCACTCCTTATTCGACTGCGCAAAGGTCAGTGCCGTGTCTGGCAAGTAATTTAATGATCTGTCAACACAGGCGCTTCTGCTTAATCATGAATTTACAGAAGGCCTGCGTATTGACAGTTGGAATACGTATGTGCAGTTCGCTGGTAAGCGGGCAGGTTGTGACATAATGCTCCGGAGTACCCAGGTGGCCACAACTGCACTGATCTGTGTCAGTCATGCCATGCCTGGCAAAGTATTCCGGGAAAGGTCCATGGCCCGTGATAGATGTATTTCTAAGCGATAAGCGATAAGCAACGGAGGACGTGGGCACTGTCCCTTTACCAAAAGGTTAATCGGTATAGCACCACGTCCACCTATATCTAGAGCCTAAAGAGGAATTACAAGACGCCACGCGCCGGGCGCCCAAACCCAGAGCCAAATTCAACCCGGGGGCAGTCCAACAGACCAAATGCCCACGAAAGACAGTCCCAACAACCGCCCAGGCCCCACATTTATTAAATAAAATAACAAAAGCATGCAGGGCCAAAAAGGGCGAGTTTGGACAATAAGCAAAAATTTTACAAAGGTGTAATACACACAAATATAGAATATACATAAGCTAAAGTACAGTCTGATGTTGGGCAGCCCAATAATATACAATGAATAAATATAGACAGTAGAATTAGACTTAATGACAATATAACATAAAAATAGAGAACATAGTGAAATAATGAATGTAAATGATTACAGCAATACACAGAGGATATACCAAAAGAAATAAAAATAAAAGAATACAATGTAACAGAATGCAATAGCGGTACAATACACTTGATCACGTGGTATTGTGGGAAAAACATGCAATAAGGCTAATTATACGATTATGAGGAATAAAAATAACATATTTAGCCTGCATAAAAGTTAACGAATATAAGATACTATACAATACTATACAATATTACAATACAATACAATACAAAAAAAATTAACATATTTAACCTGTACTAAAAGCCAACTGATATAAGATACTATACAATACTATACAATACCACAATACAATACGATACAGTAGATACAATACCACAATATAATACGATACAGTAGATGCTATACAATACTATACAATGAAAATACAAAATACATTCAGTGTTGGTGACACAAAAATACATTTAAAATTGTCATGACACTAGTGATGAAAATACAAAATACATTCAGTGTTGGTGACACAAAAATACATTTAAAATTGTCATGATACCAGTGATCCTAATGCAGCAAATAAATTGATGCAGTTACCTGCATAAAAGATAACTTATATAAGATACCATACAAAACTATACAATACTACAATACAATACAATACAAAAGCTAATTAAACGATTATAATGAATAAAAATTAACATATTTAACCTGTATAAAGCCAACTGATATAAGATACTATACAATACAAAACAATACCATAATACGATACGATACAGTAGATACTATACAATACTATACAATAGAAATATAAAATACATTCAGTGTTGGTAACACAAATATACATTTAAAATTATCATGACACTTGTGATCCTTATGCAGCAAATAAATTGATGCAGACAGTTAAATGTGTTACTATACATTTGCAAAGGATGAAATATAGACTTAAGTATGCCACAAATTATGAACATATATTATACCGTGAAAAACACAAAATACATTCAATGTTGGTATAAATACAATGGATATATTTAAAACAATGGATAATGGTTGGATATATTATACAATGAAAATCTCTAGCGACCCCAATACATTCAGTGTTATTATTACACAGAGAATTAAATGTATGATATTACATGGGCAATTGATGAAAAGAAGACAGTAACAGTATAATGTATAGCCAAATATGCAAGTATATGGTATACCGATGTTTAACAGCAACTGGCAAACAATGTACCATTAATACGCCCAACTAGATATGCCAAGATATTCTATACTATTATACAGTGAAAAACGCAAAATACGTTCAATGTAGATATTATCATAGTGCATTATGAGGGAATACAGACAGTTATATGTTTGATAATACATGGGCAAAAGATAAAAATAAAGACAATAACATTATTATTCATAGGTAAATATACAGATTTAATATATTCAGATATTTAACAGCACCTGGTATAAAATGTACCATAAGTACATTGATAGCTGCTATGGACAACAAAGAGACTATTAGGACAATACATATGCAACAGATAAATATGCAAATTCAATATATACAGATATTTAACAGCACTTGATAATAAATGTGCATATGCAAAAGATAACATTATTATTCATCGGTAAATAGGCAAATGCAAGATATACAGATACTAAACAGCACCTGGTATTAAATGTACCATAGGTACAAGGACAGCTGTTATAGACAATACTACCTGGTTGCACTTAGAAAAAGATGCTGAGAGAGAATATACAAATATTTGACTGCTGCTATACACAGCGACTTATAACAGATGGATTACAATAGATTACAATGGTTACAAACACTTCAGAGCATAAAAGTAGATGGGTTATAATATATACAAGCAGTTGAAGAAGTTGAATCATATGTCGATATTATAAGGCACAAAGATCAAGTCCCAGATTCATCAGTTTGTCAATTAAACGGACTATCTTTTTGACTTGATGCCGTTGCTTAATCAAAAAACGACTAAAGGCAGTCCTATCCGTTGGTGGAAAAGGAATATGGAATTCAGTAGTAAGTGGACAATCGATTAGATAGTGTTCTGGATTGCCCAGTTGTCCACAACTACAGAGTGCTGAGGAAGAGAGTCCATGTCTCTCGAAATATAAGGGAAAAGGCCCGTGGCCCGTAATGTAGAAGATCAGCTGTGGTGGCATGATTAATCGGTCTAAATCTACTTTAGGGACATGGGCAAATGCTCGGCGACCAGTTTCCTCCGAACTCCATGCATTTTGCCACAAGGAGATGGCTGTGAGAAGTAAGTGACGCTTTAGATTAGATACTGGGCGTGAAACCGTCAAGGTCTGTGTTATCTCGTGATTCTGTGCTGCTTCTTTAGCAAGCCTATCGACAGTTTCATTACCGTAGTTCCCCACATGAGCTTTTGTCCATTCTAAACAAATGTGTAGATTTTTATGTCGAGACAAGCTAGTTTGAATGTCCACAATAATGGGGGATGAATGCAGAGGATTTAAAATGGCATACAATGTGGAGAGACTATCGGTAAGAACATAGGAATGTGAATATCGATGATTAATGATTGTTTGTATTGCTTGTCGAATAGCAATAGCCTCACTCTGGAAGACGCTGTTAAAAGAAGACAGATGGCATTTTAACTGGTGAAGAGTTGTCTGATCTTGCAGTATGGCTATATATGCACAGCCTACCTGATCTTCCAATTTAGAGCCATCAGTATAAAAGACCAGATCAGCATGAGAAACTTGATGACTCGGTTTGAGATTAACTTTAACTCCCGTACCATAGAGGGAGGGGTGTTGATCTTCTCTGTTTATTGCTGCTTCATAATCATGGGAGGAGAAAGAGTGATCTCCAAACTGAACTGAACAGCCAAGTTGTCTAATCAACTGATAAGCTGCGTCCTTTTCAACCGCAATAGGTAAAGGCAAGACTCCAGCTGCAACTGCGAGGGCGTTAGTTGGTGATGTGCGGAAGGCACGAGTGATATTTAAGAGAAATGGTCTCTGTATACTATTTAAATGTCGGACTTTGCGTCCTTGCATTGGTGCTGCCCAAATTGCAGCACCATATGAAACAATCTTTTCAGTTACTGTTGCATATAAAACTTTAAGAAGATGTGGATTTAAGCCCCAGTGGATTCCCTTCATAAGTTTAAGGCGTTGAGCAATCACAGCAGTACGCTTCTTGAGATCTAACACATGGGGAATCCAATTGAGTTTGTCGTCGAAAATAATTCCAAGGTATTTAAGTTCACGTTTAATACGAAGACGCTTGCCATTTATGGTTATTCTCGGCTGACGAGTCATAGAACCACCGTTCTTAGGAATGATCAGAATTTGCGATTTCTCTTCAGAGATTTGCAATTTAAAATCTTCACATCTAGTCTGAAACAAAGAACAGGTCTCCTGTGAGTTTGCTTGAAGTTGATCACGAGTCCTACCTCGCACTATGAATGCGGTATCATCGGCATAAGTAACCACAGTTGTATGTTCAGGCCATGGCTGCTTAAGGATAAGATTGTATGTCACATTCCAGAGAAAGGGGCTCGCACATGAACCCTGCGGGCACCCTCGAGTCTGATATCTATGTACCAGGCCTCCATTATAGGAAATGATCAAATGTCGATCGGACAGATAATGTGCAAGAGTATTATATAAATTGCGGGGGCAATTGGCATCTCTTAATGCATATAGAACTGCCGGCCACCACAACGTATCGAAGGCGCTCTTTAAATCCACTGAGATAAACGCTGTGTGGTGGCCGGAGAACTTATTGCGCAGGATGGTATCTTGAACTTCCTTTAAAGCGTGCAGTGTTGATCTTTTGGTGCGAAAACCGTATTGAAAAGGACACAGATAATTTGTTGAGTGCAAATGAAATCTCAATCGTCCCATAAGAAGTTTTTCAAAAGTTTTGCCAAAAGCTGACAACAAACAAATAGGGCGATAAGAATCGGCACGGGCTGGATCACGGTGTTTCTTTAAAAATAAGATCACCTGGCCAATTTTAAAACATTGAGGAAAAGTTCCACTATTGAATAGTTTATTAAACAGGCTTTGAAAGAGACTGAGATTGGTGCTAATAATCAATTTGACAATACGATAGTCAACACCATCTGGACCCGGTGCGCGCTTATTAGGGAGTTGGCGTAAGACTTGCCGAATTTCTTGAGTAGTAAAAATAACATCGTCTGGTGTTTGAAGACTAGAAGTTTGATTTCGAATAGTCTGATGAAAGGAGGAATCAGTTGAATTATCATCTGTAGAAAAAACCGTATCAAGGACTTCTGATAGAGTTGATTCAGTCAGGTGACTATTAGGACTAACTGTAGGTAAAAGATGGAAAGTTGCTGGCTTAAACGGCTTGTCGGTCGCAATCTTATGATGAATACCATAAACAAATGTTGTCTCAGAACAAAATTTGCGCCAGCTAGTTAATTTGGCACGTATAATCATTTGTTTGTAACATGCTCTTTCCTGTCGGTAAAGAAGCAGAGTATTGGAGCTGATATTATTTCGACGCTCTTGCTTTAGCCGACGTCGAAGAGCTCTACATTTTTGTTGTTGAGTACGAAGCTGAGCATTCCACCAATTTAATGTACATAACTTCTTAGTGGTACGAATAGGCAAAACACTATCACATATTATTCGAATGGTAGCCATAAGATCACTAGTAAAATTTTGTAGATCTTCACGAGAATGCAGAGATTGAAGACGAGAATGATAAGAGGCCAAATTGGCTTGAATGGCTGCAGTAAACTGTCTGACCTTTCGGCCAGGTAAATTATAACGCCGTATGATTGAGGTGGCTGTAGTTCCCGCGAGTGAAAAACGTATATAGTTATGGTCTGATAGACTTAGACCCTCAATTACTCGCCAATCTTGAAGAAGAGAGGCCATAGGCAAAGTAGACAAAGTCAAATCTGGCCAACCATGTGAATGTTGACGATCAAAAGTCGGAGGAGCATCATGTGAATTATGTTTCACGAGATTAAAACTGGATATAAAATCTTCCAGAAGTCTACCCTTTACGTCCGTAGTAGCATATCCCCACGAAACATTATGAGCATTAAAATCACCAGAAAAGAGCAAATTTGGAATTTGAATTGAGGTCAGTAAATCTTGCATCGCAGAGAGCACAGGTTCGATTTCTGAGGACGGTGAGGAATAAATGGAAACCAGAAGGACTGTCAGATGATGAACTTCCAGAAGAACAGCAACAATATCTCGCTGCGCAGTGACAAGTAAAGGAGACCAGGAAGAATTACAATTGACAATAATTGCACGGGGTGGAAGTAAAGGATCTTCCTTTTGATATAGTGTCCAGTGCAGTGGAAAGCCAACCGCCTTACCATTTAGACAATACGGCTCCTGGATTAAGATGAAGTCAATATGTTCAGAAGTAGCATATTCTACAGTCTGTGCCATCGCAGCTCGAGCATGTTGAAGGTTTATTTGTAGACATTCCGTCGGTAAAGTTCGTTGCAGAAGAGTGGTATTAAGATCTTTTTGTATATGATCCAATGAAGAATCAGATACTAAGTTACCTGATGCTAGACTATAAGGATTGAAGTTAGTAGTCTGTGTTTGCCCTGATGAGCTGGACGCGACGTTGATACTCTGGACAATCGGGGTGGTAGGCGGGATGGGCGAAGTCATATCTGGTACCGTAACGATTATTGGCTTCGCCACAGTTGATGCATTCAGGTGTTTGAGCTGTGCAATCTTTGAGCCCGTGATCTCCTGCACAGTAGGAGCAGTATTTTCGCTTACTCTTGCATTCTGTTTGCACATGTCCATATTGCTGACAGGAGTAACATCTTTTAATTCCAATAAATTCAGTGGCTCTGTGAGCTTGCCAGCCGACGAAAATTTTTCGCCGACGCATGACCGCAGCAAAACCTGGGGAGTCACATTCAACAATCCATTTAATGTATCCCTTCCGTCGCTCTCTGAGACGGAATCGCATCGTGAATGCTGTTTCTGGCAATCCCGTGGCTCCGCTGAGTTCTGAAAGTACTGTTTGCGGTGTGATTGATTCCGGCAAGTCATGGATAGCAATTCTTGGTTTTCTTCTGATTGGTCTACTGACGTCTGCTGGTACATCAGAGCGCGTGAGTTCTTGTTCGAGTATCGCAACATCATCAGGTGTTTGACAGAAGACCTCCAAACCTCCGTTATTTATTTTAGTAATACGATCTATTCCAACTTTAAGTTGTGAGAGCGGAACTTTGGTATTAAGCTGTTCTTTAAGCGTATCACTAGTAGTGTCAGCTTTAGGACGAATAATAAGGCTAGGCTTTTTAGGTCGTCGAACAATATCCGCAAAAGATGGAGCAGGAGCCAAAGCCTGATCAGCTGTAGATGGGAGAACAGGTGACTGGAAAGAATGTTGTCGAACCGCTTCACAGCAAACTATGGTAGATGTATTGACTTCAGCGTCCACCAATTCTGGAATAGGTAAGCCCTCAGGCCCCTGTAAGGCCAAAGTTTGCAAAGTTGTCAGAGATTGTAACAGATGCTCTCGAAGATCCGAAGATAAGAGGATTCTGCCACCTCTGCTGGTGGTAGCTACTTTGCGTATATCAGCACAGAGTAGTGTAATTTTATCCGCATAAGGTAAGTCAGAGTCTAACAAATCGGGTGCGCTAGTAGCCCCCTGTGATGTTTCTCTGGCAGTTGTTAAAACAGATTTACGGGACATTATAAAGTATTAAAGAGCAGTAGTAAAACATAGACTAAAAGTGCAATGTCCAAAAGTCACTAAGAACGATCAGATTAAAATGTCTATGTGACACGTGATAACAGAGAATAATACAAGCAAAATTCCTATATAACTAATCAATATACACAAAGTAATGCTTAGACAGCAGAATGACTAAAATTTTAACTGACTCAAATACATATCGAGGTATATTATCAGCAGTTATAATAGCAAGACACTAAATATAGGCAGAGATTATAGATTTCAATCTTCACAATATGAAACAACTAAGTCCAGTAAAATTAATTAAATTACATAAAAAAAAAACCATAAAATAAAGTGAAACAATGCTTAAGGAATATTATAAGACAGTTGAGAGATCAAGAAATATACTTAAAACACTATTTTAATCAATACAAATGTCAAAAAACGAAAACCAAACACTTGTCGAGTGAGATTCGACAATAGTCTAATGACGAGAACTGGATCTCGACAAAAAGTTCAACTTCTCGATAATGTTAAAAATTTCGCGAAAAACAACTGCCAAAAGGACAAACCCTTTGGAGCAAATACATATGAAAATACAGTTAAGCCTATTTAAATACAGGGTGAAATTTAGCATAAGTGCATAAAAACAAAGCTATTAAATATACTAACTCGTTAAATATCAATACAAGATTATATTAAGTAATACAAAAAGATAGAACTTAAAATTTAACACATTTTGAACAAAACCCGGTATGAAAATCACTAAAATTTGAAGAGTTATGGATTTTTGAAAACAATTGTCTAATCTCTGGACTTTTCAAGCAAAAAGTTAAGCCTACCTCGGTGCCACGTGTTTGGCCGGCGGTAACCTTCCGTAGGGAAGGCGGCGAGGTAAGTGAACAGAAGTCCGCTGAAATTGCAGCAGCCTATAATCCTTTGTTATTGCACTAAAACACTTATATCTCCGTAAAAAATGGTCACACACACATAAACAAAGTATCCACGTATGTAGCAGATATTCATACACACTTTAAAACCAACGGCGCACTTTCGGCGGCAGAATTTCCAATAGAAAATCTCGAAAAAACAGGAGCGAAACGATACACGTCCGTTCTCTCAAACATCCTCTACCATGCTTTTAGATGTATTTCTAAGCACACCAGCAAAAAATTAGATTGTTTTTATTCAAAATTTCCTAAGATATATGTGAATTAACAATTTGGCGCGTTTTCAAATTTGGCGCATTTATTATAAGCGATAATAACGAAGATGTGGTTTACGCACTTTGTTAAAATTATTTGGAAGTATGAACGATGACCTTTTTTCCGCTCGTGGATAATGAAGAAAAAGGAAAAGAAAATATGTTGCTACAAATTAAGAAATTTGTCAAGTGAATTATTCTTGGCGCAAGCTGAAAAAATTTCGCCAAGATAACAAGGTTCGTATACTTTATACGGCCTAAACGTTAGGCTAAATCATCCGTATATGACTAATAAATATTGAAACACTTGATCGATAAAGAACATTTTGATAGGCACTCTAATAACTCTAAATAAAAGTTATTGTTTGACATAACAATAACTTTTATTTAGAGTTACATCTAAATAAAACTTTCGCTTTTAAGGTTTTGTTTTACGTTGTTTTTTATAGAATATAAACACAATAAAATATGCTTTGGATCAAAATTTATGGTCCTTAACTTTTATGGTTTCAATTTACGATTCCAAAAATCTGCTGTTGTTTTTATTTAATTTTTTATTTCATTTGCAACGTTTCTTTATGGATCTAACATGCAGATATACATAACTGTGTTGTGTGTAGTTAAAAAGTGGGATACGACAATTTGGAGTTACATTAAATTGTCATTACATAATCATTAAAGAGAAGTTTCCGAAATTCTAAAACTGCTGGTGGAAAATCAACAGCTGTTGCGCTTTTAGTTGCAGAGTTACTTTTTTTTATTTTCAAGCCTTGTGTTTTTAAATATGGAGAATTATCTTTACTGCGATAAATGAAGCAGATAAAAATAATCGTTTCATGTTGCTAAGAAAATTACAATTGGAACGCTAGGAAAATTAATTAATATCCTTCCCGTTTCTTTGATTAGCAAGATAATCGTGCAGAGTTTTATAAAAGCACAATTCAACCGTGGTTGTCTTGCATTATTCTTACAATATGTTTTCTTCCCGCCAAGATAATTAATTAAGCTTTTTTATGATTAGAACATTGAAAATATTTCTGAAATAAATACCGGTTACCAATTTATACGCAACATTATGTTTTAATTATAATTCCAGAAATCACTTTTGGAGTGATCCAAATCCTTTCATTTTGAGTTTCTCATATTATTATCATTTTTCAAATCTAACCCAAGAAATTTCATAAAAATATTAAAATGGTTTTAGAGATATTAGTTTTAGTAAAATTACATCTAACATATTGATATTATCGACATTTAATTTTGATCTACAGAAAACTGCAACTAAAATTAAGCCATTATATTTGAAAGTTAGACGAAATCTTAAAAATGAGAGATATTTCTGGATTAAAACAGCAATAAAGAGGGTACTTGTGGGATTGCAAGTTTCCATTAAAATCACAGAAGCAGTCGCCTTACCTATAATTGGACATTTAAAATTATCGATTTTTATTTTCATCTTTATCACTTTCCTTCAATTAAAGTATTCTTAATTAATCCAATTTCTAATGGTAATTAAGTACATCTGAGCCTGAATGACACTTAAATAAATCATGAAAATCTAATGATCTTTGAATTAAGAATGAGTAACACTGGCAGAATTAATTTTTGAGTAGCAATAGATGGTTTACGAGGGATAATCATAGCATTAAACTGGCTTTCAATTTATTGAATGACGCGAATGAATTTTAAAGCGAATGAATTTAATAATTTAAATTAGCACTTAAGGCGTTCTGCAGTATTTATTCTGACAATTCAAAGCTATAGCATAATAAATTAATGCAATAAAATCTTTCCAGAGAAACAAGTAGATAAGGAATGCAAGAGAGAGGGAATTAAATTGTCAGCCAAGAAAATTATTCTAACATTAGTTTATTATGGAGTAAGAGCTAGCAGTAATTTCGATAAAATTCACAACAATTCTTGAATGAATCTCCACTAACCATTTACTTACCTACTTATGCTTGAAGTTAGAAAAATTTAGTAAAAATTATTAGAACTAACTACTTCACAGATATTGTGCATTCTCCTTGAGGACTAGTATGCGGAGAACGAAGCACAGCCACGGGATATAACCCCCTATAATGGAACGTCACCACCGGCGCATGCGTTTTCAACAGTTAAGCCTACTTTTACAAAAATATTCATATAAAATTAGCATGTTAATATAATGACTTCAATTTTTAAAGTTACGTACTTAAAATACTAATTAGGTGTTAATATAAAGAATATCACACCAATAGAAATAAATCAAATACGAGAAATACTAAAATTATAACTATAAGCGTGAAAACAAATGATATACATAAGAAAATAACATTACAAATACGAAATGTGAAAGAAAATTAAGCAATAATTATCTGTAGTAATTAAATTCTAATTTAATAATTCTGCTGTATGTGGAATAATTCAAAACGAGAATCGACACACAGAATAATGACGGCTTTCTTCGCCCAGTATATACCAAGCAAGTAAGATGCATCACGCATATGAAGAGCTGATATATTTCCCCTTCTGTAATAATGCTGTAGCTTTTTAATTAACCACGAAAGTATATGTTAAGTTTGTAGAAACATTAGGTTAATTGGAAAAGCCGGAGAGATGAAAAATTAGCAACGCCTTCGCCGGGAATCGAACCACGGACCTCTGGAATACCGGCCCAGCGTGCAGAATCACTACACCACGAAAGCCCGCTAGGAAGGAGGGAGAAATACCTTATATACTCCTCCTTTTAAAGGGTGACTGGAGGTTTTTAGGGGATCCGATCGCCAAATCCTGGGTGAGGAGAAACATAATCGAACACCCTTTTAGTTCGGGCGCCACTGTAGAGACGTTAGGATTATTTGGAAGCAGGCAAGATGAAAAATGAGCAGTCGTCTTCGCCGGGAATCGAACCACGGACCTCTGGAATACCGGCCCAGCGTGCAGAACCACTACACCACGAAGGCACGCCAGGAAGGCGGGAGAAATACCTTATAAGTTTTTAAATAAATATAAGAAAGTCTGAGTCTGAGTTTTTCCATCACGGAAGTTCGCCGACATTACACCCGCTTTAATCAGCTAGATACGTTTTTCCACATTCTCCTAACAAACAAACAAATAATTGAGCTGGATACATTTCCAAAGATTCTAATAACGAAAAACGCAAAAATAAAAACGAATACAACAACAAGAAAAAAACGAAATAAACAAACACGACGGCATCCCTTCAACTTAAAAAGCTGTGATTCCCAGTGTTTTTACACCAATGAATCTAACAAAAACAGCCTCTACAAACATAGTAAGAAACAAAATGGCATGCTTTAAAATATTCTTACGAATAATTTGTTTTGAAACCATGAGCATAAGGAATATATATTATGTCATTACATCATATACCTGTTGTAAGGAATAAGACGAGCGCATTTAATTTAACAGTGGCCCATAAGCAACGTTGGTATTATTGTAAATTTCCGCAGAAAATTCTTTAGTGAGTGCTGTCTTCTAATGAAAATGACACAAGAAAATAAATTAATGAGACTAAAAAGTGTGAATAAAGTAAAGTTTAAATATCCAAAACTGATTCAAGTTCTCAGTACAGTTACACAAAAAGTATGCATTGGTATGGGATCTAAACATAACTCAAAGGCAAAATGTTCACGTAATATCAAATAATGAAATCAAACAATGTAGGAAACGCAATGCGGTGTTTTAGGAATAAATGTCAGAAGAATGATTTTCAAGGCAAATCTAGGTATGTGGCACAAGGATAAGATAATATCATAAGCAGAAATTACAGAAAGACAAAAAATGTACTGAGGGTAAATTCATTTTTAATTTCAAACCTTGCACATGATCAGCATTTAATGCGTTTAAGTATGGTGTGTTCTTTGCTAAATTATTCACATTTGCTGTATATATACCTAGACTGGAGTACCGAAAATTAAATCAGAAAATTGCTTTTTTGTAAATCGGTTAGGTTTCAGTATCTCAAAGTAATATATTTTGATCTGAAAAAGACATAAATACAAACTAAAATTTCTAAATTCTCTCTCTGGAAATCAGTTTTATTGCTTCGAATGTTTCATCTGGTTTCCCATAAGATTCACCACGCATAGTTTTCGAATAGAAATGTCACAGAATATCTTTTGTGTGCATGATATATGAATCATTTGAATTTCATCACGAAAGATCAAATATGCACATTTAAAGAAATATATCTGCTCATTTTAGTATCGTATAGCTGATCGGTTTTCTAATGCTTAAAAGAAATACTTTATATTTTCTTATAAATCAAATAGTTACTCCAATATTATGCTACTTTTTAACTTTTCTAATTATTTGAAATTATTAAACAAACATATTGTTACGAAATGTACAGGCGGGGTAAGATAGCTTCTCCGCAAAGCAGTTTTAGGTTTGCCATAAAATAGCGAGGAAGGCAGGGTTGCCACATTTGGTGATAAATCGCCCATTTGGCGACAAAATTCGCGATATACCATGGACGGATGGAGAACCTTCTGGAACGAATTCTTACCGGTTTAGCCCAGAATGTTCTCGAACACAAGCCGAAAGCTATATAAACCCTGCTGATTCGTAGTCAGTTAATGTGTGTATGTCTCGTCTAGCGAGCTGATAGTCACTGAGTGAGTGTTTCGAAGTCTAGCGCCGAGTTGGTTGTCGAGTGCATCGAAGAGTCTCTTAGTGTATCGCGGTTAGGGCATCGTCGAGAGAGCGTGTTGAGCTCCGGAGACGACTGAACCGAAGAGTCGGGAGCTGTGCTCTGTGTGTCGTCGAGTGAATCGCAAGTTGTAGCGTGGAGAGTCTCGAGAGTACGTGGAGTTCCGAAAACGACCAAGCAGAGTCGGGAGCTGTACTCGACTGCTTTGCAGTGAAGCTGTCTCCACCTTTATTGCCTGACAGTGTGACGGATGTGTCGCTGAACGTGTCAGCGTGCTTATAACAGTTCGACGACTGTAAAAGTGATTTTGGAGCTATCTGATTAATATTGGAAAATAAAGTGTGTTTCGATAGTTCATCAAGTTTCGTCGTTATTCACTCCAAATCTACGAACACCGTACGAACGCGAAGGAAGAAAATAACGTAACAACTGATGTCAGAAAAGAAAAACGCAACAATATTTATAAACACAAACGTCGAATGCTAAGTTCTTTCCAGAACTTTATTAATGGGACATTCAAATCCCCTCGAGATGTTTGCTATTAATTATTAATAATGAGCCAAGCGAAATTTTCCTAATAAATCTCTAAAATATTCTCGAATTTCTTAAATCTCTCCAAGGATTCATAATAGAATAATAATAAGAAAAAAATGTTAAAAATAAGCAGTGTCGTAAATATTTTTGAATAAAAAAAAATTTAAAATCATCGTTAAATGTAAAGAAAATATTGACATTTAATTAGTGAAAATAATGAAATTTAGTATGAAAGAGCGTCATTAAAATTCTCGAATCCCTAACCTCATTTTCATAGAATAGTTTAGTAAAATAAACTTAAAAAAGAATTCAAACTTCTTACTATTTTCCAGAAATAATCTACAAAATTAAAAAGCACTTTGGATATCTCCTTTAAGAAACGTTGTACTTAATATATATGGATGATTTATGTTTCAGCCTTTATAGATCCATTTTTACTTCCTTGTATGAAGTAAAAAGGAAGTATTGTAATGGCGAAAAGTTTCAGGCAGCATATTTCAAAGAAAATGTCCATTTTGACCGCTATCGAATGCAATTTAACGATGTTTTTGCGTGATATCTGTGCCTAAGGACAGAATAAAAGACTCATTTCCTCCAAAAAATTATAAAACTGCTTTACCTACGCACGTATCTAGCATAACTCAAAAACGAGTAGCCTCAAGAACGCTGAAAGTTTGTATATAGGACTGCTATAACATGTAGATGTGCACCTCGCATTTTGGTTGCAATCGGCCGCACCAAACGTATATAAATATATTTATATATATATATATCTACTCTGTTACCCGGCTCAGTGAGCTCAGTTTCTTTACTCTTATACGTTTGTAAATTGTACATTTTTTGCTCTAAAATGATTGAATTATGTTGTTTTTATCTTCCAGTTAAGGTTTTTATGCCTTTAGTAAATCTGTATGCAATATTTTTAGAATTATGAGCAATTTTAAAGTTGTTTAATTGCCGCTAAGCCTTTTTTATGGCGGCCATTGATTGTTTACATTTGAAACAGCAGACTAGTGGATTTGTTGCCAATCTAGATAAACTTAGCTTCGCAACAACAAAGATAACGCCTTCATTTATTATTGCGAATTAAATCATGCGTAATCCTTTCTGGAATTTTTTCGAGGAAATAAGTTTTTAAGGTTTACTTCGTAATTTTTAATATAGATATTTTGAGTTTTTATGTATTTTTGCCTTGCAAAGTGAGAACTGAATTAATTGAATGAAAAATACTCAATCGTCTGTGAAAAACTGTTTCTTTTTTGTTTTATTTGCTTAATTTCTTTTATACATCGTTCTAGCTTTATTATAGTATTTGAATAGAACATGTGGCAACGATTAGATAATTCTATTCTTTAAATGATATAATTTTTGTGCATTATGAGTTATAATATGAGCGAAATATAATACTGTTAAGTGAATCTGGCGCCAAAGTGTCGCTATGGTAAACAAATACTAGAGTGAATTTTAACGAATGCATTTATTCTATTGTGGTTTATGCGCTGTCGGCGAAGTAGATTTAATTCAATCCAATAAGTTTAAACGAAATGCAAGAAAAAATGCGTACAATTTAATATTCCATACAAGTAAGTCGTGTGGTGTACACATCAGATTTTTATCTTTTAATTTGAACAAGGCTTAGTGTTAAGATCATATTTACTTTCTGATAATTCTACGGGAAGAAATCAAGTACAGTCATCTCTTAAAGTAGGAGATATCTGTAGTGCTTTTTAATTTTGCAGAATATCTTAATTGACCAGTTATTATTATTTTGGTCTGGTCTTTACTGTAATTTCTCGTTTCCGTATTGTTAAACGTAATGCGGGTTTTCAATTTTTAATTCAGAGATTTTAGTGTAGTATTAGTATTCCTCGTCAGCTTTTGTTTATGTAATATTCCGTCTTTAGCATTCTGACTAATCAGTGAGTTAAATTGCGCGCCAGTGAGATACGTCTTAAGAATACTTATTCTGTTTTATGATTAGTTTAAAGGGGCAATTTTCCCAGAAGGACCATTAATTTTGTTTTGGCATTTTGCGTTGATTCATTATAAGCGTTGTTTCACTTTTCAAATTGTTGCCACTAAATATTATCACCCTGTATTATATTTAAAGAAACTAAATAATGAAGAATCTGCATAAATGTATGTATGTTTCTTGCATTGTGATAAAACAATGGTACCTAGAGCCCTCAAAATGTGAATAACATAATCCTCCTGCGAATATAGGCATCTGGATGTCCAAATTTGAAATTTGGAATTTGTTTTATTACCGATTTACCATTTTGTAAAACTTCAATGAATTTTTGACTAAGAAACTCAAGGATTTCAAAGCGACCAGTGACAACGCTGTATAAAAAAAACACTTTTATCTTTAGCGCGCGAGATGGTGTATAGGAAATTCTAAAGATATGCTCATTTTAAAATTATTTTGCGATATTGATGAACTCAATTTTATGGTTTATATGAGAATAACATGATATTTAATAAATAAAGGTAACACACAAAACGTTAAAAAAAACTCTCCCTTGGGTGTAATGTAAAGTCTGAAAGCTTTCAGATTTTTTTTTAACTATTATTTTATTCTCACTCTGACTTTCGTATCGAAGGCCCGGGTTCAAATCCGATAGTCTGGGAAAAAAAAAATATCTCTAGCGCGCGAGACTGTGTGTCGGAAATTCTAAAATTTTTAAATTATTTTTTGATAATGTTCTTAAATTGAATTTTATAGTTTAAGTGCGAAGAACATGATATTTAATAAATACAGGTGACACACGAAATGTTAAGAAAACGCGCTTTTGGAAGTAATTTAAAATCTGAAACCTTTCAGATTTTTTTTATATTATTATTATGCAAATCTGATGTGAGCAAATTATGAATAAGTTATGTAAAAATGTAAAAGGAAACTTCAAAGTTAAAACTTGAGTGTTTCTGTGACTAAACTACTCTTTTATTCAGATTCCGGGAAAGAGATGTGACGTGAAAGATAGATGGTGGTATAAAATTATCCAAAACCAAATGCAGTACAGCTTGAATATAAATTGAAAAATTTTAAGGGCTGGCTAATGCTATAAGATCTTAAAAGTTAAACTCTAACTCATGGTCATTAAAGAACTTCGCCTGCGATTATTTAAATATAGGAGAAAGTGGGAAGATGTAAGTTATGTTAACTGTCTGGTATCTAGTAGGGACTGCAGGACTTTAAACATAGCCTCAGTGACAAGAGTAACACTACAACGGAAAAAAACTTCATTTTGTTATGTAACTTAATTTTCTGGTAATAAAATAATTAATATTACAAAATATTCATTTCCTCAGAAATGATCTTTCCTCAGTTGTTTAAATTGTGCCTTGATTTTTACCAGTCTTATTAAAAGAAAGGGTACATTCGTGAGTGAGAGTATGAATTTATAATTAGCACATGACAAACGTTTTCTTAAGCTTTAAGAACTTCATATTTGTCGCACTGTTATCTGTATGTTATTAATTGTAATTTTACAGACAAATATTTTTCAATAAAGCAAATTCTTATTACAAATTAACAATTATAATTTGTATTTACTGCCCTTCTGTTCTTTATCTTTTAAATAAATATCTACTTTCCAATAGATCAAGGTATTAAATATCTACCGCATATTTAAGGAGACTCATACACCTTAAACGCCTTATGATCTTCGAATATGTGACTGTTGCAAGAATTGGGATATTTTATTTATTTTAGAAGCAATTATTTCCAACTTTTTACAGCTGACTACATAATATAGCTGCTTTGGAAACTAGTAACAAGAAAGTTTGTGTTGCCACAAATATTTTTATAATTTAATCCTCTTTGTGACAAAATATTTCGCCATTTTCCACCTTGCGCGCATGATATTTTAAAAATGGCTAATGGTACGTACTTGAAATTTGATGTACCTCTTTATATTGGCACTATTTTCTAACTGAACCAACAATCTGATGAATATTTTAATACTGATATATTAAAAATGGGTAATAATACATACTTGAAATTTGATGGAATTCTTTATATGGGCACTATTTTCTAACTGAACGTAAAATCTGATGAATATTTTAATATTAAAAAATTTCATGGACGAAAACATTGCAGACTTTTTTAATAAAATATATTTTATAAACTCAACTCAAAATAAAATAAGAATTTAACAAAAATTTTTAAAATTTTAGGTTCAGAGTAGTTTTCAAATGTTATAAAAGCTATATATTAAATATGGAATTAAATTATGAAACAGAATGTTTTAAACTGTGCGCGCAAGTTGGAAACATGACGAAAAATGTTCTCACAAAGGGAATTAATTTATAAAAATATTTGTGGCAACACTAAATTTCTGATTACTATTTCAGAAAGCAGCTATATTATGTAGTCAGCTGCAAAAAGATGGAAGTAATTGCTTTTAAAATAAATAAGTTATCCCAATTCAAGCAACAGTCACCTATTCAAATATCTTATGGGTTTTAAAGTGTATGAGTCCCCTTAGTAAAATTATTTCGACTCACCATTATCTGAGTATTTATAGTAATCTGTTAAGAACCTTCTATAGTTTAGACGTCAAACAACAAAAATCAGTGTATTATTTGCAAATTTTCACAGGACTAGTTTCGATGGTTTTATCGAACCATCACCCTCAGCTGCCAAAATGCAAATGAATAAGATAAGATATAGTGAAAAGGTAAGATAAGATGTGATTGGCTGGACCAGAGTTAAGCTACTGGCGCCATCTATTGAGGAAACAAGAAAACTTAAACATGATTTCCTTAAAGGCTGAAGGTAAAGATGGATTGGAATTAGGGTCGTTATTTAGAATAAATTTCTTTTAATGTGAAACGCCCTAAAAATCTAATTCACCAATGGAAGTTGTTTTTTGAATAACGTTGGCTGCAGAAAAATAGAAAGCGTGTTTTTCTTTCTCCCTCTTTCTCTATTCTTTCCATTCTATATTATCTTTCATGTAAAATATGTTAGACAATATTTCGAAAAATAGTGTATTGAAGGAGTACTAATAAAAGTTTAAATTTATTTGCTGGGATACACTGCCATTTCTTACAGCAAGAATTCACATTTCTCTGGTAGTTCTCAATAACTCACTTTAATTTCCTACTGAACGAGGAAAATGGGATCTATATAACCAAATGTGTTTTTATGTCTATTTTTATTTTATGTGTAGAATACCGTCATCATGTGGGAACGGGAACAGCAAATTAGCAATCCCATAAAAGGGATGACGAAAGTAATAAACTATTTTTAGCCCGAAAGTGTAATTAAAGAAGGTTAAATACTAAACCAGAAAAAAATATAAAGCCACATTAAGCATTCGTTTTTTATACGGCAATCAACGCAGTTTCCGAAACAAAATTGCATTGCTGTAGCAACATTTCCTTATCATTAGTGCAATGGATTTTATTTCCTTTGCTCTAAACGTTTCCTTTAACACATACTCTGAAAGAATTCTTTTAATGATCATGATATCAACGATGAATTTTTTTTCTTTGACTCTATAATTTCCTAAATCACAAAAAAACTTAGATTGGGATTATTTTCAGTCAAGAGTTAATACTCTGTGAGAGCTGATTTTTGGTTTAAACGAAACTTACAAATTTTATTTAGAAATAATGGAAACAAATAACTACTCTATGCATAAAAATTCTTTCCCAGTTTTTTAAATTCTCATTATTTTCTTGGTATAAATATTCATTACTTTTTATTTCTTTAAGGCAGAATTTAACAGAAATTTACAGTTACTTTTTAATTTATTGTTTACTTTCACTGTTATTTTACGTTAAAATGAACCCTCACTCGCATTACCAACATATTAGAGCCTACTAAGTCATATCACTTAAGAAATACACTAAACTATTTAAAAGAGAGGATTGATCCCATACTTGTCATACAATTCAGGATCCTGTTCTTTCAGCACATTTATTAATTTGGCCTCATTGATATTATTTGGAAAACTTTTTAGGAGATGCCTAGGATTTCTAATTTTAACAAAAGCTTAATTTAGTTTACTAAATAAAGTTTCTTGTTAACATTTCTTATCTTCCTCTAACAGCACTTTACAAGCCCCTTTTTAGTAACATATTTCATTCCTCTGACACCAAACCTTGCTTTTCGTGGATTGACTTCAGCTTCTTTTATTTAGCAACACATTTCATTCCTCTGACACCAAACCTTTTTTTTTTTTTTTTTTTTATTGTCTTTAGCTTTGATCAGTCTTCTATTTAACAATACATTTCATTCCTCTGACACCAAACCTTGCTTTTCTTGGATTGACTTTAGCTTTGATCAGTCTTTTAACTTTTTTTGCTGAGGAACTAAAGTCGCTTGATTCTAACAATACTACATTCAGAAGTTTTGCTTTCAAAATGGTCAACAGGTTGCGCTGCAATAGATTAAAGTTACCTACAGCCATTAGCTAATGCGCTTTCTCAAAAGTAATCTTTATTACTTTTTACAAAAGGGTGCATATACCTCAAAAACGGAGTTCATTCAAGCAAAAAGTGTAAAGGGAGCGATTTTAATTCAACTTAAAAAATCATAAAAACGCCATAAGTACACGAAATACAAATACAAATTAATTATTAGGACAGGTGACGGAGGACGGGGACGCCTGGTGTGTAACATAAGTTAACAGGCGTGTGTCCCACGCCCTCCCCTATCTAGGAACAAAAACTCCCTGGGGCCCCATGAGGCTGCCTTGGGAGCCTCATGGGAGCCTCATGGGAGCCTCTTTATACTACAGATCTAAAGATCAATACATGGCCAAACAGTGGCTGAGGATTATTGTTTGATAATGGTTACGTGACAATAGCTTTGTGGATGTGCATGGCCGTTGGAATAACACAGATACATAAAATACACAAAACAAATACAAGAAAAGATACATGTACAGACAAAAACAAAGAAATACTAACAGATAAGAACATAAAGATGCATTGATATTAAGAAAAATATGAAGATAGACACATATGTAAGATAGTAATACAGAAGTAAAATGCTAAAATAAAATACTAAAAAATGCTAAAATACAGAATGGGGTAAAGGGAGTCATATGTGTATTTCTGGTATCCTTGTGGTTGTATGTGTGCTGTGAGTACTTAAACACAATGAGTGCCGGATGTAGAGTTGGGGTGCCAGGAGTTAGTGTTAGAGTTTGCTGAAAGTACAGTCTGCACTATAGTTCAAATTTGCGAGAGTTCAGGCTACACTAAAGTTTAGTATACACTGTGGTACTTATAGCACTAAATTTGGAGTTTGGCACAGTCACTATGTTTTAACACAATTGCTATAGGTTGGTACAGTTGCTACAGCGCAGACACTATGTTAGGCACAGTAATTTGAGTACACAGTCACAGTGGTTGCACAGTTACTATGACAGTGAACAGTTTAAGAGAGTTATCTAAGTCACGGTGTAGGTACTGATAGTCACTGATGTGTGCACTAGTGCTTAAGCACAGTCGGAGTTTTGCGTGATGTATACGTGCGGTGTACCATGCATTGCAGTAGGTTAGAAGGTGATGTAGGTATTCGAAGGCACTTTGTGTTGACACAGTTGGTACTGTTCTAATACACCGGTAAGGTAAGTATTAAAGAAGATTGATGTGTGCATATAAAATTGATGGTAGGGAGCTTTTGTTTAAAAACTTGTAGGGTGGCTCCTGAGTAAAAAGCTTTTAAGTGACAGCTTTGCAGCTTTTTGAATTGAGCGACAGCTTTGCAGATTTTCGTTATAGCTGGCTTCTGGGTGATGATAAAGCGGTGGTACACATATCTGTTCATGGTTCGACATGGAAGATGATGGTCTTTTGTCAGCTAGCAGGTGAAAAGATAGTGGGCTGGGTTGCCTGGGGCTCCACAGACGCATATAGCTGTTGATGAGATGTTGTGCTTTTGGAAGTAGCTAGGGAATGGGCTGTGTGCCGTAATATATAGAGTCAGCGGAGCGATTGCAATGTGTCGATCCGTGCTGACTTTTGGGAGGAAATCGTAGGTGCGGCGGCCAGTTGCACTATGGATCCAATCCTCCTGCCATTGTTGGAGCCCTTTACTCCGGAGCTGTACTTTTAGGTAGGAGGGTGGGGCTTGAAGGTGGATCATCTGGTGCATTTGAGTCGGTTACTGCTTGGTTCGCTAAACGGTCTGCTGACTCATTGCCTTCGTTGCTGGCATGCGCTTTTATCCACATCAGCGGTGTGTGCATATGTGAGATGCTGGAGGGCGATGGAAATTATTAGGAGAAGACTCAAAAGCTCAGCGTATTTAGACCAGTGTCGCAGAGCCCTCCGCGCTAAACTATTAATATGCAAATCCTAAATCTCTGGGGCCCACCAGCGGCCGAGCGGTAAAATCGCTGAACACTGATTGTTCGGTCCGAAGTTCGAATCCCGCAAACCGGCTGGCTGCATGGTCGTTTTCGTGGTTTTCCCCATGTGTAACGTGTATACGAGCCAGTTCCCTTAGAAAGACCTCCACGAAGGCATCCGTCCCTTTAGGCAGATAGCCCTAGTGTGCTTTGCCGTATTCTCAATAAACCAAACCAAACCTAAATCTCTAATATTTCCATTTCTGTTTTCTTGAATCATTTATTTAGGAGTGAGCTAGCATTCCCTAATTATGATGAAGCATTTAATTTGTAAAGAATGCATCTTTTTCAAAATTTGTTTTCACTCTTTCTTGATATATATCTGTCATAACAGTGTGTTTGTTGCCAGGTCGTGAAACTGAATCAAAATGGATTCGAGTTCAAATCATGCCATTAAATTAAAATATTGAAAGAGAATGGGAGAAAATAAAACCAATACTATTACAGCATTAAACGTTATATATTTAGAAATGCTAAAACTTACAGATAAGTTAAAAATGAATGCAGAAAAGCTTTCTTCAAACGAAATTCTTGACTAAATTTGTGTTGTATTATGAAAATTCTTGCATTAGTTTCATTAAACGGAAAATCGTCTTAAAATAAAAAGGCAATTTTTCTAAAGTTAAGCTTCAATATAGAAATAAATTCTTTTATGATGATATCTAGGTCACTTTGAAGTGTTTTGTTAGCAGGTGTCTTCTGAATTTTTACGATTGTTGTTATTTGTGTTCTCATGAAACATATTTGCGCTTTCTAGTTACAAACTTATGATGAACTCATTCAGTGGTAGGTTATGCTTTTATTTTCATCTATTTATTGTAATTTAGAATTAAATATTTCAAATGTTCAGCTCATGTTAAGTATGTAAGTGTTTTCTTCGGTCATGAGAAAATTATTTAATTCTGAAATTTTACGAATGATTCATGTATTTAAAATAATTTTCTCAACATTATTTCAGTAATTTTTTTATGTTATCGTCACCTTTGCAAAATAATTGCAAAATTCGAATAAAACGTTTGTAAGAAATACAGAGCACTAAAATAACCTAAGTATTAAAAAAAAGAAGATTAAAAAACGTTTTTGTTTTTTAATTTACACTAATGCAAGTCCTTACACAAATCCACAGATACTAAATACACTGCTCTATACTACACAGATACTA
Source organism: Stegodyphus dumicola (assembly GCF_044657685.1). Classification (NCBI taxonomy): domain Eukaryota; kingdom Metazoa; phylum Arthropoda; class Arachnida; order Araneae; family Eresidae; genus Stegodyphus; species Stegodyphus dumicola. Next base: position 8,052,880 of record NC_140773.1, read on the forward strand.
AATACACTGCTCTATACTACACAGATACTAAATACACTGCTCTATACTACACAGATACTAAATACTAGTAGAGATACACAGATAATAAAATATACTGATAAACAGATCCGGTATACACTATTATTTATTAGAAGGATATTAAAATGCGAAAAATACTAATGCAAGACATTACGCAGATATACAGATATAGGAAAGCGGAGTCAAAATTAATATAAAAAACTCTATATAATAATACAAAATGGAAAGCGATACTTTTAGTACTAATTTGTTAGAAGAGCGTGTACCATGAATTTGCAACATGGCTACTATCGGAATGATGATATTATCAGTTCCAATGTAAAAATGTTTAGTTCAACATTTACGAGCTGAAATTTCTACACGACTCACAACTGAAACGTGACGGGAGGGGGGGGACACCTGATGACTAACATAAGTAAACAATCCACAAAAGAAATTTCAGTAATTTTCATCTTTTTGAAAATATTAAAAGTTACTCAATTTTAATGAAAAATTCTTCTTTTTTGTAACAGGCTGAAATCTTTTCCACAGAAAATTACATGCATTATTTCTTAAAATTTAATTTAATATATTTTCTTAGAAACCCACAAAAAGACCTAAGCGAGAAATAATAAAATTGGCTCAGATCGTAACTCCGTAACTTGCATGAAACGTGTATGAAAATGATTCTGTAACTTGTATGAACTTGATTGTAACTTATATTAAGGGGGCTCGTACACCTTAAACCCCTTATGATCTTCGAATATGTGACTGTTGCAAGAATTGGGATAACTTATTTATTTTAAAAGCCATTACTTTCAACCTTTTACAGCTGACTACATAATATAGATGCTTTGGAAACTAGTAACCAGAAAGTTTCTGTTGCCACAAATATTTTTGTAATTTAATTCTCTTTGTGATAAAATATTTCGCTGTGTTTCCACCTTGCGCGCATGATATTTTAAAAATGGCTAACGGTACAGGCTTGAAATTTGATGGAATTTTTTATATGGGCACTATTTTCTAACTGAACCAAAAATCTGATGAATATTTTAATATTGAAAAATTTTATGGACGAAATTTTACAAATTTTTTTAATAAAATACATTTTTTAAACTCAACTCAAAATAAAATAAAAATTTAACATGAAATTTTTAGAATTTTAGGTTCACAGTAGTCTCCAAATGTTATAAAAGCTATATATTAAATTTGGAATTAAATTATGCAACAGAAATTTTTAAACTGTGCGCGCAACGTGGAAACATGACGAAAATGTTGTCACAAAGCGGATTAAATTATAAGAATATTTGTGGCAACACAAACTTTCTGATTACTATTTCAGAAAGCAGCTGTATTATGTAGTCAGCTGTAAAACGTTGGAAGTAATTGCTTTTAAAATAAATAAGTTATCCCAATTCTTGCAACAGTCACCTATTCGAAGATCTTATGGGTTTTAAGGTGTGTGAGTCCCCTTAAAATGTTTAATAACTTGTATGAAATAATAATACTTGTAATGATTACTTGTATAATGTAACTTGTATGGAAATGTTTAATAGGCTAGTACTTCAGAATATATTAGTAAAAATTTTATTTCACCTGAAAGTTAAAATTAGCAAGAGCTGGAAGATTTTTATTTTGCTTTATTTAGAAACAGAGAAACTTTTAAAGTGTGATTTCCAAATAATATCTGAAAAAGGATTTTTGGTTTCAAGTTTTAATTGACTCATTAATCTGAATTATGAAGGTCTTATACATGATAGAGTCACAATATATATGGGCCTTTCCTGTTTAAAATGATCTTGCCACTTGAATCGCATAATGGTTAACGTTGCTATTTACCGCCTTGCTGAGCTCGTGTTCCAGAAAGCTTGGATGTCTGTAAGATAAAAAGATGTTTGTATACCTAGAGTGTCTTTGCGACATGGGCCATTTACAACAGGAGGAGTTCCGAAAAGACGGGATGATCTATGAAGATGAATGGGAATCACTTGGACCCATCCCCTAGGGTAAGATTCTTCTCCAGAATTTTGAGAAAGCTAGTCAAATACTGTCACACCTAAGACACCATGTCAACGACAGATGCAATCATACGCTCTCCGCAATCTTTGCAATATTCGTGAGATAAATCACAACAATTAGACAGTATTTGTCGAATATTTTATTTTCAACAAATTGTTCTTCTGCAAATTGCACTTTTCGTGTATCTTCAGCCTGCTGGTCAAAAGTTGCATTAAGATAATTTGTGACTTATTTTTTAGTAATTAAGTTATGTTTTAAGTCAATTGAATAAATTTTAGATCCAAAGAAAGTGTTAAAACTATTTAATTATTTTTTTCAAAACAGCTTCAACGTATGAAATCAAATAGTACATTTTACAATCAAGGAATATCAATGAAATACTAAAATAATATTTTAAATAAATAACAAACAACAAATCAAATACTGAATAAATGAATAAATGAATGAATTTACAATTTTATATAAACATAGGACCATGGTTTCAGTCTCTTATTTACATAATATACACTGTAGGGACTACGTTCAATGGCCATAATAAAGGGATAACCTATGGTAATGAATATGTGCGTAGATTGCTTCATGTGTAAGAGTTTTAGCATAGCTGTGTTTCACTTAATTTATATTGTCACGTGCGTACGGGTTCGTAATGGATTAAATTCACATAGTACATTTTACAATTCTGGAAATTCACAAAAGTACTCGTACAAATCAGAAACTTCTACTACAGGTCTTTCATGCTACATTAAACAAGAGATACTATTACAATTTACGTACTATTACAATTTACGTATAAAATTCATAATATCAGTTCTTCTCAAAGACTGGACGCTTCGAGAAGTACAATCCTGGGATGGGGAGGCATACTTACAATCAAGGAATATCAATGAAATACTAAAATAATATTTTAAATAAATAACAAACAACAAATTAAATACTAAATCAATGAATAAATGCATGAATTTACAATTTACAATTTTATATAAACATAGGACCATGGTTTAGTCTACTATTTACATTATATACACTATGGAGATTACGTTCGATAGCCAGAATAAAGGGATAACCTATCGTAACGAACAACTTTAGGCTTAGAATTCGCGAACTTAACGGATCCTCACTACGACGCCGTTCAGCCTGTTTAGGATTGTGTAAGGATCATCCCAGGGTGACTGTAGTTTAGGAGAGAGTCATTTACGTCGAATCGGATTCCACAACCACACCTTGTCTCCTTCGTTGAATCTATCTTCTGTAGCTCTCGTGTCGTATCGGGTCTTCATCCTCTCGGCTCTCCACTTGACTTGCTCTCTTGCAAAAACTGTGCATTACTCGAAACCGTTGCTGGAGATTCTGAATGTCCTCCTCAGGCAATGAAGGTGTTTCCGGAAAGCGAGCAAACAACAGATCACCCTGCAGATGAAACACATGACCGAAGAGCTTCTGGTCCATCCTGCTGGTTGCTGAAAACCATCAGCGAGAGGTTATTAATTTGATTAAATCTCTCTATCAGTCTGTCTGACAGTGAATGTATGGATATGGATATGAATAATGGAGAAATGTGGTGGACATCTATTGTTTAACCATTGGTAATGTGGGTATTGTCCAGCCACACTAGATATCCAGATAAATTACACCCCACAGGACTTACAGGGGATTCTGCCAGGCGTTGATTGCAATGCTTTGTATTTTACCAGATCGCGGGCAGTGCTTTTCTTTTTCCCTTAAATATGCATTGGTGTTTTTACAGTTGGTGCCTTTCGCAAGTACATGCTATGGAGGGCAGCTCCAGGTCTACTTGCATATTATGTTTTAAGTAATAGCTTTGTTATCTTATTCTAGGTTATGCTGCATAGCTCAGTGCCTCTTGTGGACAGGAAGCTCATTATAATTATGATTTTTTTCGGAGATGGGTGTTCTTGATAGCGTATCTAATAAAGGGAGTCACCTCACTCTCTGAATTCGGGACTTTTAAATGATGTTAAGCTGTAAGGGGGCATTTGAATATATAATGGTCGGGACTGCTTCTTTCTCCACATGCACATTTAATGAATTTAGTGACAGCGACAGTGAATGTAGAGGTCAGTTACCAAGCAAGCATTTAGGAATGAAAAATTAGAAGACAAGTATTAAAACTAGAAAACAAACGTGGAAATATTTTTGATTTTAGTAAATGTTCATGTTAAATACTGCATAGAAATAAATACCAATTTTACATTAATATTATATAATAAAAGTATTTATGGAGATACGAATGAGAGTAAAACATTTAAGAAACATATAGAAAACTCACATAGAAATCAATAATGTTGAATAAATTTTTACTTAACTTCTCTATTTAAAAGTATAATATTATAAGAAAAATTGATCTCTACTATGCGCACTTTTTTGAAACTTTGTATAAGCGTATTAATTTTAGATAATCGTTCCACTGAATTGAGTTCCTAACAAAGGAAACCATCGCGTAATTCATGTGTATCCATAAGATAGCTTTGAAAGAAATGACCTTCGCTTTTCCTTTGGGAAATGAGTGACAGGCAGATGAAAAGGAAATTCGGGTTCTGTTACTGAATTAATATCATAACTATGAAAGAAAATATAGCCCAGAAATGTATCCTTTTATCAACTGACATATTAAAGGGAAATAATTTCATTCATTTCATGTTAAGAAAGGAAATGCTATATAAGAAAATTCATTAGTCTAATTCAACTATAAATGATTTAATGGAGATATCATAGATTATAATTAAATTAATGCATTAGATTTTTAATATATGAATTAGGAATAAATATAGACTGAAATAAAAATTTCAGTCAAAAATGTTGAAAGCAAATATTAATGTATCTCACGAAAATCCTGAAATTAGTAAAATACTGTTGCAATACTGTTGAAATTATTAGTAAATAAATAAAATCCTGAAATTAGTAAAATACTGTAAAATACTGTTGAAATTAGTTTTTAAATTTGCAATTATGCAAATTTAAAAAAATGCTTAAGTATATTAAAACCTAATGTTCACCATACATTTTGAAAAAATTTTTTCCAAAGCTTAACAGGAATCTTAATCTTTAATTCTTTTGAAGAACGTCTTCGCCTTAACTTTAAATTTTAATTATTAGATATTTGTGGTTCGAAAAACGCTTAAATTAATTAAATGAGTCATATTCTGTGCAAAAAAATATCATTTCAGCATTTGTTCGAATTTTCCTATACAGTTATCATTACAATAAGATGAATTATAGGGACAAAAAATAACACTAGAAATGATGAGAGCAAAATTGTATTATACCTATCATAAGCAGGGCTTTTTATAGCTGAACGAAAGTGTTGAAAGCTGCATTTTATTACTTTGCTGATCTTAAAAACGCCTCAGTAGCAGAATAAAATTTACTGCGAAATAATGAAATATTTTTGCAGCTTTTTTCTTATGACATCTGATAGCTTGCTTTCAATATCTTTTCCTGTAGAAATTCAGTATCTCTGGATATTGAGAATAAATCAGTACAGGTTAGGTATCCTTAGGTTGGGAAGCGAAAACCAATTGTCTCAGCTTCGCCGAAATGATAAAATCCTAAAAACAAAGTGATATCATAACAAGAAATATAGCAATGCTAATGGATAAAAACATACAAAACATTAATTGGGAAGAATATTTTCGAAACTTACCTTTTAAGGGGAGTTGGAATCCCAAAATCTTCAAAAAATTGTGATTTCAGATTTTTGCATTTTCAAATTCTCTACACTTTTATCTTTCTAAAAATACCATTCTTTAATCTCTATGAAAATTAGAACTGTAAAAAAATCTAGTTTTAATTTGTCATCTACTGCTTTGATCAATGAGGATTTTCACATAAAAACGCGTTTTTCTTCAAACGTGATTTTTTTATACTCGGTGTACTTTTTCTCAGGAACTACTGCTCACAGGTATCTAAACTTTTTATGGGTTATTTATTAGATTCCCTAATATTTACTGAAATGAGCTTTTTGTAATAAACTTAGAAAAAAAATTTTAATTTTTTTTTTGTGTTAGAAAAGTGCTAAATTTTACTATGCCTAACAAAATATTCTGTAATTAACTCTAAAATTCAAAATGCTTCAAAAGCTCATTTCAATATAATCAGATAGGTATACTTTAATTACAGAAAAAATTTCAAGCTTGTATCTACAGCAGATTTTGAGAAAAGGTACATCGAAAATGGCGAATTTAACATTGTCGATATAGGAGTTTCTGATACCCCTTAAAACTCTTAAAGTACTGTTTTGAAAATAGATTTTAGTTTGATTTTTAATTATTGTATGCTTGTATTTTTCTCGAAAACTTAAAGGTAGTTTAATGAATAAACTTATAAACTTACAAAGTGGTTTTTATTAAACTTATAAGGCAGTTTAATGACTCAGTGGATCAAGTAGATCAATTTAAAAATCTGTGGATCAACTGGATTTCTAATGTAAACTGAACAAGTAGATTTTTTGCGTTTAGTTGTAACAGGGTTAGAAATATGAAACAGCTTTTTTATTGGTACACTGGTATTGGCATGCCAAAGAAAGAAGAGGGACAGAGATGAAACTGAGTATAACTATTTAAGACTGTAGAGACATTAGAATTTTTTTGGAAGCAGACGAGATGAAAAATTAGCAACCGCCTTCGCCGGGAATCGATCCACTGACCTCTAGAATACCGGCCCAGCGTGCAGAACTACTACACCACCAAGGCACGCTAGGAAAGCGGGAGAAATACCTTATAAGACATACCTGGCTTCATTGTAATACAAAAGTTATTTTTACTTTTCATGTTTACCTAAATAATCATAAAAATTTATTGATTTTTAATTGAATAATAACTTTTAGTTAGATAAATGCATTCATAGAAAATTTGAAGCATTAAATTGAAGCGTAAATAGGCAGTTTTTCCCAAGATTATTCTGCCAAAATGGAATTGATAAATCTTTCTCTATTTATGCATGCTGTTGTTAGTTTCGAAAGATCCATTTCATGAATAAAAGTGGAAGAAACTCTGGGTTTCTTATAATATTTTACGCATGCAGACCCAGTCACTATGAATTGTTTGCCTTACTTTTTCCAGCGTGGCAAGTTTCCGTTTTCTTAGTCAAACCTTCCCACAGTAAACGCTATACTCTGCCAAACGCAAAAGTTTCATCTGCTCCCCACTTACTTATATGAAAATTTGTATCATGGAAGTCTTTTAAGCTTTTTATCGTGTGTATAGAAACTTCCTCCGCTAAAGTTACTTCCGTGTCATGAGATTTCTTCTTTTCTATGTCTCCTCTGCACCAGAGAATGAAGTTCCAAGTTTAAAAAAGATGGTCTATTTTGGCCCGGCGATCATTTATTACTTCAAACATTCTTCTCTTTATCCATGGCAACTTCACAACTTTCCTAAGAATGCTTGACAGAAGAGTTTTCTGAATGCACTATCTAACATTTTCGAGGAAGCAAAATGTAAGTTACTTTGCACTACAGAATTTGTGTTCTTATCATTCATTTTATTTGAATTTCATGTCAGTTTTCTCTATCATCCACAAGAAATAAAACATGAATAGAATAATGGGATGGGGATGGAAAAACCATGTATTCATTCCTTCATAGGACAGAAAGCATACTAAAAATTTCATATTTGAAGATGCTAATACTTGTGGTAGTTAAAAATTTAATTTGCTATAAATTAAATTTTTAACCACCACTTTTAAATTATATTTGTTACATTTGTGCTAATTATATGTAAATTGAAGCAGAGGTATTACTTTTTCACTCGATGAGTCATAAAGCTTAATCTAAAGTTACAAATTTATCGAAAACATATTATATGGATTATAAGTTACATTTATGAATTAATATTACGGTTTAAGTCCTTATGATAATTATAAAAATTTATATAATAATTAAACTAATAGATTAAAATATAAAAATACAAAGAAGTCTGAAGAATGCTCCTGACTTCTTTGTACGGTCTATTAAATTATTCACATTTTTGTCCACTTCATTTAAACGCATTTCCTCGAATTTTCTAATTTAATTAATCGATACATCAAGGCTAGTTATAAAATGAAATAAAAATTTGCAATGCAGGGGATTGCATCAAAAATGCAAGGGAAAGTTAGATTTCGTTATTTGTCCACAATTACTTTTTTTTCAAATTTTTACATTGCCAAAATATGAATATTTTAGTGATGTCAAACGATTCGATAATTGGATGTATATGACTACGGCCATCGATTCTTCAAATAAAGGTACGGTAAGGACTTTTAACCTTAGGTAAGGACGCAATATATATATATTATTTTGGTGCTGGCAATTTCAATAGAAAAGGGAGATGCACAACTAGATGCTACATCAGTCCCATATGCAAAATATTAAAGTTCTACGGCTAATCCTTTTTCAGTTATGCGAGATAATTCAAACGTTTGTACAGACAAACCAAACTCTTTTGAATCGATTTTAAATCCATTTTACAACACATTTTGCAGAAACGATACCTTCATTCTCTTGGTACATACAGAAGTCACTCAAAAGAATCCTCTGAATGGATTCAGGACAGACAAAACGGACATTTACGTCGAAATATGATACCCGAAGTTGTTTGCGATTACAATATGTCTTTTAATTCGTACAAGAAAATAATAGTCTTCGTTTAAGGAGTAAATATACAAGGTGTGTTCGAAAAGCTCGGTGAATTTTACCGTAAAAAAAGGAAACTAGAGAAACAAGCAAAATAGCTTTACTGGCCTTCAAAATATTCGCCATTAGCAACAATACACTTTTGACATCGGGAGTACAATTGTTGGAAACTGTCTGCAAACGCTTCTTTCGGTATGGCTCGAAGCACCGTTGTCACACGTTGTTCGATCTCAGTAATGTCGGAAAAGTGTTGGCCTTTCAGAACTCCATTGAGGCGGAGAAATAGGAAGAAGTCCGCGGGAGCCAGATCTGGATAATATGGAGGGTCCAAAACTGGAACCTGCTGGTGCCTGTCGAGGAATTGGGTTACATGGATCGCAGTGTGCGGCCGGGCGTTGTCATGGAGCAGATTCCAATGTCCATTCCGGTACTGTGGCCGAATCCGGCGTATGCGTAGCAGCAGCCGTTTGAAAACCCCCTCCGCATTGACGGTTGTAGCCGCGGGTACAAATTCACGATGGATCAAATCCTTACTGTCGAAAAAGACGATCAACAACGTCTTGATCCTGGATTGTGTCAAACGACTTTTTTTGGGAGGGGGTGACGACGTTGAACACCATGCCATGGATTGCCGCTTGGTCTCCGGATCGTATTGATAGCACCAAGACTCATCCCCTGTAATTATTGTTTCCAAGAATTGCAGATTCCGGTCACACATGTCGATAAAATCTCCAGAGGTTTCCATCCGGTATTGCTTTTGCTCGTCTGACAGCGAGTGCTGTACAAACCGGGCGTATATCTTACGTATATGCAAATGCTTGTGCACAATGGTGCTCACACTGTCTAGGCCTATCTGCAAATCGCCAGATATCATTCTTAAAGATAGTTGGCGAGCTGCCGCAAGCATCCGTCGAACTCGTTCCACATTGTCTGGAGTTGTGCTTGTTGTAAGGGCGTCCCGACCGTGGCTCATCTTTGACATCCTCCTTTCCGTCTGTAAAGCGTTTAAACCACTCATAAACACACTTTTTACTCACTGCTTCCTGACCGTAAACTTTCACTAACATGTCATGTGTCTCCGTCGCCGTTTTGCCTAACTTGAAGCAAGACTTTATGTTTATGCGTTGCTCCATGTCACACTGACAATCTTTCTCACACTGACTGTGTTAAACTGCTTTCTCTCACTGCGTCTGCGTGAGTTTACCTAACCGGCGCGGTTTTTTAATTATGAGACCAATCACCGAACTTTTCGAACACACCTTGTATTATACATTAAGTCCTTTTATAATGGGCATAAATGTGTGCAAGAATCACAGTCCTGATGGAAGGCAAATTAAGTTTCTGAGGAATGTAGAACTTTCTTCTAGATGAGATGAAAATTTTGTTGACTCGTCAAAAATTACTTACTTTCGCATTTTCCTTGCAAAATAGCGCTGTATAGCCATTGGCTATTAATTTACTGAAACTTAAGCTTTGCATTCGACTTACTGATTTTGAGATTCTCGCCATAACTGCTGGCGGAATTGTAAGCACTATAAGTGCCTTCTGTTCATTTTATTTAGTTTTAAATAAAAGGTCTTTCACACTTATCCCAAATTTCTGTTATACGTTTAGTCTTACGATAAATCACTTAACGTATACGTTCAACTTAACTTCAGACGTTATCCTATAGAAACATTAGGTTATTTCGAAGCAGGAGAGATGAAAAATGAGCAAAGCCTTCGCCTGAAATCGAACCACTGACCTCTGGAATACGCGCCTAGCATACGGAATACGTGCAGACCACTACAACACGAAGGCAGGCTAAGAAGGCGGGGGGAATACTTTAGATACTCCCCCTTTTAAAATAATAAAATTCTGTCAAGAACATACCTCTTCCATGAGCGGAAGTAGAACTTTAAGGGGAAACCAGTGATTGAGTAGAGTTAGTATTCCTCTAACTTCCACAAGCTCATACTCTCATAGAATAAAATAAGTGTCTTATTCAATGATAATACTGAATGCAAATGGGTACCAACCAACTATATTGAGTTAAATTTAAGGGGACTCATACACCTTAAAACCCATAAGATCTTCGAATAGGTAACTGTTGCAAGAGTTGGGATAACTTATTTATTTTAAAAGCAATTACTTCCAACTTTTTACAGCTGACTACATAATAGTTGCTTTCTGAAATAGTCATCAGAAAGTTTGTGTTGCCACAAATATTTTTATAATTTAATCCGCTTTGTGACAACATTTTTCGTCATGTTTCCACCTTGCGCGCACATTTTAAAATATTCTGTTGCATAATTTAATTCCATATTTAATATATAGCTTTTATAATATTTGGAAGCCCATATAAAGAATTCCATCAAATTTCAAGTATGTACCATCAGCCATTTTTAAAATATCGTGCGCGCAAGGTGGAAATATGGCGAAATATTTTGTCACAAAGAGGATTAAATTACAAAAATATTTGTGGCAACACAAGCTTTCTGGTTACTAGTTTCCAAAGCAACTATATTATGTAGTCAGCTGTAAAAGGTTGGAAGTAATTGCTTTTAAAATAAATAAAATATCCCAATTCTTGCAACAGTCACATTTTCGAAGATCATGAGGGGTTTAAAGTGTATGAGCCCCCTTAATAGAATTGTAGTTTCAACAACTATGGTATCATTGATATTGTGCTGTATCGTCTCATATGTATCCTGTATTTCAAAATGTAGGCAGTACCACTACTATGTACAACATCTGAATACTTGCAATAACTTGAATATAAACACTTGTAGTTAAATTAGGCTTATGATACTGACTAGATCGAGTTTTAGTATTATATTTACTGTTCAATCCCTTAATAAATGTTCATTGAATTCTCATGTATGCATCTTTTTGGCACCTGAAGAATTTGTGCCGAACATAATAGTAAAGTAACTGAACGCACTAATACAATTATAAATGCAAAGTTGTATAGTCTTGTATATATCTGTATTGAAATAGAGAAGGTTGTATTACTCATCTGTATAGCATTTGAATAAGTTGCAATTACTCTAAGTATTTGTAGGTTAATGAAGTTGATGTTACTACTAAGTTAGGGTTTTTTATTATTAATTTATTTATTTGTGCTGAATTTAAATTTAGTAGAATAGCAATTGATTGTACTATAGCATCATAAATACTGTATAGCATAGTCTAATGTATCAGTAATGTAAAAGAGGAAGTAGTATCACTGCTACATACAGAATTTGTAAAAATTGTAATAATTGTAACTAAGTATTTGCAGGATAATGAAGTTAATATTACAATCTAATTAGGGTTGGTATTGAAATTACTATTCATTCCAGTATTCACTGTATCTTGAAGTCTATTGCATGCATCTTGTTTGTAAATGAATAATCTGTGTTGAACATATATTTAATAGAATGGTAACTGTATGTAATATAGCATAATAAAATACTGTGTTGTTTAGTCCTGTATATATTACTGTTTTTAAAAGAAAAGGTAGTATTATTGCTATGTACAGTAATTGTATAGTAGTAATAATTGTATCTAAGTATTTGCAGGTTGATTTTTGTATTATATTCATTGTACGACATTGTACGATATTCATTGTACGGTATTGTATTATATTCATTGTCGTATATTCCATTATTAACTGTCTCTTGAACTCACTTGCATGTGTATGTATATATATTATATATATATTTAAAAAATTTTTGTTTTGTTTTGTTTTGTTTTGTATTTGAAGTATCTGAGCTGAATATAAGTTTAATGGAATGGTAAAAGTATGTACTAAAATATCACAAATACTGTGGTGCAAAGATCTCATGTAACTAATTGGTAATCTTGGTTTAAATTGCAACAACAGTATTCAAGTATTGATATGTTAAAGAAGTTAATAGTAATGGATAATAGGAACTTTGCTTATGGTATGTTGTAAATCTAACATAATTCTGCTAATTAAGACACAATAACACGCCGAATAAATACTAATTCAGAAGACAAACAACAAAAATCAGCGTTATATTTACAAAATTTCCACAGGACTAGTTTCGATGGTTTTACCGAACCACCATCCTCAGCTGCAAAACCGCAAAATAGAGTTTGTAAAAAAGGTTAAAAACATTTCTCCTAGTAATTTACTCATGGTTTCTTTTGATGTAAAATCATTATTCACCAATGTCCCGGTGGAGGGTGCATTAAGATGTCTAGAAACCAGACTTCGCGAATTTCATTTCTCTTGCATCGAAATTGATGAGCTAATTTCTCTCACTCAACTCTGTTTGAAACAAACACATTTTGTTTTCCAAAATAAATATTACAAGCAAACTGAGGGATTAGCCATGGGAAGCCCCCTCAGTCCCATCCTGGCTGATATCTACATGCATTATTATGAATCAAAATTGTTTGAAACTTTAAACTTCCCGGCATGGTTCCGCTACGTAGACGATACTTTTACCCTGTTTGAAGGTAGAAAAGATGATTTAAATAAAGTTCTTTGAACAATGAATTCTATTGATCCTGCTATTCAGTTCACTTCTGAACTTGAGACTTGCAATTCTCTTCCGTTTCTCGACTTTCTGGTCACACGTAACACATCCAACTTCAGTACTACAGTTTACCGTAAACCTTCATCGGTTTGCTTTCCACCACACTTTAAATCATGTCATCCGACTAAACAAAAGTTAGCTTCATTTTATTCCTATGTTTTCCGTGCTCTTCAAGTTTGCTCCTCCAAACTAGCCCTTGATGAAAAACTAAATTATTTAAAAGCAATAGCTATTGACAGGGGCTTTTCACCCAACATTATTAATCAAGCAGTTAGAAAATTCTCATCTCAACACACTAAAAGGCACACTCTTGTTTTAGAAGATTATAAAAATTCTGTTGTCATTCCCTTCTTTCCATCAATTAGCTATAAAGTTGCACATATTTTGCAGAAATTTAACTTTCGGGTTGTTTATTCTCCCATCAATAAAATTCCGAGTTCCATACTCAAGGACCCCATTCCGGATATGAATTCCTGGGGTATTTATAGGATTCCTTGCCAGTGTGGTTTAATTTACATTGGCCAAACAAAGAGAGCCTTAAAATTTCGCGTCAAGGAACATGAGGCATATGTTAGAAAAAAGGAAACACAGAAGTCTTCTGTTGTGCAACATTGTTGGTCCGAAAATCACACTTTCAATTTTTCTGCTGCCAAAATTATTCAAAAAACATCTTCCATTGGAGAACTGGATTTTCTAGAGGCATTTCACATTCATAAAAATCTTTCTGTTCTAGTTAACGATCCTAATTCCAATCCAAATTTGCCTTCGGCCTTTAAAGAAATTATGTTTTAGTTCTGGTTTCACCAACAGATGGCGCCACTTGCTTATTCTTGTCCAGGCTTTCTTATCTTATCTAATCATTTTCCCTATCTTGTTCATTTGCGGTTTTGCAGCTGAGGATGGTGGTTCGGTAAAACCATCGAAACTAGTCCTGTGGAAATTTTGTAAATATAACGCTGATTTTTGTTGTTTGTCTTCTGCTATCTTACGGTAAAATGCATTTAGAGGTTTTTAGAATTAAAACTCTACGTCCTATATATATAGCTATTTAGGAAGTTCTTTTTGAAAAGGAAAAAAAAAGGAAAGGAAAAAAAAAAAATTGACTTAAAATTGACTGGTGTACCAATGTTTTCCTTGTATCCCTAAGATTCTAATGTTAAATTGTATTTAATTGTTTCAATAAGAAATGTCTTATAATTGTATATCTAAGATGTATGTTTATGCAGACTTTTTTTTTTCTGAAAACAGTAATTCTGAAAACAGGAATTTTTATAGAACTGTGTAAAATTGCATGTCTGAAATCAATATTAATGGCTGAGTATGTCGCAAAGGACTGATTGTAAATAAGCTGTGATAAATATATGACGTATGTATTAGAAGAAAAAATTGTAAATCTAGACTATGTATTGAAACCTCTGTTGCACACTGGCCTTGTTTGCCCATGTATCTCTTTGCTTTAAGTCTAAGTAATTGCCGTCTGACTTGCCACCCCACCCCGGTTGTGGTGGAACGGGTAGTACATAGCTTCCGGAGGCAGAGGCTTTAATCCGTGTAAGGCAGTCTGCTAGACTGCAAGGCAACGGAGCCCCTGTTCTCTAATAATATCCACCGCTTTTAAGTTTGGGCGTTACTGTATGTTATGTTATGTAGAAGTGAGGGGGGCCACTAATATTTACCCTAAGCAAGCAGGTATTAGCCCCACACACTAACTGGAAAACTAACAACATTCTGGCATCATTCCTCGAGTCGTGATGGGAATTGTGACTCCAGTGAGCACTACAAGTACTGCCACCGGCGGCGCCATCAACGGTACTCCTAAACCTTTCAGCGTTAAATTAGCTCAAGTAAAAGGGATTAAATAACATGAAATACATTGCGAAATACATAGTTGTGCAGGTGCATATTTTAAGATGTTATTTATTGCAGTGGGTACAGGCAACATGTTTCAGGACATTACATATTGCATTAGAAACAGGCATGATGTTCCCACTTTACAAATCATTTTTGTAAACGTGATCTGTTTGCTATCAGAATTAATTAAGAACTATAAAATGGCTTACAAAGCTTACATTTAAGTACTGTTGTAAAGTTGTGCTGAAACTTTAACAGCTCAATTTTGACGATTCATTATTTGCTGTAATGTACGTTTTTATGTTAATTGCTTTTCATAAATTATATTATTGTCTAGCAGTACATTGTTATTTGAATGTAAAAACTGAAAATGAAATTATAAATTGTGGTGGCTAGAAGCGTCTTATTTCTAGTATATAGATCATGCCTACAATTATGACTTGTTTACATCATTTGTTTTACAAACAGCTGTCAAAATTTGAGAAGAATATAAAATAATAAAAAAGACATATATAAATATGTCTGAAAACAAAAGAAAAAAAATCTTCATCTACATACTTATGCGTACTAGTACGTTTAGATATATCTGCATACATATGCTGATACATTGCCAACTTATTTTTGTCAGTTCATTGTATGCAAGTACATGTATTTTTACAATAATTAGTTTACATGAATTAAATTCTATGATACATTACATTGTTGATACTTTACCAACTCAATGCTGGCTATTTATTACATGTGTTCACTTATCAGGTAATTGGTGACCTTATGTTACATAGAAATGTAGGGGGTCATCTATTATTTACATGAAGTAAACAGATAGGAGCCCCTTACCTTACTTCTGAGTGACCTATTTTGTGCTTCATATGGTTTGCGGTGCTTATTTCTTCCTATACAAGTACGCCCGCGTACATTATATCTGCATTTAATTGCTTTATTTTGCTATTGATGGAGCATTTCTTTGAAGATTAAATTACACTGCATAGCTCTTGACTTCTAGCTGTCAAAATGGCAATAACCTTCGTAATTTTGAGCGCCACTGTAGAGAAATTAAGCTATTTCGAAGCAAGGGAGATGAAAAATGAGCAACGCCTTCGCCAGGAACCGAATACGTGCCTCTGGAATACGCGCCTAGTGTGCAGACCACTATACCACGAAGGCACGCTAAGAAGATGGGAGAAATACCTTATAACGAAATTTATACAGATGGATCAGGGTTCGCGGAGAGCATCGGCTGTGCCTTTGTTGTATTTTTCCACGGTATTGAAATTGATTACAAAACGTTTACTTTAAAACCAAGAAATTCAGTTTATCAAGCAGAATTTTTGGCAGTTAAAATGGCTTTATCTTGGATCAAGAAATTATCCGTGGGGTATTACATTAATTTATACTCAGATGCCTTATCTGCTCTCATGGCGCTCTCTGGCCCCTTTCAAAGCAATAATATTGTTAATGAAATTGAGCATATATATTTAGAACTACGAAAGAAGCATATTTTGAATTTACATTGGATCAAAGCTCACGCGGGTCATTATGGGAATGAGAGAGCGGATGCGATGCTCTAGCAAAAGAAGCCTCCCTGGCGGTTGGGACCGAAAAGTTTTTTTTCAAGATTCAAAAAAGAAGACGTATACTATAATATATGAAAAGCTTATTAGAAACTGGAAAAATGAATGGGATCTCTCTGAAAGAAACAAAAACGATCTAAAATGTTTAAAAATTAGCAAAAAAAATGGGAATTTCGAGAGATGCAGATGTTAATCAAATTCTAACTGCGCATGGAAAGTTCCCTGCTTACTTAAAAAGGTTCCACCTCCAGGAAAATGATATATGTAAAGTTTGTAATAAATTCGGCGATTCAAAGCATTTCGTCGAGAACTGTTGCCTGACTGGAAATGTGAGAGAAAAATATAAATTTGCGAAGTTAGAGGATTTATTTAATAATTATAAATTGCTTAGAAAATTTGCAAGAGGTATTATGCAAACTGTAAATGAGAATAAGAAGAATATTGGTATCGAGATTAAGTTTTACTAACGTTTATTTTATTTTAAATCTTTACTATCACTTCTTATTTTCTACTTCCGGCCGGAATTAAAAGCTTTAACTTATTTATGCAAATTTGTCTTGCGAACGCCAAGTACTTAAGTTGTGGCTTTTTGAAGCAAGAGAGAGGAAGGAGTTACTAGAAGCAGGCCGATTGCCATAGTAGTTTTACTCGGTTGCTGGTTGCATTCAAGGCCAGGGGTTTAATCCTCTTGATAATTTTAAACGTATCGTAGTGTTAGCAGTTCTCTGTACTACATACGGCTTTTTGTTAATATATGGCCAATCTTGGAGTTAGGCACTTGTTTGATTGTCCAAAGTTAGTTTAGTTAGAGTTTAGTTAATATTTTTATATTCTTACGTTCAGACCACAAGTGGTTGGTCTCTGTATTCCGAAGTCCGGAAATCATTGTAAAGAGAGAAAAATAAAGGGTTTCGTATACCCTTCCTGTGTGTATTGTCTACTTCCCAAATTTATTGAACATAGCTTTAGTAAGCTCCCTGTTCCGAGTCAGGGCAGTTAAATGTTCCCAAAGCAAGTAAGGAGGAACACAGAACCTGATAAGATGAGTTTTGATAATATAAAGAAGATTTGAATAATAATAACTAATTGAAAGTAAAACTTATAAAGATTTTATTTTAGGAAAAAGACAGAAATGGAAATGACACATTTATATACTAGTTCACCGAGAGTGCTTGTAATGTATGTATCTACTTTATGTTTTTTTTTTTTTTTTTTTTTTTTGTTATGCCTTTGTGGCTTGGCCTGTACACTTATAGCCATATGGCAGGTTTCGCCTGCTAGGTGGGCTGGGGGCCAGTGCTTAGAACTAACTAACTAACCTTATAACGCAAGAAAGTTAAGCTTTACAAACAGCATAAAGTTTTTCTTTTGCTTTTCAATGCTTTCAGCATTGCTGGTCTAACTTCTTATTTGTTAAAATTTCCTCTCGTAATCGTTTTACATGTCAATGAATATTGTAGGGCAGATATTTAATCCATCGACTAATTTTGATGAAGCAATGGGTTACCTGTAATAAGACTTTCGACGGTCATACTCTTTTGATCTGATTTTTAGCAAATTTCTTCTCCCCGATTACTTTAATTTTGACCTTTAAAGGGCAATACTTAATCTCAGTGTGAGAAATTACTAATCGAAAAGCTTTTCTGATTTCCAAATTTTTTCATTTAAAGTATGATTGAGAAATCTGTACAAAATTTGGAACGTCATATGCTTTACTATTAATTCGACTTTCAACACCACGTTCACTTATCGTAATCAAATTATGGAATGACGCGTTGAAATATGGCAGTTCTGCGAAACAAAATGGATGTAATATGTCCATATTGTTCGTAGCAGTGAAACTAGAACCGATGTACTGTGAAGGACTTCATACTATGCCATAATGCATGAAACTCGGGCTTATAACTGATGGCATTCTTCTTCTCGGTAACTGGGTCTTTCAGATACGTTTATCAAAAATAAAAAAAAAATATAGGGGTATAAAAATGTGATTAAAAAATCATTTCCATGTGAGCAGAAATTGCTGAAACTTGGAAATCGTCATACAGCTATTCATGAGAGTTGCATTCGTAGTAACAGTTATCTAGGCATTTATAGACGAGAAATGAAGATTCATAAATTTTGATGAAAATGCAAGAACTCAGCACTATGCGGAGCGAAAGAATTATTTTTATCTTCCTGCTGTTTCAAATTTTTGAAGCTGATAAGCGAAGAAGTTGAAACATTTTATATCTGAGGAATATTCGACGTGAGCGGATGAGTCATTTGTGATAAGGTTTGGGATATATCGCTAGCTCCCGTTCCTATGCAAGACGGTGTAATGTATAATCTAGTTTCACAATTGAATAAGGAAATACGCGTCAGTTCCGAGGCAAGAAATTTGGATAATCCTTCTATCTCATGCAGGTGTGAATAAGCGAAACTTATTTCGTCGGTTAATACCTTTTGAGAAAATTACATGTATTAAATCTGAATTTTTTAAAAAAATTTTCATTTTTATACGAATGCGAATCAAACACGGAAGAATACTTTTCTAGGAAAAGTATCTCATTTTGGGAGAAAATACCATTTTTCGGCACTGCAAAATAGTTTTAATGCAACAATGATAATATTCTCTGACTTTTTTAGAATTAAACTGCGTTTGAAATTATTATTTCATAAGGTATTTCTCCTGCCTTCTTCGCATGCCTTCGTAGTGTAGTAGTCCTGCACGCTGTGCCGGTATTCCAGAGGTCTGTGCTTCAATACCCGGCGAAAGTGTTTGCCAATCTTTCATCTCTTGCTTCCAAAAAATCCTAATGTCTCTACAGTAGCGCCCGAACTAAAAGGGTTGTGGATGGTGACTCTCAACACCCAGGATTTGGCAATTGGTCCCCTAAAAACCCCAGTCGCCCTTTAACTCTTTGAAATCCAGACTCTTCGCTAAGCTGTATCCTCAAAATACCCGAACCGCCCGAAATACTTTTCCAGTTTCACAGCAATTTCCTCCCCTCCCCGTCCATTAACGCAGAAAATAGGTGTGAAGATTTCCAATGACATTCTTTCTACTTTCTAACAAAGATTCCATCAGCCTTTGACCCCGTTCTTTATAAAACTACTCTGAAGGTCAGATCAACAAGCCTTTCTGGCCCTGTTATGATCACGACTGAGATTTTATTTCCGTTATTTTTATGGGAAGGAATAAATTGTTAAAAAAATATACTGCTTAAATTTTTAAACTGCTCTTTTATTGCTGTTTAAAGCTTAAAAGCACACTGTACCACAAAAGAATCATCAACGAAATGTCACGATCGAACAAAAGATTTAAAAATACCTCTTAGGACAAGCTGTCTGCAGTAAATTGATACAATGCATTTGGGAAAAGTGCACCTGATTTTGCATACCTTAGGGGGAGGGAAGAAAAAAAGATTACAATCTCGGCCGTTTTCGGGCGGTTCTAGTTGTTTCAATGTAGGGCCATGTCAGGCGGATTGGATGTGAAGGAGTTAAAAGGGGAAGTATATAAGGTATTTCTCCCGCCTTCTTCGCAGGCCTTCTTGGTGTAGTGGTTCTGCACGCTGGGCCGGTATTCAAGAGGTCCGTGGTTCGATTCCAGGTGAAGGCGTTTGCTTATTTTTCATCTCTCCGGCTTTTCTATTTAACCTACTGTCTCTACAAACTTAACATATACTTTCGTGGTTAATTAAAAAGCTACAGCATTATTACAGAAGGGGAAAGATAACAGCTGTTCCGATGCGTGACGCATCTTACGTGCTCGGCATATACTCAAAGTACAAATATAATACAAAATTTACGAAAGCAAAACTCTGTTTCATAAATATAATTAATCTTAATCGAATGCTGTTGTACATGCTAAATACATAAAGTAAACCTTCACTTAAGATGGCTCACGTTTTTCAACTTAATTTTAAATTTTATGATTATAATAAAACTGTTTTCATTTAGAGAAAAACCTTACTATTTATTTGGAATTGTCCTCATTGTACTGCACATCCATATGCATTAGATATCATTCTAACAGCAACGTAAGTAGGACTGTTAAAAGCGATATAAGCTTCGAACTTGCTTGAACATTATATTGCCAAAGTTTGGTATTTTCTTGAGAAATGTAATTGAGAATCTTGCTTGCTGAATTCTCAGACTTATTTCTATGTCTTTGCGCTTTCTGCATTTACAGTTTGGTAAAAGTGTCGCTGCAACATTCTCGTAATCCTGAACTAAATTTATTTTATTTTTCTGGTATTTTTAATACTTAGTGAGTGTTCATCTGCATACAAAAACACGTCTACCTTTATACACGATTTTCATTTTATATTTAAGAGAAATGCATGAATTTCGGCACACTTCACCAGTTCTCTTCTTCAAGCATTCGATGAACTATTTTGCAGTTGTTATGAGTTGCTGTAATCAAAGAACATTCATCGCATTGTTTCTTACTATTCTCTAACTGTCCATGAAACATTTAATGGAATCCTTTACAAATAGTATAACACGTGATTTCTGCAAGTTGGATACTCCATCGTGTATTTGCAACAACAAGTCTACCAGGAAAATCAGCAAGAATATTGCCTGCAGTTATGAATGTAAACCGAAAATACCAAAAGCACCTTTTTAAAAAACAGTTAAAATGCATTATTTTTTTAAACATATACAAAGCCTTTTTTACTTCCTTGTACGAAGTAAAAAGGAAGTATTGTAATCGTGAAAAGTTTCAGGCAGCATATTTCAACGAAAATATCCATTTTGAACGCTATCGAATGCAATTTAACGACGTTTTTGCGTGATATCTGTACGTAAGGACAGAATAAAATACTCTTTTCCTTCAAAAAAAAATTATAAAACTGCTTTAAAATGAATTCTGAAGAGAAATTTTCGTGGTGCCTGTACGAACGTATGTACGTACGTGCGTACGTACGTATCTCGCATAACTCAAAAACGAGTAGCCTCAGAACGTTGAAATTTTGTATATAGGACTGCTATAACATGTAGACGTGCACCTGGTATTTTGGTTGCAATTGGCCGCACCAAACGTATATAAATATATTTATATATATATATCCACTCTGTTACCCGGCTCAGTAATCTCAGTTTCTTTACACTTATATATTTGTAAATTGCACATTCTTTGCTTTAAAAATGATTGAATTATGGTGTTCTTATCTTTCGGTTAAGGTTTCTATGCCTTTAGTAAATCTGTATGCAATATATTTAGAATTATCAACAATTTTAAAATTGTTTAAGTGCTGCTGAGCCTATTGTTTTTGATGGCGGCCATTGCTCTTGTTTACATTTGAAACAGTAGACTAGTGGATTTGTTGCCAATCTAGAGAAACTTAGCTTCGCAACAACAAAGATAACGCATTCATTTATTATTGCCAATTAAATCATGCTTAATCCTTTCTGGAATTTTTTCGAGGAAATAAGCGTTTAAGATTTACTTCGTAATTTTTAATACAGATATGTTGAGTTTTTATGTATTTTTGCCTTGACGCGAAGTGAGAACTGAATTAATTGAATGAGAAATACTCAATCGTCTGTGAAAAACTGTTTCTTTTTTGTTTTGGTTGCTTAATTTCTTTTATACATCATTCTAGCTTTATTATAGTATTTGAATAGAACATGTGGCAACGATTAGATAAATCTATTCTTTAAATGATATAAATTTTATGCACTATGATTTATAATATGAACGAAATATAATACTGTTAAGTGAATCTAGCGCCAGAGTGTCGCTATGGTAAACAAATACTAGAGTGAATTTTAAAGAATGCATTTATTCTATTGTGGTTTATGCGCTGTCGGCGAAGTAGATTTAATACAATCCAATAAGTTTAAATGAAATGCAAGAAAAAATGCGTATAATTTAATATTCCGTACAAGGAATTCATGTGGTGTACACATCAGATTTTTTAGATTTTTTTATTTAAAGAAAAATAAATCCTCGTGCACCACAAAGTATCACACGAGACTTACAGATCCTAAGTAAAAAGGCAAAATTGTAAGTAATAACATCAGTTTTCAATAATACAATGAAATCATACAAAGAGAAAAAAAAACACAAAAAAGGAAATACAAAAGTATAAAAATGTATAAAGAAATCATTTACAGTGTTTAAAATAAAAGTCAACAGAATTGTTGAAAGCTCGGTAAGCCGAAGCTGAAGATACAAAATCATAACATTATGCGGCCAATGAATTCCAATTAATTTTAATCTGCATTTCAATAGATTTCTTACTTTATCAAGCAATGGGTAGTCAAAAAACAGGATGGAAAACACTTTGCTGAACGCTAAAGACTACAATAACACAAATTGGAAGATGTCAGCTTAAATTGCTCATGATAAACAGTAAACTTACCATGTCCAGACAAAAACTGCGTCACTTTAAAATTGAGCAACAAGTCCTTACTTTTCAGTCTTTCAAAAATAGTTGGGAAGAATGTTTCTGTAACAGATCCTTTATCAGAAGAGATATAATCACAGTTCCACTGCTCAATCATTTTAGCTTTGAATGTTTTTTTAAAATACGATTTTGGAATAATTACATCAACACTAACATCATTTTTAGTTGCATTCTTAGCAAGCCAATCAGCTCTCTCCTTTCCATAATTACCCGAATGACCACGGACAAATGTAAAAAACACTGAAATACTCCTCTTCTCCAGATCTCCGAGAGACTGCTGTATATTAACAATAATATCATTACATAAAGAGGTACTACTTTTAAGGAATTCCAGGGAAGAGAGTGAATCCGTACAGATTAAGTAGCTGGAGCAACGTTCATCCTGGCTAATTATCCACTTAATTTGCAAAATTACACTCATGTCCATAAATTAAGGATAATGCAAAATCAGGCAAAGGAAGAGTTAGAAGCAAAACAAATTTGACTTATTTGTAAAGTTTATTTATTAAACAAAAGGCAAAGAGCAAAAAAAAGATGCTATATGTTTGATATTATTAAAAAAATTAGCGATATTTTCTCCCTGGAGCAAATTACAAAAAACCTATTTACAAAAAAAAAAAAAAAAAAAAAAAAAAAAAAAAAACAATATTACATGGCTGGTATGATTGTTAATACATTGTATGTCTCCCAGACGATGCAATACAGTCCGTACAACGCCTAGGCATGCTGAGTATCAAATTATCGATCGGATCTTGGGGGATATTACACCACTCAAAAAGCAATGCTCTCCGAAGTTCCGGTAGACATGTAGGAGGAGGTTGACGGGCTGCAACTCGTCGGCCAAGCATGTTCCACACGTGATCTACTACCGGTGAGAATGCTGGCCAGTCCATACGGGTGATATCCCCCGATTGAAGGCATTCGCTTACGATGTTTGCACGGTGAGGACGGGCGTTGTCATCCATAAACACAAATTGTGCGCCCATGGCGCCCCGAAACAAACGTACATGTTGTTCCAGAATGATGTCCCGATAGATTTGGCCTGTCATGGTTCCAATTTGAACGTGCAGGTCAGTTCTGGAACCCAAAATAATTCCACCCCAAACGAGCACTCCTGCACCACCGTAACGATGTCGTTCAATGATGTTTTCTTGGTGGTAACGGGTACCTGGAGCTGTCCATATGAAAGTCCGGCGAGAATCAAACTGCAAGCTAAATCTGGACTGGTCAGAAAACATCACACAAGCTCACTTTTGCGGTGCCCACAATGCATGCTCTCTACTCCAGGCTAACCGCAGGCCACAGTGAGTTGCAGTAAGTGGAACGCATCTGACAGGTCTACGAGCATATAGACCAATCAGCCCTAAGCGTCTGAACACGGTCTGCCTTGAAATTGTCGTACCAGTGGCTGAAGAGAGCTGACGAGACACGTCTGAGGCTGTGCTCCGTCTGTTTCTTTTGGCAGTAACTGCCAAATATCGGTCCTCATTCGGCGGATTAACTCTGGGGCGACCTGTGCTGTAACCTCTACTCACATTACCATCATCTTGGAATCGTTGCCAAAGCCTGGAGATGACACTCTGGGCAATTCCAAGTTCGTCTGATACTACCAGTTGGGTACGCACACATTCCAGACGGCCGATAATTCTACCACGTAAAAAATCATCCAAATGCGTCCTTTGTGTCATAACTATTCGGTTATTGCAGAGAAATGCTTATAGAGCGCCTGCAGCAATTTTACTTCTTTGCGTGTATTCCTTATATATCACTCGCTTACACTGTCGTCATTGTGACGTACCATCGGTGTCATCTGGTTACTTCCTGAAATTTGCATATGATTCTTGAAGATGTGTGTAGTGATTTTACAGGTGATATATTTATTTTAGAGTTCGATTTCCGCTTGACTTCGAATTATCCTTAAATTATGGACATGATCCTCAGCTGCAAAACCGCTGAGGATGGTGGTTCGGTAAAACCATCGAAACTAGTCCTGTGAAAATTTCGTAAATATAACTCTGATTTTTGTTATTTGACTTCTGAATTAGTATTTATTCGCCGTGTTATTGTGTCTCAATTGAGGAGCTAAGCTTTTGAGAACTAATTTTTTAAAAACTACTCATGCGATTTTTATAACACTTAGTAGCTTGGTATAATTTGATCCGTTGAATCGAAATATTGAGGAAAAGTGGCATGTCATTTCAGAAAAATTTTGTGTCAAAATACCTATATTAGAATAATGCTATATATAAATCTAAAACATCCTAAATCGCGCTTTCGAGACATGAAAAATGCATGTTGATTTTGTCAATCGGCCCAGTAGAAGGGAAGATATAGAACTGTCTTTTTTGGGGGGGGGGAGGGGGCGCCCTGTACTTACTTCATGGAAAGAGTTCTTTTCGTATAATGTTTCAATCTATTTGTGTTTCACAATCCTTTTTACAAAAAGAAAGAGTCTTTTATTATTGCCGTAAGTATGAATAACACTCAAAAAATCTTCGAAATGGTTTCCGGAATATTCGAAAGGGATATTTCAGCTAAAATATAATACCCGAAAGTTTTCACAATTAAAATACTTCATTTAATTTGTAATTAATTTTACTCTCATGGTTTTACTTCAATGTAGTAAAACCATGAGAGTAAAATTAATTATTTTCATTTATTAAATAGAAATATTCAAAATTATTTCCGTCTTTTTAATATTTATTTAAAACCGATCATCCTAATAGAAAGATAAATGTAGTTATGCACTTGTCAAACTAGGAAAATAAATAGTCATAAAAAACGGAAACTTATCGAGATTCGAGCCCTTTCGAGATATTTGTCATCTCGAAACAAAAACATAAACTAGATATATCTTGAAATGCGTGAGAAATCTCAGTGGAGAACTTCATACCTATAAAAATAAACCAAGATAAATAAAAGCTTACTTTTAAATTATACCACATATCAAGTTTTATTTGATTTTAGCTTGTGATTTAATTTTTACTTACTGAATGATAAAGAAATGCCTTTTGGTTTTTAACTCAGCGTCAGCCCTTTATACTGTTCAGCTCAGCATTTATTACAACCAGAAATAGTTCACCATCTGTTGTACCTCCTAACTAACACCTGATAATAAATAATAATTGATAAAGAAGAGGTTTATAAACCCGACAGGTTCCTTAGTAAGGTTACATTTCAGATTTCGTGTCTTGAAAACGTAAGTACACTCTTTCATCATTAATATGTGCAAAAGTATATCAATTTAATGAATTGTGTTATTCGTGATCCAATATAATACTTATAAATCAAGAAATTAATTTTTAAAATTAATGAATTATAATTCCTATTACATATAAGTCCCATCTGTTTAATAGATATACTGTGTTATAGACGAAACTTATCAATGAAGTATAATATCTATATGTATAATTAATTGAAAGAAAATGTAAACATTTATGGATAAAAATGGTCAATGTTTATACGTACATTTAATTAATACACAATAACACGCCTAATAAGTACTAATTCAGAAGTCAAACAACAAAAATCAGCGTTATATTTACAAAATTCTTCACAGGACTAGTTTCGATGGTTTTACCGAACCACCATCCTCAGCTGCAAAACCGCAAATGAACAAGATGAGAAATAATGATTAGATAAGATAAGAAAGGCCTGGACAATAATAAGCAAGTGGCGCCATCTGTTGGCGAAACCAGAACTAAAACATAATTTCTTTAAAGGCCGAAGGCAAATTTGGATTGGAATTAGGATCGTTAACTAGAACAGAAAGATTTTTATGAATGTGAAATGCCTCTATAAAATCCAGTTCTCCAATGGAAGATGTTTTTTGAATAATTTTGGCAGCAGAAAAGTTGAAAGTGTGATTTTCGGACCAACAATGTTGAGCAACAGAAGACTTCTGGGTTTCCTTTTTTATAACATATGCCTCATGTTCTTTGACGCGAAATTTTAAGGCTCTCTTAGTTTGGCCAATGTAAATTAAACCGCACTGGCAAGGAATCCTATAAATACCCCAGGAATTCATATCCGGAATGGGGGTCCTTGAGTATAGAAGTTGGAATTTTATTGATGGGAGAGTAAACAACCCGAAAGTTAAATTTCTGCAAAATATGTGCAACTTTATAGCTAATCGATGGAAAGAAGGGAATGACAACAGAATTTTTATAATCTCCTAAAATAAGAGTGTGGCTTTTAGTGTGTTGAGATGAGAATTTTTTAACTGCTTGATTAATAATGTTGGGTGAAAAGCCCCTGTCAATAGCTATTGCTTTTAAATAATTTAGTTCTTCATCAAGGGCTAGTTTGGAGGAGCAAACTTGAAGAGCACGGAAAACATAGGAATAAAATGAAGCTAACTTTTGTTTAGTCGGATGAGTCCCCTTAAACGCACATTTCATTACCGTAACTTCTCTCTTTAGGAACAAATAGCTTTTGGTTTTATAACGTAGGCATCAGAAAAAAAAACCATGCTTATTATTAGGAATGGTAATTTGCTTGCATTGAATAAATGATTCATTATTTTTTAAGAATCGTTTAATAATTCCCTTTTAGATATTACGACTGTCATTTTCACTTTCGAAAACAAAAGCAAATTCTAGGCTTTTTATTTGTATGGGACTTTGTTATAGATAGAAAGAGGGTTAATTAAAATAAAAATGATAAATTTTGCACATTCAAATACGAGGGCCATCCAGGAAGTAGATTACGTTTCCGTCTGTGTCCGCTAGGGGCGGGGCTAGCGCGGCCATCTTGGGGTCAGAGCGTTGCGCAGCTCAGTCTGCATCTAGCCGTGCTAGTGAGAGGTTCGTGCTGTGCTCCGTTCAGATACTGTGACGGTTTGAAATGTCTGCGTTAATTGAAAATCCCGCGAGCTGCGAGGTGCGCTCAGTAATAAGGTTTCTGATTGCAAAAAACTGTAAACCGATAGAAATCTATCGGCAGCTTCGTGAAGTGTATGGGGAGAACATTATCACTGAAGGTGGAGTGCGTCAGTGGGTCATAAGATTTCAAAATGGCCGAACCAATGTTCACGACGAAGATCGAAGTGGGAGACCCAGCATAGTGACCGCCGAACTTCTCGAAAAAGTCGATGCTAAAGTCCGTGAAAATCGAAATTTCACAATAACGGAACTTTCTTTGAGTTTTCCACAAATTTCGCGAAGTTTGTTGCACGAAATCATCAGCGAAAAGCTTGGTTACCACAAGTTTTGTGCAAGATGGATTCCAAAAATCTTGACAGAGGACCACAAAAATCAGCGAATGGCTGCAGCGTTGAACTTTTTGGACGCTTACCATAAGGATGGTGACTCTTTACTCGATCGCATCGTTACTGGTGACGAAACATGGGTGAAACATGTGAACTGTGAAACGAAATTGCAATCAATGCAGTGGGGGCACACAAGTTCTCCCCAAAAACCCAAGAAATGCATGCAAACAATGTCGGCAAGGAAGATGATGGCGACTGTTTTTTGGGACAGAAAAGGTGTAATTTTGGTGGATTTCCTGGAAAGAGGCACTACAATAAACTCTCAAAGGTATTGCCAAACTCTCCAAAAACTCAGAAGAGCAATTCAAAACAAGCGCAGAGGAATGTTGAGCTCTAAGATCTTGTTGATTCACGACAACGCCCGGCCCCACACGGCAAATGTCACTCGTAAAGTTCTTGAATCTTTTAAGTGGGAGTTGTTTCCTCATCCGCCGTACAGTCCCGACCTGGCACCGAGCGACTTCCACCTATTCCCAGCAATGAAGAAGTGGCTGGCTATGCAGCGTTTTGATGACGACGCACAGCTGCAAGAAGAGGTAACGAAGTGGTTGAAGGCGCAGGCGGCCGAATTTTTCGACGAAGGAATTTCCAAGCTCGTACATCGCTACGATAAATGCCTTAATTTGTATGGTGACTATGTAGAAAAGTAGTATTTGAGTGTGGCTTTCATCTGTATATAATAAAATTTGTTTCCTATACTTTGTTTATTTTTTTATTCCAAAACGTAATCTACTTTCTGGATAGCCCTCGTAGAAGAATGGAAATTAAACCTACCTTCTGAATGCTTACATAAATTCTGCACAAATTAAAATTATCTGATGAGCAATTGTTAATTTATTTAAACAGTAGTAATTACGGAAGACAAATCCTCTCTGTTTAAGAATGACGTGTTTCAGGAACAGAAAATGTCATGCTAACCAGTTTTGTTTTATGAGTGTAAAACTACACATTTCTAACAAAAACATGAGGAAACAATTTTTTTATGGTTTGCCTATAGGTAAGTGTCATAGAGGTTTGAAAATTTCGTTTAGAACTATGGGAAAATCTAAATTGTTTTGTTAGAATACACGCTGTCATTTAGGGCAATAATTATTCAACTGTCATTTTAAATAATTAATTTAATTTTGCAAATCCAAGTATGATGCACTGACATTATATTGAGAAAACGTATACGCATTTAAATGAGGAGCAGTAATTCTAAATCTTATGTAAAATTATTTTCAAATTACAGATCTAAGAACAGTTCAGGAATTAATTTTCCCTGTATCGTCTAATTACGATATATATTAGTATCAACATGTATAAAATTAAAGTTTAAATTAAATATTATTTTGTACGCTGTCACGAATCTTTATATTCTAATTTAAAACGAGTAAAATTATCAATGTTTTATCCTTTGCGGCACAGTGTGTCCGGTTTGGACACACATAAAAATTTCCTTCTGTACAGAAACTTTGAGTGAAAAAGGATTTATAGGATACTATACGTTACTCTGAACTTCTTTATTTATAGTAGATTGCAGCTCAACACAAACCAGTCCATATATTTTAGCCATGTTTAGTTTTTTAAGACCCTCATTTTTCAAAGAAATTTTCCAGATTTTTCTAGGGTATAAAAGGAATTGTTTGAAAAGAAATAAATATGTTATTTTTTGGCTGTATGCTAATGTCTTTATTCTATATTAATTTTAAATTTTTACCTTGAAATCTTGCCTAAAATCAAACAGCGAACCCTAGGTGTGCCCAGACCGGGCTCACCGATAATCTAGGACAACTGAGAGTCTGTATTCTTTGTTTCTCCGCAGCTCATCGGTCAGTTCATTGACAAAAATGCTCTTTTCAGCACTCTTTTCGAAGCTATTCGCTATCTGCGAGAATCAAGCAACGGCGTAAACAGAAATGCTTATCGTAGAATAACAGTTAGTAACACGGCGTGCAATTGGTAGAACACGATTTGACTGAACAAATCTCAAACCCTCACTCAAATATATGCTAACTAATTATGATACAATTACACACCGAACAAGTACTAATTTAGAAGTAAAACAACACAAATCAGCGTTATATTTTCAAATTTTCAAAGAACTAGTTTCGATGGTTTTACCGAACCATCATCCTCAGCTGCAAAATGCATTTTGCTCTTTTGAAGCTGAGGCTGATGGCCATGTGAAAATATAACGCTGATTTTTGTTGTTTGACTTCTAAATTAGTACAAGCTAGCTTAATGCATTCTCGCAGGAAACCCGGCAGAGAGAAATGATGGAACATAAAGTGATTGGTTTATTAACATGCTACAAGTTCTTTACAACGGGCCGAATGAAGCAAATTGTTTGTTTGAATACAGAATTACCAAATTTTTCACATAAAATATAAGTCGATAAGTGCATCAGAATTCAGGTATATTATCGTTTTGCAGCATGCAGCATTTTTCAAAGGAATTTATATCACTGCTATATGCTAAATTAATTTTTCTGAATAATATAAAATTATTTAAACTATCATTTTTAACCTGAACTATTGCATTCTCATCAGTATTGTACAACCCATTTAGGAAAATGAAGGTCTTTTTGCTCCTCCTTTTGGTCGCTGCGGTTTCCGAAGCTAGGGTCTGCGTACTGACGTGCAACAGCAAAGTATGCCTTCTTCAGTGTCGAACTCCTGAGCTCGAGTAAGTAAAATTAAGCTTATAATAAATAAGACATTTTTATAACAGTTTTTCAAATTCGTTTTAAGATGCTGATTTTTTTTTTTAATACATTGGTCACACAGGCTATTTCTTCAAATGTCTGTAGTGTCCATTCTAAATGTCACAGGTTGGCTTGAAACATTTTATCTATGGTTTGATAATTCGAGCTGAAATGCTCAGTATTGATAAATAAGTCCTTTGATGTAGAAATGTTTGTATTTAAAAAAATACCTGTGGTTATAGATTTCCTAAATATTTTGTCTATAGATTTTACGAGTGGTCAAACTATAGTTCAGAAGCACTCTTAGTATGATATAGAATCGATGACTTCGTTTTCATGGTTAAGACATAATTTCTGTTTAAGCAGATATCCCTAGTTGTGCTTCACCATATTCTAACAACAATAACTACAGCAATTCTACTGGCAGTGGCTTTGCAGAATTTTGGCAATTCCAGTGTATGGCAAGATACCACCTGCTTTAAGTGCTCCTAATGGGAAGAGATAAAAAAATATACAGGTATCTTCTCGATCAAAAATGTAGTGTAGTTAGCCAAAGGGTCCCGTTGTTTTTGAAATTACAAGTAATAAATGTTCATGAAAGGCGCCGCCCAGTCGGTATAATATTCAGGGAAGCTGACTGCGATGCCGAAGGGCATTGGTTCGAATTCCGGAGAAGGCATGGTTGTAACTGTCCGTCTCATTCATAGGAAAGTCGATGGTGGCTCACCTATTAGGTGTCTCCATAATAAAGAGACCAACACATCCGGCCTTGTATAGATTAATGAACTGGGTTATATTTGTAATTGTTCAAAATCTGCCATTGGAAACAAAACATTTTCATGAAAGGCATTGCTTCTGACTTCCAGTTTGGTTAAAAACAGACATCTTAAATGAAGTTTCGTTTCTGCATGAGTTGCCCATGTTGATTAAAAAATTATAGATTAATGAACTGGGTTACATTTGTAATTGTTCACAATCTGCCATTGGAAACAAAAAATACCCATGAAAGGCATTGCTCTTGACTTCCAGCTTGGTTAGAAACAAACATCTTAGATGAAGTTGCAAAGTTTCGTTTCTGCATGAGTTGCCCGTGTTGATTAAACAATTATGAAATTAAATTTATGATAACTGATTTTCAGATAGAATCACTAACCAGAATAATGCTGAAAGATCCCGTTGATGTTCGTGTTGAAAGTTCCTATCAAAGATCCCGTTGAGCGGCTTTGATAATCAGAAAATGTTACTTGGATCAAAAAAATTATTAATTTTTTTAAAATTTAATAATAAGAAGCTTAGCTTAATTTCTCACCTCTACCTCCGAACGCAGACAATCAAAACGACTAATTGAACGTTAAATTGCTATTATCACTTCACTTTCCCAGTCGTCGGGAGAGGCGTGAAACATATCATCTTGGGTGTGAAAAGGGAAGATTTCTGTGTTCTCATAATACGTAGTTCTAAACAGAGATAAACACATATTGTATTGAACAATGCCAGCTTTTTCAGGTGTAAATGAATTCTTAAATTTAAACTTCATCTTCCGTAATTTTTCATGTCTCATTTATAGATTAATACATCTTGGATGAATACACACCCAACTCCGTAAGAATATTAATAAATTGAAATAAAAGCTTATTTTAAACAGTTTGTACTAATCCTATATATTCAGGAATTTATTATTTACTAAAAATAACTGCTATATTTTAATATTCAAATATGTTAATAATTATTTGAACTAGTAGATTATTTCCGTAAATAATGTTAAGTGAAAATTTAAACTTACTCATTTAGCAAACGTTTAAAGAAACTAATGTAGACTAAATTCAAAATCAGTTCTGTGAAGTAAATCTTTAGTTTATGTTGTAATTGAAACCTGAAGCCTTATCAGGAATAAGCTTGATTTTGTATAAAATACAAACACAATACTTATACAAATGCAAATAAAAGGAAATTTTAAAATAATTTCTTTTCTTTACCGAATTTGTTATCTAAATCACGATTTTTCTTTTCTTTTTAGAAGTTACTCGGTTCCATATGATGTATTTAAGTAAGTAAAATATTATTTTAATCAACTTAAGTATTTGCAAAGAAATTTAAAATAACACTCTTAAATATGCTTTGAGATCTTGTTATATGAAGGGAAAATGACACCAGAAGTTGGCGTTATTCACATAAATGCAATTATATTTAAAACTTTAAATCTTTTGAAATCTTTTTATTGAATTTACAGTTTATGCATTTAATTTCTTATTGTGAGAAATATACAGGTCCATCTGATGCATTGAGGTGTATTCTGAATCATTTAATTTTAAAAATGTACAATTTCGCAACCGTACGAATTCATTATTTATAGAAAATGATGGTTCAGTTGTAACTTTGGAAACTCATTCCCTAATTATAATTGTTTAGAAAAGATCGCTCTCAGATTTTATAAAAGAAATTCGACATGAAAAACGAACTTCAATTAAGATTGATTTAAGTTAATTTTTAATTGAAAACACCGTTTTGTTACTTTGATTTCGACTTCATTTTAAGTGCAAATTTTTTATCAGAGAAATCAATTTGATCCGTTTGATTTGATTTTTGTATGTTTATATTTGCTTCTCAAATTATTGCTTAGGCATTGGAAGTACTTAAAATACTGTTCAAATAATTGCAATGACGGATATTTATGATGGATTTCGCACTGTACTGCATGAAGAATCGCTCTCAATTACTTCTTACTAGCGGTTTCCCTCATGTTAAAACCTTTTTTGTGTATTGTTCCCATCGACATTTTTTTCTGACAAAATTATTATCTTTTTTAGTATAAGAGTAATAATTTTTATCTATTTTGCGCATTTAAATAAATTAAGCAAGTTCTGAACCTATAAATTTCAAGGTTATTATCATTAAGCAGAGAAGCAATGGCAAACGGAATCTAAAAAACAATTAAAAGTCTTTTACTAAAATAAATACATAATATTAAAAAAAATATGGGCTGTGTTGAGCAGTTTTATTACTTCCTTATTTTATATGACTAAAATGCCGTAGCATGACAGTTTTATTTGAAACGTAATTGAAATGGGTTGTCTGCTAACGCAAGTACATATAATTGCATTATTCCGTTTTACTGAAATAAGAGTACTTTGGATTTTGTACTAACAGAAAATAAAAAATTATTTTATTCGTTTCTATATTATAATCAGCAGTGGAATAAAATAGGAGAAGAAAACGGAATTCATTCCTATATTTCTTTATAATAATTTGTAATGTTAGAAGGACAATTGTTATTACAATGAACTTTGACTATCTTAAATACAAGGCTGAGTTTAGATTGTTATCATTCGGATGCCAATAGAAAGATGTTTACTGCTAATTTATTATTTGGATTTGATAAAAAGAAATATCCTAAACTAGAAAAAAAAATCACAGTTTAAAAAAATCACAAATAGATTTTAAAAACGCATAATTTAATTCTTGAAGCCCAAAAGCTGGCTGTCCATCAAAAAATTTAATCAAACACTTTTTTTGATGAGGATTGCTTATTTGTAAATCCCTTCCGTTTCCACAATCGAATTTATGCAACAGAAGTAATTACATCAGCAAAATATGGGCACATGCACTAAAGTATCACCGAAATATTTTCAAATTACGAATAAAAATTACGAATAAAAAATTCACTCGCGATCGACAATAATTGCTTTATAATCTTAATTTTCCAATTGTAATCGTAATATGTGAATCCTAAAAGCGTCATTTGTGGGTAAAATATTAAACTATATTTATTCTTACAACACAAAGAAAAAAATCTGATACGGACACCATATGACTTCCTTATACGAGCTGCTAAATTACACACATTTTGTTTTCTCCACATCATTTAAACTTATTTCCTCGGATTTCATTATAGATAAAATTCTCATTCAAACAGTTCAGTTCAGTCGGAGCAAGTGAAAATTACAGGTTCAGGTTCAGATGGAAATGTAGTGGGACACCCAATGTTTACTATAAGTAATGTACGTATAGTCCCACTACACTTCGGTTTATTTTTAAAGTAATATTCAAAATAGTACATAGTATAATATAACACATAATATAACATAATATAGCAGTATAAATAGTATGTCGATATTTTGCTTGATATATCTATTAGATATAATTATAGTAGTTATAATAGGTATAATAGCTATTTAATTACAAGCTATAATTCTATGCTTTTCTGAACGTTTATGCATTGCTTTTTTCACTATAGGAACATCTTTACTGTACCATATGAAGAAGAAACGTAAGTCATATATTACTTAAGAAATTAGTTAATTTAATTAAAACTTGTAGTTATGCGCTTTGCATGGCTTTAACGCTCATGCATTATTTATTTCTATGTAGGAGTACCTATACTGTACCGCAAAAACCAGAAACGTTAGTCATATATCATTAAAAAGTTAATTGATTAAAATTTGTACTTCTGTGTTTTTCATGGCTTTAACACTCATGCATTATTTCTTTCACTGTAAGAGCACCTTTACTATACCGCATGAGGCAGAAATTTAAATTAAATATTATTTAAAAGAGTTAATTAATTTAATTAATACTTGTAGTTCTGTGCTTATCATGACTTTAACGCTCATGTATTATTTCTTCCACTGTAGAAGTACCTATAGTGTACCGCATAAAGCAGAAACGTAAGTCACATACCATTTAAAAAAATTAATTAATTTAATTAAAACTTGTAGTTCTGCGATTTGCATGGCTTTAACGCTCATGCTTTATTTCTTTCACAGTAGGAGCACCTTTACTGTGCCGCATGAAGGAGAAACGTAAGTCACATATCATTTAAAAAATTAATTCATTTAACTAAAATTTGTAGTTCTACACTTTGAATGTACTCCTACAGTGAAAGAAATAATGCTCATGCATTATTTCTTTCACTGTAGGAGTACCTATAGTGTACCGCATAAAGCAGAAACGTAAGTCACATATCATTTAAAAGATTTAATTCATTTAATTAATACTTGTAGTTCTGTACTTATCATGACTTAAACGCTCCTGCATTATTTCTTTCACAGTAGGAGCACTTTTAGTGTACCTCATAAAGCAGAAACGTAAGTCACATATCATTTAAAAAAATTAATTAGTTTAATTAAAACTTGTAGTTCTGCGATTTGCATGATTTTAACGCTCATGTATTATCTCTTTCACTGTAGAAGTACCTACAGTGTACCGCATAAAGCAGAAACGTAAGTCACATATAATTTAAAAGATTAAATTCATTTAATTAATACTTGTATTTCTGTACTTATCATGACTTTAACGCTCATGCACTATTTCTTTCACAGTAGAAGCACCTTTAGTGTACCTCATAAAGCAGAAACGTAAGTCACATATCATTTAAAAAAAATAATTAATTTAATTCAAACTTGTAGTTCTGCGATGTGCATGATTTTAACGCTCATGTATTATTTCTTCCTCAGTAGAAGCACCTTTACTGTACCTCATGAGGCAGAAACGTAAGTCACATATCATTTAAAAAATTAATTGATTTAATTCAAACTTGTAGTTCTGCACTTCTCATGGCTTTAATACTCATGTATTATTCCTTTCAATGCAGGAGTACTTATAGTAAATCGAATAAAGCAGAAACGTTAGTCATATATCATTAAAAAAGTTAGTTAATTAAAATTTGTAATTCTGTGCTTTTGATGTCTTCAACGCTCATGTATTATTTCTTTCACTGTAGGAGCACATTTACTTACCGCATAAAGCAGAAATGTTAGTTACATATCATTTAAAAAAATAGTTTATTTGATTACAAGTTGTAGTTCTGTGCTTTTCATGGCTTTTTAATCCTTTTTTATTACTTCTTTCACTCTAGGAGTACTCACACCCTACCGCATGAAGCAGAAAGGTAAGTCTATATCATTTAAAAAAATATTTTATAATTCAGAAATGTATAAGTTTACTTTTTATAGCGATTAGTATTCTTATGTAATTAAACTTTTTAGATATATTTTTTACAGAAATATATCTTTTTAAATATGTGAAACAAGCATTTATCAACATAAATGAACGTTTAATTTAAATTATTTGCTCTTGCATTTTAACTGTCATTATTTATTAGAGGCACATTTGCACAGTTCCATATGAAGGTATACTATGTAATATATTATTTGAAAAAAGTATTTCTTAATAAAATGTTGAATTTATAATTTATGGAAACAGAAAATTGTTTAAATGCAAAATAAATTTAAAATCAACAAATCCAACAATTCTATTCA
Organism: Stegodyphus dumicola; assembly: GCF_044657685.1. Classification (NCBI taxonomy): domain Eukaryota; kingdom Metazoa; phylum Arthropoda; class Arachnida; order Araneae; family Eresidae; genus Stegodyphus; species Stegodyphus dumicola. Next base: position 8,090,091 of record NC_140773.1, read on the forward strand.
TTTAATTTCGACATATTTTCACTACAAAGAATGTGTCGCAGATAGTTGTTAGTGACTCTGACTGCCGGACCCAAATGCCCGGGTACGAATCACAGCAAAGGCATGGATGTTTTGAAGTGTATAGTATCTGCGCGGCATGCGGGGATTCTAAATATATTGTGAGCGGAATGTCCTCTAAAAAGATCGATTGTAGGAAAAGATGTAGGAGATCCTCGGACCTGTCCTCTTGGAGTGCCTTCCTTCAAAATACAGGGCGGAATTGAACAACGTCGTACTGTCAACGACCCAATCTTGCCTCCTTACCCCGATGAACTTCATGGGCTTGCAATGATATCAGAAAAGCGAGAATAAACAGAACAACAACAGCATAAAGAGTGTACAATTGTAACAGCGTTGTCACCACCTGCAACCTAATAAAGGTTAATCCTTTTCTTTTTTGTAATAACGGCTTATTTTTGCAAATTATTTCATCCTTGATTACAATTCGCCGTTAAGAAAAGTGAAAGCAATAGCAAGTGAATTTCTTTGCTTATTTTCCCTTGATGAAGTATTCGTGTGAGTCTTGTAAAGAATAACCATAAAATCACTTAATTTACGCACTATGTAATATATTACTATTTTCGCTCTTAAACGCACTATGTAATATATTACTATTTTCGCACTATTTTCAGATATTTTTCGCACTATGTAATATATTACTATTTTCGCTCTTTTCGCTCTTAAGTCACTATTTCGCTCTTAAAGAGGGGAGAAAAAAGAAGCAAATTTAAAGAAATTGAATTCAGTTGTTTTTACATGATAAATAAATACTCTGAGTTTCTTGATTGTAACAATGCTTCCTATAATTGATATTAGAAAAAGGCCTCTGTCATAAAAATGCTTAAATGCTGTTTAAAGATCACAGCATATCTGACTGAAGTAAAACTAGAAATCGTACGTTCCGTGGCTAACATGAATTTCCTATTTCGAAAAGACCCCGATTGCAGCTGAGTAGTAAAAACATTAAATATTGATAATTCGATCCGTCAATTAAATCCCGGAAACTGGCTAGTACTTTTTCTATTGAATATCGCTATTGATCACCATTGATTTTCTATAGAAGTTCACTGAGCACTGAATACAATAACATTTGGTATCTCTTATTACAAATTGTCCTTTTTGAAGTGTGCTCGCCCAACTAGACAATAAAATACTTTTCTGTTTGCAGGAAATTTTTCACAACTCCACAGCATGCAGAGCAGTAAGTATAAAAATATTTAATGACTCCTCACGTATTTGTAATTTCTAATATTTATTCGATATGGAGTATATAACATTTGGAATTTCTTATTACAAATTGTCCGTTTTGAAGTGTACTCACCCAACTAAACAATAAAATTCTCAGTAAGTAAAAAAAAATTTAATGACTCTTCACGTATTTGTAATTTCAAATATTTATCCGATATGGAGTATATATATTTCAGGCACTTTATAGTGCAATTTATAATGATAAAATTATAAACTTGATCAAATACTTACGAAGCTCAAGGATTAATAATATTAGTGAAAGCTTGTGCTTTTTGAAAGTGAAATAAAATTTCAGTTTATTTAACTTTCGAATTTTATTGGCTTCCTCTTTTTGAATTCGTCATTTAAATATTAACTTTTACTGTATAAATCACAGAAGTGTATATGAAATATTTCGATTCTTGAGCTGGTAACTTAACTACTGCATGCACATCAGAAGTTATAAATTCATTATTTATAGTAAATATTTTTTAAGGTCATATATTTATTATACTAATTATTTTAAATTCAATTCTGCAAGAAATGTGACATCTCCGGACGAAATAACTTAATGTAATCTCTAAGATAACTTAGATTTGATAAAGCATATTTTTCTCAGAAAAGTCAGAAAATTCAAAATATCAAATATTTTCAGCCTTGAAGGCGAATAAATCAGAATTAGAAACAACAATCGTTGTTATAATAAAGTGATATACTGATGTAACGCATTTTCCTCAAAATAAAATTTCAACAATGTATTTTATTGTTAAAGAACGTATATAGGATCTTAGGACCACGGTACATTCATTAAAATATAAATGAAGTGATTTTCCAGGTGTTTTTAAAGGGGTTTTAAATTTTGAAAGGATGCATTCTTACGCAGTATCTAGTTTATTGTGCAATGAAAAAATAATAAATGATTTCTTCTGTTGGAAATTTTTAATTTTAAGCTGTGCTTGCACCTTTTTTTGCAGTTTACTAATAAACCAATATTTGTCATTGCAGGAAATCCTACACAGACCCACACCATGCAGTCAGGTAGGCAATTCATTTATAAATAAATCGCACTTACTCATAAATTAGTAACGATTACAAAGTAAATACAAAAATACTTAAAGGAATTTTTGAAGGATTGTTTAATCGTCAAACTAAACTATTCCTTTCAAACAACATTCATCATTAAAAAACAGTGACACCACCGGAAAGGTATATTTGACACAGCAATCAGTATAATAATGCTTCCTTCCGCGATACTACTTTATGAAACGCAAAAACGTTTTTTCCAGTAACAGTGAAACATTTTATCGGATACTAGATGAAACGCTATGTATCTTCATTATACATTAAATGTTAAATAATTATAATGAAATTATATAAAAATATTAAACTTTTTAATTAGATATGTCACGAATTCAGTCAAATTTATTTGAATCAATTAGTTTATAATATTTTTATCTTTTATTATAGGGAATTTACAGGCCCTCATGAAGGATTTTGGTATGTATTCTGCAAATTTAATCGATTCCCGCCTTTCGTAAAATGATGAACATTGGAAATGATTTATTAAAGACATAATAAATTTAATGACATTTTTAAATAATTTAATATATTCTGAACTAGTTTTAACATTTTTTTAGTATTCGGTGTTCGAACATGGAAAGCAGCATATATTGCTTAATATAAATGAAATACACTTTGAATTTTGAGTTCTTATGCTCTAACTTTCATAGAATTTCAATTTACACGAATTTTTTGTTGCAGGAGGAAATTTTCTACAGAAAAAGAAGACTTTAAGTAAGTCATATATTATTTTCATTCGTAGATCAAAGGACTTGAAATTTGTCGTAAATGACCATTTTTATCTTGTTGTTCTTGCATACAGATTTAATTAAATAATATCTATATGCCTGTGATATTTATAATTTAATCCGTACTTTGAAATGACAGTGACATCACAGGCAGTATTTTCTGAGATGATAAGGAAAAAAAAAACATATGTTTAATTTGTTTTCATTTTGTGTTGCCGAATATTTTCTTTAAATATGAATTTTGCATTGCAAAATCGCTTACACAGTTCCACATGAAGGAGCATAGAAAGTTATGCGTTCAATTAAATAATTCATATTATTAATAAATCCCTAAGTACGTTGAATTGAGTGGTATCTATGTAGCACACAACAGCACTCTTATGCTTATTGATTTTAAAAACAGGAATAACTACTTTAATAAGATGGAAACAGTTTCGAGAAATATGAACAAGTTCCGTTCATCTCCTGTTCTGAAACCAAAGAAGCGAAAATAACTCTCATTAACAACAACAACATCAATAATAATAGTAATGTATATGCTCAGTTTAATTTTATTTCTTGAATTCCTAGTATAATTTCAACTTATAAACGTATTTTGGTGAAAAGTACTATTAGAATGCACTCTCATGTTCACAGCTTAAACGTACAACGAGTATTATAATTATTATTCGCTTTTACAAATATATGTAAACAGTTAGGAACCAGTTCTGCCAATTAAAAATTCAAATAAATAAAATTTTGAATTGCATTTATAATTAAATATGTCATAACAGGTATAAGATGTGGTAAAGTTAATATCTCGACTGCTAGCACTAAGCCTTCATTGCTTACATTTCCACAAAAACGAAACGTCTTATATATCCTAGAGATTCATTTACACTTTGTTATTTCGAAAAAGCCACGGGTAACATTTTAAACATAATACATTCTGTAAATACTTTCGGAATTTGCGCACAGAGATATTATGAGTTTTGCTGCATACTTTCATGAGGATGTTATTGTGCAATTAGAATCCGTGCATTTAGTAATCAAATAAACCCTCTTTCTAAGTAAAAGATCTGAAAAAGATTGATTTGCAAAAGGATATATAATTCATACAATTAAAAAATGTCATAACACAATGTTTATTTGAATGTAGAAGCAAGATCCCATTTGATCCTTTAGATGGTAAATGAAATTAAATTTTCCACGTGTTTTTAAAGGGGTTTTAAATTTTGAAAGGATGCATTCTTACCCAGTAGCTAGTTTATTGTGTAATGAAAAAATAATAAATGATTTCTTCTGTTGGAAATTTTTAATTTTAAGCTGTGCGTGCCCCTTTTTTGCAGTTTACTAATAAACCAATATTTGTCATTGCAGGAAATCCTACACAGACCCACACCATGCAGTCAGGTAGGTAATACATTTTCTAAGTAAATCGCACTTACTCATAAATTAGTAACGATTACAATGAAAAAAATACTTAAAGGAATTTTTGAAAGATTGCTTAATCGTAAAACTAAACTATTCCTTTCAAACAACATTCATCATTAAAGGAACAGTGACACCACCGGAAAGGTATATTTGACATAAACACAAATATAATTCCGATTTTAAAACTATTCACCCTCTTGAGCCTTCTGTTTAAATATTCATTGTTACAGTAAGTATTTCATATGTGCTATATGAAGTATAATCTGAGAAAACAGAATGGTATTTTAAATAACTCTTGCAATTCTCAGTCTTATACTATCTATTTAAAAGTAGTTTTAAAGCAATTTAAGATATATCTTCATATTTAAAGAACTCTGGTGATTCTTTTAAACTAAAAAAAGCGTGAGTAGGAAGCCTAAAACATTTTAACTGTAAATATTTTTTATTTAAATTTTATGTATCTTTTTGTGTTTGATTTACCTTATAAACATTTATCTTTTATTATAGGGAATTTACAGGACCTCATGAAGGATTTTGGTATGTATTCTGTAAATTTAATCGATTCCTGCCTTTTGTAAAATGATGAAATTTCAAAATGAGCTATTAAAGGAATAATAAATTTAATGACATTTTTAAATAATGTAATATAATTTGAACCATCTTTTAACATTTTTTTAGTATTCGGTGTTCGTAGATGAAAAGTAGCTAATTTTGTTTATTATAAATTAAATACACTTTGATTTTTGAGTTCTTGTGCTATAAATTTGATAGAATTTCTATTTACACGAATTTTTTATTGCAGGAGAAAATTTTCTACAGAAAAAGCAGACCTAAAGTAAGTCATATATTATTTTCATTCGTAGATCAATGGACTTGAAATTTGTTGTAAATAACCATTTTAATCTTGTTTTTCTTGCATTCAGATTTAATTAAATAATATCTATATGCCTGTGATATTTATAATAAATATAATTCGTACTTTGAAATGACAGTGACATCACAGGCAGTATTTTCTTAGATGATAAGAAAAAAAACATATGTTTTATTTGTCTTCATTTTGTGTTGCCGAATATTTTCTTTAAATATGAATTTTGCATTGCAAAATCGCTTACACAATTCCACATGAAATAACATAGGAAGTTATGCATTCAATTAAATAATTCATATTATTAATAAATCCCTAACTACGTTGAATTGAGTGATTTCTTGGTTTCTTCTGTTGGAAATTTTAAATTTTAAACTGTGCTTGCACCGTTTTTTGCAGCTTACTAATAAACCAATATTTGTCATTGCAGGAAATTCCACACAACCCCCCAACATGCATCCTAGTAGGTAATACAATTTCTAAATAAATTGAACTTATTCATAAATTAGTAATACTTACAGTGTAAGGAAAAAACGTTTTAGAGGAATTTTCGAAGAATTGTTTAATCATAATACTAAACTATGTAGCACACAACAGCACTCTTAAGCTTTCTTCCTGTACATACAAATAATATGTAAGCATTCTATATAAAATTGAAAAAATAAAATAAAAAAAATCTGAAGGGTTTTAGATTTTAAATTACGTTGAAAGGAGCGTTTTTTAACGTTTTTGTGTTGCCTTTATTTATTAAATATCATGTTATTAGCACGTAAACCATAAAATTCAATTCAGTTCTAAATTCAAAAACATATCATTTTGAATTGCATTTATAATTAAAAATGGGATAACGGGAATAAGATGCGATTAAGTAAATATTATGGTAACACTAAACTTCGTTGCTTAAATTTCCTAAAACGTAACATCCTATATGTCCTCGAGATGGTTTTAGACTTTGTTATTTCGTAAACGTCATGGGTAAAATTTTAAATATAACATATTCTGTAAATATTCTCGGATTTTGCGCATAGAGGTATTATGAGTTTTGCTGCATACTTTCATGAGGATGTTATTTTGGAATCAGAATACGTGCATTTAATAATTTAATAATCATTCTTTCGAAGTAAAAGACCTACAAAAAGACTGATTGGCAAAAAGATATGTAATTTATACACCCAAAAAAACGTCATAACACAATATTTACTTGGATGTATTAGTAGCAAGATCCCATTTAATCCTTTAGATGTTAAATGAAATAGCATTTTCCACGTGTTTTTAAAAGAGGTTTTAACTTTTGAAAGGATGCATGCTTACGCAGTAGGTAATTTCTTGAGCAATGAAAAAATAATAAATGATTTCTTCTGTTGGATATTTTTAATTTTAAACTCAGCTTGCACTTTTTTTTTTGCAGTTTACTAATAAACCAATATTTGTCATTGCAGGAAATCCCACACAACTCCACACCATGCATCCTGGTAGGTAATACAATTTCTAAATAAATTGAATTTACTCATAAATTAGTAATAATTACAATGTAAAGAAAAAAAATGCTTAGAGGAATTTTCGAAGAATTGTTTCATCGTAAAATTAAACTCTTTCTTTCAAACAACATTTATCATTAAAGAAACAGTGACACCAGTAGACAGGGTTATTTGACATAAATATAAATAAACTTTCGATCTTAAAACACTTTCCACTCTAGATTCTTCCATTTAAATATTTATTGTTACAGTAAGAATTTTAGATGTGCTATATGAAGTATAATCTGAGTATACAAAATGGTTTTTTTAAATAACACTTGTAATTCGTAGTCTAATACTATCCATTTAAAAATAGTTTTAGAGCACTTTAAGATATATCTTCATATTTAAATTAAATTAAGTGAAAAGGACATCGAAAGAACATTTACTTAGTAAAATGATTAAGAAATTTTTAATTTCAAGCTATTGAGGTATAATTCCGTTATCGGGACCATAAAAAAACTGCTAAAGTACTGTTTATGCCAAAGATTCCAGAAATAAGTATGTTAAACCAAACGCTAAGAAGGAGGCATAATAATAAATGGCTATGTAAGTATATTATTTTAATTTAAATGCAAGGTTGATTTCATATATTATATCTGAGAAGGAACCAGAATAGTAAATAATTATCTGAGAATATTATTTTTATTTAAATGAAAATTTAATTTAATATATTACACTTTTTTAACAATTTATAAAATTTAAATAAAACTCTCAAACATAATTGAAATTAAAAGAGAGGTGTAAAATGTCTAATCACTTTCTGCAGTGCACGGAAATTTTCAGTTTTTTGTGCAAAGCTCTCCACATAAATTCGGACCAATAAGAATCAAGATATTGACGAGCCAGTGCCAGTGCTATTATGCCATTTACCTCTGCTTTATAATAGCTTTGTCGTTTGTATATGACATTCCCATTCGGGGTCTACGAAATTTTGTTTATAGGTTGACATAACTATCAATATTGTGTATTCTACTTGGCATCTCGCAATTCTTAGATGTTTGATGTTTCTCAGCAATTAGTGTAACTAATGTTTCCGTCTGCGATATTTTTTTATGATAATCAATAATGTTTTTGACGATCGATTTTTTGTGTATCCGTCTTCCTCAATGAATATGTTTTAAAAAACATACATAATTTCGTTATTTAGTTAAAAGGTCGTTTCAGTCAAAACAATATGAAGACATGATACAAAATCTGCAGCAGAAAATCATGTAGTTTTAGTTTAGGGAGTTAAACGGAATATATGAAATCGATTTTTATGAAGCGAAAAACATTAAAAATGTTACAACATTTCTTTACAATATTAAAGCATTGCATTACAAATTTTACAGCATTTCTCACTTACAAATGAACACTATTCTTCTGCAATTTGTGTTTCCAATAAGCTTTGAATTCAATAAACAAAATGCTTAATTGTAATAACTGCACCTTCTCATATACTTCCGATAATAAATGAGACACAATTTCCTGCGGATAATATCAAGAACTTCCTGCTTAGAAACTTCCTACTTTCTTGGAAAGTTAAAGTAATAGGAACTAATTTTTGTTGTTTAATGGGTTCTCTGATTCAGTTTTTATAGGCTTCCCTTTTTATTCAAAACTTAATGTTAGAGTTTTCGTTATAGGAAATTCATTTAATATTTTAAGACCTAAATGATGGAGTAATTTATGGGATCCATTATTTTGAACGATATATAATACTTATAAATCATTGACGTTCGTTTCCAGAAGACATTTGCTAAATGGTCTTTTAAGAAAATTGTATCAATTTTTCATGACATGTAAATGAAATGTTATATCAGCTACACGCTTTATGGCTTTATGCAGTGCGCATACAAATTTCAGTTCTAAATTTTCCTTATAGATTTAATACTTACATGCAATTTTTGTTTATTGTAGGAATTACACAGTTCCACTTGACGCTAAGTTCAATGCTACTTTAAATAATTCCCGTTATTCGCACACTCAAGAATATTTTATTTATAGAAGATATTTTTATTTCCCATTTGACATTTCGCATTAACATGAAATTTTACACTTTTCCTCATGTAGGAAGGTCATTCATGTACTTATATTTCACTGTAAATATCCCTTTTTAAGGTATTTTAAACTTAAATATATTATTGCTGAAAATACTCTAAAAATTACATTGGCCGTGAGAATATCATTTGAGAATAGTATTAGAGTTTATTTCATGTAAATGTAAATTTTTAATTCTAAGTTCTGCTTCTTTGGCATGCTACTTAATCAATTATTTCATATTACAGGACACCCCCCACAATTCCGTATTAAAGAAGAAGGTATGTTATACATATTTTTAAGCAATACGCAGAGTTCGAAACGTAACGAATTTTAAATATCCTTTTTATTTAACATTTCTTAATAATCTCGTACTTTAAAAACGTCTTCTGAATAGATAAAAACAAAACATATTTGTGTTAAACTCCTATTATTTTCGTTCTGAGGGAAATTTTCCGAAAATTACTCGAATTTATAGAGAGCCGAAAATAGTGAAACTATAAATGTAACACGCAATGATACTGAAAAATTCTGAGATATGTAATGAAAATATGACACAGTTTAAAAAAATGTCAAATTGTATACAGTGTGGTTCAAAACTTTACGCCCAAATCTGAGGATGATCATATTCGTATATGAACATATTTCCAGGAGCGTCAGTTAGTGCTAAGGAATCCTGTTTAGTTGCAAATCAGTTAATACCGAAAGTGTTCTCGAGTGGTCTGGGGAGGGAGACCTTTGTGTATGTCCTTGTGATATTCTCCATCAAAACTGTGGTAGAAATGCACAGTTCATGCGATGCATTTGTACCTGTCCGACCGAATGGTGAACAAATTGTAGCGTCCTGCCTAGTTCTAATTGTATCTGCACCACATGCTATGTGAAAGAGGTTCATTTGAATGAAAAAAAAATTAGAATCGTTGTTGAATACCGAAGACTCCGTATTATTGCGTAGAGACAGTCGTACTTAACCGCTGTCCTGGTGCACGACTTACTTCTCATGATATTGGATTATTTATATGCAGTTTTCTGCGAGTATGAAGTGAGACACAGGTATTACATTCCTTTCACGCACAATAAGTGTAAAAGAGCCAAACAGGAATTAGGCGTTTAGACGTAAAGAAATGGAAAGTTATTTTGCTACCAGGTCTCACTATAACAATCTTTTGCATCTTAGAGAAAAGAAAGTTCTAATGAGTAATCTCTTTAATAAGTAGATTATGACAATTTACGAATAGGTGTTCTCGCTATTTGAGAAATTGTTTTCTGGGAAATGCAATGGAACGGTCATTATAATTAGTGGTCATTAATAAGTGCGTCGACTATATTTAATTTTAAATTATAACTAGAGTTTTACTAATTGGTTATTTTGCTAACCAAGAACAGTTTAAAATGAAAGATTGTATGTTTTCATTTTTTTCCTACCCGCGATAATAAATTTTTTTTCCAAAAATTAGGTACCTGATTTTGAAAAATTTCATGTTTTAAACTGGTCGTGTAAGATTTATATAGGAAGAAATGCAGTTTATAAGAACGTGTTTGAATATGTTGTATACATGTTTTTATAAATACCTACCAGACAGATATTTAAAAAAGTTCTTTGAATATATATTCATCTTTGCCTTGACGCAGGTGTAGAATTTACTGCTTTTCATATCCAAAAGTTCACCAGCAGCAGAGCGGTTAAGTTGCTTAATACTGGTAGCGCGGTTTGGGGCTCGAATCACGGCGAACGGGCTGGCTGCATAATCGGTTTTCTGATTTTCTTTATGCGTAACGTGTTTGCGAGCCAGTTTCCTATAGAAAATCCTCCACGAAGGCATTCCCCTCTTTAGGCAGATAGCCCTTGAGTGCTTTACCTTAATAAACATAAACCAAACTTTATGAGGCCTTCGTAATGCAATATGAAAGTTAAACACTTAGATGTACAAATACTTTTTTATCTTAGCCTCTCTGGAAACGATTTTCCCGGCCTTTTTAAAGCAATCCTGTAGTGAAATTACTAAAAAAAATGTATAACATAATAATCTCTCACATCACAGACATGTAATTAATATGCATAGGCATGCTGATTATTATTTGATGTTATATATTATTGTGGCGAATATATTTCATATATTCTTTATAACTTTGAACTTTAATTTTCGAGGGATTTCTGACCCTGACGTAAGAGCAATTTTCGAGTTCTCTTTGCAATATTTTAACGTTAAGTCTACAATATAGAAATCTAAATCCTTAATCGAAGCACAAATCTTAAACACAGAACCTATATGTTTCTTCCGCTGCATTATCATACTTTTAGAATTCCAAAATTATAATTTTATTCAATCTTAATTCATCTCTTCTACGTTTGCTAGGTAAAGATGCTGAACATTGGTAGTTTGGTCCGAGGTTCGAATCCCGCGAACTTTTCCATAATTGAATAGTCCAATCCATCTACGTGTGTTAGGTTGCAATTGTATGCATGCTACGATTATTGGTTTAAAATATATAAGGATTTTTTAATACCCTAAAATATCGTTACATAAGGACGATATATTTTGATTCAAACTTCCTCTAAAATTCTTCTTATTTATTTATAGGTAAAACCGAAGTGACTTGCGTTTGTAGATGGCTAAGTGAAGACCTGTTTTTTGACAACTGAAGAAAAAATTTCATTGGACTAATTACGAATTTTGCGATGTTTTTGGTTGCAATTAAATTTGCAAGAAAATTTAACAAATAAAAATTTTAATTTGTTTCGTACAACCTTGGTTTTTCATTTCACTGAAATATTACTTACACATCTCACAAAATTGACAAAGATTTATAAGAACTAAATAGGTGTGAATGTTCTCAATTATCCGTTTGCAGAATTGAAAATAATTAGAAAATTATACTTTCCTAAATCCAAATTAATTTTGAAATGTCTGGAAGACAGAAAACACATAAAAATTAATGAAGACAATGTAACTGTATGCACACGAAACTATATTAAAAATCCTTTCTTATTGTTATTAACTCTAATTTCAGCATCTTGTGTTCCACAAATTTTTACCAAGAGGTTTAAAGCTTTCAGATTTTATATTACGCCCAAAAAGGCATTCCTTCAACGTTTTGTGTGTTACCCTTATTTATTAAACATAATGTTCTTCGCACTTAAACCATAACATTCAGTTCAACAGCAATATCACAAAATAATTTTAAAATGAGCATATCTTTAGAATTTCCGATATACAGTATCGCGCACTGAAGATAAAAATGTTTTGTTTTCCGTACAGTTTTGCCGTTGCTCGCTTTGAAATCATTCAGTTTCTTAATCAAAAACTCATAAATACTTTACAAATATGAAACAGATAATAAACCATATTCCGTATTTCAAATTTGGGCTTCCAGATGCCCGTATTCCGGGGGGGGGGAGACAAACGTTATTCAAAATTGGATAGCTCTAAGTAACGTTGTTTTATTACAGTGCGGGAAACATACATAGGTTTCTGCAGATTCTTCATTATTTAATTTTCTTTCAGTATAATGCAGGCCTCTAATATTTGTTTGGAAAAATTTAAAAAATGATTCGCCGTTTATAGAGAACCAACGGAAAATGCCAAAACGAATTTAATAGCCCTTCTGGGTAAATATTCCCTTTGGACCAATAAACAAATAAGTAAATTAAAATTTAAAAAATTCAATTAAAAGTCATTTGGATGAATGATTAGGGTGAAAATAGTAACTGTCGATTGGAGTATGTTTTTCTTTTTCTGCTATGTTGCATCTTACACTGGTGTACAAAAATTAAGGACGAAGTCGAAAAATTAGCATATCAGCTGAACGAAGAGGCAGAGCGGACAGAAAGACCAATCAGGAGATTAAGTAAGGTGATGTACAGCAGCACATGCGCAGATATGCAGGTAGACGTAATGGGGGAGTGTCTGAGTAGTATAAAGCATGTTGTCGGTGTAAGATCAGTATTTCTGGCAAAGAGATTGCACGCCGTATAGCAGTTAAAATCACACCGAGTTGCTGCCTCAGCGAAAAATGGCGAATAATCAACCTATTAGACGACATCTGGATGCTTTTACAAGAGGTCGAATCATTGGGAAGTTGGAGGAAGGCCGCAGTGTGCAAGTGTGGCTGCAGAGTTCGGAATTGCTCACAGCATCGTTTCACGACTTTGGAGAAAATTTCAAATTACAGGAACAGCTATCCGGGGGTTTAGTAGTGGTCGTCCACGAGGAACCACACCCGCAGATGAACGGTATATTGCCTTACAGGCCAGAAGAAACAGGCGGCAGACAGCGGGAGAAATCGCTAGACACACGACACAGGCGACTGGACGACCGATATCGTGTTTTACCGTGGCCAGAAGACTGCACGGTGGTGGTCTGTTTGCACGACGCCCTGTACGGTGTGTACCTCTAACGCCTGCCCATCAGAGAAGGCGTTCTCTTTGGTGCCGGGAACACCGGAATTGGAGAGACAAGGAATGGGGACGAGTACTCTTTACAGATAAGAGCAGATTCAGTCTGAGTAGTGGAGAGAGCGGGGAAGCCGCAACCATCCCTCGAACATCATTGAAAGGGACAGGTATGGAGGTGGCGGTGTTCTCGTTTGGGGAGGCATCATGCTTGGTAGTCGTACAGACCTTCACATCTTCGACGCAGGTTCAGGCAACGGGACCCGTTATTGTAACAAGATTCTTCTTTCATATGTGCGTCTTTTTAGAGGCGCTATGGGTCCGCAGTTCCTTTTCATGGACGACAATGCACCATGTCATCGCACAGTAGCTGCCGAACAGCTCTTAGAGAGTGAGGATATTGAACGTATGAATTGGTCGGCACGATCTCAGGATCTCAATCCCATCGAGCATGTATGGGAATTTCTAGGCAGACGCTTGGCAGCTCGTACCTTACCACCAGTAACGATTCCGGAGCTTCGATTGGCGCTGCAAGACGAATGGGCAGCAATGCCTCAACAACTCATTGACACCCTCATTCTCAGCATGGGCAGACGCTGTGAAACCTGCCTAGCAGTCAGGGGAGATCATATCCCCTATTAAAGACCGGATGTTTCTTGCTGGACACCCATCACAGGGATGTTTCTGCCTTCAGTCGCATTGCGCTCCATGCTAGTTTTTCAATAAAGCTTCTTTTTATCCCTCTGATTTCTCTTTTAGTAAGTGTTGCTTACATTACTCATGTCCTTACGTATTGGGGATCTTACGGTATTAAATGTGTTGATTTAGAAAGCTTTTGTACAAAGTTATATAGAAAAAACCGTCTCTTCCTTAATTTTTCCACACCAGTGTACATTAACATATGTATGTGCTTTCTACTAAGATTTTTCTCATAAAGAATATCAAACTTAAAGTTAGTCTTCCACATCATCTAATTTGCTTTTCGATGAACATTCTTTAAACTTCGTGAAGAGAAACGGTTTGAGTGAGATATTGTTTATTGATTTAGAGAATGAAAACTTAAACTTGACCAAATTACAAAGGCTGCCTATCTTAATTCTTTACACTTTTAAATTTTCTTAATCAATTTTACAAGTAAATACACTAGGTACTGCTCTAAATAAATGTAATACCCTAAACGTGATTCTTTTTTAAGCTTCATAAATAGGCAGTTGCACAAGTATTTTCCCAAAATAGTGCACTTCAAAGTTAAAAGTGGAATGAAGTACATTTGCATAAATATGAATATGAATAGTCTTCAGATAAAAAATAATTATTTTCGTTTATTATAAATCAAAATATTAAAAAAATCCATTTTTAGACTTTTTTCGAGATTTAAATTTCAGGAATAAAAATTATTTGTGAAATGTGTTTTCATCACACAAAAAATTTAAATATTTAACATACACAGTTTAGACTAGAAGAGAAACACACTAATGTGACAATCAAAATCGTAAAAAACAACCTTATATTTAGCGTAGGTATAATGAAACACTCAATCGATTTCGAGAGCAGCTAAAGGTCCCTCCTCATCAGGAGAAAGAAATACATAGAAAGAAGAAAATAGGAGAAGGATTCACAGAAACACGTAGTGCTTATCAGCACTGCACGTGGTTATAACTAGATTTTTAATCAGAGTTGCACTGGCCGCCTACTTTTACTGAGCCAGGCTGTCTGATCAAGCATAAAGAAATATTAGCGAAGTTAAAATAGGGAGCGAGGGGCAAATGCACATTAGGCTCAAAATCTGAACTTCAAATAATGGAAAGCAACCACTGAACGGATTTTTATACCCTCTGGTAGTACCAAGCGCGAGGAGGTAACGCCATCTATCGGCAAAAATAATTGAATTAAGATAGTAGAATTTTAAAGGCATTAGGAAGGACTGGATTGGACTTCAAATCATTAACTAAACTTTCTAAATCTTTGTGAATGTGAAAAGCCTCAAGAAAATCCAATTCGCCTATGGAAGAAGCCTTTTGGATGATTTTTGCAGACCCAAAATCAAAATTATGGTTAAAAGTCCAGCTATGATACGCTATTGAAGATTTGTTAATTTCGCCTTTTTTCACATAAGATTCATGTTCCTTCATACGAAACTTCAACGCTCTTTTTGTTTGGCCAATATATCTTAAACCACACTGACATGATATAGTATAAATTCCCCAAGAATTCAAGACAGAAACGCAATCTTTTAGAATCGAAGGGTGAATTTTATTAATAGGGGAGAAACCGACTTGAAAATTGAATTTCTGGAGAATCCGTGCAATTTTATAGCTAACAGAAGGATAAAATGGAAGCACGACAAGGTCATTGATATTATTTCTAACAGTAGAATGTCTTCTTTGATGGGAATCTGAAAATTTTTTGACGGCTTTATCAATAATCACGGGAGAAAATCCACGGTCAATCGCAACTGCTCTCAAATAATTAAGTTCATTGGTAAGCAAAGATTCAGAGGAACAAACTTTTAGCGCGCGGAAAACATAATAGTAAAAAGAAGCCATTTTTTGCTTAACAGGGTGGCATGACTTGGCATGGGGTGGTAAACAAACTGCAAAGGGTTTACGGTACACAGTGGTGCTAAAATCGGTTTCATTGCGGATTATAAGAAGATCGAGGAAGGGGAGGGAATTGTTGGATTCAATTTCAAGAGTGAATTGGATGGCTGGATCAATTGAATTCATAATAGATAGAATCTCGGATAAATCCTCTTTATAACCGTCAAAAAGTGCGAAAGTGTCGTCAACATACCGAATCCAAAGACGAAAAGATAATTTATCAAATAATTTCATCTCAAATCATCGCCCCTATAGAGAAAGCCTTTAAATTCTCCAAAATTTCGGAAACGCAGAAGGATACAATCCGCCACCTAATTACTCATAACGTTAATTTTAACAATAAATCTTTGGGTTCTAATCTTAGCAAAAAGGAAAATGAGATCTTACGTGAAATTCATTCTGATACTAATATCATTATCTCTAAATCTGATAAGGGCGGACAGATCGTTGTTATGGACAAACACACATATATTACTGGAGTCTCTAAATTGATAAATGAAGGCCCATACTGCTCGATCCCTAAAGATCCTTCAACTTCGGACATCATGAAAGTAAAAAGTGCTATTAAATCTTCCCACATTCTGCCAACTCAGTTGAAGAAATCACTTATTCCGCCTATTACTAATTGCGCTAGACTTTATGCTCTTCCAAAAGTCCACAAAACCGGTATTCCTTTTCGACCAATTGTTTCCAACATAGGTACTGCTTCATATCCTTTGGCCAAATATTTAGTTTCCAGATTTTCTCCTCTACTTGATAACAATATTCACACTGTAAAAAATTCTGTTGAAGTCATTGATAAACTTAAAAATATTTCCCCACTTCGTTCCATTATGGTTTCATTTGATGTCAAATCATTGTTTACTAATGTTCCGGTCGAAGGAGCACTAAATTGTCTTGAAACTAGGCTTCGGGAATTTCACTTCACACATACTGAAATTAATGAGTTGGTTTCGCTTACTAAAGTTTCTCCAAGTCAAACCCACTTTGTTTTCCAAAATGCATATTTTCGTCAAGTTGAAGGATTGGCTATAAGTAATCCTCTCAGTCCGGTACTTGCTGACATTTATATGCACTATTTTGAGATGAAATTATTTGATAAATTATCTTTTCGTCTTTGGATTCGGTATGCTGACGACACTTTCGCACTTTTTGACGGTTATAAAGAGGATTTATCCGAGATTCTATCTATTATGAATTCAATTGATCCAGCCATCCAATTCACTCTTGAAATTGAATCCAACAATTCCCTCCCCTTCCTCGATATTCTTATAATCCGCAATGAAACCGATTTTAGCACCACTGTGTACCGTAAACCCTTTGCAGTTTGTTTACAACCCCATGCCAAGTCATGCCACCCTGTTAAGCAAAAAATGGCTTCTTTTTACTATTATGTTTTCCGCGCGCTAAAAGTTTGTTCCTCTGAATCTTTGCTTACCAATGAACTTAATTATTTGAGAGCAGTTGCGATTGACCGTGGATTTTCTCCCGTGATTATTGATAAAGGCGTCAAAAAATTTTCAGATTCCCATCAAAGAAGACATTCCACTGTTAGAAATAATATGAATGACCTTGTCGTGCTTCCATTTTATCCTTCTGTTTGCTATAAAATTGCACGGATTCTCCAGAAATTCAATTTTCAAGTCGGTTTCTCCCCTATTAATAAAATTCACCCTTCGATTCTAAAAGATTGCGTTTCTGTCTTGAATTCTTGGGGAATTTATAGTATATCATGTCAGTGTGGTTTAAGATATATTGGCCAAACAAAAAGAGCGTTGAAGTTTCGTATCAAGGAACATGAATCTTATGTGAAAAAAGGCGAAATTAACAAGTCTTCAATAGCGTATCATAGCTGGACTTTTAACCATAATTTTGATTTTGGGTCTGCAAAAATCATCCAAAAGGCTTCTTCCATAGGCGAATTGGATTTTCTTGAGGCTTTTCACATTCACAAAGATTTAGAAAGTTTAGTTAATGATTTGAAGTCCAATCCAGTCCTTCCTAATGCCTTTAAAATTCTACTATCTTAATTCAATTATTTTTGCCGATAGATGGCGTTACCTCCTCGCGCTTGGTGCTACCAGAGGGTATAAAAATCCGTTCAGTGGTTGCTTTCCATTATTTGAAGTTCAGATTTTGAGCGTAATGTGCATTTGCCCCTCGCTCCCTATTTTAACTTCGCTAATATTTCTTTATGCTTGATCAGACAGCCTGGCTCAGTAAAAGTAGGCGGCCAGTGCAACTCTGATTAAAAATCTAGTTATAACCACGTGCAGTGCTGATAAGCACTACGTGTTTCTGTGAATCCTTCTCCTATTTTCTTCTTTCTATGTATTTCTTTCTCCTGATGAGGAGGGACCTTTAGCTGCCCTCGAAATCGATTGAGTGTTTCATTATACCTACGCTAAATATAAGGTTGTTTTTTACGATTTTGATACACAGTTTACTTCAACTTCCTGAACGTCTGATGCATGTATGGCTTTCGTGGATTTTCCTATGTATGACATGAATACGAACTACTCGCCGGTCTTATATACATTTTACCCGGTCGCCAAGCTATTTCTAGTACTTTCTGCTTCTGGAAATCACTGGAAAGCACGAGAGACGGATTACGGTTACAACTAACATAGTGGCCAATTACAATAATTCAATTACAGTACTTATTATGATGATACAGGGACAGAATCAAAATGTCGCCAAATGGTCTTCAAGTTTGGCGATTTCTTGCTAAATTTGGCTACAAAATCAGTTCCCAAAACTGTTGTTTCCTTGGCGATATCTTGCCATATCAGCGAGAGAACCATTTATTCAAAGTTAAGTAGACTTGGCCCTGTATTGTTATTTTTTTGGCAAGTTTCTTTCTCTAGATTTTCATATTACATTATACAGAAAAATACAGCATTCTGACATATAACTGCACTAAAATAATATATCTGTGTATGAAATTCATAACAAATATTAAGAAATACATAAACAAATTTTAAAAGTAAATTCATACATTCGAAATTAAGGAATAAACACTTAAAAACTGAAAACATATTAAATTTAAAATCCTAAATATTAACAACTGATTTCGCTGTTAATACTTAGGATTTAAAAGTCAAACAAAGAAAAAACTGCATTCTGTTTATAAGTCAAAGATTTATAAAATTAAATTCCAGTTCAATTGGTGTCATAATTGTGTTTGTGACAGTCATGTAGAATGGCTCGCTTATTTTGTATCAAATATTTCGCATCGCTGACATATTATTTATAATTCGTGTAATGAAATAAAAGTGTAGGAATACAGTCCATTTGTTGATTGATTATAGTTTGTGAAACATATTAAGTTTAAAGAACATTTATTGTTGGTCAAAAGTCTAGCCGGAGTGATAGTAAAGATAGTGACTGTTCTAAGTGTATTCTAACAACACAAATATGCATATGGTTGGTGAAAATATTCCTCCACTTTGTGAGGTAAGTGGATTTTGAACAAAAATTCGTTTAATTTGTTGTTAAATTTTAAGAACAATGTTGTAATACAGCATAGTATTCGATTTCATTTTAATAATAGTGTTATGTGATTTAAGAACAATTTCTGTTTTTGAATTGATCAATTATGAGTGAACTTATAACTTTTAAAACAAAAAGAACGGTTTTACGCAGGAGCGTTACTAATTATGTAAAGAAAATGGAAACTATTTTAACTGCAGATGAAATTAATTTAATAGAAGTAGAGGAATGTGTCGAATTATTGAAACTAAAAGAAATTGTGTTAAGAAAGCTTGATTCTGAAATCGAAAGTTTAATTACAGATACTAAAGAATTAGAAAACGAAATAGATAATGTTCAGGAGAACACAGATAAAATTTATTTGTGGAAATTTAAAGGTGAAAAAATTTAAAAAAATCAAAATAGTAAAAATAATTCTAATAGTGTAATTTCAGAACAGGTTCTTGACAATATTAAATTACCCAAGTTAACGTTACCGATTTTTGGTGGTAATATTACAGAATGGATAGCTTTTAAAGATCTTTTCAGTGCTTGTGTAAGAAAAGATACAAATTTATCTAATGCTCAAAAATTGCAGTATTTGAAGGCTTCGTTGAAAGGTGAAGCATATCGCATTATCGCATTATTCAAACCATACAAATTTCAGATTGTAATTTTTAAATAGCAGGGAATCTGTTAGACGAAAGATATTCAAATAAGAGAGAACAAATTTTTGCATATATTAAGCGTTTTCTAAGCTTACCAACTATTCAAAATGAATCAGCATTTGCTATTTTAAATTTAGTTGACAATATTAATGAAGTAATTCGTTCTTTAGAAGTATTGAATCAAACCATTGATAATTTTGGTGACACTTTAATGACTTATTTAATTTTGCAAAAATTAGACCCTTCTACAAAATTATGGTGGGAACGTCAGTTAAAATCTAATGAGATTCCAAAACTTACGACTTTAAATGAATTCCTAAAAAACTATGCAAGAACACTTCAAAATAGCAAATCAACAAGTAATAAGGTACCTAAATCTGTGTTTCAAAATAAGAATAATGTTCTGGTTGCTACTTTGGGTTGTGGTTATTGTAAAGAAGATCCTAGTTTAGCCAAATGTTAAAAATTTCTAAATTTATCGGTTCAGCAAAGGATAGAATTTGTAAAATCTAATCGTTACTGTTTTAATTGTTTATCTAATATGCACTTGCTCAAAAAATGCAAGAGTTTAAATACATGTCAACATTGCTTTAAGAAGCATCACAGTATTTTGCACATTGTAAATAATTCAAAGAATAAAACTCAGTTAAACAGTATATCTCCGCCTACGCAATCTATCCCTAAAAGAGATGAATTAACGAGTCCTAAGGACGTTTCAGCCACAGTTTGTGCCTCTCATTATGATTCGAATGCGAAAGGTAATCAAACCAGTCACATTTTATTGTGTACTGCTTTAATAAAAGTTCAAAATTCTGAACAACAGTTTGTGAAGTGTAGATGTTTATGTGACACTGGATCTCAGAGATCATTTATTTCAAGGGATTGTGTGAAGAAATTAGGAATACGAGTGAAAGATAATTCCATTTCTGTATCATGTCTAGGAGAATTTAATACTATAAGTAATGGGGAAGTCGACTTAGTATTAATTTCTCATTTTAAAAGTGATATTCGTGTATCAACATCAGCGTTTGTACTGGACAAGGTGACAGATAACATTCCCTATGTATCTTTGCCATCAATCATCTTCGATAACTTCAGTGATTTACAATTAGCTGATCCATTATTTTACAAGTCACAACCAGTTGACATTTTATTTGGAGTAAATGTATTTCTGCATTTAATGATGGGAGAAATTGTCAAACGTGGTCCTGATCTACCATTTGCTCTAAATTCGAGGTTGGGATGGATAATTTCGGGTACTACAAATTTTGAATCTACAAATTTTGAGCCAGTATATGTAAATCATTTGAATACAAACACAGATGAGTTAGTAAATTCTTTCTGGGAGTTAGAAAAGTTTCCAAATGTACAACCTTTAACAAATGAAGAAAAACTTTGTGAAGAACATTTTAGAAACTCGCATTTTAGAGACACATCAGGTCGTTATTCAGTTGCATTACCATTCAAACATAATAGAGATATTCTAGGTGACTCGCGTGAAATGGCGTACAGAAGATTTCAATACTTAGAGAAGAGGCTGTTATCTATGAAAGAAATTTACAACCAGTATATTCAAGTTTATGAAAGAGTACTTATTCACTAGAACACGTAGAATTAGTGCCAGACACAGATTACGAATTAGAGAATAAACACTATTATATCCCACATCACTTCGTGTTGAAGGACTCTAGCTTAACAACAAAATTGAGAGTTGTTTTCGATGCGAACGCTAAAACAACCACAGGTTTTTCTTTAAATGATACGTTAATGATAGGCCCAAAAATACAAAATGACTTAATTTGTATTTTACTAAGATTTGGACTTCATAACATTGCAATAACCGCTGATATTAAAATGATGTACAGACAGATAAAGGTTCATGAAAAAAATAGAGATTTTCAGAGAATATTATGGAGAGATAGCCCGTATAAACAAATACAAGTTTGTCGCTTGAAAACAGTTACATATGGAACTGCAGCTGCTCCATATCTTGCAACCAAAGTTTTGAGTCAGTTAGCAATTGATGAAAGGTTGAACTTTCCAAAAGCAAAGCATATAGTTTTAAGAGATGTTTATGTTGATGATATGTTAACTGGTGTAAAAGATAGTTCGGAAGGTATTGCATTGATAGAAGAATTGCAACAACTGCTAAAAAGAGGTGGCTTTGAGCTTCACAAATGGTCGACAAGTGAACCGTCATTGTTCAAAACCTCTGGCTTAACAAACACAGATAGTAACAATATTCATAGTGTAATAGAAGACAAAACATTGAAAGTTCTGGGATTGGAATGGCATCCGGACAATGACGAATTCAAATGTAATGTTGGTGTAATAGAGTATCAAAGTGTTCCGACTAAAAGAATTATTTTGTCATTCGTAGCAAAACTATTCGATCCATTGGGATGGATAGCTCCGTTTGTAATTCTCGCTAAAATGATACTTCAGCAATTGTGGAAATTACAATTATCATGGGATGATCTTGTAACAGAAGAGATTGATCGAAATTGGAGAAATCTATGTAGAGAAGTTAAACTTTTGAATTCTATAAATATACCTAGGAAAATTCTGCTACCTGATTATTTTCGATGTGAACTTCACGGATCTTGTGATGCGTCTGAAAGAGGTTATGCAGCAGTTATTTATATCAAAACTTGCAATAATTCTGACATTAATGTTAAACTCGTAACAGCTAAAACTCGTGTAGCACCATTAAAATCTACTACGATTACAAGACTGGAATTATGTGCAGCAGTGTTATTGGCACGCTTGATTCAGTCTGTAAAAGCTGCATTAGTTATAAATTTTGATTTATTGCAAGCTTGGAGTGACTCACAAATCGTGGTGTCATGGCTAAGATCAGATCCTCAAAAATGGCAAATCATTTTCCTATCCAATAGAGTTTCTGAAATACAATCCATCTTACCACCTGAGAACTGGAGTCATGTTGATAGAAAGGAAAATCCAGCTGATTGTGCTTCACGTGTGTTATTTCCTGCAGAACTACTATCTCATCAATTGTGGTGGAATGGTCCTTCTTGGTTAAAGTGCAGTGAGATTGACTTGTCTAAAAATATTCTTATAGATGAAGAGGCATTACCAGATGCACGTAAAACAGTCTCATTTGTAGTTTCTGAACCTGTACAGGAACTTGCTATTATATCAAATATATCTTCATTTCCAAAGTTACAACGCATATTTGCTTGGATATTAAGATTCATATCGAATTCTAAAGTAGCATATCTAGAAAGAAATGCGTCTTTTTTATCTAGTAATGAAATTCGAGCTGCAACTTTCTGTATTGTCCGAATAATACAGCGATTTCACTTTTTTACATAAATTCAATGTTTGGAGTTAGGAAAGGACTTACCTACAAACAGCAACCTCCTTAGCTTGTGTCCAATTTTAAATGACAACAAAGTGTTACGTGTAGGAGGAAGACTGAAAAATGCGCAACTATCAGAAAATGAAAAACATCCAATCTTATTACCTTCAAAACACAATCTGACAGAAATCATAATTAGACACTTTCATGTCAAATATCTGCATGCAGCACCAGAACTTCTTCTATCTTTAATTAGACAACAATTTTGGATCATACCTGCTAGATCTGCTATCCAAAAAGTAGTAAGATCTTGTATCACGTGTTGCAAACTTAGAGCTAAAACTGCAAGTCAAATAATGGCTGATCTACCGGAATCTAGAGTAACACAATCACGACCATTTCATCGAACTGGAATAGATTTTTCTGGAACGTTCATGATTTAACATCGTGCAGGACGTGGACAAAAATCGTTTAAATATTACGTATGCTTATTTGTGTGTTTTGTAATCAAGGCGGTAAATCTTGAAGTGGTAGAAGATTTGTCAACAAAGGCATTTTTAAGTGCATTGAAACGATTTATTGCAAGAAGAGGGAAACCATTTAAGATTTATAGTGACTGCGGTACTAACTTTAAAGGTGCAGACAAAGAAATCAGAAAATGTTTTTTGCAATGTAAGCAAAATCAAGAAATTCACAAATTTTTGTCTTTAGAGGAAATAAAATGGATATTCAACCCGCCATCATCTCCCCATTTTGGTGGACTATGGGAATCGGCAGTAAAGTCAATGAAATTACATCTAAAAAGGACTGCTGGTGATACTGTGCTGACCTATCCGGAATTTCAGACCTTGATAGCGCAGGTTGAGGCTTGTCTCAACTCTAGGCCATTGTGTCCAACATCGGCCGATCCAGATGATTTAACTGCATTAACATCTGATCATTTCCTAATAGGAACGTCTTTAACTGACATACCTGAACCAGACCTAAATTATAGTTCCTTCAATCACATTGACAGATGGCATGGGAGACAGTTTAATTTTCAGCACTTCTGGAAAAGATGGAGTCGAGAATACCTGTCTCAGCTTCAACAAAGACCTAAATGGCAAAAAAGTCAAAACAATTTAGAAGAAATTATGAACTGCTTCGCATATAATATTTTGCATTATTTTTCTTATGTTTATCTTTTATTACAGACTAAGAAGTTTCAAAATGCTCCAACTGTTGAAATCCCCTGGGATTTCAACGAGGGCCAGGATGTTTATGTGAGTATCGTTTGCTTCATTTTATTGTTGCAAACAGCGTAAATTCCTTTTGTTTTTCTTCCTTTAGTTTTGAACTTTATGTGTGGCAACAAGATAATTGATTGATAGAATTGTGTTTGTCAGCCATGTAGAATGGCTCGCTTATTTTGTATCAATTATTTCGCATCGCTAACATATTATTTATAATTAGTGTAATGAAATAAAAGTGTAGGAATACAGTCCATTTGTTGTTGATTATAGTTTGTGAAACATATTAAGTTTAAAGAACAAAAGAGTTATACGAGACACAGAAGCATCAGAGAATTATTTTCTCTCTGATCGATAATTGATTTCACGAAAGTCTCATCGAAGACACATATCAGAAGCAATGCCATCAATTTGGTTCTAGAGTTATAAATTGCTTTCTATCAGCTGAAGTTTTGACATCTGCCGAAAGAGTGGCATAGCCTGTCACGACATATCATTTTCCTTTTGAAAACATCCTTTAAATTACTCACTGCTGCTGCTAGACATCTCAAAATGTGCATGCGAAAACGTTTATTGATTCAGCGGGAAAATTCAGTAAAATTAGAAGAATTGGTTAAGAATATTTACTTAAGCAAAGATAAAAGAAACAGCAGAATAAAGAAGTATTTAAAAAATTGAAACTAAAAATTACTATAAAAATGGTGACTTCTCCAAAAACTGTTTTTTAAAAGACAAATAATGAATAAGGAAAAGGATGTTTGCATAAAGTTGTTCACTAATTGGTAAGAATGCTCAAATAAGGTAAAGAATTTCTTTTATTATATTTTATAAACTTCTCCTGTAGTAATGAGTTTGCATCTGAATGAAGAAGTTTCGGAGAGAAAGAATTGCAAAACTCAAAATCTTTGCTACAACTATTTTATGGAACACAAATGGTATAAAAGGGAAATTGCTATAACTGTAGTTTTCCAGAAGCAATACATTAACCATATAATAAAAGAATTAAAAATAAACGAGGAGAAAATCTGAAAGCTTTTGGATTTTATATTACGCCCAAAAGGGCGGTTTTTTTTAACATTTTGAGTGTTACCTTTATTTATTAAATATCATGTTCTTTGCACTTAAAACACATAAAATTCAATTCAGCAGCAATATTAAAAATATTTAAAAATAGCAAAACAGCATATCTTTAGAATTTTTGATACACAGTTATAAGCCCCTTAGATAAAAAGTTTTTTTCCGTAGAGTGTTGGCATTGCTCGCTTTGAAATCGTTGAAATCGTTAATCAAAATTTCGTAAAAAGTTTCCAACATTTTAAATAGATAATAAAAAAACCTCTAAATTCAAAATTAGGGCTTGCAATGCCTATGTTTGGCAGGAGGACAACATTATTCAAAATTTGATGCCTCTGGGTACCATTGTTTCTTCACAATGCGAGAAACATTCACGTATTCATGAAGATTCTTCATTATTTAGTTTCTTTAAAGATTACATCGTAATAATATTTGGTGGCAACAGTTTGAAACGTGAATCGACGCAAAATGCCTTAATAGTCCTTCTGGGTTAACTCCCTTTGGGCTTAAAAGCTATAAAATTTCACTCTTTTGTAATTTATTATTTTATGAGTTAGATGCGAAGAATATAAATGTTTTTTGTCGAAAATAACATCGATGAAATAATCAAAATATATAAATCGCCTCTATTAATAATGCAGCGATAAATATACGTAAAAATTCACGACGTATAGCTGAGTTAAAAAAAAAAAAGAAGAAAAAAATGTAGAAGAAAAATACAGAAATTGGTAAAATACAGAAATTGGTTAATAATAAATCAAATTCAACAAAGAGAAAATAAAATAGTAAATTTGAAGACAAGAACAGCAGTCATTACTACAGTTCTTCAAATTACGTATGAGAAAATAGCCTTTATCCACGCAACAAAAAATTCCTAATTGACATTCTAATTGAAATACAGGTATAGTTCTGTCTCCCTTTAAATTGTTTCATTACAACATACTAGGAATTATACGTAATTTCTCAAAAATTAGAATTCCACTGATATATAGTTTCCAAAAGATGCAGGACAAGTTAGTAGTCAGGTGATAAAGAAATTGAAAATTGTTTGTTTTAGAAAATTTAGTTGAACAGATTTTTTTATTTTTCATGGGATTAAGAAAGGGAAAATGGTAAAAAGTCCAAAAGCCAAATTAACTTTTTTTTATTGCATAAGATTCGCATGACCTCATAAAATCCCATCTTCTCGACCAACAATAGAATAAAAAAAGGAATTAATGTACATAAAAAAGTAGTATAATAATTGGAAAAAAATTAGTGCATTATATCAGGAAAAGCTGCTTGTTCCAGAATTGAAAGAAAATACAATGGGGCACCACATGCCCTCCTTGTACGGCCTATCAAATTATATATATCTTTTGCTGCAACTCATTTAAACTTCTCTCATCAAATTATTCCTCCTAATTAACCGATCCCTCAAGGCAATTTGAAATTCGCATCAAAACCTGCAAAATTTGAAATTAAATTTCCCGATAATTTTTTGTAGTACTGGAGTCAGACCTCTTATAACTTTATTTTTTCACGATTAATTAAACGCGCTAGATTTCATTATTTATCGAAAAAGATTTTTTTTTTAACTTGGAAGTGCCAAGACATAAATACTATCTTTATTTAAAATATTTCTGTAATTGGCAGTATATAAGTATGACCAATGATTGAGAAAATAAAGGCCGAGAAAGGACTTTTAAGCCGCATCAAGGGTTGGGTTAAAAGGTTTGGTACTGCCTATTCCAATAAAAAGGAAAGTACAAAACTAGATGTTATACACTGACTACCAATAAGTATTTGGACACCTGTGATAGAAAAGAAAAACTAACTTTATTCAAAATTAATAGTTGGTAGAGCCTCCACAAGAGGTAATTACAGCGTGGACTCTCCGGGGCATACTTTTCACAAGTCTTTGTATGACAGCTAGTGGTATTTTCTTCCACTCGGCTTGGAGAAGACATAGAAGTTCCTTCACCGATTTTGCACGGGTAGTGCACTTCTGAATTCGGTGATGCAACTCGTCCCAGAGGTTCTCGATAGACTCTAGGCAGGCCAGTCCGTTCGATGAACTCCATTTGCACCATACCAAGCCTTGGTTAACGTCGAAATATAACAACTGGCATTGTCGTCCTGAAAGTAACAGGGTTCCAAGCCGTTAAACTGCCAAAACGTAGGAAGCCTATTGGTCAACAAAAATAGTGCAGTAGGCATCGGAATTGAGCTTACCATGAATGGGGACCAAGGGTCCCAGCCCATACCAGGAGAAACATCCCCAGACCATAATTCCACCTCCTCCGAACTTGACTGTTGGCACAATGCATTCTGGCAGGAGGCGTTCTCCAGGTAGACGCCAGACCCAGACCCTGCCATCCGAACGGTAAAGGGTGAACCTTGATTCGTCACTCCAAAGAACACGTTTCCACTGATCTACGGTCCAATTTCGATGTGCTTTGCACCACATTAACCGAGCAGCGCGGTTGGACTTTGTGATAAAAGGCTTATGGGCAGCAGCGCGACCATGAAAACCAAGCAGATGTGCTTTCTTACGGAGGGTATTCATTGAAACAATACTCCCGGATGCCTGTTGAAACTCCTCGCGGATGAGGGCCATCGGTTGGGTGCGATTCTTCTGAATTTCTCTGGACAGCACTCGTCGGTCTCTATCTCCCAGTTTCGTTGGTCTGCCGACTCGGGGCACATTCCGACAATCACCGCTCACCTTCCACTTCTTAATCACATAGGCCACTGTCGATTTTGGGTACTTCAGATCGCTAGATATGTCCCTTAAGGATCAGCCACATTTGTGATACCCGATAATTATACCTTTCTCGAAATCAGAGAGCTCCGAACTGCGAGGCATCTTGCATGCGACTAAAGCCGATGCTGTTTCCTACACGATATATACCGGCGGAGTCCGTGACGTGCCTTAGGACCGCAGATATCGTCATTTGCTTAGGTGTCCAAATACTTATTGGTAGTCAGTGTAGCAGTTCCATACATAAAATTTCAATGTTGTACGTATTGAATGTCGTTTTCCACTTATGTGAGATACATAGGTATGTACACTGCGAAAAGAAAAGAGGGGACAGTTCTATATCTTCCGTTCTACTGGGCCGATTGACGAAATTCAACTTGCTTTTTTCATGTCTCGAAAGCGCGACTTAGGATATATATTAGATTTATATATAGCATTGTTCTAATATAGGCATTTTGACACAAAAATCTGAATCACATAACGGTTATTTTTCCATATTTCGATTCGACGACCCAAATTATGCCTAAATATTAAACTTTGTAAAATTTTAAGGCGAAATTTACGGAGAAATTCAAAAATTTATCTTGGCGTATTTTTCAGTTTTCGCCAAGAATAATTTACTAGGCGAATTTCTTACTTTATTGCAACGTATTTTCCTTTCCTTTTTCTTCATTGTGGACGAGCGGAAAAAAAGACATCGTTCATACTTTCAAATAATTTTAACAAAGGGCGTAAACCACATTTTCATTATCATCGCTTATAAGAAATACTTGACGTATTGATGTAAATTTACGTATGTCTTCGGAAATTTTGAATATACAACTTTAATTGTTTTGCAGGTAGGCTTAGAAATACATCCACTTTAAGATGATGGCAAAACTTTTATAGTTTGTAATTGAAAATGTTTTCGGAAAATTTATAAAAAATATTTAAAAACAGAAACTTAAAAAATAAATCATAAAATTAGGCGAATTTTGTTTGGAATGAACCTAAATTTCGAAATATTAAAGGAAAAATCAAATAAGTTTAATAAAAAAGATATTAATAAATATAAACCAAATTCAATTAACATTGAGGAGCTGAACGTTTAAGAGGTAATTTTTTAAAAACTACTCATGCCATTTTTATAAAACTTTATGGCTTATATTTATATTTAGATTCAACGGCTTAAATTAGCTTGGAATAATTTGAGCCGTTCAATCGAAATATGGAGAAAAAGTGGCATGTCATTTCAGAAACAGTCCGAACTTTGTGTCAAAATACCTATATTAGAACAATGCTGCATATAAATCTAAAACATTCTAAGTCGCGCTTTCGAGACATGAAAAATGCAAGTTGATTGTGTCAATCGGCCCAGTAAAACGGGAGATATAGAACTGTCCTATTTTTTTTCGCACTATACTTACGGACTTCATGGAAAGAGCTCTTTTTGTATAATTTTTCAATCTACTTGTATTTCACAATCCTTTTTACAAAAAAAAAAGAGTCTTTTACTATTGCTGTAAGTATGAATAACACTCGAAAAATCATCCAAATGGATTCCGGAATAATCGAAATGGATATTTCAGCTAAAATATGATACCCGAAAGTTTTCGCAATTACAATACAAGTAAAACCATGAGAGTAAAATTAATTATTTTCATTTATTAAATAGAAATATTCAAAATTATTACCGTCTTTTTAATATTTATTTAAAACCGATCATCCCAATAGAAAGATAAATGTAGTTATGCACTTGTCAAACTAGGAAAATAAATAGTCATAAAAAACGGAAACTTATCGAGATTCGAGCCCTTTCGAGATATTTGTCATCTCGAAACAAAAACATAAACTAGATATATCTTGAAATGCGTGAGAAATCTCAGTGGAGAACTTCATACCTATAAAAATAAACCAAGATAAATAAAAGCTTACTTTTAAATTATACCACATATCAAGTTTTATTTGATTTTAGTTTGTGATTTAATTTTTACTTACTGAATGATAAAGAAATGCCTTTTGGTTTTTAACTCAGCGTCAGCCCTTTATACTGTTCAGCTCAGCATTTATTACAACCAGAAATAGTTCACCATCTGTTGTACCTCCTAACTAACACCTGATAATAAATAATAATTGATAAAGAAGAGGTTTATAAACCCGACAGGTTCCTTAGTAAGGTTACATTTCAGATTTCGTGTCTTGAAAACGTAAGTACACTCTTTCATCATTAATATGTGCAGAAGTATATCAATTTAATGAATTGTGTTATTCGTGATCCAATATAATACTTTTAAATCAAGAAATTAATTTTTAAAATTAATGAATTATAATTCCTATTACATATAAGTCCCATCTGTTTAATAGATATACTGTGTTATAGACGAAACTTATTAATGTAGTATAATATCTATATGAATATTTAATTGAAAGTAAATGTTAACTGTCATAAACATTTATGGATGAAAATGGTCAATGTTTAAGGGGACTCATACACCTTAAACCCCTCATGATTTTCGAATATGTGACTGTTGCAAGAATTGGGATACTTTATTTATTTTAAAAGCAATTACTTCCAACTTTTTACAGCTGACTACATAATATAGCTGCTTTGGAAAATAGTCACCAGAAAGTTTGTGTTGCCACAAATATTTTTGTAATTTAATTCACTTTGTGACAAAATATTTCGCCATGTTTCCACTTTGCGCGCATGATATTTTAAAAATGGCTAATGGTACATACTTGAAATTGGATGGAATTCTTTACATGAGTACTATTTTCTAACTGAACCAACAATCTGATGAATATTTTAATATTGAAAAATTTTATGGACGAAAACATTACAAATTTTTTTAATAAAATACATTTTATAAACTCCACTCAAAAAAAAATAAATAAATAAATAAATAAATAAATAAATAAAAATTTAACGTGAAATGTTTAGAATTTTAGGCTCACAGTAGTTTTTAAATGTTATAAAAGCTATATATTAAATATGGAATTAAATTATGAAACAGAATGTTTTAAACTGTGCGCGCAAGTTGGAAACATGACGAAAAATGTTGTCACAAAGCGGATTAAATTATAAAATATCTGTGGCAACACAAACTTTCTGATTACTATTTCAGAAAGCAGCAATATTATGTAGTCAGCTGTAAAAGGTTGGTAGCAATTACTTTTAAAATAAGTAAGTTATCCCAATTGTTGCAACAGTCACCTATTCGAACATCTTATGGGTTTTAAGATGTATGAGTCCCCTTAAACGCACATTTCATTACCGTAACTTCTTTCTTTAGGAACAAATAGCTTTTGTTTTTATAACGTAGGCATCAGAAAAAATCATGCTTATTATTACGAATGTTAATATGCTTGCTTTGAATAAATGATTCATTAATTTTTAAGAATCGTTTAATAATTCCCTTTTAGATATTACGACTGTCATTTTCACTTTCGAAAGCAAAAGCAAAATCTAGGTTTGTTATTTGTATGGGACTTTGTTTTAGATAGAAACAGGGTTAATTAAAAGAAAGATGATAAATTTTGCACATTCAAATAGAAGAATGGAAATTAAAACTACCTGCTGAATGCTTACATAAATTCTGCACAAATTAAAATTATCTGATGAGCAATTGCTAATTTATTTAAACAGTAGTAATTATGGACGACAAATTCTCTCTGTTTAAGAAACACTTGTATCAGGAACAGAAAATTTCATGCTTACCAGTTTTGTTTTATGAGTGTAAAACTACACATTTCTAACAGAAAAATGAGGAAACAATTTTTTATGGTTTGCCTATAGGTAAGTGTCATAAAGGCTTGAAAATTTCGTTTAGAACTAAGGGAAAATCTAAATTGTTTTGTTAGAACACACGCTGTCATTTAGGGCAATAATTATTCAACTGTCATTTTAAATAATTAATTTAATTTTGCAAATCCAAGTATGATGCACTGACATCATATTGAGAAAACGTATACGCGTTTAAATGAGGAGCAGTAATTCTAAATCTTATGTAAAATTATTTTCAAATTACAGATCTAAGAACAATTCAGGAATTAATTTTCTCTATATTATCTAATTACGATATATATTAGTATCAACATGTATAAAATTAAAGTTTAAATTAAATATTCTTTTGTACGCTGTCACGAATCTTTATATTCTAATTTAAAACGAGTAAAATTATCAGTGTTTAATCCTTTGCGGCACAGTGTGTCCGGTTTGGACACACCTAAAAATTTCCTTCTGCACAGAAAAATTGAATGAAAAATGATTTATAGGTTACTATACGTTACTCTGAACGTCTTTATTTATAGTAGATTGCAGCTCAACACAAACCAGTCCATATATTTTAGCCATGTTTAGTTTTTTAAGACCCTCATTTTTCAAAGAAATCTTCCAGAGTTTTCTAGGGTATAAAAGGAATTGTTTGAAAAGAAATTTCTATGTTATTTTTTTGGCTGTATGCTAATCTCCTTATTCTATATTAGTTTTAATTTTTTACCTTGAAATCTTGTCTAAAATCAAACGGCGAACCCTAGGTGTGCCCAGAACGTGCTCACCGATAATTTAGGACAACTGAGAGTCTGTATTCTTCGTTTCTCCGCAGTTCATCGGTCAGTTCATTGACTTAAAAAGATAAGTTCTATCTTCACAAAATTTTACTTTGTACTCCTCTAGGCCTAATTAGATTGCCTACCGTTTTTTAAATAAAAACTCCAACTTTAAAAGCTAGCGTGCCGAAAGGATTAAAAAAATATTCATTTTATAATGTTGAATGAACTTTTAAAAATCTAGTCGCAATTTCTCCTCATTCTATACAAGTTTAGAAGGAAGTGTGTAAAGTGTTTGATTTGCATAAAATACCTTTAAATACTAACTATTTTGTTATAAAATTGTTTAATAGGCTCAAATCTTGGTATCCATAGAATCCCTTCATGTTAGTTATTTGCATAAAAATTCAAATTAACATAAATTTATTCTTATTATCTGAATTCAAATAATCTCGTCGGGAAACGGATTCGAGAAACTTCTGCATGACAATACTCGAGTTAAAATCTGCCTGGATTTATAGTTAATAATTTGAAGAAATTCGTGTTTCATTAGTTCTTTCTTTGCCATAGCAAAAGTACTTTATCAGAGAAAATTTTTTATTACATAGGCAGCGGGTTTGAAGGTAGGAGATACAAAAGATGAAAGACAATCATAACAAACATAACTTTAATAAAATTCAGCAAAATTAAGCTTTAAAGTGAATTTATTAATATTGCTGAAATACAAAAATACTATAAGCCCATTAATGTTCCACATCATCCATAGAGATGACATAAAATGCATCTGTTAACGTCCATCTACCGCGAAAAGACCGGGAGAGGTCTAAATCATTTAAGTGTGTTTCAAAAACCTTCATTTTTTGGAAACGTCTCTTAAAACTGCATATAGCCTCGGTATTGAGACTGGGATCTCAAACAGCACAAATTGCATATTTTTATGCGTATCAAAGAAAGCAAATATTTTCCCTTACCAGATTCTTAAAAAGAGTATTGCAACTAAGATTATAATAACCAGACGAGCATCGGTGCACGAGTTCCTAAAGATTGTAGAATTTCATTTGTTTTGGTAACATAGGCTAATTTAGGACTTCAAACTTAGACTCTCAGCGAGTTATCGCTAAGTTTTGGAAAGTGTAGCAAAGACGTGCTAAGAGTGTAAAAGACCCTTTCATTAAGACTCAATCAGTTGAACAAAATGCACACCCGTTGCTTACAAATCAGCCACCATTTATGGCGTGAACTCAAAAGAAGAGTTTTAAATTGAAAAAAAAATATCTAAGTAGCTGTTAGCGAAAGGCTACGGTTAGACATTTAAACCCGCAAGTTGGCTACTAACATACACCGGCGGGACAGCTGTATCTGCGAGAATCAAGCAACGGCGTAAACAGAAATGCTTATCATAGAATAACAGCTAATAATACGGCGTTCAAATGGTAGAACACGATCTGACTGAACCAATCTCAATCCCTCTCTCAAATATATGCTAGCTAATTATGATACAATTACACACCAAACAAGTACTAATTTAGAAGTCAAACAACAAAAATCAGCGTTATATTTTCAAATTTTCAAAGAACTAGTTTCGATGGTTTTACCGAACCATCATCCTCAGCTGCAAAATGCATTTTGCACTTTTGCAGCTGAGGCTGATGGCCATGTGAAAATATAACGCTGATTTTTGTTGTTTGACTTCTAAATTAGTACAAGCTAGCTAATTTGCATTCTGGCAGGAAAACCGGCAGAGAGAAGTGACGGAACATAAAGTGATTGGTTTATTAACATACTATACAGATTTTGACTACAAGTTACAAGACTAAAAGTTCTTTACAACGTGCCGAATTAAGCAAATTGTTTGTTTGAATCCAGAATTACCAAATTTTTCACATAGAATATAAGTCGTTAAGTGCATCAAAATTCAGGTATGTTATCGTTTTACAGCATGCAGCATTTTTAAAATGAATTTATATCACTGCTATATGCTAAATTTATTTTTCTTAATAATATAAAATTATTTAAACCATCATTTTTAACCTGAGCTATTGCATTCTCATCAGTATTTTACAACCCATTTAGGAAAATGAAGGTCTTTTTGCTCCTCCTTTTGGTCGCTGCGGTTTCCGAAGCTAGGGTCTGCGTACTGACGTGCAGCAGAACAGTATGCGTTCTTCGGTGTCGCTCTCCTGGTCTCGAGTAAGTAAAATTAAGCTTATAATAAATAAGACATTTTTATAACAGTTTTTCAAAGCCCGTTTTAAGATGCTGATTTTTTTAATACATTGGTCACACAGGGTATTTCTTCAAATGTCTGTAGTGTCCATTCTCAGTGTCACAGGTTGGCTTCAAACATTTTATCTGGGGTTTGATAATTCGAACTGCAATGCTCAGTATTGATAAATAAGTCTTTTGATGTAGAAATGTTTGTATTTAAAAAAATACCTGTGGTTATAGATTTCCTAAATATTTTGTCTATAGATTTTACGGGTGGTCAAACTATAGTTCAGAAGCACTCTTAGTATGATATAGAATCGATGACTTCGTTTTCATGGTTAAGGGGATTCATACACCTTAAAAACCATAAGATCTTCGAATATCTGACTGTTACAAGAATTGTGATAACTTATTTATTTTAAAAGCAATTACTTCCAACTTTTTACAGCTGCTTACATAATATAGCTGCTTTCTGAATAGTAATCAGAAAGTTTGTGTTGCCACAAATATTTTTATAATTTAATCCTGTTTGTGACAAAATGTTTCGTCATGTTTCCAACTTGCGCGCACAGTTTAAAACATTATGTTCCGTAATTTAATTCCACATTTAATACATAGCTTTTATAATACTTGGAAACTACTGTGAACCAAAAATTCTAAGAATTTCATATTAAATTTTTATTTTATTTGGAGTTGAGTTTATAAAATATATTTTATTAAAAAAGTCTGCAATGGTTTCGTCCATGAAATTTTTTGATATTTAAATATTCATCAGATTTTATGTTCAGTTATAAAATAGTGCACATATAAAGAGTTCCATCAAATTTCAAGTATGTATCATTACCCATTTTAAAAATATCATGCACACACGGTGGAAACATGACGAAAAGTTTCGTTACAAAGCGGATTAAATTACAAAAATATTTGTGGCAACACCAACTTTCTGATTACTAGTTTCCAAAGCAGCTATATTATGTAGTCAGCTGTAAAAAGGTGGAAGCAATTGTTTTTAAAATAAATATAATAGTCCAATTTTTGCAACAGTCACATATTCGAAGATCATAAGGGGTTTAAGGTGTATGAGCCTCCTTAAGACATATAATTTCTGTTTAAGGAGATATCTCTAGTTGTGCTTCACCATATTCCAACAACTATAAAACTACAACAATTCTACTGGCAGTGGCTTTGCAGAATTTTGGCAATTCCAGCGTATGGCAAGATACAACCTGCTTTAAGTGCCCCTAATGGGAAGAGATAAGCAAAATATACAGGTATCTTCTCGATCAAAAATGTAGTGTAGTAAGCCAAAGGGTCCTGTTGATTTTGAAAGTACAAATAATAAATGTTCATGAAAGGCGCCGCCCAGTCGGTATAATATTCAGGGAAGCTGACTGCTATGCCGAAAGGCCTTGTTTCGAATCCCGGAGAAGGCATGGTTGTAACTGTACGTCCCCTTCATAGGAAAGGCGATGGTGGCCCACCTATTAGGTGCCTCCATAATAAAGAGACCACCACATCCGGCCTTGTGTAGATTAATGAACTGGGTTACATTTGTAATTGTTCACAATCTGCCATTGGAAACAAAAAATGTTCATGCTCCTGACTTCCAGTCTCGTTAAAAACAGACATCTTAGATGATGTTGCGAAGTTTCGTTTCTGTTTGAGTTGCCCATGTTGATTGAAAAATTATGAAATTAAATTTATGATAACTGATTTTCAGTCAGAATCACTAACCATAATAATACTGAAAGATCTCGTTGAAGTTCCTGTTGAAAGTTCCTATCAAAGATCCATCCCGTTTGGCTGCTTTGATAATCAGAAAATGTTACTTAGATCTAAAAATTTATTAATTTTTTAAAATTTTATAATAAGAAAATGTAAATGCTGTTCGCTTGATTTCTCACCTCCGAACACAGACAATTAAACGACTAATTGAACGTTAAATTGCTGTAATCACTTCACTTTACCAGTCGTCGGGAGAGGCGTGAAACATATCATCTTGGGTGTGAAAAGGGAAGATTTCTGTGTTCTCATAGTACGTAGTTCTAAACAGAGGTAAATACATAGTGTATTGAAAAATGCCAGCTTTTTCAGGTGTAAATGACTTCTTAATTTTAAACTTCTCCTTCCGTAATTTTTCATGTCTCATTTATAGATTAATACATTTTGTATGAATATGTTACGGTGAAACACCGAAATCTGGAGAATGTCGACATTCACCGGTGAATATCAACATTCACATAGTCGCTTAGTGTATGTCCGAAATATTTTCCAAATACTCTTATTTCTGAATTACAACGGTAAATGTTGACATTCATCATGTGCCAATGGTGAATGTTGAACATATAAGAATATTATATTTTCTTCTCCGTAATTCAGTCTCGAAAAAACGCACTTGAGACTTAAAATAAGAACATAAGAACTTGAAACACACAGTACATTCAAAATGAGAAAGGAAAATAATAGAAGTTAAAAACTTAATAAATTATGTGATTCCAATCTTATTTATTGCAACAACATAAACTATTATGACACTTTGAATTGCACAAGAGGTCCTCGCTTTTACAACTGCATTTATTTGTGGAACACTTCCTTTTGCAATGACAGCGTGTACATATACTCCTCTCTTTTCGACCTACACCAGAGCATATCTGTGATTGTCGACATACACCGGTGAGGGTCCGAATGTTCAAGAATGTAGTGCAATATTCGATCTTTCACCAACGCATTTGGTGAATGTTGACATTCTCCGGTGAAAGTCGACATTCTCCAATTTTGGTCTTTCACGGTAACAAATACACACCCAGCTCCATAAGAATAAGAATAAATTGAAATAAAAGCTTATTTTAAATAAATTGTACTAATCCTAATATTTAATTTAGGAATTTATTATTTACTGAAAATAACTGCTATATTTTAATATTCCAATAAGTTAATAATTATTTGAACAAGTGGCTTATTTCAGTAAATAATGTTAAGTGAAAATTTAAACATAGTCATTTAGCAAACGTTTAAAGAAACTAATGCAGACTAAATTCAAAATCAATTCTGTGAAGTAAATCTTTAGTTTATGTTGTAGTTGAAACCTGAAGCCTTATCAGAAATAAGCTTGATTTTGTATAAAATAAAACACAATACTTATACAAATGCAAATAAAAGAAAATTTTAAAATAATTTCTTTCCTTTACCGAATTTGTCATCTAAATCACGATTTTTCTTTTCTTTTTAGAAGTTACTCGGTTCCATATGATGTATTTAAGTAAGTAAAATATTATTTTAATCAACTTAAGTATTTGCAAAGAAATTTAAAATAACACTCTTAAATATGCTTTGAGATCTTGTTATATGAAGGGAAAATGACACCAGAAGTTGGCGTTATTCACATAAATGCAATTACATTTAAAGCTTTAAATCTTTTTACCGCATTTACTGCTTATGTATTAATTTTTTATTGTGAGAAACATGCAGGTCCATCTGATGCATTGAGGTGTATTCTGAATCATTTAATTTTAAAAATGCACAAATTCGCAACAGTACGAATGCATTATTTATAGAAAATGATGGTTCAGTTGTAACTTTTGAAACTCATTCCCTAATTATAATTGTTTAGAAAAGATCGATCTCAGATTTTATAAAAGAAATTCGACATGAAAAACGAACTTCAATTAAGATTGATTTAAATTAATTTTTAATTGAAAACACCATTTTGTTACTTTGATTTCGACTTCTTTTTAAGTGCAAATTTTTTATCAGAGAAATCACTTTGATACGTTTGATTTAAATTTTGTATGTTTACTTTTACTTCGCAAATTATTGCTTAGGCATTGGAAGTACTTAAAAAAATTGTTCAAATAATTGCAATGACGGATATTTATGATGGATTTCGCACTGCACTGCATGAAGAATTGCTCTCAATGACTTTTTATTAGCGGTTTCCTTCATGCTTGAGGCCCACCAGCGGCCGAACGGTAACGTCGCTTAACACTGGTAGTTCGGTCTGAGGCTCGAATCCCGCGAACGGGCTGGCTGCATGGGTGTTTTCGTGGTTTTCCTCATGTGTAACGTGTATACCAGCCAGTTCACCTTAAAACGTCCTCAACGGAGGCGTCCCTCCCTTAAGGCAGATAGCCCTCGAGTGCTTTGCCGTAATCTAATAAACCAACCCTCATGTTAAAACCTTTTTTGTGTATTGTTTTCATCGGCAATTTTTTCTGACAAAATTTTTATCTTTTTAAGTATAAGATAATAACTTTTATCTATTTTGCGCATTTAAATAAATTAAGCAATTTCTGAACCGATAAATTTCAAGGTTATTATCATTAAGCAGAGAAGCAAAGGCAAACGGAATCTAAAAAGCAATTCAAAGTCTTTTACTAAAATAAAAAGATAATAATTAAAATATATGTGCTGTGTTGAGCCGTTTTATTACTTCCTTATTTTATATAACTAAAATGCCGTAGCATGACAGTTTTATTTGAACTGTAATTGAAACGGGTTCTCTGTTAACGCAAGTATAAATAATTGCATTATTCCGTTTTACTGAAATAAGAGTACTTTGGATTTTATGCTAACAGAAAACAAAAAATATTTTATTCATTACGATATTGTAATCAGCAGTGGAATAAAATAGAAGAAAACGGAATTCATTCCTTTATTTCTTTATAATAATTTGTAATGTTAGAAGGACAATTGTTATTACAATAAACTTTGACTATCTTAAATACAAGGTTGAATTTAGATTGCTATCATTCGGGTGCCAATAGAAAGATGTTTACTGGTAATTTATTATTTGGATTTAATTAAAACAAATATCCTAAACTAGGAAAAAATCTCAGTTTAAAAAAATCACAAATAGTTTTTAAAACCGCATAGTTTAATTCTTGAAGCAAAAAAGCTGGGGGGCCATCAAAAAATTTAATCAAACACTTTTTTTTGATGAGGATTGCTTATTTGTAAATCACTTCGGTTTCCACAATCGAATTTATGCAACAGACGTAATTATATCAGCAAAATATGGGCACATCCACTAAAGTATCACCGAAATATTTTCAAATTACGAATAAAAATTACGAATAAAAAATTCACTCGCTATCAACGAACGGATATCTTCTGCGGACAACAGTTCATTTAGCAGCGAATACATAACAATTTGACTTCTCATGTTGAAACGCATTTAATTTCAAGTCTAGTTTCAAAATTTGATGTAAGTTTTTTAATGCAGGAAAGTATACGCAGGTCCATATCAAGTAGTAAGACATGAAACACAAAGTTTAAAAATCTCATAAAAATTTAAAAAGAAAAGAATATTTTCACGGAATCTTTATCCTTGCAGATCTAACTCAAAATTAAAAATTAATCACCTAAATCTTGAATATTAATGGCCGAATTCCTGTAACAAGCTCTACTAATATGGCTCCAATTATGTAATCCGTTCAAAATCATGTTTCTCTTCTTCTCTTTGCTAGATTTGCTGTATGATTATTAAATTTTCTAGAAGTATATGCTCATATAGTATATGGAAATTATTTATGCATTTAATTGAGTGTAATGTCAGGTATCAGTGTGAAGAAACCCTCATGGCCCTCATAATCGCCCTCATGGCTAATTATGTATTCTTGTAGAAATTTTGCATTTTTCCATTGTTGGAAAATTCGACAAGCGCATATTTTAAGGTTGTTTAAGGTAAAATATATCATAATTTTTTATCAAAACCATTGGCGCTTGGAATGCAACGAAACGAATGCATAGAAAAATGGCGACACTGTTTCAATGAAGGATTCTTATAAGCATAACTGTCTGAAGAATGATTTAGAGAGTATTGTATATTCTGAAAATTTGGCGACTTCTGTTAAGATGGTTGCGATAACGCGTAAGTACTTACTTTAGTTAAGCATTTCAACGATGGATGGCATTAAACTATTAAAATTGGGCAAATCTGAAATTTCAGTTCTTATGAAAGAAGGTATGTAAATGAAATGACAGAATGATCGCTACATTATCAATAGTATTGCAATATGCTTGCAAGTTTAAGCGTGTAATTGATTTATAATCTTAATTTTCTAGTTGTAATCGTAATATGTGAATCCTAAAAGCGTCATTTGTGGGTAAAATATTAAACTATATTTATTCTTACAACACAAAGAAAAAAATCTGATACGGACACCATATGACTTCCTTATACGAGCTGCTAAATTACACACATTTTGTTTTCTCCACATCATTTAAACTTATTTCCTCGGATTTCATTATAGATACAATTCTCATTCAAACAGTTCAGTTCAGTCGGGTCAAGTGAAAAATACAGGTTCAGGTTAAGGTGGAAATGTAGTGGGACACTCAATGTTTACTATAAGTAATGTACGTATAGTCCCACTACACTTCGGTTTATTTTTAAAGTAATATTCAAAATAGTACATAGTATAATATAACACATAATATAACATAATATAACAGTATAAATAGTATGTCGATATTTTGATTGATATATCTATTAGATATAATTATAGTAGTTATAACAGGTATAATAATAGTAGGCTAACAGTCATAATTTATAACAGTTCATAATAGTTCCTTGAGATAAAGTTTATTATATGAATCTGTATCTTCTTCCTCTTCCTTTTCCTTTTTTATTACTATATCATTATTGTTGCAAGGGTTTGTTTTTAAGATAATTAGATAATAAAAGTTTTAGATGAATTGCAGCTTCAAAAATGAATTTTGACATTAATTACATTAGTGTTCACATAAATTTTTGCCTATTGAAGATAGATATTTGATTGTATTTTCTATTTTATTTTTTAAATGTTTGTTGGTAATTGCAAAACGAAGGAAGGCATTGATATTTGAATTAGGCAATTTAATATGAGTTGACTTTGTTAAGGGACATTGAGTAATATAATGGATTGGGTCACCTTTATTTCCACATACACATTGCTCAGAGTGTGAGATGTTGAATCTGAAGAAGTATGTGGGAAATGGCCCATGTCCAGTTAAAAAGCGGTTTATATAACCATTGACCATTGTACATGTATCATTTACATGAGATACTATTTTATGTAATTGTCTAGTTAATAGTGAAAAATACATAAAAATTCAGATCGTCTTCATTAAAAATTGCAAAATAAAGAAAAAATTAAAACACCACAAAATTTAAATTAACTTAGGTCCCGCCGGGAAACAGACGCTGAAGTAGGTATACTAACTGACTTAATTCATTATATTACATTAAAGTAAACAAATAGTAGCTTTGTTAGGCCTAGCGTCTTTTTAAAATTGTTAATAATTCTAAATTGGAATTATAAGGTTTATTGTAATGGTAAATTATAAGATTATATGTAATGGTAAATTATAAGATTATATGTAATGGTAAATTATAAGATTATATGTAATGGTGAATTATAAGGTGAAATATATTGTAAAGGTAAATTATAATAATATTTGCTTAACATAATTGCAAGCAAAATCTCGATTTCAAATTCCATTTCTTACTCTTTTTTATAACAACCAATTAAATATTCTTTTCTTTTTGTAGGAATTACACTGGAACATATGAAGTTTTTAGGTACGTAAGCTATTACTTTAAGCAATCAGTAAAATTAATAAACTTACAAATTTAATATTTCTGGAAAATAATATTAGACCCATTTTAAAAACATATGCATTTTTAAAAAACTAAAACTCATTAAAGAATTTTCTTTGAATCTTGAAGAATAATGAGATCAGGAAAAAACAATATTGGCACAACTACTGAAAAAGTTTTTATCTGAAATTCAATTTCTTGAATTTATTGTTTCATACTTATTTATTTTTCATTATAGGAATTTCACAGGCCCTTACAAGCATTTAGATGCGTAACTTAAGTCATTCCTATTACGCGTGCTGTCGTAAGCTAAATATTCGCAGAAAATAATTATTTATTGTCAATTTTTATATTTTTATAACAATTCGTAATCGTTAAATTGAATTTTTATTAAAACTTTTTTAAGTTTTGAAGAAAAACCTGCATCAGCGACGTATTGTATTTTACACAATTTAATATCCATGTAAAACTGAGATGAGGTTTTTAAATTCAGCTTACGTTCGATATGTCTTAATTTTGAAAAGTATTTGCCTTCATTGAGCTTATTGCTTGCAAAACTATTTTTGTCAGGAATTGCAAAGAGCTTTATGAAATATATATACAAACAGTATATTTTTAAGGAATGTGTATATTTCGAACATTCACGAATTTAATACACAATAACGCACACCGTAGACACAATAAGAATAATTAGTATTCACGAATTTATTCATTGTTGAAAATAACTATTTAGTAATTTTAAAATAAATTTATCATCATTTATTAACGATAAATTTCTTAGTATTTTGGAATAATTATTATGTTTCAAAAATATATTTATTTTATATAACGCAAATTAAATAACGTTTAGTTTATTAATATTTTGCAATCATTATGATGTTTCAAAAATATATTTAATTTATATAACGTAAATTAAAATAAATGTTTTACTTAAGTTTTTTACTTTAATTCAGTTCTACATATTTGTTCGGATTTTCTATTGTTTTTAGCATTTTATTTTACTTTACGTTATTTCTTTTCTTTTAATTTACTTTTTATTTCATAGGAACTTCACATTCAACAACGAAGAATTTACGTAAGTAATTTATTGAGCTTATAAATTAATATTAGTGAAAATTGTAAGAATTCTTGAGTTATTTAAAAAAAAACTGGTATGTGTGGTTTTCGAATATGTACACTGATGAAAAATGGAATACCAACAAA
Organism: Stegodyphus dumicola; assembly: GCF_044657685.1. NCBI lineage: Eukaryota > Metazoa > Arthropoda > Arachnida > Araneae > Eresidae > Stegodyphus > Stegodyphus dumicola. Next base: position 8,133,999 of record NC_140773.1, read on the forward strand.
ACAAAGGATGCTTGCGAAGCGTCTTTAAAGATCTGAAAGATAACTTGTATTCATATTTTGCACTAGACGATAAGGAGGGCCACTATCAACAAGGAAGTCACGTGCGCTTTAAATACACTTCGTGTGCCTTATTTGCTTCTCGGATTGGTTTGTGTCAAGAATTGCTTTAAGAAGGAAGAAGGAAGTATCAGCAGTTTAATCAGTTTGAATGAGCTATATATCCACTGCGTACGCATATTGGCAACGGCGGTTATGCAGAGTAATATCTCAAGAAGGCAGGATTCCGCCCGTCACTCAACCGTCGAAGGCCGAATGCGCAGCATGTCTGTAGTTCATCGCACTGCATCTGCAGCAGACAGTCAAGCTCTTGTGGCACAGCGAACTGTAACAACGGATTATTTGAGGGAGGTCTTCGAGTTAAGACGCCTGTAGGGGCCATACCACAGACTCCAAATCCTCGCCATTTGCGACTTCGTCAGTGGGAAGCCAGATTTCCTCAGAGAGCCCGTAGTGGAGATCTGTTGTGTTCTCAGATGAGAGTCGTTTTTGTCTTGGTGCCAATGATAGCCGTATGTTGGTTGGAAGAAGACCAGGTCGGCGACTGAAGCCAAGCTGTATTCAGCGTAGACACACTGGACCTATACCAGGATTTATGGTATGAACAGCAATTCGTTATGACAGCAGGAAAACTTCTGTCGTTATCCCATACATCTTGATAGAACATTTGTACATCGGACTGGTGATCCGGTTGTACTACCATTCCTGAGCACTATTTCAGGGGGCATTTTCCTACAGAATGCTCCTCCCTATACCCTAATTATCAACCTGTAAATTACCAAAGAGTGTCCACATGTTGCCTCAGCCTGCAAGGCCATCCGAGTTCTCCCCCATCAAGAACATACGCTATATGGTTGGGTGATAAATTGAACATTGCCCGCAATGGCACGGACCGTTGCTGATTTGAATAGAAAAGTACAATTGGTATGGAACTCCATGTCACAAAAGGACATACGTTATTTATATGACAAAATGCATGTGCTTTTGCCTGCTTGCATTCACCATCGTGGCGACTACAGTGATTATTATTGTATCACCATTTCAGATTTGAAATAACTCCGCTTGCGCATACTTTAACTTGTAACCTTGTAACAAAATGAATCAAGTAAATTTATCCATCTACGCAAATATTTCTACTTTAATTCTTTCCTCTAAACTGATTTCTTGGAATTGGGTGACGGTATTTTATTTCCATCATTTTAGATATATAGTATGTATATATGTATTAATAGCAAGGAAAGACGGAGCAGCGTCGATGCGTAATAGACACGATAGATCGTAGATCCATTTTGAAGAGGAAGAATTCTGATTGCGTAGTATGCTAATATGTTAACTTCGCAGTATCTAAACAACTTGACAGTCGAGGCAGTCTTAATTCAATTTTTTTTGCAACAGGCATTTAGTGTCGACAGTTCGCTTGGCACTCTCTCTAGTCGTGCATATTTAAGAACATTTACATTTTTGATAATATTGAGATAGGAGGCGAGCTTAGCGAAATTGAGTACAAGCATTGCACAGGCATAAACTATAGTGCGTAGTTACCCAATATGGAAGCACAGGAAGAGAAAAGATTTGGTTTGAGTTAAAAGTTTCAGTTCCCAATTATTATGTCATCAGTGCTGCGCGGACCATGCAAAAGGGGGTGATCTAGAAGTTGCGCAATCCAGAGAAGTTGTTACGATTTTTAGAACAGAGAGGGAAAATTAAAGGGTTACCCTTTAGTTTAAATTATAATTTTGATTTACATGTTTTTATCTTATAAAAACTGATTAAAAGGCATATTCCTTCCGAAGGAGGATATAACTAAAAGCTTAATTTGATACAACTGTAAATAAGTTTTTTTCCTCATACTCAGTTTCTTTAATTTTTTTATAAACATTCATGTTTTCCTTCCAGGAATTGCAAAAGTCTGATTAAATTATTCATATTATTTGAAGAATTATGAATTTATCCATTTGAGAATATAAATGAATTCAAGATATTTTAAAAAAACTTATGATATTAAACTGAAAAAACTGACATATCTAGTAATATATATGTCTTGCTATTTAATTACAAGCTGCATTTCTATGCTTTTCATGTTTTTAACGTTTATGCATTGCTCTTTTCACTATAGGAACACCTTTACTGTACCATATGAAGCAGAAACGTAAGTCATTTATTACTTAAAAAATCAGTTATTTTAATTAAAACTTAGTTAAATATTAAACTTAGTAATTAAACTTAGTTATTAAAACTTAGTTATTTTAATTAAACTTCCACAGTAGTTATGCGCTATTCATGGCTTTAACGCTCATGTATTATTTCTTCCACAGTAGGAGCACTTTTACTGTACCTCTTAAAGCAGAAACGTAATTCACATATCATTTAAAAGATTTAATTCATTTAATTAATACTTGTAGCTCTGTGCTTATCATGACTTTAACGCTCATGCATTATTTCTTTCACAGTAGGAGCACCTTTAGTGTACCTCATAAAGCAGAAACGTGAGTCACATAGCATTTAAAAAATTAATTCATTTAATTAAAACTTGTAGTTCTGCGATGTGCATGATTTTAACGCTCATGTATTATTTCTTCCACAGTAGGAGCACTTTTACTGTACCTCATGAGGCAGAAACGTAAGTCACATATCATTTAAAAAAATTAATTGATTTAATTTAGACTTGTAGTTCTGCACTTCTCATGGCTTTAATACTCATGTATTATTCATTTCACTGCAGGAGTACTTATAGTATATCGAATAAAGCAGAAACGTTAGTCATATATCATTAAAAAAGTTAGTTAATTAAAATTTGTAGTTCTGTGCTTTTGATGGCTTTAACGCTTATGTATTATTTCTTTCACTGTAGGAGCACATTTACTTTACCGCATAAAGCAGAAATGTTAGTCACATATCATTTAAAAAAATTAGTTTATTTTGATTACAAGTTGTATTTCTGTGCTTTTCATTGCTTTGTAACGCTTATTTATTACTTCTTTTACTCTAGGGGTACTCATACCCTACCGCATGAAGCAGTAATGTAAGTCTATAATAATTTAAAGAAAACATTTTATGATTCAGAAATGTATAAGTTTACTTTTTATAGCGATTACTATTCTTATGTAATTAAATTTTAGATATATTTTTTACAGAAATATATCTTTTTAAATATATGAAACAAGCATTTATCAACATAAATGAATGTTTAATTTAAATTATTTCCTCTTGCATTTTAACTGTCGTTATTTATTAGAGGCACATTTGCACAGTTCCATATGAAGATATACTATGTAACATATTCTTTGAAAAAAAAGTATTTCTTAATAACATGTTGAATTTATAATTTATGGAACCAGAAAATTGTTTAAATTCAAAATAAATTTAAAATCAACAAATCCAACAATTATATTCATTTAATTTCAACAAATTTTCACTACAAAGAATGTGTTGCCATAGTCGATAGTGGTTAGTGACTCTCACAGCCGGACCGAAGTGCCCGGGTTCGAATCACTGCAAAGGCATGGATTTTTGAATGTGTATAGTATCTGTGGGGCATGCGAGGATTCTAAATATGCTGTGAGTGGAATGTCTTCTAGAGAGACCGATTGTAGGGGAAGAGGGTGGGAGATCCTCGGACCTGTCCTCTTGGACTGCCTTCCTTCAAATAACAGGGAGGAATTGAACAAATTCGTACTGTCACTTGAATGATGCCCAAGGTGATAGACCGAAACTTGACTCCTTACCACGATGAACTTCATGGGCTTTCTATGATATCAGAAAAGCGAGAATAAACAGAACAACAACAGCTTAAAGAGTGTACAATTGTAACAGCGTTGTCACCATTTGCAACCTTTATTCTACATTAATAAAGGTTAATCCTTTTTTTTTTTTTTTTTGTAATAACGGCTTATTTTTGCAAATTATTTTATCCTTGATTACAATTCGCCCTTAAGAAAAGTAAAAGTAATAGCAAGTGAATTTCTTTGCTTATTTTCCCTTGATGAAGCATTCGTGTGAGTCTTGTAAAGAATAACCATAAAATCACGTAATTTACGCACTATGTAATATATTACTATTTTCGCTCTTAAACGCACTATGTAATATATTACTATTTTCGCACTATTTTCACATATTTTTCGCACTATGTAATATTTTCGCTCTTTTCGCTCTTAAGTCAATATTTTCGATCTTAAAGAGGGGAAAAAAAAGAAGCAGATTTAAAAAAATTGAATTCAGTTGTTTTTACATAATAAATAAATACTCTGAGTTTCTTGATTGTAACAATGCTTCCTATAATTGATATTAGAAAAAGGCCTCTGCCATAAAAATGCTTAAATGCTGTTTAAAGATCACAGCATATCTGATTGAAGTAAAACTAGAAATCGTACGTTCCGTGGCTAACATGAATTTCCTATTTCGAAAAGACCCCGATTGCAGCTGAGTAGTAAAAACATTAAATATTGATAATTCGCTCCGTCAATAAATCGCGGATAACTGGCTAGCTGAATGAGAAATTTCTTAGCTTATAAGGTATTTCTCCCACTTTCCTAGCGTCCTTCGTGGTGTAGTGGTTCTGCATGCTGGGCCCGTATTCCAGAGGTCCGTGGTTCGATTCCCGGCGAAGGCGGTTGCATATTTTTTATCTTTTCACTTCCAATCAACCTAATGACTCTACAAATGGCACTCGAACTAAAAGGGTAGTGGACGATGATACCAAAGAATCTCTAAGGAGAAGAATGAAAGCTTCCATAGACGCAATGTAAACCCGTTTCGCCTGTGCGCCGCTGTACCGAAGAGCCACAGCTATACAGTGAAACACCAACGTAGGTTGGAATTTAAACAGCGCAGTTCGAGGAGATAGTAAATTTTTTACTTTGAAATAACTCAAAATGTTTTATTTTCATACATTTCTGGAGTTTTATGAGCAAAAGGATGTTAGTTGGAATTTTGGGCGAATTATAGAAATCCTGTCTAATTTTTACTTTCAATTTAAACAGCGATCCATACGAAGACAAAATTTAAATGACAAAATTTAAAAATACAAAAACAAACAAAATTTAAATTTCTTAATTCTTTTCTTCTGTAAACTTAAAAAAAGGGGAAACACATGCCATGCAAAACGTAATAAATTTTTATGAATCCATAGTTAAAATTTTACAGTGAAATTTTAAAAGCAAAATTTGGAATAACTAACTGAAACAGAAAAAATAATCAAAGGCACCCCTAAAAAAATTGAAAACACTGAAATACATTATAATTATCCGACAACAACTTTAAAAACAAATTACCATGAAAACTATTTGGAATGACCATTGTGAAAACCAAGAGCAAAGTTTTCACCCAATAGCCAAAACCATTTCACTTACAGAATTATATTTAAAAAGTCTTTAAAAGAATTTTACATAACTAAAACCGAGTACCTCTGACTACAATAACAAAGAACCTTTTTGACCAACGTGGTAAAAGATTGCTAATATGGCCGACGGCATGCTGCTTTGTTGCCTCCTGATGTTTTTGGCACATGCGCAGTGAGGTACGGAGGGTGGATAGCTTTGGAATGGTTTGCCCCTTTAAAGAAAGCTTCAGGGATATACATAATGTGTCTCTTCGGTCTGACGGAGTTACATTTGCCTCGAGGAACCTCTACTTCTTCTCCTTATTCCACACCCAGGATTTGGCGACTAGGTCCCCTAAAACCCTAGTAACCCTTTAAAAAGGGGAGTATATAAAGTATTTTTCCCACTTTCCTAACGTCGTTCGTGGTGTAGTGGTTCTGCTCGCTGGGCCGGTATTCCAGAGGTCCGTGGTTCGATTCCCGGCGAATGCGGTTGCTAATTATTCATCTCTCTGGCTTCCAAAAAATCCTAATGACTCTGCAAGCTTTATTCATTATAACGTAAATAGGAGCCCGTTCCTGTTAGGAAATCTTCCACTAAGGTATCCTTACCTTTAAACAAATAGGTTTTGTGCGGTTTGCCTTCACATAAATAATTTAATGCAGTCCTATTTCGAAAATGTACTTTTTCTATTGAATATCACTATTCATCACCATTGATTTTCTATTGAAGTTCACTGGGCACTGAATACAATAACATTTGGTATCTCTTATTACAAATTGTCCGTTTTGAAGTGTGCTCACCCAATTAGACAATAAAATATTTTTCTGTTGCAGGAAATTTTTCACAACTCCAGATCATGCAGAGCAGTAAGTAAAAAAATATTTAATGACTCCTCACGTATTTGTAAATTCAAATATTTATCCGATATGGAGTATATAACATTTGCTATCTCTTATTACAAATTCTCCGTTTTGAAGTGTGTTCACCCAACTAGACAATAAAATATTTTTCTGTTGTAGGAAATTTTTCTCAACTCCACATCATGCAGAGCAGTAAGTAAAAAAATATTTAATGACTCCTCACGTATTTGTAATTTCAAATATTTATCCGATATGGAGTATATAACATTTGCTATCTCTTATTACAAATTGTCCGTTTTGAAGTGTGTTCACCCAACTAGACAATAAAATATTTTTCTGTTCTAGGAAATATTTCACAACTCCACATAATGCAGAGCAGTAAGTAAAAAATATTTAATGACTCCTCACATATTTGTAATTTCAAATAGTTATCCGATATGGAGTATATATATTTAAGGCACTTTATAGTGCAATTTATAATGATAAAATTATGAACTTGATCAAATACTTACGAAGCTCAAGGATTAATAATGTTAGTGAAAGCTTGTGCTTTTTGAAAGTGAAATAAAATTCAGTTTATTTAACTTTCGAATTTTATTGGCTTCCTCTTTTTGAATTCGTCATTTAAATATTAACATTTATTGTATAAATCACAGAAGTGTATATGAAATATTTCGATTCTTGAGCTGGTAACTTAACTACTGCATGCACATCAGAAGTTATAAATTCATTATTTATAGTAAATATTTTTAAGGTCATATATTTATTATACTAATTATTTTAAATTAAATTCAGCAAGAAATGTGACATCTCCGGACGAAATAACTTAATGTAATCTCTAAGATAACTTAGATTTGATGAAGCATATTTTTCTCAGAAAAGTCAGAAAATTCAAAATATCAAATATTTTCAGCCTTGAAGGCGAATAAATCAGATTTAGAAACAGCAATCGTTGTTATAATTAAAGTGATATACTGCTGTAACGCATTTTCCTCAAAATAAAGTTTAAACAATATATTTTATTGTTAAAGAACGTATGTAGAATCTTAGGACCACTGTACATTCATTAAAATATAAATGAAGTGTCTTGCATTCTGTTGTTTGAGCAAATCCGAGACAGTTTGAAACAGTGCAAAACAGCGAATTGTTGAGAAGCGCAGTGAAGCATGGAACAATGAAGCTAATAATATCTGATTTAATTTGATTTCATTTCTACCAGTATAAATTTGGTCCAATTGGTGTTTCTTTTCCATTTTTTCCCAAACTGATTATAAAATATTCATTCTTTGTTACAGGAAAACGTTCACGGCTCCATATCCATTAATGAAGTATATAATACATTTTAAAGAATTTCTTAATTACTCAAAATTAGAATAAATTAATTTTGAGTAATTATTAGAATAAATTAATTTAAATTCAGAAATTAATTACGATTTCTGATTTTAACATCTATAGAGAAAACTGAATTTACCGTCCACAGAAAACATTCAGAGCTTTGTTGTTTAGAATATTCTAATCTTTTTTTTTTGGTATATAAAATGAAACTAAAAACAATATATCCCTGATATTATTTACCGCTTGTAGAATCATAACTTAGATTCACATTTTATTTTATATAAATATGAAAACGAAATTCATTCCGCCTGCATTACTTTTCGTTTTGTGAAAAATTCTTCTTGTAAGATTTATAGCGATCAAAAAGGAATATTTAGTTGTGAAAGATTGATTTTGTGTAATAATTTAAAAATTTTGAATCTGAAGTTTTATCACTTACAGAAAAACATTTTGAAGTGACTTTTTAATTTCATTGGTATACTGCACAAATAATTGAAGTATTATGAAAGGACAGAGCAAACTGCATTATTAGAATCCTTTCTTATTGTAATCTATAAAACGTTTGAATTTTTAATCATCTTTTTCATGAATTTTAATTTTATACTATTATTTCTTCCTGCAGGAATTTCAGGTCTTTTTAAATATATAAGGTTAGATATGTTATTTAACCAGTTCTTATTACTCATAAAACTTTCAGTTCATATCAGTTAAGAATATGTATGATATATTTAAATTATTAACTAAAATCATAATCCTTAATTTGAAAAGCTTGTCGAAACAGCTTGTCTTCAAACAGCTTGTCGAACTCTTCAAATAGCTTTCACTACAAAAGAAGTTGTAATGAAAAATAATGAGAATATTAAGCTTAATTTAATAAAAATACATTTTATTTTCTTTTAAAAATGCACTACTTTCCCTTCATAGGAACTGTTGCTTCAAAACCCCTTTTAATGCATAAATTCCTCAGATCCTTTATAATTATTTAAATACGTAACACGTAATTCAAAATCCTACTTCATTGCCATTCATAAACTGTATCCAAAGCCATTTATAAAATCAGAACTATCAGTTATTTTAATTTTGGAAGTATAAAAAATAATTTTTAATATTATTTAATATATATAAAAAATTTTTTTCCTTCTAACCAATTTGATACAAAATATCCTTTTTTTATTGTAGGAGTTTCACAGGCTTGTACGAACTTTTTAGGTATGTAATCCATTATATTAATACATTCACATAATTGTAAATGATATTAGACCACGATTTCTAGTAAACGTTAAGCTACATTTGATTTGAAAAACATATTTTTAATAATTTAGCTAAACCGCAGATTTTCTTGATCCTTTACTAAAACGTGGCATTAAACAAACTCAATATAAATTACATTTTTAATTTCAAATTTGATTTGTAATTTCTATTTGATTTATATTTATAAATGGTTACTTTCATTTTTAGGAATTACACAGGTCCATTCGAAGGAGAGCTGTAAGTAATGCTATTTTAATAAAATTAAATTATCGACAACATTTGTTACTTTATAAAAATTATTCTTAAGGAGTCATTTTGAAACTAAACTCATGAATATTGATATAATAAAAGGTTTAAATTACCTTATCAGGACTAGTGTTTCTTTTGACTTGCTTTGGAAACATGACTGGTCGTGAATAGGAACAGGGAGCTTACTCAAGCTATGTTCAAGAATGTGTGAAGTAGACAATACAAGCAGGAAGGGTATACGAAACCCTTTATTTTCTATACTTTACAGGAATTTCCGAAACTTAGGAATACAGAGACAAACCACTTGTGGTCTGAACGTAAGAATATAAAAACTACTAACTATAACTAAAACTAACTTTGAATTAGTATACAAGTGCCCAGCACTAATTGGCCTTTATTTAAAGAAAGGTACGTATGTAGTACGCCGAGCTGCTAAAACTACGATACGTCTGCAATTATCAAGAGGGCTAAACCTCTGGCCTTGAAGGAAACCAGCAACAGAGTGAAAACTCGTAAAACTACAGTGGCTTGCTTCTAATAACTCCTTCCTCTCTCTTGCTTGGCAAAAAGTCACAACTTAAGTACTTGGCGTTAGCAAGACAATTTGCATAAATAAGCGTTTAATTCTGGCCGGAAGTAGAAAATAAGATGTGATAGTACAGATTTAAAATAAAATAAACGTTAGTAAAACTTAGGATCCTTACAACCTTGCCATCGAAATATAACATAAAGTTACCAGTCTGTGAGTTGTTTTTAAATATTAGTGCAAATAAATCTTTAGTTTCAATTCCTAATTCTCAACAACTTATCCTTTAATTTTCTTCTTGCAGGAACACACATACTGTACCTCATGACGAAGGATTGTAAGTTACACTTTATTTTAAGAAATTCTTCTTATTCCTTAATCCATGAATTGAACATTTATAAAAAATGGTCACTTTAGAGATAGTGAATCATAATCTCAACCGTCCAGATCATTTTGCCTATATTAGAAGTGCCAATTCATAATCTGCTCATTGAATAAGGAAATTATCCAAATGTTATTCGAACTGTAAAACACGTGTATACTTTCTGGTTAAAAATTGTGTCATGCATGGTAAGAATCAGCTGCTTTAAACGTATGCAAACGCCTATTTCTTCATGTATTCTTTATGTGAAATAATGTCAGATATATTATTGTTACATTCGTATCTGCAGTTTTGTTTCTAATTCCTTGCTTAATTAGCTCTTTAAATATCAGTTTATTTCCATTGCAGGGAAGCAAAGCTTACACATTTCCCATTGAAGATGTATCGTATTTGAAATAATATTTTCAAAAATTCTTTCTATTCACAAAGACATAAATTTATTCTTTACAGAAAGTAAAAGTGAATTCAATTTACTTAAATTCTCTATGCTTAAAACATAAATGTAATGCGTTTAATTAGACACTACCACCATTCACAATCTTTATTTAATATAAATAAATATAATCTATTTGAAAAGGTAAGAAAGTGATAGGACAAGAGTAACTCCTAACATAAGCTATGAAAGGCCGCATTAAAACTCACTATTAATTTTTTGCCATGCTTTTAAGTTTTGCTCCTGTTCTTGCCTTTAATAAAATAACAACAATCTTAACTGAAGTGCTTGACTTTATCAGATATAGTGTAGAAAAATAAACAAATTTCATAAAGTTAAACGGTTTCTGATAAAACATGTCAAACGTTAAAGGCGAATAAATCGCCCATGCGTTAAAACGTATGTCATGTATATCGTATTCTGTAGTATTGAATACTTTCCTGTTTTGAAGCAGTATTTTGTCTCGGGAGGATGAATCATAAATCATATCACAACAAAACTCGATTTACTTTTTAAAATTTTTAATTGTATAACTTTGTTTAGTTAATATTTTCCAACTTGCGAATAAAATATTTATTCTTTATTACAGGAAAGCTGTCACTTTTCCATATCCGGCATTGAAGTATGTAACACATTATTAATATCTCAAAAATTCTAAAACTCTTGATCTATAGAAAATGCCATTTTTGAATTATTTGAACACCGCCTATAAAACTCCAAAAAATTTATTCTAGATATCCTTCCCCATTAGTAGAAAACTAATGACATCAGCTATAAGCTTTTTTATATAAATGCTAGAATTTCTATATTAATATTAAATTTTTATTGCAGCATTTAGATCAAACGGAATATTAAATATGGTAAATGGAAATTCAAGTAATACTTAAAAATTTTGTAGTTGCAGGCTTAATCATTTTAAATAAATAATTTAATGCTGTTTTTAAACTTTATTCAGAACTGTTTCGCAGGTCTTAGAAAGTATTGTGAAACCTCTAGAGAACCTGCACTCTTAAGAGTAGTTAATGTGTGAAAGTTTTAGTTTTTGATTATATAAATTTTGGAAATTTTACATTTAAATTATTTTTTCTTCCTGTAAGAAATGCACATGTCCTTTCAAATCATTTAAATAATAGAATGTTAAGTAGTTAAATAATGTAATTTAACTGCATCTTGTTGCTTATGCAGTTAATTATTTAACATAAAAAATGTATGGTTTATTGAGAATTTTCAACTAAATTCACAAATATTAATTTAAAAATTTCTTCAAACTGCTTTGAAGTTTTATCGAAAATTGAAAAGAAACTTAAGCTACAGGAAAATTTCTTTTTTTTTTTTTTCTTTTCAAAATGCATTACTTTATTTTCATAGCTGTTGTTACAAAATTGTTTTTTATTTCAGGAATTACACAGGTCCTTTTTACGTATTTTGGTACGTAATATGTTTATCATACACTGAAAATAGTACTTTATTACCGTATATATTTATGTGTAGAAAGTAAGGTTTATTTAGAATTTTCAATTAAATTCATAACCATTAATTTAAAAAGTTCTTCAAACTAATTTGAAATTTTATTGAAAATACGTAACTGTTTTAAGTTTTATGTTACACAGTTTTCTTTCTTGCCTTTTCAAAATACATTACGTCCCCTTCATAGCAATTATAAATTCAAAACTATTTTTTATTGTGGAGCTCTACAGGTACTTTTCATGTATTTTTGGCACATAACGTGAGTGAAAATGTCTGTCATAAATTGAAATGGTTGTCAAAAATTTAAAATAATGTTTTATTATCCTACCCATTTAGAAATACGAAATTAAAAACTCCACAAATTATTTTGAAATACTAAAGAAAAAATATATTCACCTAATATTTTATTCACGTAATTTAAATAGAATTTTATCTTTTTAAAAGAAGTTTTGTCCACTTTACTTGTTTTATAATGATACTCTGTTTATTATAGGAATTCCACAGGCCCTTTTGACAAAATCAGGTAAGTAACAAATTATGTAAAGAAATTCTCGGAACGTATTCAGATTTCAAAAGTCACAGAAAATTTCTCTTTTAAAAATTAATATAGTTTTATCAGTAAAGATTACCAATAGTGACGAGAGAGATGGAACAGCAAAACATTTTATACGATACCAGATGAAACGCTATGTATCTTTTTCATACATTAAAGGGCCCACCAGCGGCCGAGCGGTAAAGTCGCTGAACACTGGTAGTTCGGTCCGAGGTTCGAATCCCGCGAACGGGCTGGCTGCATGGGTGTTTTCGTGGTTTTCCTCATGTGTAACGTGTATACGAGCCAGTTTCCCTTAGAAAGTCCTCCACGAAGGCATCCCTCCCCTTAGGCAGATAGCCCTAGTGTGCTTTGCCATAATAAAATACATCACATCACATACATTAAAGGTGAAAAAATATAAAGGAAATTATATAAATATATTGCACATTTTAATTAGATATGTCACAAATCCAGTCAAATTTATTTAAACCAATCAGTATAAAATGCACAAAAAATATTCTTAAGAGCTGTATCGGTTATTTTTAAATAGCTTAGTTTGCTAATCCACAACAAACAGGGAAGATAAATACAGTGTCTTACAAAAGTGATGGGACACTTGTGGTTTACAAAAAGAAACTGTAGCAAAATTAATTAAAAAAAGTGTCAAAATTTTTTGTGGGTGTGTTTCATACTTAAATTTAGTAACAATTATTACATAACATAAATTTTCTCAAAATATTAAGATATTAATTTTATAAAAATACAATTGCTTATAATGGAGCAGAAATGGCTCACATAAGTGATAGGACTTTTCCATTAAATATTTATCCAAAAATTTTACTTTTTAAAAGGTTTTAATATTTTGTTGGATTTCCTTTTACTTTTAAAACATGATTTAATCTTCTTGGGAGGGATTCGACTAATTTTTTTGTGATTTCTGGAGTGATTTTACCCCATTCTTCTTGAAGCACCGATTTTAATTTTTGTTTTGAAGAAATGGTGTGTGCTAATTCTTGATTCCAATTCTTTCCAAATATTCTGTATGGGATTTAAGTCTGGAGATTGTGGTGGTGTTTTCATTATTTCAGGACAGTTATGCAGCAGCCGGAGTCTAACGTTCAAAGCGTTCAAAGCAGTGTGCTTGGGGTCATTGTCCTGGTAGAATTTAAAATCGTTATGAAGGTTCAATTTTCTTGCTGAAGATTTCAAATTTTGATTTAAAATGTCAATATACTTGTAAAGATCCATTATACTGTCAATGAAAACAAGATTACCAACTCCAGACGACATACACCCCGATACCATAACTCCTCCTCCACCATGTTTTACTGTTGGCACCAAGTTCTGCTTGCGAAATTCTCCCCTGGGTTTTCTCCGCACCAAGATTCTACCGTCAGAACCAAATATATTAAATTTACTATCATCAGCAAATATAACTTCGTTCCAGTAATCAGAATTCTTATTTATGTTGGATTTCGCGAAAGCCAGTCTGAGTTTTCTATTCTCTTCACTTACGAAGAATTTTTTCCTGGCTGCTCTACCGTGATATCCAGCTGATCGAATTACTCTTCTAATAGTCTCAAGATTAACAATTACTCCATATAATGCTTGTACATCATCAGCAAATTTAGGAGTACTCATTCTTGGAATTTTTTTAAATATTTCGAACGATAATTCGCTTTATTCCATTAGATAGCTTTGATGGTCGGCCAGGCCATTGAAAACTGTTGAATGGCTCAAGTTAACTGTTTCAGTAGTTTCTCTAATAGATTTTCCACGTTCAATATGAAAATTAATAACTAATTTTCGAATTTCAAGCAAAGATTCTTTTCCTTTAGAATTCATGGCTGCACAGAGCTACAAAACACAAAAATTCCAAAATAAACTGGAGAGAAATATTGCAGACGATTTTATAAATTATTGCCAATTGCTTTTGAGTAAAAATAAAAAAAATTATTAAATTCAAAAATATTTTTATTGTAGTACGTAGTAGTATCTAATGGTGTCACATCACTTATGTGAGCCATTTTTTGCTCCGTTCTAAACAATTTTATTTTTATTAAATTAATATTTTAATATTTTGAGAAAATGTATGCTATGTAATAATTTTTACTAAATTTAAGTATGAAACACACCCACAAAATATTTTTACATGTTTTTTTAATTTATTTTATTACAGTTTCCTTTTGTAAAGCACAATTTTGTAACCCATCAATTTTGTAAGACACTGTATATTATATTATGGCGAATAACAACTGACTCGAATAAAAAGCGAAACAACGAATTTATTATAAAAACATATGAAGTGAATCAATGCGAAATCATATTTCGAGTTGAAGAAACTTTTGGGTTAATAATTTAACTTTAAAGAGCTCTAATATTTTTTGTTTAAAATAAAAAAAGCGTGAGTAGGAAGCCTAATAAATCTTAATTGTGAATAATTTTTTTTTTTTTTACTTTAAATTTCATGTATTTTTTTGTCTCTCATTTACCTTATAAACTGTTGTCTTTTATTACAGGAACTTTACAGGCCCTTACGAAGGATTTTGGTTTGTATTCTGTAAATTTAATCAATTCCTGCATTTCGTAAAATGATGAACATTCAAAACGATCCATTAAAAGAATAATAACATTTAATGACATTTTAAAAATAATCTAATATAATTTGAACTAACTTTTAACTTTTTCTTAGTATTTGGTGTTCATATTAATAATATCGTTATTCAAAAGTAGCAAATTTTGTTTAATATAAATAAAATACACTTTTATTTCCAAGTTCTTATGCTCTAACTTTCATAGAATTTCTATTTACACGAATTTTTTATTGCAGGAGAAAACTTTCCACAGTAAAAGAAGACTTCGAGTAAGTCATATATTATTTTCATTCGTAGATCAAAGGACTTGAAATTTGTTTTAAATAACCATTTTAATGTTGTTTTTCTTAAATAAAGATTTAATTTAATTATCTATATGGCTGTGGTATTTATAATTTAATTCGTACTTTGAAATGACAGTGACCTCATAGGAATAGCTACTTTAATAAGCTCGAATCAGTTTGGAGAAATATGTACAAGTACTGTTCTTTATCTGTTCTGAAACCAAAGGGCCGAAAAAAACTCTAACAACAATAACAATAATAATACATATGCTCAGTTTAATTTACTTTCTTGAGTTCGTAGTATGATTTCAAATTCTAAAGGTATTTTCGAGGAAACGTACTAGTATTAGTGTGCACTCTCATGTTCATAGCTTAACAGTGATTATCATAATTATTATTCGCTTTTAAATACAGTTAGAAACCAGTTCTTCCAATTAAAAATTCAAATAAATTAAGTTTTGAATTGTATTTATAATTAAAAATAGCATAACAGGAATAAGATGCGATTAAGTTAATATTTCGACTGCTAGCACTAAGCCTTCATAGCTTACATTGAGTTTTCCTACATACTTTCATGAGGATGTTATTTTGCAGTCAGAATCTGTACATTTAATAATAAAATAATCACTCTTTCCAAGTAAAATACTTGAAAAGACTTATTTGCAAAAGGATATGTAATTGATACAATTAAAAAATGTCATAACACAATGTTTATTTGACTGTAGTAGTAAGATCTCATTTGAGCCTTTAGATGGCAATGAAATTGAATTTTCCAGGTGTTTTTAAATTGGTTTTAAATTTTGAAAGGATGCCTTCTTAGGCAGTAGCTAGTTTATTGTGCAACGAAAAAATAATAAATGATTTCTTCTGTTGGAAATTTTTAATTTTAAACTGTTTTTGCACCTTTTTTTGCAGTTTACTAATAAACCAATATTTGTCATTGCAGGAAATCCCACACAGACCCACACCATGCATTCAGGTAGGTAATATATTTTCTAAGTAAATTGCACTTACTCATAAATTAGTAAAGATTACAATGAAGTAAAAAAATACTCAAAGGAATTTTCGAAGAATTGTTTAATAGTAAAACTAAACTATTCCTTTCAAACAGCATTCATCATTAAAAGTAAAAAAAAATATATAATGGAATTGTATAAAAATATTTAACTTTTTTAATTAGACATGTCACGAATTCAGTCAAATTTATTTGAATCGATCGGTTATAATATTTTTATCTTTTATTATAGGGAATTTACAGGCCCTCATGAAGGATTTTGGTATGTATTCTGGAAATTTAATCGATTCCTGCCTTTTGTAAAAGGATGAACTTTCGAAAGATTTATTAAAGGAATAATAAATTTAATGACATTTTCAAGTACTGTAATATAATTTGAACTAACTTTTAACATTTTTTTAGTATTCGGTGTACGTACATCAAAAGGAGCAAATTTTGTTTAATATAACTGAAATACACTTTTATTTCTAAGTTCTTATGCTCTAACTTTCATAGAATTTCTATTTACACGAATTTTTTATTGCAGGAGAAAATTTTCCACAGTAAAAGAAGACTTCAAGTAAGTCATATATCATTTTCATTCGTAGATCAAAGGGCTTGAAACTTGTCGTAAATAACTATTTTAATCTTGATTTTCTTTCATAAAGATTTAACTAAAATATCCATATGCCTGTGACATTTATAATTTAATCCGCACTTTGAAATGACAGTGATATCACAGGCAGTTCTGTTTTTAGAAAAAAAAGTATGTTTAATTTGTCTTTATTTTGTGTTGCAACTTTTTTCTTTAAATATGAATTTTTCATTGCAAAAATGCTTACATAGTTCAACATGAAGGAGAATAGGAAGTTATGCATTCACTTAAATAATTCATATTATTAATAAATCCCTAACTATATTGAATTGAGTGGCATCTATGTAGCAGATAACAGCACTCTTAAGCTTCCTTCTTGCAAACACAAATAATAAGCAATCTATATAAAACTGAATAAAAATTATTGATTTTAAAAACAGGAACAGCTACTTTAATAAGCTCGAATCAGTTTGGAGAAATATGTACAAGTTCCGTTCTTTATCTGTTCTGAAACCAAAGGGGCGAAAAAATCTCTAACAACAACAACAATAATAATACATATGCTCAGTTTAATTTCATTTCTTGAGTTCGTAGTATAATTTCAAATATTAAAGGTATTTTCGGCTAAACGTACTAGTATTAGTGTGCACTCTCATGTTCATAGATAAACTTAACAGTGAGTATCATAATTATTATTCGCTTTTAAAACAGTTAGAAACCAGTTCTTCCAATTAAAAATTCAAATAAATAAAATTTTGAATTGCATTTATAAATAAAAATCGCATAACATGAATAAGATGCGATTAAGTTAATATTTCGACTGCTAGCACTAAGCCTTCATAGCTTACATTGAGTTTTCCTACATACTTTCATGAGGATGTTATTTTGCAGTCATAATCGGTACATTTAATAATCAAATAATCCCTCTTTCCAAGTAAAATACTTGAAAAGACTGATTTCCAAAAGGATATTTAATTGATACAATTAAAAAATGTCATAACACAATGTTTATTTGACTGTAGTAGTAAGATCTCATTTGATCCTTTAGATGGTAAATGAAATTGAATTTTCCAGGTGTTTTTAAAGGGATTTTAAATTTTGAAAGGATGCATTCTTTGGCAGTAGCTAGTTTATTGTGCAACGAAATAATAAATGATTTCTTCTGTTGGAAGTTTTTAATTTTAAGCTGTGCTTGCATCTTTTTTTTGCAGTTTACTAATAAACCAATATTTGTGATTGCAGGAAATCCTACACAGACCCACACCATGCAGTCAGGTAGGTAATTCATTTTCTAAGTAAATCGCACTTATAAATTAGTAACCATTACAAAGTAAATAAAAAAATACTCAAAGGAATTTTTGAATTATTGTTTAATCGTCAAACTAAACTATTCCTTTCAAAACACATTCATCATTAAAAAACAGTGACACCACTGGAAAGGTATATTTGACACAGCAATCAGTATAATAATGCTTCCTTCTGCGATACTACTTTATGATACGCAAAACCGTTTTTCCCAGTAACAGTAAAACATTTTTTAGGATACTAGATGAAACGCTATGTATCTTTTTTATAAATTAAAAGTAAAAAATAATTATAATGGAATTATATAAAATTATTTAACTTTTTTAATTAGATATGTGGTGAATTCAGTCAAACTTATTTGAATCAATCGGTTTATAAAGCGCAAAAAATACTCTTAAGGGCTGTATCGGTTATTTTAAATAGCTTAGTTTGCTAATACGTAACATAAAAATAAAGATTAATATATTAGATTATGAAGAATAACAAACCACTTGAATGAAAAGTGAAACAACACATTTACCGTAAAAACACATCAATTGAATTAATGCAAAATCATATTTCGAGTTGAAAAGACTTTTGCGTTAATAATTTAACTTTAATGAACATTTTTTTAAACTAAAAAAAGCGTGAGTAGGAAGCCTAATAAAGTTTTAACTGTAAATATTTTTTTAGATAAAAGATATGTAATTCATACACTTAAAAAACGTCATAACACAATATTTACTTGGATGTATTAGTAGCAAGATCCCATTTAATCCATTAGATGTTAAATGAAATAGCATTTTCCACGTGTTTTTAAAGAGGTTTTAACTTTTGAAAGGATGCATTCTTACGCAGCAGCTAATTTTTTGTGCAATGAAAAAATAATAAATCATTTCTTCTGTTGGAAATTTTTAATTTTAAACTGTGCTTGCACCATTTTTTGCAGTTTACTAATAAACCAATATTTGTCATTGCAGGAAATCCCATACAACCCCACACCATGCATCCTGGTAGGTAATACAATTTCTAAATAAATTGAACTTACTCGTAAATTAGTAATAATTACAATGGAAGGAAAAAATACTTAGAGGAATTTTTGAAGAATTGTTTAATTCGTAAAACTAAAGTATTTCTTTCAAACAACATTAATCATTAAAGAAACAGTGACACCACTAGAACAGGGTTATGTGACATAAATATAAATAAAATTTCGATCTTAAAACTCTTTCCACTTCAGGTTCTTCCATTTAAATATTAATTGTTACAGTAAGAATTTTAGATGTGCTATATGAGGTATAATCTGAGAATACAGAATGGTTTTTTAAATAACACTTGTAATTCGTAGTCTTATACTATCCATTTAAAAAAGCACTTTAAAATATATCTTCATATTTAAATTAAATTAAGGGAAAAGGACATCAAAAGAACATTTACTTATTAAATTGATTAAGAAATTTTTAATTTCAAGCTATTGAGGTATAATTCCGTTATCGGGACCATAAAAAACTGCTAAAGTACTGTTTATGCCAAAGATTCCAGAAATTCTTAAGTTAACCCAAACGCTAAGAAGGAGGCATAATAATAAATAGCTATCCAAGTAGATTATTTTAATTTAAATACAAGGTTGATTTCTTATATTACATCTGAGAAGGAAACATAATAGTAAATAATTATCTAAGAATATTATTTTTATTTAAATGAAAATTTAATTTCATATATTACACTTTTTATAACAATTTATAAAATTTAAATAAAACGCTCAAACATAATTGAAATTAAAAGAGAGGTGTAAAATCTCTAATCACTTCCAGCAATGCACGGAAAATTTCAGTTTTTTGTGTAAAGGTCTCCACATAAATTCGGACCAATAAGAATCGAGATATTGACGAGCCAGTGCCAGTGCTTTTATGCCATTTACTTCTGCTTTATAACAGCTCTGTCGTTTGTATATGACATTCCCATTCGGAGTCTACGAAATTTTGTTTGTAGGTTGACATAACTATCAATATTGTGTATTCTACTTGGCATCTCGCAATTCTTAGATGTTTGATGTTTCTCAGCAATTAGTGTAACTAATGTTTCCGTCTGCGATATTTTTTATGATAATCAGTAATGTTTTTGAGGATCGATTTTTTTTATGTATCCCTCTCCCTCACTGAAAATGTTTCAAAAAACATACATAATTTCGTTATTTATTTTAAAGGGTAGTTTCAGTGAAACCAATATGAAGACATAATATTAAATCTGCAGCAAAAAATCATTTAATTTTAGTTTAGAGAGTCAAACGAAATATATGAAATCGGTTTTTATGAAGCGAAAAGCATTACAGATGTTACAACATTTCTTAACAATTTTAAAGCATTGCATTACAAATGTTACAACATTTCTTTACAATTTTAAAGCATTGCATTACACATTTTACATTTCTCACTTACAAATAAACACTATTCCTTTGCAATTTGTGTTTTCGATAAGCTTTGAATCAGCTTTGAATTGAACAAATAAAATGCTTAATTGTAATAACTGCATCTTCTCATATACTTCCGATAATAAATGAGACACAATTTCCTGCGGATAATATCAAGAACTTTCTGCTTAGAAACTTCCTACTTTCTTGGAAAGTTAAAGTAATAAGAACTAATTTTTGTTGTTTAATGGGTTCTCTGATTCAGTTTTTATATGCTTCCCTTTTTATTCAAAACTTAATGTTAGAGTTTTCGTTATAGGAAATTCATTTAATATTTTAAGATCTAAATGATGGAGTAATTTATGGGATCCATTATTTTGAACGATATATAATACTTATAAATCATTGACGTTCGTTTCCAGAAGACATTTGTTAAATGGTCTTTTAAGAAAACTGTATCAATTTTTCATGACATGTAAATGAAATGTTATATCAGCTACAAGCTTTATGGCTTTATGCAGTGCGCATACAAATTTCAGTTCTAAATTTTCCTTTTAGATTTAAAACTTACATGCAATTTTTGTTTATTGCAGGAATTACACAGGTCCACTTGACGCTAAGTTCAATGCTACTTTAAATAATTCCCGTTGTTCGCACACTCAAGAATATTTTATTTATAGAAAATATTTTTATTTCCCATTTGACATTTCGCATTAACATGAAATTTTACACGTTTCCTCATGTAGGAAGGTCATTCATGTACTTATATTTCACTGTAAATATCCCTTTTTAAGGTATTTTAAACTTAAATATATTATTGCTGAAAATACTCTAAAAATTACATTGGCCGTGAGAATATCATTTGAGAATAGTATTAGAGTTTATTTCATGTAAATGTAAATTTTTAATTCTAAGTTCTGCTTCTTTGGCATGCTACTTAATCAATTATTTCATATTACAGGACACCCCCCACAGTTCCGTATTAAAGAAGAAGGTATGTAATACATATTTTTAAGCAATACTCAGAGTTCAAAACGTAACGATTTAAATATCCTTTTTATTTAACATTTCTTAATAATCTCGTACTTTAAAAACGTCTTCTGAATAGATAGAAGTCAGATTTGTATGAAACTCCCATTAGTTTCGTTCTGAGGGAAATTTTCGGAACACTTACTCGAATTTATACAGAGCCGAAAATAGTGAAACTATAAATGTAACATGCAATGATACTGAAACATTCTGAGATATGTACTGAAAATAGGACACAGTTTTAAAAAAATGTCAATTTGTATAAAGTGGGATTCAAAACTCCACTCCCAAATCTGAGGTTGATAAGAAATCATATTCGTATATGAACATATTTCCAGGAGCGTCAGTTAGGGCTAAGGAATCCTATTTAGCTGCAAATCAGTTGGGCGGCACGGTACGTAATCATTTGAGAAGCTAACTTTGAAATAACTATTCATTGTTATTCCAGTGTAGAAAGGACTCATAAACATTGGCAATTAATTATCCGGTTTCAAAGCTTCAGTAGCCTTATCACCGGCTGTAATATTCAGGCCTACTTGGCCCGACAAGATGACTGCATATAAAGCATCGCCGAGACAAAACAGAGTACCCACTGCTGAGTACAACTTAGTGAGCATGATGCCTTGATGTACCAGCAAGACCTGCTCATATTATCCATACTGGAAAGCCGTCGAAACTTGATTGCGGAAGGAATCATATGCACCTTTTCCTATGAAACAGAGCAGTGTAGTTTAATGAGACAACATTATTGTGTTTTGAACGATTTCCAGGAAGAGTGCACAAACATAACATGTTCGGACATTTCTACCAGAGGCTGTCGCCTTGATCAGTACAGAGGTTAGCGATGCTGGACGTCGTATCATTAGGTCTATGCTCGAGACCTAGAGAGGAAAGAAATGTTTGTATGTGTATACTGTCTGGACGTCATGCGGACATTTAGAATACCGAAAGTGTTCTCGAGTGGTCTGGGGAGGGAGACCTTTGTGTATGTCCTTGTGATATTCTCCATCAAAACTGTGGTGGAAATGCACAGTTCATGAGATGCATTTGTACCTGTCCGACCGAATGGTGAACAAATTGTAGCGTCCTGCCTAGTTCTAATTGTATCTGCACCACATGCTATGTGAAAGAGGTTCATTTGAATGAAAAAAAAATTAGAATCGTTGTTGAATACCGAAGACTCCGTATTATTGCGTAGAGACAGTCGTACTTAACCGCTGTCCTGGTGCACGACTTACTTCTCATGATATTGGATTATTTATATGCAGTTTTCTGCGAGTATGAAGTGAGACACAGGTATTACATTCCTTTCACGCACAATAAGTGTAAAAGAGCCAAACAGGAATTAGGCGTTTAGACGTAAAGAAATGGAAAGTTATTATGCTACCAGGTCTCACTATAACAATCTTTTGCATCTTAAAGAAAAGAAAGTTCTAATGAGTAATCTCTTTAATAAGTAGATTATGACAATTTACGAATAGGTGTTCTCGCTATTTGAGAAATTGTTTTCTGGGAAATGCAATGGAACGGTCATTATAATTAGTGGTCATTAATAAGTGCGTCGACTATATTTAATTTTAAATTATAACTAGAGTTTTACTAATTGGTTATTTTGCTAACCAAGAACAGTTTAAAATGAAAGATTGTATGTTTTCATTTTTTTCCTACCCGCGATAATAAATTTTTTTTCCAAAAATTAGGTACCTGATTTTGAAAAATTTCATGTTTTAAACTGGTCGTGTAAGATTTATATAGGAAGAAATGCAGTTTATAAGAACGTGTTTGAATATGTTGTATACATGTTTTTATAAATACCTACCAGACAGATATTTAAAAATTCTTTGAGTATATATTCATCTTTGTCTTGAAGCAGGTGTAGAATTTACTGCTTTTCATATCCTACAGTTCACCAGTAGCAGAGCTGTTAACTTGCTGAATACTGGTAGCTCGGTTTAGGGCTCGAATCACGGCAAACGGGCTGGCTGCATGAGCGTTTTCCTGATTTTCTTTATAAGTAACGTGTTTGCGAGCCAGTTTCCTATAGAAAATGCTCCACGAAGGCATACCTCTCTTTAGGCAGATAGCTCTTGAGTGCTTTACCAACATAACCAAACATAAACCAAACCTTATGAAGCCTTCGCAATGCAATATGAAAGCTAAACACTGCATGTACAAATACTTTTTTATATTAGCCTCTCTGGAAATGATTTTCCCGTCCTTTTTAAAACAATCCTGTAGTGAAATTACTAAAACGTAAAAAAAAAAAAAAAAAAAAAAAAAAAAAAAAAAAGTGTACAAAATAATTACCTTTCACATCACAGACATGTAATTAATATGCATAGGCATGATGATTATTATTTGATGTTACATATTATTGTGACGAATATATTTTATATATTCTTTATTACTTTGAACTTTAATTTTCAAGGGATTTCTGAGCATGATGTAAGAGCAATTTTCGAGTTCTTTTTCCAATATTTTAACATTCAGTCAACATTACAGAAAGTTAAATCCTTAATCGAAGCATAAATCTTAAACACAGAACCTATATCTTCCTTCCGTTGCATTATCATTCTTTTAGAATTCAAAAATTATAATTTTATTCAATCTTAATCATCTCTTCTACGTTTGTTAGGTAAAGACGCTGAACATTGGTAGTTTGGTCCGAGGTTCGAAACCCGCGAACGGGCTGCCTGCATGGGCGTTTTCGTGGTTTTCCCCATGTGTAATGTATATACGAGCCAGTTTCCCTTAGAATGTCCTCCACGAAGACATCCCTCCCTTTAGGCAGATAGCCCTCGTGTGCTTTGCCATAATTGAATTATCCAATCCAATCCAATCCATCTGCATGTGTTAGGTTGCAATTGTATGAATGTTACGATTATTGGTTTAAAATATATAAGAATTTTTTAATACCCTAAAATATCGTTTCCTAGCAACCTCCTTTTACTGTTACATAAGGACGATATATTCTGATTCAGACTTCCCCTAAAATTCTTCTTATTTATTTATAGGTAAAACCGAAGTGACTTGCGTTTGTTGATGGCCAAATGAAGACCTGTTTTTTGATAACTGAAGAAAAATTTCAATGGACTAATTACGAATTTTGCGATGTTTTTTGTTACAACTAAATTTGCAAGAAAATTTAACAAATAAAAATTTTAATTTGTTTCCCACAACCTTGTTTTGTTATTTCACTGAAATATTACTTACACATCTCACAAAATTGACAAAGATTTATACGAACTAAATAGGTGTGAATGTTTTCAATTATCCGTTTGCAGAATTGAAAATAATTAGAAAATTATATTTTCCTAAATCCAAATTAATTTTTAAATGACTGGGCGACAGAAAACATATAGAAATTAATGAAGACAGTGTGATTGTATGCACACGAAACTATGTTAAAAAGCTTTGTTTTTTTGTTGTTAACTCTAATTTCAGCTGCTTGTGTTTCACAAATTTTTACCAAGAGGTTTAAAGCTTTCAGATTTTATATTACGCTCAAAAAGGCGTTCCTTCAACTTTTTGTGTGTTACTTTATTTATTAAATATAATGTTCTTCGCACTTAAACCTTAAAATTCAACTCAACAGCAATATCACAAAATAATTTTAAAATGAGCATATCTTTAGAATTTCCGATATACAGTAACGCGCGAAGAAGATAAAAATGTTTTGTTTTACGTACAGTTTTGCTATTGCTCGCTTTGAAATCATTCAGTTTCTTAATCAAAAACTCATAAATACTTTACAAATATGAAATAGATAATAAATCAAATTCCAAATTTGGACTTCCAGACGCCCGTATTCGGGTGGAGACAAACGTTATTCAAAACTGGATGGCTCTAAGTACCATTGTTTTATTACAGTGCGAGAAACATACAAAGGTTTCTGCAGATTCTTCATTGTTTAATTTATTTAAGTATAATACAGGGCTCTAATATTTGGTGGCAACAATTTAAAAAGTGATTCGCCATTTATAGTGAACCAAAGGAAAATGCCAAAGCGAAACTAATAGCCCTTCTGGGCAAATTGCCTCTTTGAACTAATAAGCAAATAAGTAAAGCAAAATTTTAAAAAGTCAATTAAAAGTCATTTGGATGAATGATTAGGGTGAAAATAGTAACTATTGATAGGAGTAGTTTTTTTTTTTTTTTTTTTTTTACTGCTATATTGCATCTTGCATTAAGATATGTGCCTTCTACTAGGATTTTTCTCGAAAGAATATCAAACTCAAAATTAGTCTTCCACATCATCTAATTTGATTTTCGATGAACATTCCTAAAACTTCCTGAAGAGAAACAGTTTGAGTGAGAAATTGTTCGTTGATTTAGAGAATGAAAACTTAAACTTGACCAAATTACAAAGGCTGCCGATTTTAATTCTTTACACTTTCAAATTTTCCTAATCAATTTTACAAGTAAATACACTGGGTACTTGACTAAATAAATGTAAATACCCTAAATGTGATTCTTTTTTAAGCTTCAAAAATAGGCAGTTGCACAAGTATTTTCCCAAAATAGTGCAAGTTAAAATTGGAATGAAGTACATTTGCATAAAGGTGTTCATGAATAGTCTTCAGATAAAAAAATAAATATTTTCGTTTATTATAAATCAAAATATTAAAAATATCCTTTTTTAGACTTTTTTTCGAGATTTAATTTTCAGGAAGAAAAATTATTTGTGATATGTGTTTTCAGCACACAAAATTTTAAATATTTAACATACACAATTTGCTTCAACTTCCTGAATGCCTGATGCATGGATGGCTTTAGTGGAGTTTCCTATCTGTGACCATGAATACGAACTGCTTTCCCTCTGACAGATCTCTACGGAGGTATCCATTTCCTTAAACGAGACAGCCCTTGTGTGCTTTGCATATTGAAGTAACATTAACTAACCTCGCTTTATTTAATATTTGTTTACAGTATTGTTGGGTGCTTATGCGTTCGTGAAGACTGAATGCCCACACAACCGATGATAGCTAGATAAAATTTATTTTATCGAAAGAAGCACTTCACAGTTCTCGAACTTTCCACAAAAACAGTCGTACAACTCTTCACAGTACCACAGAGTACAATCAGTATTTTCATTTCAAACTGCTAAGAACGTTTAAGACAACATCCAAACTACATCCAAAGAGCGACGCTAAGTCAGAGAGATCTCAGTACTCCGAACACACGTTGAACAAATTACTGAGAGCGGATGCTCGCTCCGGTGTTATATACTTTTTACCTGGTCGCCGAGATATTTCTAGTACTTTCTGATTCTCGGAATCACTGGAAAGCACGAGGGTGAGATTACGGCTACAGCTAACATAGTGGCCAATTACAATATCTATTATGATGATACAGGGACAGAAATAAAATGTCGCCAAATGGTCTTCAAGCTTGGCGAGTTCTTGCTAAATTTGGCGACAAAATTAGTTGCCAAAACCGTTGTTTTCTTGGCAATACTTTGCCATATTAGTGAGATAACCATTTATTCAATGTTAAGTAGGCTTTGCCCCTGTATTGTTACTTTTTTGGCAAGTTTCGTCTCTCTAGATTTTCATATTACATTATACAGAAAAATACAGCATTCTGACATATAACTGCACTAAAATAATATATCTGTGTATTAAATTCATAATAGTATTAAGAAATACATAAACACATTTTAAAAGTAAATTCATACATTCAAAATTAAGGAATAAACTCTTAAAAACTGAAAACATATTAAATTTTAAATCCTAAATATTAAAAACTGATTTCGCTGTTAATACTTAAGATTTAGAAGTCAAACAAAGAAAAAATTGTATTCTTTTTATAAGTCAAAGGTTTATAAAATTAAATTCCAGTTCAATTTTTGTCATACTTCATATGTACCACGATATATACAATAAATATATACAATAAAATAAAATAATATAAAGCAAATATATACAATAAATATTTTATTCTTATTTGTATATTAGAAAATTAATTTTCCATGTAATTAAAAAAATATTTATGCTGTCCCGTTTAAAATAATTAAATCAAGATTAAAGAAAGTATATGACAAAACTTAATGTTTAATCAATCATTAAACTATCATATTTTACAACTGACGGAAGAGGAGTAGAGGAAGATGCTACAAAATATCTAGAGTACTAGAAACTACTTTTGCAGTGGAAAACATTGAAATTTCAGCTTTTACCTCGTTAAAGTGCGAAGAGGCAAAAAATTTTCATTCCACATTTATTCGAGATCTTTCAAATCATTATTCTGAGCTATGTAATATATGCTGCTAGAATTATGTTTCATTAGTTATACTAATTATTCAAAAATTTCTAAAAATAAGTTCAATACATAAAAAATTGCATCACAGATATCACACACACGCAAAAATATGAATTACTAGGAAATAAGTGTTTTTCTCTTAAACTGGATAATTAAGCAAAGATGATTAAGCAATGATTAATTTGATATTGAGAGATAAATTAAGCATATTATGCCACGTCGAATGACAGAAGCGATGAAAGCTGATAATTTGCCAGTTGTATTAAGTATAGCTTTTTCCATGGCTAATGAATATTAGATATTTTGTGTTTCCGAAACGGAAACGCTTTTTGTACAGGAAGACTTCGTTACATACAGTCATTTTCCGTATAACAGTTATACAGCCTAATTGTTAGGTGGAAAAAGAAATATTCACATTTAGCTCGCACACATTTTCGAATGTGAATTCATTTATACTATACACCTCACATTTCAGTTTTCTAGAATATCAGTAATAACAATGCAATTGCATTGAAATTTTTTTATAACACTAATAAATTTCTTTAACTTCCTCTCTCTTTCTCCCAAAAGAAATAAAATGTAAAAAAGAGTACTATAAAACGTGTTTGTGACAAATAAAAAATGCCAAATTGTGATTTTCTCTACGGAACTGGTAAAGATTTAATATTAGAAAATTTATTTGCATGAGTTTAAAACAATATTATTCCCACATGATAATGTTCTAATGATATATAACGATTTATAGTTCTGAAAATATAAATAATATTCGTGTTCTGTAATAATAATTATACTGTTACGTCCCAATTTCAAGACCATAGTTTAGCTTAAAGTTTCATATTAAAATTAAGTGCATTTTAATTAACGTTAATTTTCTCCTAAGATTTCTACAAAGATTTCGAATTTCATTTTTCCAATGAAAGATAAGAATGCAATTTTTTCTTTAAAATGTTCATTCAATTTTAGAGACTTTATACTTCTTGCTCCTTGAGTTTATGATATCGGTGGACGTCTCATCAATTGTCTCTGAAGACACCTGTTAAAAAAGAGATATTCTGACATGATAATGAAGAGCCTATATATGTTGCGTTTATTGTGAATTTATCAAGTGTGGAAAGAGCAAGTGTTTAAGTACAAACATATTTACAATTTCTAATCTGAAAAGGTATGTATAACATCGCTTTGTAAGTGGTGGTTTTGCTATTAATAAGTACTATGTATACGGTTTGTTTTCTGGAAATTTTAGCGTAATTAATTGGCTGAGTTTATTAACCGGTAAGTTTAATTAGCGGCGGCTACGGTCTAAATTTATTTAAAATCAAACTAGACAATATATATCTAGATAAAAATCTAAACAGATGAAACTAAAATAATTTTCATAGTAGTCTATGCGCTATTAGTATACATTGTAGAGTCATTAGGTTATTTTGAAACAGGAAACACGGAAAATAAGCAATGCCCTCTACGGGACTCTAACCTGGATCTTTCGAATACACACCGAGTGTGCTACACCTCGAATTTAGCTCGCACACCTCGAATTTAGCTCGCTGAGAGGAGGGAGAAAATACCTTATAACATTTATTTAAAATCAAACTAGACAATATATATCTAGATAAAAATCTAAACAGATGAAACTAAAATAATTTTCATAGCAGTCTACGCGCTATTAGTATACATTGTAGAGTCATTAGGTTATTTTGAAACAGGAAACACGGAAAATAAGCAATGCCCTCAACGGGACTCTAACCTGGATCTTTCGAATACACACCGAGTGTGCTACACCTCGAATTTAGTTCGCACACCTCGAATTTAGCTCGCTGAGAGGAGGGAGAAAATACCTTATAACATTTATTTAAAATCAAACTAGACAATATATATCTAAATAAAAATCTAAACAGATGAAACTAAAATAATTTTCATAGCAGTCTATGCGCTATTAGTATACATTGTAGAGTCATTAGGTTATTTTGAAACAGGAAACACGGAAAATAAGCAATGCCCTCAACGGGACTCTAACCTGGATCTTTCGAATACACACCGAGTGTGCTACACCTCGAATTTAGTTCGCACACCTCGAATTTAGCTCGCTGAGAGGAGGGAGAAAGTACCTTATAACATTTATTTAAAATCAAACTAGACAATATATATCTAGATAAAAATCTAAACAGATGAAACTAAAATAATTTTCATAGCAGTCTATGCGCTATTAGTATACATTGTAGAGTTATTAGGTTATTTTGAAACAGGAAACACGGAAAATAAGCAATGCCCTCAACGGGACTCTAACCTGGATCTTTCGAATACACACCGAGTGTGCTACACCTCGAATTTAGTTCGCACACCTCGAATTTAGCTCGCTGAGAGGAGGGAGAAAATACCTTATAACATAATCAGTTCCCTTTTACACTATGTCAATTGATATAGATAAAAATAATGCATCCAATAATTTAAATCAACACTTTAATTAATATTTAATTTTTATACTATAAGCTTTGTGTTTTAGCCGTACGTTTATGCACAGGGTATTCCAGATGACTCTGTCGTCTCACAGTCCTAGTATGCATAATAGTTCTGTTTCACATTGCATGAAAAACAAGCGGTAAAACAAACAATACAGTCCTAGTATGCATAAGAGTTTTTGAATGAAAAAAGTCAAATTTACAATGAGGGCACTAGTTGATGATGTGCGATGTTCTTGATAGATGCTTAGGAGAAGCGGACGCCGAACTGAGATGTTATCCTAGTAAGGAGAAGGACATGAGACGGAAAATTGGTGACATTTTTAGTCCAATATTGTAAACTTGAAGTATACTTACTGAGCTGGATATTAACATTTCGTCTGAAAAATAAATTTCACATACTTTTTACTTCCTTGTACGAAGTAAAAAGGAAGTATGTAATCGCGAAAAGTTTCAGGCAGCATATTTTAATGAAAATATCCATTTTGACCGCTATAGAATGAAATTGAACGATGTTTTTGCGTGATATCTGTACGTAAGGACAGAATAAAAGACTCTTTTCCTCCAAAAAAATTATAAAACTGCTTCAAAATGAATTCTGAAGAGAAACTTTTGTGGCGTCTGTACGAACGTATGTACGTACGTACGTATCTCGCATAACTCAAAATCGAGTAGCCTCAGAACGTTGACATTTTGTATATAGAATTCCTATAACATGTAGATGTGCACCTCTAATTTTGGTTGCAATCGGCCGCACCAAACGTATAAAAATATATTTATATAGATATCCACTCTGTTACCCGGCTCAGTGATCTCAGTTTCTTTACTCTTATATGTTTGTAAATTGTACATTTTTTGCTTTAAAAATGATTGTATTATGTTGTTCTTATCTTCCGGTTAAGGGTTTTATGCCTTTAGGAAATCTGTAAGCAATATTTTTAAAATTATCAACAATTTTAGAGTTGTTTAAGTGCCGCTAAGCCTAATAATTTTTTTGATGGCGGCCATTGCTTGTTTACATTTGAAACAGCAGAATAGTGGATTTGTTGCCAATCTAGAGAAACTTAGCTTCGCAACAATAAAGATAACGCCTTCATTTATTATTGCGAATTAAATCATGCTTAATCCTTTCTCGAAGTTTTTCGAGGAAATAACTGTTTAAGATTT
This sequence comes from Stegodyphus dumicola, assembly GCF_044657685.1. Taxonomy (NCBI): domain Eukaryota; kingdom Metazoa; phylum Arthropoda; class Arachnida; order Araneae; family Eresidae; genus Stegodyphus; species Stegodyphus dumicola. Next base: position 8,165,489 of record NC_140773.1, read on the forward strand.
ACTTCGTAATTTTTAATACAGATATTTTGAGTTTTTATGTATTTTTCATTGTCGCGAAGTGAAAACTGAATTAATTGAATGAGAAGTACTCAATCGTCTGTGAAAAGTTTCTTTTTTGTTTTGTTTCCTTAATTTCTTTTATACATCGTTCTAGCTTTATTATAGTATTTGAATAGAACATGCGGCAACGATTAGATAATTCTTTAAATGATATAAATTTTGTGCATTCTCAGTTATAATATGAACGCAATATAATACTGTTAAGTGAACCTAGCGCCAGAGTGTCGCTATGGTAAACAAATAGAGTGAATTTTAAAGGATGCATTTATTCTATTGTGGTTTATGCGCTGTCGGCGGAGTAGATTTAATTAAATTCAATAAGTTTAAATGAAATGTAAGAAAAATGCGTATAATTTAATCTTCCGTACAAGGAAGTCATGTGGTGTACACATCAGATTTTTATTTAAGCAGTTTAAGCTCTCGGAAAAAAAAAAAAAAAGATATATTCTCACCTTGCCTATAACCCGGCTCGGTGAGCTCTGTATTTATTTATTATTCTATGGTAAATTGTGCATTTCTTGCTTTAAATGTGTTTGAATTATGTTCCTTTATTATAATTAATTATTCTGTTTCAGGCCGACATTTTTTTTATATTTGAAACTCTCAGTATAACAATTAATTAAATCAGTTGGTGCACCCAATTCAATGTCTGTTTGCACAGTGGGGACGAAAGTTAGCTTTCAGATTTGTGTACCGAAAATTTTCTTTTCCTGCCCGTTGGCGAAATTGGTTCTTTTTTGGCAGAAACTTTAATTTTAATCACAAAATTTGTTTTCTAACCTGTGTTTAAATGTATTTGGTGTTTTAGGTTTTATTATATTTTACAATTTTTTATGAAGGTATTTTGAGTTTTTATGTACTTTTGTCTTGCCGCGAAGTGAGAACTGAATTGATTGAATGAGAAATATATTTCTAACGAAATTAGAGAAAATAAATTTAACTGAAGTACAGCAAAAAATGCGTATAATTTAATGGGCCTTACAAGTCATGTGGTGTCAACGTCAGATATTTTTAATGATATCGAAGTATTATCACTAACAATTAGTTTCTATAATAATGGAAAATTACAGTAATCCTCTCTTTCGATCTGACACTATCTAATGTTGGTAAAACATTTTTTGGAACCGTTTTGTACATATTGCGAAGCTTCGAATAATACACTCATTCAGTACTAATTCAGAAGTCAAACAACAAAAATCAGCGTTAATTTACAAAACTTTCACAGGACTAGTTTCGATGGTTTTACCGAACCATCATCTTCAGCTGCAAAACCGCAAATGAACAAGATAGGAAATAATGTTTAGATAAGATAAGAAAGCCTGGACAAGAATAAGCAAGTGGCGCCATCTGTTGGCGAAACCAGAACTAAAACATAATTTCTCTAAAAGCCGAAGGCAAATTTGGATTGGAATTAGGATCGTTAACTAGAACAGAAAGATTTTTATGAATGTGAAATGCCTCTAGAAAATCCAGTTCTCCAATGGAAGATGTTTTTTGAATAATTTTGGCAGCAGAAAAATTGAAAGTGTGATTTTCGGACCAACAATGTTGAGCAACAGAAGACTTCTGTGTTTCCTTTTTTCTAACATATGCCTCATGTTCTTTGACGCGAAATTTTAAGGCTCTCTTAGTTTGGCCAATGTAAATTAAACCGCACTGGCAAGGAATCCTATAAATACCCCAGGAATTCATATCCGGAATGGGGTCCTTGAGTATAGAAGTTGGAATTTTATTGATGGGAGAGTAAACAACCCGAAAGTTAAATTTCTGCAAAATATGTGCAACTTTATAGCTAATTGATGGAAAGAAGGGAATGACAACAGAATTTTTATAATCTCCTAAAATAAGAGTGTGGCTTTTAGTGTGTTGAGATGAGAATTTTTTAACTGCTTGATTAATAATGTTGGGTGAAAAGCCCCTGTCAATAGCTATTGCTTTTAAATAATTTAGTTCTTCATCAAGGGCTAGTTTGGAGGAGCAAACTTGAAGAGCACGGAAAACATAGGAATAAAATGAAGCTAACTTTTGTTTAGTCGGATGACATGATTTAAAGTGTGGTGGAAGGCAAACCGATGAAGGTTTACGGTAAACTGTAGTACTGAAGTTGGATGTGTTACGTGTGACCAGAATGTCGAGAAACGGAAGAGAATTGCAAGTCTCAAGTTCAAAAGTGAACTGAATAGCAGGATCAATAGAATTCATTGTTGAAAGAACTCTATTTAAATCATCTTTATTACCTTCAAACAGGGTAAAAGTATCGTCTACGTAGCGGAACCATGCCGGGAAGTTTAAAGTTTCAAACAATTTTGATTCATAATAATGCATGTAGATATCAGCCAGGATGGGACTGAGGGGGCTTCCCATGGCTAATCCCTCAGTTTGCTTGTAATATTTATTTTGGAAAACAAAATGTGTTTGTTTCAAACAGAGTTGGGTGAGAGAAATTAGCTCATCAATTTCGATGCAAGAGAAATGAAATTCGCGAAGTCTGGTTTCTAGACATCTTAATGCACCCTCCACTGGGACATTGGTGAATAATGATTTTACATCAAAAGAAACCATGAGTAAATTACGAGGAGAAATGTTTTTAACCTTTTTTACAAACTCTATTGAATTTTTTATGGTGTAAATGTTATTGTCTAATAGAGTGGAAAATCTAGAAACTAAATATTTAGCTAATGGATACGAGGCAGTACCTAAATTTGATACAATAGGGCGGAAAGGAATACCACTTTTATGAATTTTGGGAAGAGCATATAATCTGGCACAATTCGCAACAGATGGGATAAGCGAATGTTTTAAGTTGCTTGAAATGATTTGCGAAGATTTGATCGCAGTTTTTATTTTGGATAAGTCCGAAGGTGAAGGATCTTTAGGGATCGGATTATATGGTCCTTCGTTTAAGAGTTTAGTGACACCATCGATGTAAGTGTTCTTATCCATGACGACTATCTGGCCACCTTTGTCGGCCTTTGAAATGACAATATCCGGGTTAGAATGAATCTCGCGCATTGTAGCTCTTTCTCTCGCAGTCAGATTTGGTTTCAAAGGTTTATTATTGAATTTCACATTATGAGCGATAAGATGCCTAATCATTTCTTTCTGTGAATCTGAAACTTTACTGAACTTGAAAGCTTTTTCGATAGGAGCCAAAATCTTTGGAATCGAGGGTTTACAGGTTTGTGAGAAGTTAAAATTATATTTTAGAATTCTCTCTTGTTCTTCTGAAAGACTAACATTAGAAATATTAGCTATTGGCTTGATGTTTACAATGGGAAGATTTTTTGAACTACTTGAACTGGAAGACTGTAAAAGTAGTTTTTCGAATTTAACTACAAGGGTGTTTTTATGACGGTTAACTGCATTCTCCGTTCTAGACCAAGACTTTTGTTCAAGGGCAGTGAATTTTGGATATGTTTTAGCGAGTTCCAGATGAAGCTTATAGAGTTCATGTTCAATTTTGGACAATTGTTGACGTGTATCCCTTATCACGGACCGAAGTAAGGCAAGTTTGCAATTTAACAGAATTCTTGAAACGCGACTCGAAGGTTTTTGATTAGATTTGATTTGAATAAAATTGGGGATCAATTTTTTACATTTACATTTAAGTAAAAAGTCAAGATGATTCAGGAATTTTTGCCGTTTCAGGCGTAATTTAGTGAAACGATTAACGGATGAAGGCATGATAAACAATGCAGAAAATCAAACTAAATTAACTGAGCAATAATAAAGTACACACAAAATAGCAGAAAAATCCCTCACTGAAATGAATAGAAAACAAAATGTTTGTAAGCAAAATGCATGAAATCAGACAAGCAAAGCACAATATCCAAATGTACAAAACATAAACATAACTTGAAAATTGCAAAAATGTACTCACCGAAACTCCTACAATCACAAAATGGCGGCCACACCGTGCAAAAAAGAAAGCAAAATGTAAGCCTGTTTGGGGCTTCTATAATTAAGACAACAATAACACGCCGAATAAATACTAATTCAGAAGTCAAACAACAAAAATCAGCGTTAATTTACAAAACTTTCACAGGACTAGTTTCGATGGTTTTACCGAACCATCATCTTCAGCTGCAAAACCGCAAATGAACAAGATAGGAAATAATGTTTAGATAAGATAAGAAAGCCTGGACAAGAATAAGCAAGTGGCGCCATCTGTTGGCGAAACCAGAACTAAAACATAATTTCTCTAAAAGCCGAAGGCAAATTTGGATTGGAATTAGGATCGTTAACTAGAACAGAAAGATTTTTATGAATGTGAAATGCCTCTAGAAAATCCAGTTCTCCAATGGAAGATGTTTTTTGAATAATTTTGGCAGCAGAAAAATTGAAAGTGTGATTTTCGGACCAACAATGTTGAGCAACAGAAGACTTCTGTGTTTCCTTTTTTCTAACATATGCCTCATGTTCTTTGACGCGAAATTTTAAGGCTCTCTTAGTTTGGCCAATGTAAATTAAACCGCACTGGCAAGGAATCCTATAAATACCCCAGGAATTCATATCCGGAATGGGGTCCTTGAGTATAGAAGTTGGAATTTTATTGATGTGGAGGGTGCATTAAGATGTCTAGAAACCAGACTTCGCGAATTTCATTTCTCTTGCATCGAAATTGATGAGCTAATTTCTCTCACCCAACTCTGTTTGAAACAAACACATTTTGTTTTCCAAAATAAATATTACAAGCAAACTGAGGGATTAGCCATGGGAAGCCCCCTCAGTCCCATCCTGGCTGATATCTACATGCATTATTATGAATCAAAATTGTTTGAAACTTTAAACTTCCCGGCATGGTTCCGCTACGTAGACGATACTTTTACCCTGTTTGAAGGTAATAAAGATGATTTAAATAGAGTTCTTTCAACAATGAATTCTATTGATCCTGCTATTCAGTTCACTTTTGAACTTGAGACTTGCAATTCTCTTCCGTTTCTCGACATTCTGGTCACACGTAACACATCCAACTTCAGTACTACAGTTTACCGTAAACCTTCATCGGTTTGCCTTCCACCACACTTTAAATCATGTCATCCGACTAAACAAAAGTTAGCTTCATTTTATTCCTATGTTTTCCGTGCTCTTCAAGTTTGCTCCTCCAAACTAGCCCTTGATGAAGAACTAAATTATTTAAAAGCAATAGCTATTGACAGGGGCTTTTCACCCAACATTATTAATCAAGCAGTTAAAAAATTCTCATCTCAACACACTAAAAGCCACACTCTTATTTTAGGAGATTATAAAAATTCTGTTGTCATTCCCTTCTTTCCATCAATTAGCTATAAAGTTGCACATATTTTGCAGAAATTTAACTTTCGGGTTGTTTACTCTCCCATCAATAAAATTCCAACTTCTATACTCAAGGACCCCATTCCGGATATGAATTCCTGGGGTATTTATAGGATTCCTTGCCAGTGCGGTTTAATTTACATTGGCCAAACTAAGAGAGCCTTAAAATTTCGCGTCAAAGAACATGAGGCATATGTTAGAAAAAAGGAAACACAGAAGTCTTCTGTTGCTCAACATTGTTGGTCCGAAAATCACACTTTCAATTTTTCTGCTGCCAAAATTATTCAAAAAACATCTTCCATTGGAGAACTGGATTTTCTAGAGGCATTTCACATTCATAAAAATCTTTCTGTTCTAGTTAACGATCCTAATTCCAATCCAAATTTGCCTTCGGCTTTTAGAGAAATTATGTTTTAGTTCTGGTTTCGCCAACAGATGGCGCCACTTGCTTATTCTTGTCCAGGCTTTCTTATCTTATCTAAACATTATTTCCTATCTTGTTCATTTGCGGTTTTGCAGCTGAAGATGATGGTTCGGTAAAACCATCGAAACTAGTCCTGTGAAAGTTTTGTAAATTAACGCTGATTTTTGTTGTTTGACTTCTGAATTAGTATTTATTCGGCGTGTTATTGTTGTCTTAATTACACTCATTCAGTATTTAAGTTATCAAAACCTGCTCTTCATTAAACAGCAAATAATAAAAATCCTTTGATTTTTATCATAAATTTCATCATCATTGGAGACATATGTAAAATAAGAAAGTAACATAGAAGTAATACTTTAATGCTTAAATGTAATAAAATGAAATTTTAAAGGGGGTTAATAATGATTGAGGATCGATAGTCGAATAATCACAGATAATTGATGCGAATAATCAGAATCCCATTTTTTCCAGGTGTATCATATAGCAAGGAAGAAATCACGAAAAATAAGTACAAGGGGAAAATATTCTAAAATTGTTTAATAATTTTAAATAATAATAATAATTTTTAATACATAAATGCAATCTAAAAAATGCTGTATTCAAGAGCATAAGAAAACAAAATCAAAAATATACAAAAAAGAAACCATTTTAAAAACTTTTGCTGATATTCTTAATCTAATAGTTGTGTCTAAGTTATTTATGTGCACTTGTTTATGTTATGATTATGTTGTATACTGTATATTAATGAGAAAAATGCAAGGGGGTCATGAAAAATGTCGTTCCTTTAAATGATCTGGATGGGTGAAAAATGTTGTCAATCCCTGCTGTCAAATACATAATACAGTAATTTTAAAAAGTTACAAATTATGCAGTGTTTGGAATTAAAAATTACTTACAAGAAAAACAGTAATACTAGAATCTACAATTAGAAAAATAGAAATACTTAATGCTTTTAGAATCATTTAACTTACGATCATTTTAAGTAGAGAACCTATACCTATTAAAATATATTAATTATTTTCACAATTATATTAAAGTACCATATCTAAGTAAAGAATTGCCTAGTATATCTAAGTAAATCGAATATCTAAATAAAGAATTTGCCTGTCATAAAAGTAACATTCAATTGGAACGTTTCCTAATGTGTTTGAATGCTTTATTAATATAATTTGCTCCTAAACCTTTCAATCACTCTTCAGAGTATATCAGATATGTACTATCCGGGAATACATTATATCAGATATGTACTATCCGGGAATTGAAACGCACACTTTGTAGGATAACTATCCTCTTTCTTGCTTTCGACAGCTGTATTCCACATGAGGATTCCGTGCATCTTTCAGCAACCACCACGCTGGAAAGAACCACGGTTACAGAGAAATCGATAACCTTACAGACACCCACATCAAAGCGATATACAGTCTTTGCTTCTACTGCAGCATTACATTGCATCCTCTTCAGCACTGCGCAGCCGTAAAGGCGAATGCAAATTTTAGAACAAAATGAAATCGAGAATCTAAACAACTGTTTTCAAATTCTTCGCAATACTCATTTATATCTGTAGAAATAACTTACCTTGTAATCATATCTTCTAAGAACTTTTTGCAAACAACTCCATGTAATGCCAAAGCAATTAGATTTTAATTCGCCACTCAACAATGATCAAACTTTAATAATGTCGTAAACTGAAAAAATTAACATCATAGTTATCATTAACATCATCATCAGAAATACAGCGTGATCAGCTGCAAAAGCGAGCAATTAGAACCTTCGGAAGGAAATACTGATCAATCACGGATTTGATTGATCCATGTCTCGGCCATCTACTTACGAAATTCGAAAGTCATGACCGAGGGCAGGTTATTCCAAATGATACGTTATGTACTTTCGTGTATAAAATTAAGAGAATTTGAAAATTATGTCTATTTTTACGAAATGTATTGAACCCAAGGTACTACTTATGCCGCCGAAGAATTTTGCAAATATCCAGAGTCGAATATATAAACGTGTGGAGATGTATATAAACGTGTGAAACGTGAGCAGCTGTGATAAGCATACGAGGGGTTTAGAATTATCGGCAGACTGGAGGCAGGCCAATCAGAAGCGCAGGTGGTTACAGAGCTCAATGTAACTCCCGGTGTATTATGCAGTTTGCAGAAATACCCTCAAGACACTCAATCCATTTCGAGAAAACTTGAACAAAATTGACAAAGATTTGAAACAGCGATTTGCACTTTCAGCTCGGCGCCACAGGACTGCTACAGCTTCACGGCTCTCTCGCGAGCAGCGTTCATTCATGCCACTGGAATATGAGTGTCGCGATGTATACAGCATGGCGCAAATGATACGTGCTTTGGACAAGACTTCAGTGAAGCACCGTGCTTTTTACACATGATTTTCGACAGGTACCTGTATGCGGAGAGAACCTGGAACACGATACCATCCCTAATTCATTAGGGAAATGATTATTACGGTGGTGATGGTGTAATTGTTGGAGAAGGCATTTGGTTGGACTGCTCCGTGCAATCCTGCATGTATTTGACAAATGTTCCGTGACTGCTATGAGGTATACAAATCAAATCTTAAAACTCCATGTTCGAATTTTGAGGCACTCAGTCGGCACTCGTCCACATAGGGCTCAGCAGGCCGGTGATTACATGGAAGGTGAGAATATTCGTCACATATATTGACTAGCCAGACCTTCTGACCTTACTCTATATAGCATGTCTGGGATGCTCTTGAGAGGGCAGTTTCATCTTCCAAGAACTATCCAGGTGTAGAAAACTGCATTCCTGAAGGAGGGAAATAAACTGCCACAGAAATTCCTCAATGTCTCCTGCTCTGTACACCTTCACGCTTGTCTGACTGTGAGAGGGGAACCAACTCCATATTAGACTAATTTTCATTTCAGTATCACAAATTGTATTTTGAACTTCGACCTGTACTGATAATCACCAGCACATAAAATGACTTTTGAATGGCGTAACGTATTTTCTTCTTCCATCCAGCATGCCGTCGTGGTGTGGCGCCTGACGTAAAAGGCGGTGGACAATAATTCATCACCACCAGGATTTGGCGATGCATGCCCTGATCCCCAGTCACCCTTTAAAAGGAGAAGTATGTAAGATACTTTTCGCCCTCTTTCCAGCATGCCTTCGTGGTGTAATGGTAGCGCACTCGAAAGTCTAGGTGTTCGAGTGCCGGGGTGGCTATTGCACATTTTCACATTCTCTGCTTCAAAATAACATAATGACTCTACAATGGTATACCTTTTTCTCTGATATAAATGTATATTGATACAAAATTTTATTAAAATCGGACCTTTAGGTATTCAGAAATTCGACATAATGTAAAAATTCTCAATTTCTTTACAGAAGGGTATTAAACTCACATGGAGGTATTCTGCAGAACATTTCGCTTCGCAATAATCATGTACCATCTCCTTGAATAACTGCAAGAAAACATTTCAGTCTAGAGGTGAAGCGTAGATCTTAGATATGGATAGCATATAAAGTTTTTCTTTAATTGCTCAGTGCGAGGAATGCTGCATGAAATACGCTTGTTAAAAATGTTATCAATGATGCATACAAAACTTTGCCTCGCCTGTTCTAACTTAAACTCTATTTTCTTTTAAAAAGATGAAAAGCCGCTTGATTTGTCTTCTGATGGTCGTCATGGTACTGACTGTCTTCATTGCCGTTTCTCAAGCTGGTCTTTGTAATATAGTGTGTGAAACAGAGTGTGATGAGAGTGGGGAAGTTTGCAAGAAGAAATGCACTCTTCACTGCGTAGACTTTGTATCAAAGTAAGTAAATTTAAATTTATAAAGAAGCGAGACTGGCATCAGAAATATATTATGTGACGCTGATATTATGTAAAACATAAATCACGACGGCATTTGTGTTTATTCTTCCGTTCACTGAATTAGCTAGACTAATGTTTGTTATTTAAGTTAGATTGAAACATAGCATTAGCCATATTATTATACAAATTTAATTTAAACTTTTGTGCTCGAGCATTTCATTTATCGCCCAAATCTCGTATCTTTAAAGATAATGTAAGTCTATAACTCCAAACAGGAAATAAATGTCGTTGAACGTATCTGAGTATATAGCATAGTTGATGAAGGTCTACTCATAGGCTCACCTTAGCCCTTAAACAATGCAGGAGATTCCATTGTGCGTAAAAATTTTAAAAAATTTAAAAATCCAATAAATCACTATAATAGAACGTTTCTTGCACAAAAGATTTCTATAGTTGTGGTATATATTTAAGTTAAACATAGGGGGCTGTGGTATATATTTTATAACTGTAGTTTGTATTATTTTTCTGGAGGTGGGCTTACAGAATTTTTAGCCTGAATAAATCTCTCAGTACGTCCGTATTGAACTGTAAATTAATATTGTACAATACTTTCATTCGGAAAAACAAAAAACAAAAAAAAAAAAAAAAAAATTTTAACAAACCTGTTTTCTTGGGATTCATTTTTGCTTAAACTGTCTATCTCTGCACCGTCATTTTTCTAAGATATGTGTCACTCTCAATCTTAACAGCCTATTTTATCTATGTAGAAAAAGGACGTATCTTAGATTTTCTTGAATTCCAACTGAAATTCGAAACGTTTCTCGAATCCCTACAAACCTTTAATCAATCGAAACCTTCATAAAATGATATCAGTTAGGTGAAACAAAAAATGCTCTTAATACAAAATTTTTAATAAAAGCAAAAGTAAAATCTGCCTTTAATCGTCTGGCTAATGCCTTAAGTTCAAGAATATAATTTTTAAAACACTCTTATTTCTCAGTTATTAAGAAAAAGCAAATGAAATTTATCATATAAAATATATATAATAAAAAGGCTTGAACACCGAGGTTTAATTTCTGTACAATGATATAAAAAAATTCTATAAGTTGCAGCTTAGATTTTTTATATTTTTCTCGAATGTTTTTTAATCAAAGAAATTGTAGCTGCCTGAGGTTTATTTTACAAGTAAACATTAATAAATAGGTTAATCTTCGCACTATGGTAACTTGGCGACCAAACCTGCTAGATTTTTTTGGACTCCATTTTGTTCTCAAAAAGTAAAGGCATGTTTTTTTTTTTTTTTTACTCAACATTTTTTTCCAACAATTTGCTAGCCGAATTACGCTTATACTAGAACTTTTATGGAACAAAAGTGCTTAATCATGACGAAGATTAGGTGCGAAATTGGGAAAGAGTGCAGAATCGCCCACTGCTTGCCGCGTTTTTAAGAATTGCTCATACACGGTATCCATGTACACGTCGACCTATTTTCACTTAAAAAAAAATCCCAGAATTGCACAAAAATGGCATTGCGCACACTCTTGACTTTATCCATGTACACTGCTAAAGTCCTAGCTAGTAACCTTTATCGCCTTACCAAAATGTCGCAAACGACCTGTTACCATATTCCAAAGATTATCCGTAAACATTAATAAATACCGAACAGGGAATGCTTAAATATATCTAGGAAATTAGGAACGCAGCATTTGAGCCAACCATGATGTCATATTGGTGATCTAGGTACTTATAAATTGCAATAATTGCGTTGTATTTTTAAATGGTGCTTTGTAGGACATCAATGTGTCTAATCGTTCATGTTCTATTTCGAAAAAGCTAAGTTATTCTTTAGTTTAGTAATAAAATATTTCGAAGGATAAAAAGAACGCCAAGATTCTAGTTGTTAAATCTTGGAAATTTTATAATATTTTTAGGAGTTAAAGAATGGGAAATTAAAAGTTTCCTAGTTCTATGTTAGTTACAAAAATTTTCAGTTATATTTCAGATACATGGTATAATCAAATATGTACAATGCGCCTTCATATTCATAACTATCCAATTAAAATATTGATCAATTTGCACTGTTTTTAAATATCAAAGGACATCAAGCAATAAGCTATACAAAGTATAAATAAAAGGAAATTTATTTTCGCATCATGCGTTTTTCTCCTTCTTCAATAGATTTTCATTAAAGTATCTTATTTTTTTATTTATTTCCGCATCATGCTTTTTTCTTTTTTCTTTTTTTTTAAATTTATTTTCGCATCATGCTTTTTTCTCCTTCTTCAATAGATTTTCATTAAAGTATCTTATTTTTTATTTATTTTCACATCATGCTTTTTTCTTTTTTTAAATTTATTTTCGCATCATGCTTTTTTCTCCTTCTTCAATAGATTTTCATTAAAGTATCTTATTTTTTATTTATTTTCACATCATGCTTTTTTCTTTTTTCTTTTTTTAAATTTATTTTCGCATCATGCTTTTTTCTCCTTCTTCAATAGATTTTCATTAAAGTATCTTATTTTTATTGCAGTATTGTTTATGAAGTCCCGTATGAAGAATAAAGGTATGTAATGCATTTCAATCGCGACATCTTTTTATCACTGAGACTTTTTCCAGACTGTAGATATTAAATATAAAATAAGGATATAAAAATAAATATCCTCCCATAAATAATTTACTTCTTTGGTAAACAATGTACATATAAAAAGAAGTATTTTAGAATTTAGTTTAAGCAAACAAAAATTAAAGAAAATTCTAATGAGACAAATGTGCTCGTTTTCTGCTGCATAACAAACTAAATGCTGGTGCGATATTTGACACTGCTGGACCTGAAGCATGTTTCAAAATTGAACGATACTTAGTTTTAATTAGCGTTAAATCAAAACCCAAGTTTTAATGCTCTTCTCTCATTCAGCACGACATATATTTTACGCCTTTTATTTTAAGTTTAAATCGCTAGATAGCTTTACAAATTCCTTTTGCACTTTATATAACAGGTAATTAATCTCATTCATATCAATTAATATAATGTCTTTAAAAGTCTAATCTCATTAATGTTAATTAATGTAATTCTTTAAAAGTCTTATGAATGCAGTTTCTTTAAATTCAACTATTGAACTGAATTTTCGCAACCCCGAAATTTCGATTTGCAACCCCACTTGTGGTCGTAACTCATAGTTTAAGAAACTTTATTCTAAGGCATATGGTAAACTTAAAAACTAGTTACAGCATAAACGGTGAAAGCTCTCTAAAATTAAATTTTCATTTCTGGTGGCCAGGTTTCAATTTTCTAGACAATAAGCAATATAGAGCGTGGTTATAACTAAAGTTCCACTTTGAAATGTTCATAAAATGAAATCTACTATACCAAGTGTTATCAAACTTGGTAATGGTGTAAAGGTGGTCACGGGAATTTATTTTCCGCCAAAAACAAAGTTAAAAACTCGCCACAAGAGGGAAAATGGCTCTGTATGCAATATACTTAAACGAAATAAGAGTCGAAGGGTCGGAATCTAGCTTAGCCTTTCATTACACGGGTTTAACAAGTTGCATACCCTTAAAAAACATTGACCTAAACAAAATTACCATTTAAAGGCATAAAAGGCGATAAATGTCGAGTGCGCCGTCCGTGTAACGGAGAAATCCGTCTGTGAAAATCACAAATTAGAGATTAGAAAGGTGTGAGATCGTAAATTACTTAAAAAAGTGTGCGCATTCTGGAAATTGTTTTCTTACAGGTAGCTAACTTGTGATTTTTGAACACTGAATTCGGCCATAAGACGTGAATATATCGGTTTAAAACGTATTTAGTCGTTTCTAAAACAAAACTGTTTGTGGGGTTATGCAAAAAGGCAAATGGCTTGTAATTGACTTACGGCGGGAAGAAGCAAATGATTTATGGAAACACGCTTTACATGCCATTTGATTTTTCAAATAAATGTGAGCATATTTGTCAGCGTTCTCATTATTACAAATCGACAATGTGCATGCAAGACTGTGTTTTTCTCGTGAAATGTTATTATGAATGGCGATAGCAATGAACGGCGTGCTTTGCAAAGGTATCATTCAGTAATAGAAATATGCCGAGGGCCAGGATACGCCGACAGAGCAACGTTTGAGGAAAATGATGGCAAAATTTGAAGCTACGGATTTGTTATTTGTTGCAACTGGGTGTGCAAACTGTCTGGAAATCTGCTTCTGAGGAAAGCAAGGAGGTTGTTGCAATAGCAGTGGAGGAAGCAACAATGAACAACACACACGGTATTTGCAGCGTACGTGGTGTCGCACGTTGAATGGACGTGCCATGGAGTACGGTGTACAAAACTGTCCGTAAAGTGCTGAAGTTCTATCCATACAAAATCAAACATATTCAAGAACACGAACTTAACGATCCTGCTGCAAGAGAATCGTCCGCTTTGGAATTCCTTCCTTGCACCGATGGAAGTGGACGAACACTAGCTATGGAACTTTTTGTGGACCGACGAGGCTCATTTTTAACTAAATGGGGATGTTAACATCCATAACTGCAGGATCTGGCCCAAAGAAATCGCTCATGTTAACTAGACCGTCAATCTCGGAACGCCTGCTATTGTTAGCTGGGCGAGTTCAATATACGCAGGCGAGAGGAATAAAAAGGAAAGGTTCCGGAATGGTTTCCAACGGAAATAATTAGATCGTGGAAGGACTTTCAGTGGGTACTAGGGAAAAAAGGGATATTTTCGCTGACTTATTCCCGAACCGTGGAAGGAGTTTCACTGCTTATTTTTATGCTCCAGGTTTTATTGAATATTTGTAACTGTAAAGTTTTTATTTACTTAAGGTATTGTAGAAAATTGAAATTTTTGAAAAAAAGGGCAGACAATCAATAAGAATAATAAATAATACACTTACTAACGAAATGTTAGCTACCCTCTCAAAGCAGGAGCCTGTTCATAGTAGGCGTTTAATCCCGGAACGATTGAAATTGCCTATACTCAAAATCCCTTTTCCTTTCTCCTCTTAGCTCATCCCTACTTTCACGTACCATATCTACAAATCTTGGACGCTTCCCCCAAACAATAGAATTCGTTCCGGGATTGAGAGCCTACTCTCATGTTATCTATCCAGGTCCATTGCATTCTCCTAAAGTCACCGTTTGGTGTGGTATGACAGTAGTTTCATAATTGTACCATTTTTCTTTGAAGAGCAATCGACAGCTGCACCTGTTACATGCACTGTGACTGTAGCTCGCTTAGTGTCAATGTTAAGACTTTTCGTGATATCAGAATTTCACTAATGTGGCATTTTAGACACCACTATTTTTACGCAGAACGGAGGCCCCACCGCACATTGGTACATGTATTACACACTTACCTAAGCAAAATTTCACGAATTATAGGCCACGTCTTTGCCACGTCGATCCCCAGAGTTAAAACCTTATGACTTTTGGCTATGGGGTTATCTCCAAAGCACTGTTTATGGTAATAATCGACATAATTTGCCGGAATTGAAAGATGCGGTAGATCGGCATGTCCATCACAATCCTCCTAATATGCTAAGAGCTGCTGTTGAGAATGCAGTAATATGATTCAACTTGTCGGTAAATGGTGGACGCCATGCTTTGTAATAAGTTTCAAAAACTATTAGACACATTTGCAAACGATGTCTTCATGTTTTATTTTGCTTAACAATATTGCATACAGAGCCATTTTCCTCTGGGGGTGAGTTTTTGAAAGTTTTTTTAGCGGAAAATAAATTCCCATGACCACGAATACCGAGTTTGATAACATCCGAGTCCAGTCGAGGACATTGCTCATTTTCATTTGCACCAAAATAACCTAATAACTATACAGTAGCGCCCAAACTAAATGGTGGTGGATGATTATTCTTCACCACCAGGAGTTGGCGATTGGGTCTCTTAAAACACAGTCGCAATTTAAAAGGTGGAGTATGTAAGGTATTTTCAACCTCCTTTCTGCATGCCTTCGTGGTGTTAACGGTAGCACACTCGGCGCGTATTCGAGAGGTCCAGGTTCAAGTCCCAGGGTGGGCATTGCACATTTTTGTGTTTCCTACTTCAAAAATCCTAATGATTCTACAAAGTTATACAAAAGAAACCCACATAAGATTTCAGAATAATCTATTTTCTAATCTTTACATATGTCACTCTAATGTCATTGTATGAATAATTGTTGTTCAAAATCGGTTTGAAGGAATGTGATCTATAAATAGGGGAGTGACGAGAGAAAAAAAATTGGGGACCGAATCGTTGTCCTGTTTACAAGACACCAGTAAAATACAAATGAAATACCTGAAAACGTTATTTTTTTCATATGTATTTTTATTTCTATAAATAGTGCTATAAATGTTTAGCAGAAATGTTTACACCTGCTTAGAAGAAATATATATTTTAATCCTAAATAAGAGATAAAAAATCATTTTAAAAAGGCCACATTTTTAATGAATTATGATTGGCCATTTGTTTAGCCTGCGTATGAAACTTACATCTATTTCAAGGGAGTTATGCAAAAATTTATCTATTTGTTTCTCTTCTATTTAACTTGCTTGGGCAATCCTATATTTAGGACAGTGGTCCGATATGTTTTAAAGGTCTAGGATTGGATTATTCAATTATGGCAAAGCACGCCGGAGCTATCTGCCTAAAGGGAGGTGTGTGTGTGTGTGATTATGGCAAAGCCTCGAGGGCTATCTGCCTAAGGGGAGGGATGCCTTCGTGGAGGACTTTCTAAGGGAAACTGGCTCGTATACACGTTACACATGGGGAAAACCACGAAAACGCCCATGCAGCCAGCCCGTTCGCGGGATTCGAACCTCGGACCGAACTACCAGTGTTCAGCGACTTTACCGCTCGGCCGCTGGTGGGCCCGCCTAAAGAGAGGAATGCCTTTCTAAGGGAAACTGTCTCGTATACACGTTACACTTGGAAAAAACCATGAAAACGCCCATGCAGCCAGCCCGTTCGCGGGATTCGAACCTCGAACCGAACTAGCGTCTTTACCGCTCTGCAGCTGGTAGGCCTTTAACGGTCTAGGTTTTTAAGTTTAAAATTATATGATATAGCCCCAAAGTTTCTTTGAAATTCTGAAGCAGTATTTTCATTATTTTAAGCTTCTATAATTTATGAAATCTATGAAATATAATTCTATGAAATAGCCTAAATTTTCCTTTGGAATCTTGTAGCAAAGACTTCATATTTCTGCCTTTGCACTGTTTTCAAATATTCTCATACAATATTTTAATTCTTTGCTTGTTTCTTTACAGATAAAAGAAATAACATGGAAAAAATTATGACCAGTTGATATATAGAAAAAAAATATTCAATTTTCCTTTAACAGTCTTGATTGAATAGAATATTTAATGAATAAAATTTTTTAAATCAGACATCTGTTTTGCTCAAATTATTCTCTTTGTTTCAAGCATGAATTACAATCATTTCTAGCTGCTAAACTATCATTATGGATTGTTTCCGTCCCCGTTATCTTTAGAATAATACACATATGGTATGAAACTCTTAAATAAAATATATGGGTTTTAGAGTGAAATTTAAAGATTTCTAGATCTATAAAAATACATATTAGGTTTTTTTTTTGTTACTGTCTTTTAAATTATATCTCTCTGCGATTATTCTGTAAGAGGTATCTATTACAGAAATTGTGTTATCAGAATATATCTTTTACTAACTAAACAAATGCTTCAAATATTCATACAGTTTAATAATTGGATATACGTTAAACATAATTATAACTTGTAACGAGTAGTTAGATTATAAAAATAAAATAAATATTAAAATTATTAAGGAATGCGTTCACTATTTTTAAATCTCTCAGAGTTTAAGCAGTTACAAGCTGATTGTTTCGGAAAATAGAAGTTTTATATTTTGTTGAATGACATCCTTCTGTATTAACTAGACATACAAAAAAACACCATGGGCGATATATATTTAAGATTTTATGGTTCAGGCTGGGCAAAATCTGCAAAAAACGGTGAATGATATATATAGATAATGCAATATAACATGAACTAACTCTAATCTCTTTAACTTAATATAATTCATACAAAACATATATGAAAAAAATTATTTTGGAATTTGAAAGTATATCTCAGCAGGACTAATCTTTATTTAATACAATCACAAACAAAACAATGCATTTCTTGCTTATTTTTAATCCGAGAAATTGTTTTAGCACGATTATGATATTAACCTCGAAGCTCATTCTTTGGCCGTGTCACATTTGCTTCCGAATCTTTCAAATTGTTGCCACCAAATGTTATCGCGACATATTATTTAGAAAAAGATTAAACAATGAAGAATCTTTGTGTATGTATGACTGTAAGCCGGATAGTAGCAGAGCGATAAAATCGCTGAATACTGGTATTTACGACCTGGGTTCGATTCCAGGGGAACAGGGTGGGTACATGGGCAGTTCCCATGCCTGTGATGTTCGTCAAATTGTGGCTGTATTGCACTGTTAGCGCGATGGATCTGTACTTATACGTTCAATGATGAATGAAATTCTGGTGTTATACTCACTTCTATCTGTGCCTGTACCAAATCCATTCTAAACTGGAGCATTCGAATAAAAAAAAAGGAAAAGCTGTTGACTACTTAAGACCCCGTATTACTGCATAGAAGCAGTTGTACTTGAATGCTGTCCCCTTGAAAATCTATGCAACACACACTTGGACTCTTGGACACACAATGTTGGACTCTTTCTATGCGTCCCGCGGCTAGTAAGACGTGAAAAGTGATACTTCCATCCCTATCATGCACGATTAATGTAGTAGGTTTGGTTTGGTTTATTTATTTATGTCAAAGCACACTAGGGCTATCTGTCTAAGGGGACATGCGACATGCGACGGAGGAGGTGGGCACCACCCCTCTACCAATACGGTTAATCGGTATAGCGCCACGTCCACCTTTATCTAGATAACCATACGTGTTCATTGTGCTAATATACTAATACATAAACATACATACAAATTTGGTACTTAATACAGTGGCGTTAAAGCTAATTAATGTTAGACACTGGATAATACATTGCCATGTTACAAGGTGTATGCAAAAGCATGTATACTGTAGCATATATACATAACGTGTGTACTCATATGTTGAGTACACTATGATCCTTTGAAGCATTATCATTAGATAACAGAAGACATGTACATACTGAAATATTAGGTGCGCAATGTTATGCTGAAGTAAGTAATTAGTACAGTGAATTAAAAGTTAGACTCTAGATTAGTACTGTGTGGTACAGTGTCTTGCTACTGAATTATTTGTACTGTTTCCTAAGTACATTAACCAATGTACAAAGATATTAAAACACGTGTATTAGGTACACAGTAATTAGTGGATACCCAAGCGTTAGGTAAGTGCTACTTTAACATACATTAACAATAGGTACTTAATACAGTGCTGAACAGATAATTGGTGCAATTAATTTTAGAGTGGGGCTCTAGTTAGATCTTTGCTATACGGTGTCGTGTTACAGGATAAAATGTGCAGATGCATAGTTACATTATCATATATACAGAACATAAATTCATATACATACATACAGACACATTAGGTACATGATTATTCAGTGCGTAATAGATGTATATTAACTAAAAAGTGCCAAGATATGTGATAACACTAGTAGATACATGGTTACAATTATATATAAACAAGGACATACACAATTAAATATAGACAAAAGCGTATATAAGCTTACATTTGGTACATAATCTGTCTAAGGGGAGGGATGCCTTCGTGGAGGACTTTCTAAGGGAAACTCGCATACACGTTACGCATGGAGAAAACCACGATTAATGTAGTAGAGCCAAGCAAAAATTAAGCGTTTATACATTAAGAGGTGGAAATATTATATTACCAACGCTCAGAATAACAATCATTTGCATCTTAAAGAAAAGAAAGTTATAATAATCAAGTAGTCTTTGTAATAAGTACATTATGGCAATTTAGAAAGAGGTTTTTTTCAACATTTGAGAATGTTGAAAAAACCTCTTTCTCAAAGCGTTCTGAGAATTTCGCTAACTGGTAGATTTGCTAAGCATAAGCAAATATTGTTGAAATTATAAGATTCCATACTGCAGAGTTTTCCTAACGGAGGTAGAATAACTAATAAAATTAAGTACCTGGTTTTGAGAAACTGAATGTTGCGAATTAGATGTGTAAGATTTGCTTTTAAAAAATAGGATTTGCAATGCTATTCTTGAACAAGCAGTATACATACTTTTAAAAGTATATACGAGATATATTCAGAATAAAAATCTTTGAGAATATAGTCACCTGTGCTTTAAAAATAAGTGTGTTATTTAACTACATTCCGTTATCAAACTTTCATAATGCGGTATGAAAGTTACGCAAGGCATATCTAAATAGTTTTATCATAGTCTCCTTGGAAATGATTTTCTCATAATTTTTAAACTAAATTCTGTAATGATGTTCTTAAATCTTTAAAAACTGAATGTAATAATAACTACTCACATCTCAACTAAGTAATTAATATACTATTTAAATTATAAAAATTGAATTACATATATTCTTTCTTACTTTGAACTTTGATTTTTAAAGAAATGACGTAAGAGCAATTTGTTTTTGTAATATTTAACATACTTTTCATTTCTTCACAGATGTTACGATGAAACACCGAAATCTGGAGAATGTTGACTTTCACCAGTGAATGTCAACATTCACATAGTCGCTTGGCGTATGTTCGAAATATTTTCCAAATACTCTTATTTGTGACTTACACTGGTAAATGTCGACATTCACCATGTACTAATGGTGGAATATTGAATATATAAGAATATTATGTTTTCCTCTCCGTAATTCAGTCGCGAAAAAACGCACGTGAGACTTAAAATAAGAACTTAAGAACTTAAAGCACACAGTATATTCAAACTAACAGAAGTTAAAAACTTACTAAATTATATGATTCTAATCTTATTTATTGCAACAACTTAAACTATTATGGCACTTTGAATTGCACAAGAGGCCCTCGCTTTTACAACTGCATTTATTAGTGGAACACTTCCTTTTGCAATGACAGCGTGTACATATACTTCTCTCTTTCTGGCCTACACCAGAGCATATCTGTGATTGTCCACATACACCGGTAAGGATCCGAATGTACAAGAATGTAATGCAATAAACGATCTTTCACCGACGTATTTGATGAATGTTGACATTCTCCGGTGAAAGTGAACATTCTCCAATTTCGGTCTTTCACGGTAACATAGATAAAACATAACATTAATTTGAGAATATAAATATCGAAATCAAGATCTGAGAGCTGGAGAAAGAATTTCAATGGACTGATTATGAATTTAACGATGTGATTTGTAATAACTGAAGTTACATGAATGTTTAATAAATAAACATTTTAAATTCTTTCGGACCATTGTTTTACTCATTTCATTGAAATATTACTTACACATCTCACAACGTTAACAGATATATGGTATTCATGGCATAATGTTTTAATGTAGGTATGCTGTTTAAAAACTTAATACAAAATGAATTAAACAGGCTTAAATCATGCCAATGGTTGCTTGCAGTATCCGAAATCATTAGAATGTTATATTTTCATTAGCCGAAACCGGTTTCACAAATATTTGGCAGGCAACATATCAAAAGCAATGGAGTCAATGGGACTATAAAAACCAATATCTTAAAAGTTAGTTATTTGGGTTATTTGGGTGCAAAATTAGAGTGAAAAAGGGCAGTTATGGATTGGAATAGGTATTTTTTGCCTTATGTTGCATCTTATATTATGGTGTGCACCTTTTACTATGAATTTTGTTAAAAGAAAAACTTTTAAATTCTCACGTCATATAATTTTCTCTTCATTCAACTTTAAACTCTCACGTCATATAATTTTCTTTCTATGAACATGTTTTAAATTTCATGCCGTTTCTGAGAGAAATTTAATTAATTTTACAAGCGATTAAAATGCGCACTCATTTAAATAAACGTAAATATCCAAAACGTGCTTCTTTTTTTAAGCCCCAGAAATAGACAGTTGCAGATATAGTTCCCAAAAATTATGTGCACAAAATTTAAATCTGGAATGAAGTATATTTTCATAAAAATGTTCATTAATATCCTTCAGATGAGGAAAGAATTATTTTCATTCATTATAGAAAAGAAGATTAAAAAAAACTCTTGCTGTTTTAACATTCTTCAGACTTAATTTTCAAGAAGTAAAATTATTTGTGAAATTAATTTTCATCATCCACAGTATTTAAATATTTAATTTACATAATGTGTTTGAATTTATAGACATTGGTCTCCTAAGGTGACATAAAATGTACTAAAACTCTAAAAGACGATATGGGATTTTTCATTATGTTTTTTTAAATACAACAGTGAAAGGATATAAAGGACACAATTATTAACCCGGCGGAAGTCGCACCAAGAAATGTTACTAGAGTGGGCGCGTGGGGTATCACATATCCCAATATTTAAAATACGATAAAAATAGTTTTATTTAGTTTTAAAGCTGTTTTTCTTGTTCTCGTGTATTATAAATACGTAAATAATAATTGGGTTTCAAAAAAGTGATTTACAAAATAATCTTAGAGTTAAAATTAAGATAAATGAGAATAATAAAAAAATAAACATCATGCCTCTAAGTTTCATTGCATCTCTAATACAGAATGCTTATTTTATTTCTTCACACTTTGAACGAAATACATTCATGTGTTCTTGGCACAGAATGTTTTCACATTTTAAACATTGCATTCACATTCTTCTGTCCTTGGCGCGAGGGCAAAAATTTATCACATTTTTCATACTTAGTTGTTTCGAATTTCATGTATTCGTTTTAATTCTTCGGCAGTTTCTTGGTAAAGTATTAATCTCTGATCTTTGTTAAATATTTTTTTTCTCATTAATTGTAATGCTATGTCCTTAAAAAACATACTTCTGTTTCTGGTTGGTGGATTAGCATTTGAATGTAATATAATTCAAGCATTTATTCCAGCAACATTTAGTGCAGGAAAGAAAATTACCATTGGCCACCTCCTTGTTATTCTGGCAATTGAATAACTGGCTGACATTTCATCCCCCATATCCACTGCTCCTTTAGTCATATTATAAAAACTTATAATTCCTGACGCTTTATTTTCTCCAATAGTATCATCTATAGTATGATCGTTATATAATGTTGAAAGCATAAGAACAGTTTTTCCTTTTTTAGGAACATCAGGAATTAATGTTTTATCTTTTTCGAAACCCAAACAGTGTAGAAAATATTCCTAGTTTCAGAAATGCAATCTTCATCGCTTTCAAATATTTCTAATAAATCTCACAGGCATTGCATCTCCAGTTCATAGGGAGTCATTCTTTTTACCATAATGCAGTTAGAAATTTTTAAAAATTTAATGTCACGTACTTTAAAATCACTTGCGAGTAGAAATATTTACTGTTACACTCTAGGAATAAATTTCTGAACTAAATATTCAGTGAGAAAAACACTTACGCGGACAGGCGCGTGGAAAGTGTCATACCCCACTTCCAACAAAATACCCTGAACACTGGTAGTTCGGTCCGAGGTTCGAATCACGCGAACGGGCTGGCTGCATGGGTGTTTTCGTGGTTTTCCCATGTGTAACGTGTATAGGAGCCAGTTTCCCTTAGAAAGTCCTCCACAAAAGGCATCCCTCCCCTTTGGCAGATAGCCCTAGTGTGCTTTGCCGTAATTAAATACACCAACACCAACACCCAACAAAATACCGATAAACCTTTTTCTGTAACACACAGGCAAAGAAAAGGCGGTTCTGAAAGTCAACCACAACTAGAAATTCAGCTACTGAAAGCAGCACAGAATTTCAGTTTCACTAGTTAGGAAAATTCCGCTTTTATGTAGGGTTGGCGTATGATACACCCCACGCGCTTTCCCGCGGGTTAAATAGTCTCTGATTTCTACCTTATTTGACTATCACGCAAGCTAGAAGTTTACATTCTGGCAGGAAAATGGAAATGCAAGTGATAGGATTGTCATAAAGTAACTGATTAGAAACTTAAAAATGAATTCAACTTGTAGTCAATTTTATATTAATTTTTCTTTTATGTATTAAATATTTTTCATTGTTCAGACTAATTACTGTAAACGTTGAATGCA
This sequence comes from Stegodyphus dumicola, assembly GCF_044657685.1. Taxonomy (NCBI): domain Eukaryota; kingdom Metazoa; phylum Arthropoda; class Arachnida; order Araneae; family Eresidae; genus Stegodyphus; species Stegodyphus dumicola. The sequence continues at coordinate 8,189,201 of NC_140773.1, forward strand.
TTGTTTTCTGTTATGTAATATAACCCAACTAGTGGCCGACAGCTTAAGACTATTGGATACTAGTTGCTGAACTCTGGATGCATGGATGGTTTTAGTGGTTTTTCCTATGTGCAACGTGAATACGAAGCACATTCTCTTAGAAAGTTCTCCAGTAAGATATCGATTTTCTTAGACGAGAGAACCCGCGTGTGCTTTGTAACCTTACTTAACCTGACACTTTATGCAATATAATTTTTTGTTTTAAAGAAGTATACAAATTTTAAAAGTGAGCTCATAGATTATAAATAAAAAAATTAAATTTCACTTTAACTATTTTTATACTTTATATGTATCGTGAATCAGAACAAATACATATAATAAATATTTTAATGTTACTGATACTCGTACATTAGAGAATTACAGTTTCTTATATAATTTAAAAAATATTGTTACGATATGTACAGGTGTGGTAAGATGGCTTCCCCGCAAAGCAGTTTTAGGGTTACCATAAAATTTCCTAAACTCTGTATTTCAACGTCCTTCGATAACAAGTTGCAATACCGGATAATTTTGTAATATAGCTTTTATAGAGCAAACAAATGAATTCAAATATCAAGAAAGGAACTTTTCTTATGTTCAAGCTGCACACGTGGATTATTATTTTAATCTTACCTGTATTCGAAGTGAAAAATGTTTTATTTATTTTTTTCAGTTAACGAAAGAACTAGCAATACCAAAATTGCAACTAATCTAAGAATATCTTGAGTACGATGTCCTCAAATTCTGTCTGTCGAGGTGGTTTATGATCAAAATTTATATACAGGTGAGTACAAGGTCTGCAGTTAGCAGACAGGCATAGTCAGAGAGTAGTAAGTTTAACAGGCATAGTAAGAGGCATAACAAGAGTAAGAAATAAAAATTAGAATATCTATCTTTCCTAAACTATTTAGTCTTCGATATCGTCCAAAAGGTTATTCTGCACGAGCTACGTAATATACACGGAATAAATTGCATCACAGGTTGTAGAGTCATTAGGATATTTTTTTTGGAGGCCGGAGAGAGAAAGAAAAGCAACCGCCTTCGCCGGGAATCGAACCACGGACCTCTGGAATACCGGCCCAGCGTGCTACCGTTAAACCATGAAGACACGCTAGGGAAGTAGGAGAAATACCTTATAAGGTATCACAAAAATAAAAGAAAAATACTAATTACTAAGAAATAAGTAAGTAAAAAGGATATTTACCCGATCAATGAATTGTTTTAAATAGAAAGATAAACATCTTGTGCCACTTCGACATGAAAACGGACAATTGGCAAATTTTCTTTGGTACATCTTCTTCGTAAGGAATGAATTAGACATTTTACGCATCCGAAATGGAAACGCTTCTCATCCAAGGGAGAAGGACAAATGACTGATTGTGTTGCATAGGCAAATGTTTGCCTATGCTATGCAAATGCACAAACGTGAAAAATAGAAAAATGTACATTTAAATCGTTCACATTGCTTCGCATGTGAATTAATTTATTTCATGCATTCATATTTATTATTTCTAGAAAATTAACATTTACCAAGTAACTTACATTGGGAATTTTTTGTAATGCCGTGTACTTTCTATAAAACTTTAATAGGCAAATGGTGAAAACAGATGGTGCTTTTGTGCAGCCATGCAAAATAAAGGTTTAACTTCCCTCCCGCCCCCAAGAAGAAAAGAAAGAAAAAGGGGAAAATAATTCTATAAAACGTGCGTTTGTGACAAATAAAAAACACCAAACTATGAAACTAGTAAACATTTGATATAGAGAACGTGGTCGCGTAAGATTTAAGTAACAGTATTCCGACACGATAATGCTCGGATTTGTACTTCTAGAAATCTAAATATTTGTGTTCTAGAATAGGAATTATGCCGTTACTTCTAAGGCCATAAATTAGCTAATACGTCATATGAAAATCAAATGCATTTTGTAATTTTACGTTTCTCCTGGGATTTCTATAAAGATTTCGAATTTTATTTTTGCACTCAAAGATAAGACAACGATTTTTTCTTTTAAATTTTTCATTTAATTTCACAGACTTCATCCTCCCCCCTCCACTAAATTTACGATATCGCCGGACGTCTCACCATCTGTCGCTAGACACCTGTTAGCAAAAAGATATTTTACTGTGATAGTGGAAAAGCTATATAAGATGCATTTATTGTGAATTTATCAGGGGTGTAGTGAATGAGTATTTAATACAGTTACATTTACGACTTATCATCGGACAAAGGTATGTATAGCATTGTTATCATTAAAACGCGCAATAAAAGTGTTAGGATATGGAGAATTTTAAACGAAATTTTAATCGCTATGAACTTCATTATTATAACATTTATTGCATGCTACATTTAGAACCAAATATGTATGTATTTTTAACGTGCATGCACTCAATCTTCTGATGTTCAATAAATTTACCGTGTAAAAACATTTTTCCTTAAAAATACAAAACCGATTTATAATGTTCTATATTTACTGTTCACATACTTTTAATCTAATTATGTACTTATTTTTTTTTTTTATTTTTCGAATTTCAGTTCTCTATTAATTTTAGTCGATTTTGAGAAAATAATTTAGCTCTGCTTTAAATGACAGTAATTTATTAATAAAAAGCAGTTTTATGCTAGTGGGAGGGGTTAGATCTTACTTTTTAAAATTAATAATTATTTCAACACTGCACACAAATTTAACTATGCAAAAGGAATACTACAGACGAAACCGCAATATGAAATTTTAAAAAAATGTAATAAAATAATGATTGATTTAGATAAATTTAAACAGAACTACAGACAAAAATGCAATATAAATTTTTAAAAAATCAAATAATATAAATCAGGATATAGAAAAAATCTAAACAGATGAAACTAATATCATTTTCATGACAATTCGTATCCTCTGTTCATATTTTATATGCCCAGTTCGCTTTTACATCATGCCAATGGATAACTAAAATTAGTAAAACTAATTTACCCAAGGATAAAATTAGCACTTTAAGAAATGCTTATATTATAGAATTTAAGCGTTTGAGTTTCCGCTATCTGTGTATGTGTTACCGTGAAAGACCGAAACTGGAGAATGTCGAATTTCACCAGAGAATGTCAACATTCACCAAATACGTCGGTGAAAGATCAAATATTGCATTACATTCTTGTACATTCGGACCCTCACCGGTGTATGTCGACAATCACAGATATGCTCTGGTGTAGGTCGAAAAGAGAGGAGTATATGTACACGCTTGTCATTACAAAAGAAAGTGTTCCACAAATAAATACAGTTGTAAAAGCAAGTGCCTCTTGTGCAATTCAAAGTGTCATAATAGTTTCAGTTGTTGCAATAAATAAGATTTGAATCACATAATTTATTAAGTTTTTTTAACTTCTACTATTTTCCTTTCTCATTTTGAATGTACTGTGTGTTTTAAGTTTTTATATTCTTAAGTTCTTATTTTAAGTGTCAAGTGCGTTTTTTAGCGACTGAATGACGGAGAAGAAAATGTAATATTCTTATATGTTCAACATTCAGCATTAGTACATGGTGAATGTCGACATTTATTGGTGTAATTCAGAAATAATAGTATTTGGGAAATTATTTCGGACATGCACCAAGCGACTATGTGAATGTTGACATTCCCCGCTGAAAGTCGATATTCTCCAGATCTCGGTGTTTCACGGTAACGTATGCACATGACATCCTGGAAGGTTGTGTCATTTCACAGTCCCAGAACGTGTACTAGTTTTAATTAACACTGCATGACTAGGCATAGCAGTGAGAAATTTACGTTCACATTGAGGACACTAGCTGGTGATGTATGATGTCAGTCAGTCATTTAGAAGCAGTCCGGCCGTATGACACAAAGCTCGCCGTATGACACAAAAGGCTGCATGCAAATCAAACCACAAACGACGCCCTCCAGAGAGCCAGCTGTGTCCAAAAAGAATTTAACACGAACGCATATATATAAAAACTCGCTCCAGGGAAGCCATGCTCTGAGCCCAAGTAATATAAAAAGTTAGAAAAAACAAACTAAATGAACATAAAAATTACAGTAACAGAACAAGGTTGCGAAGCTATAAAAACCAGTAAGACGTCACGAAATGAAGCGAAGCAAAACTGACAAATAAATAAGAGGTTAGTACGACATCACATAAAGACGAACAAAAACCCGAACAATCAGTAGGACTATAATTCCAATTCTTTTTTTTTTTTTTTTGAGTTAATAATCTTCATAATCTCTCGAGCAGTCTTCTAATTATTCCTATCCATATAAATCCTCCGTAGAAGCGAACTTAAAAATCTTTTATTTTCCTGTATGCCGAATCTATGTAGATAAAACGGAAAACGACCGTGTCTCGGTTTTGAGAAAGTCATTGGTTATGAATTATTATTATGATGATGATGATGCGCGACTTACGTGATTACGAGAATATATACCGATTTGAAGTGAGATCTCCGTAAGGGGAAGGCCATTATGCTGAAAACTTAAAGGCGGCTTCCTTCGGATAATGCAAGCTAGAAGTCCATTGTTTATTAACATTTCGGTTGAAAAACAGCTTTCGTATATTACCTATTAAGATAAGGAAGCCTTGTAGAAAAGGTATCATCAATTATTTTCAAATTTTAAGAAAGTTTAATTTTAGTTTTATTTCAGCATATATATTATTGATTTAACAGATGAGAGAGCAGCTAGCGATTTAATAATTTTATAGTAGTGAAAAAAATGAGAAAGGAGTTTGAAGATTAAAAAAAAAATTATTATAAACAGTACTTTACTTATGCATAGGTTAAGCTACTCGAGCTTAAACAATGTATTAAATGAATACTTGTCTGATAGACTGTTTTTTTTTTTTTTTTTTTTTTTTTTTTTTGCTACAAATAACAACTGATTTTCATCTGAAAAACACTAATATATAAACTATAACGGTGCTACTTTGGTAGACGGTTGCACGGATTTTTGGCGATTTACGTTGGTGCAACTGTTGGCGCGGTTTTTAGTCGTCAGCCATCTTGAAAAATGCTGTTTTTACGTATTTCACGCATAGTAAAGTATTCAAAACTTTAAAAAAATAAATATCGTTAAAAATAATGGATTAATTTTTTGTTGAGAACTTTGTTTTTTAAGATAGCTGGCAAATGTAAATAAATACATTTACTAAGAGTATAAAATGATAAAGTAAGGTTAAATTATTACTTTCATATAATGGAATAAAAACAAAGCTATAAAAACATTGCGCCAGCATTTAATTGGAATAAAATATTACTGAAATTGAATATAGAATTCAAAACATCATACCAACGTTTAAAAGAATTAAAATTTTTCAATTACTTAAATTCAAATCCTTTAAAATAAGTTTTATAGGATATAATTATTTAACTTTTAAGTATTTTACTTGTCGTATATTGATAAGTACCAGGGAAAAAAACGATCTTCATCTGTGATCCACATCTCTCGCACTTCATTGAAGATGCAATTAGCGAGGCTTCCTCCAAAAATTTAAAATAAATTTCCTCCGACCCTTGTAACGATAAATAAATCTTTGATTAGGAAAGCCAGGTTGGCCAAAATAAAGTCTCAAACGGCAATTTTTTTATTCCGATACCAATAATTCTTGGTAATTACCAATAACAACATTCATCTTCGAAACGACATATCCGTTCGCTTTGAAATCTAAAAAATTCGAAGAGATGAATAATAACATTTTAAATTGGCGCGGTAATGTACAAATATTCAGTAACCAATCAGGGAGCTGATTACACCACGCACAGAATTAAAATTATTTAAATAATCATTCATAATAAAATCATATTTTAAAATAATGCACAATTAAATTGTATTTTAATATTGAACAGCCATTATTAATGTTTAAAACATTAGATTAAATTCATAGATATTAAAACCAATTACTTTTAAAATAATGTGACGTCATTTATTACATCATCCACAACATAAAATTCCATAAAATATCATAAACAATAAAATTTTTATTTTAAATAAAAATGCAAAATTAAATTCATTTTTATTATTTAGAAGCCATAAATAATATTTAAAATACGGAATTTATGCATAATAAAACGCATTAATTTTTAAATAAAATGACAACAAAGTATTGGTTACCATAAATAACTTGTCCAGCAATGGGTTTACCATAAGTCTTATCGCCCGCCAAAAAAATCGCCAAAAAATCGCCAAAATCCGTGCAACCGTCTATCAAAGTAGCACCACTATAACTTTCATCTTTTATGACACCATTGAATACAAATCAAAAACTACTTAAATTTGATAACAAACGTAAATAATGTATCATAAATCAAAGCAAAATATGATAGAAATTCTTTTTATTTATGGTGAGTATTCATATTATTATGAATGTATAAAATCTTAAGCAATTAAATCATGACATACCTAATTGTAATAATAAAATCCTTAACCTCAAAAATTCGTATTTACATTAAGCATTTAATAAAGAATTGAAGCAAACGATTTCTCAGTTTATCACTGTTTAAAATAAAATAATTTTAGTGAAATATTTCATATAATTACTTAGGTAAATAACTGCAAATTTTTATTAGTATTTCATGACAATATTAAAGTTATCACAACTGGAAACGCTGTTACCAAGGTACATACAATTATGAACGTAAAATTAGTACATGAAAAATATAATTTAACGCTGATTTTGTCACAGTGGAAAATGGTTTCCGTAATTTCCTAATACCAATATTTAAAAAAATTCAGTGATTTTGGATTACAGTAGCTAGTAGGATTTAGCACTAATGCTGATGTTCTTAAGCCTATATTTCTTTATGATATCTTAATAATGTACATACAGTTAGTTTCTGCTGTGGCGAAAAATTAGAATAATTCTTCCATTCGATCAATACATTATCTAATAGCAATAACGTTCCCTTTTGTCCATATTAGATAATTAATTACATTATCAATACTAGGCTAGGTGGGTAAGTGGACTGGGCAGTTACAGCCGTTAATACTAGTACACTATCAATATTGTACAGAGAATCTTTGGATAATACTGCTACGAAATGTACAGGCGCGGTAAGATGGCTTCCCCACAAAGCAGTTTTAGGTTTGCCATAAAATGCAACGGAAGGCAAGGTTGCCATATTTGGCAAAAAATCGACCATTTGGTGACATTTGGTGACAAAGTTGGCAATATATCTGGACGGTTCGAGAATTCTTACCGGTTTAGCCCAGAATGTTCTCAAACACCAGCCAAAAGCTATATAAACCCTGCTGGTACGCGGAGAGTTAGTGTCTCACAGAGTGTGCCTCGTCTAGCGAGTCAATCCCTGCGGAGTCGATCGAGTTGGCAGCCGGACAGCGAGTGCCGAGTGGGTCGTCGAGTGCACCGAAAGCGTCTCTTAGTGTATCGCGGTTAGTGCCTAGTCGAAAGAGCGTGTTGAGCTCCGGGAACGATTGAACCGAAGAGTCGGGAGCTGTGCTCTGCATGTCGTCGAGTGCATCGTGAGTTGTAGCGTGGAGAGTCTCGAATGTACGTGGAGTTCCGAGAACGAACAAGCAGAGTTGGGAGCTGTACTCTAGTGATTTGCCGTGAAGCTGTCTCCACTGTTATTGCCTGACAGTGTGAATGCTGTGTCGCTGTTTGCTCCAGAGTGTTTATAGTAGAGCTTCGACGACTGTAAAAAGTGTTGTTGGAGCTGTCCTGATTAATACTGGCTAAGTAAAGTGTGTTTGGATACTTCATCAAGTGTCGTCGTTATTCACTCCAAATCTATGAACCCCGTACGAACGTGAAGGAAGAAAATAACGTAACAACTGGTGTCAGAAGAGAAAAACGTAACAATACTCTCAGTAACTCGCTTTTCATATTAACAGTTACTGTTAATTAAAAAGCATATAATGAAAGCATTTTTTTTTACTTTCGATGAATTTCATCATCATTACAAACATAAATAAAATTTAAAAGGAAAATAATGTAATAATACTTAAATGCAATAAAAATATTTAAATTACAATTTTCATATTTACTTTAAATAAAATCATGTCCAGTAGTTAGTTATGACTCAATGGATAAGCACCCAAGACAGTAATTTTCAAACTGCACAAATTATGCAGTGTTTGAAGTTACAAGGCTCAGGTGTTTGCACACTTTTGTCAGGCACCTAGGCTAGTAACTAAGAGAAAAATCCTCAGTTTTGAACTGCGCTCAGAGAATAGATAGCATTGTAAATTTTTTCTTGAACTGCTAATAAGAATTCTACTTAATATGCTTGTTGGACAAAATGTTATCAATAGTGTTTACATAACTTTAGTTTCTGTGGTCTAATTTAAACTGATATCGTTTTTAGAAAGATGAACAGCCGCTTGATTTTCCTTTTCATGGTGATCATGGCACTGACGGTCTTCATTGCGGTTTCTCAAGCTGACCTTTGCAAAGTGGTGTGCGAAACAGAGTGTGATGAGAGCGGAGAAGTCTGCAAGAAAACCTGCACTCTCCAATGTGCAGACCCTGTATCAAAGTAAGCAAAATTAAATTTATAAAAGAATATGACTTTAATGTGGCATTATAATTACGTCATAGCATTACGTAAACCTGAATTTATGTGAAACTCAAATCACAACTATAATTTGTTCAGAATTCCGTGCTCTGCAGTCAGTTACTTAAGTTATGTTATGGGTTTACATACTTCATCGCCCAAATTACGTATTTTAAAAGGTCATATTCGATTAGATAGGAAATAAATATCACTAAACATGTTGCAGCACATTGCATGGTTAACGAAGTTCTACTCACAGACTGACAGTAAACTTTAATACAGGGGTATATTCTATTAAAATGATCGATTGCAATCAGAATAACATTGAACATGATGATTAACAGTTTCAGGTGTTGGCGGTTAATTAATTAATTAATTTATTTATTTCTGCAACAGCGAATTTCTTTAGAGTGAATAAATATCTCTCAATAATTATTACAGCTGTGAATTCTTTCACAGATATACACCTGTAACGAAAATACCAAAAAAATATCAGAACTACGCCGTGACTACCCGTCAACGGTTGTTCTGCACAGGTTCTTAATATACGTATATAAATCTTAATAATAATTAGACACAGTGAGTCTACTATTAGAATATATGTTTACAATTTCAATATTTATAGAAAAAGAAATAAATCTTATCTACTTGAATTCTGCACATGCTTCTTGACAAATAAGCACTTTTATTAATACTCGACATCAGCATTTTCATAGTTTTCTTTGAAGTAAAGTAGGAACTAGGATATTATTCAATAAACAGAACACAAATGCAATACATAACTCAATTCAATTAATATCAACATTAAATTCATAGAACACTTCTATCACTAAGCAAACACGGATCAGAACGTGAATGGAAACGCCGAAAACTGATGCCATCCACAAATAAAAAAGGATACATAAAACTCGCGTCATTAAAACATTAATAGTCTCGTGTTCATTCAATAAAGTTATTCATAAAACTATCTCGTGGATATCTTCCGAAGTTTATTGACGGCATTACGTAACAACACCTGTTTCCAAAAAATCAAGAAACAATCACAAAAACAGCGATAACTCGTTCAAAAATAACCCAATTCGTATAAAATTTGAATATGTTATCAAATAAGAATTGCTGAATCGAAATAATGTAAATTGCAGCAATCGAAAAACGTCATCTGCAAGAAGCATACAATTCCAAGTTTCAGTGCAAGCCTAGGAACTTCGCAGTGATACAGAGATAAGAAATTTGGAATAGCCAATTTGTAGCAATGAACTCCAGCATCATTTGCCCGAAGAACTGTGATGGAGAGCTGTTGGGAGACTAGAGGCAGTACAAAGTTAGACAGAAGTGGCCTGATGGCTAAACGTGAGTCCTTCTGTGGTTCATAGGCTTTGGCAACAATTTCTAACCACAGATTCGGCATCCAAGTGGTGCAGCCAAAGACACCAACCTCAAGGACGAGCGCTGATGTCCGATGTCCGATGGCCTGATGGCTAAATGTGAGTCTTTCTGTGGTTCATAGGCTTTGGCAAGAATTTCTAACCACAGATTCGGCATCCAAGTTGTGCAGTCAAAGACACCAACCGCAAGGACGAGCGCTGATGTCCGATGTCCGATGGCCTGATGGCTAAATGTGAGTCCTTCTGTGGTTCATAGGCTTTGGCAACAATTTCTAACCACAGATTCGGCATCCCAGTGGTGCAGCCAAAGACACCAACCGCAACGACGAGCGCTGATGTCCGATGTCCGATGGCCTGATGGCTAAATGTGAGTCCTTCTGTGGTTCATAGGCAACAATTTCTAACCACAGATTCGGCATCCAAGAGTTGCAGCCAAAAGCACCAACCGCTACGACGAGCGCTGATGTCCGATGTCCTATGTTTAGTGTTATGTGCAAGAAAGAATTGAACCTCAACTCAACTCAGATCCTCCCTTGCTGCAGCCACACGAAATTTGGTGCCAATATCAAGTTGTCTCCCATATAAGCTGAATAAATTGCTTAAAGTAACTAAATTTAAGAAGAAATAATTGTGATACTTGCTTATTATCTCCTTCCAAGATTAGAGCTAGATGGCAATAGCATATTCATCTACTCTGCAGCAACTAAGCTCTCAACCTTTAATATATTTTCCACCTCTTATTTAGATTTATTATGTTTAGTTTCAGTAAGTATGTGTTCCATTTGTTATTTTGTTTGTGAAACTCTGGGATGTGAAAACTAATGAAAGATAAATTTTAGACACCGTCTGAATTAAGAAACATTGTTAAGGAAGTAAACATTCTGATTCTCATAAAACGAGCCATGTATTTTAAAGTATTGAAAAGTGCAATTAGATGATAAAAATCAGAATTAATAATACATTTGAAGCGAGCCGGATCAGAATTATAATGACTGTGTAATTCATTTTGCTCTTTCTGTGAAAAGCCAGCCGGATCAGAATTATAATGACTGTGTAATTCATTTTGCTCTTTCTGGGCATTAGTAAACTTTTGCCCAGAAAATAAATATTTAGTACATAAAACTATTATAGAATGAAACCGTTCAGTAAATGAAAAAGAAACTTATTTTTGAGACGTTTTTGCTACTGAAATACAAAGCGATCTGTAATTAGCTGCATAAATATAAAATAAAAGAATTGAGGAAAATTATCCAAACAATATTATTTAGATAAGTATTTTCTTCAGGGTAGCAACAATTTGCCAAATTGTTCAAAACTTTAGATTGAAGATTGGACCTCTTTTTGATAGCAAAGGTATAATCCCCAAAACAAAAATGATTTAAAATTAAATCAATATTATGAATAAAAATATGTCACAAACCACATTAAACTTATGCAATTACCGAGATGTTTTTCTGTTTAAGATAATATCAATCCACATAGTTCAAATTCCTGAAATTTTACTATCTTCCACCTTGTTCGATGTGGCAGTTCAAGAAATAAAGGTTAAGGATGGTTAAGGGGATCAACAGTAAAATCAATCGTTCATGTTTTATGGTAAAACGCTCAACTGCTGTTTATGTTAGGATTCAAAAATTTCGAATGACAAAAATAGCGCTAATATTCGATGAGTTAAATCTCGAATGTTCTATTCTTAGGTTTCGAATGTTCTTAGGTTCTAAGATTCTTAGGTGCCGATGATTGGAAAATAGGAATGTACCCGTCCTAGTTCTGTGATATTTACCAGAATGTTGAGTAATAATTCAGACATGAGAAAATGCGTTTAATGCCCTTTCAGGTTCATAATTATCCCAACCATGATGAACCCATGCTTGTCAATTAGCACTGACTGTTGAATAACAAATTTAGTAGTGTAAGTCTTGAGTACTAACTTTCTTTTATTTATGCACTGCCAAGCTACGAGCTTCACAGTGCATAAATAGAGGAAAATTTACTTTCACATCAAATTTCTTTCTTTCTTCGTTTTTTTCTTTAATTTTCCCTATTTTTTATTGTAGGATTGTTTACGAAGCTCCGTATGAAGAATGAAGGTATGTATTACAATACTGTATGCATATTCCTTTGGCACAATTTCATGAAGTCATATATTTATCGAAAAATTGATTCGAGTGTTACATTAATTTGATAATTCTTTCATAATCAAACATTTTAAATTCGCATTACATAGTAAAAATCATAAGCATGAAAGCACATAGCTTCCCGTTATGTTAGGAATTAATTTTTAAATAAATCGTTAAATTATGCATCCACTATTGCACTAAAATCCAACAAAATTCTATAAAAATATCTTAACCTAAAATATATGTTGTGTGTTGACTACAGAAACTTGTAAGACTAACATGACTAAATTATGCATATTATTAAAAGAGCATATGACGAGCAAAAGGAGCAAATGATAAAGATGTACAAATATTCTGGAATCATAAAACACTGCTTATTATTTTAATCGAAATAACAAAAAGGAAAACAATAAAGTTATGTTAACTGGGAGAAATGTAGTTTTAAATAACGCGTTCAAATAATCAAATACGTATTAATCTAACTTCCACCAATGACATGTGGCCTGGGACTTAACTAACATAAAAGCTTGATGGAATGGGATTTCTTTCTGACATACACGACATCAAAGATCAGATTAAACCATGCGATATGATACTGCAATACATCAAGGTAGTCAAATTAAAGATTTGGTAGTCAAATTAAAGATACCGTTACTTTAAGGTGACCAGATTTTAACATCAGTAAAGCGGAACACCATTGACCGGGAGGGGGGAGTGGTTCTTGATTAAAAATTTGGTCTGCATGGAGCAACTAAAATTTTCATAGAACGCAAAAATAGTATTGCAATATATATATTTTTTAATTTCTACATAAGTACAATTTGCAAATATTATACTTTAAACAATTATGTATAGTATTATTCTACACTCATGTCCATAAATTAAGGATAATTCGGAGTCCCGTGGAAATGAAACTCTAAAATAAATATATCACCTGTAAAATCACTACACACATCTTCAAGAATCATATGCAAATTTCAGGAAATAACCAGATGACACAGACTCACAATGACGAGAGTGTAAGAGAGTGATATATAAAGAATACAGGCAAAGAAGTAAAATTGTTCGCAGGCGCTTTATAAGCATTTTAGTGAAATAACCGAATAGTTATGACACAAAGGACACATTTGGATGATTTTTTACGTGGTAGAATTATCGGCCGTCTGGAATGTGGGCGTACCCAACTGGAAGTATCAGACGAACTTGGAATTGCCCAGAGTGTCATCTCCAGGCTTTGGCAACGATTGCAAGATGATGGTAATGCGAGTAGACGTTACAGCACAGGTCGACCCAGAGGTACAACGCCGAATGAGGACCGGTATTTGGCAGTTACTGCCAAAAGAAACAGGCGGAGCACAGCCTCAGACCTGTCTCGTCAGGTCTCTTCAGCCACTGGTACGACAATTTCAAGGCAGACCGTGTACAGACGCTTAGGGCAGATGGGTCTATATGCTCGTAGACATGTCAGATGCGTTCCACTTACTGCAACTCACTGTCGCCTGCGATTAGCCTGGAGTAGAGAGCATGCATTGTGGACACCGCAACAGTGGGCTTGTGTGATGTTTTCCGACGAGTCGAGGTTTAGGTTGCAGTCTGATTCTCGCTGGACTTTCATATGGAGAGCTCCAGGTACCCGTTACCACCAAGAAAACACCACTAAACGACACCGTTACGGTGGTGCAAGAGTGCTCGTTTGGGGTGAAATATTCTGTGTTCCAGAACTGATCTGCATGTTCAAATTGGAACCATGACAAGCCAAATCTATCGGGACGTCATTCTGGAACAACATGTACGTTTGTTTCGGGGCGCCATGGGCGCACAATTTGTGTTTATGGATGACAACGCCCGTCCTCACTGTGCAAACATCGTAAGCGAATGCCTTCAAACGGAGGATATCACCCGCATGGACTGGCCAGCATTCTCACCGGACTGGAATCCAGTAGAGCACGTGTGGGACATGCTTGGCCGACGAGTTGCAGCCCGTCAACCTCCTCCTACATGTCTACCGGAACTTCGGAGAGCATTGCTTTTTAAGTGGTGTAATATTCCCGAAGATCAGATCGATAATTTGATACTCAGCATGCCTAGGCGTTGTACGGATATTGTATCGTCTGGGAGACGTACAATGTATTAACAATCATACCAACCATGTAATATTGGTTTTTTGTAATTTGCTCCAGGGAGAAAAAATCGCTAATTTTTTTTAATAATATCAAACATATAGCAGTTTTTTGCTCTTTACCTTTTGTTTAATAAATAAGCTTTACAAATAAGTCAAATTTGTTTTGCTTCTAACTCTTCCTTTGCCTGATTTTGCATTATCCTTAATTTATGGACATGAGTGTATTATTTGTCATACTTCTCATTTGAGTGAATTTTTTTTATTAAATTGCTATCGTTCTTTGAAAGGTCATGAAGAAGAATTTTTTCACAAGAATTTGTTGAATTATTTTTCACATATAAAATGGCTTTTAAAGTGTCAACACTTAATTGTGATTTTTCTGATGTCCATACTTTATTTACCGTACCGTAGAAAAGACGCGTTCAGTCGCAGCATTAGTTCCTGGTAAGGATAGGTATTCCACAATTTTTAATTCATTATTGTAGAGAACATGATTTGTTTCAAAATGGTGAAATATTTCTAACCATTTGTTCTCTAGTGTGATTTTTGCTGATGCCCGGGATTTAACCTTTTCCTTATCAATATATTTTTTTTTAATAATGGTACCTCATTAAAATGATCATTTTCGAAAATATTGCTATGTGGGAAATTTTGAGTAATATGATCGAATGGTTTTTGCACATCATTGCAATTAAGTTCTTGTTTTAATGTAACCCAATGAAAATAAATGTTTAGTGTCATTGTCATGTACCGTCCAATCTTCTAAATAATCTATGCAGTTACTATAGAACTTTTTAATGTGATTCATTATATCTGCACAATTTATTGCACCTACTACGGAAAGTTAACGGAAGAAAATTATTCTCTAACTGCTCTTGACACTGAAATTCTAAATTATTAACTTCATTTGCTACTTCTATTACCGAAACTTTGTCACCTGCAATAAGGTTTAGAGCATTTTGAAAGAAACTTACTTGATTGTGTACAAACTCTAGTCAACATTTTGAAGATTCTTTTTCAACGAGAAGAGTGTATATATAGCTATAAGAATATATTTTCTCGTGCTTACAAAAATCGGGACTTCTTTAAAACGTCGCGAGACATGGGACAAATTGTTAAAAATCGGGACTGTCCTGCCAAAAGCGGGACGTCTGGTCACCTTACGTTACTTCCACAAACTGTTACAGGGGCAGCTTTTCAATAATAAAATAATAGATCGCTTGCATACTAGTATACTTCGGAGTATTATACTAGTATACATCGCTAGTATACTTCGGAGCAGAGAGATCCTTTTCCAAACTGAAAAAATCTGATGTGTACACCACATGACTTCCTTGTACGGAATATTAAATTATACGCATTTTTTCTTGAATTTCATTTAAATTGATAGGATTGAATTAAATATACTTCGTCGGCAGCGCATAATCCACAATAGAATAAATGCACTTTTTAAAATTCACTATATTTGTTTACTATAACGACACTCTGAATGCACAAAATTTATATCATTTGAACAATTATCGTTGCCACATGTTCTATTCAAATACCATAATAAAGCTAAAATGATGTATGAAAGAAATTAATCAAACAAAACAGGAAAAAAAAACAGTTTTTCACAGACGATTAAGTATTTCTCATATAATTAATTCAGCTCTCACTTCGCGACAAGGAAAAAATACATAAAAACTCAAAATATCTGCATTAAGAATTACGAAGTAAATCTTAAACACTTATTTCCTCGAAAAAATTCCAGAAAGGATTAAGCATGATTTAATTCGCAATAATAAATGAAGGCGTTATTTTTGTGTTGCGAAGCTTAGTCTCTCTAGATTGGCAACAAATCTACAATTCTGCTGTTTCAAATGTAAACATATATGTCCGCCATGTTATTTAAAACTTAATTGTACAAATATTGCTTCCAGAATTACGAAAGGCATAAAAACCTTAACCGGAAGATACAAACAACATAATTCAATCATTTTTAAAGCAAAAAATGTACAATTTACAAACATATAAGAGTAAAGATACTGAGATCACTGAGCCGGGTAACAGAGTGGATATATATATATATAAATATATTTATATACGTTTGGTGCGGCCGATTGGAACCAAAATACGAGGTGCACATCTACATGTTATAGCAGTCCTATATACAAAATTTCAACGTTCTGAGGCTACTCGTTTTTGAGTTATGCGAGATAAATACTTAAGTACGCACGTACGTACATACTGTGGGTACAAAAAGTATTTGCACACATACATTTTTGTTCACAATTTATAAGAAAATGCATTAATAAATACAAAAATTGGCATTTAAAAAATAGAATAAGCCTATTCATTTAAATTAATTACAAAAAATACAATAATATTAATAAAAACATTTTTTGCAACAATATTAAAATAGCTTATGTCAAAAAAGTATTTGCACACTCAACTCAACTCTAGCAAATTTGCATTTTATGCTATTATTTGACAGTCATTCCCGCAGTAAATAATATATGTAAGACGACTATAAAAGGAGGTGTTGTCGAAACGTTATCAGTTGATTGCCGATTCAAATTGTAATGGCACCTAAGAAATCTGAATTGTCGATTTCATTGCGAGAAAATTTTTTTCTCTACGTGAAAATGGCCTAAGTTATCAAGAAATAGGTAAAAAAGTAAATGTTTGCTTCTCTACTATTTGGTATGTTATAAAGAAAGAGGATCTACATCAAATAACTTGCGCTCTGGACGACCAAAGAAACTTTCACTGCGAATGAAGCGAAAAATCATAAGAGAAGCATCAAAAAATCCATTTGTTAGTGCAATTACTTTAGCCAATGATGTCGCTTCAACATCTGGAGTTCAAATCTGTGCCCAAAGTGCTCGAAATGTCCTGCACGATGCACACATTTATGGGAGATCACCAAGGAAAAAACCTCTCCTAACTGAACGAAACAGACTGAAGAGACTTGAATTCGCTAAGGAATATATCAATAAGCCAATCGATTTTTGGAAAAATGTCATATTCTCCGACGAGAGTGAGTTCAATATCTTTAAATCAGATCGCAGAAAATTAGTTTGGAGAAAACCTTGTGCTGCTTTTCATACCAAAAATGTGTTACCTACAGTTAAACATGGAGGAGGTTCTGTTATGATTTGGGGTTGCATGGCTAGCAAAGGAATTGGTAATTTGTGTTTCATTGATGGGAATATGACAGCTCGAACCTATATTGATGTGTTGCGAGATAACTTGCCACAAAGTGCAATAAAATTGGGTATCAGTAATTCGTACTATTTTCAGCAAGACAATGATCCCAAGCACACTGCCGGTATAACTCGTATGTGGTTGCTTTATAATGTACCCAGAAAACTTGCCGCTCCACCACAATCACCAGACTTAAATCCTTTGGAAAATCTGTGGAATTCTTTGGATTTAAAAATAAGAAAAAGGACGTTTTCAAGCAAATCTGCCCTTAAACAAGCCCTTATTGAAGGGTGACCGAATACTGAGCCTACTGTTACAGAAAATTTAATTAAATCAATGCCAGCAAAATTACAAGCAGTAATAGATGTTAAAGGCATGCGTACTAAATATTAGTTATTTGAAATTTGCTTATATATTTTATTTCTTTTGTATTCATGCAGGTGTGCAAATACTTTTTTGATACGAGATATTTTAATTTTGTTACAAAAAAAGCATTGTTATTTATATTATTGTAATTTTTCTGTTTGTTTTGGATGATTAAACTTATTCTGATTTGGCAATACCAATTTTTTTATTTCTTAATGCTTCTTTTTATGAATTGCAAACAAAAATGTAGGTGTGCAAATACTTTTTTTACCCACTGTACGTTCGTACAGAAGGCACGAAACCTTCTCTTAAATAATTTAAGAATTAAATTTAAAGCAGTTTTATAATATTTTTGGAGGAAAGGTGTCTTTTATTCTGTCCTTACGCACAGATATAACGCAAAAACATCGTTAAATTGCATTCGATAGCGGTCAAAATGGATATTTTCGTTGAAATATGTTGCCTGAAACTTTTCGCGATTACAATACTTCCTTTTTACTTCGTACAAGGAAGTAAAAAGGGAGAAGATTTGAGACAGAAGGAGATAGAGATTTGAGATACTGACAAAATCGAAAAGATCCGAATATTTTTTTTTATAATTTATAGATATTTAATATCTCTATCAGCTCTATAAATTTAAATTTATGTGAACTTTCCATCTGATGTTGCAATTTTGTAACTTAACAATGTATTAAGCGTTAATAGGAACTTAATTAATTCGAAATATTGTTCCACAGGATCATATTAAAATTATAATTTTGTACGTCAAAATTTCTGAGCTTTCATTGTTGCATAGATTTTAAAAAATAAAAATTTTAAAATTTCGCTCTATTAATTCAAACTATTCCTTTTAGAAAACTCATAAATGTGTGTAAATCTTTCGCCATCTGTAAATATCTCTTGTTAAATTTACTTTTCTTGCTCAAATAACATAACTCCTGTAAGTTTTATAATTTAATAAAACTCCATTCCAGAATATTACATCATCACTTTGCGTAAATGCCTGAGCAGTGACTTCATGAAATGTGACTTCGCAATAATTTAAATATTAAAACCATTTTCAAATATTTTCATACAAGGTTTTAATTATGTATTTTTTTAGGTAAAAGACATAATACTGGAGAACACATGCCCAGCTGATAGCTGTTCTCTGAACACGAAAATTAATACAATCTTGTTTCACATTAGCAGTTTTTAATGTCTTAATTGAATAAAAGAGTATTATTGAATAAACATTTTTTAGATATTTGCTGTTCTTTTTGTTTCAAATATGAAATACAATATTTTTTTTACTAAATTGCCGTTATATCCGAGTGGCAATAGCTATCTTAACAATAAAGCACATCATAGCATGAAATGCGTAAATTAAGTACATGAATTTTAAAATGGAATTTAAGCAGTTTTTAGATTTATTAAAATACACTTCAATATATGTTTGGTTGCTCTGCTTTTAATTATATGTCTTTGTGACTGTTCCGTAAGAAATCTCTATTGCAGAAACCACTGCTACTACCAGTATTTAAGGAAAATCATTAAATAAAAGTTACTACCTATTATTTTAACCACTTTAATGGAATTTATCGAAGTTTTAAAATACTCCCAACTCTAGTGACCATGCGCAAAAACATTATTCAGGTAACCATTCGCATGACAAGTATTCAGTTTCCAAAGTCACCAACTTCATACTATGTGTTCTGTGACTTTTTTGTATTCCAAGTTCCAACGGTTTTATGAATAAATTGTGATTCCCCGCTTTGAACTTGATTTTAAAATATGTGTTTGCAGTATTTTCTTACGGTAGAAGGAATAGCACGAATACTGCATTTTGTGGCAAAATCTCGAAAGAAATTATTCTTCGAATCTTTCTCAAAGCAATCGCTACGAATTTTCTGCCACAGGAAAAAAAAAATCCTTTTGTTACTACGTTTAAACTGACTGTTGTTTTAAATAAATGTATAGATGAAACGCAAAATATTAAGGTTGAGTGTAATTTTTCGCAATAAAAAGTAATTGTTCCTTTTCGTCCGTAAAATTCGCCAAACTACGCTAAGGTGGTTGAGATAATACGTAAGTACCTAAAACGTAAGCTCTATTATAAAAGATTATAAGGTAGTTAGTTCTCCTGCCTTCTTAGCATGTCTTCGTGGTGTAATGGTCAGCACGATCGGCGCGTATTCTAGAGGTCCGAGGTTCGAATCCCGAGGAGTGCACTGCTCACTTTTCATGTCTTTCAGCATCAAAAATCCTAATGTTTTTACAGTGGCGCCAGAACTAAAAACGGTGGTGGAGGGCGATTGGGTCCTCTAATCCCCAGTGGAGTATATACGGGGGAGTATATAAAGTACTTCTCCCTCCTTCTTAGCATGTCTTCCTGGTGTAATGGCCAGCACGCTCGACGTGTATTCGAGTGGTTCGAGGTTTGACTCCCGGCGAGGGCACTGTTAATTTTTCACGGCTCTCAGAATCAAAAATCCTAATATCTCTACAAGATTTCGTTAAAAATATCTTTAGTTTATATAGCTAATGTTGCATATAGTCATAAAAATTATCAGTTGGACATATGCTAAATATAATTAATGTTTGTAATAATTAGTTAGAATACTAAACAATAAAGTAAATATTTAAATTATTAGGAAATACATTTATTGCTTCTAATTTACTCTTACTCACACTATAACAGACCACAACAAATACATACGAAGAACAGTAGATGATATATATATAACAAAGACCATAACAAATACTTAGGAAGAACAGCAAATGATATGTACGTAACAAAGACCATAACACATGCGTAAGCAGAACAGTAAATGATAAAAACTTAACAAAGGCCATAACAAACACGTACAAAGAACAGTAGATGATATATAAGTGACGAAAACCATAACAAATACGTTCTAAGAATAGTTAAATATACGTTACAAAGACCATAACAAATGTGTACAAAGATCAGTAGATTATATAAACCTAACAAAGGCCACAACAAATACATACGAAGAACAGTATATGATGTATTATAACAAAGACCCTAACAACAACTTTCTAAGAACTGTGGAATGATATATATGTAGCGTAACGTAATATAGTTATAACCGAGTGATAAAAATAAATACTGAAGATACTCCATTAAGAAATTAAGTGATTTCAAAAATTATATGTTAAGTTACAAATAAATAATAATTTAGAGCTTATGAGTAGTGCCCGTAATCTAATAAATACAATTTTGATGAGAATGCTGAAAAAAAAGTACTGAATGACCATTGAAATGATCAATACTGTTCTTACTTAATGTCTCTGTAAAATGTATGTCAATACAATACGTAATTTATTTCATTTCCTCATGAATTAATTTTTACTCATAAGCAAACTTAGAGATAAACTAATACTTACTGTAATATAGTGGTTTTTTCCGCCGCAATATTAATTGGTGAATCCGAGCAAATAAAAATAAAATCCTCTCTCTCCAGGCCCACCAGCGGCCGAGCGGTAAAGACGCTGAACACTGGGTAGTTCGGTCCGAGGTTCGAATCTCGCGAACAGGCTGGCTGCATGGGCGTTTTTGTGATTTTCCCCATGTGTAACGTGTATAGAAGCCAGTTTCCCTTAGAAAGTCCTCCACGAAGGCAACCCTCCCTTTAGGCAGATAGCCCATATTGCTTTGCCATAATTGAATAATCCAATCCAATCCTCTCTCTCCAGTGTAACGTGGTGCCTTTTCCGACACAATAAAACTTGGCGGTTTCCTTGTATACCTTAATAATCAAGAAATCAGATAAATCATAGTCTAAGTTAACCTTAAATTTAAGTGCAAACTCTGTTAGCAGTTTTGATTAAAATTTGCCAGGATAGTAATTTAGAAAGTTAATTGATTAGCGGTGCTTAAGAGTTCAAAGACAAATAATCCTTTTTCTTATTTTTTCAGCAGGTACTAATTTTAGATTACATTAGCTTCTCATTATATAATTGCTAAAAAACATTCTGAAAGAAATTACATAAAAATTAATAATTGCTTGGTTTATAGTTAAGAAAAATTTTATTTTTTCTTTGGAAAGGAGTTATACCATTTACAAGAAGATTGGCCTTTCTTATAAAAGTACTTATAAAATATGATTTTATTTGGTTTTAATCGAAATTAAAATATTGACAAAAATCCTATAATATCTTTCCATATGCATTTAAATGCAATATTAGTTGAACCAAGAATTAAATGATCTAGTTACGATTATTAAAATTATTCAGCACCGGTTGTTTTGATACAAGTTCGAAATAAAGAATTGGCTTCATACATGATTTCATAGTTTTTCCATGTGGAACGTAAATAGGAGTCAATTCCTTTAGAGAGGTATGTATAACGATATCCTTCTCTTCAACAGATGTCTTTCGTATGCATGAAAAAAAATAAGCAAAAGAACATGTGAAACAAATAAGCGAAACCACAAACAGCTATGCGTTCAAATAAATAAACAAAACAACTTCTCCGAAAGGCATTTTAAGTATGTTGCAAAATATTTTTCTCTTTCGAGTAAAATCATTTTTAGAATAATCGTGGCTTCGTCGGTGGAGGTGTGTTAAAGCTGCTGAATGCTAATAGTTTGATATAGGTTTGAGCACAGGCAAACAAGCTTACTCCATAGTTGGTTTTTCTGTTTTTTCCCGTGTGTGGGGTAGATACGAACCAGTTTTCCTTCGAAAGTCCTTCACGAAGGAATCCCTTTCCTGAGGCAGAAAGCCTTCGTTGCTTTCCCACATTCAGACAACCATAACATAATTTAGAATAAGATAATAAGGCATTTCCTCTCTCCTCTTCGCATGCCTTCGTGGTGTAGTAGTAGCACACTCGAGAGGTCAAGCTTCGAGCATTATTTCATGTCTTCTGCTTCAAAATAACCTACTGACTCTTCAGTGGCACCCGAACTAAATGGTGGTGGATGATGATTCTTCATCACCAGGATCTGGCAATTGGGTCTTCTAATCCCCAGTAGCCCTTTAAAGGGGTACACAAATTCCCCCTCCTTCATGCATGCCTTCGTAATGTAACAGTAGCAGACTTGACTGGCATTCGAGATATCTAGGTTCGAGTCCCGACACGGGCATTTCTTATTTTTCATATTTCCTACTTCTAAAACCCTAATGATTCTTCGAAGAATAAAATAGAAGAAGAAATGAAGAAGAATACGAAGAATAAAATGAAGTAAAGAAGAGTCTCATCTTTTGCTTTTATTTTCATAGTAAAGCTGACGTTTTACATAATTAACGAAAATTATTTTTCTGCTTTATACTCATCTAAGTATTTTGAGTTAATTCCATGTTCATTTATTTTCGGCAGCATTTAACAAATGCAGTTTAATTTCAGCCAACAAATTTTTGCTTTCACGAAATATCTCTCAGTATTATATATTGAAAGAGTGTTCAGTTCTTGGCATTTGAGAATCGCTTGCTTGAATATTAAAAGCGTATTAAAAAGGGAATCAGAATAAATAACGAGACATCACTGGAAATAACAAACGTAATGGATATCAGCTTGCTTTCAGCTAAAATGAAGAATTCCTAATTATATTCGACTTCTAATTTTCATCATTCTTAATTACCTTTATCAAATTCACTTCAAAACTTCGTTAAAATTCTTCATGATAATTAAGTGTAATTTACTCAGACAAATCTTTTCATAACTGTGGAATAAATGATATTAAAAGGGTCTTCAAATTAATCTCAGATATATTATATATTATGAAAAGAGTATTTGGATACTATGTGAAGGGTGAAGATCTGGAACTGAAGTTAATATTTTTGAATAAAAGTTGTCTGTTGTATATATGAGAGAAATGATTAACTTATACCATGAATATTGCAGTAGAATTCTGAGATTTGCAATTGGCAAGATTATTTTCACATCTTACATTTACAAATTAAATAGTTTACGAGGAAATCTGCATTATTTTCCGAGGTTAGTAAGGTAAAGTAAGCCTTTTCTCAATATAGCAGACAATATAGACATTTATTTCTTAACTGTTCTAGCGTATAAGTCTCTAAGTGTTTTGACAAATTTCTATAACGAAGCTATATTTCAGTAGTCTGTGAAGTCCAATATTAGTTAAAAAAGAACTTTTTCTTTGCTTTGGTATATGATTTTTACTTCATTGTACTGAATTATGCATTTTCACCGTTCCCGAATCCATTTGGACAATTTTTTACACGTGCAATTGGACAATTTTTTTACACGTGCAATTTTTTGACACGTGCAATTTGGCTTGTAATTGCACGTGCGGATAGAAAAAACTACTCCTTTTTCCCCCAAAACTTATTATAAATTGAATTCAGGAGTGTTTTTCTTACTGATCCCCGTATGTACACTGGGAATAAAAAGGGGGCGAGGGACCGTTCTATATATCCCGTTCTACTGGGCCGATTGATGAAATTCAAATTCAAATTGCGTTTTTCATGTTTCGAAAGCACGACTTTGGATATATATTAGATTTATATATAGCATTATTCTAACATAGATACGAGGGTCAGTCAAAAAGTTAGTTGCACTGCCTAAGGAAACAAAACAGAAGCCAAATTTTGCAATAACTTTATTCATATCGACATACGAATTTTACCTTCGCTTTGAAAGTTCTTGTTTCATGGGACCAAACCCATGGAAGTCAGGAGGCGAAAGGTCTGGGCTATAAGGAGGGTGATTCCACACTTCCCACCTAAACGTTTTCAGAAGGTCTCACGTTTGTGTTGCTGCATGCGGTCTTGCATTGTCATGCAGGAGCACAATGCCGTTCGACAGTACCAGGCCGTCGATTTTTAAGTGATTGTAGCAATCGTTTTAGTGTTTCATAATAAGAAGGTGCGTTAATTGTGGCCGCCTTCGGCATGAACTCTGTATGCACCACGTTTTCTCTGTCGAAAAACAGCGTCATCATCACCTTTCCTGCATCCACCTTTCCTGCAGATGGAACAGTTCGACACTTTGTTCGTGTCGGGGAAAAGCAATGTTTGCGTTCGAGCGAGCTGCGTTTCGTTTCAGGTGAGAAGTGGTGAATCCAAGTTTCATCTCCAGTCACAATTTTGTCCAAAAACTCACTTCCTTCCGTTTGGTAACGTTGCAGAATCGCAAATGCAATTTCAAAACGCTTTACCTTATGTCCGTCCGTCAATAGACGTGGCACCCATCGAACAGAAACTTTACGAAATTTAAGGTGATCGGCAATAATCTTATGCACACTTTCATGAGAAATATCCAGTTCATTTGAGATTCCGTCTATCGTTATGCGTCTGTTTCCAAGAATGCATTCATTTCCGAATTTGTTGCAGTTGATGGTCTTCCCTCGCGCTCAGCTTCGTCAATATCCTTACGTTCCATTCTCCAACATGTTGCACCATTTCACGATAGCTTGACGTGACATTTTCACCATACACTTAATGCAGCTGCAGATAAATTTCAGTGCAGCTGCACCTTTTTGCCCACACAAAACGAACCACTGCACGCATTTCCAATTTGGACGCTATTTGAAGCTGTCGAGACACGTTTGCGACTGATTATCAGATAAAATAAACTTGCCTCGTGGAAGCCGCTACTTCACGCGATAAAGGTACATGTCTGAAGTGTTGCCACACAGTGTCATCCAAATAGTCTTAGACGAAACATATTTACACAGTAGTGCAACAAACTTTCTAACTGAACTACGTATTTTGACAAAAAATCGGACATTGTCTGAAACGACATGCCAATGTTTTCCATATTTAGATTCAATGACTCAAATTATGCCAAACTACCAAGCTTTGTAAAAATCGTACCAGTAGTTTTTTAAAAATTAGCTGAAAATTTTAGCTCCTTAATGTTAATTGAATTTGATATATATTTATTAATATCTCTTTTTTATTAAACTTACTTGATACCTTCTTCCAGAATGAAAAGTTTAAGCTTAATCCAAATATAATTCGCACATTCTGCCATGCCGCCGTCAACGAAGGCACTTCCAGCAGATAGACAATTTTACGAGGGGTATGATGATCGGACGGCGAAGGGTGGGTTCGTCTTTACGTCAAATCGCAGCTGATATCCACATGAATGCGAGAATTGGATGAAGTTACGTTTCCCTGTACCTATGTTGTTTGCGGTGCGCGAAAAATGTGTTCGAAATAAGAAAAAAGTCTTAGTTCTGTTAATCTGCTCCAAATTAAAATAAAATAAAAAAAAAATAAATATTAAAAACATAAAGCTTAATATCAATAAATTACATGTTAAAATTTTGATTAAATATTGAACTAACACAAATTAAATATTAAAAAATGTCTGAAAGCTTTCACATTTTATATTACACCCAAAGGGCCGTTTTGTGTGATACCTTTATTTCTTAATAATAATGTTCTTCGCACTTAAATCATAAAATTCAGTTCAACAACAATATCACAAAATAATTTTTAAAAAGCATATCTTTAGAACTTCCGATACACAGTCTCTCGCGCTGGAGATATATTTTCCCCCCTACAGTGTTGCCATTCCTCGTTTTGAAATCGTTGAGTTTGTTAATAAAAAAATTCGTGAACGTTTTATAAAATATGACATAGATAATAAAACTAATTCCAAATTTGGGCTTCCAGATGCCCTTATTCGAGTGGAGGACTACGATATTCAAAATATGATGCCTGTAACTGCTGTTTTTTCACAGTGTTTAATAGCCGTTCTGGCAAATTTCCTTTTTGGGCTACTAAAAAATAAATTAATAGGTTATAAGTATTTTTAGTTTTAATTCTGAAATAGACATGAATATGTTTCCAAGTGGAAATTTAATGCATTTTTCATATGGTATACGTGGCAAAAAGGTTTGGAGCGGAAAATTGCGAAATTTTTTTTTAGTTAGATCTAAATTTTTAGCATCGAATTTCACCAATTAATATTATCTGCATTATATGTAAAAGGATTAAACATTATCTGAATACTTTAAGGTATGTGCCTACCCTAAATTCATTGTTTTGGTGAAAATTTTCGAAATATTTTTTATTTATTCATTTTATAGGCCCTACATTTAGGTTTCCAAAAATGCTTTATTTCTGTTTTTTCGATAACTAGAAACATAGTATAAAAAATAAACCGGAAGTGAATTTTTGGATGCCTGAAGTTGGCATTTAAACGGCATTTAAATGTAAACAATAAGTTTAAACAACTATTTTCTAATTATTAAGCAATATAAAAACTGTAAAAACAACACATCTTTCACTGTGTGATACGTTTCTTTTAAAATGCCCACATGGGAAGACTCAAAACAATAACGAGTGTTTTAATAACCTTTTAAGGACTATTTTGCCTAAAGAAACTTTTGTCCAACTGAAAACCTTGCTTTTAGGCACAGATATTGCTGTATTATTATTTAATTCAAGATATTTAGGACTTTTACTTATTTTCAGGTACATAGAAATAGAAATTAATCCCATTATGCTTGAAAGCTACATGGGAATAGACAAACAGCGAATTCAGAAATCGAAACGCCACTCTATACAAGCAAAAAAGTTATCCAGAAAAATGCTAAAAGAAAGTCAAAATTAGTTAAGAATGAAGTAAAAGAGGGACCTAACATTCAAATACGGCGAGTTTTAAAGGTCTAAAGTGGCTACAAAATTTTTTGTGCTGTATTAAAATCTTTAAATGCATTTTCTCAGAAATTGTGTTTTTCGTTACTTTTGATTGCGATTACCTTCATTTCTCAAAATGTATTTAGAATATTGAAATGAAATTTTGCCGAAATGTTTTATTCATTTTTATCTGTGTTCTATAGCAAAATCTGACCTCTTTGTATTTATTTATTGATTTTATTGACAGTATTTTGAAGAAAAGAGGATTTTTTTGGTTTTAATTTTGAGTTTTTGTACCAAGTTTTGAATATTTCAAAAAATTTTATAAGTACAGCAAATCCTTTGCTACCGAACACAGGTAAGTATGTTATTTATATACTGTGTAAAGCTTATTGAAGTATATTCATTAGAATCTATTACAGGTGATCTCGCGTAAATGAAAATTTTCACTAAAACTTTAATAAATATTGCCTATATTTAAAAAATTAATGAAACGTTCCGTAAAATCCCCTTTAAATTCATAGTTTTATATCCCATCTTACTCAAAAACCTGTGTGTTTAATTAAAATTTTATGTATTTAAAAAAAAAGTGCTTCGTATGTAGGCACATACCATAATTTTGAATATCAAGGAGAAGAAGTAAATTGTGTCTAACAATTGTACTGACAAGTATCACCAGCAATTGACAAAAAAATTATTGCTATTAATCAAGCATTCATAATTTTTACTTTGAAGAAACTGGATTGAATTAGATTGGATATTAGATGTAAATATGCCTCTGGTTTTCGAACATTCCGAATCTATAAGTATACAGTTTCTATATTCAAATTAACATACTTGAAATTTAAATTTGAATTTTAAATGAAGTTATGCTCATTTTTAAGTGTCTACAGAGACATATATGCCAAATTTTGATGTACATTCAAATATACATTAAGATGAAACTCATAAAATGGAACCTTCACTCTTATGCACATGGGAAATTCCACAAAGAAGCGCTCTTCGTCATGTTCCCTTGGGAAACGTGAGTCGCAAATAGATGAAAAGCCTTGTCAAATACTATAACTATGCATTCCCACAGAAACATAGAAGGCTGAAGTAGATCTTTTATTAAAGGCACATTAAGTAAATGGAAATCTTTCTCTTTGAACAATACAAGGAATAATATTCAGTATCTGTAATTGAAGTTAATGCTGATCTCATTTATTTAATGCATCGCTTACTCAGTGGGTCGCGAAGATGACATATGTTTCTGTTTTCAGAACAAACCCTAATGTTTACACTTTTGCTTAGTAGATAGAATCCATTACCTGTAAACAGTTACCATTTCGCAGTATTGCGCTTGATTAATAATGCCAAATAATTTCAAATTTGAAGAGAAAAAATATTAAATCTACTAAGGCATGTTATTTTCTCCCAGCTTTCTGCATGTCTTCGTTGTGTAATGATTAGCATACTCAGTGCGTATTCGAGAGGTACAAGTTCGAGTCCCGGTAAGAGCATTGCTCATTTTTCACATCTCCTGCATCAAAATAACCTAATGATATCTACAGTGACGCCAGAACTAAAAGATGGCGGATGATGATTCTTCATCGCAAAGATTTGGGGATTGGGTCCCCTAATCCCCAGTCACCCTTTACCCCTGATTACTTACCCCTGATTATGAACACAAGCTTGTTCTCGTAAAATATTTGTGCCCTTAAATGTTATACAAACGCATTAAATGCAAAGTTTGATCATATAAGTACAGTGAATGGACAAAAATATGGAAACATCTTGTGAAATGCATGTTTGAAAAGAAAGATTGATTTTAATGAAATATGTAGGGGGCGCTGGCGTTTTTGACTACTGACGCCACCTATACAACTTCGTAAATGTGCTAAACAATTCAGTTGTTGTCGGAGTAGTGTTATGTGAGGTTGTCATTGCATTATGTCAGAGTTAACAGACTTCGAACGTGGGCAAATTGTTGGAGCACGTATGGTAGGTGCTCCAACAATTTGCAGGTAGCCGTAAGCAAGGTAGCCGAGGTGTTTAATGTTTCAAGAGGTACTGTATCGAAGATTTATTCCGCATATTTGAAAAGCGGAAAAACATCATCTGCTAAATCACAGCGCGGACGAAAGTGTGTCCTGAGTGATCGTGACAGACGATCATTAAGGGCAATTGTGAAGAAAAATAAGAGGACCACAGCTGCAAAAGTTACTGCTGAAATGAATGTTGTGTTACCGAACCCTGTGAGTACCAAAACAATCAGAAGGGAGCTTCATAAACAGAGAATTGCTGGCCGTGCTGCAATTGAGAAGCCACTCATCAGTGATGCTAATGCCCGTAACAGGAAAAGGTGGTGTTTAAGTCATAAAGCCTGGACTACAGAGCAGTGGAAGCGAGTAATATGGTCTGACGAGTCTTCTTTCACATTGGTTCCCACTTCTGGCCGAGTTTACGTCTGGAGAACGCCATCTCAAGCCTATAATACAGACTGCTTGTTGCCAAGAGTGAAACATGGCGGCGGTTCTGTTATGTTTTGGGCAGCCATATCGTGGTTCTCTGCTAGCCCCATGATAACTGTGTCAGGGCACATGACTGCCAAGACTTATGTGAGCATTTTGGCCGATCAAGTTCATCCCATGGTACGAACTTTGTTCCCCGATGGTGGTGTCTTCCAAGACGACAAAGCCCCTGTTCACACAGCTCACATTGTCCAGGACTGGTTTTCTGAGAACGAGGATGAGTTGTCCTATCTCCCCTGGCCACCACAGTCACCAGACCTGAATATTATCGAACCTTTGTGGTGTACATTGGAACGGAAAGTGCGTTCTCGTTATCCACCGCCAACATCGTTATCTGAACTTGCCACCGTTTTGCAAGAAGAATGGTATAATATTCCCTTGGCAAACATACAGGAACTGTATTTATCCATTCCGAGAAGACTGCAAGCTGTTTTGGATGCCAACGGGTTTCCTACACCATATTAAGCAAAGAAACATGTTTTTTTAAAGGTGTTTCCATATTTTTGTCCAACCCCTGTATATTAATGCAGTTTATAATAAAAATAAAAAGTACCTAAGTGCTAACATTCGAGCACATTAACAGTTGCATTTATATATTTACTACATGGGAATTAAATTCATACAACACAAAATAAGCACAAAGACAGTTAGATGATGCAAAATACATTTGCACGAAAATTAGGCAAACTCGGTTTTTCAGTGGCAAAAAAAATAGATTGTAGCATAAATAAATTTTGCTACATAAAGACGTTTTTCACACCCATTGATACACATAAACAGAACAAAACACAACTTTCATTCTTGCAAATACTAGTACAGCTACACTTACGTATTACACACTTGTGCTGGTATAAAACGTAGCAAGTTTAAGATGTTAATGCAGGATTATGATGATTGAAGATTTTAATTCTTATCTGCAACCAGAGTTGACTAACATTACTCATGCATTTTTACATATTCTTTTTCATTTTAAAAATTGTATGTTGAATAGTACATCAAATAAGCACGAATACAGACTCTACGGAGACGGAAACATAAACAGAACATATAAATACCATTATACATATTATTTAGTGCACATGCACTTCAATCTGAAGATATAGCGTATTAACCAATTTAGGAAACGAAAAATCGGTTTCCACGGTAATTAGAATACATAATAGTGTTATTAGGTATTTTCTCCATCTCTTCCGAATGCCTTCATTATGTAACTGGAAGCACGTCCGACTCGTAATCTAGAGGTCCAGAGTTCGAATGATTGCTAGAGCTATTGAAGATTTCTTCCGTTTTCTGACTCCGAAAAAAGTGCAAATAAAAGAGAAAGAGTTTTCAGGACTAAGAAGTTTTTTTTTTTTTTTGTTAGTATCATCTTTTTCCGCTTGTTTCAATAGTAAGAATAGCAGCCCTACCTTTGATGTCTAAAACCAACATTTGAAAAATTGGTTCAGCATTTAAAAGTTTAAAATGATACCAATCAATCTAACAATATCTAAAAATGTCCCTGACTAATTTACCAACGTCTAAAAACATTTTGGAAGTATATTTCCTTTGCGAAATACAAAACACTTTCTTTCATTATCGTTCAAAGCCAGACGGTCCTAAAACAATTTATTTAATTAAGAAAGTTGCTTCGTTTATGCATTTAATTGCAATATTCCAAAGTATTCCCTTTTGAAAAGAAAGGAATTATAAACATTATAACTAGGTTCCTTTATTTTCCTCACAAATCTATTTTCGTCCAAATATGTTTACACAAATTTATTTTTATGTTATATTTCCGTTCGTACGTTTAAAAGGAATTTTCGTTCTGAGAAAAAGACTATGGATAATAAATTACAATGCAACCAGCATGAACGTTTTCCTCATATATAAGTTTAGTAAAAGCAAGTTCACGTCAGAAAATGTTTTACAAAGTCAAATTTTCAAAATGTTTTATTATCATTCTCTTTACATTAAGTAAATTACAAAAATAATGGCTATTGAAACAAGGAGAAAGAAAGATGAGTATTTGTATTGTCTGTCCTCTAATTTAAAATCTTAGGAATAGCATAACATTTCAGAAAGGTGTTTGTCTTTGGTTTTTTATTGCAAAGAGTAAAGTATATGTTTAAATATACATCTTTGTATCGCTAAAGAGCAATGAAAACAGAAACTGGAGATACATCAGTCGAAGAGATTTCAATTATTTCAATTTTGAATCCTGTCACAATTTTGGTGTACTTGAATAGACACTCTTCTACAATCAAAATCATACGAACAAATTTTTTATTGAAAATTTTAAATCTTCCGAAATAGAAAAAACTCTGCTTGTAAAATTGTATTAACTGTTCAATTAAAACATACAAAAAATCCGGAATATTTACTGTGAAAAATATGTGTGATTATGGCGAATCCTCGAGCGTTATCTACCTAAGGGGTGGGATGCTTTCGTGGAGGACTTCCTAAGGAAATCTGGCTCTAATACACGTTACACATGGGGAAAATCACGAAAACGCCCATGCAGCCAACCCGTTCGCGGGATTCGAACATCGGACCGAGTTACCAGTGTTCAGCGACTTTACCGCTCGGCCGATGGTGGGCGTGAAAAATGTGCTTTATCCAAACGAGTGTAAGACTATATTTGACAACTTTAAAACATCATAAGCGACTAAGTATGCACAGTTGGAATTTCAAGAGGTAACTTAACCTCTAAATTTTAAATTAAACGAAGAGTCGTTGTTTACTCTATTATATATCTAAGCACTGCACTTAAATCATTTAGGATCTTTCAGTTATCTTTAACACACTAGATATACATAATGACATAGATTTTATATATTTCTCTCTGAAAAAAAAGTTCAAAATTTCAAGCCATCTTATATGTGACGATATCTTACACTCGGGCAAATGTAACAAAGATTTACACTTGGCTGTTTGACAAAACTTAAGATAGATTTCGAAGTAAAATTGAAAATTATAATATAAATGTGAAATGAATGGCTTATACAATGTTGTGTTTTCAATTTAAATTGGAATTTCAACTTATAGGAATTAAATTACTCATTTTTATAACATCGTATTTTAAATGCACATGGTACTCTCCGGACTAATAAAGAAAAATGTTATATAAAATGCAGTTAAATTGGATTTTTTTAGCAAAACTATGTTTCAAGATTTTCATTAATAACTGTTTATGAAGCAAGCATATTTTTGAAAACCAAAATATTTAAATGGCTCATTTAAAAAGTATTTAAATACATTGTTGATGGTACTAAAGCAACAAGAATCAGCGTAAGTTGCTTAGTTGCTTCAACTTAAAACTTTTTATTTTTGCGTTAAAAGAAGAAGATGGGTGTATCCTCCAGAACTAATCCACTAATTTCCGCAACATAACTCTGATTCTTGTTTTAGTGGTTTCAAAATTTGTTCTTTATGTTGTTTCAGGTGACATTAATTAAAATTTATCGCAGTGCAAAATTAAAGCTGAACTACAAAACTAACATCAATTGCGATTTACAGAAGACATTCGATGAAATGTAACTTAAATGCTGATGTAAATTACTATATTTACATGTTGAAAGTTAAATTAGTTTCTTAAATGGCTTTAGTATTGTTAAAATAGTTTCCCAAGAGGCCTTACTATTGTTAAAATACTTCTTAAGAAGAATAATTTCAAAATACTTCTATGGATATACTTCGGGAAGTGTCTTTACTATTTACAGGGTGTTCGGGGTCAATTTGACAGTTTCGTAAGGAAAACGAAAATCCGCTTTGTATCTATTAAATTTAATGAATTGACAAAAACAATTACAGGCAGAGTAAATTACAATACTATCAACAAGATTCACTCAAAATAACCACAATTAGCATTGATCACCTCTTCAATCCTGTTTCGAAACCTCGAACAAGCTGATGCTATAGTCTTCCTGGGAAAGGCCTCAAAAACTGTTTTAATTTTATACATTAACTGCTCTTTTGTATTACTGGAAGTAATGAGTGCAATTGGTGTCTTTTGCAACTGCGCCCATACAAAATAATCTATGGGGTTAAGGTCTGGGGAATTTTGGAAGCCAAACATTTGGACTGGTGAAGTCGTAGAAATTTTCAGACAACCATTTTTTACTTTTGGTGGTGGCTACATCCTCGTAGTCACCATTGCAAGTCTCTAGTTCATGCCTGATTGTTTTTACTGTGTTCAGGGAGAATTGGGCAGCAGTCATAATATTCTTATTTTGATGGCCGGCACGAATCATCATGATGCAAGTTATTCTCTACCATGATTCAGGTGGGTTCCAGTCATCCCTCCTTTCTGACATCTTGTATATGAATGAAGAAGTGTACAAGCTTTTAAATGACAAGTACTGTGTGTCAATACCTCCAACCTAAGGAAACATATAATCAATTATAAATATGTCAAATTTATCCCGAACACTCTGTATGTCCAAAAGAGGACATGCACTGTATTAATGAAGTATTACGTTGAAATTGCACGTGCGTCAGGTTCATTATCCAACCACTCTTATGCAGAATATGCAGGTGATTTCTCACACTGTTGTAGTAAAAATTCAGCTATTTTTAGGTCCGAGGGCGATCATTTAATTTCTACTAACAGGAGATCTTCAAAGCTAAGAGATAAAAACTTCGTCATGTTTTTTCGCATTGAAAGGTTAGCCATAAATTGTTCCCATAGATTCAACCAATATCCGAAATCCTCTGGATTGGTTCCTTTTTCTTCTTACAATGATCTGACGAATCTTTGTAATATGCTTAGTAAGCGGCCATTTTTGTAATTTATATTTCTTTAATTTTTATCTGAATTGTCTGGATCTCGAAACTCTAACTTTATGTATCGGGATTCCTGTCTACAATTTTTATTTCCATTGCTTGGATTGTTGAACATTAATTATTGTAAAAGCAGTGTTTTCCACTGAATATACTGTTTATTTGGGACTTAAATTTAAGACCCAGAAACGCAAAATTATGTGATCTTCGAAAAAGTATTTTATCCATTTTCCTATTATGTAATGAAACTCTAGAATAGATCACATGATAAAAGTGCATCTCCATCCGTTTCCGTTTATTTATTCACAGAATACATGACATGTAAACCTCTTCGATGGAATGTTATTTGAGATTCTTACCACTTTCCATTCAGTAAAGAATATTATTCAATTAAAAAACAGATAATAATATTGAATAGCATTAAAGCTATCCAATATTTTTTATCTTTATCTAAGGTATGACTTATAACATAAGTTATGCAAAGTCAATTCCTGATCTTCTGTTTCTGAAGCACAAAAGTGAAAATCTTAACCGTCATGAAATCCTTTAAGAAGACGAATTAAAAAGTAGTATAAATTACATTAATAGCTAGCAGAGAACTGAAATTATTCTAGAATTTCAAACATCCTATTTTTACGCAAAAAATATATTTCAATTCTGTAACAATATTTTACATCTATTAGTCACTCATTTCGGATAAAGAAAAAAAAATGTTTCAGAACATCTGTCCACTTACTTATCGCTTCGTATGCGCAACCTTTTTGAAAATGGGTGAGATATTTTGGTCCTCATATTCGATTAGCTTAATGGGAAGGATAAAGGAAAACATGTTTCCATTTAGGAAATATATATAGATAATTTACTGTCTATTACATCGATCGCAAAATAAGTTATGTGGTGTATTAGTTAATAAGGATCCGACTTGAGGTGGATGTAGAACCTTTTCTCAGCTTTAGTTACACGACTGTCAAAATGAATTCAAAATAAACATTTTGATTTCATTTTGAAAATCGAATAAATTATTCGATATGCATATTTGTTTATTCCTTGAAAGTACATTTCCTACTTGTAGAATATACATCTCTTCATTGGAATATCGATAATGTCCTTTCTTTTCAGGCACTGTTCAATTCCATGTTCACTCTATCACGAAGAGAAAACTGAATAAAGGTTTTTATTTCTGTATTAAAAAGGTAATTTATAAGATTCAGAAATTCTCCGTCTCATGCATTGTTTAACTACAGATTTACTTACATTTCATAACAATCGCTAAAAGCTCTTCTCGAACTGCTCAATTTAAATTGTACTTTTCATTTGTGAGTTTTAATCCTTAAGAAAGGGTGAAATATATTCTTTTAAACTCAGAAACACATCTGCGTAGTTATGAAATAAAAAGACCATTGTCTGTATAAATAATTTGCACTGTAGAAATAAAACATTTCAAGTAGTTGTTCCGATTTCAGATTGTTTAAATCTGTTTAATTACAGTAAGATTTGGAACACTATGAAATTTTCTCATTAGGTTTGAAATGAAGAAACACAAAAGAAAACGTTTTCAGTGGTAACAGACTGAGGTATATTATTTACTAATATTTACTTTAATTTGTTAGCCCTTTGTTTCCATTCTGATTTTCATCGCCAGTATGTAAATGGTTCAGGGTGAACGAGAATATATTTAAACTGAAGTAGCGAAATCATTAGTTAGAACGTGTTTTCTCTGTTAAGCTCTCACGTTGTTACTTCTGTCAGCTGTTTGAAATTTGAATCTCGTCTTCGCATTCTTGTCGACGAAATTAATACTATGCCAGTGTAGGTTTCTGAATCAACCTGCTTAATTTGCGTAGTCTTGAACTACTAGGTTACCTTTCAATTTAGTTGTTACCATTATCTTCCCTCTGAGCGGCCAGGGATTTCGAAAAGAAAGCATTAATTTCCCAAAACTACCATAAGAACAAATTATTTTTTTGATTCTAATGTAAAAGGTGTCCCAAAATTAACGCATGATTTGAATTTGCCACTGTTCGTGTAGTAAAGTTTTGGCAACCCTATTAAAAAGCCATTTGACAGCTGATAGTTTAGGGTTAGTAGAAAAGAAGCATTACACGATAGTACAAACGTGTTTTCATTGTTTAAAAATATCTCAAAACAATGGAAGTCTGGCGGCCACAGTTCGTAAATTTCGATGAAGCCTTTTCACCTTGATGGCTTTGTTAATCGTCAATACTGCTGCATTTGGAGCTCAGAGAACCCACATGTGATTGTCGAAAAACAAATGTATCCTTAACATGTCACTGTTGGATGTGGATTTGGGGCTAGAGGCATCATTGGACCATAAAGCTAGTCAAGCAATGAAGTTACTGGTGCTCGATATAGCGACACGATAACACAGTTCTTTCTGCCTGAATTGGATGATATTAATGTGGATGACATGTGGTTTCAACAAGACGGTGCCATATGCCATATTGCCCGTGAAACAATTCAATTACTGCGTGAGACATTTCCTGGCCGTATACTCACTCGTTTCGGTGATGAAAATCGGTTCCCTAGATCGTGTGATTTAACACCATTAGATTTCTGTTTATTGGGTTATTTGAAATCAAAGGTTTATGCCAACAGGCCGACAAGCACGCGTGCACTGAAGGATAAAATTGAACACTGCATCAACGAAATTCAGCCACATTTATGCGAAATGGTCATGGAAAATTTCGACAAAAGTGTGAGTATGTGATAGAAAAGCCGTTGAGGCCATTTTCCCGTGTGTTAGTCCATACATACCCCTATCCTGTGCACTCTACAATTCAATAAAAATATCATTTTAAAGAAAGAAAACTGTGTTTTTTTATTTAATTCAAATCTTGCGTTAATCTTGGGACACCCTTCTCCCGGTATTACATACGTGGATTTGTATACTTTTGATATATTGCCTTAATTTCTTTGACATATTTTAATACGCACGCATATATACGTTCTTACAGATATCACAAAATGTATTCTAAGCCGTATGTATACGGCCTTGCTGTTTAGAGGGTAGAGTTCCTTGCCACATGTGGCTGGTGAAATGTTAAGCAAGGAAATAAGTGCCATCTGTA
This sequence comes from Stegodyphus dumicola, assembly GCF_044657685.1. Taxonomy (NCBI): domain Eukaryota; kingdom Metazoa; phylum Arthropoda; class Arachnida; order Araneae; family Eresidae; genus Stegodyphus; species Stegodyphus dumicola. The sequence goes on from NC_140773.1 coordinate 8,226,836, forward strand.
AATAATTCCTTTCAATAAAAGAGACTTTTACACACTTTCCCTGTTGTATTCATTTTCTAGTTTGAGAGGTAATTCGCTATTCAAACTTTCATAGCACTTTACAGAAGAATTAGAATTTACAGAAGGCTAGCCTATACAACATACCATACCTTTTTAATGTGTCATTGTAGTAGTAAAGGCGTAATTTCACTTTGTTTTCTCCTATTTGTGAAACGAATACAACGTACAGATGTTGTAGAACATTAGATTATTTGAAGAAAACAGAAACACGAAAAATGAGCACTGCCCTCGCCAGAACTCGAACTTGGATCTTTCTAATGCCTGTCGAGTGTGCTACCGTTTTACCACGAAGGCATAAAGAAGGGAGGGAGAAAATACTTTATAATGTAAAGATCATTAGCAGTTTTCGGAAAGGAAGATTGGTAAACTAATTGAAATTCACCGACGTACAATCCATAGATCTTCTAATGATAATGTCACTTGATAACTACTTATACCAGGAGAGCACGCATGACAGAATGTCTTAATTCCTTGTACGGGAAATAACTATAATTTATTAAGCATAAGAAAATAAAACGTAAATGAACTATAGAAATTATATGAAGAGGAAATCAATAAATTAGTTAGCTTGACATCTGAAAACAGCAATTAAGATTGATATACAGTAGAAGTCCATTAGTCCGGCATCCAAAAGTCCGGAAATCCCGATAGTCCGGCATCGCTCCGGAAAATTGTAAAAATTTTGGTTTTCTCCAAAAGTGTGTCTTTAAAGCAAATAAAACCGCTCGAGAGCTATTCGGAAGTTTTCGGGGTAGTTCGAGATCATCCGGAAGCGCTCGGTATTGTTCGGAAACAATTAGCGGCCGGCTAGTCTCAGCTGTCACAACAAATTCAGGTGCAGTGCAGCTCCGTTAATCAATCACGAAGCGTCTTCGCCATTTTTTTGTGCGTTGTTGTTTTGTGTCGTTTCACATCGCAGTAAACGTAACTTTTGAAACTGTTTATAAAAAAAGTGATTTTTGTTCTAACTGTACAGTGACCATGTTTTCAAAACCTTATCCTTCGAGTTCAAAAGGAGAGAAACGAAAACACGTAACACTGACTCTCAATCAGAAACTAGAAATCATCAAACGGCTAGAAAAAGGCGAGAATAGAAATGTTTTAATGAATGAGTTTAATATTGGTTCATCAACTATTTATGACATTATAAAACAAAAAGATGAACTTATGAAGTTTCCTTCTCAATCGGTAACAACTGAAAAATTGGCTTCTAGACAAACATTAAAGAAAAGGAAAAAATCAGCTGGGCAGAAGCTGCAGAATCACTAAATAAGTTTATTTCTTTTGCCGAGGCTAGTACTAGCTACAGTGCTTCAGAAATTATTGATTTCCATATCATTAGAAATAAATTTTATACTAAACGCCAAAAGTCAAGAAAACAAAAAGACATTCGTGACTTTTTTAAATCTAAGTGAAATATGTTTTACAGTACGTGTACATACATTATATGAAATGTAAAATAAACTTTGTTGTATGTATTTGCATACTGTATTTTTAGTTTAATTATTAACCTAATTGTTCTTATAATTACCGCCCGATAGACCGGAATTTTCCGTAGTCCGGCACCGAACGTGCCGGATTATCGGACTTCTACTGTAGTAATAAACTTAGAAGACACAAAAGTTATCAGAAATTATCATTGTCTATAAAAGTTTGATAAATTTCAAATTTTTTCAACAAGAAATTTTTATATCATAAAACTGTAAAATCATGTGTAAGAATTATGTTAATTTTATTAAAAGTTAAATTTTAAGTTAAAGTTCCTTTTTTTGTCATATTCTTAACTTGAACTTACTACTTCCGGCCAGAACGTAGTTTTGGATTCTTTCCGATTACTTAATGAGGAGGAGCGGTATTTAAACGACTAAGTGTACTTGCAGAGTTAGAGAGAATCAAAGTTTCAGATTTACGAGCGTCTGCCTTTTGGCTACTCTCTCTCAAAGCTGTTATTACGCTAGGCCGTACTCAGGCCCTTGCTAAGCTTCGTAGTCAAATAAAGTTAAGGGGCCAACTCGATTAGAATCTTGATAGCTTCGGCTATATCTCTTTAGTTAATCTTAGTTTTAGTTTATTTCTTAGTCTATTAAGTTCAAGCCCAAGTGTCGGCTTTTATTGTACACTCCAAGTTCTGTTCTGTTAAATCTTATTGGAATAATAAAGGGTTAGGTACACTTCTGTCTTGTTGTTTTTTGTCACCCGAACTTGAGCGAATCAGTTCTTAAGATTCTTCACTTCCACCATTAACTTAGAATTACAAAGTGAGGAACTCTACAACTGTATGAAGGAATGTACAAAAACTAATCATTAACAAACTGAAGTAAAGTAAACTGAAGTGAAGTGATAAAAGTATAACTAACTGTATGAAGGAATATTTTAAATAAAAAAAACTAATCATTAACAAACTGAAGTAAAGTAAAGTGAGGTGAAATGGTAAAAGTATTACTAACTGTATGAAGGAATATTTTAAATAAAAAAAAACTAATCATTAACAAACTGAAGTAAAGTAAACTGAAGTGAAGTGGTAAAAGTATTACTAACTGTATGAAGGAATATTTTAAATAAAAAAAACTAATCATTAACAAACTGAAGTAAAGTAAACTGAGGTGAAGTGTAAAAGTATTAGACGGAGTTTTGTTAAATCTTATTGGAATAATAAAGGGTTAGTTACCCTACCATCTTCTTGTTTCTTGTTGTACGAACGTAAGCGATTATTCGCTAACTAGTTCTAAGATTCGCCTCTTTCTACAGTAACTGAGAAATACACCAGTGAGAATCTTACACATGAAAGTTCAGTTTCATTTTAAATATGCAAGATTTTCAATACAAAATAAAATATTCAATTTTGAGAACACAGTTTGCAAAAATTCTCTAATAAAGGATTTACTGGACAGAATAAGTGTATTCTGTAATGTAAATATTTAGTGAAATATTCTGTTCAAGTTCTAATGTAAATATTTAGTGAAATATTCTGTTCAAGTTAAAATGAGGTAAGAAATTTAACACAAAAATGAATATATTCTGTAATGTAAATATTTAGTGAAATATTCTGTTCAAGTTCTAATGTAAATATTTAGTGAAATATTCTGTTCAAGTTCTAATGTAAATATTTAGTGAAATATTCTGTTCAAGTTAAAATGAGGTAAGAAATTTAACACAAAAATGAATATATATATATAAAAAAAGAGATAATCTAAAAATGAAACAACATTTGCTCTTTTTATTCAAAACTAATCGGATGCTATATTCTTTTGCCACGCTACAATTTGAGTAAAATGTGTAGTTGGTAATTATTGTGTGGTTGGGGACTTAAGTATTGATAAAAACGTAATATATTGAAATAGGCTCTTTTATTCAATGAACATCGTTTTATCAATGCATTTTCAAATCATGAAAGAATAATTTGCATTGATTAAATAATCCATTTTATGTATGTTTATGTAAGAATTGTAAGAATTGGAGGCTCCCTTCAGCCCACCTGGACACGAGTGTCCCCATAGCTCAAAAGTAGGGCCCCGTATCTCCACAAACGAGGACAGCCAGGTACCCAGCCACCCCCAAACAACAAACAAAAATACTAAATCAAAACTAAATAAGCACATCTAACACAAAATTACAGACTAACAAACAAACAACAACAACAACAACAAAAAAATAACACAAATTCACAACATAAAATACCACAGATATCCCAAACCCATATAAATACAAAATTAAACTTTAACAGAAGATTCCTACTAGCGCCCTATTTTCATTCATAAACTTCATTAGAACAATATAATATGATTTAAAAACTTTAAAATTAATGACACTAACATTAAAATCAGTAATGTTAAAAATCTGTCTAATAGGGGCTGTTAAACTACAATCAACCACGAAATGCCCAGCATCACCATCAACCTGACAACTATTACATAATTTATTTTCCTGCAGATTAACTCTTTCGCATCGAGAGACGACCAAATCTGTTTTCATCAAACATCGAAAACGCCCGTGTTTACGAATTTGTCTTGGAATAGTTTTCCTTTCCCCCTGCATGGTAGATAGCTACAGCTTTAACAATCATCTACTTAAGTGAAATGACTGTTTCTCTCTTGGGGGTTTTTCAGCGGTTTCATCCATTGTGTGCAGTTTCACCTTAGAGCCGGATTGCACCTGCGAACGTTAATAGCTTTCCGTATGTCTCCTTTATTTGCTTCAAAAGAATGATTGACATATCTCTTAACAACTCGCGAAACCAATGAGCCATACACTAACGTGGAGGGGGAAAGCACTAGGTGGAAAATAAACGAGGCGTTGTGGCGGTTTGCCGTTGCCTGAATGAACGGGCGTTACGGGCGACTTCGATGCGAAAGAGTTAAATCAGTTGAAATAGAACGGAAACCTACCATGTCCAGTTGAAACCTGATTGACATCAATATTGTTCATACATTTCATTTTATTTGTGATTTTAATTAGTTCCATAAATCCTTTGTTTTTAGGTGAAGAGAACCACTGAATTTTCCATTTGTTAACGTAAAAGTTTTTCATTCTTCGAATTGCAATTCTCTTCGAACCTGTTACTTCAATATCCATTGCACTGACATTTGAGACCGCCTGCTTGGCCAGGCTGTCGGCCCTCTTATTACCATTAACCCAATGTAGCTTATGTATGGTGCTTCGAATTTGTCGGTCATATTGCATTGGTTAATGAAAATGAAAGACTGCGGAAATTTGTGTACAAGCTTTAAGGCAGACGGATACCTATAAACAGCTGTTCCTTTCAACTTTTAGCAACGAGAGTTCCAGTTCCCGTTTTCCAAATAATGTTTCACGTAGTCTTTTCAAAGCGCATGCTTTATTTGCGTTGTATTTGTATGCGAAACTACGAAAAAAAAAAAAAACATTCTTGAGGCTCTTGTAAGTACCCTTATCTTGTATTAAACCTACTTTATGGCTTCTTCCATGTTTTCGGAATCTTTCCTTTTTAAGTCTGTTCTGCACAAAAGAGGGAAATCTCCAGTTGTAAGGAGGTTTAAAAAGACGGAACTACTTTTCTGCAGCGATCATTTATTACTTCGAGCAACTTTCTCTTTATTTGAACTCCAAATCTTTTCTAAAATATTTCAATGAAGAGTTTTCTCGAAGGATTTATTCTTAGCACTTCCTAGGAGGAATGCGGAGATAAGCTTCTTCCTTATTCCGAGATTCTCCATTTTCATCACCAGTTATTTATTTCATTTCTAGTCGTTTAAGTTCTTTTTCTGTAATAAAAACAATATGATGTGGAATAAAATTTAAATTAAAAATGCCTAATGCTGTAAAAGACGTCAAAATTATTTTTGATAGGTTATTAGGAACATGATTATTGGAGGTTACCAAGTTGTATTACTATATTATCAGTGTTCTGTAACATTTAAGGGGTATCAGAAACCCCTATACCGACAATGTTAAATTCGCCATTTTCGATGTACCTTTTCTCAAAATCTGCTGTAGATACAAGCTTGAAATTTTTTCTGTAATTAAAGTATACCTATCTGATTATACTGAAATGAGCTTTTGAAGCATTTTGAATTTTAGTGAATTTGAATTTGAATTTTGAATTTTGAAGCATTTTGAATTTAATAAAAAAAATTTATTTATTTATTTATTTTTTTTTTGTGTGTGTGTGTGAGAAAGCACTTTTCTCACACACACACACACAAATAAATAAATAAATAAATAAATAAATAAAAATTTTTTTTTCTAAGTTTATTACAAGAAGCTCATTTCAGTAAATATTAGGAAACCTAATAAATAAGCCATAAAAAGTTTAGATACCCGTGAACAGTAGTTCCTGAGAAAAGGGACGTCGAGTATAAAAAAAATCACGTTTGGAGAAAAACGCGTTTTTATGTAAAAATTCTCATTGATCAAAGCAGTAGATGACAAATTAAAACTCATCTAATTCAGAAGTCAAACAACAAAAATCAGCGTTATATTTTCAAAATTTTCACAGGACAAGTTTCGATGGTTTTACCGAGCCACCATCCTCAGCTGCAAAATCGCAAATGAACGAGATAGGAAATAATGATTAGATAAGATAAGAAAGCCTGGACAAGAGTAAGCAAGTGGCGCCATCTGTTGGTGATAGATACGAAAGCCTGGACAAGAGTTGGTTTCACCTACAGATGGCGCCACTTGCTTACTTTTGTCCAGGCTTTCTTATCTAATCATTATTTCCTATCTTGTTCATTTGCGATTTTGCAGCTGAGGATGGTGGTTCGGAAAAACCATCGAAACAAGCCCTGTGAAAATTTTGAAAATATAACGCTGATTTTTGTTGTTTGACTTCTGAATTAGTATACATACATTGTCAGGACTTGTGACCAACCACTTGTGGTCTGAACGTGAGAATGTAAAACTACTAACTAAAATTTTAACTAAAAGCTAACTTTGAATTGGTTTACAATTGCCTAAGACTTACCTTTTTAGAAGGTTACGTAGGTAGTACACAAGCTGCTGAAACTACAATACGTTTTAAATATCAAGAGGACTAAAGCTCTGGCCTCTAGCCTCTATCTAAGCAGCAACTGATTGGAAAACTCGTAAGAATGCAGTGGCAAGGCGGTTTATTTCCCCTGTCTCTAACTCTTGGCAAAAAGCCACAACTTAAATACTTGGGCGTTAGCAAGTACAATTTGCATAAACAAGTTAAAGCATTTAATTCTGGCCGGAAGTTGAAATTAAGAAAAGATAGTACAGTTTTAAAATAAAATAAACGTTAGTAAAACTTAAGATCCTTACAACATATAAACACATACATGTATGTCTATTACATCTTAATATTTTACAAAATAAAAATACTATAAAGATCATAATTCTGGAAAGTTTAAGAAATATTTTAACTGTAATATTAGATAAAGAAAAGAATTAGAAACTATATTAATTATTTTGTGATAGATAGTAGTTAATGTTCTTTAAAATACATTAAAAAATTTAAAATTTTGCACTTACGAAAAACCTGCAAATTAATTATTAATAACTTAATTCTTCAACAAACTCGTCGGGGCTAATTATTTAAAAACGCGTGAATAATCAAGCCCTTCTGAATATGAAGTGATATCTATCTATTTATTACATGTATGTATGTGTATGTTATATGTGTATGTATGTATACAGAATATCCCCTAAATCAGCTCATAACTACGATACATTTTGTCCTTTTGTCATATGTGACGGATTAAGAAATGGTTGAAGTTAGGCTTAACTCTGAGCAAAGAAAATTCATTCTGAAGTAATACTGGAAGTCTGAGAACGTAAGGGAAGTATAAAGACAGTTTGGAATTAAGTTTCAACAAGCACGACTCAAAGTTAATCGGTTGTGAGATAAGTTCGAGGAAGAAGGAACTGTCCAAGAATACACAGAAGAACCTGTCGGGAAGACCACGATCTTCCACTCTCCTCACAAGAGAAGGAGAACTCATTGAAAGGTTTCAGCAATTTCCTAGAAAAGCTCTTCGGCAAGAGGCTTGTGACACAGATGTTCCGAAAACGAGCTTCCATCTCACTTTTAAGCTTTACGAATGGAAAAGGTTTATTCCTAGATTACTCCACGCTTTGAGTGAAGATGATCATATCTGAAGAAATTAGTTTTGCGAGTGGTATCAAGCAAGATGCGCACAAGACAATCAGTTCCCGTACAAGATTGCTTGGAGTGTCCCTTACTGCGTAGCTGAGAACCCTCGCGTGACAGTGGAACACTATGTGTACCTAGCAGGAGTTAAGGGCGATGTGGTTTATCAGAATTTGGTTTGACTGAACACTTTCCTTTTTTGATCATACAGTGACTAATGAAAATTACTTCAACTTACTACAGAAATACGACATGCCACGCATAGTAGCGATGAAGTTTCATGATATTTAATGGTATTTCCAGCAGGAGCACCTTCCCACTACCTTCGTGACGTAAGGGCCTACCTTGACAAACAGCTACCAAGCACATGCATAGGATGTAGCGGCAAGAAACGAGTACCCTCCACGTACGCCGGATTTGATCCGTTTGGATTTCTTTTCCATGGGGGAATGTCAAGCACGATATTTATAGCACAAGATCAGCTAAAATCAATGAGTTGAAAGCAGACGTTGGAAAAGAATGTGCCATAGTATCAATTGCAACATTAGGAACGTTTTGGGTTCCATCGGTCAGAGTTATCAACTGTGTCTGGGCTACATTGGCTAACAATTTGAAAACTTCGATAAATGGCTGATTTCTGTATTTGCTCACATTAATTTGAATTTTGAAAATTTTCCGTATTATAATAATTATTTATTAGGGTTACAGACATAAAAATAGTGTATACATATATTCGAAACTCTATTTTTTGTCTATTTCTGCCAAGGCAGCAGTTTCTTAAAGCATCTTTAAGTATTTAGTCATTTGTTTATTTTTACAACGTCATTGGTTGTATTATAAGGTATTTCTCCCACCTTCTTGGCGTGCCTTCGTGGTGTAGTGGTTCTGCACGCTGGGCCGGTATTCAGGAGGTCCGTGGTTCGATTCCCGGCGAAGGCGGTTGCTAATTTTCATCTTGCTTGCTTTCAAAAAAATTCCTAATGTCTCTACAGTGGCGCCCGAACTAAAAGTCTGATTGTGTGATGATTCTCCTCACTCAGGATTTGGCGATTGGGTCCCCTAAAATCCTCAGTCGCTCTTTAAAAGGGAGAGTATATAAACTCTTTAAAAGGGGGAGTATATTTAAAAGTGGTTCTGCACGCTGGGCCGGTATTCCAGAAATCCGTGGTTCGTTTCCCGGCGAAGGCGATTGCTCATTTTTCATCTCTCCGGCCTCCAAAACTCCTACTGTAGAGACATTAGGGAGGTATTTCTCCAGCCTTCCTAGCGTGCCTTCGTGGTGTAGTGGTTCTGCACGCTGGGCCGGTATTCAAGAGGTCCGTGGTTCGATTCCCGGCGAAGGCGGTTGCTAATTTTTCATTTCTTCGGCTTTTCCAATTACCCTAATGTCTCTACAGTAGGAGTTTTGGAGGCCGGAGAGATGAAAAATGAGCAATCGCCTTCGCCGGGAAACGAACCACGGACTTCTGGAATACCGGCCCAGCGTGCAGAACCACTACACCACGAAGGCACGCTAGAAAGGCGGGAGAAACAGCTCATAGTATAAAATAAAGTAACGCAACACCCAAATTTAGAGAAGGGTTTCTTCGCTGTTCCGCAATGATAGATTTACGATTTATAAGATTTCAGTTGATTTTAGATACCAAAATATTGCTTTTTCTTTCTTGCTAGTTTAATTAAAAATTAAATTTAATAACTGAATGAAAGATTTTAATTTCATTTTTGTCGGTACGCTGTTATCTTTAAGTAAGAATTCTATGATGAAATTGAGAAAAATTTAACAGAAAATCTGTCCTAATTTTAGTCTAAAAATGAGTACACAAATAAAAAATGACTTTAGAATAAATTAAGCTTTCATTCATATATAAACAATATGGAAGAGAATATTCAGATACTTGCAGTCAAAACGACGAAACGCGTTTTTCTTTATTCTTGAGGGGCAGGACAAAAGTAACAGCGAAATTATGACACACCACGAAGGCATGCAGAAATGACGGAGAAAATAAGTGATTTCGAAAAAAAAGCATTGTAGCTTTTTCCATGGACACAGTCCGTAGTACCATAAGATGATATATATATTAGCTTTATAAAAATAAGGTAAAAAACTATATTGAGGACATAAATTAATTAGCTGTAGTTTCATTAGCGTGACTGCACCTAAAGGAGGGGTAATGAATTTAATCCCTTGAGAAGTTCATGTTTATTCTCCAAGTATCTTTATTAGCATTCTATGTTTCACATTAAAATGACCTCTAAATGGGTACTTGGGCCCGCAGATTGGCTTGCAGTTCCATAAGCGTAATTAATTTGATTCGTTTTATTCTGCCACAACAAATTCAACAACTTCAAATCCTCCTATTAAGCATAAGCATTTCAACATTAGTCAGAATAGGAGAGGAGGAAAAGGAAGCAGTAAAACTTTGAAATGGCTTGTTCATACCCTGCTTAGTTTATCACGTAATCATCGCAGTTAGTGTTATATTTTACAGCTTGTTCAAATATTACATTTCATGTTAAATGAAGTTGCACTGAATGAATTCAAAAATACAAAAGGAATTATACAGCGAAATGATTATAAACTACACCTTTTAAAAATTAAGAGCAAATGTGTAATGAATTAGTATATTGTAAGGATCTCGTTTATTTCTGTCGGTGATTGAATAGAGCTTAGAAAAGAGTGCTGAAACGAGCATTGTTGTCAATGAACTGACCGATGAGATGCGGAGGAACAAAGAATACAGACTCTCAGTTGTCCTAGATGATCGGTGAGCCCAGTCTGGGCACATCTAGGGTTCACCGTTTGGTTTTAGGCAAGCTTTCAAGATAAAAATTTAAAACTAATATAGAATAAGGAGATTAGCACACTGCCAAAACAATAACATAGAAATTTCTTTTCAAACAATTCCTTTTATACCCTAAACAAAATCTGGAAGATTTCTTTGAAAAATGAGGTCTTAAAAAACTAAACATGGCTAAAATATATGGACTGGTTTGTGTTGAGCTGCCATCTACTATAAATAAAGGAGGTTCAGAGTAACCTATAAATTCTTTTTCATTCAATTTTTCTGTGCGTACAGAAGGACCCTTTTAGGTGTGTCCAGGCCGGACACACTGTGCGTCCTTTATCACTCTCGTTTCCTCTGAAATATTCTCTCATGTTCTCTGCTTAAACTGCAAGCGAGTATTATAATTATTATTTGGTTTTACAAATATCTGTGAACAGTATAAAAATAGTTCTTCTAATAAATTAAATTAAGGAATGTTGTTATAATTAAAAAATCCTATAACACACAGCACTGCCTCTTGAGGTCACGTTACTAAATTGCCAGTCTTTTCTTTCTAAGAAGTTTTTGGCTTTGGGTTATAATTCTCGATATTGAAACTTCACGCGGTTAGATAAGTGAAACAACTTTGCGTTAAATTAATGCATGCAGCCTCTAGCCACCAGTTTATTTGAATTTAACGTTACATTTGAACTTAATGTTATCTTAGGCTACCTCGCCACAAGCGCTGGCTGAGCTTGTAAGCACCGGGAGTGGCTTCTGCTCTTCTTTGTTTTAGTAAAAGGATCTTTCACACCGTTCTCAAGGATGTTCTCAAGGATAAGCTATTATTTTAGATTTGGTGATAATCCTCTTGACGTCTACCAAGAGCTTGGACACTATTAGATGATTGAAAAACATAAGAAACTTTATATACTCACTAGCAGCTGCGCTGCCAGCCTTCGTCTGGCTTTTAAATGTACCGGAAAAAATAGCTAAGATAACACCCAACGTTAAATTAAAAAACTGCGTAGAATTTTACTCTGCAGAGGTTGGTTTGGTTTATTAGATTATGGCAAAGCACTCGAGGGCTATCTGCCTTAAGGGAGGGATGCCTTCGTGGAGGACTTTTTAAGGGAAACTGGCTCGTATATACGTTACACATGGGCAAAACCACGAAAACGCCCATGCAGCCAGCCCGTTCGCGGGATTCGAACCTCGGACCGAACTACCAGAGTTCAGCGACCTCTGCAGAGGAACTTCATTTAAAAAAAAAAAAAAAAAAAAAAAAAAAAAAGGTATTACGTATAACAAAATTACAATGAAATAAGAAATATCCTTTAAATACAAATATTAATTATCCTAATAAATAAATTAACCAACTTCCCTTAGCAAAATCTTAAAAACTCAAATCATATAAAGGAAGTTAAGAACTTTTCTTCCTAAAAAAATCGCTCAAAACTTTTCAATATCTTAAAAACATTGAAATGAGCAATAAATAACATAAAAGAGTACAAAAAACAAAAAAATTCTTAAAAGCAAAGTATAATTAATGATATTTTATCTCATATTTTCAACATAAAAAATTTACAATGAAATAAGCTATATCCCTTAATACAAATCCCCAAATATTAATTATCCTATCCCCAAATATTAATTATCCTAATAAAAAATTAACCAACTTTCAGTTGAAGAAAAAAAATCATGCAAAACTTTTCAATATCTTACAAACAGTGAAATAATCAAAAAATAACATGAAAGCAACTAAAAAAACCTAAAATTCCGCGCAGAATTTTACTCTGCAGAACAACGTTATCAAAAAACATCAATAAAAATATATTATATATATATATATATATATATATGTAATAATAAAATTCCATAGTCAAGAATACACTTTAAATTCTAACTGTATGTTTTTTTTAATTTTTATTGGCGACGTTCTCTTATTTGAAAGTACGTGGAATTAAATTTACAGCCCCGTAGTCAAGTTGGTTTTCCCGCCTTTTTTACACGTACAGTTTTAGAATGTTCTGGAGATATTTAAAGCGAACTGAATTGGCTGACGTCATTTCTTGGAAGCTCCGCCTTTCCAGAGGCTATAAAAAGACTCGCAAAAGGAATATCGGGGCTTTTTCTTAAATGTCACGATCCATTAAACTTCATACAAAAAGTTATTAGTAATTCTTTTTATTTACTCCGGATATCTGATTTCTGTAGCTGCTATTTCTTCTGAATAATAATAAATGGATCCTCTTTTTTAAACTTATCGTCTGATTATTTAAGCAACGACTAAAGCTGATACATCACAAGGAGTAGACAGAATGGGTGTACCCAAAAGGAAAATAATTCCAATGGAAGAGAAAGAACATTTTAAGTGCAAGTTGTGTCTGTTTTTTACAACTGAATTGTGAACTGTGATTCAGCTTTGTCTTCGAATTTTGAGCGCGTCTCATAACTAGAACCGCATGATTTGGATATCGTCTGCTGGAAAGAAGTGAAGAATTTCAATCATTTATGCTGTGTTGTTTTTTTTAACAGCACACAAACGAGCAGGATTAAATAGTGTACTCAACAGCCAAGTAAGCACATATTTTAAGAAATTATCTTTTCTCAGTGTGTGAACTAAGTTGCTATGACAATAGTTCGATTTAAATATATTATGTTAAAGTAATTACGAGTTTATTTAAATTTCAAGTCTTATTCTAATTAATAGTATTCTAAGTAAGATTTGATACTATCCTGAAATGTGTAGTGATAATCATAAAATTTGAGAATACAAAACTTTTATTTAAGTCTATTATTTTATGAAGTGTTGATAATACTCTGAAGAGTTTTTGGTTTTAAAAAATATTTTTAACTATTGTAAAAATATTTTGAGAAAAATGCACATTTTTTGTTCTCAAGAAAATTTTAAAGTTTCAGTTACAATGTCGATAAATCAGGAACCAGTTAATTTTGACGATTCACTGAACGTGAATCAAGATACAATAGATTTAAATATTATTCCATTTGAAGATTCTACGGACATTGACATAATTTCTTGGTTAGGTTATTTTAATAAAGTCTGCCAAAATATTTCTCGATACATTAAGGGAAAAGCCCTCTGGCTCTATATTAAAAATTGCCATGAGCTAAAAACTTATTCAGAATTTGAACAAATATTAAAAGAAAACTTTATCAATCCCACCTTAACTACTTTCGGCGACTTCGCTAATTTAAAATATAACGCCAGAAAAGAACATACAGTTAGAATTTTAAGTGTATTCTTAACTATGGAATTTTATTATTACAAATATATATATATATATATATATATATATATAACAATGAAATATGCCAATCTCTTAAAAACTATGACATAAGAAATACGATGAAAAATTGTTGCCATACCCATATTTCTAAAAGAATGAAACTATTCAAAATGATGCGATTTCATCAAAAATCTATCAACAACAATAAGACAGGAAAATTGTTGCCAAAATCACATTTTTAAATATGTGAGATGCGAGAAGTGTACTCGGAAGCTTCATTTAAATTTTGTTTTTTAAAAAATGCAAAATATTATCATTTTTCCAAAATTCTTTTTGTAAAAGCAGTAGCAGGGTTGAAAGATTAACTTGTCCAACAATCAAAGAAAAATAAACTGTACATTTTTAAAAATAAACTTTTTTAGAAAAAATCCCGTTGAAAAGGTGTTAAGCTCCCTTTGTTAAATAAATTCGTATTAAATCGATTTATTGAAACGTAAAATTTATTTTAAGTTCGTAAAATAGCTAAGTGCCTACGTTTCAATGTGAAAATGGAATGTGTAAAGTAAAATGTCGCTTTCCTATAGCCCAATATGTCTCAAAATGACGCGATTTCTTCACAAAACATAAAATAAAATAAATTCGAATTTGAATTTTGAAAACATCGCTTCGAGGTGCACTGGCTCTTGTCTAGATGCATCTATGTACCACATTTCGTAGCCGTGGGTCTATTAGCTTACGCGCAGCGCGAACGAAGGACACACACACACACAGACAGACTCTTTCTTTTATTATATGTAGAGATTTGCATTCTGGTGAAGATTAAAGAAAGGAAAAGTTAAAGTTCCAAATCATAAAATTTAGTTAATTAATATTAACACATTATAGTCTTAATTGCACGAAAAACCTTTTGCAGATATTACAGAAATAGTTTAAATTACCTCTTTTTTTTTTTTTTTGGTAGAAAATGATTTCATCATTATTCATAAATTACGCTATATCTTAATATATAATAACTACAAGTGAATGTTTATATCTTATCGGTGAAAAGGGAAATAAAGTTACTAAAAATTTTCTCAACCCATACAAGTAATACAAGTAAATAAATAAATAAATAATATGGAATATGAAAAAGCAATCTAATCGTATAAAATCTTGTCTTATGCACAGAAGTTTTACTTACATAAATATTTGTACTTTTCTGCAATATTTGTTGAAATATGTATTACACGCACCTAAGTAAGTAAAGATTGCTATTTTTCTACTTATTAAATAAATATTGGACATGGTAAAGTAATCAAATTCGAATTCTTTCATATAAGCCTTTCATTTTATACAAGAATTGTTATTTTTTATACTTATTAAATATTGGACATGGTAAGGAATCAATTTCCAATTCTTTTATATAAGCTTTTTATTTTATATCTTACAAAGAAGGGATTTGTGTGACTATTTATTGTTTCGATAGATGTCACGCAGAAAATAAAAAGAAATTCTTCGCTATCTTAAATTGCTTGTAGTGAAATGATTGATCTAAAGGTGTTTGGAAAAACTGAAGGTTTTATTCCACTGAGAATTTACTGAAAATAAGGAGGCTTCGATTACAGAAAATAAGGAAAATTTACTATGTAGAGAAACTGAGGCTGAAACGTTCTTGTAAGTGAAATCAATAGAAATGCTCAACGGAAATAATTACTCTTTTCATGAGACATGAAATCAAATTATTTAAACTGCATTTCTAACTTAGATTCAATTAAGCTTCTTGTTTCCTTCCTAAAGGCACGCGTTCGGTTTTCGCATGACTTAAGGAAGGTGTGTGTGTGTGTATTTAATTATGGCAAAGTACACTAGGGTTATCTGCCTAAGGGAAGGGATGCCTTCGTGGAGGATTTCTAAGGGAAACTGGCTCGTATACACGTTACACATGGGGAAAACCACGAAAACACCCATGCAGCCAGCCCGTTCGCGGGATTCGAACCTCGGACCGAATTACCATTGTTCAGCGACTTTACCGCTCGGCCGCTGGTGGGCCACTTAAGGAAGGATACGCGTTTATAGTACAGTAAGACCCCGCTTAACGCTGTTTCGTTTAGCGCTGTTTCGGTTTAGCGCTCTTTTATTTCAACCCGGGGATTCCACGAAATCGCTCGCAGCATACGGGGATTCCCCGAAATATTATGCAGCGATAGGTTTCAAACACATATCCGAAAGAGTGTACTTGTATTTCTTGTTTGGTGCGGTATTGTACAGACATATTTTGAAGGGGTAAATGTGGAAGATGTCGAAGAAATAATTCAAGAAGCAGCGGCTAGTCTTTCTAATGATGAGCTCAAGGAATTAACTGAACAAGAAGAAAACAAAAATGTTGACAGCAGTGATTAAGAAGAATAGCAAAAAGAACTTTCGATGGCGTTTCTAAAAAGGAGTTTGTCTACCATAACTGAAATAATGGAAATGATCCGAATTTTGACAGGAGCTCAAAAGTAAGGCGTGGTGTTAGAGATGCTCTATCCGTTTATGAAGAACTTTTAAGAGAACAACGTAAAAGAAAAAGGCAAACAACATTAGATGCTTTTGTCACAAAAAGGCAGAACACTGAAAACGCGGAAGGCTAACTAAATATGATTAACTGAGAATTTTATTTGTTTTTTTTTTTTTAAGAATATTCGTTTTGTTATTTATATTTTGTTTTTATTTTTGCAAGAAATAATAATGTGGTATTAATTTGGGCTTTAAGAAATAAATGTTTGGTTTTATTTTTATTAAAAAAACATACTTTTTAAATTCAATACCTAACTAATTTCCTAGCCATCTTCCCCTAACCCCAATATTTACATGTAAAGATAGCCTCGTTTAGAGCTGTTTCGCATTACGCTCTACTTTGATGGAACGTATCCCCCGCGTTAAGCGGGGTCTTACTGTATACGTGTCTTCGTAGTTAACAAAAACGGTATTTTGATAACCGAAAAATGTTTTTAAGAGTCACTCTACAGTGAATCTCACATGGAACATCGAAATACAACGTCCAACAGCCCCTTAGAATTCTTTCCATACAAAATTTAAAAACCTTAAAAACATTCTGCTTTGTTTTTTTAACTATAGATTAATTCCATTTTTACAAATATGGATTTCAGACTGTAAAATGCGCTATTTTACATTTCTGTTAATGCATGTTTGATACTTACTCTAATCTAATGTGAGCTTTATATAAAAAAAAATTAACTACATTAAAAAATTAACTACAGTAAAGTCTATAATTTCAGTTTACTATTGAAAGCAAATTAGTAACGTATCAGCCAAAGTATAGAATTGATGATTTTGCAATTTGGAAGTCTGTTTTTAAGAATGGGCCTACTTAAAATTTGGGCTTTCCTAACCACTATACCGTCTGGGCGAAAATAGAAACATACAGGCAGAAAAAATGTGCTTTTGAAGTCTGAGAACAAGTACTGGAGTCTCATAAGTCAGTCAAATTAACACACATATTCCTAACATCAGAAACTATTCCCTAGAACAAGGAAGAAATGAGAAGCTCCAAAATGAATTTCCCGAATCAAGGCTTCTAATGCAGTTAAGGGTGCTCATACACCTTAAAACCCATTAGATGTTCGAATAGGTGACTGTTGCAAGAATTGGGATAACTTATTTATTTTAAAAGCAATTACTACCAACGTTTTACAGCTGACAACATAATATAGCTGCTTTCTGAAATAGTAATCAGAAAGTTTGTGTGCCCACAAATATTTTTATAATTTAATCCGCTTTTTGACAACATTTTTCGTCATGTTTCCAACTTGCGCGCATAGTTTAAAACATTCTGTTTCATAATTTAATTCCATATTTAATATATAGCTTTTATAACATTTGGAAACTACTGTGAACCTAAAATTCTAAAAATTTCACGTTCAATTTTTATTTTATTTAGAGTTGAGTTTATAAAATGCATTTTATTAAAAAAATTTGTAATGTTTTCGTCCATAAAATTTTCCAATATTAAAATATTCATCAGATTGTTGGTTCAGTTAGAAAATAGTGCCCATATAAAGAATTCCATCAAATTTCAAGTATGTACCATTAGCCATTTTTAAAATATCATGTACGCAAGGGGGAAACATGGCGAAATATTTTACCACAAAGAGGATTAAATTGCAAAAATATTTGTGGCAACACAAACTTTCTGGTTACTAGTTTCCAAAGCAGCTATATTATGTAGTCAGCTGTAAAAAGTTGGAAGTAATTGCTTTTAAAATAAATAAAATATCCCAATTCCTGCAACAGTCACATATTCGAAGATCATGAGGGGTTTAAGGTGTATGAGTCCCCTTAATGAAAACAAGTGAAATCTTAATTTAGGCAGAAAAATGGCATCCTTTAATCTGACAACGGAACGGTATTGGATGCAGTTTCCTACCGCAAAGGGTAAGGCGGTGACATCAACTCATAGCAATTCATTTTACCGAAATCACGAATTCCTAGTGTTATTCCTTAATACAGGTCACTTTGATGTAAAGAAGAATTCTATAGTTTTTACAAACTTTTCTTCCGAGTTGAATCCAAAGCAAGTATAGAAAAACGGGGCAAATCTTATGATGCTAACGCAGATCGTGCATCATTAAATTATTTACCTAATTTCAAAAATCTAGAGAGTCAATTATCTAAATGGATATACCGGTTACAGCAAAATGACTTGAAGGTTTATCATTGTAAAGAATCTTTTGGGAGAAATTTTGATATGTTTTAAGAACACCTTGTACAGAAGAATGCCAACAATGTTCGAGTGCCGAGAAAATATTTGAATTTGATAACCAGTGGTCAGACAAACTAACGCAGACTCCATAGCATCTCTGCAACAAAGGACTGAGAAAGACACAAATAGAAGATCCTGAATTGAGACAAATAATGGAATTGATAGAAATAGGAAACGAAAATACCACACTGTAAAAAACCTTTAGTATTTCTTCTATGATAAACATATTCTACATACATAACTACTTAACGGCATATTAGAAGGAAATAATCTGTAACTTTACTACAATGATACACGTAAATAGCCTGTAGTAGTTACAGATACATCCTTTGGGATTTTATACAGGAAAAGTATGTTCGTCTCACACAATTACTTGCTGTAATAACACAAGTAAATAGTCTGTAACAGTTGCAGATATATCCTTTGCGATTTTACATGAGAAAAATATGTTCTGCTTACATAATTACCAGCTGTAAAATTACAAACAAATAGTCTAGAATCATTATAGATATATCGTTTCGGAATTTACGTGAGAAAAATATGTTCCATTTATATAATTATTTACAAGAAATTCTATTACAAGAAAAAGACCTGTAATCCTCAGAGGCATAATCCTTGTGAAGTTACAAAGAATGAACCTGTTACTGTAACTCAAATAACTTATGGCATTCCTAGTTTCCATGAGTTTTTTACTTCCTTGTACGAAGTAAAAAGGAAGTATTGCAATCCCAAAAAGTTTCAGGCAGCATATTTCAAAGAAAATATCCATTTTGACCGCTTTCGAATGCAATTTAACGATGTATTTGCGTGATATCTGTACGTAAGGACAGAATAAAAGACTCTTTTCCTCCAAAAAAAATATAAAACTGCTTTAAAATGAATTCTGAAGATACTTTTTCGTGGCGTCTGTACGAACGTATGTACGTACGTACATATCTCGCATAACTCAAAAACGAGTAGCCTCAGAACGTTGAAATTTTGTATATAGGACTACTATAACATGTAGATGTGTACCTCGTATTTTGATTGCAATCGGCCGCGCCAAACGTATCTAAATATATTTATATATATATACACTCTGTTACCCGGCTCAGTGATCTCAGTTTCTTTACTCTTACATGTTTGTAAATTGTACATTTTTTGCTTTAAAAATGATTGAATTATGTTGTTCTTATCTTCAGGTTGAGGTTTTTATGCCTTTAGTAAATCTGTATGCAATAGTTTTAGAATTATCAACAATTTTAAAGTTGTTTAAGTGCCGCTAAGCCTAATCCTTTCTTGATGACGGCCATTGTTTGTTTACATTTGAAACAGCAGAGTAGTGGATTTGTTGCCAATCTAGAGAAACGTAGCTTCGCAACCACAAAGATAAAAGCCTTCATTTATTATTGCGAATTAAATCATGCTTAATCCTTTCTCGAATTGTTTCGAGGAAATAACTGTTTAAGATTTACTTCGTAATTTTTAATACAGCTATTTTGAGTTTTTATGTATTTTTGCCTTGTCGCGAAATGAGAACTGAATTAATTGAATGAGAAATACTCAATCGTCTGTGAAAAACTGCTTCTGTTTTTGTTTTGTTTGCTTAATTTCTTTTATACATCGCTCTAGCTTTATTATAGTATTTGAATAAAACATGTGGCAACGATTAGATAATTCTTTAAATGATATAAATTTTGGTGCATTCTGAAATATAATATGAACAAAATATGATACTGTTAAGAGAACCTAGCGCCAGAGTGTCGCTATGGTAAAGAAATAAACTGAATTTTAAGGAATGAATTTATTCTATTGTGGTTTATGCACTGTCGGCGAAGTAGGTTTAATTCAATCCAATAAGTTGAAACAAAATGCAAGAAAAATGCATATAATTTAATATTCCGTACAAAGAAGTCATGTGGTGTACACATCAGATTTTTTTAAAGTAGTCTTACAAAAAGGTTTTGAAAAATTCTGTAAGCAACCAAGAAATGGCACCTTTTTATCCGACGACGAAATCTTGTTGGTCTTTATGGGATTCACTTCATCTGTGAGTTGAAGTTCCCTATTGCATATCAAAGCATCCTCGTATCAAAGCATAGCATATGAGGAAGTCGACAACGGAAATATTTTCAAATGGCAACTCATTTTGACTTGAACAATAGAGTTCTGGCTCAGTTTGCCGTTATCTAGTGTTTTGTCAGAACTTCTCAGTAGCCCTACTGGTGTAACGAAGATACGCCATAAAATTCGTAAATAATTTAATCATTATTATATACATCATTAATAATTAATCATTATTATATACATCATTAATAATTATATACATAATTAATCATTATTATATACATTATTAATAATTTATCATTTATTGCATACAATTACAATTACTAGAGTCTTATGTTAAATTAATATGCATGGTCTAAGTATCTTTATAAATCTATTAAAGTGTATATATCTTTTTAAACTAAGTATTGACAATTACATGATGATTAATAAGTGCATAACTAATGCTGTGATCATAAAAAATAACGGTCTACAATTCTAGTATGCTATGCTTTGATTAGTAAATCAGCCAGCTGGGTTATATTTGAAGCAGAACTGATATTTTAAGCTTTGTTATTAATTGCATTACCCTAAAATCATCCTTTATTCCAAAATCTTTCTTCCCAAAGGATCTCTTGCGTAACAAAACTAGGATGACTGATCAAACAATGAGCCAAACGTTAACATTTGCTCTGATTTCCCAGAATTATTATCAGAAGATCTCTTCAATTAATTATTTTGCTATTGTGTTTTCTAAGTGGTCGCATTAATTAATAAGCCATCAAACTTAGTCGTGGAAAATATATGAGTGTGTTATCTCAGGTTTCTGAATAGATTGGGATATACATAATAGATGTACTCTTATTTTTGGAAATGAAGACGTGAGCTGTTTCGCATTTATCAGATTCCGGTCGTTTAGGAATTTTGATAGAGAACAAATCATTTTCTATGAGCAAACAAATTATGAAGTACGGACAGTTTACATGATTTTTTTGACCGTATGAAGTCAATATTTGATGGATAGTAAATAAATAGATAAAAGCTCTTGTTGTTGGAGTTAATTTCTTTACGTTTTTCTATACCAAATGCTTACATTTGCTTACACTAATATATTACATTAAGTACAAGAAAAACTATTACAACGCGTAAAGCCAATACTTGAAGTGAAAACAAGCTATTAAAAGTTGTAACCTGTATTTGCATCTTGTACTAAAAAACATTTATGTTTATTTAATATAAGTGCAATGCTTACTTTAAATAAAAATGCATGCATGTCGATTGAAACAAAATTCTTTATTGTATGCAGATGGTTTTTAGACAACATATGCAATTCCTTTTCTATTGTTACCTAATTCTTTGCCATAATCACACCGAAATTGAGCTATGGAATATTACCTAATCGATAGATCAAGAAGTTACGAAAAATTAATTTTCGTAATTCCTAAATCAGTGTTTAATCTAATCCATGAAAGGCGAAATATATGCTATTGAGATTTAAATTAAGAAGTTTGTCAAAATGATTATATATTTTAAATCCTTTACCTAGCTCTGTCTTACCACACACTTACAAGATATACACTTATGAAGCCTCCTGTTTTTGGTAGGATAAGATGTTAGAAACTTATAAGACTTCAAGTGGGCTCATACACCTTAAACCCTTTATGATCTTCGAATATGGAACTGTTGCAAAAATTGGGATATTTTATTTATTTTAAAAGCAATTACTTCCAACCTTTTACAGCTGACTACATATTATAGCTGCTTTGCGAACTAGTAACTAGAAAGTTTGTGTTGCCACAAATATTTTTGTAATTTAATCTGCTTTGGGACAAAATTTTTCATCATGTTTCCACCTTGCGCGCATGATATTTTAAAAATGGCTAATGGTGCATAATTGAAATTTGATGTAATTCTTTTTATGGGCACTATTTTCTAACTGAACCAAAACTCTGATGAATATTTTAGTATTAAAAATTTTATACACGAAAACATTACAGATTTTTTTTATTAAATACATTTTATAAACTCATCTCTGAAGCAAAATAAAAATTTAACGTGAAATTCTTAGAAGTTTTGGTTCACAGTATTTTCCAAATGTTATAAAAACTATATATTAAATATGGAATTAAATTATGCAACAGAATGTTCTAAACTGTGCGCGCAAGGTGGAAACATGACACAAAATTTTGTCACAAAGCGGATTAAATGATAAAAATATTTGTGGCTACACAAACCTTCTGCTTACTATTACAGAAAGCAGCTATACTATGTAGTCAGCTGTAAAAGTTTGGAAGTAATTGCTTTTAAAATAAATAAGTTATCTCTAGTTTTGCAACAGTCACATATTCGAAGATCTTATGGGTTTTAAGGTGTATGAGTCCCCTTAAGTGAATTATCACTATGTTTTGTAAGGTATCACAGAGACTGGGAAAGGGTGAAAGGCACCATTTTTTCCTACTCAAATAAAAGTTAACCGAAAGCACAACGTAACAAAGTGAATGTAAGCTAGGCCAACAGCTGCACAAACAGAGAAGACGCGAAAATTGGCTCTGACCTAAGTCGGCGTGACAAGCCTAAATGCTTAAATGAATAACACAACGCCGTAGAATCAAAATAAGAGAATCAAAATAGCAACGTGGCCTTCAGCAGGCAGAACACGCTCTAATTCTTCCATCTGAAGCCTTCATTTAAATACTAACTCCTTTTTACCTCATTTGAATACACGCAATGTAGGAATTTACTTTCTGGCAGGGGACAGAAAAAAACACTAACATAAAATAACTGGTAGGACGAAATGAAACTTTATATACTTTACCATTAGATAGCTAATGAACGCAATAATTATCAATAAAAGTTATGTAATACCACAAAAATATAAAAGCTTAAGAAAATCCATGGAAGACTGTAAAAAGACAAAGATTAAAAACTACTTCCTTTCATTCCTCAAAATAAACTAGTTTATTTAGTGGAATTAGATCCGCGTGCAAAAACAAAATGTTTGTTTGTCATTATTGTATTTTTTATATTCTTCCAACTTTTGTTAAATGATAAAAATGTGAAGGATAATTTGATTATTTTTACAATACACAATCGCTGTTTTATCCTAAAATAAATCGTTTTTGAAATCACGATTTGTTTGATCTCTTTAATGTAATAAACATTTTATTGGAATTAATATTTAATCAAATTTGCAGTTTTACTTGTTAGAAAAGTTTTTTTTCTAAAAATTTAAGAAAATACGTTTAGCAAAAAACGCTACCGTACTTTGTCTCATTTATAAGGTTTCCATAAATTCAAATTGTATATCAAGATAAAATAAATCACTTGAGCTTTTTGATGTCTTGGTACTGTAACACATTATTGCCTAGTAGTTTAGGTTTGAACATTAATCTTCAAAAAATATTTCCTTTGTGCTCGAAGCAAAATTCATTCGAGAATTTCCATAAAATTTTCTGCTTATGAAGGATGTTTATATATTTCATAAATCTTGCATTTCAGAAAAATGTCTTAATTGAATATTTTCTCAAGAATACATTAATACGCTCTTTTAAAGAAATATTCAATTTTTGGTAATCGTTTGTTCTTCGGTTCTTGGTTTCATAAAAGAGTACCATAAATCATTTTTAGCAATAAATCCCACAGAAATATCCCTTTACATCATTCTGAGGGAATAGCACCTACAGAATCGTAACAATAAAATTGAAACAAAAGTAGGAACGATTTGTATTCGAATAAATTAAACGGAAGTTTTAGTTTTTTCCTTAATATTTATTAATTCCATATTGAAAACAAATAATTTATTTATTGTGTGCAGCAAATATGTATACCTTGCACAAAAAAAGGCACAGTTTTATATCTCCAAATTGTCGAAATTTAACTTACGTTTTCCATGTATCAAAAGTGCGACTTAGGATATATATATATATATATAACATTACATATAACATTATTTAAGTATTTTGACAAAAAATCAGACTTTTTCTGAAGTAACATACTGTTTTTTTCCATATTTCGATTCGACGTCTCAAATTATGCCTAGATATTGTGTGTGTGATTATGGCAAAACCTCGAGGGCTATCTGCCTAAGAGGAGGGATGCCTTCGTGGAGGACGTTCTAAGGGAAACTGGCTCGTGTACATGTTACACATGAGGAAAACCACGAAAACACCCATGCAGCCAGCCCGTTCACGGGATTCGAACCTCGGACCGAACTACCAGTGTTCAGCGACTTTACCGCTCGGCCGCTGGTGGGCGCCTAGATATTGAATTTTTTAGTTTTTGGTGAGAAATTTAAAAATTTACCTTGGCGCACTTTTTTCAGTTAGCGCCAAGAATATAGTTTACTTAATTCTTAATTTATAGTAGTCTACTTTACCTTCCCTTTTCTCACTGTGCACGAGTGGAAAAAAATGCATTGTTCATTCTTTAAAATAATTTTGACAAAGCACGTAAACCACATTTGGCGTTATTATCGCTTGCCAGTACATCTTAGAAAATTTTGAAAAAACTCTAATTTTGTTCATGTATGCTTAGAAACATAACTTTTTAAAGATCATGGTAAACATTTTAGAATAATTCAAACCTTTTTTGAATAATTTACAAAAATTATTTAAAAATAAAAATTTTAAAAATAAACCATAAAAAATGGGCGAATTTTATTTGGAATGTACCTAAACTTCGAAATGCTAAAAGAAGAATCAAATAAGTTTAATTAAAAGATATATTAATAAATATATACCAAATTCAATTAACATGGAGAAGCTAAATGTTTAAAACCTAGTCGCGCGATTTTTTTAAAATTTGGCAGTTTGGCATAATTTGAATCGTAGAATCGAAATATGGAAAAAAACGGCAAGGTATTTCAGAAAAATTCCGATTTTGTGTCAAAATACCTATCTTAAAACAATGCTATGTATAAATCTAATATATATCCTAAGTCAACAGATGGAAAGCGCAAGTTAAATTTCGACAATCGGTCGAGTAGAACTAGAGATATAAAACTGTCCCATTTTTTTAATGCAAGGTATACATACATTAAGGAATATAATTAGTAAACTTGTTTTAAAACCCATAGCTAAGATCAAACTTAAAATGAACAAAAATATCTTTAATTATTTGGTTTTGATCCATATATGAGTTACACAGAAATAATACAAATCTAATTAATCGTGAATAAATCATGCTTATGTTGCTGATCAGTACTGAACATTAGTTAACAGGGTTAAAGTTAAAAATTGAGGCCAGATGTAAATATAATAAGTTAATTGTAAGAAACTAGGAAAATATTTTTGTTTGCTTAAAATTAAAATATGAATTTCCGACAAAAAAGACGACAATTATTTAAGGACTACTGAAATTTAATATCATTTTGGTGGAAATATTCAATTTTTTTCTTACATGTAGCTGTTTTCCGTGTTTAGCAAATGAGATTCAAAGGCAGTTACTTTTTTAAATGTACAGTTTAATTTTTGACGATAAGGCTAAATGTACTTTAATTATTTTCATTACGTAAAATATATAGGATATATTGAAATACATGTATAGAGGTGATTCAAAACTCTTGGGAATATAAGCATATGGCATATAGAAAATAGACATGGAAAAGTACTTTTCATCATGTAATGCATGAGCATAATTCAAGTAGTGTGAAGCGACAGACAGCGCGTGTTTTCGCTTTGAGTATCATTTCTACCAGTGGTTTGTAGAGGAATGAGTTGAAAAGAGCGAGAACAAGATGAACTACTGAGAAATACTGCGTAAGTTTAAAGATAGTCTCCAGTACGTAAGACAGAGAGATCCGTATGTTTGTCCCAATCGACAAAGGGATACGTAATACGAGACCAAAAAGCACAACTTAACCTGATACGCAGGGTGCGAACCCTGAATCCATTAGATGACCAGTTTGCTATCGATTTATCATCCAGGAGTATTTGATTTCATCACATCTTTTGCGAAATTTTGAGAAACCGACTGGATGGAAGAACTACCTAACAAATTTACGAGAAGTGTCGTCAGAATGAATTGAAACCTGCTCCAGTAAACCTTCAAACAAGTATGTGGCTTGGACACGAAAGCCTACAATCTGTACGCCATTCCAACCTGAATCTGCAATGTTGATATGGACCGTCTCATTTCAACGTGCCGTAGATGCAACTCTCTTAGAAAATGGATTGGTCGGTTATACCATATAGAAAATAGACATAGAAAAGTACTTTTCATATCTACCAGTGGTCCAGAATGGTCACCAAATTCTTCAGTTTGGACTTCCAATATGTGACCATTGAAAAGTCTTATCCGATAGCCCTTTCGATCTTATTGAAGATTTTGATGCTAAGATTTCTATTACCGCTATTACGGTAATACTTTTGTGACTTCACCAACGTATGCCCAACAGTAAATCGAGGATGTGAAGATTGCATTCGTATCAGCAAATCGAACTTCTGAGAGCAACCGACCTTTGTACCAATCGAATTTCTGAGAACTTTTGATGCTAACAGATAATAACCTGCCACATATAACTTCGTCAAAAAGTAGTTAACCGTAAAAATACAGTTGACAGTCTAAAAACTAATTTCACTAATAGACTTCTGTTTTTCATGATAGGCTACACCTAAACTATAACTGCTGCACAGTTTGGATATTCTTAAGAGAGTTAAATTAGGCATACTAGTCAAAAATTCCAACACTAGCTTTAATTAACATTAGCTATAGAACTCTACGACATTAGTAGTCTATTAGATCTAATAGTCTATTAGATAATTAGAATTAGAAGACTAAGTCTTCTAATTCTTTTATTGACAAATAGGCTTACTTCCTGGATGATTTGTTTGTTCTTTCGTTGCACAAACCTTCTGTTGACGATGCAGAGAAACATGTAAATTTCATATTCCATTTTAAAATATTTTCCCCACCCCCTTTATTTCCTGGAGTTTGCCACTGTGCTTATAGTTGTTTAAATAATATTTATAAGACAGAAAATGACAGCTTTCGTTTCAGAACTTAAGGATTCGTATCACAAAGTATTGACCACCTGGCAGAGATAAAGCTATAGAACACTATGACATTTATTGTGATGTACGTCTCTTGAATTATAATTCTGTGATAAAGATTTCAAAGAATTTTATTTTAGAGAGAATTCAAAGAATTTCTTTTTCATTTTTTAAAGAATTTCATTTTGAAATTATTTTAATACATTCTATACCACATATTATATCATTCATTTTTGTTACTCTATACTGTATATTTTTCGAACACTATGTTTGAAGAAAACTTACGTTATATAATCTTTAATACCTTCAAGAAATAACTTCCTTTCTCCAGAACCCAAGCAGAATTATAAATATTGATCCTGATAAATTTGTTTAATATATCTTCCACTTACTGGGTAAAGACATTTGGTATTGTTTGGAAGTACGCAAGATGAAAAATGAGCAACGTTTTCGCCGGAATCGAACCACGAATCTCTGAATCTTCCAGCATGCAGACCACCACACCACGAAGGCATGCCAAGAAGGTGGGAGAAATACCTTATAACTGAAAATTTTATTTTAATTTAGAAAATATTATTCTATTACTCCGCAACACATAACATGCAAAAGTTATGCTATTGAAAGCTGATATACGAACAGTAAAAAAAATTAACAGCATTACAAAAAGGGAAGACGTGTCATCATTAGAAGCAAGATAAAAATGGTTTTTATTATGACTTAAGCGCAGAATAATTTGAATAAAATGGATTGAATGACAAGAAAACACATACCACAATACATCACTAAAGTTTTTTTAAGCTTACTAATAAGTCTTCTTTCAAAATTTATTTCAAAAGTCCGTTTATCACACTCATTTTTATAATTAACCTTTTGTTAGATATTTATGAAGTAAAAAAATTAAATCATGCTTTCCGAGCAATCTTGATTATCTCCGTTTTTCACATTATAGAAAAATAAAACGCTGAATAAAATTAATTGTGTTCGATTAATTCTCAAAATTTGATTTAAAAATGTTTGATGGAAAAAATATTTAAATTAATGATTCACGATTTGGCCGCTTCTGGTATGTAATTACGAATAAAGATGATTTTTATTCTGCGTCCGTACTTAGAAGTCTGCTCTTAGAAGCCCAAAAGCGTAATAATATTTCGGGTTATATAATGAAACATATTGAAGTTTTTAATTCTAAATTAAGATTTAATTTCTTCGTTTGTGTTTTTAAACGTATTAGCTGTATATTAAATGTCAAGAATGATTATATGAATGATACGAGCATACTTATATTAAAATATATGGCTAAATTGTTCAATCTTTACTTAATTTTGCTGAGTAGATAAGTAGTAAATGCTTAGATAGAGATGAGGGTGCCATAAATTCGTCTTGGATTGTGTACCGGAATAGTCCCATCGCACTGAGGTCTCAGCTCCAAGATAATATTTTGGAGGACATTCTGGAGGATGGATCTATGGATCTCGCAGATCTCTTTCTACCTCTTCAGTCACCAAACCACTCGGATCTATTTCCGGATTGTCAGTATTTTAAACGCCCTTGAGGCGATTTATTGATTTATTTAGATTTTATTTAACAAAATCTTTCAAGACATCTGCTATTCTTCAAACTAAGAACATTGGAAGCTGAAAGAGCAAGTCCCAGTATTTTCCCACTGTTTGTAAGCATTTTAGAATTCTTTTTTATGAAATCTCGTTGAGCACCTTTGTCGCAGCCCTTTGGATGTCTTCCACAGTGACGCACTGGCACGGAGATATATGGTGGCTGCGAAAGTGTAGTTATGAGTTTACCGATCAAAAACTCCTTAACAGCGAGCGATTCTTGAGACACACCGTTGTCAGCGTGCTACGTTCCACCACAAAAAGGCGCATACACTTCCGCAATCAAACGAACACTGAAATACCGATCATTGCCATTCACATTAGCGTCCGAAGTAGCTGTGGACGGGCCCTAGGTCGTTTTTCGATATGCAGGTCTTCTGGTCGTCTCTGAAAGTATTGTACCATTTGAACACTCGCGATCTGCACGATGCACCATTGCCATATACACTGGTGTGCAAAAATTAAGGACGAAGTCGAAAAATTAGCATATCAGCTGAACGAAAAGTCAGAGCGGACAGAAAGACCAATCAGGAGATTAAGTAAGGTGATGTACGGTAGCACATGCGCAGATATGCAGGTAGACGTAATGGGGGAGTGTCTGAGTAGTATAAAGCATGTTGTCGGTGTAAGATCAGTATTTCTGGCAAGGAGATTGCATGCCGTATAGCAGTTAAAATCACACCGAGTTGCTGCCTCAGCGAGAAATGGCGAATAATCAATCTGTTAGACGACATCTGGATGCTTTTACCCGAGGCCGAATCATTGGGAAGTTGGAGGAAGGCCGCAGTGTGACAAGTGTGGCTGCAGAGTTCGGAATTGCTCACAGCATCGTTTCACGACTTTGGAGACAATTTCAAACTACAGGAACAGCTATCCGGGGGTTTAGTAGTGGTCGTCCACGAGGAACCAGATGACCGGTATATTGCCTTACAGGCCAGAAGAAACAGGCGGCAGACAGCGGGAGAAATCGCTAGACACATGACACAGGCGACTGGACGACCAATATCGCGTTTTACCGTGGCCAGAAGACTGCACGGTGGTGGTCTGTTCGCACGACGCCCTGTACGGTGTGTACCTCTAACGCCTGCCCATCGGAGAAGGCGTTCTCTGTGGTGCCGGGAACACCGGAATTGGAGAGACAATGAAACAGATGAGAGCAGATTCAGTCTGAGTAGCGATTCTCATCGCTTACTCATCTGGAGAGAGCGGGGAAGCCGCAACCATCCCTCGAACATCATTGAAAGGGACAGGTATGGAGGTGGCGGTGTTCTCGTTTGGGGAGGCATCATGCTTGGTAGTCGTACAGACCTTCACATCTTCGACGCAGGTTCAGTCAACGGGACTCGTTATTGTAACGAGATTCTTCTTCCATATGTGCGTCTTTTTAGAGGCGCTACGGGTCCGCAGCTCCTTTTCATGGACGATAATGCACCATGTCGTCGCACAGTAGCTGCCGAACAGCTCTTAGAGAGTGAGGGTATTGAACGTATGGATTGGCCGGCACGATCTCCGGATCTCAATCCCGTCGAGCATGTATGGGATTTTCTAGGCAGACGCTTGGTAGCTCGTACCTTACCACCAGTAACGATTCCGGAGCTTCGATTGGCGCTGCAAGACGAATGGGCAGCAATGCCTCAACAAATCATTGACACCCTCATTCTCAGCATGGGCAGACGCTCGGAAACCTGCCTAGCAGTCAGGGAAGATTATATCCCCTATTAAAGACCGGATGTTTCTTGCTGGACACCCATCACTGGGATGTTTCGGCCTTCAGTCGCATTGTGATCCATGCTACTTTTTCAATAAAGAATCTTTTTATCCCTCTGATTTCTCTTTTAGTAAGTGTTGCTTACATTACTCATGTCCTTACGTATTGAGAATCTTACGGTATTAAATGTGTTGATTTGGAAAGCTTTTGTACAAAGTTATATTGAAGAAACCGTCTCGTCCTTAATTTTTGCACACCAGTGTACTGTCTTGATCTTATGGAATGTTTCGGTAGGGGATTTTTCAAAGCACAACTTCACCAGGCAGCACTCCATCTTTTGCTCCCTTGTTGTCTTAATGCATCGACGATACAAGGGTATGTTCTCGGAACTTGTTCAGTCTTTCCGATTATTCGAAGCCAATTGAGCTGTGTCTCCTTCTGAAGTTGATGTCCCAAGCTCTCTCCACCACCAGTTTCTTGATCAAGCCATGACCTGTGACCTTATTGTTAGGACAGACCCCGTATAATTATATGCAAAAAACGACAAATAATTGCTTTTCTAAATTTTCTGTTTTTCTTCTATCTATAATAAACAAAAGATTTTCGAGTTTTTCAAATTAATTAGATTTTTTAAATATTGCATAGCTCAAAAAACTCCAGAAACGTCTAAAGCACACTTTTATTAAAATTTAAGTACTGGCAAAAACAAAAGAATAGAAAGACTATATAATATTAAGGAAATTATGTTAGAAGAAGTTAGAAGTAACATTTTGGTTCCTTTCAAACGTCAAGTTTTTTTGCTTTTATCAATAGCTAATGTTGTCTCCTTTATTGTTAGGTCCCTTTTACACTGTAATAACACAGCAACTTATTCCTTCAAATTCTTAAACCAACTGCTGTTTCATTTTAAATTGTTTACATGCATTCTGGTAATTTTCTGAAACGCTGTCCTGTTTCATCTGCATTACGAATTTCCTATGACCTATATTCGCTTCGTAGCCCGAGTAGCATCTTTTATCAGCTACATGATAATCACTTCTTCTGTCGCATCATACAATTTCTGATGAACAGTCCTGGATTTCACTTTCTCTATCTCGTGCGCCATACAAAAGTTGACATAAATTTCTCTCCTAGCATTTAGCGTATTAGTGGAAAATTCCTAAGAAATAAAAACATTTTTTTTTTAGTTTTACAGCTTGAAACAATTCTAGAAATGCAATTTCAACGTCTCTCTATTTTCTAACATCTCAGTACTTACTTTGTAGAGTTATTAGGTTAATTGGAAGCAGAAAATATGAAAAATATGCAACCGCCTTCGCCGGGAATCGAAACACGGACCTCTGGAATACCGGCCCAGCGTGCTACCGTTACACCACAAAGGTACGCAAGGGAAGTGGGAGAAATACCTCATATACTCCCCTTTTTAAAGGGTGACTAGGGTTTTAGGGGACCTAGTCGCCAAATCCTGGGTGCGGAGTATCATCATCCACAACCCTTTTAGTTCGAGCGCCACTTGTAGAGTCATTAGGTTAATTGGAAGCAGAAAAGATGAAAAATATGCAACCGCCTTCGCCGGGAATCGAATCACGGACCTCTGGAATACCGGCCCAGCGTGCTACCGTTACACCACGAAGGCACGCTAAGGAAGTAGGAGAAATACCTTATAACTTGAGAAACTTGCATTTTTAATTAGTTCTTCATTAATTATATTTCTACGTTTAAGTAGCTTGCTCAGTGCTGTTTGAGAAATTCGTAGTTCAAATGCAGTTTTTCTTATCCTTTCCTTTCAGACTTAAATCTTTTTGCTTTGATATTTTTTACACTTTAAAAATTAAGCACGCAAAATTAAAAGAGTGCATCTTCAAATGAGCTGTACAGTTCCAGAACTCACGTTTCTAGCTAGCAGATACTACATTCTGTCCGGCAAGTCCATCTGCTACTTCATGACTGCAAGCATAACTATTGCTTTTCTTGCTTTTGCTTCAATCTACAATTATCATTTCCTTTAGTAATGCTTAGAAGTATTTCTTGAATAATTTTGTACTCTCTGTTAAATATAATGTGTCCCAAATGAATGCGGAAACCTTCAAAGATGAGAAAAAGAATTTGAACTTTCAACAATAACTATCAGCTGGTATTCGAGAAAGAATCGCACTCATTTGCAATGCCGCTACTATAGAAGATACGTGTTCGTAACTTTAAGATAAAGATATTTTCAGCCTCTGAAATCCATTGTGGACAAGACTCTCACTGAAAACACATCTCAAAGGCAAAGGAATCGGGGGGGGGACGAGTAAAATTTACTTCAGATCCATTTTGTTGAAGAACTACATACCTGAATAAAGCAACGGAATACGTTAATTGGTTGAAATACGAAAAGCTTTGATAGGTACAAATAGGATATCGTGAGAATGGAGGATCAGTCTTTTGCCAATCTGAATTTAATAAGAGGTGGAGATGAGTTTAACAAATTTTCTATTGGTTAGTATGCAATTCTATTAATTAGTACATAACATAATTTATTCCGCTTTTAACAATAGCAGTTGGAACTGGAAAAAATTTGATTCAAAAGGAAAGTATTAAAATTATGTTCGAAAACTGCGCAACAATATTTCCATTGTATTTTCAGCCTGTGTCAATGTATATCGATAACATCAAGATAAATTGATTTATTGGAACATCAGAGTTTTTCAAAATGAAGTACAGAAGGAGAAAACTGGAATTGTGTTCTGCTTTGGCATAGGAAATACTTAACGTCCTCAGAACCATAGTAAAGTCCAGGAACTCTCAATTATCTAAGCAAACAAATTTTAGTCTATTTCATAGAATAGTGGCAGAATATAAACACAGCTACTGGACTGTTAGTTTCTCGAGAAAAAATAAAGAAGACAAAAATCGTTTAACTATTTCCGAAACGTTTCTATCTGAGAATACAAGGAAAACGCTTTCTTTATTGGTTCTCATTCTATTATATCCCAAATAATATGTCTATATACTTCCTTCTGTTGATATGAGGAAAGCGTATTTAATGGACATTCTCCTCTAAAACATTTTTTCCCGACATCTCACATGTACTGGAGACAGAAAAGAATAGGAATTATAAAATAAGAATACACTGTAAATATTTTTTCTGCTACGAAAATGAGCAAAACCTATAAATAGTAAACTGCACGCGATAGCATCTGCGTGTGAGTCATTATAAACTTTTCTGATATATCAAAAGTGTCATATAACATTTTACAATCCTTATCGAAAACTGTCCAGCTACGGTAGGATTAAAATTACCCAAATAAATTTTTAGATGTTTACAAATCAGCATACAAGTGTATTTATCACTGAAATAATAATTTATGTTACTATTCAGCAGGAAATATTTTATGCGTTTTTAAAAACAATTCTCCGATTTGATTGGGTACTTTTACAATGGCATATCCAATTATTTCAATCAAAGTGCAGAATTTTCTTGCTGTTTATATAATTGTTAAATATATTACAACATTTATGAGAAATAATTAAGCTAGAAAAATTTTATGATAAGCTCTCATTTTCAGAGCATTTCAATTCGTGTGCAGCTTGCATATTTATGTTACAACATGTATTTTCCTTTCATTCAAAATTTAAACAGGAATCAAATGTAAAATTTTGAAATTTTCACAGTTTATAAATTAAACCTTCCGCCCTCTTTCAAAATAAAAATGTTAAGAAAATATTAATCAACATTTTTTTAAAAAAAATGTGTCGTCGTTTGAAGCAGGAGGGGAAGAGTTTCTTACGAAAATTTGTTTTCATGTTTACCACTCTTGCGCACTTAATGACGAAGTTTGACATTTTGGGGCACTTAATGATGAATTGGCTATAACTGCATAAAATCGTAATTTTTCCAACAAAGCCCTGCATAAGGAATGAAAAAAATGCTTAAAATAAAGCTGCCATGCTTATGTTTATAGTTCGGACTGTGGTAAGAAGATATTAACGAATATGTTAGGGGGCTGCATTTTACAATATTAAATTACATTCGTGCCCCCAGACGGTATAGTGGTTAAGGGAGCCTTCTGTGGTACCGAAAGGTCCGGCTTCAAATCTAGGAGAAGGCTGGATATGTGTATAGTGTCTTTGAGGTATGGAGGCACTCCAAATATACGGCAAGCCGAAAGTCTTCTCGTGTGGATTGGTGGTAGGGGAGAGAGGTGGGTGTTCTTTACCTCAACTGCGGTGGAAATAGAAGGCCAATCTACAGAATGGCTCTAGCAACCATTTTTGCATGAAATTCATGGAGAATACATCAAGTCCCATTCCTTCTCGTCAAGAGTTTCTTCTTAAATATAAATAATGAATTCAATGATCTTAAAAAATAATTTAATAAACTTTTGATGTCGGAATCAGCTGAGACATGGTTGTTTGAGAAAATACATCCATATTTTTTCAGTCCTCTGTGACAAATTATTGCGAATAAACTGAAATTTGATTTTAAAAATATAAATGAAAGTAAAATTTATTAAAAACAATCCTTGCATGCAAGAAAACACAGCTAATGAATTTTATGTATTTTGAGTTCTTGCTACACAACACAACGAATTTTTTCTTTGTTCAATTAATTATCACACACGTGTAGCCAGTCTTTCTGTTGAGATTCGAGAATTAAATCGACCTAGTGCTTTTATCCACTTGGCCAATGAAGAGCGATCACAAGTATGTAACCTTGTAATTTACGACTTATATAATAAATGAGTGTTTTGTTAGTATGCAGAGCCCTGCTTACATATTTTATCACCTGAGGCAGAGGTAATTTCGCGGTCTTATGTGTAATAAAAGCTAGAATCCATTAAAAAAAAAGAAATAGAAGGTAACAGAAAGAAAGGAATGCTTTATTTAAACGAACGTAAGGGCATTCCAGACACGAAAAATTATGATCACCTGAAATATATAGTAACTTGCTTAACAAGAAATGTATCGGGAAGGATAACTTTTGTCAAATAAATGCTTTCACACCTTTGGTATAGTACAGCTATTTATATATCTATACATATGTATAAATCTCCATTCTCAGCTCATCTTAACAAGCTTAAGGGGACTCATGCACCTTAAACCCCTCATGATCTTCGAATATGTGACTGTTGCAAGAATTGGAATATTTTATTTATTTTAAAAGCAATTACTTCCAACTTTTTACAGCTGACTACATAGTATATCTGCTTTGGAAACTAGTAACCAGAAAGTTTGTGTTGCCACAAATATTTTTGTAATTTAATCCTCTTTGTGACAAAATATTTCGCCATGTTTCCCACCTTGAGCGCATGATATTTTTAAAATGGCTAATGGTACATACTTGAAATTAGATGGAATTCTTTATATGCGCACTATTTTCTAACTGAACCAACAATCTGGTGAAAATTTTATGGACGAAAACATCACAAATTTTTTTTAATAAAATACATTTTATAAACTCAACTCAAAATAAAATAAAAATTTAACATGAAATTTTTAGAATTTTAGGTTCACAGTAGTTTCCAAATGTTATAAAAGCTATATATTAAATATGGAATTAAATTATGTAACAGAATGTTTTAAACTGTGCGCACAAGTTGGGAACATGACGAAAAATGTTGTCACAAAGCGGATTAAATTATAAAAATATTTGTGGCAACACAAACTTTCTGATTACTATTTCAGAAAGCAGCTACATTATGTAGTCAGCTGTAAAAAGTTGGTAGTAATTGCTTTTAAAATAAATAAGGTACCTCAATTCTTGCAACAGTTACCTATTCGAACATCTTATGGGTTTTAAGGTGTATGAGTCCCCTTAAATTATAAGGTATTTCTCCCACTTTCCTAGCGTCCTTCGTGGTGTAGTGGTTCTGTACGCTGGGCCGGTATTCCAGAGGTCCGTGGTTCTGTTCCCGGAGAAGACGGTTGCACATTTTTCATCTTCTCTGCTTCCAATTAACCTAAAGACTCTATAAGTGGCGCCGGAACTAAAAGGGTTGTGGATGATGATTCTCCGCACCCAGGATTTGGCGACTAAGCCCCTAAAACCCTAGTCGCCCTTTAAAAAGAGGAGTATATAAGGTATTTCTTCCACTTTTCTGGCGTCCTTCGTGGTGCAGTGGTTCTGCACGCTGGGCCGGTATTCCAGAGGTCCGTGGTTCTATTCCCGGCGAAGGTGGTTGCATATTTATCATATTTTCTGCTTCCGATTAACCTAAAGGTTCTACAAAATAAACTTCATTAAATTTCAATGTTAAAAAAGTAAAAGGTAAAAGTGTAGTTTTCACTCACAATCTGCCCATTTCCTTTAATGTTTCGAATAAAAGCTAAAACAATATTCAGGCTAATCTTTGGAATATGGTAACACGTAGTTTGGCGACGTTTTGGTAAGGCGATAAAGGTTACTAGCTAGGACTTTAGCAGTGTACATGGATAAAGTCATGGCGTCCAAAAAAAAAAAAAAAAAACTAGCAGGTTTCTTTAGCAGGGTTGGTCGCCACATTTTGGCCAAAAAATCGCCAAGTTACCATAATCCGAAGATTAACCAATATTCAGATTAATCTTATAAAAAGTAGTTTAAGCTTGTCTAAATGCGTGTATTTCCTTTTCAGGCATTAAATTTTGGTATAAAAACTGAAACCAAAAATTAATTTAATGCCATTTCAATATAATAATAGATGCACACATTTTAATACGCTGAAGAAATCATCTTTTCAAAATGAAACTTCGACAGCCTTGATAAAACCAGTCTCCATTTACGTGCAAACTTTCAGAATAACATCGATCTCTGAATACTTCATAAAACCAAGACTTTCATGAGTTACAAGCGTTTGTCATGACAGGAAATAAGCATGCAAAATATATCAGCAGAAACTCATTTATTCATCAAATAATAGTTTGTTAAAATATTCATTTCAGTTCTCTAAAAAGCGGATTTTTAAAATGCGTTATTTCATTTTCAGGCAATAAATTTGCTACAAGAATTGAAACAGAAGAAATGTTAAAGCCGTTTCATTATAATAATATTGCTTGTTGCGTAGTTGCGTCCTGCGTAAATAAAAGGAGCATATTCTCGAAGCCACTTTTTTTAATTAGATTTTAAAGGGACTCATACACCTTAAAACCCACAACATCTTCGAATATGTGACTTTTGCACGAATTGGGATTACTTATTTATTTTAAAAGCAATTACTTCCAACTTTTTACAGCTGACTACATAATAGAGCTGCTTTCTGAAATAGTGATTACAAAGTTCGTGTTGTCACAAACATTTTTATAATTTAATACTCTTTGTGACAAAACGTTTTGTCATGTTTCCACCTTGCGCACACAGTTTAAGATATTCTGTTGCACAATTTAATTCCATATTTAATACATTGCTTTTATAACATTTGGAAACTACTATGAACCAAAAATTCTAGGAATTTCATGTTAAATTTTTATTTTGTTTAGAGTTGAATTTATAAAATGTATTTTATCAAAAAAATCTGTAATATTTTCGTGCATAAATTTTTTTAATATTAAAATATTCATCAGATTCTGGGTTCAGTTAGAACGTAGTGCCCATATAATGAATTCCATCAAATTCCAAGCATGTACTATTAGCCATTTTAAAAATATCATGCACGCAAGGTGGAAACATGACGAAAACGTTTTTCACAAAGCGGATTAAATTACAAAAATATTTGTGGCAACACAAATTTTCTGGTTACTCTTTTCTAAAGCAGCTATATTATGTAGTCAGCTGTAAAATGCTGGAAGTAATTGCTTTTAAAATAAACAAAATATCCCAATTCTTGCAACAGTCACATATTCGAAGATTATAAGGGGTTTAAGGTGTATGAGTCCCCTTAAAGCAATGCTGGTAATTTAATATTTCGCAGGGGGGATAGAGTGTTTTTTTTTGTTCTGTAGAGAATGCATCAGCTAATCATCCAGAAAAGAATAAAATAAATGTAAATTCTCAGGGCCTGTAGTTTCTTGGTCCGAATTCAGTAGCAGATTTTAAATCTCCCATAAAAGGCTAAATTTCTTCGAACCTTATTGCCTTATTTAATATCAAGAGCGAGAGTGTACTGCATGTCACCCCCCCCCAAAAAAAAAGAAAAAAAAAGCGAAAATGGGGTTTCGGTTAAAAGGATCTTAAGTTTTTACTGAAGTTTATTTTATTTTAAAACTTTACTGCCTCTTTTACTTTCCACATCTGGCCAGAATAAACTATTTCAGCTATTTATACAAATTGTGTTTGCTAAATCTTGGGTATTTAAGTTGTGGCGTTCCGCCGAGAATAGACATAGGAGAGAGAGTGAGCCTTCTTGCCACTTTATTTCACTCGTGCTTTCAGTCAGTTGCTATCCGCCTTTAACGACAGAGGTTAAGTCCTCTTGATATCTAAGACGTATTGTAGTTTTCCAAAGTTTGCGTTCTATATACGTAATAATCTGAAAGGCCAATCTTAGTGTCATTCATCTGCGTAAAGCATTTGAGTTTAGCTCTTATTTAAATTTAGTTAGCTGGTAGTTCTTCTTTTCTTACGTTCAGACCACAAGTGGTTTGTCTTTGTACGCCGAAGTGCGGAAGTACCAGTAAAGTATGTAAAATAAAGGGTAATTAAATCCTTATCATCTTTGTTATTCCTTCTACAATTTACAAAACATAGTTTCCAGTAGACTCCCTGTTCTTTTCAGGACACCCTCATGTTCCCTAAACAGATAAGGAGATATAGTAGTCCTGATAGTGGAGCCCGAAGAAGAAGACCAAGTATCTCTATGTTGGATACGTAGTCATCAAGCTGCTTAAGGTAACGAAAGAGACGATTCCTTAGCTAAAGAAACCACAATTCACCCTTCCATCAAATCAGAGATCCCACTCTCCATAATCGCTGCCAAACACAAGATCTTCTGCGCTTTCATGTCCATGTGGCATGAAGACTCAGACACCGGCTGACACACCTACTCCATCTTTCCCGTGGTCTCCACCAAGACGCTCAAAACATACTTCTATCTACAACAAGCTTTCACACTTCACGAAGATTTTCCGCGTACCTCAGCAGGTTCTGTCATCAAA
The DNA here is from genome assembly GCF_044657685.1 of Stegodyphus dumicola. Lineage (NCBI taxonomy): Eukaryota > Metazoa > Arthropoda > Arachnida > Araneae > Eresidae > Stegodyphus > Stegodyphus dumicola. The sequence continues at coordinate 8,266,630 of NC_140773.1, forward strand.
ACGTCAAATGCCCCTGCGGTGCTTCAGTTTCTTCAGCAGACGTCTCACATTACATCCACGACTGTCCACTCACTTCTCTTATCAGAGCGTCCCTTCCTCAACTTCAGGGATCACATAGTCTCAAAGACCTTCTTCAGGATTACTACGAACAGCAGGGCGTCAGAATCATCATAGAATGTCTATTCTAAGAGAAACATAATTAACAGATTAACCAGGTCTAGGCACCTGACGAAATGTAAAGACAAGAAGCCTTCGTTCATGTATATATATATGTAACTACCTCTAAACTAAACCCTCTTTTTTCTAATTTCATACTAACATACCCAACCCATTGTAAGTTGGAGCACCCAACAAAAGCAATACACTAATGTTAAATCTGTTTATTAATAATAAGGTTGAAAAGATAAACAACCCAAGAAGGTTGTTGGCGCAACGATTAAGATTTCATAACTGACCTGTAGTGCCCATTGAGAGGTGAAGCACGGGAATAATAATAAATAAAATGACGTCATACGAAGATATCTGCCAAAAATAGCTTGTTCGTTATACAGAGATAGGTGCAAAAATAGTTTGATCATTAAATATAAAAATTCTAAACAAATTTTGAAAGAATCGCTTCATCACGTTACATGTGATCCACACCAAGTGTGTGTACAAAATTTACATTTGATAGCTTATCATAAAGAAGGCTAAAATTTCATACAGAGCGAACTAAATAAAATTTAAAAATAAAAGACAGGCGAATCGCAATGAACAATTACATCTAACCTTGTAATCGTTCAATGAAAAAAAAAAAAAAAAAAAAAAAAAAACCCGATATTTAAAATTAAACGAAAGAAAGCATGATGATTAGTACATCTTATTTCTCATGTATTTGGCGACGGTATTGAGAAACCTTGATAAATAATAGTTTTATTATTCGTGGCCATGTTTACCATTTTATGCACTTATTTTGGGAGGAGAAAACATGTGTAAAACTCTATCCGACCTTTCGGCAAAGCAGTCAAAAGTTGAATGAGACGTGCCGTGTTTTCTAAACCTCTTGGGTGATAGCGTTATTTAGTCTTTGTCCTTGAAAAGTATCTTCAGTTGATATTCAAGTGGAGAAAATTTCACCTCAGAGCGATATCCACTTTTCTCGTTACATAAACCATAATTATCTCAAATTGCCACCTGTAGAAGCGATTAATTGCATGTCGATATAACTTTCCATGTGACTGAGAAAATTCTTTGGAGGTGTAATTGGAATTGTAGGCAATCATGGCTATGATGTTGGGTGAAACTATGCAGTCACATGACTAAGAACGTCAGTCCGGCTTTGCAAATGAATATTGGAATAGAACAGTGATTGTGTATTATATTTATTAATCTATGTATCTTGCTTCTGGTCTTAAGATAACGTTCTTGTTCCACATTTCAGTCAATTTCATTACGGCATTTAAAGCATAAAATACTGTAAAAGTTTTTAACTCGGAAGAAAAAACTTAGGAAGGTTTGGTAAGTAATTTTGATACACGATTTACATATTATTGTAGTTTTATTGCTCTATTAATAGATAATTTTAAGAATAATAAGTGAGAGTCACATACTTTTATGTGAAATTATAAAGAAATGTATTAAAATGTGTTATCGAATTGAAAGTATTGCAGAAAGTGAGCTTCAAGACAAGAACAGTAAACAAATATAATATTTAACTATTTCATTAACGTTATTATTTATAATAACGCATCACATTATGTGAGGAATGTGTGAATGCATTAAGTATTGACGTAAATCGATAATTACCATTTATTAGTCGTAATTCATACAATATTCATGACCCAGTTCTTATAATAGATGAAGGATTAGATTCTGATCTATGTCAGGTTCTTTCAGATTATAGACTTTGTCATTCTGGGGCAAATTCAGTTGTACAGATTATTATACGAATGATATAAGAATTATACGGTACAGATATTTACTGTAAATTTTATATGAAATGAAATTTTCTGCGGGAGTGAAATTTCATTTTGCTCACTCTGAAACTATGTTTCATTTAACTTACTTTTTACCTACGAAGTTCATTATATTATTTAAATTTTTTTTTATTATCGTAGGAGCCTGAGATCAGGAAGTGTATACATATTATCGTATTACCGCAACCACATTGACGCATTGGCGTATTATCGTATTATCGCAACCACCTTGGTGCGGTATAGCGGAATTTACGGAAGAAAAATAGCAATTGCTTTTATTTATAATGTATTATTACATACATATTCTACTTTTCAACTATATATTTATTCCAAACAACAATCAGTAAACCTAGTTACAAATGGTTTTTATTTTTGTTTTGATGAAAATTCCGTTGCGATTGCTTTGAGAAAGGATTCGAAGAATTATTTCTTTAGCGATTTTGCCAAAAAATAATGTGTTCATGCAGACATTCCACTTTTCTTTCTTCTATTATAGAAAAATCCTACAAGCACAAATTTTAAAAATCTAGTTTAAGAGAGAAAAATAATCATAAGTTTTCTATAAAAGGTGTTGAAACTTCCAATACAACACAAAGAACGCATTAGAAAATGGTGACGTTGGAAATTGGATGTTTGTCACGCGGGCAGAGTCCTAGATAACTGCTATGCGGCTTGGTTACCAGAGTTTGGTGTATTCTGAAGCTTTGGCGACCTCTGCTACGGTGGTTGCGATAATACGTAAGTACCGAAGAAGTTAATTAAGTAAATGAATGCAAAGAAAATGCTAGATTGTTTAACTGATAGAAACACATACAGTGTCTCAAAAAAGTGATGGGACACTTGTGCTTTACAAAAGGAAACTGTAGTAAAATAAATTTAAAAAACAATAAAAAAATTTTGTGGATGTGTTTCATACTTAAATTTAGTAACAACTATTACATAACATACATTTTCTCAAAATATTAAAATATTAATTTAATAAAAATGCAATTGTTTAGAACGGAGCAAAAAATGGCACACATAAGTGATGGGACACTTACTTTTCCATCAAATATTTATCCAAAAATTTTACTTTTTAAAAGGTTTTAATATTTTGTTGGATTTCCTTTTCCTTTTAAAACATGATTTAATCTTCTTGGGATGGATTCCACTAATTTTTTTGTGATTTATGGAGTGATTTTACTCCATTCTTCTTGAAGCACCGATTTTAATTGTTGTTTTGAAGAAATGGTGTGTTTGCGAATTCTTGATTCCAATTCTTGTCAAATATTCTCTATGGGATTTAAGCCTGGAGTTTGTGGTGGTGTTTTTATTATTTCAGGACAGTTATACAGCAGCCAGAGTCTAACGTTCAAAGCAGTGTGCTTAGGGTCATTGTCCTGGTAGAATTTAAAAATGTTATGAAGGTTCAATTTTCGTGCTGAAGATTTCAAATTTTGATTTAAAATGTCAATATACATGTACTGATCCATTATACTGTCAATAAAAACAAGATTATCAACTCCAGCGGACGACATACACCCCCATACCATAACTCCTCCTCCACCATGTTTTACTGTTGGCACCAAGTTCTGTTTGCGAAATTCTTCCCTGGGTTTTCTCCACACCAAGATTCTACCGTCAGAACCAAATATATTAAATTTACTCTCATCAGCAAATAACTCCATTCCAGTAATCAGAATTCTTATTTATGTTGGATTTTGCGAAAGCCAGTCTGAGTTTTCTATTCTTTTCACTTACGAAGAATTTTTTCCTGGCTGCTCTACCGTGATATCCAGCAGATCGAATTACTTTTCTAATAGTCTCAGGATTAACAATTACTCCATATAATGCTTGTAAATCAGCAGCAATTTTAGGAGCACTCATTCTTGGACTTTTTTTAATGTTTCGAACGATAATTCGCTTTATTCCATTAGATAGTTTTGATGGTCGGCCAGGTCTTCTTTTATCCTGGATCATATGATTCTTTTTATATCGTTTAATGGTATTGAAAACTGTTGAAGGACTCAAGTTAACTGTTTCAGCTGTTTCTGTAATAGATTTTCCACGTTCAATATGCAAATTAATAACTAATTTTCGAATTTCAGGCAAAGTTTCTTTTCGTTTAGCATTCATAGCAGCACAGAGCTAAAAAACACAAAAATTCCCAAACAAACTGGAGAGAAATACTGCAGACGATTTTATAAATTATTGGCAATTGCTTTTGAGTAAAATTAAATACCCCAAAAGATATTTTTATTGCTTACTTAAGACGATTTTTGTTGCATAGTACCTAGTGTGCCATCACTTATGTGAGCCATGTTTTGATCCGTTCTAAACAATTGTATTTTTATTAAATTAGTATTTTAATATTTTGAAAAAATGTATGTTATGTAATAATTGTTACTAAATTTAAGCATGAAACACACCCACAAAAAATTTTTACATGTTTTTTTAATTTATTTTATTACAGTTTCTTTTTGTAAAGCACAGGTGTCCCATCACATTTTTGAGACACTGTATACTTAATTTTTTCCTCTAGAAAATGATAAGATCATATTAAATAAAACAACAAGGGCTTCATATTCACGATGCTTTTAAGAATTTTAGACAATGTAGATCTACTAAGGAAACATTACACTAATAAATAATTTTCTTAGTAATGAAAAGCGATCTGTAAAAAACCACACGATATGCCTTGAATTATAAATTTTAAAGAAATTATTTTAAAGAAAGATATTTAAAGAAATTTAGAACCAAATCTTAACTTCTTCCTACCATCTCTGTGCACAAGTAAACTATACTCCTGCGCTTCTGTGTGTATTAAGCGTCACCTGTAAGGATTCTGAAAGGTATTGCTAGAAAAGTCCGAATCGGGTGCCGATATTGACAAGTTTGTTTAATATATGTTAAAATTAAAATATTAATATTACATTTTGTTTCAGTTATTGGGTTATTATTATTTTTCAGTTATTATAATTAGTTTTGCGATCGAATTATTTGTAAACCATTCTGAACGCGTACATAAGTTGACACTTACACCTCAGTAGAAAAGATATTTGCTGAGAAATCTCGATTTATGCACGGCAACATAATTTCCTAGTTTACCTGGTTTTCAGCTCTAGTTTTCCATAGCCATTTCACCATAGTGGGTTATATTGCGCAGCTGCATTTCTTTTGCTATTAACGATTTCAGATCAAATTGCTAGATAATCTGAATTAAAAGTGGGTTGGAAGATTACAATTTTGCTTATGGTTAAGCAAGAATATTTTTTCTAAAAACTTAAAATAAAGAGCCGTCTTTGACGGTTGAGTGTAAAAAAAGTTTCAAAGCTTGTCGAAACTCTCCGAAAAACGAAGGCCACCGGCGGCCGAGCGGTGAAGCCACTGAACACTAGTAGATCGTCCGCGTTCGAATCCCGGAGAATATTGGCTGCATGAACTCTTTTGCGGGTTTCCCCATGTGTAACGAGTATACTAGCCAACTTGTAGAGACATTAGGTATTTTTTGGAAGCAGGAGAATTGAAAAATTAGCAAACGCCTTCGCCGGGAGTCGAACCACGGACCTCTGGAAAACCGGTCCAGCATGCAGAACCACTACACCACGAAGGCACGCTAGGAAAGTGGGAGATATACCTTATATACTTTCCTTTTTAAAGGGCGACTAAAAGTGGGAGATATACCTTATATACTCTCCTTTTTAAAGGGGGACTTTTTAAAGGTTTTAGGGGACCTAGTCACCAAATCCTGGGAGTGGAGAGTCACCATCCACAACCCTTTTAGTTCGGGCACCACTGTAGAGACATTAGGTATTTTTTGGATGCAGGAGAATTGAAAAATTAGCAAACGCCTTCGCCGGGAATCGAACCAAGGACCTCTGGAACATCGGCCCAGAGTGCAGAACCACTACACCACGAAGGTACACTAGGAAAGTGGGAGATATAACTTAAACTTCCTTTAGAACGTTCTTCACGAAGGTATTCCTCCCCTGAAGCAGATAGTCCTCGTGTGTTTGCCATAATAAATTAAAACCAACAAAACCAAAAAAGGAGACAGACTGAAGTTGGATGTAATTGAAAATCTCATTATTCATTTTAGAACATTCAATTCATAACCATATTTAATAAACGTTAATGTCAAAAATATGCTTTTATTTCATTTTTACTTTCTCGCATTCAGGGTCCATAGAAGAAAATGTCCTTATTATGTTATATTGCAGGGCCAACTTCTTTAGTCGGCACTGCATTTGGGCAGAATCATCATTTCTTGTCTACATGCTATTAATCCTAGTATGGAATTCTTATTAAAGGGTGAAAAAAAACTAAGTAATTAGTTACAGATTTTGACGGCACTGTCATAGCTATGTATGTTTTTATAGTGAAAGATGTTTGAATGGAAGAGCTTTTGGCCTCAACCGATGCGAAAGAGTTAATATTTGATTGAAAAAGGTGAGAGCTTCTTGTAGACTGAAGTAAATTCAAAAGAAAGCATTGATTAGGCTTATAATAACCGTGAAGGGACACATCGACTTCACAGATAAAGCGCAATTTCCCTGCTCGTTAGGAACAAAAATTTTGAGTTTGAGCAAATAGCTGAAAGAAACGCTTTTTATTTGATATGTGTGCGATTTGTTACATGTCGAAAATACCTAAACGCAACGAATTAATCCTAAACAAAGTATAAATAGCTAGAAGATTATAATACATTGATAAATACAGCCAAAGAGAAGCAGCGATTAAAATGGGTATTCCTGAAACAAAATTGTTCAGAACACTTAAACAAAGAAAAATAAAATTGACGAAAAACTAGTAAACCATGCAAATACCCCAAGGAAGTGCAAAAGAGATGAAAACTCCAGAGACGTCGACACCGTACTTCTAGAATGTGTTTAAGGGATAAGGCTGAAAGATATACCAATTTCTATTGACAACAGAAGCTGTAGAAATTAAAGCTAGTTACTGTATTATTAACGGGCAATATGGACACAATAATTAAAACGACGTCTTTCGTTACTAGAAGAAAAGCTTCAAGGGAAAAAGAGAGGAGAAAACATCAGTGTTTAAAACAAGCCAAGAAATTACCTTTAACTTACTTTATAAGGTATTTCTCCCACTTCCCTAACGTGCCTTCGTGGTGTAGCGGTAGCACGCTGGGACGGTATTCCAGAGGTCCGTGGTTCGATTCCCGGCGAAGGCGGCTGCATATTTTTAATCTTTTCTGCTTCCAATTAACTTAATGACTCGACAAGTGGCGCCCGAACTGAAAGGGTTGTGGATGATGATTCTCTGCAGCCAGGATTTGGCGACTAGGTCCTCTAAGACACTAGTCGCCCTTTAAAAAGGGGAGTGTATAAGGTATTTCTCCCACTTCCCTAGCGTGTCCTCGTGGTGTAACGGTAGCACGCTGGGCCGGTATTCCAGAGCTCCGTGGTTTGATTCCCGGCGAAGGCGGTTGCGTATTTTCCATCTTTTCTGCTTCCAATTAACCTAATGACTCTACAACTTAAGTAACTAGAACTTATGGATAACAAATCATTTTTATTGATTTCCTTTTGAAATGAGATAGAGAACTGCAAGAAGAAAAAAGAAATCGCTTTACTGTTACATAGCTGTGCTGTAAACCCCTTTGGTTTTTTTCTGAAAAACATTAAACTAATGTTTCTTCATGCAAATACGACTTCTATTAGTCAGCCTTCAGACGAAGGTATTATCAAAGCTTTCAAATGTCAGAGAAAGAAAATGTCTCGCTCACCAAAAAATAAACAAAACTGAATCTTGAGAAAATGCAAGCATTTCGATTTAGATAATTTAGTCGATATCATTTCTAAAGATTATTTATATTACGCAGTCTTTCAAAACACATTTTGAAATTATTTTAGAAAGTGTAATTTTTATTTAAAAGAAGCCCCAGAGGAATTGCACGCTATCAATGTCATTTCGGACGTCAGTGATGGAAATAAGCTATGATTCGTTTTTGAAATACTTGACAATCGATGATAATATTGAAACAAAATGTGGAAATAGTGTAGTGTAGAAAGCGTTAAAAATGTTTCAGAAGCTGAAACCGGCAGTGATACGGACGGAAGTGACTGCATGCCAACCTCAGCTAAATCGAGAAAAGCACTCCTGACTGTAAGAATTGTTGAATCTGAAAGGTGTGGAAACCGGAAAAGTTTTACAAAGTTGAAAATATAGTTGAAAGACTTTTGACAAATACTACGAAACAAATACGAATAGAGAAATTCTTTGTCAAGCTTTAAAATTTATCAGGTATGCAATTACCAAATTTTTTATAAAACATGAGAGATAAATTTTCAAATTTTGCAAATATTTTAACATTAGCATAAATTATTAATTAATGATTTAGGTATTAATTCTCGGATTAATAGTTAGTTCCATCTTACCAAACAAATTCAACGTGACTTACAATATTGAAATCGGCATTTATTAAAATCAAATATGTATGGATGGGAAGCGATTTTAATAAACGGTATGTAATCTATACGTATTCAAAGTATTCCTGTGAAGTCCCCTGTCGTTTCACCTAATATTGGACTTTAACCTACTAATGTTTAAGTTCATAAGATCATATTTACACTTTCATTTCAAACTGTTCTTGATTAAAAATTTTACTTTACTCTTCACTGTAAACTGTATAGTTAGTCCAAAATGGACGTTAGTCCCGAATGGCGCATTAGTCTCGAAACGGCGTTATGCGTTTAATCATTATGAACGGCGTATCACTTTTCAAATTGTTGCTACCAAATATTAGAGCCCTGTATTATATTTAATGAAATTTAATAATGAAGAATCTGCATGAATGTAGGTATGTTTTTTGCACTGTGAAAAAACAGTGGTACCTACCGCCATCAAATGTTGAATAATGTTGTTCTCCACCCGAACATTGACACTTGGATGTCCAAGATTGGTCTTTCGAATTTCTTTCGTTATATATATATCATCTTTTATTTAACTTTAACGAATTTGTGATTAACAAACTCAACAATTTCGAAACGAGCAATGGTAGTACTGTACAGGACAAAATCTTTTTCAGCTCGCGAGATTGTCTATCGGAAATTCTAAAGATGTGCTGTTTTTAAATACTTTTTGATTTTGCTGTTGAATTTTATGTAGCGCAAGCTCCAAGAACGTTATATTTAATAAATAAAGTAAACACACAAGCGGTTAACAATAAAAACATACAAAAATCATAAAGACATTTCAGTATTGATATGATGAATTAAAAGACTGTAAAAGACATAAAAGTGTATGCTAGCACTTAACGCTGCATCGATAAATGTAAACATATATTGCTATGCTGCTTTCAAAATTTTTGAAGTTTTGCTCTTGAATTGAATATGCCGTAAGTGCGAAGAAAATGATGCTTAATAAAGCTAAATAGACAAAACCAAATGGTTAGGAATGAGTGTAACAGCAGTCTGGTAGACTGCGAGTTCAGCAAGAGCGTGAGAAACTTTAACAAACCCTTTAGGGCGGAATTAAGATCTGAAACATTTCAGATTTTTGTTTAATATATTTATCTATAAGGTTCGGCATTAACGAATTAAAATATAGTGCACAGGAAACTGCAGGATTTTATAAGCTTAATCCTACGAAACTCTGTGGCCATATAGAAAATTGGAGTTTATAATTCTGTAGCGTATACGGTATAAAAACTCTGTGGTGTAAGAAAATTGGAGTTTACGATTTCTTAGTAATTGCGAACTTTCCAGACTCTCTCTGTATTCCTTCGGAGCTGTAAAGAAACTAATTTGAGTATAATTTTCTCTTGGTGTTATTTCGAAATTTCTGGAATTCTGATATACGTTCTTTAATGAGCTTTAAGTATTCAGAGACTATTAAATATAAAATAAACCTTTCATAAATTAAATTCAAATTGGCTGCTTAAACTGAATTCCTAAAATAAATACAGGGAATTATTTAAGCGCGATTTACTCTGGATGTCACGTAGTTACAGCTGAAAATTCTAGTAGGTGAAATTTAAAGTTGTTCTGCTTTATTTTATCAGATGTATTTATCAGATGATATTCATGTGAACCTGTCCGGCATACAATAAATAATGCATAATTTTTTCAGCCTTTTTAAGGTTTATTTGTAGTTGAAAACTAGTTTTCCTTGAATTAGATTTGTTTTTTCTTTTTAAATTTGAAATTGTGTAATGTCTGTTAAAGATTTTGCAAAGTTATTAAGCTGTGAAAGACAAGCTTAGGAATGAAGATAGCTGTTTAAATATGAATTATTAGGAAAGGAAATACACCACAGCCAAACGATGGCGGGAGCGGAATAATTCCGAATACATTGGCTACCAAATATTAAATTTTAATCTTAGTGAGAAGACAGAACTTCCAAACTGAACAAGGTAAGTGACTGATTATTTTTTCAGTGTCGCTTGTAAAAGAACAGGGTTATTCAATCAGTTCAAAAGTACCATATATTTCGGTGTATAACGTGGGAAATGTTAATACGAAAAACGAGATTAGAATTAACGGGTGCGTGTTATACAGTGAATATAAAACTGATAGAATTAAAAATAAGGCTTTCACCAATACCATACATTCTTGCAGTAGAACGATTTTAATTTTCTTTCGCAAATTGTATAACTTTGCATCTGGACTAACACTTTGTTTATGCCAATTCAGTATGTCGTAATTAACACTATGTTTGTTTCGTTTGTTAGGAGCCCTAAAAGGAACACTGTATTTCAGCTAAAACAAATGCGATTTACTAAAGTTTTCGATGTTCATTTCAAAATTACGGCTTCAAACGACTACAAAGAGGGAAAATATCTGATTCTAAATTCCTCCTTTGGGTCAGAAATGTATTTGTGCTCCAAATTATTTCCCTCTTTTCTAAAAACTCTAGATTAACATTCTTGTGCATACTTTCATTGAATAAAATCCACATCTTTGCAGAATTTCTTACCCCGACAAGCATTTACCTCACATATAGTACTATATTGCTCCCCTTATCGCTTGTCAATTCAGTATGTTGTTCGAAAGCCTGCGAAACATCTTTAAAGAACGACTTCAGAAAATAAAAACACCCCACATGTATCTTCTTCGTAAGGGAAAGGTTGCGCGTTATACAACGAATATACCTAAAAAATTAAAAATGTAATTTTAAATTATAGGTGCTCGTTATATTATTATTATTATTCGTTATACGGTATAATATTATTATTCGTTACACTGTACGTTATATTTTGCATTTTATCATTACAATGTAAAGTATTTTCTTATACTTTACCGCTTTCTCTTGTAAAAATCTCGCTGGCTTGTTTAAAAACATGTGTAAGTTGTTCAGCATAATAAGAACACTATGATATCATGAACCAGCTCTGTTTTAGCACTGTGAAAGCGTCAATATGGTCGACGGGTTGAAAGGTTTATAGACGCCAGCTTTAAGAGGACAGTGGTTGATGATTTTAGCAAAAATCGACCAAAAATTGGGAAATAAAAATTTAATATGATTATATTCTTCGGTTTTAACTCTATCGTCTACAAAACCCCGCTTTTATGTAAAATTATTTTTAAATAATTATAAGCGTTTGAATACGCCCGTTTACCTTTTTTGTGACATTTAAATGTCAATAAAAGGGTAAACAAACATTTCAGAAACATTATTTTAATTTACGCGTAAATGTGTAAGGTTATGAAGACTGCAATTTATGCAATTCCGTTTCACGGATGAGTTACCCAGACATTCTAAATACCCAACAGATGTCATATAATTTTTTTTTGAAATTGTAGCATTGCTAAAAATATGAAACCTAAATCTCATTCAATGATGAAAAACAAATCAACAGTAAATGTTTTATCCAAAATATTGCCGGTGTATCAATGACTAGCCAGTAATCAGCTTTTAGCATGATCCATATCTGAAAAAATACGAAACACTAACGAGAGTTCACACAGTGACATTTGAAAGAACTGCCCGAAGGAAACATTTGTATTGAAAACAGACTCGAAATAGCTGTTATCACAGCAATTAGTGACTTCAATTTTGAGTGTTTAAATACTTTAGGTATGGAACATAAAGATATAAATTCATGTTCAATATCTATTGGACAGAGGCAAGATAAATGTCGTATACATCAAAGCAAAAAGAGGAGTTCGACTGGATATAAGAAAAGATGAATTACCAAAAAAACTATGTAAGGTAGGTAAACATAGTGAAAACGTAAATGAGGAAGGTGAAACATATGGTGCAGGACATTTTTAAAGTGATTCTTAGTTTTAAAAAAAAGTATTTGGATGAATTTAGTGAAAGTGTTCGAGAAAGTTTCTAAAATAATATTATTTCTTGCCATTCTACGATTTTATTAGTAAAACCATTCTTTATGCATACGTAAAATAATGTTAATATATTTTATATTAAATAAAATTATATATTAGGACATGTTAAGAAGTAAATATTATAGGTAAGCGTAAAAATATTCTTAAAATGTATTTTTCTCACAATGAAATTTTCGCGATTATTACATCTTCAAAATGCTCTATGCGCTTTATTTTATGTTCAAAATGACTGTAATTTCTAATTTAGATTCCCATTTATACATGTAACAAAAATTGGTATGCATTTTTGAATGCGAATTCATTAAGGGGATAAAAGTCCAATTAAATTGTATTAAAGAGAGAAAATGGGAAATTTTGTCCAAAATTCAGGTATATGTGAAAGAAATATTAATTAAAAACTAACATTTTATGCAATTCACTAATTGATACCAAGTTGTGTTTGCAATGCATTTTTAATAAAAATAAAGCTAAAATAACAACAAACGGAAAAAAAATTAAGTGCATGGAGTATTTTTAAAAAATTTAAAAAAATTCAAAAGAAATTTGAAAAAAAAATTAAATTGCAGTGATCCAGAAATTTTTTTCAAAGATATTTGATATAATTATAGTAAAATATACATGCATGCAAAATTTCATAATTCTATGACAATAATTAAAAAAAAAGTATTTGAACGTCCACTGTCCCCTTAAAAGAAAATATAATCTATCATTTATAAACTCATATACAATTTAGTTATTGAAACAAAATGAACTTCAGACGAATTTATCTTTCTCTCTCTATATATGTAATAATAAAATTCCATAGTCAAGAATACACTTAAAGTTTTAACTGTATGTTCTTTTCATTTTTTAATGGCGACGTTCTCTTATTTGAAAGTACGTGGAATTAAATCCACAGCCCCGTAGTCAAGTTGTTTTTCCCGCCTTTTCTACACGTACAGTTATAGAATGTTCTGGAAATACTTAAAGCGAACTGGATTGGTTGACGAGGCTGACGTCATTTCTTGGAAGCTCCGCCTTTCCAGAGGCTATAAAAGCACTCGCAAAGGAACATCGGGGGCTTTTTCTTAAATGTCACAGTGCAGTAAACTTCATACAAAATGTTATTAGAAGTTCTTTTTTATTTACTCCGGATATCTGACTTTTGTAACTGCTATTTCTCCTGACCAATAATAAATGGATCTTGTTTTTTAAACTTATCGTCTGATATTTTAAGCTACGACTACATTTATGATTCTTCACCAATCTATTTATTCTGGACAAAAGCTGGTACATCACACACACACACACACACACACACACACACATATATATATATATGTATGTGTGTGTGTGTTTCTAAATGTTTGTATCGATGCTTAGCTAACAGCTAGAGAACCCGGCTATGAGAAAATTCTTGAAGATTTCACAAGATGGGATTTTATCCAAAGAAATAAAGAAAACTCTAAAACTAATTAAAACTATTATTCAAGAAAGAGGACATTATAAGCACTTCTACCTTTCACATGAAGGAAATGAAAAAGAAATATTTTTTCTGAAGTATTAGAGCTTAGTTAAGAGGGGGAAATGTAACAGGGAAAAAATATTCAATTTTATTGAAGATACAAAATGTAGCGAAAACGAAAGTCAGTTAAACTTCTTATCTTGAAGACATTTGCTATACAAAAGCACATAACATTTTAGCGCAAGCAGTTATCGTTTGACTACGATAGTATTTGCATCTTTTACCTCTGCTTATTGAATTTTTCTTATAATGTGATTTGTAGGATCTTTTCTCGTTCGCTTTGAGTGAAATTATTATTCCAGCTTGAGCCCCAGATAAGATGAGTTCCAGTATTTTATATGTTTTTAATTATTTATTATTGATTTAATAGTTTTTTAAAATTTTATTTATCTTTACCCCTTTATTCAATTTTAATTCTTACTTGTTTTATTACTTTGTAAGATTCCTGTGTTTTAACCCTTTCGCCGTCGTCTCCTGTCCGCGAAAATTTTCCCCCAGCGGCCGTCTGTGTTTCGTAGCGTGTAATGTTGGTTTCTCTGTACATCTTAACTTTCTATACATGACTTTCGTAGTGGATGAATGTCAGTGAACCCTCGACCTGGAGAAAGATGCATCCTTTAGCGAGGTTAGATATCCGGGTCACGTAAGACCCCTCAGTGGCGGCACAGGCCTCACAGTCCCTGCCCGGCTTTAGCGTAGCCTCAGCAGGACGAAGAAGAATGTCGCTTGTGCTGAAGAAAATGATTACTGACGCCTTTGCCTCGGGGCACCACTCCTTCGTTTCCGGTAATTCAAAGGGGTGCCCTACCTTACTATGCCAGTCCCCGTCACTGGGACTCTGAGGGCTGGTCCCCCATCGAGAAGGCCCATAATAATCTAACCATATTGCTCCACCACAGCCAGAGGAACAGACACGACAAAATTATAAGGAAATAAAGCATAATGGGAAAATAATAATACCTCTGCTTATTTCTAACAGCAGGAAAATTTGATAACATCTGATCCAGGAGGTCCACTCCTCCCATTTCGTTATTGCAATCTCTTACAATTATTGGTCCTTTCCGCGTTCCAACTTCAATCATCGAGTTATTATGGACTGTACTCATCAAACGTATATCCTTCTTGTCTTTCCAATTCACAACCTCATTTTTTCTCTTTTTCTACTGAGTACACGTTGAAGCTATCTCTCACTGTCTTGTACCTTATGTAAAATGGCGCGAATATTTATAAAACTCGAGGAAAATTCAATTAGAAACTGATTAGTGCTCCCTCTAGGAGGTATTAACAAACAAAAATAAAAACTCAAACAAGTAAACATTTAGAAAGCGTTTTAAACGTTTAAAAGATTTAAAATGCAGAAGAACGCTTGAGGCGTGTTACGACCGCCCTGCGGAAGTTTCACTTGAACGCTGTAGACGCGTTACGGACGACGAAGAGGTTAATCTACAGCTAAAGTTGAGGAACCTTAAGAACAGGTAAGCGAATAATCGCTTTAGTTTAGTAGACAGAGAATAGAGACTAGAGAAGGGTTAATTATCCTTTATTATTCCAAATAAAGTTTAACGGATGACTCCTGCTTGGAGTTTACAATAAAGCCTCCACTCGGGCTTGAGCTCAGAAACTAAGAAATAAGGCTTAACTAACTTTAACTAAAAAGATATAGCCAAAGCTATCAAAATTCTTATAGAGTTGGCCCCTTAATGCTAACTAACGGGGAAGCTATCAAGAGCGTAAAGTACAACCGAGCGTAATAATAGCTTGGGAGAGAGTACTCCAAAGGCTAACTCGCGCTGATCAGAATCTCTAAGGCTCTCTAACGAAGTCAGCAGAACTTCACAGTTAAATACTACTTCTCCTCATTTGCATTCAAACGCGATTCTGAAAATACTTTCTGGCCGGAAGTTTTAAGCTGAAATTAAGGCAAGACAAGTAATTTTAACTCAAAATTAACTGTTAGAAAATTAAGATAAACATTAAATAACTATGTATTAGGCCTTTATTAAATACACTGCTTATTTGTAATCTTGCATAGAGTAAATCTAGGCTATGAGCGGCTTGCAGAAGTATTTCGCTTAAACGCATGCAAATTTGTTAAGCAAGAGTATGAGCTGATTGTTCGTTTAAGCCTTTGCGGCACAGTGTGCCGATCTGAACACACCTGAAAATTTCCTTCTGTACGCACAGAAAAATTGAATGAAAACGGATTTATAGGTTACTCTGGACCTTCTTTATTTATATTAGATGGCAGCTCAACACAAACGAGTCCATATATTTTAGCCATGTTTAGTTTTTTTAGAACCCTCATTTTTTAAAGAAATCTTCCAGATTTTTTTTAGGGTATAAAAAGAATTGTCTGAAAATAAATTTCTATGTTATTTTTTGGCTGTATGCTAATCTCCTTATTCTATGTTAGTTTTAAATTTTTACTTTGAAATCTTGCCTAAAATCAAACGGCGAATCCTATGTGTGCCCAGACCGGGCTCACCGATAATCTAGGACAACTGAGTGTCTGTATTCTTTGTTTCTCCGCATCTCATCGGTCAGTTTATTGACACACAATGCTCGTTTCAGCACTCCTTTCGAAGCTCTATTCAATCAGTGTGCCCACCAACAGAATTAAGAGATAAGTGCTATCTTCACAAAATTTTATTTGTGTACTTCTCTAGGCCTAATTAGACTGCCCACCTTTTTTTTTTAATCAAAACTCGAACTTTAGAATGTAGCGTGTCGGAAAGGGTTAAGTGAATGAGGCAAAGAATCTAACGAGAGCAATGACTCCGTGCAGGACATTCTAAGGGAAACTGGTTTGTGTTCATGTTACATACAGCGATACCGCGAAGACAACCAACATCCAGTTTTCCCGCCAGCATTCGAAACCAGAATCGAACTACCACTATTCAGAATTTTCTTTTCGGTTCGACCACTGCTGAACCATAATTTATATTCGTTTGCAGCTATGTTGCAATCCTAAATGCCGTTAACTGCAACCAATCAACCGCAGTTTTAACATCAGTCTTAGCTTGAACTTCAAAATAATTGCGTGAATTACCAGTTTAATTCCGTCGAAAACAGGAGCTTAAATTTTAAAGATGAATTAAAGATTTATTTTTATTATTATGCCTGTGAATGGTAGCATTCAGAGAATTCGCTATACTTGAGTGCGCATATAAGATGGTTTAAGGAATTTATGCTTAGTCGAATGACAGCATTCTGTGTAATCCTGATATACATGGGAAGCGTGAAAAATTATCTTAAATTTCGCTCATTGACTATTCTTGTCGAGGGCCTGTTTCTAGAATATTTCCTGCCATCTCCTCTGTTAGTTTCCGACCATGATCGTGCTTCTCCATTTTATTTCCGTTAGAACATTATTTTACGTCATAAGTAAAAATATTGCACTTCCCTCAAGGTATATTAAAATGTAAAAATTAATATATTTGATCATAGTTACTGGAATGCTGATTAATGTACATGCAGTTTAATGATAACTATGATCTATATTGCAGATTTAATAATAATGAAATTAAATTATTATGCACTGTAATTGCAACTTACAATGTAATTATAACTGAAGTTTTAATTGTATAGTTGCAAATATAATGCGATTATAATTATAAAACTTAAAATTACAATTTTGATTAATTTTAAATACAGTTACGTTGTATACGTACTATTCATAATTACAGCAACACTGTACTGTAATTAAATATAGTTGATTTATATTATATGAACACGATTTAAAATGGCATTGCAAATGTTTTGTGTAGTTGAATTGCTTATATTTGATTTTACATTGTAATTTAGGATTAAATCAGTTACATTGCTATTAATTAATTGTAGCTTTGTTGATTAGCTATGGTAAGACTATCTACATGTAAATTCAAAGAATGAAGGAGATATGAATGCAGGAAAAAAATGTTTTTCAGAATGTCTCAGTAAGAAAAAACTGGTTCCATTTTACGAGCAGTTGTGTCTCAAGAAAGCCTTGAAAATGCAAAAAAGTTAGAATATGATTTACATGCTGTTTGTATAGTAGAAACTTATTAGCTGAAGGTCAGTCACGTAAGACACTCATGCAGTTTTTTATGAGCCTATATTTTATTACCTCTCTTATTTTATAACTTCTTTCCTATAAAAATTTTAAGTTTCTGAGTCACGAATAAAACCTCTAAATCATACAATTATTCAAACACGGATTATAAGATGCTTTCTAGTGATTTTTCGGCTGCACGTTTCTTCTGTATTAACATTTTATGGAATTATTATTTAGAGCCATTATGGAATTCTTATCTAAAGCCACCTAAGCAGAAAAGGGTTACCACGGCTAAGTCTTTGTGGATCTTTTCCTTTTATTTACAACCCACCAGTGGGCAAGTAGTTAGGTCGCTGAACATCTGTAGTTCGACTTAATTGGTTTCACTGTGGTCCTAAAATTGTTTTCGTAGTGCTTGAAAGAGTTCTGGGAAGAAACTGAAATTTGATATCCTTTGACAAAATGATCCTAACTCATGTAGTTCCAGAAGATTTATAACGTTACAGATGTAATTTTACAGTAATAAATTTATAAATACATGCAAACAAAAGATAACTGAATGCAACAAAGAGAAAAATAAAATAGAGTAAATATATTAATCGAAGTATAATTTGATATAGCAAAGAGCTAAAAGAAAAAGAAATCACTCTAGATATCTTTAGACTTCTTACCATTTAATAAATTGACTCATAAAAGTTTTCAATATGGAATAAATATATTAAAAATTTCACATATTAGCACTTACATTACTAATTTTTTTAATTTTACCTGTACAGGTTCCACATATATATTTTTACGGTATTCACAAGCATTTAAATTTTGTTACATCGGCATGCATTTACCTGTTTAAGCTTACGGGAAGGGCTGTTGCAAGTATAAATTCTATTTTCATCAGATACAAGAAGCTTGTGAACTTTGGATGAAATGTTATTCAGTTGCTTCCGTGTAAATTATCTATGCATTTATCGTGGCCAAATCAAGAAAAGCCACTTGAACTAGCCAATGTCTGGATGAGGACTTCATTGAGTATTTTGTGGTCATCTGGTCCAAAGCACGAACTCTACATATTTTCCTGAAGAAAGCTCATCCCTAGTATAAGGCACTTCTCCTTTTGAACGATTTACTGTGCCAACGCAGCTTATCCGTGAACTGCTCATTTCTTTTACTAATTTCAGCGGAGTAAAAAAAATTGTCCGTTGTCAGCACTACTTACATGCACTACTTGAGTTATCATCAATTATGTTTTCCCTTGCTAACTAAGGTGGCCCAGCTACTTCTCGCAGGATACCCTGCTGAGGACGTCACGCTGTAACACTTTTTGAAATATTTCCTATTTTCTGAACTGAGTCATCATTCGCTGTTTTTTCATCGTTTTGAATTTCCTTACTTTCTTTGTTCTCGAGTTCTGTTTTGTTGCCTTTCTCTACTTTCTCGAGCTCAACTACTGTCGTTGATTTCACTTCCGGAAACTATAATAGTAGAAGATAAAGTAATATAAATTTTTACTTTTGTTTCCTGTTTCGTGAACAGGTTGTCCATCAGATGAATTAGATTCATTTGTTTCAATAACAGCAATTCGGTTCTCGTCGAATAAATTGGATATAGTTTCGGTATGAAATTCTTCCAGCAGGTTCAGTTTCTGAAGCGCGATAATTATCAGAAAGACTTTCAAAACCTTTCAGCATCTTCTTCTTTCGTTAGATATTTTCTATCAGCCCGTCTATGCGACATTATAAACAGGCCAGAAGAACAAAACTGTCCGAATGAAGTACAGTTGTGTCTACCGAAAAATAACCTTTCTAACACAAGGGAAACGGGAAGACACGTGGAGAGCATTTCCAAGCGGATGTTTTTATTCCCCTCCCCATTCATTTCTGTGAAATATACAACCTTTCTTACCAAAAATGCACTTGTTTATTTAGCAGTAAACTGGAAATGGCTTAAAACAGTGTTAAAAATAACGAAAATGTATAATTTTCTGGATACGGTCAAAATGGCCGATAGCCGTAATTCTAGATATAAACAATAATATTGGTGAAAATAAATTATATAAAATGGGCAAAAAAAATATCCTGTAATGTTCGTAAGTGTTTAGAAAAAGTCAAAACTATCAAATTTATAAATAAAGAATGAAAAAGGTTATGTCCAATTAAAATGGAGATACGATAAAAATCACCGTTGCCGTAACTCTAATGTTAAAGCGCTGAAGATTTCTGAAGTGAATGGCAACAGCAATGAACTATCCAAAATGGGCATATCGATGGAGTTCCTTGAAATATGGTCGTTGACACAGGAGTTAATGTTACCATCATTCGGAAAAATTTAGCTCAACATTTTAAAGATAAACTCATTTGGACGCCATCCTGTGTTACCCTCCAGAATACATCTGGTGATAAAATCGACATAGATATCCCATCTACGTCGTGTGTGAAAGAATCGTGTCGATCTCCTTGTGATCTCCTTGTGTCGTGTCGATCTCCTTGTGTGAAAGTGTCGTGTGTGATCTCCTTGTGTTAGAAAGTTAAACGTGAACATCACGTTTGGAAGTGCTGCTTTCTATCATACGGCATATGTGGCAGATATTACAGATCCTTGCATACACGGAATGAACTTTTTAAGACAATACAATTTTTCCTTGGACTCCAAAAACAACAAACTGCTTTCAACATCAGAGGATATAACTATCCATCATCAGAAGAGATCCTGACCTGAAAACGCTGACTCCTTGTCTAAAATACCCTGCTCAGAAAGCTTCCGAAATCATACTAGGGTCGAAGAGAAACACGAGACTACCGACTTTTATCTATCCCAGATGCTAATCGGTCGTAACCTTCGTCTGTCTTGTGATCCCTAGTTTGGTCGCCCTCCGGATGCGCCTCCATGCCCGGTTTGAAGTGATGCACAATTTTGCACGAGAGCGAGTCAACTTGGCGACAGAGAAGATAAAGACCCGATACGACACCAGAGCTACTAGACAATCGATTTAACGAAGGAGACAAAGTGTGGTTGTGGAATCCGACTCGACGGAAAGGAGTCTGTCCTAAACTGCAATCACCTTGGGATGGTCCATGCACAGTTCTAAACAGGCTGAATGACGTCGTGGTTCGGATCCGTAAGTCATCGAACCCTAGGCTTAGAGTTCTAGGCTCTAGAATCTAGGCTCTAGTACTCTAGGCTTAAGTCGTGCATTACGACAGGTTAGCTACTTACTATGGCCATAGCACGTAGTGTATATAATTGTAAATATTATAAGACCATGGTCCTTTTTGTTTCTAAATTCGTATTTGATTTGATTTGCATTCAATATTTGATAACATCTGATTTGTTCTAAGTTACTCATTGCAATTATTGTTTGTGTTGTTTGTTTTTGTAATGTAATGTTTATTATTGCAGTGATGCTTTAGTTGTAAATTTGGCTTTTTGTCTAGGGATTGTGCTGCTCAGGACGTGCAATCCCTGGAAAGGGGGCAGTGTTACAGATTTTGTACTTAGTTAGCTACTTTTAGTAGTACTGTAATTAAAATTGTTTTATTTTCCCGTGCAACGCAACGCCTGACAAGTTCTGAGAGAAAGCTACGCCGAAAGATTAAATATACAGGAGCACGCGCTTAGCTGTGACCGTAATTCTACCCTTTTGCTTTCCAGAAATCTCGAGAAGACGGAAATTACCAGAATATTCTTCTGCCCGATTAAAAAGCTTTAAAAGGCCAGATAGAAACATCTCAGTTCAGTTGTTTACTTAGTTATTGCTACTGATTGTAGCGAATTCGTGGTGAAATCGGATTAGCTTTCTCGGCGCTTTGGATTGCGTTCTATCTAGTGTTTTACTAGTTTAAAATATAACTACTGTGTGATATTGTGATATTGTACAAATATCTCTGTGGAAAAATTTCAGCATTTTGTTTTATTTCTTGTGATAAGCATAAATTTTATTACTTTTCATCAGACCTTGTGCATTCAATCTCTTAGGAAGCTGTACGCACGCAACACGTATAGTCTTTAAATTCATTTATTCCACCATATGAGTTTCCGATACAGAGGCTGTTCACACAATTTTAGACGATGTATATTGTATTCACAAAACTAAATTACATAAAATTCTTGTGTTTTAAATGTTCTATTTGCCACCCCTTATTCTGAACTATCTTTCGACACCGCGATTTCCAGGATAATAATGCCTTTTGAAGTATTAGAAGAGGTATTCTATCCCATTCCTCACGAACAGCTTTCCAGAATCATGCTAGGGTTTTGGGACAACGTTTTTGATAATACAGTTTTTAAAAGTCCGAAAGCACAAAAATCCATACGTGACTAGTAGGGATATCAGTGAAGTGTGTTAGTTAAAATAAATATAAACCCTACAAGTGTATGGCCTTGATACCAGTTTTTTGTTCCATTTCTTTTAGGAAATTTACAGTGAAATTTGATGTGTGACTGCTAGCTGTGCTCTGATGGAGTCTCATAGATTAATGGCACTGTGGGTAAAGCGATGGTATTTCATTCAGAAAAATTGGCGATAAAATATGTTCCTGATAGTATTTGGAGTTAATCTTGAAATTTTTTTGCACTTGCTTTATATTTAACTTGCCATTATAAGAAAACCAGCAATAATCATGAATCCCTTAGAAAAACTTTCTTTCGATTCTTTGAACTATGTACTTAAATTTTTTTCTCCCCTTTTATGATAATAAATGGCTCTTTTATGTTACAATCATTTAAATACACCCATGCTTCACCTATTGTGACAATTGTTTTCCATTTTTCTTTGGATAAGTGTTTCTCATATAGAATTCTGCAGCCTGTCCTGCGTGGAACGATATGCTTTGGAAGCGACGATGCACATTGCGTTTTTTCTCTTTCTTAAGATTCCAAATCAACGTTTATAATTTTGTTTACAGTGGACACCGAGCATTTTAATGATTTTGCAACTGTCCTTTGACTAGGGGTCTTTTCTTTTAACATTAAACAACGTCCCTTTGCAATAGTCGAACATGTCTGTTTTTTCTCTGGATACTTGTTTGGAATTTTTGTCTCATTTGAGGCTCCAATTTGACGGTTTTTTTTTTCTTTCTTGTTGATGATATTACCTATCGACGCTTTAGATATAGCAAAACCATGACTCTCACGTCGTTTTTGGATAACGGAGTATGCATATTTCTCTTCGGAAAGAGCGTAAATGTAGCCTTCGAACCACTGATTTGTTAAATTCGCTATTTTGAATAAAAACAAAACTTTCAAGCCACAGACGATAATTTTGACTTTTAAAAACATAGTACAATTGCAAGTACCTCTTTTACAGCAAACGATTTTTTATTACCGTTTACCAAAATCGTCTAAAAATTGCGCGAACAGCCTCTGTATAACAACTGATTTCAGTTAGAGTATTTCTGTAAGTCTGATACAGTACAGATAAGACCAAATGTGAAATGACCTAGATTAAATTTTGGATATTATATATAAGTCCACACAGACCTATTTTTCAGCATTTTTACAAAGATAAAATTTCGACGACAGGTATATTTGCATATCTGGTATAAATAATTAATAATTCCTATAACATTCATCATTTTTAGCAAGGGAATATATTTGCTTTGGAGATGGAGTCTTTGGAATTGTGTCAGCCATTGATACGGAAAAACGACGAATTAACATATTACCAAAAGCTGAAAAAGGTTCTCCCAACGTTGACATCCGAAAAAATAATACGATATATGCTCTTGCTGTGAGTATGAATTTTTTTATTTATACTTTTTAAGTACTTCTATTTTCAAGTTTCAGCATTTCATTTTTCAAGTGTGACAGTTTTTCTTATGTTTATATATTTGTATCATATTTGAATACTTTCCATATCTTCAAACCTAGAAAGGGGATAAAAGTTAGCTTAGCTCCTTTTGGATTAGAATTTTGTTCTGAAATGTAAAAGTATTAAAAATTATTCTTTAAACAACTTTTAATCCATTCGATAAACAACACAACGTTTTATGATGAGATACGCAATCAGTAAGCTGCAACTGAATGCTGACTGATATGCTGACTTTCCCCTTTAAATATACTGAAACATTTTTAAACGCATCTTAACATTTGATAGAGACTGTTTTAAAAATCATTGAAAAAATTTTCAATATCGAATGATTTTGATAAAATAAGCAATGAATTCTAAACATGTTATTACATTTTTACATTTTTCAGATGGTTACTACTGAGCATTACAATGATAATGGCGTTGCATTATGTGATTTCAAATAAAATAGACGAAACAGATGGAATTACATCGGAAATCGTCTATGATATATATAGTGAGTTATACTATAATTACTTTTTTGTAAGTATATAATCAAAGTAAACTTTCCTCTGTTGCAACATTCATAGTAAATTGTCTTGCAGATATTTAGTTATTTATAATGCATATATAACAGAATTTAGTATCTTTGTCAGCAACAAATTTGCGTAAATTTATAAATTTTCATAGCTGAATCAGAAGAACAGTTTAACTAAAATACTGAACATCTGAGAAGTTTTACGAAGCTCACCTTACTTAGACTACTGTTTACTAGTTGTGTCAGCAACAAATTCGGCACTGAGTATCTTCTGAATTTCAGTCTTTCATTGCATTTTAATTAGATGCTTCTTCATTATTCAGATGAAATAAATAGAAAGATGTTTGAGATTGATAAAAGTATGAGAGAAATATATACTGAGTGGCCAAACTATTACAGATTATCGCCAATGACCCGTATGTCTACCTCCAGCTTTGATCACTTTTTGATTTCTGGAGTAAGTAAAAGTGATTAAAGTAATTAAAAAGTAAACGTAATTAAATATATTAAGTTGATTGGGTGACTTCCATCAAATTTCTCTCCACAGTGTGGAATACATAGCAGGAGAAAAGAAAGCAAAGAGAAAACATCGTTCTAAAAAATCGGCTTCGAAAAATAAAGCCATTCAAAAACATCGCAATTTTAAAATATCATCACAGATAATATCGCGACAAAGAATAAAGCACTAGCAAATAATAACACAGGCATGTATTTTTCAAGCCTTAAAATTTGTAAATGTATATTCTTTTAATGATGTGTGAGCTTAGTGAGGTTTGATTTGGTTTATATGATTACGGTATAGCTTAGAGATCTATCTGCCTAAGGGAAAGGATGACTTCATGGAAGTCTTTCTAAGGGAAACTGGCTCGTATACACGTTACACATGGGGAAAAACCACAAAATCGTCCGTGCAGACAAAAGTCTGCACAAACAAAGTCCGTCCACAAAGTCCGTCCACACAGACAAAGTCCGTCCACAAAATCGTCCGTCCCTTTCGCGGGATTCCAATCTCGGACCTAACTACTAGTGTTCAACGACTTTACTACTCAGCTGCTGGGCGAGCTCAGTAAGAAATGAGGAATATTTTCCCTCTATATTTCACATTTTTGGATTAATTAGTAACCAAGTGCAAGAAGGGAATTTAAGTCTTATGAAACTGAAAGGAGTAGAAAATAAAAGCTATGTATAGCAGTTAATAGAATTTTAAATTTATGATTAATTATTAATAGAAGTTACTAATTCAGAAGACAAACAAACAAAAATCAGCGTTATATTTGCAAAATTGGAAATTTTGTATACACTGTGGAAATTTTGTAAATATAACGCTGATTTTTGTTGTTTGTCTTCTGAATTAGTATTTATTCGGCGTGTTATTGTGTCTTAATAATAGAAGTTATTTAATTAATTTCTTTTACAAATGTGTATTGATAGATTTGTATGAAAAATTCAGTCTAAAAATTATCAAAATGGACATACGTAAATTTAAAATTATATCAACAACTATATGTATTAATAATTTTCTACTTCATTTTTTGAATGCTAGTCTTGCTTTTTAGGAAATAACTATTAATTAATCCAAAAATATGGAATGTACAGATAAAATTATTCGACATTCCTTCTTTTGCTATCAAATCATTATGCAAATACGCATTTATAATTTTTAAACCCTGAAAAACACATGTTTGAGACATTATCGCCACGCGATGATTTTTACCGCGACATTTTCTGCAACAGTATTTTAAAAATGCGATGTTTTTGAACCTCTTTATTTGCCACGACGATGTTATTTCCCACGCGATGTTTTCTCTTTCCTTTGCTTTCTCCCACAATGATTTGTACTACAACATTTTCCGCTTGTAAGATTTTTTCGGCTACGTTTTCGTCCACGATGCTTTTTGCGGACACATCTGACAGCTATTTGCTTAAGGATAAGATGTCTTCGTAAAAAAAATGTACAGGCACGCTTTAGCATTGTCTTCAGCGGTCTTTTGATTCGGCTACTTGTGGACCTTCAAACTGTGAACGTGCTGGTTAATTCAAAAATTTTAATCCTATGTAGCGTTTGCTGTTTCTCTTCGTTTAAATCCGAATTCTGTATTCTGCTTGCTGAATTACTGCCTTCTAAAAAGTAAAAAAAAAAAAAAAAAAAAAAAAAAAAAAAAAAAAAATAGGGGTAGAACGAAACAAATTTGTGCCCTTATAACAAAGTTACAAAAATTACATTTTACTTGTAGTTTTTAGGGATAATTTTTTATGCGTGCTTTTGCATAAGAAAAAAAGAGTTTTACAGAGGCTGTTCGCACATTTTTTAGACGATTTTGGTAAGCGGTAATAAAACATCGTTTGCTGAAAAAGAAGTAATTGCAATTGTACTATGTTTTTAAAAGTCAAAATTATCGTCTGTGCCTTGAAAGTGTTGTTTTTATTCAAAATGGCGAAATTAACAAAGCAGTGGTTCGAAGGCTACATTTACGCTCTTTCAGAAGAGAAATATGCATACTCCGTTATCAAAAAACGATGTGAGAGTCATGGTTTTGTGATATCTAAGCGACAAAAATTCCAAACAAGTATCTAAGGAAAAATCGGACATCTTCGACTAGTGCAAAGGTACGTTGTTTAATGTTAAAAAAAATCCCCCTAGTCAAAGGACAGTTGCAAAATCATTAAAATGGTCGGTGGCCACTGTAAACTAAATGATAAACGTTGATTTAAATCTTAGAAAGCGAAAAAACGCTATGTGCATCGTCTTCTTCCAAAGCATATCGCTCAACGCAGGACACGCTGCAGAATTCTATATGAGAAAAATAGAAAACAATTGTCACAATAGATGAAGCATGGGTGTATTTAAATGATTGTAAAAAAAAAGAGCCATTTATTATCATAAAAGGGGAGAAAAAAAATTAAGTACATGGTTGAAAGAATTGAAAGAAAGTTTTTCTAAGGGATTCATGATTGTTGCTGGTTTTTCTTATAATGGCAAGTTAAAAATAAGGAGAGTGCCAAAAAAATGTCAAGATTAACTCCAAATACTATCAGGGAATCGTTTCATAATCGAAATTTTCCCCCTCTCATTCTTTCTATTCAAACAGCTAACATTCAGGTTGTTTTATCTGTCTATTTTTGTTTGTCTAAACAAGTATTATTTTATACCTATGTGTATTAAAGTATGCGGGATTTCTTGGGATTTGCACTCTAAAGAATGTCGTCTGGAAATAACGAGACGTCTCTCAGATTTAATTCCACCAGTTTTAGTACAAATATATCTAATACAAATGAAGTCAAATATTATTTCACGAGCCGAGCTTATTTCGGCAGCATTTACAGATTTAATTGTCACACAGATAAAATACGAAAACTCTATATACCTTCGTATTCAGATTTCTAGGATGCAATTAGCATTAAACTAGGGAACTATGAAAAAGAACGTGAAAAAGATACTATTTTATAATAACAAATGAATTATACAATCAACGATGCGCCATTTCATGTACACATCTAGGATACAATCATTTTGATAAATTCCATTCTCTGGAAATTAAATCTCTGAATATAGACTATTCTTGAGGCACTGTAAGTATCTACTTCCTTTTATATTGTTATTACTTAATCCATTTTATATTAACATACTTTTTAATAGCATTTAAACTTCTTGTGTCCCCTATGAAGAAATGGCGCTTTTGATCTGATTCTGTAGTTACTCATAATTGTCTTATTTTTTTCCATGCGCTGATATAGATTTTTTACTTCCTTGTACGAGGTAAAAAGGAAGTATCGTAATCGCGACAAGTTTCAGGCATCATATTTCAAAGAAAATATCCATTTTGATCGCTATCGAATGTTAACGAAGTTTTTGCGTGACATCTGTTCGTAAGGACAGAATAAAAGACCCGTTTCCTCCAAAAAAAAAAAAATATATAAAACTGCTTTAAAATGAATTCTGAAGAGAATTTTTCGTGCTGTCTGTACGAACGAATGTACGTACGTACGTATCTCGCATAACTCAAAAACGAGTAGCCTCAGAATGTTGAAATTTTGTATATAGGACTGCTATAACATGTAGATGTGCACCTCGTATTTTGGTTGCAATCGGCCGCACCAAACGTATATAAATATTTATATATATATCCACTCTGTTACCCGGCTCAGTGATCTCAGTTTCTTTACTCTTATATGTTTGTAAATTGTATATTTTTTGCTTAAAAATGATTGAATTGTGTTGTTTTTATCTTCCGATTAAGGTTTTTATGACTTTCGTAAATCTGGGTGCAATACTTTTAGAATTATCAACAATTTTAAAGTTGTTTAAGTGCCGCTAAGCTTTTTTTTTTTTTTTACGGCGGCCATTGATTGTTTACATTTGAAACAGCAGGCTAGTGGATTTGTTGCCAATCTAGGGAAACTTAGCTTCGCAACAACAAAGATAACGCCTTCATTTATTATTGCCAATTAAATCATGCTTAATCCTTTCTGGATTGTTTTCGATGAAATAAGTATTTAAGATTTACTTCGTAATTTTTAATATAGATATTTTGAGTTTTTATGTATTTTTGCCTTCTCGCGAAGTGAGAATTGAATTAATTGAATGAGTAATACTCAATTGTCTGTGAAAAACTGTTTCTTTATTGTTTTGTTTGCTTAATTTCTTTTATACATCATTCTAGCTTTATTACAGTATTTGAATAGAACATGTGGCAACGATTAGATAATTCTTTTCTTTAAATGATATAAATTTTGTGCATTCTGAGTTATAGTTTTGTGCATTCTGACATCTGTACGTAAAGACGGAATAAAAGACTCTTTCCCCCCCAAATAAATATAAAAACTGATTTAAAATGAATTCTAAAGAGAATTTTTCGTGGCGTCAGCGCGTACGTAGACGTAAGCACGGACATTACGTACGTACGTATGTACGTATCTGGCATAACTCAAAAACGAGTAGCCTCAGAACATTAAAATTTTGTGTACAGGACTGCTATAACGTGTAGATGTGCACCTCGTATTTTGATCCACTCTATTACCCGGCTCAGTGATCTCTTCTTTACTCTTATATATTTCTAAATAGTGCATTTTTTTTGCTTTAAAATGATTGAATTATGTTGTTCTTATCTTCCGGTTAAAGTTTTTATGCCTTTAGTAAATCTGCATGCAATAGAATTACCAGTAATTTAAAAGGTGTTTAAGAGCGGCTAAGCCTAATTAGTTTTGCGATGGCGGCCATGTTTGTTTATATTTCAAACTTGGCAAAATAGCGGATTTGTTGCCAATCTAGAGAAACTAAGCTTCGCAACAAAAAAGATAACGCCTTCTTTTGTTATTGAGAATTAAATCATGCTTGCTCCATTCTGGAATTTATTCGAGGAAATAAGTGTTTAAGATTTACTTCATAATTTTCAATACAGATAGTTTTGCCTTGTCGCGAAGTGAAAATTGAATTTAATTGAATGAGAAATACTGAATCGTCTATGAAAAACTGTTTCTTTTTTGTTTTCTTGTTGTTGTTTGCTTAATTTCTTTTATACATCGTTTTAGATTTATTATAGCATTTGAATAGAACATATGGCAAATATTAGATAATTCTTCAGATGATATAAATTGTTTGCATTCCTAGTTATAAAATGAGTAAAATATAACGCTGTTAAGTGAATTGTGAAGTGAACGCCAGAGCATCGCTATGGTAAACAAATATAGTAAATTTTAAAGAATGCATTTATTCTATTGTTTATGCGCTATCGACGAAGTAGATTTAATTCAATCCAATAAGTTTAAATGAAATGCAAGAAAAAATGCGTACAATTTAATATTCCGTACAAGGAAGTCATGTTGCGTACACATCAGATTTTTTTATGCTGCACGAAAGGGCAGAACATTTTATAATGAAATTAGTGTTTGTAATACTGTAATCGATTACAAACTAGACAAAACTGTTTAACTGTTAGTGCAACTATTTAATTAATTTGCAATTACGTAAGCACTCTGTTTTATGAATTGGAAATTAGCAAAACAAAGTGTTTAAATGAAAATTCGTTTTCAACTTCGTTTTCTGACTTTATCAATTTCTTTCACAGGTTTTAATGGAAGTGAGAAAGAGAGAAAACAGTTTCTACAGGAATGGGGAAAAGCGAAGTCGCTACTGTTGGAAGAGAAAAAGATATTAGATTATGTACATCAAAAACGTATAATACACGTTTTTATCAAATTACTTTTCTTAACTATAGCAGCAAATATTATTGATTATAACACACAATATTTGACACAGTCTAAATTATTAATTTCAGATGAACCTTCGTATAACATGTCTTCGTTTGATGAATGGCAAAATTTATTAAGAAATGGTTCGAAGCCTGATGTCTCCCTTCAAATACAAGATTGTGCTTTTATACTAGAACACATCAAAAGAAAATTCAAGCGTTGGTAATTATATTTTCAAATGAATTAGTATTTTTCTTTGTAAATTTCGTGCTGACAAAGAAATATGAACTTATTTTCACAGAAACTTGTGACATATGCTAATAGGACGCACATTCATAGAGAAAAATTTCAAAATTAAAATTTGAAAGTATAATTTCCTTTAAAGTGTAGAATAATAAAAAGCATTTAATCAAAAACATAAAAATCGTTTCCTTTACTATCTAGGAGCAGAATTTACAAGCGGCTATTCTTTTACCTTTGTGCTGCAGAAAAAGGTGTATTGTCTAGTTCTAAAGCTGAGATGTAATTCATTAGACGTACTTAATTAATTTTCATCACGAATGGTTTTAAATGGAACCGTTGTAGCGCCATTTGCATATTTTACTCTGCAGTTGAATTTTAAATGATTTGCAATGCTTAAAATACATCGAATTAAGTTTATTGCTTGCCAGCACTTCATTATGTTACTTATACTACTCTCGAATCTGTCTGAATGATTTTTTGCATGATATCTGTATCTACGGACAGAATAAAGGAATCTTTTATCCAAAATGGATTGTTAAATGTATTTAAAATGGATTCAGAAGAGAGTTTGTGTCCCGTCTGTACGTACGTACGTACGTCCACGTACACGTAAGCATCTAGCGTAACTCAAAACCAATTAGCCGTAGAACATAGAAATTTTGTACATGGGACTGCTAAAACATGTAATTGTGCACCTCTCTTTTTTCGTTGCAATCAGCCGCACCAAACGTATATATATATATATATATATATATATACAGGGCTCAGGAAGCTCAGGTTTTGTATTCTTATATGGTGGTAAATTAAATATTTTTTCTTTAAAAGTGGTTGAATTAGGTTGTTCAAATGTTCGGTTAAGGTTTTTATGTCTTTAGTTAATCTGCATGCAATAGTTGTAGAATTAGCGATAATTTAATAGTTTAAGTAGCGCTAAAGACACCGTTATTTGTTTACATTTGAAACTCCTAGTAAGATAGTGAATTACGTCAGCCGGTGCACCACCTTCATTGTCATTCTGCTCAGTGTGATGTAAAGTTAACTTTCAGCATTGTGTACCGAAAATTGTGTATTCTTACCCGCTGGATGAATTGCTTGCTTCTGCGTAGAAACTCTAATTTTAATTGTAAAAATTGTTTTTATTAACTGTTTTTAACTGTATTTATTTTTCAAGTTTTTCTGTATCTTATAATTTTTTTTTAAATATATTTTTGTCTTGCAGTGAAGCGAGAACTGAATTTATAGAATATACATCTAATTAAATTTGAGGAAACGTGTTTAACTGAAGTGCAGCAAAAATTGTGTATAATTTAATAGGTCGTACGAGGAATTCATGTGATGTCTACATAAGATATTTTATATTTAGATATATAAAATGCGTGATTCTGTTGTTTGGTTATAAATAATATACATCAATGAATTCATTTCTCATTGAACGTCGAAGCTCAGTTTATTAGTTTTGAATTAGGTGTATTACTCAGCCCCGTTCAGAGAAATCTACATTTTCAGCGAAAATAAAATGATGTATGTATAAAATTAAATAACAGATGGCACTTTATGTTAATTAACTAGTTTTTAAGATTTCGATATTTATTATAACTTTAGCCCACCAGCGGCCGAGCGGTAACGTCGCTGAACACTGGTAGTTCGGTCCGAAGTTCGAATTCCGCGAACGGGCCGGCTGCATGGGTGTTTTCGTGATTTTCCCCATGTGTAACGTGTATACAAGCGAGTTTTCCTTAAAACGTCCTCCACGAAGGCATCCCTCCCTTAAGGAAGATAGCCCTCGAGGGCTTTGCCGTAATCTAACAAACCATTATTATAACTTTATTTCAATTAGCTCTCACCAGGATAGAAATGAGATTAAAGAGTATTTAAATTGAAGATTTTGAATGTGTTAGATGTAAAGATTTCGCAGCGACGATTGTAGGTTTATTTATTACCGCTTAACTTTGCCACTTAATACTCCGGCTTTACTCTTCTGCTAGTTGACACAGACCATGCCATTAAACTTTTGAGGGTGTCCGCAGATAACATCGTGGCAAAAACATCGCGGACGAAAACGTCGCAGAGAAAACAACGCAAGGCGAAAACGTCGTGCTACAAAACATCGTGGGAGAAAACATCGCAAAGAGCTGAAACATCGTGATACAAAACATCGACGTCGAAAACAAAGCGGTTCAAAAACTTCGCAGTTTAAAAAACATCGTCGTCGAAAATATCGTGGTAAAATATAAAGTAGCTACAAATCATCGCATGACGATAACATCGCAGACATGTTTTTTTCAGGTTTTAATAATTGTAAATGGATATTCCCATAATAATTTGTGAGCGCAAGATGTAAAGAAGGATAATTTTTATTTTCACATTTTTTTATTAACTAATAAATTTTTGCTGACAAAGTAAGAAGGAAACTTAAGCATAGAAAATTTAATGCAACTTATAGATTATACTTTTCATGAAAAATTACCAGTAAAAACTTTATAAAGGTGATTTATTAATGGTCTTTGTTAGGTAACTATGTCGGTTTAAAATTCTATTAAGTGCTATAAGTTGCATTAATTTTCTATGCTTACGTTTCCTTCTTACTTTCTAAGCAAAATTTTATTAGTTAATAAAAAATATGAAAGTAAAACTTATCCTTCTTTACATCTTGCGCTCATAAATCATTATGGGGATATCCATTTAGAATTATTAAAACCTGAAATAAAAAACATGTCTGCGATGTTATCGTCATGCGAATGATTTGTAGGTACTTTATTTTTTTACCACGATATTTTCAACGACGATGTTTTAAAACTGCGAAGTTTTTGAACAACTTTATTTTCGGCGACGATGTTTTGTACCACGATGTTTTAGAACTGCGATGTTTTCTCTTTGCGATGTTTTCTTCTACGATGTTTTGTAGCACGACGTTTTCGTCCGCGATGTTTTTGGCTGTAACCACTTTTGAGTCCAGGCCATATTTGCGTGATCTCCAGCTACTATAAAATTATAATGAAATTTATGCTATTTTAAATACTAGAAAATGACAGCGTTTTGAGTGTGCGCACAAGCTGCGCATTCTTTTCTATTCAAGCTTTAAGAAGTTAGTTAAAGCCTTCAGAAGACTTTTTTGTACTGTTGCAGACGGAACGATAATTCGCTTGTCTGTCTAATATGGTCTGAGAACCTTTGCAGGAAGAACAATTAACCCGCTATAGGCAAATAGATACTTTATGAACACGCCATGACAGTTGCTAGCATTCTGCCAAACACTTCAACTGTTTGGAATAACATGCATCTGATGAATACCTAAGAGATATAGTTGACTGAAATTTCTAGTTCCCCCCTTTGGTCTTCATTTATGCGTACGCTTTGACTATATGCAAATCAATTTAACGTGAACTTGGCTCACTTATCTAGACGGCTTTCAGATTCAGTATCGGCAATTATAATGGAAGGCTGAAGTCTACAAATATTATACGATCTAGCAAACTGGTAACGTGGCCTCGAGAGACAGAATACGCTCTGTCTTACAGTCTGAAGCCTCACTATAAATACTCGCGATCTAATTTATACTTGAAAACTGAAGACAGAAGTGACAGTAAAGATCCAAAATATGAAATAATTGGTTAATTAATAAAAAGGAACTTGTTACGATGTAATGTGAATGAACTAGATACCCGTCCTCGTTTTTAACATAAACTTATATTAAATAACTGCACAATACAAGTATTAACAAGAAAATGACATTTAAAACGTATAAACACGAGAACACAACAAAAATAGTGAAAAATAGACAGCATTCCAGCTGCCTTGCAAATGCGTTCATATAAGTCTGACTGTTCAACTGAATTCAATGTTCTTTGGCATAGTTCCGAATGCGAAAGAGTCAGGTTGAGTTGTTCTGTTCCGGCGCTCCGGAACAGAACTATACCATTATATTGCAAATTTTATTGATTCATGTTTGTTAGAATGCGAAGTCAAGGAATTCGAATCGAAAAGTTTTAATTTTAAGGAACATATTAATACAGATAAAGTGCACTTAACAAAACTTTACATTTTGACGTAATATTTTTTCACAGCTTGAGTCCATGTGCATCCTTGCTAAATATTTAATATCTGAAGTATATATATATATGTGTCCAAATTTCCCTTTATTGCAGTGTCAGCTTAGATGTGATACCAGACGAGTGCAGAAATGTAATATTGCCTCCAATACAATGCGAACCAAACAAGCGTTATAGAAATATCGATGGAAGTTGCAACAATCTTGCCAATCCACGCTGGGGAATGTATGGTGCATCATTTCTTAGACATCAGAAAGCTCATTACGCAGATGGTAAGAAAAATGTCTTGTGTCATATAAACATTTGAAAACTTTTATTTTATGTGGAAATTTGTGATTGATTTCTTTAAAGCATACTATTTATTCTATTGTTTCACATTCGTGCGTATGCATGTACAAAATTCCGTAATAACATTATTATAGTTATAATACTTGCCATAATGTACACTTATTATACTCAGTGAATAAAATCAACGTTGAACGACCGCAAGGACAAAGCTAACGATTCAAGGTTAACACCTGTGTTGCAAACTTACTCACCAAAACTTTTCTTTTCCTCTGGCGTACGGTGTATCTTTACTTTTCGAACTGTCCTCGTACTTGCCTAAGGCGGCGATCGACTGGAAGTGCTATTTAGGAATCCGCTAAGTATAAGGGCTAGGTTGACATTGTAAGGATCTTAAGTTTTACTAAAGTTTATTACTTCCTTGTACGAAGTAAAAAGGAAGTATTGTAATCGCGAAAAGCTTCAGGCAGCATATTTCAACGAAAATATCCACTTTGACCGCTTTCGAATGCAATTTAACGATGTTTTTGCGCGATATCTGTACGTAAGGACAGAATAAAAGACTCTTTTCCTTCAAAAAAATTATAAAACTGCTTTAAAATGGAATCTGAAGAGAATTTTTCGTGGCGTCTGTACGAACGTATGCATAACTCAAAAACGAGTAGCCTCAGAACGTTGAAATTTTGTATATAGGACTGCTATAACTTTTAGATGTGCACCTCGTATTTTGGTTGCTATCGGCCGCACCAAACGTATATAAATATATTTATATATATATCCACTCTGTTACCCGGCTCAGCGATCTCAGTTTCTTTACTCTTATATGTTTGTAAATTGTACATTTTTTGCTTTAAAAATGATTGTATTATGTTGTTTTTATCTTCTCGTTAAGGTTTTTATGCCTTTAGTAAATCTGTCTGCAATATTTTTAGAATTATCAACAATTCTAAAGTTGTCTAAGTGCTGCTAAGCCTTTTTTTATGGCGGCCATTGATGTTTACATTTGAAACAGGAGACTAGTGGATTTGTTGCGAATCTAGAGAAACTTAGCTTCGCAACAACAAAGATAACGCCTTCATTTATTATTGCCAATTAAATCATGCTTAATCCTTTCTGGAATATTTTCGAGGAAATAAGTGTTTAAGATTTACTTCGTAATTTTTAATATAGATATTTTGAGTTTTTATGTATTTTTGCCTTCTCGCGAAGTGAGAACTGAATTAATTAAATGAGAAATACTCAATCGTCTGTGAAAAACTGTTTCTTTTTTTGTTTTGTTTTCTTAATTTCTTTTATACATCATTCTTGCTTTATTATAGTATTTGAATAAAACATGTGGCAACGATTAGATAATTCTATTCTTTAAATGATATAAATTTTGTGCATTATGACTTATAATATGATCGAAATATGTAAGTTAACTGTTATATAATTATAATATTATGTAACAGTTAACTTAGTTTCCGTTATATAATTATTATATAAGTTAACTGTTATATAATTATTAATACTGTTAAGTGAATCTGGCGCCAGAGTGTCGCTATGGTAAAGTGAATTTTAAAGAATGCATTTATTCTATTGTGGCTTATGCGCTGTAGGCGAAGTAGGTTTAATTCGATCTAATAAGTTTAAATAAAATGCAAGAAAAAATGCGTATAATTTAATATTCCGTAATAAGGAAGTCATGTGGTGTACACATCAGATTTTTTTATTTTAAAACTTTTCATCTTTTTTTATTTTCCACTTCCGGCCAGAAAT
Organism: Stegodyphus dumicola; assembly: GCF_044657685.1. Lineage (NCBI taxonomy): Eukaryota > Metazoa > Arthropoda > Arachnida > Araneae > Eresidae > Stegodyphus > Stegodyphus dumicola. The sequence continues at coordinate 8,303,258 of NC_140773.1, forward strand.
AAATTCTTTAATTTGTTTATGCAAACTGTGCTTGCTAACGCCCAAGTATTTAAGTTGTGGCTTTTTACCAAGAGTGAGAAAGTGAGCCGCCTTGCCACTGCATTCTGTACGAGTTTTCAATCAGTTGCTGCTTGCCTTTAAGGCCAGAGGTTTAGTCCTCTTGATATTTTAAAACATATTGTAGTTTCAGCAGTTTGCGTACTACATACGTAACCTTTTAAAAAGACCAGTCTTAGTGTTAGGTATTTGTAAACTACGTCAAAATTAGATCTTATTTAGAATTTTAGTTAGTAGTTTTATATTCTTACGCTCAGACCACAAGTGGTTGGTCTCTGTATCCTGAAGTTCGGGAACACCTGTAATTTTATAGAGAATAAAGGGTAAAGTTATAAGGTATTTCTCACACTTCCCTAGCGTCCTTCGTGGTGTAACGGTAGCGCGCTGGGCCGGTATTCCAGAGGTCCGTTGTTCGATTCCCGGCGAAGGCAGTTGCATATTTTTCATCCTTTCTGCTTCCAATTAACCTAATGACTCTACAAGTGGCGTCCGAACTAAAAAGGTTGTGGATGATGATTCTCCGCACCCAGGATTTGGCGACTAGGTCCCCTAAATCCCTAGTCGCCCTTTAAAAAGGGGAGTATATAAGGTATTTCTCCCACTTTCCTAGCGTCCTTCGTGGTGTAACGGTAGCGCGCTGGGCCGGTATCCCAGAGGTCCGTTGTTCGATTCCCGGCGAAGGAGGTTGCATATTTTTCATCTTTTCTGCTTTCAATTAATCTAATGACACTACAAAGTCAACCCTTCCTGCTGATGTTGTCAATTCCACACATATTTGAACATAGCTTGAGAAAACTGTTTGTTCCTATTCAGGACACATCATGTTTCCGAAGGAAATAATAAGGCGTACAACTCCTGACAACCTAAGGTGAAATTCATATGTTTACTTTTATTTATTTTTATCCTAATAATACTACTGTAATTCATAAACAGTTTGCTATCACAGTAGAAGAGCAACTTACAGCAATATCTCTGTTTACTTGTATACTAATAAACAGAAGCTCAAACCGTCGTTTCGCTATGGATATTAATGGCCAACAACAACGAAACAATGACATAAATCCGAAAGAGTTTCTGACATTAATGATAAATATGGAAATCTGGAAAAACTTTAAATTGCACATCGAGACTTAGTTGTATCAATAAATGACTTGAAAATTGTATTTTTGCTTATGAAAATAAAGTATATTGATCAATGTACGTAAAAATGATTTTTTTTATATTTCAAACAAATGTAAAATATTCTTAAAAGCAAAGTACTGGAGAGAAATTTTCTTGTAGAAATGATTATATTTGGTTTATCATTTTAGATGTTGCTCATCTTCGGCAGTCCATACATGGAGTTCCACTTCCTAATGCTCGGGTACTATCAAATAAACTCTCTTCGCGCAAGACTCTATCAGATGCAAATACGACCATGCTTTTGATGAATTTTGGTCTCTTAATTGATCACGATGTTGTTAGATCGGCTCCAGCAGCAGGTAAGGAATGTAAATTTATAGTCAATAATAATGTATACTATTTTTATTGATCAAGAAGCGTTCCATTGAGTTGTAAGTCTAAGAATAATGTAGCATTGTTGCATGATTAAATACGGTGAAATGCTTTCATCACCCTTTGAAAATTTTAAAAACGAAAGCATACGTAGCATATATCTGACTTTTGAGAAAATGTTCAATGCTATCAATTAATGATGTCCGCCACTATTGAAAATACCAAACATCGAGTGTTTCCAAGAGAAGGTGTAGTACCAGCAAATAATCAGACCTCAAGGTTACATTCTATAGTACCATTGTCAGAAGGTGTCATAACATTTTGAGACAAGAAAGAGCATAAGTGGGATATGATCCGGACCATGAGGCAAGGTGAATATGGGCAACTGAAAGAAACTGAGAATTGTGACTTATGAATGAACTACGTATGATAACACAGAAACCAGACATAAAGAAACGACAGATTGGGTATTCTTCGTGAATCATTTTCAGTTGTAAAATCGATAAAAATTAAGAAAGAAGAAAGCGATGTAGCACGTTATTGAAGCTTTTAAATCTTAAGTCCAAAAATATGCCCGAGACATTTGAGGCACTAATTTTTAGGATGAAGTTGAACTATTGGGGATTTAAGAGAGAGAGTTTCTGTCATCGCATGGGCGTTGCATGTTATTAACCTGCCAGCTCTGATAGCTTTTAGAATGGAAACAGTAAATAACCAATATATAAATAATAATATTAATTTAGTTAAGGAACTATTGAAAACTAAATATTTTTATTTTACATATATATGTTACGGTGAAACACCGAAATCTGGAGAATGTCGACTTTCACCTGTGAATGTCAATATTCACCTAGTCGCTTGGTGTATAAGGTATTTCTCCCACTTCGCTAGCGTGCGCTCGTGGTGTAACGGTTCTTCACGCTGGGCCGGTATTTCAGAGGTCCGTGGTTCGATTCCCGGCGAAGGCGGTTGCATATTTTTCATCTTTTCTGCTTCCAATTGACTTAATGACTCTACAAGTGGCGCCCTAACTAAAAGGGTTGTGGGTGATAATTCTCCGCACCCAGGATTTGGCGACTAGTCCCCTAAAACCCTAGTCGCCCTTTAAAAAGGGGAATATATAAGGTATTTCTCCCACTTCCCTAGCGTGCCTTCGTGGTGTAGTGGTTCTGCACGCTGGGCCGGTATTTCAGAGGTCCGTGGTTCGATTCCCGGCGAAGGAGGTTTCATATTTTTCATCTTTTCTGCTTCCAATTGACCTAATGACAGGTGTATGTCCGAAATATTTTCCAAATACTCTTATTTCTGACTTACACCGGTAAATGTCGACATTCACCATGTGCTAATGGTGAATGGTGAAAATATAAGAATATTATATTTTTTCTCCGTAATTCAGTTGCGGAAAAACGCATTTGAGACTTAAAATAAGAACCTTAGAATTTAAAACACACAGTACATTCAAAAAAGGAAAATAATAGGAGTGAAAAACTTACTTAATTATACAATACGTTGTAAATGAGAAACTAAAATAATAGTAATAAAAAACTTTTAAAATTATGTGATTCAAATCTTATTTACTGCAAACACTTAGGCACTTTGAATTGCACAAGAGACCCTTGCTTTTACAACTGCATTTATTTGTGGAACACTTCCTTTTGCAATGGCAGCTTGAGCCTTGCCCACCGCTTCTCGAATTAGCTTCAGCTGCTTCTCTCAGCGACATTTTCTTCAAAATAAATCACATCTATGGAAAGTAACTTTTCTTTACAAATTACGAACTCATTACGTGTGTAAAGCTGGTTGAGGCTACCATTTTCGTTTGCAAGTTTATAGAAGTCGGAGTCTTCTGTTCCAACAACAACCGTTAACACATTTCGGTTATCTGTACGACCTCGGTCGACATCAGGGACTTATATTCGTACAGTATCACCAATCTGAGTGAATCCTTTCGACCTACACCAGAGCATATCTGTGACTGTCGACATACACCGGCGAGTGGCCGAATGTACAAGAATGTAATGCAATATTCGATCTTTCACCGACGTATTTGGTGAATGTTGACATTCTCCAGTTAAAGTCGACATTCTCCAATTTCGGTCTTTCACTGTAACATATGTTTAAGAATTATTAAATTAAATTACAATAATTACAGTTTGGTGTAAATATGCTGTTACACTTGTCGTCATTTATGGTTTCCATGAGCGATGCGTTTTGTCCCAGCACTGAAATTAAAGCTGAGAGAGTAATTCCGTAAAAAGATTTGTTTCGTGTATAATTAAAGTTTTTGCATATACGAGTTATCATGCCTGAAACTAGCATTTCGTTTTATATTAGATTGGAATGTCTCATATTCAAGGATGCATAAGGTGCAGGATATGGACCAAAATCTATTTACAAGTTCAGCAGGTGCCGAATTGTCAAGTTATTGAATCTTTAATGTTTTATAGTTTTATTTAATTAGAAAGAGAATTTAAAACATTTCAGTACTACCAATTTAATCAAAATCCGCTAGCAAAATGAGTACATTAGTGCTTTAAGAGAAATGATAAAAGAGACTGGTTTCATTCCTCGATTGAATAACTCATTAGTAAAAAAGAACTTAAATTTTAATTTGTATTCGTTCATAAATGCTTTGCAGTTGTGAATATTAAAGCAAAGCTTTATTTTTTCGAGATAAATTGCATTATAAACAAAATACAGTTGTAAATCATATGCAATAAATTAAAAATTAAGTTTAAAACATTATTGAAGTACGTAGTGAAATTCGTATTTTAGAAACAAAAATTATAAGGCAAAAATACAAAAATCATAATTCGATGAGAGTAACAATCCTATAACAAATATGTATTTTGAAAATTTAAGGTATCTGCCTACGTTAAAAAAACGATTTCGGCGAAAAAATGCGATTTTTTAAGTGCGCAATTTGAAAGGTCAGTTTTGTAGGATTCCAAAAATGGTTCCTTTTTACGTTTGTGATAATTAGAAGAGAAGATATAGCCAATTAACTGCACTGGAAGTGAAAGCAGAAAGATCGGAAGTGCCATTTAAAAGGCTCAACTTTTGTTATCCGTGTTTTTTTTTTTTTTTTTTTTTTTTTTTTTTTTTTATCTGTTTGTGTGTAAAAAATTGTGCTAAAACATTTCATTTTAATTCTGGGTACATTTTTTTTTTGTTTCTGGCAATAATTATTTGCCTTAATTTTTTTAACTGTGACTGGCAACATTGCGGTTTTTTGAACTGGGTCTGGCAACTTTGCGATTAGGTATAAAGACTATGTTGCTGGGTGCATATATAGCCGTTTTAATTTTTAATTCAGGGTCTCTTGGATTACTTCCTGTGTTTGAACATTTAGGCATATCAATTGAACAAGAAATGATTAAAAATTACTTTGGAATTTATAACGAAAGAATAAAGATTTCGAAACGTCATTCGTCGCTCATTTCGAAAATAGCCAGAAAAAAATTTAAATCAAATAGGAAATCAAAATTACTTAAGTATAAAGATATGGAGGGTGTGATGTACAAATGTGGAGAATTTTAAGTGTGTAAATACAACAGAACAGTTTTTCTGTTAATGTGAAGTCTTTAAATGCTTTTTCTGGAAAACTAATTTTTCTAATGTTTTTACATACAAGAAATGTAATTACTCAAAATGTTCTAAAGGTATCTCTATTGAATTTGACTAAAGTGTTTTTTATATTATTTACTAGGTTTTAAGCTACAATCTAAGTTATACTTATTAATTTGATTGTTTTATAAGTATTTCTATATAAAACGATAAGAAATATTTTACAAAATCTGTGTTTTTTCATGTAATTACACATATTTTAGTAAATTTTAGAAATATCATAAACATTTTAGTTCATAACACAGATGAGTGTTGTAGTAGTATACAGTATAAATAAAATTCAAATATATGCTGTGGGGAAAAGTATACGACATTTAACGTAAGTGTTAAATTCTCCTAAAAATGTGCATAAAATTGCATATATTTCAAAACTTTATGACAATATTCCTAAAAATTTACCTATTTTCATGATTTGATATCATATTTTGACTAAATAAATATATATTTCATCAGAATTCTATGTTTTAAAAAAAATGCTCCGAACGCAGGCAGATACCTTAAAAAATACCTCTTAAATTTTGACTACGTTTATTTCAGCTGTACACACACTGCTCCTACACTTGGTTTCCCATTCACATAATTTTACACCATCGTGAAAGCCGTACCTTTTGCATTGATTAAAATACAATTACGTTAATTCTAACCGTGGTATCTATTCTACAGTTTCTTTTGCGGACGTTAAATGCACATCACCGATTTAGTTACGAAATCATCGTTATATATCAAATTATTTTGCAATGATCCTGAATATAATTTCGAAAAATATTCTTATGGGTTTAGAATTAAGATGAAGAGGAACCATTTACCGGTTTAAGTTTTCCGCCATATTGTAAAAAAAAGTAGGCATATATTTTATAAACAATTTTATTCAAATCGATTACGTGATTTGTTGCAGTCAAAACAGTTTCAAGTATTGCATTTATTAATTAAAAATAATTTTTAGTTACGGGGAAAATAAAGCATTTTTACTTAAATTTGGCTTTTTACTGACGATAGTGAGAAACTCAAAAAACACTTTACAGGCGATAAATGTTAGGGGGAAAAGTATTTTTTTTAATACTTACATTTTTATTTCTTTTCAAAATTCAGCTTTTGTATGACCTGTTTTATGACATGGAGATAAGTAGAGTCCAATATTACAATCGAAACAAATATATCTGGTTTCTTTCTTGAAACGTTTTCTTCTATCTTTCCATTTCGAGCAACACACAAAGCTTAAACGAAAAGCAATAAAGCCTGTCTTTGCACTGGTTTCCCAATCCAGTCTTTCCTAGACTACTTAGATACATTTATTAGAGACACTGCAAAGTTTAAAAAATGAAAAGCCGGGTAAATCAGCGCGGATTGGTTGGGGAAAGTATACTACCCGATTGGATTTAAGGGCAAATCCATAAGAAGTTAATTCAGCTTACATTTTAAATAAAACTCTACGATTTTCAGGTCGATCAGACGCAGCTCTCTTTCCTTCAGGAGCAAAACTGTTAATGCATAGCTCCTGAATGCTTATTCTACTATTTTGCTTCCAATTTGATTCCACAAAGAATCTGCTATTTTCTTGTTGATTAAATTGTTTGCGTTTCTTTGAAAGTTATGAGAAAAAGAACTGATGCTTGAAAAACTCCAGCAGACAAAATTTTGGTTAAAGGTTCTAGGACAATTTGCTCAAGGAATATTTATAGAAAGAAAATTTACACAAGGTACATTTTCTAAGAGCTTATTAACACTAGAAGTTTCACAAAAAAATTTAAAAGGATTATGAAAGCAAAAGCAAACATGTGAATTTGTATGACTGCACATGTCTTCACATTACAGGAAAATTTAACATATACGCCAATGATGACATAAAAGCATTTAATTGTCAGTGGAAGTAACATGCCATTAATGGAAAAGTTAAGTGCTCCAAATGTCTCAAAATTCGTTTTCATTTAATATTTTCCCTTATAGGTGCTATTTTAGGTTGCTGCAGTCCTGACGTCCTTCGCCATCCCCTATGCTTGGAAATAGAAATTGAAGATTCTGACAATTTTTACGCCCCGCTAAATGTGTCTTGCTTGAACTTCGTTAGAGACGGCCCAGCTATAGGAATTTGTCCAGGTATTGGAATTTTATGCCTATATGTATTTTTAAACAGAACATTACAATTTTTTTAATAACTACAATTAAATAAAAGGCAAACTGCTAATCAACTTAATTCCTTTTCTTCCGAGTAGTTAAAGTTTCCTTGAAACTCCTCAAAAGTTGTAGTTCTTTTTAAGCATTTCTTTTCTAAATTTTATCTCCGACAATTTTATTTCTGTTGTTCTTGTTACTTGAGAACCTGTTCTATGTTTGAGGATTTGCCTAAGGAATGTTCTTTGTTCGTTCAACCCTTTGCAGAAGAAAGGAGGGGAGGAAAAAAAAACTTATTTTCAGACTACTTGTCTAAGATCATTTGTTGTGCTAGAAATTCATTTACAAATTGCTTTTTTACGATTACTTAATTCCAGTGCTCGAGGATAAAAATCTAAGCTAGATTTTATTTGTCATATTAGCTGATGCATTTTGTAGCGCCAGTTTATTTGCAGCATTTTCATTGGATGATATCTGGAGAAGTCAGCAGTCTAACAATCTGAGCCCTGAGGAACTGTGGGGTAATCGGAGCAACATGAGGTGACGCATGGTATTTTTGAAAGGTGAGGCATCAGAGACCTTGAAGGAAGGACACTGCGAAGAAGAAATGCACAATGGAATTAACGGAAAATTTATAAATTTGAAACATTACTTGCTGTATTAATTAACTAAATAAATAATTAATCCTATTTAATTAACTAAATAAATCCTATTTAATTAACTAAATAAATAAATTCTGGCAAAGTTAGAGAGAAAGAGGATAGAGAATTTAGAATAGAAACTCTCCACCCAAGCGCAGCTCTTTTAGAGACTTTAAAAATAGTTGGCTTTTTGTTTCCAACAGGAATGAGCCAGAATTATGTTACGAAAGCGGTAAAAAACAGAATAATTTACCTATTAACAACATTAACAATAGTCTAATTTCGTTTATCATTCTGCATTATTCTTCTTGCGGTTTAATATAATTCAATACATTTTGTAGTCAATCCCTGCTTTTTTAGAGAGATATTAATGTTATATCTTGGAATTCCATGTATTTGATTGAGAAGAGTGTTACCAATAGCTTTTTTCGAAATGTTAGATTTCTAATGAATTAAATTTAATAGTTTCAAAATTGAAGTCTTTTCTTTTATAATAAAGTTTGATATTTTTTAAATCAAAGATATGTAAATCTTAATAATTTCTTTTTGAGTTGTATTAGTTTTATTAAGGATCAAACTGCTTGGGCAAATATTGTATTCTTCTACTTCCCAGAAGTTGTTAATTGCAATGATATCATCTTTATAACTAAAATATTCTTGAAATGTGTATTAAAGTGTGTATCTACATAAAAGTAATTAAAATATGTGAGGCAAATATATAATTTAATTACTCTGTTTAATTGAAAACAGAATTAAAAACCATCGTTATGTAAAACAACTATTGTTAGTAATGGAAATATTTAAATAATCGCGTTTTATTCGGTTATTGCGAGAATAGATCTTTAAGTAAGTAGAAGTAAGCTTTAAATCTCTCGAAACATTTTGGCCTTTTCCATTTTTAAATTTTGAATCTTAGTTTTATTTTGAATTATATTCTAGATGAACTCACTTAATCTTGAAAAGCCAATCCATTTTCACCGATGTCGAATCCATTTGAACGATGTTTTCGCGACTTCTGTACGTATGGACAACCGTGCTCGGAAAACCGTCTGTGATATCTTCGTTCCGAAGTATTGAGTCATTTAATTCACAGTAGTTGTCTTTTGATTATTCATTGAAAACAATAACAACATTATTGAAACAAAATATGAAATATCATACGTGGCACAGTGCCAGATCTACACATCTTACCATATCATCGTTCCTGTGTGTTTTAACTACATTTCTTCCCCCCCCCCGCCGCGGGAAAAGCAAACATCAGTTTATCTCTTTAGGGAATTTTAGTTGGAAAACCGTCGTAAGCAGTGGGAGAAGGCAGGAGACCCAGCGTTCGATCAAAGGGTAGGTGTTGAGGGATGGAGACCAGTTCTCGTCTTTCTCAGTTCAGCACCGGCCTCCTCGTGGCGCCCACTGAAAACTATGCCGGCATTACGCTAGAGATAGGCTGGCTGTCTTCGAATGGCATTAGGCTAGATATAGGCTGGCTGGCATAGGCTAACAGATGCTGGACAACGATCTCTGTGGTTCGGCTGGTTAGGATTTCCGGAACCGACCATTTATGGGAGGAAGCCTGGGATTCCTCCAGACCACTGGCTAGACTTGTGTCTAGACAGCTCTGAACTGCAGAGTAAATAAAGTCTTCACGGTAAAGACTAGAGCCATCGTTCATTCGGTGGTGGTTAAGGCTTGAGAGGGACCATATGGTACTGTCTTGTTGGTGACCAAAGCTGTGGGGACTTTACATGGTGGATGGTGCTGACCTTCTGGGAGGAATTGATTCCTCTCGGTCGGTGTGGAGGGACGTATGATCTCTGGTTTAAGCTTATGCTTAAACCAGAGATCTGTCCTAGAAACTTAGTACCGCGAGAGGGAGTGGGGCCCTCGCTCGTGGGAATTTAATCGTAGTTTTCACCGTAACTGAACAAAAGCAGTCGGTGTTGGGATCGGCCCTGTGGATCTCTTCGTGATGGTCGCCCGTCGGTCCCTTCACTGACGGTTAGATCTGTGAGCGAAGTTTTCCCTCTACAGCGACCGGGAAGGGTGGCGCCCTACCAGAACGGTCCTGAGGTTGTGGTTCAATCAAACCTTGAAAGGGAGTATCAAACTCCTAGGCCAGGGGCCGTCTTCTTGTTGCTAATGTACGTATGGACAGAATAAATCACTTTTTTTCCCGAAATGGGTTGTAAAAGGGAACTCAGAACTTTTTCAGAAGATTCAGAACTTTTGTGACGTCTCGTTACGTACACACGTACGTATGTACGTATCTCGCATCACTCGCAACTCAAAAAACGAATAGCCTCATAATGCTGAAATTTTGTACATCGAACTACTATAAGTTGTATGTGTGGACCTCCATTTTTGGGTGCAATCAGCCGCACCAAAAATATATAAATAAATATATACTTTTGGTGCTAAAAATTCTTTTTTTAACTGTTTTAACTGTACTTGGTGTTTTATAATTTCGTGTATTTTACAATTTTTAACGAAGATGCTTTGAGTTTCCATGTATTTTTGCCTTGGTCCGAAGTGAGAACTGAATTGATTGAATGAGAAATATATCTTGAATGAAATTTGAGGAAATAAGTTCAAATGAAATACAACATAAAAATGTGTATAACTTAATAGGCGGTACGAAGAAGTTATGCGGATGTCCACATCAGCTGTTTTATAAAAAAATTCTCAGGTATTTAGAAATATGAATATTGTACCGATGAACACAATTTAATACTGAATTCTACGAGTGTTTTCCTTTTTATTATACACTGGATTTCTTATGTGTAATTTTTGACAGGACTCCGGGAGCAAAGAAATCTCATGACATCGTTCATTGATGGTTCTGCAATATATGGACCTACCTTGGAGGAAACTAATCGACTTCGAACGTTTAGTGGCGGTAAAATTTTTAATTATTTATTTCTTATGTATAAAAATCTAAATTTTTTAAATTGTACGGTTTATCCTAAGTTTTTAACACTTTAGTTAAAGCTACTTTCCTGTCCATCCTAATTTCAGCTTACAATTTCCTACCAGAATGTTTTTTTAGAATCGCGTTTTCAAATGAGTAAGAGCAGTATTTAAGCCGAAGTTCCACTGACTTCGAGAGAGAGCCTCAGAGTTTTTGACTAGCGTCCGTTTGCCTTTTGGCTACATCTCTGTATGCTTAAGCTGTTATTACGCTCGGCCGTATTACAGGTCCTTGATAAGGACTTTGTTAGGTTATTCGCTTTTTAGGGGACAACTACTTAGAATTTTGATAGCTTTGGTTATATCTCCTTAGTTAAGAATTAGTTAAGTTCTTATTTCTTATTATTTTGAGTTCAAGCCCAAGTGGAGGCTTTGCTGTAAGCTCTGAAAAAGGGACCATCTGTTAACACTTATTTTGAGCAATAAAGCGTAATTAACCCTTCTCGAGTTTACGTCTCTGTTCCTGAAAGATATGAAACCACAAATAAATCCTTTTAGAACGAGCTGTCTGCAATAAACTGATACAATGGATTTGGGGAAACTGCACCTGCTACTGCATACCTTAGGGGGAGGGAAGTAAACAAGATCGCAATCTCGGCCGTTTCGGGCGGTTGTGGTCGTTTGAATGGAAGATCGTCTCGGGCGATTGGGTCTTCAAAGAGTTAAATTATAAAAACAAAAGTGGAAGTGGCATGTTCGATTCAAAAGGGTAGTCAGCAGCGAAATAGATGGAACGAAAAATTAATTCTTCTATTTAAGAGACCGAAATTTTCAGAGCCTGAAACTTCTCTATCATCTCTTAATTTGAAACGACTAGCCTACTCTAACGACAGATGTAGTCGTATAATCCACTGTTGAACATTATGCTAGATAAATATCAAAACAAATGTAGAAGTGGTACATTCTATTACAAAAGCTTTATATTATTCGGAAAGCAGGTCAGCAGCGAAATAGAAGGAATAAAAAATTGTATTACTTCTATGCAAGGGACCGAAATTATCAGAGTCTGCAAATTCACCATTTTTGAGTCATCTCTTAATATGAAACCACTGGCCTACTCTCACGAGAGATGTAGTCACGTAATCACGTAAACACTCTTAGAGTCTGCAACTTCACCATGCTTGAGTAATCTCTTAATTTGAAAAATCGTTTTCCCAGATTCTAAGCGCAGAGATTCATCTTGGAAGTTTTTGAATATGCAATAAAACTGTTTGTTTATATGTCTTAGGTAATGTTATTTCACTGAATTTTGAAACTAGAAATGTGATTTTTATTCTGCAGGAAAACTTCGTGCATCTATAATTGGAAATACTCCGTTACTGCATATCAATGAAAATTCTGGAAAAACCTGTTACACAAGAAATTTCCCTTATAAATGTTTTTCGTCTGGTAAGTTACTCATTACCTGAAGTTTTTTGATTCAGTATTGTGCTCTAAGACAGAATGTAAGTATTGTACATTATAACCAATTATGTAGAGAAATTGTAATTAAAAAATAAGAATATATTACATGTAATAAAAGTTATTCAGATTCTTATTTACGAAATAATTAATTATGTTTATAAAATTATATACTTAATTGATAATTTTAATTAACCATTGATAATTATTTATATTTGTGAAAATGCATTGACGTATTACTTAAATTTTAATGAATTATGTTTGGTTTTAAGCTTTAAAAATATATATTGTTTTATGTTTTAGGCGTCAAACTTTTTATATTCCTGTTAATCTGAAAATTCCTATGTTCAATAATAGTTGTCTCCATAATGATTTTAGCTTTAATTTAGTGGGTTCTTCGCCACTGTTAGTATTAACAGTGAAGAATAAGATATAATCTAAAGTTAGATTTGCAGGTGTAATTTTTCGACATTAAAATTCCAACCTTGGTGTTCACTACTGAAACGTAGGTAAATATATGTGCATGCAGAAGAAAGAAGAAATTGCCTTCTTGTTAACCAAACGACATAGTCAGAAAATGTTGATTTTGATTTTTCTATTAATGATCGCATCTCTAAACTTTTAGCCGAATGTCAGTTCTGTACATTAGCAAGACAAACTGCATTAACCAGAACAAACCTTATGCCCGGAAATAAGAAATTTACAAATTAATTATTACTTTGTTGATCGCCAGTCTGCTTCTGAAATTACTTAATGTATTTTCTTTGGCTAATTAGATTTTAAAGATTTTGCAAATCTATAACAGTTTTTCTGCTCTAGTTAACAAGCCAAATTAGCCTTTATTTCCCCTTACCCTTTAAAGAGTTTAATTATTCTTTGTATCTCATTCACTTTTCCACCGGCAGTTTGTGTGAAAAAGTCCATTACTTACATTTGACTAGAAATGTTTGGCTTTCTGAATCACATTGACCCACTTGAATATCTGTTCGTCGTATTTCACCACCCGCAGCAAGTAATGATCTCGGTACGAGAACATAATACTCGTATGTCATAAAGCAAACTGACCCTGACCCCATCCAAAACTGTCAGGGTATCTTTTAATTTTTATAGAAACTAAATAAAATTATAAAAAACGCATAAGGGCATAAAAAGCACAATTTTATTTTTAGATAATAAATTTACATACTGTTGAGAAATTTACTTTCCTCCTTGCTGCTGCGTAATCACTAAAGAGGATAAAAGCTATATGATCTCACGTATGAAGCCGATACTGTATAAATGCTCAAACTCACAGAGTCTGTACTTTTTGAATCTAAGGGCGTTAAATATGAATCCTTCATCTTTCATCACCTTTTAGAGCTCGTCAAGGAAATATCTACTCATCTTTTTAAAACATCACTGCAATATTGCCTCAGGACTCATGTCTTGCGCTCATTCTCTACGTGTTTTACGTAATTGATTTTTCCAAACATAAATGGGAACATAACTCTATATTAGCTTGCTATGCCAACGATACGGCGGTAAAAGTGAGCTCTATCCAACCCAATAATACCATCTCCAAATCCCAAGATTTTGTTTCAGCTATATAGGACTGGAGTTCAGAAAATACAGAATCAGCATAAGTGTCTCAATGTCTAAGTTCCTAACGGTAAGGAGACACAAAATAACATTGAACAACCTCAACTTTTTCAAGGAAACTGCCAGCCGTGAAAAGAATGCAAGTTATCTAGGAGTTATCATTAACCAAAAGTTCACATGGACTTGCAGGTCATAGAGAAAGCCTGTGATATCGTTAACCAGCTTCCTGGTTGTCCAGAGTTATATCTGGTTATACCTGTCCAGAGTAATTTCCTAAGAGTACTTAGGAAATTACTTTGGACTGTCTCTCTGCATAAGGAGAAGGGTATTACTAGGCAATATAAAACCAGTTCTATGCTACATGTCTACTCCCTAGGCGTCGGCCTCAAAGGCAGACTTCAAGCAACGCAGAATAAGATTCTGGGAAGAATTGTAAATGATCACTGCCTGATTAAAAACAAACTGATCCGCAACGGCTTGAAAATCGAACTATAGTGGACCACATTATTAAACTTAATAAGCTTTTCTTCTACGTTGGACTTAGTTGTAACGCTGCAACATTTTCAGACATATTTAGACGCCAAATAATTTGATAGATTTAATATATAATAATAAATAATTTGATAATTTGATTTTTTAGAGGATAATTTGATCAGACCATTTGCTACTCGCATTCTTAAGGATTACAACTTCGTAACTAGCTTTCACTGCCTAAGTTAACTTGTTTCCTTGCGCGGCGTGACTCTTGTCTCTTCTCACTTTCGATTACATTGGCTAACATGCAGTATAGGAAACAATGGTCACCTCACATTCTTGACCATTCTTGGAGTTTCATCTGCTAGCTCTGCCCTCAGAGACTTAATTTCTCTATGTAGCTTATTAAGGCCCTTTTTTGGGACAGCATAAGCAATTTCATAATCCGTATTCTTATCCAATATTGTTTATCGTCCTGATCTACCTATCTGGGGTATGTGTCATACTGGTAATTAAAGTGGCCGGCTGACGTAGTTCTCTCTAGTATGGTGCGGCGATGTAATGCATGGAACGTTGGCGCAGAATTATATCTGTCGAAGACGGGAACGGAAATAAAAATCTAGCAGATTGGCCCGGACAACATTTGATACTAAAAAAAGTATGTAATTATAGCCAAGTACCTGTTGATCTAACGTAATGGCAATTAGACCATATTCACATAACGCAGCAGTTTATACCAATGACGTTTTCACCTGTTATCCATCTCGCGTTTTCTCTTTGAAGTTATAGGCTGTTAAATTATAGGTTGCTATAGGTTGACATTCCCTGTTCATCTCTTTTGCAAACTCAAGAAAATCACCATTTAAATACTTTTGTTTGGCTTGCACCAAGTATTCTTCTTTGGTAGGCATTACGTTTCACAGTACGCAATTTCTCTCAACAAGACCCAAAACCGAATAACACATATATACACCGCATCTCTTACATGATATTGTATGTATATATCTACCAATGTAAGCAACATTTGTTATGATTAGATTTTAAAATTATTTTAATTTTAAATGAATGTTTGGCATTCTTAAAGGGTTTGTTGTGTTGAACATGTAGAGATATTAAGATTTTTTTGGAAGCAGGCAAGATGAAAAATGAGCAATCGCCTTCGCCGGGAATCGAACCACAGACCCTTGGAATACCAGCCCAGCGTACAGAACCACTAGACCACGAAGGCACGCTAGAAAGTCGGTAGAAATACTTTATATAATCCCGCTTTTAAAGCGCGACTTGGTTTTTTTTAGGGGACCCAATCGCCAAATCCTGGGTGAGGAGAATCATCAACCAACACTGTAAAGATCATGACTTATAAAGATCGAGACTTAAAGAGAACGTGAAATATAAATAATAGGACAAGAACTTGCATTTTACGGTGTGGCAACAAGAAGAGGGTTCGAAAGATTTTGATATATTTTGTTTTAGAGAGTTTAAGATTTTTTAATATTTTAATAGTTGTAAGAGTTTTAACTGCAGTAGTTAACAGTTTAAAATTTTGATAGTTTAGAGCTGCAGTATTTATTTTTTTTGGTTCTGTTTTAAAATTTAAATAAAAGTATTTTGTTTATTCTGAAAAATTAGCTTTATTCTTCCTACAAGATTCAATATTCATTATATTGAAATGAGGAAAGGATTTTTACTGGCGCAGTCGACAGGATCGGAGTTTCCCCGCATATAATTACGAACCAAAATAACTCAGGTGAGAGCTCAATTTACCTTGGAAACGTAAAATAGTTAATTAAGATTATGAAAAGTTAATTATTGTTTCCGTCATGGAATCTTAGTTTATTTACTTGTCAAAGTAATGAATACGCCAGTGTTCAAATGTAATTTTCAAAGTAATGAATACGCCAGTCTTCAAATGTAATTTTCAAAGTAATGAATACGCCAGTGTTCAAATGTAATTTTCAAAGTAATGAATACGCCAGTGTTCAAATGTAATTTCGTTTGACTCGCCAGAGTAGGTGAACAACACATTAAGTATTGATTCTACTGATTGATTTTCGTGTCAAATAAAATTAAATTCATTGTGAATTATATTTAAATAGAAAAAGAAAAGAAAAAAAATAGCTTTTCATAAAACTAAGAGTCTATTGGCTGAATAAAATCGAGACATGGCTTTTATGGGACGTGGGAAAAAAGAGGATTTGCTGGCTTTAGCTGCTGAATTAGAAATTCAAGTAGATCCAAGTATGAAAATCGTGGCGATAAAAAATGAAATAATTCAAAGTGATACATATGATGAAGCATTTGCTAAAGAAGTGTTTTTAACGATTATTGAAGAGAGGAAAAGAAAAGAAGAGGAACAGCGAAGAAAGGAGAAAGAAGAGATTGAGGAACAGCGAAGAAAGGAAAAAGAAGAGATTGAGGAACAGCGAAGAAAGGAGAAAGAAGAGATTGAGGAACAGCGAAGAAAGGAAAAAGAAGAGATTGAGGAACAGCGAAGAAAGGAGAAAGAAGAGCTTGAGGAAAGGCGAAGGAAAGAAGAATTAGAAGCACAGCAGAAAAGAGAGCAAATGGAGTTTGAATTGAGGAAACTCGAAATTGAATCTCGTGTTCGACTAACACAAACTCCACCAACAAATGAAAATGGACATCATAATTTTGATTTAATTAAGCTTATTCCCAAATTCAATTTAAGACACGATGATATTGTGATTTATTTATCCTTATTTGAAAGACAAGCTAAAAGGACAAAGATTAATCCTAAAGATTGGGTTTCATGTTTATTGACTTTAATGCCATCTGAAATCATTCAATTAATTGGTAGGGAATCTGAAGAAAATTTTGAAGATTATGAGTACATTAAAGCCATTTTATTGAAGAGATTTAAATTAAATCCTGAAAGCTTTAGAAAAAAATTTGTGATGCACCAAAAGAGCGCTGAAAAATCATGGAGAGATTTTTGCTACGAAATTACAAGTTATTTTGAAGAATGGATCAATGGTCTTGAAATCACAAATTTTGCCGCGTTAAAAGACTTGATTATTACTGACCAAATTAAGAAAAGAGTACCCTATGAAGTAAGAGACCATCTTCTCGACGACTGGGCGAAGTTCGTTTCTCCAACCAAATTAGCTGATAAACTTGACGAATATGACAGTGTTCGTAATATCTCAAAACGGACTGGTGGTAATCCATCAGCAGACAGAACTAATAAAAAATGGCAACCTCATTCTCCTCTTCCAGAAAGAGCTTTCAGAAATAAATCGCTGTCCGCTGAAAACACGCCAAGAGTGTACCCATCCCGTAAGAGTGACGAACCACAAAAGCCTAGTTTCAAACTAACTTGCTATAATTGTGGAAAAGAAGGTCATACATCTAAGTTATGTACCAAAAATCGGATACCAAGAAGTGCTTCTGTAACAGCACAAAACAACTTAATACAAACACAAGCACCCCTTACAGAAAAAGAAAAACCAGAAGTGCTAACTGCCAAGATCTCTATTCCTGTCTCAAAATCAGTAGACGTATCTAGAAACATAGATGAATTAAAACTGGTCAAAGTTAAATGTGGAGATATTATTCTAAATGGAATCGTAGACACGGGAGCACAAATTTCAGTAGTCCGTGAGAAATTGGTTGACAACATACCTTGCGAAGGAGAAAGTAAAATAGAGATATCTTCTGCTTTTGGTGAAAACGAAATTACTCCACTAAAGATTTTCCAGATGAAAATTGACGATGATTTTCACGGTAGAGTGTCCATTAAGTGTGCTGTTTCAAAAAAGCTAGTTACCGACTTGCTATTGAGTTCTTCAGCTTGTGAAACACTCTGTGGAAATATCGAACTGTGGAACTGTGATCGTCATTGGGATGCATCCCCCTTAGAGTACAAAGAGACAGATGATAAACCGTTACCAGTTGAAGAAAATACTACCAATTTGGCTGTTGTTAATCAGCTTTCCCAAGAAAACATAGAGTCTGGGAAAACAACGAATAGAGTAAGACTAGAATTCAAGACACATCAAGAACAAGACGAAACTCTGAAAAAATGCTTTGAATGGGCAAATAAAAATCAAAATTCATATACTTTCGATGATGGCATATTACTTGATTCCGAATATATCTGTGGTGAAAACATTAAGCAAGTTGTGTTACCTTTAGAAAAAAGAAGGGAAGTCCTAAGAATGGCACATGAAATCCCTCTTGCCGGCCACCTCGGTGAGAAAAAGACAATTCAACGAATCAAGTACTCATTCTTTTGGCCTACTATTAAGCAAGATGTTAAAAAATTATGTGAAAGTTGTAAAGAACTGCCCTTTACAGAAATAGAGAAAACAGAAATGATAGAAGATAAAATTGTTGAACAGGAAGCACAGAAGGAAGAAATTATAACTGAAGAAACTAAGAGGGTAGAAACAGAAGATGAACTCAAAGAGGAAAAGTTAATTGACAGCAAAATAACAGATGTAGAAATTATTCCACCTGAAAGTAAAAACGAATTTATGGGTGAGACTGAAATCCCAGTTGAAAAAGAAACTGTCAATGAAAGTGAAACTAAAGTGAAGCCAGTAACCAAAACAGAAAATACTGATGATGCTGAAACTGCAGCTGAAAAAGAAATAATTGCAGATGACAATAAAACACAAGTAAATCTTGATTATGAAAACATAGAAGAGAAAGAATATATTGCTGAAATTGGAAACGAGAAGGAAAAAGTAGATGATAAAAAGAATGACTTAATAATCCATAAGGAAAGTGTGAAAGCTGACTTAGTAACTGAAAATGAAAATGTAAATCACACAGAAGCTGCAGATCTTAAAACTGAAAATAAACTTGGAGATAACAGTGAACTATTACAATTTACTGAAAAAGAAATTCTGGATGGTAACAGAAACAAAATGTACAATAAGGGCAGCATAGATACTGTTGAACTGGGAGATGAAAAAGAAAGTCTGGATTATAGAACAAAAGTTGAAACTGAAAAGGAAAATGTCATCCACAATGAAACTGAAAACCACAGAAACCTTTCAAGTTTAAGGGTGAAAACATGGAAGATTGAACAGAAAGTTATTCGGATGACAGCGAAGAACTGGAAGACGAGAAAGAAACGGAAGGAATTGCTGAATTAATGGAAGAGCCCGAGTCCGAGGTAGACGATCTACATCATGTTGATGAAGAATTATTAGAAAAAGCAGTAGAAAAAATTGCTGAGATTTTTTTAGTTTATAGGACTTTCAGCAAGCACAGAAATCCCATATTTGAAGAAATTGATAAAGCTGAAACAATTGATAAATGGTATGAGCTACTTGACAAAGCCATTGGAAAGATAGAACAGAGGAAAGATGATAAGGAACAACAGCTACTAGGATTGCCTACCATAGGTAAGAATGATAATAAACATAGGCCATTTACAAAAGAACTGCCCATAGCATTTTTCAGCAAGAAACTAACGCCCTGTCAACAATGATGATCAACCGTCGAACGAGAAGCATTTTGTGTCATCGAAGCCTTGAAAAAATTTGACACATGGATTTTCGGTGCCAAAGTGCAGATTGTGTCTGATCACAATCCCCTCACCTACTTGACCCAAAGCGACCCTCATGGTGCTAAACTGTCTCGTTGGGCCTTAGCGTTACAACGGTATAACATGACTGTGACATACCGCAAAGGGAGTTCACATGGGAATGCTGATGCTTTGTCAAGGTTAGCTGTTAACTCTTTCTCTCTCAATGAACTCTGAGCAACATTGTCTCTACGGTGACGAATGTGCTTCTTGTGGGGGGACTTGTAAAGATCATGACTTATAAAGATCGAGACTTAAAGAGAACGTGAAATATAAATAATAGGACAAGAACTTGCATTTTACGGTGTGGCAACAAGAAGAGGGTTCGAAAGATTTTGATATATTTTGTTTTAGAGAGTTTAAGATTTTTTAATATTTTAATAGTTGTAAGAGTTTTAACTGCAGTAGTTAACAGTTTAAAATTTTGATAGTTTAGAGCTGCAGTATTTATTTTTTTTGGTTCTGTTTTAAAATTTAAATAAAAGTATTTTGTTTATTCTGAAAAATTAGCTTTATTCTTCCTACAAGATTCAATATTCATTATATTGAAATGAGGAAAGGATTTTTACTAACACCCTTTTAATTCGGGCGCTACATGTAGAGATATTAGGATTTTTTTGGAAGCAGGCACCTTCGCCGGGAATAGAACCGTGAACCTCTGGAATACCTGCCCACTGTGCAAACTATTACACCAGGAAGGCTCGTTAAGAAGGCGAGAGAAATACCTTATAAACATGTTGTTCAAAATAGTTCATACGTATATTCGTTCAGTCCTTTACATTAAAAGCAATTATTTGAATGTAGTGGATATGTGGACCAATCTGTAAATATTTGCTTCTGTACTGATCTCAACTAATAGTTCTCTCCGAAGGATGAGCAATGTTGTGAGAAACCTATTTCTCCTAATACAATAGATTTCTGTAGTATTGTTTATATTAACTTTAGCTTTGAAAATGTTCTTTCGTGTTGGACTTTAGCTGCTTAAAATAAATAGATAAATTTGTGAAGTTCATAAATCGTGTGTTTTGCTATAAAGTCTGCTTAAAGGCAAAAATATTTAGTATATACAATGGCAATGGACTAAAAGCTTAGTCGGAATAAACTATATGAATTGATACAATTAGCAGGTGTTTTTACCTCCTCCATCATTAAGAACTAAAGTAAAAGATTAACTTTGAATGCATTAGTTACTAAAACACAATTATAACAACATATAAATTAACATTAACCCTATAAGTCGCTAAACTATTATATACTCTAAAAACTGTTACTTTTTTATATTATTAAATACGTAAACATGCATCTTGAAATACATCCAGAGAATTAAATTAGCATGTAAATTAGTCCATTTATTTATCGATGTGTCTTCAGAGGGTCTACGGGATATGTGTTGTGACTTTAGCAACATTTTAAGAACGAATTCATGAGCCGGGCCGAATGGTTGTTGGGTACGTAATTTATTCGTAAAAACGGGAGAGTCGGTATTTCTAAATCGTTTTTTGCATGCTTAATAAAAGCTGATGAATATTATCATAAGATAAATGAACTATTTTATAAGATAACGTGTTTTAAAATAAATGAGCTTTTTATAAAAATAACATTATTATAATTTAAGTGAACTGTATTATAAGATGAATGAATTGTTTTGCAAATATTTTGTGAAACAACATATCGAGTAAACTAACATACCGCTTTTACAAATTATATGCAATGATTTCTTCTTTTCAGGAGACATCCGTGTCAATATGCATCTTGAGCTAATGACTATGCACACAATATGGTCCCGTGAGCATAACCGTTTGACTGACGAACTGCAAAAATTGAATCCTACTTGGTCCGATGAAAAATTGTTTCAAGAAGCCAGAAGAATTGCCATAGCTGAAATACAACTGATTACTTACCGAGAATTTTTGCCAGAGATACTTGGTAATTGTGCAGGAAAATCTAATATTGCATTTGTTAAAATACATTGCACTTCCAAAGAATCTTTCTTGCTCATATGCTATTTAACATATACAGAGGCTGTTCACACATTTTTTAGACGATGTATATTGTATTCACGAAACTAAATTACATAAAATTCTTGTGTTTTAAATGTTCTATTTGACATCCCTTATTCTGAACTATCTTTCGACACCGCAAATTCCAGGATAATAATGCCTTTTGAAGTGGAAAAAGAGGTATTCTATCCCATTCCTCCCAAACAGCTTTCCAGAGTCCTGTTAGGGTTTGGGGACAACGTTTGGATAATGCAGTGTTTAAAAGTCCGAAAGCACAAAAATCCATAGGTGACACATCGGGAGATTTAGTAGGGATATCGGTGAAGGGTATGGCCTTGATACCAGTTTTTTGTTCCATTTCTTTTAGGAAATTTACAGTGGATTTTGATGTGTGACTGCTAGCTTTGTCCTGATGGAGTCTCGCAGATGGATGGCACTGTGGATAAAGCGATGGTATTTCATTCAGAAAATGGGCTATAAAATATGTTCCTGATAGCATTATAATTAGTAGTTAATCTTGACATTTTTTTGCATTCTTTATTTTTAACTTTCCATTATAAGAAAAACCAGCAACAATCATGAATCCCTTAGAAAAACTTTCTTTCGATTCTTTGAACCATGTACTTAAATTTTTTTCTTCCCTTTTATGATAATAAATGGCTCTTTTCTTGTTACAATCATTTAAATACACCCATGCTTCATCTATTGTGACAATTGTTTTCCATTTTTCTTTGGATAAGTGTTTCTCATATAGAATTCTGCAGCGTGTCCTGCGTTGAGCGATATGCTTTGGAAGAAGACGATGCACATTGCGTTTTTTCGCTTTCTTAGGATTTAAATTAACGTTTATCATTTTGTTTACAGTGGACACCGAACATTTTAATGATTTTGTAACTGTCCTTTGACTAGGGGGATTTTCTTTTAACATTAAACAACGTACCTTTGCAATAGTCGAATATGTCCGTTTTTTCCTTGGATACTTATTTGGAATTTGTGTCTCACTTGAGGCTCCAATTTGACGTTTCTTTCCTTTCTTGTTGATGATATTACCTATTGACGCTTTAGATATCACAAAACCATGACCCTCACATAGTTCTTGGATAACTGAGTATGCATTTTTTTCTTCCGAAAGAGCATAAATGTAGCCTTCGAACCACTGCTTTATTAAATTCGCCATTTTGAATAAAAACAAAACTTTCAAGCCACAGACGATGATTTTGACTTTTAAAAACATAGTGCAATTGCAATTGCTTCTTTTGTAGCAATCGAATTTTTATTACCGCTTACCAAAATCGTCTAAAAAATGTGCGAACAGCCTGTGTATTACATTGAAAGAAAGGATGTTCTTTCACGTTTAAGTTTGCGAGATGAGGCACTTAAATGGATGCTTTATGACAGAATAAAAAGCAAATTTCTATTGGTGAAGAAACTGCCATTTAATTCTAATCTACTCATTATTGATTTCACGTGATCGCAATTAGTGTGGAATAGTATGGAATACGAAGCAAATTTCTCTCGGGATGAAATTACCATTTAATTCTAATCTATTGATTACTAATTCGACAAGCTGGCAATTAATCGCTGTCAGCCTTTTAGAAACGTAAATTCAAGATTAACTTTGTTTCTTATTTCGGATATTCTAATGGTCCATACTTTAAAATTAATTAAAAAAAGAGATATGCATCTTTATATGTATAGAAATCGTGGAATAAAACGAATTTAGCCTGTATTTTGCATAAATAGAAGAGATGAAAGTTTGTAAGACGGTTTAAGAAACATATATCAAATAAGAATTGAAAAGTCTGAAATATTTAAGAGATCTAAGAAGCGCCGGAACGTTTACATCGCCAAACGTTATTAATTAGTCTTAGGTTCAAATCCTTGCGAGCTGCCTGGCTGCAAGGGAGATCTCGAAGGATTTCTAATATGTAATGTGAATGCAAGCCAGTTTTCCTTAACACGCTCTTAAAATGCTCTCTTGTAGTAAGATGTATCAAGAATTATTTTCCCATAATCAATTAACCTGAGGTAAGATATTTATAAAGATGAATTTGAGGAATATGTCTGAGGTAAATGTTAGTATAAGTCTGTTTTATACTTCTGTTATAGCGATTTATTTAACTAGTGAAAAGATCTTCCAAAGAGTTTTCCAAACTAAAGACAGAATACGTTGCCATAAAATTGATCGTAAACAGAACAAAGCTGTTCAGCAAAGAAATATATCTATCTTTATCAGTAACAAATATAAAAATACGGTATTTTCGAACTCGATGCTAAAGATTCTTATCACCAGCTTAAATAATTTTTCTATCTATCATTCACAGATTTGTTTGATATGTGTTTCTAGTGATATTCTTTGTAATATATATATTACTGAAATCAGAAATGTAGCATTAAATTTCTGATTATCATCACTGCACACAGAATATTTTTAATTATGAAAATTTACAAATGATCAAAAACGAATCTAAGAACAACGTAATATTACTATTGAAAATTATTGAACTGTATTATTTACTAAGGTCGATATGCTTGTGAGCTAAAGCTAAATTCTAAATACTTAGTCTTTCCAGGTATCTAAATATTATTGACATCTCAGATTGTAAGTAGATTTTTTTGCAAAGGTTTCGATTTGAAATGTGAGTTTTTATTAAATTTTCCATCACCAAACGTTTACAAATTAATCCGAAATAGAAATCTTAAATCCTAATAGCACATATGAGACCAACCACATTTCCTTACATTTGACGCCCTCCAGATACGATGAGATATAAATTTTCATCAAAGTTTCATAATTTTAGCACATATCTGTCGTGAAAGTAAACCCCCAAACTATGAATTTAGTTTAGATCAGTCATCTTCATGTGGAACAATTTTATTTTCTTGAATCTGGCAGCACTGCCCATAGAAGCAGGTGACGAATCGCGAACCCAAATATACCTCTAACAAGTTTCACTGTATGTTGTGTCGTATGTTTAAAAATGTTTTACTATAGATTTATTATCAACTGAAACTTGTGAAGTGTGGGCCTAATAATAGCACCAACTAAAAGAAAGAAATAAAGAGCAAATTGTTGAAAATCATAAGGAGGCTAAGGAATCGAACAACTGTAGCAAGGGCTTACGATATAGTAGAGAAGATGTTAAGAGGTTGGAGAAAGAATGATGATTCTATTAAAAATGACAACGAATAAATATTCAATGGGAAGAGGAATAGCTTCGTGGCCAGATTTAGAAAATAACGTTGCAGTATGGGTATAAGAACAGAGTATTGTTATGTTGTTACAAAAAATGTAATTAGAGAATATGCATTGAAGGGCACGGGCCAGCCCAGATCAAAGTAAAGAATTCAAAGCAACAGTGGTAGGTGAAATTTTTATACAAGCAATACATCAAGAGAATTCGGAAAATGCCTGTAATGCAAATTACAAGCTGATTTCTCGTTATGATTGCCCCATTTACAAACTGCAGGTTTTTATTAATTATACCGTTTCTTCTAGCTTTTAGTATTTCATTACCGGCTTCAGTTAGTCTTAAGTAATTGTATGAAAATAAATATAATATATGCCAGTCATGTATTACATTATTGCTAATTTATTAAACATTCACTGATCATATATTGTAGGAAATAAAGAGATGGAAAAGCACAATTTACAAATAAAAGAAAACGAACCGTTTGATGGATATGATGAAACTGTTGATGCAGGTATATATAATGTATTCTCAACAGCTGCTTTCAGATTCGGGCATACCCTTGTTCAAGTAAGTTTTATTTATTTTCCCATTTAGGATCCTCTTTAAGATTATTATTACCCCAAATTCAAACTTCGCTAACAAATTTCTTCTCTTTTGCTTTTATCAAATCAAACGAAGTTATTTTTTCTTTAAGTAGATTGGGAAGCACTGTAAGAATTTATCACATTATATTTTGAAAATCGATGCATATGAAACATTCACTCAGTTTCTCACCTACGTTCACATCTGAAATGATTGAAATTGGTTACCGCAGAACTAACTATAAAAATTGTGTAAGGTTTTGGCAATGTTAAGGCAACTCGATTTGAATTGAATTCAAACTTAAATTTTTGCTTTCGAAGCAAGTGGTTTTAGTTAGTTAATTTGCTGAAAATATATATTTCTGATTTCCCATTAAAAAGGTATAGGTTTAGTTAAATCTAGACACCAGGAGGGAAGTGTTGCAATAAAGTTACAACAAGAGTACACTATTCCTGTGTATACTTTTACAAATATAAATAGCATAAAACATAGAGTCAGTTGCTTAATTACATGTTAGCAAAGATTTTGAGAGTCCAAGTTAAAGAAAGTATTGAATCGCACCACCATATTTTAAGGGGTGTTGGAACCCCAAAATCTTCAAAAAATTGTGATTTCGGATTTTTGCATTTTCAAATTCTCTACACTTTTATCCTTCTAAAAACACCATTATTTAATCTCTATGAAAATTAGAACTGTAAAAACATCTAGTTTTAATTTGTCATCTACTGCTTTGATCAATGAGGATTTTTACATAAAAAAGCGTTTTTCTCCAAACGTGACTTTTTTATACTCGATGTACCTTTTCTCAGGAACTACTGCTCACAGGTATCTAAAGTTTTTATGGCTTATTTATCAGGTTCTCTAATATTTACTGAAATGAGCATTTTGTAATAAACTTAGGAAAAAAAATTTAATTTTTTGTGTGAGAAAAGTACTAAATTTTACTATGCCTAACAAAATATTCTGTAATTTACTCTTAAATTCAAAATGCTTCAAAATCTCATTTCAGTATAATCAAATAGGTATACTTTAATTACAGAAAAAATTTCAAACTTGTATCTACAGCAGATTTTGAGAAAAGGTACATTGAAAATGGCCAGTTTAACATTGTCGGTATAGGGGTTTCTGATACCCCTTAAAATCTAAAATAACACTAAAAATAACGATATGATAAATGCATAGGTCATGCAAAATCCTACGCGGAAGGATGACTTCATGGAAGACTACAGAAATTGTCTCGAATTCATAGTACACTTAAGGAAAGCCACAAAACTCCTAAGATGACAATCTCTTCGACAGGATTCAAACACGGCTCTAACTGACAGCCTTGCCCACTAGAGATTGCACGGTAAAAACCTCTGAACACTCATAGTTCGGGCCGATGTGCGAGTCCAAGCGAATATGCTGATTTGCATAGACGTTTTCTTGTTTTTCCTCATGTAAGTACGAGCCAGATATCTTTAAAAAGTGCTCCATGGGGCATCCTTTCCTTTTCGTATGGTATTCTAATAGCGGATCTCGTTATAAACAAACAACTAACATTGTAAGGAGTCATTGGCTTTTCAAAAACTTTATTAACGTCATTAAAATTGTATTAGTCACTGCTGTCACTGTAAATTGTATTAGTCACTGTAAATTCAGTTTGACCATGCATTTATCGCATTTCCCGCTATTAGTCAGTGAGATTTCCAAAATTTGAATGGTACATCTAATGCTTTTAGAAGTCTTCCTCCAGCTGGACGAATCCTAGATAGTCCTTTTCAATAATTAGTTCTTCTGATGTTTCGGAAATCTGATAATTGGGCAATAGATGTCGTCTGTCTATTAAAAATTTCTTATAAAACTCCCCATGTAACTATATTTACGAAACGACATGCAACAGTAACAATTTATTCGAAAGGGGAGAAACCTTCCTGTCCACATACCAGAAGGCTTTAACTGATTTTCGTAAAGAACGGAAAATCAAAACCGAGGCACATTTCGAAGGTACACGGAATAGCAACTTCTTCACTGGACTAGGGGGCTCATACACCTTAAACCCCTTATGATCTTCGAATATGTGACTGTTGCAAGAATTGGAATATTTTATTTATTTTAAAAGCAATTACTTCCAACGTTTTACAGCTGACTACATAATATAGCTGCTTTGGAAACTAGTAACCATAAATCTTATGTTGCCACAAATATTTTTGTAATTTAATCCGCTTTGTGACAAAATTTTTCGCCATGTTTCCACCTTGCGGGCATGATATTTTTAAAATGGTTAGTGGTGCATACTTGAAATTGGATGGAATTCTTTATATGGGCACTATTTTCTGACTGAACCAAAAATCTGATGAATATTTTAATATTAAAAAATTTTATGCACGAAAACATTACAGATTTTTTTAATAAAATACATTTCATAAGTTCAACTCCAAATAAATAACAATTTAACAGGAAATTCTTAGAATTTTGGGTTCACAGTACTTTCCAAATCTTTTAAAAACGACATATTAAATATGGAATTAAATTATGCAACAGAATGGCTTAAAATGTGCGCACAGCAAGGTGGAAACATGACGAAAACGTTTGTCACAAAACGGATTAAATTATAAAAATATTTGTGGAAACACAAAGTTTCTGATTACTTTTTCAGAAAACTACTATATTATGTAGTCAGCTGTAAAAGGTTGGAACTAATTGCTTTTATAATAAATAAGTAATCCTAATTCCTACAACAGTCACATATTTGAAGATCTTATGGGTTTTAAGGTGTATGAGTCCCCTTAACAGAAAATACGGTTATCACAGCGTTCGATAAGGGAGACGTTTAAATTACTATTCAGGGAACATGGATTTGATTATTATTTAACACAAGAAATGTGTACTTAACAAGAAATAACGAGAGAATTGACAAAGCAAAACTCAGATGGAACTTAATCCGATAGAAAATTAAAAAATAAATTATAATATAACAGTTTATTTGGATAGATCTTTCTTGGCATGCTAAAAAGCAATGAAAAAAATTATTATCCTTTATTTACTCGTATGTGAGTCTTATTTATGTTTCTTTTAAATAATCTTCAAATCTGATTACTTTACTTAGAGTATCTTGGAGTTCAGAGGGCCAGACCATAAATTGAGAAGCAAAATTCCTTTACATAAAACTTATATGAATCCAAGCATTCTCTACAAATGTGGATTGGATCATGTTACGCTGGGTATGGCTTCTCAAAGAACGCATCAAGTAGAGCCTTATACTACGACAGAGGTAAATTAATAAAACTTTCAAAACTAATTTATATTTTTTACCATTTAACGCAGTAGGGGTGTTTTATTAACGTAATTTTATGAAGATAAATTTTTATGTTGTTATATCATAAACATGTTAGCAGGTTATTCCGGTACAGGTCAGTTCGACGCCAACGTTTCGACGCCAATGGTTCGACATCAGCGTTTCGACGCGTGGTCAACGAGATCGTTTCGTCAACGAGATCGTCAGTTCGACGCCATACTTTTTTTGCTTTTGTTAGACGCCATACTTTTCGTATTTTTATTTTTAGAATAAGTTTGCATCATCATTCAAATAAATTTGGTGTCATTATCATTTGGTGTTTCACACCCCACATTGTGGGAATTCATAGATGGTCTCAGGCGTTTTCAAAAATCAATTGATCAATGTTATGAACAATTTGTACGTGGAGATGAACCACCGCACAAGCAGAATAGGTATCTGCGAGCTGATATGAGAATTAAAGTAATAGTTGAAGATTTTGAAAATCGAGAAATAATGGAATACCTGAAAGGTGTGGCGCATAATTTTGCAATGGATTAGTATAATAACAGTTCTGTGATGTAATCTTATTTATCTGCAATCTTATTTATCTGTAATTATATTTGTCTGCAATATAATATAACTACTTTGTAACTATATGTTTATTTACCATTTGTGTATTTTGCCTTTTTGATGCTGTTTTGTGAAATAAATAAATTTAAAAAAAAAAAGAAAAAAACCTCCCACATGTCCGAAGGCCTTGGCGAGGGGGCTTCTCCCTAATCTGGAACACAAACAAAAATCTAGAACACTTTCACACATATATTTATTTCAAATATGCATGCAAACAATCGCTAATTCAATAAATAAAAATCAGTCATATTACTTATTTATATTACTTCATATTTATTCTAAAAATAAATAAAAATACGAAAAAAAATTATGCCCTCGAACTACCCCTGCGTCGAAACGTACGGTGTGGAACTACCCCGGTGTCGAAACTTTGGCGTCGAACCGTCGGCGTCGAACGACCTGCTTCGGGTTATCCCCCCTTTTTTTTGGAAGCATAACATTGTAGATATAAAATAGTAATTTCACATATATTAGCGATGATAAAATAAAATGAATTTTGATTTCACAAGGTTGCGGAGCAACGGCAATTTGTTGATAATAATATCTATTACTTGTATAAACATATTCATTATTTCCAGGTTCGAGGAAGATTGTTACAGCATTACTTTGAGAATCATGGTCATGATTTAACTGCAATGTCGATTCAGAGAGGAAGAGATCACGGTTTACCTTCTTATACAAAATGGCGCAAATATTGTGGTTTATCAGAGGTAAACACATGGGAAGATCTTTATGAAATTATGACTAAGAATCGAGTTGATGACCTGAGAGAAATGTACATGTAAGTGAAGCGTATAGGGTAAAAATTCTATATTTTCAAACTTTTTACAAATTTATATTCTTAACTGACCATACAATCATGTTTTATGTGAGAACATTTGTTTAGAGCATGCGCACAAATTTACGACATCAAATGTATGTAAACAACTAGTTATATCTCATGGCATTTTGTTGTCAGTAAAATATAATTCAAATAGCCGAACTTTTCCCTCCTTAAAATTTCCTTCCAGTAATATAATAAAAGCTTATTTTTAATTTCAAATGCGAGAACGAATATGTTGGTTCTATGCAATGCTATCAGTACTAAAGACTGAAGCTTTATAAGTAAATTCTTTCAAGAGTCGAATGAGATATAATCCTGCCTTTTATATTATTGATATTAAATCGGAATATGACTTATAAATTGCTTCTCTTTCATTTTCCCTTTACTATATAGTGTCAGTGGTTTGACATTCTGTCATATTGCTTATAACATATTCTATGAATAATTTTTGTCCTTCTAGTTTAAGATAATTATCATTACATTACTATAATACATTGCAAAGTATATTTAATTTAGGTCTAAATAATATTTAAGAGGGAAATATTTGACACAAATTTATAGCCATACGATGTATTTAAATAGTAAATTCAAAATTTATCAAATAATTTAAGTTGTGATTTATTTTGAAATTTCAAAAATGAGAGAGATATATGGATGTCATATATTCAATAAATATAATACGTTTGCTAGCTAAATTACTGTGATATACAATATTCTTTATATAGAATATACTAAAAATTGCTCTCAGTTTTAAGATTTTTAGCATTCTAATTTATCCAATAAATTTTGTGATAGTATTCTGGTGATATTTAAATTGTAAAAATGGTATGTTTAACATTCAGGTCTGTTGAGGACATCGATCTCATTCCTGGGGCATTAGGAGAACATCATGAGAAGGGATCATTACTTGGCCCTACTTATCTTTGTCTCATTAGCAAGCAATTCCAGAACCTTCGAAGAGGAGACCGCTTCTGGTTCGAAAATCAGAAACAAGCTGGATCATTTACGAAAGGTTAGCTGTAAGCTTATCTTTATTTTAACTTAATATGTAAGTTCTGAACATAGTGGAGGCCAGGCATGTAGTACTGTCACATAAAGTTTAAATAAGCTTGAAGAAATTAAAGCAAAATTTGTAAATATTATTCATTCATATAATTACTATTATTGTTTAACATAAACAGAAACAATAGTTTTGTTTATTTCTCTTTGCTTCCTTGTACGAAGTAAAAAGGAACTATTGTAATCGCGAAAAATTTCAGGCAGCATATTTCAACGAAAATATCCATTTTGACCACTATCGAATGCAATTAGACGATGTTTTTGCGTGATATCTGTACGTAAGGACAGAATAAAAGACTCGTTTCCTCCAAAAAATTATAAAACTGCTTTAAAATGAATTCTGAAGAGAATTTTTCGTGGCGTCTGTACGAACGTATGTACGTACGTAAATACGTATCTCGCATAACTCAAAATCGAGTAGCCTCAGAACGTTGAAATTTTGTATATACGACTGCTATAATATGTAGATGTGCACCTCGTATTTTGGTTGCAATCGGCCGCACCAAACGTATATAAATATTTATATATATATATCCACTCTGTTACCCGGCTCAGTGATCTCAGTTTCTTTACTCTTATATGTTTGTAAATTGTACATTATTTTGCTTTAAAAATGCTTGAATTATGTTGTTTTTATCTTCCGGTTAAGGTTTTTATGCCTTTAGTAAATCTGTGTGCAATAGTTTTAGAATTATCAACAAATTTAAAGTTGTTTAAGTGCCGCTAAGCCTTTTTTTTTTACTGCGGCCATTGATTGTTTACATTTGAAACAGCAGACTAGTGGATTTGTTGCCAATCTAGAGAAACTTAGCTTCGCAACAACAAAGATAACGCCTTCATTTATTATTGCCAATTAAATCATGCTGAATCCTTTCTGGAATTTTTTCGAGGAAATAAGTGTTTAAGATTTACTTCGTAATTTTTAATATAGATATTTTGACTTTTATGTATTTTTCCTTCTCGCGAAGTCAGAACTGAATTAATTGAATGAAAAATACTCAATCGTCTGTGTAAAACTGTTTTTTTTTGTTTTGTTTGCTTAATTTCTTTTATACATCGTTCTAGCTTTATTATAGTATTTAAATAGAACATGTGGCAACTATTAGATAATTCTATTCTTTAAATGATATAAATTTTGTGCATTATGAGTTATAATATGAACGAAATATAATACTGTTATGTCAATCTACCGCCAGAGTGTCGCTATGTTAAACAAATACTAGAGTGAATTTTAAAGAATGCAGTTTATGCGCTGTCTACGAAGTAGATTTAATTCAATCCAATAAATTTAAATGAAATGCAAGACAAAATGCGTATAATTTAATATTCCGTACAAGGAAGTCATGTGGTGTACACATCAGATTTTTAATGAATAGTTATACGTAGAAGATCTGTATATATAAGTTAACTATATGTGACTAGTTTGGTGCTCTTTAGAATTCAGTTAGATTACGCATAGAAGGCCATGGTGTTAAGATTTGAGTAAGTTCGTGTTTTTCAATTGTTGTTTTAAATAGATTTTCAGTTTTCGACTACTTAAGGCTCAGATTTGACTTTTTTACTTATAGAAATCTCTATATGTATTTTTTCATTTTCTTGGTATTAAACGTTTAGTTTCCATAATCAGGGATCTCCCAAATTTTTAGTTTTGTTTAAATGACTCTACTTGTACTTGCTTTTAAATTTCAGATTAGCATATATTGGTTTTTGACCAATTTTGTTTTTGAATTTCAATGTACATAATGTAAAATTCAATGGTTTTCTAATTGTTATTTTTGCACAATATTATGTTTTACTCTTTTTCCGAAGTGTTTCGGAAATGTGTAGAGAAAGTTCTAGTACATTTGAGATTCGAGCTTTCGGTTTTATATGAAGTCTTTAATAAAAATTTGATGAAATCGTTTTACGGTTTTTGATCTCAAATGGTCCAGAAAAACGAAACATATTTTCGAAACACAGTAATCGACTTTTATGAAGCTTTGATTCCTTCTTCCCTGATGAGTTCTGAACTGGAGTTTCAATGAAAGGAGATTAATTTTTGATTGTATATTATTTTCCCTTTCGCATTTTTATTTTTCGAGATTGTTCTACCATGAATTCTTTCTTTAATTGGATTAGTTTTGATATTGTGTTATACCTCTTATGCACGGTTGCAATGATTTTGTTATAGAGGACTTGCCTTGTTTTTATTCCAATTTAATAATAACTTTAGACGCTTTAAGTTTAATTTAACTATATATAGAAATTTAAAAAAAAACTTTAAAAAATTAAAATAGAGTGTATGAAACCCGATAGGTAAAAACGCTTTTCTCAAATTGCACGCAAAATAATTGGTTTATTTGAGTTAAATTTGAAATTCCAAAAATTCAAACGCTAAAAACTTTGTTGTTCAACATACAGAGAATTTGTATATTTTGGCAATTTTCAGCAAGATAATTCATTGAAAATTACAAATTATGCTTCCAAGCAAAACAACATGAATTTTTAATGTGGAAACATACATGCACGTCTGGGAGGCATATTTAGGGAAAGTGTCGTTAAAAACAGAAGAGGCACTTTTAGCTCTTCATTCGTATACCCACTTAGTGATTTTGTTGTGGTCTTTTGCAACATTCTGTGAAATTCAGAAGAAAGGTGAAATGGGCAATCAACACCGTTTGGAGTTTGTAATGAAATGAAGAATCGTCGAGAGACTAGACACAGGACACTATTATATATTTGTAAATTGTACATTTTTTGCTTTAAAAATGATTGAATTATGTTGTTTTTATCTTCCGGTTAAGGTTTTTATGCCTTTAATAAATCTGTGTGCAATAGTTTTAGAATTATCAACAATTTTAAAGTTGTTTAAGTGCCGCTAAGCCTTTTTTTACGGCGGCCATTGATTGTTTACATTTGAAACAGCAGAATAGTGGATTTGTTGCCAATCCAGAGAAACTTAGCTTCGCAACAACAAAGATAACGCCTTCATTTATTATTGCCAATTAAATCATGCTGAATCCTTTCTGGAATTTTCTGGAAAGCGCACTAGAACATAGTATCCAGCATCATGTTCAATTTACGGAAATGATTTAATGATACGTAATTCTTAGAGAAAAAGCCTGACCAAGTCATTCAATAGCTAAGACAGAAATTAAAGATCAATATTTTTCTACTTCAAGGTGTGGTGTATTTAATTATTTAATTATGGCAAAGCACACTAGGGCTATCTGCCTAAGGGGAGGGATGCCTTCGTGGAGGCCTTTCTAAGGTAAACTGGCTCGTATACACGTTACACATGGGGAAAATCACGAAACCACCCATGCAGCCAGCCCGTTCGACGGGATTCGAACCTCGGACGGAACTACCAGTGTTCAGCGACTTTACCGCTCGGCCGCTGGTGGGCTTTTTCTACTTCAAGAAAGCATATGAAGAGTGCAACGATTTTTCAGCTCTCTTATGTCGTGTTACATTCAGAAGTGCTATGTAGTCGCGTTTTTGTAGTCTTCCTTTGAAACAAAAGATGGTACCAGATCTTCCATGGTCTACGCATCATAATTTTATATTCTCGTACGCGGAATCGAATCTTCTCAATTATGTGAAATGTTTATTATATAAAGTGTAATAATATTCTTAAAATAGTTTAATAACTTATTATTACCTCGCCCAATTTATCTGGGTAACTAACAATATGAAGAATGGTCGTTGTCATCTTTTTCTCCCTTAGATGAGAAGCCACGAATGCAACAGACGTTGACAAACTGGCAATTGACGTTAACGTTAGCAAATAGAGAGACAAGTTTGAATAGTGTCAACATTATCAGACGTTCTGCAGTAAAACGGTGATAGATACCAAAGTGCCTGGCTTAATGCCCTACCCCTCATCGAAAGAACAGTAGAAGTAGCGAAATCATTCGTCGAGTGACTTAAAGATGATTTTTAAAATTTTGTAGCATAAGCTAATAATGGATAAAATAAATGTAATGGTGGAGATATCGCGTCACAGTTGTTGAGGGGATTTAATTGGCGCAAAAATATATGAATAATGTTAATTGATATAAATATGTATCAGAATATTTGATAAAACGGAGTGGTACGTTTATTCTTCCAACTAAGAGAAACATTACACAAAAGAACAATCTAACAATTTAGTACAAATATAACGGCAATTAATTTACTCATTTACATATTTATGTTTACAATTCTTTAACTGGATCTGTTCCTAAATAAACACATATCTTAGCTAAAAAAACCATTCATTTTTTGGGTTAAATATATTTTCTGAAGTTCCCCAATAACACATCAAAGTCATAATAAACATACAAATAAAAGCTTTATCCTAAACTCCTGAATAAATATTTACCATTCAAATGAAATTCAGATTTACATAATATAATTTCTTGATCATCCTCATGGTCAAGAAACAAAACAAATTTAGCGATGCAGTGCGATAACGTTCCAAGATACAGACTGCAAATGTTTGGACACATGAAACCTGTCCCAAACGCAGTCACTCATAGTACATAACACAGTTTGATACTGTTCGTAGAGTGGAGCCGCTTTCTCTCTTACGTTAAATATCAGTTAGTAACAGTCTCTTTATTGTACGCTGGAAAATAGAAGCCGATATGTTTATCAGTTCGTAACTGTCTTTTTAAGCTTCGGCAACTGGAACACCCCCCGAGAACATCGCATAGCTCGTCGCATCTTCTTCTCCAGATGTTTTATTATTTCTGGTGTCTATGCTACATCACACACGTATCCATTTCATACCGCTGGTCATCTTCCTCGAGTTCGAGACTGCTTAGAAAGTTTTATTCTATCTCATATATGCTCGAGGGTGCTCATCGCACTACTTTGCTTTCTCTTCTTCATTGTTATGGCCTTTTTTTTTCTAGATATTGAAAAACGAGTTCTTTCTCCGTCTCAGGATAAGCGTGCGTTTCTGCAATTTTTCAGTTAACTTTTCATCAGCATGAAACCAGTACCAAGATAATCAAATACAGCCAAGCCTGATGAAAGCCCTGTCTCCTTTAACGAAATCCAACATTTTTTCACCTCCTAGCCTCCAGTTTCGCTCAGCATTCAACTCAAAATTAGTAGTTGAAGAAAACCTCTCCGTCCACCTTCAACAAAATCTATTCCTTTTTTTTTTCATTTTTGCTAACTCGGCATCCAATTCAAGCACGAACAGCTGAAGCAAAACTCTCTGAGCGCCCCTTTCAACCAAATCTCCCCACTTTTAAATCCTGGCTTTATTATTAATCATACAGTAACGACCGATGCAAGCATGCTTTCATTTCAAATTAATTTGTGAATCGCAGTCTGCGACGACCTTCTCCCAGCTAGGGTACCATCCTCTTCACGGGAGAAAAAAATCAAAAAAGTCACGTCATAACAACGAATGGTGCCTAAATTCGAGTCAAGGCTTATTGTAAAAAGGTTGTTGCCTAGACATAAACAATCGTTCGCTTCAGGCCACACAGAACGCCAAAAGAAGTCTTTATCGAAACGCCATTTCAAGCAGACCGCCCCATGGCCAAGTTCTTACTAGGGAAAGAGAAAAGAATTTCACTGTGTGCACTACGTACATGTATGGAAAGCGAAAACAGACCTTTATTCTTTTCCTCTTACGCATTTCCGAAGCCTGCATCACAGCCCCCCCCCACACATTTTGCCGACCGATTTCTTGTCAAGGAATCGACAGTTCGGAAAACTCCTGAGACCAGAATTACTGAATAACACAATTTTTTTTTTTTCATTTTTAAATTTCGAAGTCATTAAAAGAAAAGATCTGAAAGCTTTCAGATTTTACATTATGACCAAAAGGGTGTTCTTTCATTTACATAAACATATACATTTCGAGTGCATTTGTGCTAAAAATAATTAGGAACAGCATATCTTTGGAACTTCGAATAGATAGTCTCGCGCGATGGAGATAAAAATATATTTTTCTTCTGTTCAGTGTTGCCATTGCTCGCTTTGAAGTCGTTGAATTTGTTAATGAAAAAGCTGTTAAACGTTTATGGAATAGACAATAAAATATTTTACAAATTACAAATGTGGTCTTTCAGGTGCTCGTATTCAGGTGGAGAACGGTGTTACTCAAAATTTGATGGCTCTAGGTACCGTTGCTTTTTCACTATGCGAGAAACATGCATACATTTATGCAGATTCTTCATTATTTAATTTTTTAAATATAATACAGAGAGATAATATTTAGTGGCCACAATTTGAAAAGTGATAAAACGCTTTTAGGGATTCAGCGCAAAATGCCATTTCGACGCTAACAGCCTTTCTGGATTAACGCGCCTTTGGTCTAATAACTTAATTAAAAGTTTAAAAGTTGTGTGTTACAGGCGAAAACATCGCGGACCGAAACAAGAAAGGGGAAAGAATTGTCTTACGAAATACCGTGGGAGGAAAGAAAGCAAAGAGGAAGCAGAGCAGTTCTAAAGCATAAAACATAGAAAAATAAAGGACTTGCAAAGATCATTTCAAGGCAAAGAAAATAAGACCATGCGTATGTAATTTTTTTAAAACTTTAATAACAATTTATCAAAAATTGACACTCATTTGGGTTTGCTAATGTTTTCTAAATTGCTATTAAAATTTTTAAGATTGCATATGTATGGCATGAGCAATATAACACAGACATTGCATTTAATATATATATTTCATTGCATCATATATGTATATTGTACATTCATTGCATTTTGCATTGTATTTCGTACAATATATATATATATATATACTTAAGGGGACTCATACGCCTTAAAACCCATAAGATCTTTGAATATGTGACTTGTGCCAGAATTGAGATAAGTCATTTATTTTAAAAGCAATTGCTTCCAACCTTTTACAGCTGACTACATAATATAGCTGCTTTCTGAAATAGGAATCAGAAGTTTTGTGTTGTCGCAAATATTTTTATAATTTAATCCGCTTTGTGACAAAATTTTTCGTCATGTTTCCACCTTGCGCGCACAGTTCAAAACATTATTTTGCATATTTAAATTCCATATTTAATATATAGCTTTTATAACATTTGGAAACGACTGTAAACCTAAAATTCTAAAAATATTAGGTTAAACTTTTATTTTATTTGGAGTTGAGTTTATAAAATGCATTTTATTAAAAAAATCTGTAATGTTTTCGTCCATAAAATTTTTTAATATTAAAATATTCATCAGATTTTTGGTTCAGTTAGAAAATAATACCCATATAAAGAATTCCATCCAATTTCAAGTATGTATCATTACCCATTTTTAAAATATCATGCGCGCAAGGTGGAAACATGGCGAAATATTTTATCACAAAGCGGATTAAATTACAAAAATATTTGAGGCAACACAAACTTTCTGGTTACTAGTTTCCAAAGCAGCTATATTATGTATTCAGCTGTAAAATGTTGGAAGTAATTGCTTTTAAAATAAATAAAATATCCCAATTCTTGCAACAGTCACATATTCGAAGATCATGAAGGGTTTAAGGTGTATGAGCCCCCTTAAGATAAATAGCATGTAAAATTTACTAATACTAATTTTAATTTTTTAATATCGCTGTACATCTCCTGTTTTATTCGATTATTTCTTCTTTCCATTCTTGAAAGAAAATAAATCTCTCTCTCCTCCATAGAAGTTTTATAAACGAAAGAGGTGAAATGCGATCACATTTCAATTATTGACGATTGCGCAGAGGCAGATTAAATCTTCTTTTTATCTCAATAAACAATTTTCGACCGCAAATAAACTGACATGCTAACTTTGTCTTTCAACAATTACAATTTTGATATCGTTACAATAGAAATAAAGCAGCGAGGCACTGTCTTAGCGAGGGCAGAGGTAGAAGCAAAGTGCGCAGTTACACAGTACGGTGGATTAAGAAGATAAAGTTTTCGATTTAAGTCCAGAATTAGCTATGACATCATCATTACGTGAAAATTATGTGATAGGATTAATATAGAAATGACGCAGTCCAGAAAAAGTTATTAACATTCTTAGGATAGAGAGGGAAACTACCCAAATTCATATCAGGAATTAAGGGACTGTTGCTAATTAGAATTGTAATTTATATTTGTAAGTTTTTATCTTACATATTGATATAAATATAGATTTAGATGTAGATAGCTAGCTTTGTTAATTATGTATTATGATGAAAACATTAATTTTTTACGCGTAAACTTTATCCCTAGAGCAACTGAAAGAAATTTACAAAACCAGTTTTGCTAGAGTACTTTGTGATACATCAGATGCACTGATGACAATTCAGAAGTTTCCATTCCTTGTGACTTCCGATAGGTAAGTATTCTATAGAAAGATAGGTATTCTATTCCTTTAGGTAAGTATTCTATAGTTTTCAAAAAGGACTGAAAATATAAATTGTAATTCCATTATTATATACTAGAAAGCCCGGCGGTCATACGAAATGACCGCTGTTCTAGATATTATAAATTGTAATTAAAATGATTTGTGCAAAGATGTCTGCTAATTTAAACTGAATTACCCAGGGCAGGCAGCGAGGACGTCCCTTTGCTTATTGCCCACGGGGTTTCCCCTTCTACTTGCTTAATTGCTTAAAGTAAAGTACAATGAAGGAAACCACTGGCGGTACATTTCTTAACAGCCCACCACTATCTCAGTCAATAAAGGTGATTTAAATAATGAAATATTAATTCACATTTCAAAGATCTCTTAACATTTCTTGTGTAGATCTTTCCATCATTTTTAAGCTCGCCTTGCAGAGGACCATCCATTATTTTTAATTTTACGTCCTTTCTTTCACGAATTCCTGAACAGGCAACATAAAGTTGACCGTGTCCAAATGCAGGCTCAGGTAAAAAAATGCCAACGCGCTTAAGCGTTTGGCCCTGAGACTTATGGATGGTCAGCAAAGGCAAGTTATACAGGAAATTGTCTACGTCTCAATTGAAACGGCAACCCTGTGCCGTGCAACTTCACCCCATTGGCTAGTACAGTTTCGGAAGCAACCAATAAACTATCGACGACAAACAGACACTTAAGTCGCATACATATATATATATATATGGTGTGAAGTAACATCATCTCCTCCGAAACGGCTGGCTCCCGGGCTTTGCGAAGCACAACGTTTGGATTCCTCAGGTCCGTGGCCCGCCATTTTGACCTTTTGCGTCTTCGTGGGACCTTAATTAGCCGAAATATTAATTAAAAACTAATTTTCCCCTACTTTTTCACTTTCTTTCTTGGGTTTTCCCATTAGAGGAATTTGGCTACGTGCCAAATTCTTTTTTCTCGAATATCTTCGTAACGGCACAGAGTTGAAATTCGAGACGCGTATCCTGGGATTCCAAAAAATTCTCCGAATCCACGAATCCACCGATACCGTTCTCATCTTCGTACGATCGGTCGAGATATTAATTAAAATCTGCGGAAACTTTAATTTGCGCGCTCATTTTTCCGAGTGGCAACAATAAACTATCGGCGACACACGCTTTAGCCGCTTATATATATGAAGATTATAACGCTTGAAGAGCTTTTTCTAACTAATTAAATACCTGTAGCAAACACTCATTCCTCAAATGTTAACTTCTTAAAGGTGAGGCACGAGAATAACTTAAAGATGGGGCGTGTTTATGCCCTTTAGCTTAAACCAATTGGGAAAGCAAAGAGCTGACAAGAAAAGAAAATCTGAAATTTATTTTACTTCAATACCTGTGAATTCCAAATTAAAATAACTCGAAACAAAATCTTAGTTTTTTCGTCTTTTAGCAAATGGTTTGAACTTACAATGCAACTGAATACAGTACCAACGTGCTTAGTCATGGTCAAAACAGCTAGGTCAGACAATCTGATTTAAAATACAGCTAACTCACCAGCCTTAACTAATTCCGGCAATACGATTCTTTCTCTTTCTAAACTGCACCACTTGTTAATAAAATATGCTTAAATATTTGGATATATCGAACAACACAACGAGACATGGTGGTGGAAAGGTGCAAAAACAAACTTTTATGTAATAGTGAAATTCAAAGGAAATGTCACAATTTAATTATTCCGCGACCTGAAAAGACATTCACGATTGTGTCAGAAAACAAATTCATATTTTCGATTCCGAAATTACGTATAACACACACTAATGAAGAGAATTTCTTTTTCATTTTACATTTTCAATACTTTTAGCTCTTACCTCCTTTGTAATCAATAAATATAATCATTTATGATTATTTTAATTTCCATTATTAGTATTTGACAGTTCTATTCAGCTATATTATCACGAGTTGTGGCTTTTATTGTAGTAATACAAGAAAGTGCTTTGGTATTCAAAATTATGGTTAAATAAAAATGTTATTTTAACCTTCTTACGACTTTATCGATTTTTTTTTATCAGACATAGCGATAATTCAATCGCTTGAATCTTGTTAGGGTTTCCAACTAATGAACATTTACCATATCAAGTGAAACTTCACAATTCTTACTTTAAGAGGACTCATACACCTTAAAACTCATAAGATCTTCAAATATGTGACTGTTGCAAGAATTGGGATAACTTATTTATTTTAAAAGCAATTACTTCCAACTTTTTACAGCTGAGTACATAATATAGTTGCTTTCTGAAAAAAATAATCAGAAAGTTTGTGTTGCCACAAATACGTTTATAATTTAATCCGCTTTGTGACAAATTGTTTCGTCATGTTTCCACCTTGCGTGCACAGTTTAAAACATTCTAGTGCATAATTAAATTCCATATTTAATATAAAGCTTTTATAACATTTGGAAACTACTGTGAACCAAAATTTCTAAAAATTTCATGTTAAATTTTTATTTTATTTGGAGTTGAGTTCATAAAATGTATTTTATTAAAAAAATCTGTAATATTTTCTTGCATAAATTTTTTAAATTTTTAAATATTCATCAGACTTTTCGTTTAGTTAGAAAATAGTGTCCATATAAAGAATTCCATCGAATTTCAAGTATGTACCATTAGTCATTTTTAAAATATCATGCGCGCAAGATGGAAACGTGACGAAAATTTTGTCAAGAATCGGATTATATTACAAAAATATTTGTGGCAACACAAACTTTCTTGTTATTAGTTTCCAAAGTAGGTATATCATGTAGTCAGCTGTAAAAAGTTGGAAATAATTCCTTTTAAAATAAATAAAATATCCCAATTCTTGCAACAGTCACATATTCGAAGATCATAAGGGGTTTATAAGGTGCATGAACCCCCTTAATTCTGAGGATACCTATCAGATTGTTTACAAAGACGTGAAGCTGGCAAAGTGTTGTACATCTTACCATACGCTAAGGTATTCTCTTGAAATATATCTAGAATCACTGTACAGTAATTTACTGGATACCTCTCACAAGAGTGCTCCAGACAAGAATGGTTATATCGATATCAACTATTTTAAATATCGGTACTTGATATACACTGTTAATAACAAAATGTCTCAAAATTAGGGAGATAATTTTTGAGAATATTTTTAACATCAAAAATAAAAGAAATTGTTTCCTTTTGCATTTTTTAGTATAATTTTTAGAATTTTATCTTTTAAATATATATTTTTTTAATTTTGTAGTTCTTTTATGTGATATTTGTAAACTAACAAGCCCAGCTAGTGAAATATTCACATACTTTAAAACAATAAATGTAAATATCCGTATATTAACGTGCAAAATGCATGAAGATATGGGTAATAATTATCTTTTTACTGGCTTTTTTTTACCCAATATTCAGTTTATAATTCTCTTAAGAGGGCATCTTTTGCTTTGCAATTACTCGATAACTTTTACGGAATGTTTTAGTAAACAGCATCAGTCCAAAAACTAATCCTATAATTTGATTTTTACTATTGTAAGGGATGGTAACTTCATTCTAAACGCAATATATTAGCATATACAGCAGGTGAATGCACATGCAGCAGCTGTATAGCTGAAAGCTCAAATGACAGTGAGGATGTATATGATGATTCACGTTGTTTGCTCCGAAAGACTTTATGATAATGCTCCGAATTTTTCACATAAAAGTACCAAATTTATTCTGTTTAATATATCAGGCCTAGTGAATACTTTGATGACTGTAATTTTTACTCTGTTTGTTGGACCTGGTTTGTATTTATGTGGAAACTTTTTTACCTAAATTTCTCAACCTTATTTTGAAAAGCTTTGTCATCGTAAATACGTGCCAAGAGACAGTATTAAGAAAATAATGCATATATGTTACGGCGAAACACTTAAATCTGGAGAATGACGACTTTCACCGGTGAATGTCAACATTTACATAGTCTCTTGGTGTATGTCCGAAATATTTTCCAAATACTCTTATTTCTGACTTATACCGGTCAATGTCGACATTCACCATGTACTAATGGTGAATGTTGAACATATAACAATATTATATATTCTTCTCCGTAATTCAGTCGCGAATAAACGCACTTGAGACTTGAAACAAGAACTTAAGAACATGAGAACCTAAAACACACAATACATTCAAAATGAGAAAGGAAAATAAAAGAAGTTGTAAACTTACTTAATTATACAGTACGTTCTAAATGAGAAAATAAAATGACAGTAATAAAAACTTACTAAGTTATGTGATTCAAATCTTATTTATTGCAACAACTTAAACTATTATGGCACTTTATGACCTCTCTTTTCGACTTTCACC
The DNA here is from genome assembly GCF_044657685.1 of Stegodyphus dumicola. Taxonomy (NCBI): domain Eukaryota; kingdom Metazoa; phylum Arthropoda; class Arachnida; order Araneae; family Eresidae; genus Stegodyphus; species Stegodyphus dumicola. The sequence continues at coordinate 8,347,337 of NC_140773.1, forward strand.
AGAGCATATCTGTGATTGTCGACATACACCGGTGAGGGTATACAAGAATGTAGTGAAATATTCGATCTTTCAACCGACGTATTTGGTGAATGTTGATATTCACGGTGAAAGTCGACATTCTCCAATTTCGGTCCTTCACGGTGACATGTAGATACTTTTATCAAATGTCATATATAGCTCATGATAATTTGGACTAAATATTAAGATAGGATAAAAACTAAAACTAAACGCAGTGGCGTAACAGCCCTAACGGGCCAATGCCTGCAATGCCCCGAAATCGTACTTGACCGTGGGCCCCGGGGTGCGTAAGCATATGCCCTGAACAAGTGGCCAGCTTGGTTCGCAGGACCCTCAGTGTTTAGCCCCCAAGCTAACTTGGTACTCATTTTATCGATCCAAAGGATGGAAATCAAAGGATGAAAGGCTGAGTAGACTTTATCCAGCGCGGGTATCGAGCCCCGGACCTGTGGTGCTGCTGCGCGATGCGCTAACCACTGCGCTACCGGACCTCTTACTATAGGATACTGTAGTTATAAAATAAAAAGTAAAAAGTAAAGGCCATTTTATAGCAACTTCTAGTTGCGGTACCTTTTGTCTGTAACCCTTACTGATGACGCTATTAAACTGCGTACTATAGGGAAATTTGTCATAAGGAATTAATGTTGAAAACTTCCTCTTTTTTTAAACAAACAAAGAAATTTCATGAATCAATGTAGCTGAATGGCAGAGTTCTGAATGAACGTGATAATTTAAATAAAACTTAAATAATGATGAAATAAGGAAATTTAGCAACCCGGTATGGTATTATGTATTATGATGGTGTGTAAGTATAGTTTGAAAGGATGATACTCAGTTTGAATCCTAACACTTACGTTATGTGTATTTTATGCAGTAAAAAAGTTTTATCTTTATATAATTTTAACCGACTAAGAAATTTAATCGCAATCTATTTAATTATTTACTTTTTTTTTCTTTTTAGAAATCCAGTCAAGAAGTGTAAAGATTTCCCTAGCATGAATCTGTCGTTGTGGAAATAGATGCATTAAAAGAACTGTGAGGAGTATTCGCTAATGGAAGATTTTTCTCGTTCAGACAAATTCTTCAGATTGTGCATAGGAAAGAATGATATTTTCCTTTTAAAATACTACGGTTATTCATCGGCCATGTTTGAAAATATGCTGCAAAGATGTCGATGGACTCAAGTACAAATAACAGCTAATATTTCAAAGCAATATTTCCATATCAAAGATATTAAAGAAGAAAGAGGAATAAAAGTCTGAATTTGAAATTGCAGTAAATAATTACTTTAAGGATAAAAGCTATACAGTATGTGTAATATAATACTGCACATAAGTTATGCGTCCTACAAGTAGGGTTTTGAAAATATGCAAAATGATTGGTATTTTGTATTTCTGCAGATGTGTTATTAATTTTTGGTTGTTTAAGCGTGAAAATATCCCCGGTAAAAACAGATTGATGCGACATTACAGGGTTCGCGTAAATTGAGGTCTTATAAATATTCGTTTATATGATAAGTATATAATTAAAAATCTAGTATTCTTACGTTGTTAATACAAAATGGTGTTAAAACAAATATCTTAGATAAAATAGAGTTATTCGATGCAGGTTGCTTCAGAAAATTTAAGAAACTTCTCTGACGAGTCAAATACACTGCTCGACATTGAAAATGCAACACCAAGAAGGATTGGTCAGAAATTTATGCAAATTTTAGAGTAGACGCACATCACTGAGTTATGCGAATGATGTGAAATGCGCAGCTCTCCGACGCACTTGAAGTAAGATACAAGGGAAGAAACGTGCAGAATGGGCAATATTCGTGTCGTTATTTCTGCCAGAAGAATTATCGAAGAAAGTTGCTTTTTGTCCCGGAGGATACGTGTAAGAGGAGAGAATGCCAGGCCGCCGTCAACGAAGGCACTTCCAGCAGATAGACGATTTTACGAGGGGTATGGTGATCGGACTGATAAGGGCAGTTTGGTCCTTGCGTCAAATCGCAGCTGATACCCACATGGATGCGAGCACGGTGCATCGGATATGGCGAACATGGTTAGAACAAGGAAATGTGGGGAGAAGGAGGGGTGCGGGTGCAGCTAGAGTGACGTTAGCACGCGTGGATCGACGCATCCGCCGACAAGCTGTGGCAGTCCCGAAAGTCACTTGTACCGCGATTCTGCAGCATGTGCAAGACACCCTGGATGTTCCCATGTCGACCATAACCATTTCCCGTCGATTGATTGAACGTGGCCTGCACTCACTGCTCCGTTAAGAAGACTGCCATTGACCCCACAGCATAGACGCCAACGTTTAGAATGGTGCCGGATTGGAGCGATCTGGATGACAGAATGGAGAAACGTCGTGTTCTCAGATGAGTTCCGCTTCTGTTTATCCACTGACATTCACCGCATTGTCCGTGTCGAGTCGACGTGGAGACAGATCAAATCCGGCAGTAACTGTGAAACGCCCCACCGCGCGACAACGTGGCATAATGGTTTTTGGCGCTACTGCCTACGATTCCAGGTCACCCCTAGTTTGTATTCAGGGCACTATGACGGCCCAGCGATGCTTGGATAATGTACTGCGGCCGGTGGCAATCTCCTACCTTCAGGGGCTGCCTAATGCAATTTTTCAGCAGGATAACGTCCGACCACACAGTGCTCGCATTTGCCAATATGCTGTGGAAGGTATACAGATGCTTCCCTGGCCACCGTACTCTCCTGACCTGTCACCAATCGAGCATGTGTGGGATGTTATTGGACGCCGTTTGCAGACTCTAACCCTGCCTCGTTCAGAAGACGAACTGTGGCAAATGGTTGAAAGGGAATGGAGAGTCATCCCTCAGGACACGATCCGCATCATTATTGACTCTATGCCTAGACGTGTTTCTTCGTGCATCGCTGTCCGCGGTGGTCCCACATCCTACTGAGTCGACGCCGTTCTCGCTGTGTATTCTGACTATCATTTTGAAATAAAGATCACTTATTGTTACTTGCTGTCTCTATCATTTTTCCAAATTTCATCACTTTCTGACCACTCCTTCTTGGTGTTGCATTTTCAATGTCGAGTAGTGTATTTATAAAGAGCTAAAAGAAGGAATATCAAACTGCATTCTTCATTTATTTGTCTGTGCTTAAGACTAAATAGTGGATGCTCTTGGGTTATGCAAAAGTAGAGTATGCATTATGTATGAACCCATTTATAAATTAACTGCGGTTTTTGAAGACTGGCTCCGGTGCACTGCGTTAGACACCAGGGTGCCTGTCAAATAAATTTATACTTTCGAATAAATTCTAATTTAAATGAATGACCTAATTATTATTATTAATATTATTTTTTTTAAATAATTACATTTTGGGCTATAACAAAAGTATATATTTAAAGAATCTACAGAAAGCCGTCTAGCACATGGAAAGCCGCAAAAGCTGGTGTGTAACGCATAATACATAAGTAAATACCAGTCACGTCATGCCAATAAAAAGCTTAATACATGTAACATAATTAAATTAATAAAAACGCACCAAAAAACAATGAGTAGTAATCAATACAGGTAATTAATTTCTGCCACAATACTGGGATTTAATGTTGTCATTGTCCATTTGTTGTTATCTGCACCGCAATGATTATAATTATAGATTCTAATTTCCTAGTTGGAAATGCACTTCATCTTAATGTGAAAAGCTTTTGCTAATTGATACTAAAAGGTGCGAAACTGGGCAGAGTTAGAGCGTTTAACATAAATTAATTTGTGTTGTTTTTATAGTTAGATCTATTACATGGACATAGTATTATTTTTTCAGCATTTTCTCAATTACTGGCAATTTCAAATGCAAATTAATTACTAATATAAGCATTATGTACTTAAAATAAGGAAATTTAAGCTCCTTATTTTAGTATATATGCTTATATTACATAATTTCAGGTTCCCGTAAAAAGGAATACTATACTACTGAATTAAGTAACTCGGTATGAGGATATGTGCTAACCGATTTCTCAAAACATTTTAACTTTTTTTCATTGTTCCGAGCTATGTTTACATGTTTTCCAGCGCATAGTCAGTCTGCATTAGTTTTTATAAATAGCAAATGCAGTTTCTGCTTCTGTTTTCATATATTAATATTGCATTCATTTTATAAATAGCAAATTTTGAGGCACGAAACTATATAAAAAAGAATAATAAGTATTACTGTTATGTACAGCGTAGTAACAAAAATAAGTTAAATTTTTCGATACCAATTAATTATAGAAAGGATAAAGCCTTTCCTTGCAACAATGTGATAACGATTGCAAATGACAAACATCGCCCGTATTGTTATAGGCACGCTTTTTTGTCTGCTTATCGAAAAAAGGATTAGATCTGAATTCTAGTTCAAAGATTGATGCGTAACAGATCGAGCTCCAGTTGAATATAAGAAAAACAGAGTATTCTACCAAATGTTTCTTTGTAGCACGATGTTTACTGAATGGAGCCAACTTGATTGGATGACCGTCGACCAGCACAGCCAATATCATGATTTCGGCTCCTAAAAGACAAAGTTCTCTACTATTTACCTCTTAATTCACTCAGCCAAATTAACGTGGGTACGCAAAACTTAATTTTCTTTTCTTGTAAATACGTTCAAGAACTTTTCCTTCTCCAAATATGAATACAAAAATGCACATCCGCTGCAATTTTAAGTTAAAATAAAGAAAGAGGCTAAAATTGATTAAGTTAACACAAAAAAAAAAAAAAAAAAAAAAAAAAAAAACTGGAGAGAAAAAAGACTACCTTCTGAATTTTTATTCGTGCATTAAGGGGTTAAACTCATTTGAATGCTTGTTGTATTGTTCCTGTTTATTTCTTTTTAACAGGAAAGGTGGAAATTATTTAAATGTGTTTTTCTCTTACATTTCAAGAAAGAGAAATAAAGTCTTTAGATATTTTAGAAAAACATAGAAAGAGAATGTAGGAGGTAAAGCGAATTAAGGATTAGATAAAAACGATTTTAGATATTCCAGGTTAATTTTTTTCTATAAAGCTCTTTATTTGGCTTTCTTGTAAATTCGATTAGATGTGTTGCAGCTGGTCAGCTGCCTCCACAAATATTCTATCCAAAGACAAACAGTACAAGACGAATAAATTTTTTAAATCACAGAATCTGTATTTTCTTTTCAGCTTCTATTTCTAAAGAAAATAAAATTATTAACCTTAATCAATTTTCTTTTTTAAACCTTTTGCTATTTGTATAGTATAAAACTATAAGGACGTGATTTTAGTTCGCTGTTTTTGATATGCTATGGAAGTGAGCAAATGCATTTGGAAAAATATACTCGGAAATAATTATAAAAAGTTTTACTATATTCTGATCTAGTCATTCATTCCACTGCAGAAGCTAAGAACTTAAACACTCATAATGTGTAATGGATTCTCATGTCATATGTTTCTTGATAAAAAAATGTGATGTGTACACCACATGACTTCCTTGCACGGAAATCATACGCATTTTTTCTTGCATTTCATTTAAACTTATTGGATTGAAATAAATCTACTTCGTCGATAGCGCATAAACCACAATAGAATAAATGCACTCTTTAAAATTCACAATATTTGTTACCATAGCGACACTCTGGCGCTAGGTTCACTTAACATCGTTACATTTCGTTCATATTATAACTCAGAATGCATATAAAGTTATATTATTTGAAGAATTATATAATCGTTGCACATGTTCTATTCAAATATTATAACAAATCTAAAACGATGTAAAAAAAAAATTAAACAAACAATACAAAAAAGAAACAGTTTTTCACAGACGATTCAGTATTTCTCATTCAATTAATTCAGTTCTCACTTCCCAACAAGGCAAAAATACACAAAAACGCAAAATATCTATATTAAAAAATTAAAGCGAATCTTAAACACGTATTTCTTCGAATAAATTCCAGAATATATATATATATATATACATATATTTATATACGTTTGATGCGGCCGATTGCAACCAAAATACGAGGAGCATATCTACATGTTATAGCAGTCCTATATACAAAATTTCAACGTTCTGAGGCTACTAGTTTTTGAGTTATGCGAAATACGTACGTACGTAAAGCTGCCACGAAAAATTATTCAGAATTTATTTTAAATCAGTTTTATAATTTTTTTGGGGAAACGAATCTTTTATTCTATCCTTACGTACAAGATACAGACATTACGTACAAGATGTCACACAAAAACATCGTTAAATTGCATTCGATAGTGGCCAAATGGATTTTTTTCATTGAAATATGATGCCTGAAAAATTTCGAGATTAGAATACTTCCTTTTTATTTCGCACAAGGAAGTAAAAAGTCCATTTATCCAACAGAGTGGACCTTAGCACCATTAATTCTGTAAGAGAGTACTTTAGTTGAAAAATTCTTTTCGTATGAACGCATCAGTTATATCGACTATGTAGATGTGACTGAATATTGATGCTAAGCATCTCGCAGAATCTCTTAATTCATAAAAAATCGTAAGCGATATTTTCAGAAAAATCTGGAAATTGCACTTTTTGAAATCAGTAACTCCAGTATCCCAACGACAAAATCGTTCTAGGAAACACGAAAACTAAAAATATTTCATTGTTTTTTGGACATTAGATACCAAAGAAAAAACATTATTGGGCTAATTATCTTTTCCCTGCTGTTTTGGTTTGAAAGAATTATATACTTTTTCCCCTTACTTTTCCCACGAAAAACCTTTTCATTTCCAAGGACAAACTTCAGTTCGGATGATGAACGAAACTGATGGCACGTCTGAGATCTTCGCAAGTACTAAAACTGTCAGCTAATTATTTCTGTTTAAAATATATAAGTTCCATGAATTTTTATACTCATAACACAAGGACTGCTACATATATGGAGAACTGATATCTGTGAACAATAAGAAAATAAGTTTACTTTAAATTATTGAAATTTCTTTAAATTTTAGTTAAGATAATTTCTGCAATTTGCTGATCTTGCATAAATAAAAAATCTGATGTTACCTGACTTCCTTGTACGGAGTATTAAATTATACGCATTTTTTCTTGCATTTCGTTTAAACTTATTGGATTGAATTAAATCTACTTCACCGACAGCGCATAAAGCACAATATAATAAATGCATTCTTTAAAATTCACTCTATTCGTTTACCATAGCGACACTTTGGCTCTAGGTTCTCTTAACAGTATTATATTTTGTTCATATTATAATTCAGAATGCACAAAATTTATATCATTTAAAGAATTATCTAATCGTTGCCGCATGTTCTATTCAAATACTATAACAAAGCTAGAACAATGTATAAAAGAAATTAAACAAACAAAACAAGAAAGAAACAGTTTTTCACAGACGATTGAGTATTTCACATTCAATTAATTCAGTTCTCACATCGCGAGAAGGCAAAAATACATAAAAACTCAAAATATCTGTATTAAAAATTACGAAGTATATCTTAAACGCTTATTTTGTCGAAAAAATTCCAGAAAGGTTTAAGCATGATTTAATTCGCAATAATAAATGAAGGCGTTATCTTTGTTGTTGCAAAGCTAAGTTTCTCTAGATTGGCAACAAATCCATTACTCTGCTGTTTCATATGTAAACAAGCAATGGCCGCCATCAAAAAACTTATTAGGCTTAGTGGCACTTAAACAACTTTAAAATTGTTGATAATGCATACAGATTTACTAAAGGCATAAAAACCTTAACCGGAAGATAAGAACAACATAATACACGCATTTTTAAAGCAAAATATGTACAATTTACAAACATATAAGAGTAAAAAAACTGAGATCACTGAGCCGGGTAACAGAGTGGATATATATATAAATACATTTATATACGTTTGGTGAGGCCGATTGCAACCACAATACGAGGTGCCCATCTACATGTTATAGTAGTCCTATATACAAAATTTCAACGTTCTGAGGCTACTCGTTTTAAGTTATGCGAGATACGTACGTACGTACGCTCGTACAGACGCCACGAAAAATTCTCTTCAGAATTCATTTTAAAGCAGCTTTATAATTTTTTTGGAGGAAAAGAGTCTTTTATTCTGTCCTTATGTACAGATATCGCGCAAAAGCATCGTTAAATTGCATTCGAAAGCGGTCAAAATGGATATTGTCGTTGAAATATGCTGCCTGAAATTCTTCGCGATTACAATACTTCCTTTTCACTTCGTACAAGAAAGTAAAAACATTCTGGATACCGAGTTTAGCGTCGAGATATTTTAGTTAATGAGGAAATGTGTTGGAAATGATAGGCGCACAAGTGGTTACATAAATAAATTTCTTTTCAATATAAGGAGTCGGGAAATGGTTATAAATATTTAAAATTTTTTCTAATACTAAAACTCAGTTGTTCTCGTACAGACGGTCAATGATGTTCGCTTCGTAGTAGAGATAAAAACCTGTTATTTCTTAATTATTATTTATAAAATTTTACATACTCGATCAGCGTTTTGAAGGAACATAAAATAAAAACAAAATTCACTAAGATGTATGCAGTAAATGTTCCGGGTTTAATTGGAATGCCCCCGGCAATCATCAGTCCATATCCAAGGACTGCATATACAGTGGATGGACAAAAGGATGGAAACACCTTGTGAAATGCATCTTTGAAAAGAAAGATTGATTTTAATGAAATGTGTAGGTGGCGCTGGCGTTTTTGACTACTGACGCCACCTATACAACTTCGTAAATGTGCTAAACAGTTCAGTTGTTGTCGGAGTACTGTTATGTGAGGTTGTCATTGCATTATGTCAGAGTTAACAGACTTCGAACGTGGGCAAATTGTTGGAGCACGTATGGTAGGTGCTTCCGTAAGCAAGGTAGCCGAGGTGTTTAGTGTTTCAAGAGGTAATGTATCGAAGATTTATTCCGCATATTTGAAAAGCGGAAAAACATAATCTGCTAAATCACACCGCGGACGAAAGTGTGTCCTGAGTGATCGTAACAGACGATCATTAAGGGGAATTGTGACGAAAAATAAGAAGACCACAGCTGCAAAAGTTACTGCTGAAATGAATGTTGTGTTACCGAACCCTGTGAGTACCAAAACAATTAGAAGGGAGCTTCATAAACAGGGAATTGCTGGCCGTGCTGCAATTGAGAAGCTACTCATCAGTGATGCTAATGCCCGTAACAGGAAAAGGTGGTGTTTAAGTCAAAAAGCCTGGACTATAGAGCAGTGGAAGCGAGTAATATGGTCTGACGAGTCTTCTTTCACATTGTTTTCCACTGCTGGCCGAGTTTACGTCTGGAGAACGCCATCTCGAGCCTATAATACAGACTGCTTGTTGCCAAGAGTGAAACATGGCGGTGGTTCTGTTATGGTTTGGGCAGCCATATCGTGGTTCTCTGCTAGCCCCATGATAACTGTGTCAGGGTACATAATTGCCAAGACTTATGTGGACATTTTGGCCGATCAAGTTCATCCCATGGTACAAGCTTTGTTCCCCGATGGTGATGGTGTCTTCCAAGACGACAAAGCCCCTGTTCACACAGCTCACATTATCCAGGACTGGTTTTCTGAGCACGAGGATGAGTTGTCCCATCTCCCCTGGCCACCACAGTCACCAGACCTGAATATTATCGAACCTTTGTGGTCTACATTGGAACGGAAAGTGCGTTCTCGTTATCCACCGCAAACATCGTTATCTGAACTTGCCACCGTTTTGCAGGAAGAATGGTATAATATTCCCTTGGCAAACATACAGGAACTGTATTTATCCATTCCGAGGAGACTGCAAGCTGTTTTGGATGCCAACGGGTTTCCTACACCATATTAAGCAAAGAAACATTTTTTTAAAGGTGTTTCCATATTTTTGTCCAACCTCTGTATCTTAAAAGTCCTACTCCAATAAAATCCTAATAGATTTACAGCGTTTGGAACCATACGCATCTTAGAGGAAACGAGTTCGTCCTTAATAAGCAGTTTATAAATAGGGCAGTTTGTAAACGAAACCATTTTCCATTTTCTTCTTTCCGAAGCGGTCGAAACTTCACTTATTCTTTCAAATAACTCCCTTCACTGATTACTGATAAAAACCTTTCTGTGTCAAAAGTTCATTCATTTGGCGAGTTGTAAATGCAAAGCGTTCGATGCTTAAGATAAAGTTAACAGCGTTCTCAAAATACATAATGGATGTAATCAAATCGATGTCATAGGGAGTAAAGTTTATTCAAATCAACAGTTTATACCAATTAGAAAAATCTAAATTCGATTATTTCTCTCTCTAATTAACTACTCCGCATTTTACAATAACTGTTTATTTCTCCGTTACTTTATAATAATCCTAGCAGCTTTGCCGCTAGCCTTCGTCTGGCTTTTAAATGTACCGGAAAAATGGATGAAGGGAACATCAAACGTTAAATTTAAAAACTGCGTAGAATTTTACTCTGCAGAACAACTTCATAAAAAAAAGTTATTTCGTATAATAAAAGTACAATGAAATAAGCAATATCGCTTAATACAAATATTAATTATACTAATAAATAAATTAACCAACTTTGCAAAATCTTAAGAACTCAAATGGTATAAAGGAGGTTAAGAACTTTGTTTCCTAAAAAAAAATCACTCAAAACTTTTCAATATCTTAAAAACAGTGAAATGAGCAATAACTAACATAAACGCATACAAAAAACATAACATTTTGAAAAGCAAAGTAAAATTAATGATATTTTATCTTATATTTTCAAGAGAAAAAGATTACAATGAAATAAGCTACATCCCTTAATACAAATATTAATTATCCTAATAAAAAATAGCCAACTTTCCGTTGAAGGGAAAAAAACCATGCAAAACATCAAAGATCTATCAACAACAATAAGACAGGAAAATTGTTGCCAAAATCACATTTTTAAAGATGTGAGATGTGAGAAGTGTACTCGGAAGCTTCATTTAAAAAATATTTTATAAATACAAAATATTATCATTTTTCCAAAATTCTTTTTGCAAAAGCAGTCGCAAGGATGAAGGTTTAAGGTGTCCAAAAATCAAAGAAAAATAAACTGTACATTTTTAAAAATAAACTTTTTTAGAAAAAATCCCGTTGAAAAGGTGTTAAGCTCCCTTTGTTAAATAAATTCGTATTAAATCGATTTATTGAAACACGAAATTTATTTTAAGTTCGTAAAATAGCTAAGTGCCTACGTTTCATGACGATGCGAATAGGATCGTCATGAAATTTCATGACTATGAAATTTCATGGGAAAGCGAGATTTGACTCTACACACATCGTCATGAAATTCATGACGATGTGACGAATTCATGTGACGAAATTCATGATGACGACACATCGTCATGAAATTCATGACGATGTGTGTAGAGTCAAATCTCGCTTTCCCATTATGTCTCAAAATGACGCGATTTCGTCACAAAACATAAAATAATAAAAAAAATCTATTTCGAATTTCGAAAAATCGCTTCGAGGTGCACGGGCTCTTGTCTAGATGCACCTATGTACCAAATTTCGTAGCTTCTTGTCCATCAGCTTAAGCGCAGCGCGAACGAAAGACACACACACACACAGACAGACTCTTTCTTTTATTATAAGTAGAGATTATTATTATTTATTTTTATAATTATTCAATTTGAATTATAAGATATTATCTGTAAAGTGTAAATTCATTTAATAAGAACCTAGTTCACATGCTTGGTTCTTCTTAGAAAACAAATCCATACAATTTGCTCCCATGTTGCACGTTACTCTTAAAATAGACAAAGTAGTTAATTTTTGTTATTAATATAATCATTAAATTAAATAAACTATATTATCCGTAAATCAATAAAATATTCTAGCAAAGTTACTGTAGTTAGTACCCACATCAGCTATGTTTAATGAATCATATAAAATACCACTATTTAGCCGATACACTGAGCATCAAAAATGCGAAAAATTAGGAGAAGAATATAAAACCTAAATCATTTAAGTACACAATAAGACTTTTTTCCCTCATACGGTAGAAAGAAAAATAAATGCATAAAACTGAACATTAGAATGATAATGGCCCGTGAAAAAATAGAGTTTCAGAAGAAAACATAAAAGTAATCATCAACTTAGTGAAGAAAATAGAGAAGAAAAAAAACAGAAACTACAATTTAGTATAGGAAAGCAGTAACATGAAACAGCTTAACAAAAATTGTCCAAGAAATTCGTAGCATTCGAACATTAGTACAAGAAAATTGAGGTGTTATTCTGATGGGAAAATAAAAGAATTCTGGTGAAATGCATGGATGCGAAGGAATAAAAGTAGGAAGAGACATATAGGTGCCTGTTTCAGAAATGAAACTCAGTCATTACGTAAGTAAATCGGCAAGTCGGCGTAAGAAAAAAAAAATTGATGTGTAACACACTCAGTAAAGTCTAACTAGCTAAATACGAGGACACCCTTATTTCACTCATAAAAGATATTAACATCCTTCTATTCTGTGTCTATTCTTCCTATACCCGTCGATGTTATAAACTTATACCCGCCGTAGGTTTCCTTTAACTCGGCGGAAGTCGCACCAAGAAAAGTTACTAGAGTGGGCGCGTAGGGTATCACATATCCCAGTATTTAAAATATAATAAAAATATTGTTATTTAGTTTTAAAACTGTTTTTTTTTTGTTCTCGTGTATTATAAATACGTGAAAAATAACTGGATTTCAAAAAATTAATTTCCAAAATAATCTTAGAGTTAAAATTAAGATAAATGAAAATAATAAAAAAATAAACATCATGCCTCTAAGTTTCATTGCATCTCTAATACAGAATGCTTATTTTATTTCTTCACACTTGGAACGAAATACATTCATGTGTTATTGGCACAGAATACATTTTAAACATTGCATTCACGTTCCTTGGCGCGAGGGCAAAAAATGTATCACATCTTTCGTACTTAGTTGTTTCGAATTTCATGTATTCGTTTTAATTCTTCGTCAAAACTTCTGCTTTTGTTTTGCATGCAATACGTCAATTTCTTGGAAAAGTATTAATCTCTGATTCTTTGTTCAATACTTATTTTCAGTAATTGTAATGCTAAGTCCTTCAAAAACAGACTTCTGTTTCTGTTTGGTGGATTAGCAGTTGAATGTAATATAATTCAAGCATTCATTACAGCAACATTCAGTGCAGGAAAGACAATTACCATTGGCCACCTCCTTGTTATTCTGGCAATTGAATAATTGGCTGAGATTTCATCCCCCATATCCATTGCTCCTTTAGTCATATTATTAAAACATATAATTCCTGACGTTTTATTTTCTCCTATAGTATCATCTATAGTATGATCGTTATATAATATTGAAAGCATGAGAACAGTTTTTCATTTTTTAGGAACATCAAGAATTAATGTTTTATCTTTTTCGAAACCAAAACACTGTAGAAATTATTCTTAGTTTCATCTTCAGTTTCCGAAATGCAATCTTCATCGCTTTCAAATATTTCTAATAAATCTTACATGTGTTGCATCTCCAGTTCATGGGGACTCATTCTTTTTACCATAATGCAGTTAGAAATTTTTGAGAATTTAAGGTCAAGTACTTTAAAATCACTTGCGAGTAGAAATATTTACTGTTACACTCTAGAAATAAATTTCTGAACTAAATATTCACTCAGAAAAACACTTACACGGGCAGGCAAGTGGGGTGTGTCATACCCCAGTTCCAACAAAATACCGATAAATCTTCTTCTGAAACACACAGGCAAAGAAAAAGCGGTTCTGAAAGTCAACCACTACTAGAAACTCAGCTACTGAAACTAGAAACTCACCTACTGAGAGCAGCACATAATTTCAGTTTCACAAGTTCGGAATATTCCACTTTTTTGTAGGGTTGGGGTATGATAAACCCCACGCACTTTCCCGCGGGTTAAAAAAACAATACTGCAAAAGTTACTTGTAATTTATCCCTTACTACCTTTCATTTATTATGTTTTTACTGTACCTGTGTGTTCGAAAATTAAATTATTCGCAAAATTTCTCTGAACTTTTGGACAGTAAATAATAATAATAATAATAATAATAATAAAGGAAGAAGAAAAATGTGAGAGAAAATACAGTAATTATCTGGACATGAATTTTTTGGTTTTATTTTTTAAGCATATTTCGTTGTTGTTTCGTTAAAAACGTTAAAGCTTTTTTTGGGAGCTTCGGCATCGTTGCTATTTCTTTAAATAATGACTCGTCCGTTGTCGCACTTTTCGTTAAAAACGTTAAAGCTTATATTAATTTAAGTCAAACAACAAAGTCAAACAACAAAACGTCAAACAACAAAAAGTCAAACAACAAAAAATCACGCTGATTCAAATTACGCTGATTATATAACGCTGAGTTTTGTTGTTTGACTTCTAAATTAATATTTGTTCGGCGTGTTATTGTATCTTAACGTATAAGGCATTTCTCACACTTTCCTAGCGTCCTTCGTGGTGTAGTGGTTCTGCACGCTGGGCTGGTATTCCAGAGGTCCGTGGTTCGATTCCCGGCGAAAGCGGTTGCATATTTTTTCATCTTCTCTGCTTCCAATTAACCTAATGACTCTACAAACGTTAAAGCTTTTTTGGGACCTTCGGCGTCGTTGATATCTCGTTAAATAATAACTCTAAATTAACACATAAACTAAATAAATCTCTAATAATCTGTATTTAACACATAAACAATCCAAGACATATATGATTAAATAATCACATATACAGTACATATTAAATAAAAAAAAAACATTTTTTTACTGATAAAATAAAATCTAACAATATATTTTTAAAGCTTTTTGCTGTATCACAAGGATAGTACCTTGGAAGCTTGACTTGCATAATGTCTCTCATCAGCATTTTAACGCCTAGTGTTTCATTTAATTTGCGGTACAAATTATGGTTGAAGCTTACTTTAATTGGAAATGCTAGATGTTTTCCTAACTCAAGAATTAAATTTGAAGACAAGAATTATTTTCTACTCGTTTAAATCCCACCTCTCTTTGAAATACAGAGTAAACTATATTTTTGAAAGTAAATTTTCAAGAATTATTCAGCATAAGCAGTATTATTATTAGGAAAGAGATATTTTTAAGATAAGCTTGTACAGTCATTTTTTTTTTCCTGCGGGAGACGTGAAAAAGGAGCAATTCCCTCGCCGGGACTCAAACCTGGTTCTTTCCACGAATATGCTCCCAGTGTGCTATACTATCGTTACACCACGAAGACATGCAGAAAGAGCGTGAAAACACGTTATAGGCAGTTGCTTTCGCATTCTATTAAAAACACATTTTTATGGTTTTAAACTAAAAAACGGAGAATGTGATAAATAACATTGTTTATTTATTTATTTTTTATTTCTGCTACAAATAATAATCTGTCGGTAAACATTAAATAATACTTGAGGATTAAAACTTCGGGACAAAACTGATTTAATCGCATTCCTCGAAACGTAAAATCTAGTCCATTTTTTATTTTGGGTACTTTAAAGCTCATATTTTGGATGATAAATTTTAGCTGAGTCATTTCCTAAGTCCGTTTGCTGCCAGATCCAGCTGTCGCAAAGAAAACGCATTTAAGTTATTTGTGGCTTGACACATGGCTTAAAATGGCATAAAAATTCTGTATCCTCAAATAAAACAATTTTGTCAACGTTATTAATGGGAAAAGTTTACTTTCTTTTTTACTTCCTTGTATGAAGTAAAAAGGAAGTATTGTAATCGCGAAAAGTTTTAGGCAGCATATTTCAACGAAAATATCCATATTGACCGCTATCGAATGCTATTTAACGATGTTTTTGCGTGATATCTGTACGTAAGGACAGAATAAAACACTCTTTTCCTTCAAAAAAATTATAAAACTGCTTTAAAATTAATTCTGAAGAGAATTTTTCATGGCGTCTGTACGTACGTACGTACGTATCTCGCATAACTCAAAAACGAGTAGCCTCAGAACGTTGAAATTTTGTATATAGGACTGCTATAACATGCAGATGTGCACCTCGTATTGTGGTTGCAATCGGCCGCACCAAACGTATATAAATATATTTATATGTATATATCCACTCTGTTACCCGGCTCAGTGACCTCAGTTTCTTTACTCTTATATGTTGGTAAATTGTACATTTTTTCCATTAAAAATGATTGAATTATGTTGTTTTTATCTTCCGGTTAAGGTTTTTATGCCTTTAGTAAATCTGTGTGCAATATTTTTAGAATTATCAACAATTGTAAAGTTGTTTAATTGCCGCTAAGCCTTTTTTAATGGCGGCCATTGATGTTTACATTTGAAACAGGAGACTAGTGGATTTGTTGCCAATCTAGAGAAACTGAGCTTCGCAACAACAAAGATAACGCCTTCATTTATTATTTAAATCATGCTTAATCCGTTCTGGAATTTTTTCAAGGATATAAGCGTTTAAGATTTACTTCGTAATTTTTAATATAGATATTTTGAGTTCTTATATATTTTTGCCTTCTCGCGAAGTGAGAACTGAATTAATTAAATGAGAAATACTCAATCGTCTGTGAAAAACTGTTTCTTTTTTGCTTTGTTTGCTTAATTTCTTTTACACATCATTCTAGCTTTATTATAATATTTGAATAGAACATGTGGCAACGATTAGATAATTCTATTCTTTAAATGATATCAATTTTGGTGCATTATGAGTTATAATATGAACGAAATATATAAGTTAACTGTTATATAATTATTGATTATATAACAGTTAACTTAGTTTCCGTTATAAAATTATTATATAAGTTAACTGTTATATAATTATTAATACTGTTATGTGAATCTAGCGCCAGATTGTCGCTATCGTAAACAAGTACTAGAGTGAATTTTAAAGAATGCATTTTTTCTATTGTGGTTTATGCGCTGTCGGCGAAGTAGATTTTATTCAATCCAATAAGTTTAAATGTAATGCAAGAAAAAATGCGTATAATTTAATATTCCAATTTAATATTCCAATACAAGGAAGTTATGTGGTGTACACATCAGATTTTTTTCAAACAGCACTACTTCGCTATGTTCAATAACATGCAGCTGAAACATTCCTCATTACATACAGAATATAGCTCGATCAACTGCTTTTCTTTTGCTTAAAAAAACAAAAACATCGAAATTACAAGAGTTTGAAATGTATTAAATAAAATTTTGCTTTCTATATTCGTTATTTGTATCTACTGAATTTTAAATCAATCAAAGTTTGCCCTACGTTAAACGAAACAAACAGACACGAGTTTGCAATGTGGTGTTTATTGTACTTACTAAATGCAAACGTCTATAATTACCAGATCTCCCGGATGTAAACTGAAGAATAATGCAATGCATCTTCAGTAAGCAATAATGAATTTTTCCAGTTCTGATGGAAATCAGTTGTTTCAAATATCCACACAACGTTTTTTTACTAAAATTTAAATACGAAACAACTATAAAATTGCAGTAATAACCACATATTCCACTGTTTCGTTCACTAGCAACACGTATTACGTTTTAACGGAAAAATTAATTTGGCTTGATTTGGTTTATTTCATTTTGACTATAGGATAAATGCTTTGTGAAGTAGTTTCTCAGGAAAACTGATTGGTATCCACGTTAGAGATAAGAAAACCAAGAAAAACGCCCACGCAGTCAGTTATTTCGCCTGGAATTAAACCCAGGCAAGTACAGCAGCTTGCTCGGGCTGTAGATAAGAGCTGGAGAAACAATTTATGTTATTCTTAATAGATTAGCTTTTAGTTTCAGAAAAATGGTTAAATTCCCTTCCAGTTGGAAAGGAAAGAGCGAACCTTTGTAAAATGATCGATGTTTGAGATTAATACTAGCAACTGTGTGAAAAACCTTCTTACAATAGCACAATACTAGTTCTTTAACCCTTTCGCAGTCTTCTCCTGCCGGCGAAAATCCCCCCCCCCCAGCGGCCGTCTGTTTTTCAAAGCGTGTAATGTTGTTTTCTCTGTACATCATAACTTTCCATACATGACTTTCGTAGTGGATGAATGTCAATGAATATTAAGTAAATTATATGGAAATAAAGCATAATGAAAAAATAAGGTACTATTCCGTTTTGAGGACCGTAAAAAAATTGCAGCGAAAATGCATGCGCAAAAGCGCTAAATCTAGCAAACGCGCCCATTTAACAGCGCGCCAAATCTAGCCTAAGCGCTGATTTCAGATTGCGTAAGTGCATATAGTTCTATATTTCTTAAGCCATTGAAATACTAGTTTAATTGTTAAATCCTTTTTCGATTTTAAATTCCTTTTAGATATCCTATGATTTAACAATTTGGGAATTGCCCATGACGAAAAGTGTGCAATAGAATTTTGGGTAAAGTGCAGAATCACCCACTGCTTGACGCGTTTTTAAGAATTGCACATACTCGGTATCTATGTACACATCGACCTATTTTCACTTTAAAAAAAATCTCAGAATTGCACAAAATTGGCACTGCGCACACCCTTTACCTATGTACACATTGAACTATTTTCACTTAAAAAAGTAAAAGAAAATTGACAAAATTCCAGTTGATTTTACCCTTGTAAAAAGCGGCAAACCAATAAGTGGACAATTCTGCACTTTACCGAGAATGTTTTCAAAGAAAAAGCATCATTCATTATGGAAAATTATGTTTGAACAACTAACGAGATGAAATTAGGCTTTAGCGATAACTCGGCAGCGAAATAACGATGCAGGCATCCATTCAGTTATGTTTAGCAATTTTTATATAAATTAGAATAATGATCTGAAATAGTTATTTACTCTTATGCTTCCATTCAGTCATGTTTAGACTTTTTTATATAATAATAAATAATAATATATAATAATAAAAAATACTACATGTAATTAACCTTTCATCTAAATTAAAACATCAATCTTAGATATTTATAATCTTACGTAATTCTTTTCTTGTGTTAGGGTTGCCGCAATTATTTTTGGCAGCACTGGCATCAACTATAGTTTGGCGATTTTTACGGCCCTCAAAACTGAATAGTAACAAAAATAATAACATCTCCGCTTATTTCTAACAGCAGGATAATTTGTTAACATCTGATCCAGGCGGTCCACTCCTCCCATTTTGTTTGTTGTAATCTTTTACAATTATTGGTTTTATTATAGCTCTTTTCCGTGTTCCAACATCCATCATCGAGTTATTATGGACTGTACTTATAAAATGTATATCCTTCTTGTCTTTCCAATTCACAACCTCATTTTTTTTCTCTTTTTCTGCTGAGTAGACGTTGAAGCCATCTCTCACTGTCTTGTATCTTATGTAAAATGGCGCGAATATTCATAAAACCGGGGGCAAATTCAATTAGAAATAGAATGCCTGATTAGTGCTACCTTCTAGGAGGTATTAGAACAAACAAAAATAAAAACTCAAACAAGTAAACATTTAGAAAGCGTTTTAAACGTTTAAAAGTTTTAAAATGTAGAAGAACGCTTGAGGCGCGTTACGGCCGCCCTGCGGAAGTTTCACTTGAACGCCCTAGACGCGTTACGGACGACGAAGAGTTTAAAATAAGCTTGCATTCCAATAAGAACACATTGTAATTAAATAATGTTTATGTTTTAAAATTACAATATATAATTAGATATCTTCATTTCAATTTTCGTACACCTTGAATCTCACCCTTTCTGACTATTGCATCTGCTATTCCTTAGGCCCTAAATCATCAATACATAATTAGAGGAAGTAAACATATGCTAGTGAAGATATCTTACTCGGAGAAACAATACACTGAATGTCAGTTTTAATTGTTCCGCTGTCATGGCATTAAGCTGGCATAAAGTTCAACAGTTAGAATGGAAAGGCTCGGCGTTACCTTTGCTGACAGCTTGCGAGCGTTTGTCTTTGTTAAACAGATGAAACCATCACTATGTGGGAGATTCATTTTAAAATTTAGGGGAGCTCGTTTTCTTAATGCACTGAGGAAGCGGAAAACTACACGAATGCTTTTTTTTTTTTTTTTTTTAATTTTTAGAATTTCGAGCTTAAAATGTCGGTGGGAAATATAAGAGAGGAAAAAAGGTGTTAAATTTTTTAAATGAGTCATATTTCGTTAGTGTTTTGCTTAATTTATGAACCTAAAAAACTACTATCTTTGAAAATGAACATTTAAATTTTTAGCATATGTTTGGTCTTAAAACAAATTCCCGTTATTATTCCTGCACGAAACCTATTGTATGCGCAATTCTTAGAATATATTTTATATTCTAAGAATTCTAAGATTCTTATCTATGAGCTTAGTTTTTGCAATTTATAAGCTGATCAAATTGTAGCAATGCAATCAATCCATCATATGATACTCAGGTTCTCAGTTTAACATGATGCTGATTTGGTTATTAAATAAATGACATTTTATACTGTAGAGACACATACAATCCTATTACTGCATTTTAAATTTAAAGAAAGGTATCTTTCATTACCGAAATCTTTATCAGCATTGAATGAAAAATGTGATGTTACGTCACTCTGAAAATGATGTTGTCTAGTATATTTTAGGTATGTTAATAACTACAGAACAAATTAAATTCCAAAACTGCGTTTCTGAGTTTGAGACTGAGTTCGAAAAGCATTTTTTGCATCATTTTTGGAGTGATTGAATCATGATCCGTCAGTTATGGTAGAATGTCAAAAGTAATTGGAGACGTGGAAAATTTATCAATTTATTCGACATGCGAGGAAATTTTATTTAATTTTATTTTTTTATTAAATTTATTTTTTCCGAAATATCAAAATCCCAAAAACAACAACAGCAAAATATTCAAGGAAAGACAGACCGAAATAAAATTACTGCTCTATTAATAAAAGCTGAAAATATTTTCAGCATTTCCAGCATATTTCAGCAAATATTGTCAGCAAGCCTAGTTATAAAGAAGAGTTGTCTCCTTTAAATCTAAGTCATCCACACCTTCTTTCGTGATTAATTTATTATCGTCCTGCCATTTTTTATATTATATAAAACTTCTCCTTTCACTTTCATTCCGAGTAATCAATTAGCTTCTCTTTTCCTAGTGTGAAGGACATTGGAATCTAATCACGAAGTAATGCCGTAAGCAAGAGGGAAAATGCTTTTATATTTAATAGCTGTCTCACAAAATTGCTTCAGCTGGTTCCGGATCTGGCAACAAAGTGATGAATATCTGACATCTTCCATTCTTTTAAAGTGTTTTTACTCCCTTTAAAAACCAGTGGAAAATTGATTACAGGATCTGATTTTTAACTTTTATTTTGAGAAATGTTTATAAATCTATTAATTTTGAAGATCTGATTTCCGGATACAAAACGATTCATTGAAAAGTTATTAATAGAATTTAAGATTTTTTGGAAAAGGCTTCATCGAAGTACAAGGGGTCTAAAAATACCTAAATCGTTGAAACGTTTACTGCAAGTCGTTGCCTGTCGTTCAAAAATCAGTGTTTCAGTTTCTCCCAGTTTTGGACGAGGTTATTTTAATGGCAACAGATATTTTCATCTATTTCAATACATAAAAAAAATTACACATTACAACCAGAATTCTTTACTTACGAAACTATTAAAATTTTATTAAAATGATATAAAAATTAAAACTTAATACCTCTAATAAAGTCCTAATAGATCTAATAAAATTCAAAAATATTTGCGCTTTTCTAAATCTCAATACTATTTAGCTGTCATTTATTAATGTTTCTCACCATCCCTAAGACTAAGCTTGGCTATGCATTCCCTTATTGTTTTAAATATTTATTTTGCATTTTTTAATTCTTCAATGATATGAAAAATTTTGTATGATTCTTGTGTCCAGTGAAATAACCCTCCCCAATGCCACTCTCCGATTTATTCCCCTTTCATTGTACAAATCCATGATTTTTCTGCTAAAAAAATGAGAGCTTATAAGGTATTTCTCCCGCCTTCTTGGCATGCCTTCATGCCTTCGTGGTTAGGTGGTCTACACGATGGGCGCGTATTCCTGAGGTCTGTGGTTCGATTCCTGGCGAAGGCATTGCTCAATTTTCATCTTGCCTGCTTCAAAAACACCTAATATCTCTACAGTGGGGCCCGAGCTAAAAGGGTGGTGGATGATGGTTCTCCACACCCAGAACTGGCGATTGGGTCCCCTAAAATCCCCAATCGTCCTTTATAAGGGGGAGTATATAAGGTATTTATCTCGTCTTCCTAGCCTGCCTTCGTGGTGTAGTGGTCTGAACGCTGGGCGCGTATTTCAGAGGTCCGTGGCTCGATTCCCGGCGAAGGCGTTGCTCATTTTTCATCTTTCCTGCTTCCAAAAGAATCCTAATGTCTCTACAGTGGCGCCCGAACTAAAGGGTAATGGATGATGATTCTTCACACCTAGGATTTGGCGATCGGGTTCCCTAAAAACACCAGTCACCCTTTAAAAAGGGGCGTACATAAGGCTATTTCTCCTGCCTTTCTAGCACGCTTTCGTGGTGTGGTAGTCTGCACGCTGGGAGCATATTCCAGAGGTCTGCGGTTTGATTCCTTGCGAAGGGCATTGCTTATTTTTCAATCTCATCTTGCCTGATTCCAAAAATTCCTAATGTCTCTACAGTGGCTCTAGAAGTAAAAAAGGTGTTGGATGATGATTCTGCTCACCCAGAATTTAGCGATTGGGTCCCCTAAAACCCCAGTCGCCTTTTAAAAGGGGGAGTATATAAGATATATCTCCCGCCTTCTTGGCATGCCTTCGTGGTGTGGTGGTCTGCATGCTGTGCGTGTATTCCAGCAATTCGGCAAACGTGCAAGAAGGCAGATTTCTCAGTGCACAAAATTAGAAGTTTCGTTTTGATCCCACTCGGCAAAAAGACACTGAACGTGCAGAAAGACTTAAATCACTATTCTTTTAAGTTTCAAATACGAACAAATATGGATGCTATGGTAAAAAAAATTAGGCTTAGCCGAACTTAAAAAACTTTTAAATTTTTGATACTTCTAAAGCAGATTAACTAACTTAACCGGAAATACGAACAACATAATTCAACCATTTTAAAGCAAAATATGCACAATTTATCAACATATAAGAATAAAAAAAACTGACCTCACCGAGTAACAGAGTGGGTATATGCTTTCCGTATAGGCTGATTGCAACCAAATCTTATTGTTAGATGAGAAGGTTTATCGCATTTAAAGAATTCTAAATTCGTATCTGTGATGCTTTTCGCTTGAGTCACGATTTCCGAACGTTCTTGATAAAGCCAAATTAATTAGATGTCTGGGGAAGCACCAACTCAGTATTTATTGCTTTTCGTATCTTGAAAAACCCTTTCGAAGTAATAAATGAACTTTCCTAAAAGAAATAAATGTTCTTCTAAAAGAACTTAAGTGATTTTCCGAGTAATATTGCATTTCTTTAAATGCAGTAATAAAACTCTCGTCTGACGCCTATCATTCGCTCTAATGCAACGAAAGATTCCACATTAAAAGAAAATATGTAAGTTCATATAATCCGGAAAACGAAAAGCAAATAAAAAGGGTGACGAAACGTCTAGTGGCTTAGAGATCTCTCGAGAGATATTTAATCTCAAACATCTTTCACATTTTTATTTTCTTCATTGCGTAATCAAATCCTTAATAGATATAAATCAAAAGAAGACAAGATGCCAAAACGATAACATCTTCAGCTAAAGATGTCGAAAGCCGAAAGCCTAGCCAGCTGACATTGATTTCCTTTATGCATATCTGAATAGACAGAATTTTGTAGTTTCTCTTTCGGTAGATTGGTTGGATTCCTTTCGTTCCATAATGATATCTTTCCTGATAAAAGCCCACTTGGATTATAGTGATTAATTGAACTGCATTATGAACATCTAACGAAACTTTCGTAGCTTGTCTGAAAAGCATTCACGACCGTCTAACAGAAAGCTTGTGATGTATTTGCTAAGCTTGCAATTATTTATAAAGTATATTTCAATATATTCAATTTTATGAAGCAGTAGTAAGTAACATACTGTTCTTACAGAAAACGTATACTAAATTTTTATTTTATTATTATTATTTATTTTTAAATTAAGTCTAAAAGAAAATACGGAGTTTTTTAATTCCAGCAAAATTTAAGGAATAGATATGATTTACTTAAGTTTTACAGGAATTGATAGAGTGATGGCAGTGCTACAGGAACTTCCTTAAATGTCGGAATCACTTAAATGTCGGAAATTACTTCCTTAAATCCTTGATATACATTTTGAAAGTAAAACATTTCGGAATGTAAGATTCATCAAAAGCAAATTGCTAACATTTGTATATCCTTCGTAGAAGATAATAATCCGGCAGAAAAACCCAGCATATGCTTTAATAAATTAAATAGAAAACATTCCATGCTTTAAAAATTTACAAGAGGTATATGTAATTAACAAATACTTTGCTAAATATAATTTAACTTCAGTGACAACCGTCAAAAAATTTAAGTAGAATTAAGTAACTCAGCACTTTCTCAACAGTTGCTTAGTTCAGCGTTGAGTAGGGAGTATAGAGATACAGTGGATGGACAAAAATATGGAAACACCTTGTGAAATGCATGTTTGAAAAGAAAAATCGATTTTAATGAAATATGTAGGTGGCGCTGGCGTTTTTGGCAACTGACGCCACCTATACAACTTCGTAAATGTGCTAAACAGTTCAGTTGTTGTCGGAGTACTGTTATGTGAGGTTGTCATTGCATTATGTCAGAGTTAACAGACTTCGAACGTGGGCAAATTGTTGGAGCACGTATGGTAGGTGCTTCCGTAAGCAAGGTAGCCGAGGTGTTTAGTGTTTCAAGAGGTACTGTATCGAAGATCTATTCTGCATATTTGAAAAGCGGAAAAACATCATCCGCTAAATCACAGCGCGGACGAAAGTGTGTCCTGGGTGATCGTGACAGACGATCATTAAGGGCAATTGTGACGAAAAATAAGAAGACCACAGCTGCAAAAGTTACTGCTGAAATGAATGTTGTGTTACTGAACCCTGTGAGTACCAAAACAATTAGAAGGGAGCTTCATAAACAGGGAATCGCTGGCCGTGCTGCAATTGAGAAGCCACTCATCAGTGGTGCTAATGCCCGTAACAGGAAAAGGTGGTGTTTAAGTCATAAAGCCTGGACTATAGAGCAGTGGAAGCGAGTAATATGGTCTGACGAGTCTGCTTTCACATTGTTTCCCACTTCTGGCCGAGTTTACGTCTGGAGAACGCCATCTCCAGCCTATAATACAGACTGCTTTTTGCCAAGAGTGAAACATGGCGGGGGTTCTGTTATGGTTTGTGCAACCATATCGTGGTTCTCTGCTAGCCCCATGATAACTGTGTCAGGCACATGACTGCCAAGACTTATGTGAATATTTTGGCCGATCAAGTTCATCCCATGGTACAAACTTTGTTCCCCGATGGTGATGGTGTCTTCCAAGACGACAAAGCCCCTGTTCACACAGCTCACATTGTCCAGGACTGGTCTTCTGAGCACGAGGATGAGTTGTCCCATCTCCCCTGGCCACCACAATCACCAGAACTGAATATTATCGAACCTTTGTGGTCTTACATTGGAACGGAAAGTGCGTTCTCGTTATCCACCGCCAACATCGTTATCTGAACTTGCCACCGTTTTGCAGAAAGAATGGTATAATATTCCCTTGGCAAACATACAGGAACTGTATTTATCCATTCCGAGAAGACTGCAAGCTGTTTTGGATGCCAGCGGGTTTCCTACACCATATTAAGCAAAGAAACATTTTTTTAAAGGTGTTTCCATATTTTTGTCCAACCCCTGTATCTATGTGTAAGTTTCGTCTTTTAGATGTGCTCTGCACTCCTC
Source organism: Stegodyphus dumicola (assembly GCF_044657685.1). NCBI lineage: Eukaryota > Metazoa > Arthropoda > Arachnida > Araneae > Eresidae > Stegodyphus > Stegodyphus dumicola. The sequence goes on from NC_140773.1 coordinate 8,373,089, forward strand.
TGGTCATATATAGTTTTCTCTTGTATGAGATTAACTTTATGGTTCGAATTACTGGAGTAACAAACCTTGCAAACTTATCAGAGAAAACTTTATTTCATTAACCTTAAATGATATAGGAAAATATATTGCAGTCAAATACATTACATTTCATTCAAGTTCTTGGAAATATTTCTTGTTAATGTTTTAGGTAACATTAACTGTATGTACTCACTGGTTAATACTGATTGTAAAATCCCTTTCTCTACAGCTTGCGATCTGAACATGGCAATTGTAGGTACTGACTTTGAAGTAAGTGAGAATATTCTCGAAATACAAGTATTAATCGTAATAACAAGTTATAAATTCATTAATACAATTAATTTCAATGAAAGTGTAACTGGATTCTTAGAAGCACATTTTTAGAGAAATCCCTCATCGCTACTACTCCATAACATCGGATTACAGATATAACCCTCATGTTTTAAAAATAAATTTATATCTAATGCATTTTAAACAGAGAAAAATTCCAATCCTTAAATTTTATGAGGAGTTTCCGTCATATATTCAGGGGTCCCGAAGCAACAATTATGCTAAAAAGAGGAGAAACGAAATTTTACCTTAATTACTGCTTTTCAAAATTGAATACATAAATGATCATTTACCTATTTAACCTTTTATTAATAATAAAGTTAGATTGATTAAGAAAGAAAAAAAAATTTAAAAATGTTGGCTTGTAATAATCTAGTGCATTCTAATCCTCAACAAGAGATTATTAACAATAACATGGGGAATTAAGATTATTTCTCTAAACGTTCCTTCTATTTACCATAGACTGAATTTCGAGTCTTTTCTCTCGTTAAATTTTATAGAGTCTCAGTTTTTATCTGGTCACGGTAAATTTGCAAGTTACCTGTTTCGTTTTAATCTACGATGAAACAATTTATGTGAATGTTCGAAAAGAGTTCCTCAGGATGTGGGACATTTGATTTTCTCATGCCCTACATTTGATGGCGCTAGATTATGCTTGCAGAACGATTTGAAAATGTTTGGAGTGACTTGGCCAGTGAACTTATCTGTGAACTTATCGTGAAGTCCAGACCGCTTTTGTTCGCTTTATTTATGCATGTAATTTTAATGTTTATTTATGCATGTAGCCTTTAATGTTTTAGTTAACATACTTCTGTAAGCCCCGTGTTGTACATATGTGGTGCACGGTTCTTAAAAGAAAAAAAAAGTATATCTGGTTATCTATAAAATGCTAATCTAAAAAATCTGAAAGAAATGCTGACTCTGTTTTTCTTGGAAGAAAGAAGTGAAATATATCTTATAGGTAAATTTAAATAAAAGAGTTTTAATTAGTTGTGTTTTTGTTTATAGTTTCTCAGCGACTTTTATCGGATTTCCTTTAATAAAAACCAATGAGCAGATGAATACTTTGATCTTAACAGAAGTTTCATTTTTCTCTATGTTGCGAAAATTATTGATTCCTTCTTGAGTCACTTACACATATCTATATTACATTTGTAAGTTAATTGTGTTAATTAAAATATTTATAACATACGGCTGTGGAACAATAAATTATAAGATGTTTAAAAACCTGTTTATTAATGTGGGATGGCATCGTTCATTATAATCGGATGACGCGACAAGCTGTGAGAATAAATCTTTTACTTGCTCGATGATGGAAGTCAGACGATTCCGCCATTAAGGCGATGACGCGATTCAAAGTTGTTTGCTTTTAAAAGACGATTCCTTCTCTTCATCTGTATATATCATCTATGAAAATTCATCTTTCTATACATTAATCATTTTGTAGTTTGTAGCAACTATTTATGTTTCATTAAATATTCGAGTTATTCATAAGTCGAATTAGTCATTTCAAGCCCCTAGACAGCCACATCGGAAGTAAGTTTACAGACATCATATTCCTATACAGTAAGTACCGATTCTACATTAATTTCTTTAAATATGAAGCTTACATTCATTGATTTAAATGCGGTGCAAAAGAGCATTTAGTCAAGTAACTTATACAACTGCTAGAGAAATCATTTTTCTGATGCGTTGTCACAGTCAAATTAAGTTCCATAGCCTTTATTTAATAAAGAAGGACTAATACCAGATATTTTTTTACATTTCTTCTTCTTCTACTCCACCCGTCTGATACATAAAAATATAAAAAGCATTTGAAGCGACTTTTTCCTGGTTTTGCTTCTAAACATTCACCAAGAGTTCTTATTCCCAAAACTAGGGCAGTTTTAAAAAAAAAAAAACAAATTCCAAAGTCCCCCCCCCCCGAAAGTAAACAATAGATATCTGATCTTTCATTTCTTTCATTTTTTAAAGATTTGCTTCTTCAAAATTTTTGTCCTACTTTCTCAAAATGTATTTTTTTTTAATATTATACCAGACAGGCGAAAATTTGACAGATTGAAACCACATGTCAAATTTTTCAAATACTTGTTTAGTTTTCTTGAAATCTATTGCCCTTTTCCCCGGCAGTGTTACACGGCTCTTCATTTTTTCTGCTTTCTGTTTTCATTGTTTTAATAATATCTGATTATTAGGGAGCTGCAAAATATTGTCTATTGCTATTACGTATTTTTTGTTTATCTCATTTACTACTTTTCTTTTATATAAACTGCTTTTTTAAACCAAATTTCTCCATGTCGACAATTATTCTTCCTAAAACCTTTCTTTTGAAACTAATAGTAATACAATTGTTTTTGTTTGCTTAGAGAACACTGGACTTCTCAAACATCTTTCCTCCATGCAACCTTTTCACCATAGCTAGACGATTATCACCCCATTCCAAATCTCATCAAATACATAAACATTAATTTAAATTTAGATTATTTTTAGTGTGTTTTATAAATTAAAGTAGAAAAGTATAGAAAATGTTAATAAATACTAAAACCTGAATAAAAGTAGCTTTTTTATGTTCATAAAATAAAACTAAATACTTAACAGGTATATAAAAGGCTGACAGCATTCCCTCTCCCTGAAACTATCAAGTTCCCTTTAGGGGTGCATTGCCTTCTGGTTGAGAACACACCAGATAGCATAATCATCACATGTCTCGAACAATGTAGAGACCAATCCGATATTTTGATTAGGAAGAAGAAAAGATGTTCTGTAAACTGACTTGATTTCCAGACATTATTCTTTCAATAGCCAACGATTTGCGCAAGGCTTTTACGCCACAAGAACATGCTTGAGGGATTGCAAAATTTCTTGCATTGTGCTTCACTTAAACGGCGTTTGCGGAAGGACCAAATACAGTTTGTGACACATTATTATCCATCATGTTTAAGTTCGGGCGCCACTATACAGAATATTCAGGATTTTCCAAACCAAAGGATATGATAAATACATTGCATTATCGCCAGTGTTCAAACCTTCACAGATCATCCTTTTCACAGCTGGATTTTTGCGCCAGTACAATCAATGAGAAATGCGATAGTGCTTTACATTGTTCTTCACTTCAAAGTCACCTCTGAAGTACCAAGTAACCCTGTGAACCTAATGTAGGTGGTGACGAGTGGTCGTTTACCACATTTTTGCTTAAATTCCATTCTATACATAGCTATGCTTTTTCAAGTCCGAAAATTCCGAAAACTTACTTAGATCCCGCCAAAGTTCGTGTCTGAAATCTTTTAACTGCTAGTTGGACGTACTAACAACTTAAACTTTAACTTCTTTCCATCAATAAGCTATAAAGTTGCACGTATTTTGCAGAAATTTAATTTTCGGGTCGTTTATTCTCCCATCAATAAAATTTCGAGTTCCATACTCAAGGACCCCATTGCGGATATGAATTCCTGGTGTATTTACAGGATTCCTTGCCAGTGTGGCTTAATTTACATTGGCCAAACTAAGAGAGCCTTACAATTTCGCGTTAAGGAAAATGAGGCATATGTTAAAAAAAGGAAACACAGAAGCCCTTTTATTGCCCAACATTGTTGGTCCGAAAATCACACTTTCAATTTTTCTGCTGCCAAAATTATTGAAAAAACATCTTCCATTGGTGAACTGGATTTTCTAGAGGCATTTCACATTCATAAAAATTCTTTCTGTTCTAGTTAACGACCCTAATTCCAATCCAGCTTCGCCTTCGGCCTTTAAAGAAATTAAGGTGAAAACATGACGAAAAATTTTGTCACAAAGCGGATTAAATTATTAAAATATTCGTGGCAACACAAACTTTCTGGTGACTCGTTTCCAAACCAGCTATATTATGTAGTTAGCTGTAAAATGTTGGATGTAATTGCTTTTAAAATAAACAAAATATCCCAATTCTTACAAGAGTCACATATTCGAAGATCATAAGGGGTTTAAGGTGTATGAGCCCCCTTAACGTATCTTGTTCAAGTTATAGTTTTGTATAAAAGTAAGAAGTCTTCAGATACCAAACCATTCTCAAAACAACTTTTGCACAAAATCCAAAACATCGATTATTAAACGTAATTTGCATTCAAACTTCAATGTGTTTTTTCCCTTAAACAATGAGAAAAAAAATCTTATAAAACTTGAAAAAACTGTAGTTGTGAAATACTTTTGTGCATAAAAGAGTGCTGAGCACTTTTTTTCTTATGCGTATAAAAGCAAATGTTACAGAAAAGCACGCTTAAATTGAAAGAGGGATTTAATGAATTCCATTTTAATGCGCAGAAAGCTGTCGACGCTGGAATTTGAAAGAGCAAATATTCTATAGAAACGTGTCCGAGATTAATTAGTTCCACTTCTTTTACCTCCTTTTTAAACAAACGTGAGGTAAAGGAATTAGCTTTAGAGAATATTCTTGGGAAGAAACCCCATGTTTATTAATTTAGTGATAAAAATCAAGGTGTTATAGTTAAGATTTCTAACTTTTTATGGTTGAAGAAATGCACTTTTTATGTTAGGATGCTCGGATACAGTTCGGATGCACTTTTTATGTTCGGATGCAGTTTTTACTAGATGGATAAAAATACTTAAATGCAATTTGTGAATACTGTGCCTTTAGTTTCTCTAAATAACGTTTGAATTAAGTTTTAATATGCCAAAGTGAGAGCAGTTTTACGCAGTATCATGTAGATGTTACGTTGAAACACCGAAATCTGGAGAATATCGACTTTCACCCGTGAATGTCAACATTCACATAGTCTCTTGTTGTATGTCCGAAATATTTTCCAAATACTCTTATTCCTGACTTACACCGGTCAATGTCGACATTCACCATGTACTAATGGTGAATGTTGAACATATAAGAATATTATATTTTCTTCTCCGTCATTCAGTCGCGAATAAACACACTTGAAACTTGAAATAAGAACTTAAGAACATGAGAACCTAAAACACGCAATACATTCAAAATGAGAAAGGAAAATAAAAGAAGTTGTAAACTTACTTAATTATTCAGTACGTTCTAAATGAAAAAATAAAATAACAGTAATAAAAAACTTACTAAATTATGTGATTCAAATCTTATTTATTGCAACAACTTAAACTATTATGGCACTTTATGACCTCTCTTTTCGACTTTCACCAGAGCATATCTGTGATTGACGACATACACCGGTGAGGGTCCGAATATACAAGAATGTAGTGAAATATTCGGTCTTTCACCGACGTATCCGGTGAATGTTGATATTCTCCGGTGAAAGCCGACAATCTCCAATTTCGGTCTTTCACGATAACATATATATAAATAATATTTACACTTTTCCAAAATTCCTATTTTTAAAAACCTGATGCTTAGGTTATGTGAAATATGCAGTCTAAAATATGCATATGAGCACTGAAATAAAATATTACATGTAGAATGTATATTATCTTCAAATATACTTACCTACTCTCATAATATTTGCTATGAGAATCTTAATAGATTTTTCAATCCTTTTGAGTTTCTGAAGGTTATTATTCGCCTACGTGTATAAAGTATTCGAAGAATTAAGAAAATTTAATCTTATTAGAAGTATAAAATAACAGTATGGTTTCAAAGTAACATCTGGCAATAATGTCAAGTTTATTGACGGACATAGTTCCCGAAATGTTGCAATTTCCTCAATGTAACAACCTCTTAAGGCTTCGCAGAATACCTTTGGTTTTGTGACAAAACCATAAAATGAGAACGAAGTCCTAATGTCTATTTTCCCAAACAAGATCCCTAATTTATACGCTCCGAAGAGAGTATCAGACTGATAATGTGAATAGAGAGGAGAACAGCTCAGCAATAATCTGCAGTGGTTCTCGACTCTGGTAAGGGAGAGGCGAGATAATGCCCATCTTTAAAATCGCACAGAGTTTTATTATAAAGCAGCAATTGCTCGCATTATACTCTAAAATCTTAAACGTCTGTGTGCTTTTATCAAAGTGAGTCGTATTTATTGGGTAATGATTTTTAGCATTGTTACATGTCTCTGACTTTGCCAAATATATATTATTCACAAAATTGATCAAAATTAAATTTCGAAGTATTGATATCGAAACAAATTGAGTTCAAATACATGAAAAATATATGTTCCACCATTTCAGCCATCCAAACGTTTCAGCACTTCATTCGTAATTTCGGTACTCGTTATAAAATCTCATGTACACATGAATATGTTCTTGTATTTAGAAATATATCTAAACGGAACATTATGAAAAAAATAAATAATAATAATTATAGAGTTCTGAAAGAAATAATAATTATACAATTATCATAATCTGAATTTTAAGTTGCAAAATGCAATGAATGTAAAACAGTTTTTCTTAAAATAAAAAACTAATCTAAATTTGCAAGAATAATGTTTGTTCCTTCAAGTAGGGATTAAAGTTTTAAAGAGTAAGGTAATTTAACAACTTAAATAACATAACTTTAAGAAAACGTTCCTTATATTCATTACTAATTCGTATTTTGAAATATACTGCTTGCATTTAACAATGATAATGGTAGACATTAAGAAATTAGCAACTCTATAAAAAACATTCCTTCATTAAGAGCAACAACCAGTTTGAATTTAAAATTAGGAGAAGTACAAATAGTCAGAAAGACAAATATTTAGATTATATTAAATAAATACTTCCGCGTTCCGATAGAAAGTGACAAAATTTTGCTTCTCAAAGTATAGAATGGAATTTCTCTGAGGAAACTTGCATCCACTATTAGGATGCATAGCTATTTTCTAAAGTAAACTGAATACTAGCATCTAATTTTATACATTGCTTTCTTCTCAAAAATATGTATTGCTTCAAAAATTAAATATATCAGTAGCTTAATACAGCGGTTCGAAGTTCGTAGTCAACTAAGTTTTATAATGCAAATATTTTTGTCTAAAAATAAAGCCAGAGATCTTACATTTAATATTATTGGTGTATTTAATTATGGCGAAGCACACTAGGGCTATCTGCCTAAGGGTAGGGATGCCTTCGTGGAGGACTTGCTAAGGGAAACTGGCTCGTATACACGTTGCACATATGGAAAATCACGAAAACACCCATGCAGCCAGTCGGTTCGACGGGATTCGAACCTCGGACCGAACTACCAGTGTTCAGCGACTTTACCTAACAAACGTAGAAGAGATGATTAAGATTGAATAAAATTATAATTTTTGAATTCTAAAAGAATGATAATGCAACGGAAGGAATGATAATGCAACGGTGTGGTGGTGGTGTATTTAATTTTGGCAAAGCACACTAGGGCTATCTGCCTAAGTGGGGGATGCCTTCGTCGAGGACTTTCTAAGGGAAACTGGCTCGTATACACGTTACACATGGGGAAAACCACGAAAACACTCATGCAGCCAGCTTGTCCGCAGGATTCGAACTTCGGACAGAACTACCAGTGTTCAGCGACTTTGCCGCTCGGCCGCTTTTGGACATGTAATAGAATTATTACTTTATTTTCTAAAATGTTGTTACTCAATATAAATAGTAATAGAGGTATAACAAAGTTGACTGATAATACACATAGAAATATTTGCTGAAATGTTTGATATTTTACCACAAAACTAGAATTTTTATCTTCCGGTTTTAATAAGCAAATGCATAATTATTATTAATTATTCGTCCACCAAAAATATGTTTTTCATTTTTATTATATAATGAGCTTTATATCCATAAAATAAATTAAATTGTTTCACGCTGAGTAAATGCTTTAAAGACTTTTGGAATAAATGTATGTTCTTTTATTTTTTTGTTATTCTTCAAAAATCAGCATCTATTTTAATCTGCTTCGTTTGTTAATACATACTCAAACTGACATTTAACACAATTAGTCTAATTAACTAATCGAAACTCATAATTATTAGTAGTAGTTGATGAATTAATTTGATGTAGATATATTTCATTAAAACACACTGAATATATGCTTTTCCGCTTAATATTGAATATAGTATTTCTTAAACCATATATTGCTTTATGTTCATATTAATGAAATTAAATAGTTGTTATCATAATTTTTATTGTCAATTTAACTTGCTTTGATCCATAATCCAGTTAACGTTCACAAAGAAATTACTTTGCATGAGCATAAGTAGGAATATTTTTCATGAATCATATTTTAATTATAATATTAAGCTTTCACGAATCAAAATCGTTCACTTACAAATTAAGTACATTATCTTTCAGAAAATTTGTCTTTACAACCATCAGTTCTTCATGATTTATCACTCAAAAGTTCAAAAGAGCAGACATCTTCACACCGCTAGAGGAAAAATCGCTGCGGAGATCATGCAGTTCACGGTTACAGTTGCAGAAATGATTAATATGGGTAACGTAGACGTGAGCTGAATTAGTGTCGCGAGTATGCCGTGAAATTGGATTTAACGTAGGAAATTGCGAAAAAAAATGAAATGGGCATGATTAATGTAGCGACCTCTCTCGTTTCAATAAAATACCTTTTATTCTCCGTACGTTCCGTAATTACACATTTTAAAAACGGTAACAAAATGAAGTATAAATGCAAATTTAATATTCAAATAATTAAAATTATTAATTATTCATGAAACGTTAAGGACAAAATCAGCCTCTTCATGGAAATTTTAATTAAACTCATATTCTGGTAATGATTAAGTATATATAAAAATACTTATGAAGACTTAATCTGTTCGAAACCTTTCATAAAAACGTTATGTCATAAGAGTGAAGCTTACAGGAAATGAACCTCTAGAGTTATTAGGTTAAATGAAAGCAGAAAAGATGAAAAATACGCAACCGCCTTCGCCGGGAATCGAACCAAGGACATCTGGAATACCGGCCCAGCGTGCTACCGTTACACCACGAAGGGACGTTAGAGAAGTGGAAGAAATACCTTATATACTCCCCTTTTTAAAGGGCAACTAGGCTTTTAGGTGACCTAGTCGCCAAATGCTGGGTGCAGAGAATCATCATCCACAATCCTTTTAGTTCGGGCGCCACTTGTAGGATTCATTAGGACTTTTTTAGAAGCAGAATAGATTAAAAATATGCAAACGCCTTTGCCGGGAATCGAACCACGGACCACTGAAATACCGGCTCAGTGTGCAGAACCACTACACCACAAAGGCAAGCTAGGGAAGTTGGATAAATACCTTATATACTGCCCTTTTTAAAGGGCGACTAGGGTTTTAGGGGACCAAGTCGCCAAATCCTGGGTGTAGAGAATCATCATCCACAACCCTTTTAGTTCGGGCGCCACTGTAGAGTCATTAGGTTAATTGGAAGCAGAAAAGATGAAATATATGCAACCGCCTTCGCCGGGAATCGAACCACGGACCTCTGGAATACTGGCCCAGCGTGCTACCGTTACACCACGAAGGCGCGCTAGGGAGGTAGGAGAAATACCTTATAAACCTACCTAGGGGCTTAGCATATACTGCGTAGAAGAAAGTATGGAATGACATCTTCCGGGTGTACGTAGTTTGCGTTGTAATGCAAATGGAAGTAATGGCCATTATATGTAAAACATATGTGTTTTAATTTACAAATTTCGTTTCTAATCATATTGTCCTTAATAAAATATCTAATGTTTAAATATTTTGGCTTAACTTAAAGGTTTTATTTTCTCTTCAGGTACAAAATTATGCATGGTGAAATCATTAAAATCAGCCATTGCCGTATGGCAGACGAAGCCATACGGCAACCCATGCCGTATGGCTATGAAGGGACAGGCCAATCAAACAGCAAACGAACGTTAAATAACGAAGTACAACAAAATAAATGGTTAAATAACGGACCATAATAAACTTAATAAACACCTGGGGATAAATTGCAAAGCTTATGTAAACACCAGATCTTAAGAAACCCAAAAGAAAAAACGGGTTTTAAAAGAAATAAAATCACAACACGTAAAACGAATATGTATATCCCAGACACTCTCGGTGAAATCATTATATAGAGGTATCGTTTCCAAGAAAGCCAAGTAATGAATGCAATATGCAAGCTCACATGAAACCATTTCCAGACTTTTTGAGATCATTAAAGTTTTTTTAGGATGAAAAGGAACACAAGAATAAGCAAGGGGAAATATGAACACTCTTCAGAATTTGTACCGACTTTTATTGGGAGTTAACAAAAGGCGAGTGAGATATAATTTTATAGTACTTTAATGACTTCATTGGCATTACTGTAGTGGCACTAATCTAGAACCAAAACTTCTACCTTCCATCAGAGATCTTTTTCCCAACAATGCTTCGTTTATTTTTCGGCAGGATTCTGCTCCTTGCCACACGGCCAAAATATCGAAAGAGTGGTTTCGTATAAAGAGCATTAAATTGTTGTCATGGCCAGGAAACAGTCCTGACCTCAATCCTATCGAAAATTTCTGGCACCGTTTGAAAGCTCTTGTCCGAATGAGGCGCCCATCAAATAAAAGGGAACTAATTGAGGCTATAATTGTTTTCTGGCATCACGTAATAACGAAAGAAGAGCTTATAACTCTTGTCAGCTGAATTAAACGTCGATGTGAAGCTGTAATCAAAAATAAAGGGTACCCTACTAAGTACTGATAAATCACTGCAATCATCACTATCTAATGTATATCGATAACTATTATCGTTTAACTCTTTTGTATTGCAAATAATTGAATTTTGTGTTTTGTATTGAATTCAGTAATAAATTCTCTTTAAAATGATATATACAAGTTTGCAGTTTGTGAAAGTAACGTTACGAAGTTCAAAAACATAAAAATTTCCAAAAATGTCCACAATTTTGGCCACCACTGTAATTACATTATGATAAGAAAAAGAAAAAAAAATAATTAAAACAAAGTTGTTGAGAAAATTCGAATTTCTCATTCTGCAGGCTAAATATTTCAATGCTGATAATAAATTACTGCGTTTGATTTCGAAAACAGTGTTCGTCATATAACACCGATGTAGCAAATAATTCAAAAAGCAGTAATTTAAGAAATTATTGAACGCTAAAGCTACACATCGCATCCAGACTCTAAATTTAATAATAATGTAATCGAAGACTTAAAAAAATTCATAAACTGATTTATATACTATCTTCTCCGATCATTTTTACCTTTCATTTGATATCACAACTTCGATCAAAATGTTTGGATGCTAATTATTGCCAACTAAAAACGAACGCAATCCAAAGATCTGTTATGCTTTCTTAAAAGATAGGTTTTTCATGTTTTAGATCTTGAACGAAATTCAAATCATTTTTCAAGCATACTTCTCGCAAGCAATTATTGCCGAAGTAAAGATTTCCATTCTTTCATATTATCGAATCTCTTAAAATCTATTACTAAAACTCAGTTTTCTGATACCAGACTTTAAGAACATTAATAAAATTCTTTTAGTTCTTGGAGTATTTTTTATCCTTATCGTTCTTAAAAAGAGTAACTAATTTACAAAACATTTCTGAAAAACCTTTTGTGGAATCCAAATAGTATTTCCTTTATTTTTACATTTTTGTAACGTTTTTAATTTTTGAATTCAGTCATTCCATCAAGAATTAAGTTTAAGCCAGCGGAAAATCCTGTTCTTTCAAAGACAAGAATCTTTTCAACATCTGTAAAAGTATTTTCATAACTAGTATTAAATCTAATATTTTTCCAGCTTAAAAGTTTTTTCTCCATCTTAACTGGAATTTTATACAGTAAATGAATTTAAACGCCATAAAAGTCCAGAATTCTATAAAAGATTTTACTGCATTAAGGTTTTATTTCTTAGGAGTGAAGAATATTTCTTCGTCTCAAAGGAAAGAAAAATAAATAATATGTAAAATCATGCGAATAAAATGCGTCATTAATGTAATTGTGTTTAGGCTGCAAAATTATCGTATATTTAAATTAAAAACTAAGCTACGGCCACTACTTACAGCAATTTAAATTAAAAAAAGTTTTTAATTTCCAACAGAAAGTTAAACGAATATATTTTGGTCTCATAATTAACAGATAACAGACGATACGACGTTCATCAGAAATTTGGAGAAATACGCAGTTTCTATTATAAAGTATATCGCAACTTTTTACGTACAAATTGCAGTTCTTACATATTAGCACAACCACCTTGAAACAGATTGGCTAATTTTACGGAAGTAAGAAAACAATGAATTCTTGTTGTAAAAAAAAAATTATTTATCACATGTATATTTTAAGTTTTAACTAGGTATTGATTTCAACTAGTACTGAAATTTGTGCACTGTTCTAACATAGGAATTTTAACACAAAATCTGACTTTTTCTGAAATAACATACCCATTTTTTTCCATATTTCGATTCTGCTAGTCAAATTATGCCCGGATATTAAATTTTTAAATTTGGTGCGGATTTTCATTAGGTCAAGAATGATTCACTTGGCGAACTTCTTAATATTATGGCAACCAATTTTTCTTTCTCTTTATGCCGAAGAGGAAAAAAAGACACCTCGTTACTACCTTTTTACATTGTGTATGAGCGAAATAAAAAAGCTCACATCGTTTTTACTTCCAAATAATTTTAGCAAAGTGTTTAAACCACATCTGATGTTTTATCGCTTTCAAAAAATATGCCAAATTGCAAAAAGCGCCAATATATAAATTCACGTATGCCTTCGGAAATTTTGAATAAAAAATTTTAATTTTTTGCAGGTATGCATAGAAACACGTCTACTTTAAGATGATCCTAAAAATTTTATAGCTTATAATTCAAATTGTTTTTGAAAACTTATAAAAATTATTTAAAATTACAAATTTTAAAATTAAATCATAAAATTGGGTGAATTTTATTTCGAACGAACCTGAATTTCGAAATGTGAAAGGAACAATTAAAAAAGCTTAAACAGAGATTTTAATAAATATACACTCTTTAACAAGAAAACACGACGCACCAAGAAGGAGTTATCTGAATGGGACGAAAATCGGTAGAAGTGATGTACATGTACAGAAAAACAAATGATTACAGTTTGAAAAAAATTGGATAATTTATTGAAGTGATAGAGCTTTACAAAGTGAAAAAGTCGGTAACGCGTTTGTTCACCTCTGGCACTTATGCAAGCAGTTAGTCGGCTTAGCATCGATTGATTGAGGTTGCGGATGTCCTCCTGAGGGATATCTTGTCCAGTTCTGTCCAACTGGTGCGTTAGATCGTCAATATCCCGAGCTGGTTGGAGGGCCCTGCCCATAATGCTCCAAACATGCTCAATAGGAGAGAGATCCGGCGACCTTGCTGGCCAAGGTAATGTTCGGCAAGCAATAAGGCAAGCAGTAGAAACATGTGCAGTTGAGGGCGGGCATTATCTTGCTGAAATGTAAGCCCAGTTCGGCATGACATGAAGGGCAACACAACTGATCTTAGAACTTCGACGTACCGCTGTGCTGTAAAGTTGCCACGAATGACAACCAAAGGGGTCCTACTATGAAATGAAATGACACCCCAGATCATCACTCACGGTTGTCTGCCTTTCTGCCGGAAGACAGCCAGGTTGGTATCCCACCTCTGTCCGGGCAGTCTCCAGACTCGCCTTCGCTGGTCATCGGGGGCTCAGCTCAAAGCGGGACTCATCGCTGAAGACTATTCTACTCCAGTCTGTGACATTCCAGTGCGAATGAGCCCGACACCACTGCAAACGGGCTTGACGTTGTACAGAGGTTAATGATAGTCGGCGCAAGGGGCGCCGTGATCTCAGCCCCCTTTCTGTGAGTCGTCTATGAATGGTCCTTGTGGTCACTGAAGCACTAGTTGCACGTACAATCGATGATAATAATGCATCTGGGGCTGTGAGTGTCGCTGTGACGATTGCTGGGTCTTTACGTTCTGTTGTTTCTCTAGGCCTACCGCTTCCTTCCTGACGCTGTGTGCGGGCGTGGTTCACCCATTCCTGCCAACATCGTCTAATAGTGGCATCGCTCCTCAAATGCCGAGCTATTCGCCGATAAGATCAACCCGCTTCTTTGAGCCCAACTACACGACCTCTCTCACATTCTAACATCTGCGCATATGGTTCGCGCACCTGAATGCGAGGCATAGTTACTGTCTACCAGAGTACACGGAATGAAATTCGTGAAGAATTTATGACCTGGAATCGTAATTTCTCCTCTTAAATATCCTGCCAGATAGGCTGTAGCGACAACCGTTCATTCATTGGCAGCCAAAATGTAAAGTTTTTCATTTTCCGTCGATACCTGTATGCATATCAATTTCTGTCGAATTTGGTTTATATCTTCTCGATGCGTAGTGATGCATCTTTTTTTTTTTTTTTTTTTTTTTTTTTGCTAAGAGTGTATATCACACTCAATTAACATTGAGGAAGTTTTGAGAGCTGATTTTTTAAAAACAACTCGTGCAATTTTTACAAAACTTGGTAATATGGCGTAACTTGAGTCGTAGATTTGAAATATGGAAAACACTGATGTTATTTCAGAACAAGTCTGATTTTGTGTCAAAATACTGATATTAGAATGATGCTATATATAAATGTAATACATATCCTAAGTCGCGCTTTCGAGACATGAAAAACGCAAGTTGAATGTTGTCTATAGGCCTAGTAGAACCGGAGATATAGAACTGTTCCATTTTTTTTTTCTGCAGTGTACATTAGATATACATTTTGGAAAATTAATGAGTTTCATAGCTTATATTTTTACAGCTTTACAATCCATAGAAAACAATTCAGAGTAGGTTATTTTCCATTTTATCTATTGTTATCTAAATAACCTACCTAAACTACTATTACGTAACTTGTTAGCTTATTTAATTTTGTGGCTCACTAACATTTTATTTTAAAGTGGTTTAATTTAATTCGGTATTAATTTAATTACTTTGAACATTTTATTTGTTACATAATTTTAGTATCTGAAGTTTTGCTTTGAGTTGTCACTGTTTTACTTTAATTGGTAAATGGAAATTATTTATCAATGTTAACTTTTAAGGATAATCTTATGTAATATACTCAGTCTGTTATTCAGAATGATATAACATTACTTGTGAAAGAAATTTGTTTGGATTTTTAGGATATTTGCTCTGAATAACTATTCTTTAATAAAGGCTTAATTTAGCATATAAACACTAGCAAAGGAATTACTAAAAATGCTTAAGCGGTATACTTCATCATTTTCTCTTTAAAGGGATTCTTAAAAACATTCGCGGAATAGCGGATTCACTTTACTGTACAAATGACTGATTAATGATATTTTTTATGTGCTAGCAAACCTCTCTCTGTGAACTTTTTCAAACTGAAATTAAAGGACTTGTAAGGGCTTGAACTTGTTTAGCTTCAATCTTTTTATTTTCTTTCTAGTAACGAGACAATTAAATGCGATGTTTCGAAACCAAGTATTTTTTGTAAATCATTAAAAAGTGATTTATTACCAGCTCAGGGAATGGAAAGATTTTATTCGAAAAAACACGTAATTAAATGCAAAATTCTTAGCTTTTTATTTTCTTTCAATAATCCATGGCAATGATTGAAAGTAGGCATCTAAGCATTCAAACTGCAGTTTTTCATCAGTACATTATCAATAATCTTTCCTGCTTCTTAAACAGGATATTTTTTAAAATTTAATATCGAATTTAATTTTTTTTTAGAATTTGCATATTTTTACAAGTTTTACGTGAAAGTCATTGAAAAATATGTTAATAGTAATTAACTTTCGAATGGGCACTTCAAGGTCATTCTGTCGCCCAGCCGGGCAAAGCCGGCTCCAGCCGGGTAAGGCGTCCCCAGCCGGTTTTTGCGAGGCTGACTGCCATACCGAAGGACCTGAGTTCGAATCCCTGAGAAGAGGTGGATGTTTGTAAATGTATAATGGCTGTGAATCATGGAGGCTTTTTTAATATGCGGCATGCAGAAAGTCCTTTTGAGAGGTTGGCGGTAGGCAAAGATGATGGGAGATCCTGGAACCCGACCCCCTGGACTGCTCTCTCTCTCAAAATTGGGGGCGAAACTGAGCTCAAGTTAGGCTGTCACGTATATGAATTACAAGACTCTTGCCAATTACAGGCGCATTTGATACTTTGCCACTATGAATCTCGTAAGATTGTTCTGACCGTTGTCAGACAAGTGAGACTGGTAAGAAAACTAGCAAGGTCATTCCCCTCTTCTTCTGGTATAACCATAGTAAGGATTACTACGGAAGGTGCATGAGCCCTCTCATTAGTTAAATTCCTCTATTTATTTCTTCTGCGGTAATGGCGACCTACTATAAGATCGTAAATGAGATAAGAGTGGCTGCGACCTTGAAGTGTCGGAAGCCAGACGGAAGCCTAAATAGCCATCATTCAAAAATTATATAAATTTAATAATTTTAGAGATTCAGTTAGCGTAATTTCATTTATTCAGCTGGTAACTAATGGTAATGAAGATGAATGATAGAATATAGTTCTTCTGCGCGTGATATATATTTGTTCTGCGCATGACTGTCATCCATGTTGGTTGGTTGTTTCAGTGCGTAGTGGAAAAGTTCTAGTTTTATGGTATATATTAGTTTTGTGATCGTGCAAATGTGTTTTTGTGCTTCCTTGTGATCTCCGGTTTCGAAATATGTGCTTTTATTGGAAGGATGTTGCATATTTATGAAGATTGAAGGATTGTTAAGTTTCTACGTGTCACATCGACTCATTTGCATGCCGTGAGTAATCTTTTGGCTTTATATTTTATTTAAAGCTTGTTTTGTGTTTCTAGCTTTATAAATTTGATGTTTCTGATACTCCGGTATATGTTTATCTGCGTTATTTTGCAATGCATGGCCAAGATTGTGATATTTGAACTTTAAAAATTTTACATAGTATTTCTGACATACAAGATAAAATGATACTATTCCGTTTTGAGGGCCGTAAAAAATCGCCAAACTATTGTTGATGCCAGTGCTGCCAAAAATAATTGCGGCTACCTTAACGCAAGAAAGGAAGTATAATAGTACTTAACTATCTAAGATTGATGTTTTAATTTTAGATAAAAAGGTAATTTTATATAATACTTCTTTAATAATATAATTTATATAAAAAAGGCTAAACATGACTGAATGAAAGCATAAGAGTAAATAACTATTTCAGATCATTATTATAATTTATACAAAAATTTCTAAACATAACTGAATGGATGCCTGCATCGCTATTTCGCTACCGAGTTATCGTTAAAGCATAATTTCATCTCGTTGGTTGTTCAAAGGTAATTTTCTATAATGGATGACGCCTTTTCTATGAAAAAATTCTCGGTAATTCTCGGTGCAGAATCGCCCACTTATTTGTTTGCCGCTTTTTACAAGGGTAAAACCAATTGGATTTTTGTCGATTTTCTTTTACTTTTTAAGTGAAAATAGGTCGATATGTACATAGATAAAGTCAAGGGTGTGTGCAGTGCCATTTTTGTGCAATTTTGGGATTTTTTTTAAAATTGAAAATAGGTCGATGTGTACATGGATACCGAGTATGTGCAGTTCTTAAAAACGCGTCAAGCAGTGGGTGATTCTGCACTTTACTCAAAATTCTATTGCAGACTTTTCGTCACTGGCAATTCCCAAATTGTTAAATCCATAGGATATCAAAAAGGATTTTCAATGGCGTCTTAAGAAATGAAGAACTATATAAACTTACGCAATCTGAAATCAGCGCGTACGCTATATTTGGCATGCTGTTAAATGGGCGCGTTTGCTCGATTTGGCGAGTTTGCGCATGCATTTTCGCTGCAATTTTTTTACGGTCCTCAAAACAGAATAATACCGGTAAAATTAAGTGTGATGAGAATGAGGAGAGGGTTGAATGGATTGAAGTTAAAAATCAGAAAAATAGAGAGAGGAAGAACTTGGGGTTTAATCCTAATATCCGGTGCACACGGGATTTGGCTACTTTTGGCGACTTTATGATGAGCAATAAAAACGGGACATATACGATGAGTAGTAAACGGGTCATTCAAATAATATATATAGTTATACATAGTATATAGTGTATAGTATATACATAGACGTTGTTTGGGTATGTATATAGTGTATAGTTAGACGTAGTTTGGGTCATTTTTGGTGTTCGCGATAATTTTCAAAATCGCGCCAAGGCTGCATCGTATACTAGGATTTTACCGAACTTGGATCATGATAATATCAATGAGATTATTTGAAACCCTTGAAAGAGGGTGTGGATGTTTATGATGAAATTAGAGAAAATATAAATCCAAGTGAAATAGGAATAGGGATTGTGAAATCTTACTGCAGGAAAAATGGTGAGATGGTTGTTCGATTGAAAAATAAAGAGGAATGCAGAGTTTTAGAAAAAGAGGTAGCGAACAATCAGAAATTTGTACGTTTCCGTTTTGCCGGCGCAGGCGATAAAGTCGCCAATTCTGATGCCAAACGGAATATCTTCACTGGTAAGATTTTACGCCTCATTTTCAAAACAAGTCACCAATTTCTTATCAGATTGATTGTTTTTTTCAATACTGGCATACAATTACATAGAATTTTTACCAGATAGTTCAACTTTATCACCTAAGACCTTTCCCGGTAATTAAGTCAATTATCAAGCAATCACACATCTCACCCAAAGACGAAAATATAGTATAGGCAAAGGGTTAAATTCATCCATTCTAATGAGAATGCACTAGCGAAGTAAAGCACTGCGGATTTACATAATTTTTGAGTAAGATATTCGTACGAATTGAAATAATTCTTGCATTTAAACTTGTATTCGAAATTAAGATTTAACTTAAAATTACTGTAGATAATTACTGAGAGAATTAAATTTTTGTAGCATAGTTACGTGAGATGAGATCACTTGGAGACACGTGATATGAAAAGGCGAATCAGGATGCTGAACTATGAAAGCATAGTAAAGTCTTATATTAATATCTTTTTACAAATTTATTGTCTTTTTACAAAATTTTAAACGATATTAAAATGTTTATGGCTTCAAAATAAAACATTCTTAGAACTAACATTTGTTAACATTTTTTATGTGTGCACTGTATGTTACCGCCAATAAAATCTGCTTGGCGAGATTTGCGCCGGCAAAACGGAAAAGTATCCAAAAACTAAATCACTTTTTTTTACCAAAGAGACGTAAATTTATAAGGCCTAAATTAATTATTTATAATCTTTACGATGTAATATCAGACGAAACGTTTATAACGCGTTGAAGCGTGATTGTTTTTACGCCCAGGACTGTGTTAAGCCAATCTTCAGGATCAAGAGCAACTGAGCAAGAAGTTTCGCATCGAATCTTCCTAATTAATAGTGAATGTCAGCAGTCCGTTCTGGAAGATCAACGAATTCTTCTTGAATGTAAGTCTTACTCGGCAAAATTGTTCTTACGACCAAAGCAATGTGTGAAATGTCTTGCTTTAGGACATACGAGAAGAGACTGTGAAAACCCATGTAGTAGGTGTTCAGGCGAACACAACAAGACATCGTGTAAGAGACAGCTGTTTTTTCTAATCAACTGTAAAGAGTATAATGAAAAATTTAAAACCAATCTTGATATTTCACACTATGCTTTTTCAAAAGATTGTTATGTGTACATGGAGGAAATGAAATTTTTAAAGCATGTTTAGATAAATAGTGCTTGTTTTATTAATTATGTTTTCAGCGGGGACTATTTTATTTATTGTTTATTTTATGCTCATTGTGTCTTTTTCTGATCAGCATAAAAGTAAGTATTTGCTATTGGATTTCAAGAAACAGATGAAGATATTTTCCCTCACCCCTGGTAAGTAGCTCAATAAAGAAATAAAGAAATTTTTAGACTTGGTTTTATTTACTATCTTAACTTTGCTTGTTTTTTAAGAAATTGTACATATATTTGATTTTAAAAAGTGTAAATAGTTGGTTTTATGTATGCATATTTGATCTTAAAGGAATTGATTTTATTCTCTATTTTGAACATGAATATTTTAAGTATTAACTTAAATCGCTGTGCTGCCGCTTCTTGCCAACTCTCTGCAATAAATAACATTATGAAGGAGACCTTAAATATCATAATACTGCAGGAGCCCTACTATGTTCGGGGTAAAATTGCGCATGTTAAAGGGGAGTGGAGAGTCATTAATGCAGAAGATGGTAGATCGACCATTATTATTATAGATAGGAATATTGAATGTGCTAATGATATTGTCCAGGACTGCACAGTGGCTGTAACTATTTATTTGGATCATACTCCATACTCGTTTTGCAATTGTATCTACTTATTTTTCCCCCGCAGAGGATTTGAATACTCATTTGTTTCAACTTGAAACAGTTTTCAAATTTTATACATATGATTTTATTATTGTATGTGATTTTAATTGGGGGGAGCGAATGAATTGGACCATAGGGGTGTTTTAACTTACGATTTTATTGTTCAACATAATTTGAATCTTCTTAAATTTCCAGGATTTTACGCCTACTTTTTCGTCACCTTTCGGTCAGGGTTGGACTGACTTGGCCATTTGTTCACCAGGCATGGATATTAATAAAAATAGAATCAAACTTTTAGAAATGGAATCACTTAGTGACCATAGATATGTTCTAATTAAAATCGCAGATATTCAGATAGTGAGAAATCAACGAAGAATGTATACAAGAGACATGAATAGAATTACTAACATGGTTAAAAAAGTCGAAGAGAAGTTAGAAATTGAAAGTTAGAAATAAGGAAGAAATTAGAACTGAAATTTTGAAATAAGGGAGAAACTAGTAAGAAGACATTTTGTGTCTTTTGTTTTGAGGTGTTTTATATGTAGTATGTGTGGTTATGTGTATTTATGTTTTGATTTTGCTTTTTTAACCTTGCGAGATTATTATTTTTCTCAGTTTTTCTAGAATGAGTGAGATTTTGAGGATTTTAATCAGCTTCCAACCATTTGTACATGTATTTTTTTGGTTTGTTATGTTTCATTTTCTAACCCTTTTTGTTACTCGGGGCCTAGTTTCTCGGATGCTCATTAGATAGTTAATGTTAAATTAATTTTGATACTTTAATTTCTATTTGATTATGTGAACACGGCTAGCTCTCTGGCTCCTCGTTTTTGTGTTGGATGGGCTTGCCCTTTATTAGTCATATGGCCGATTTAATCGGCTAGGGGGACTGGGGGCTGCGCCCATCTTCTGATCTTCTAACCTTACCAGGTGATGGGTCCTTATTTCAGGATAAATAAGCACAAAAATAGTGATATGTCATGTATTAACGAGAGTTTATTATAAGAAATACCTCATAGTTTATAATAACATGGACTGAGTTTAACAACAACATTATCACAACTGCAACTGTATTACATGAGAATATTTCGTAGCTCACAATGAGAATCTACTAAAGTTAGCATTTTCCTCTCACAAGCTGCACGGGTAATCAAATCTTTTTATTTTGGACTTGATGGCCTAGCCTCCAAACATTGGACATTTAAAACTATTCGATACGTGGCGTAATGAAATGCATATATGTGCATTTTATCTCTGATCAAACACAAATGTATTATTAAGTCTTCTCTAATATGAAGAACATAACTTAAAATTTAAAGTATTAAACAAAAAAATATGTCTTAATGAAATTTGACATATTTTTATATATAAATATAAAAATAAATAAAATTAAAAAATAAGTTGCATATCAAAAAATTTAAAATGAATCAAATTTTTACCACAATATTTCAATACAAGTATAACCAAATTCTGATATAAAAATAAAAAATTCAGTTATCTTAAACATCAAAATTAAATAAATACATGCATACATTAAAGAAAAATGATACAATATTAAATTGAAATTTATGTCTAAAAATAATTTTCTAATAACTGTGTTTCAGAACTCGGTTTTAAGTTCGTTATATTTCACAAATACAACTTTTCTTTTAACTCTATTTGGAAAAAGAGTTCCAAAATATTCAAACACGTTTTGCTGTCGTAGAAATATGGCATCGTCAGATTTATTCCCAACCTTCTTCACCCTTGTCTGCTTTTAAGTTTCTATAACATCACTTGTATTATCTGTTTCAATTACAGCTTGCATCACTGATTTCTTCCAAGTTCTTATGTTTTAGTGATTTGGCATTACCAAAAGTTCTCCAGATTTCGGTTATATCCCGAGGGATATATATTTATAGTCATAGATGTCACCTTTAATGATGTTTGAAGTTGAGGTTGTTGTTTTGTGGTTACGCAATCAAATGTTAAACCATAAATTTTTCTCAGAGTTTTAAAGAGATGTACATTATGTTATTTCTTCCAATTATCTTTCTTTTACCTAAAATATTCATTTGCTATCTGCTATCGCGTTTGATAGAAGCTTATGTTTTCCTTAAACAATGGTCTCAGTTTGCCTGCCTGCAATTCATTTGAAATTGCTATTAATAATAGCTCTTATACAATACTTTTTAAAGATGTTATGTAGCAGTGTTCATAAAGCGGATAGTCTAAATGATTCGTCGGGTTTCATAGCAATGTTTATTTACAAATATGCGACTCTTTAGGTATTAAGCCCACCAGCGGCCGAGCGGTAAAGACGCTGAACACTGGTAGTTCGGTCTGAGGTTCGAATCCCGAGAACGGGCTGGTTGCACGGGCGTTTTCGTGGTTTTCCCCATGTGTAACGTGTATACGAGCCAGTTTTCCTTAGAAATTCCTCCACGAAGGCATCCCTCCCTTTAGGCAGATAGCCCTCGTGTGCTTTGCCATAACTGAATAATCCACTAATCCTTTAGGTATTAAATTATTTAACAGTAATTATTTATTCGGCCTTAGGAAACTTTTTTTATTTCTCCAAAACCTCGCTGGCGGGATACATAACTAAGAGAGGTAAGTTGTACGAAAAGAGTCATCCTGTTTTTTACTGTTTAGTAGATGTACAAATCTTTTTTTCTTCCAGTTTTGAGGGTATTTGTTTGTCAGGATAATGCACAGTTTTGCGCTTTATGCAAAAATATCTCAAGAGTAAAGAAGGAAACATAATCATATTACGTTGAAGATATAAGTAAATATGCATTAGAATGGATAATGGTGAAAGTGCAGATAAAAAATGCTTTGATTTATATATTGGAGGCTGAATGACAAAGACATACGAAGTTAAATTGTGGAACATGAAGCCAGCTTGCAGCGAAAATTTAAAGGAAAGGAAGTAAAGAAAGAAAAAACCTGAAAGGTTCTGAATATGAAAACGTGAGCGAGGTCTTAACAAGTAAGAGCACAATGAGTGCGAATAACAAGCTCCATTTTACAAGAAAAACGTATAACGTGCTCGTTGCGTAACGGTAGCACACTCTGTGTGTATTTGAGAACTCTAAGGCTTCAAGTCCCGGTGAGGTGATTACATATTTCTCAGAATTCCAGCTTCCATGAAATCTTGATGACTCTACAGTGGCATCAGAACTAAAAGGTGGTGAATGATGATTCTTCACTACCAAGATTTGGTGACTGGTACCCCTAATCCCCAGTCGCTCTATTAAAAGGGGAATAAATAAGGTATTTTCTGCCTCCTTCCAGCATGCCTTCGGGGTGTAACGGTCGCACGCTCGACGCGTAATCAAGAGGTCCAGATTCGGGTACCGGCGAGTGCATTGCTCTTTTTCCATAGCTCCTGCCTGAAAATGACGTAATGGCTCTACAATGTCTTGTGTTGTTAATCAACTTGGAGAAATAAAAAATGCCTGAAATTGACTAAAATCAGTCGTTGGCTCAACAGATGGGGAGAAAGGTGCAGAGTCAGAAAACTGAGTATTTTTGAAAACAAACTTTCAGCAGACTTGGGAAATAGTATTTAAAAACAATTTCCACAATCTGATTGCAAAAGCCGTAACATTGATAAGGATCAATGTTACGGCTTCAATAAAACTGAAATTTGGATAATATTGTCTTCAAGTACACTTGCATCTGTCGAATGAATCTGCATTGAGTTTGCGGACGAGGATATTTTCTTCCTAAAATGTAACTGCATTACATCCAACGGATCAATGAACCACAGCCTATCATAGTATTGAGGAATAATCAAAAACATCATTCATCACTCGTCTTATGTATGAAAAAATGGCTAAGTCATGATAAAAAAATTAAATTAAAAATTTTGCTTGTTTAGCGCAGTTCAGGATATGGAAAGCGAAATTCCGCTTGAGCATGCATCGGAATTTCGCATGATATTCAGCATGTAAATTTATTCATTCCTGAAGAATTTTCTGTGTTTAGAAAATAAAGTCTAAAAGAACCCAAAGAAAATCGAATAATTTAGGTTAATGAAATTAATCGAAATGATTCAACATTGTGGAACCTACGAATGGGTTATGCAAACGAGTGAAATAGGTAAGATAATAAGGTTTCCTTTATAGGATATTGTGATATCGTTGTACTCATAGCAAAATTGCTTCAAACATAGAGAAGCAGAAAGTGAGAAATGAGGGCAAAGGTAACAATATGCAGCGTAGTGATTTAAGAAAAGATACTCAGATAATTATTACTTTAAAAACAAGTGCTTGTGCAGGACATTTTGTCCTCCCTGTTTACATGCTGAATTGTGGGAGCCAATCAAGTGTAATATTGCTATTGATCTCGAAACTGAGTCCTGCAGAATTTACTAAATGGGTAGCGAGTTATTGCTACGTCTTAAATGTTTACTTTATTTTCATCTAACATGAACAGAAGGCATAGCTTGTGCTGGAGATAAAAAAAACACCGCTCGTTATTAAATTAAATTAAATAATAACAGACAATTAAATTCAACGCTGATAGTTAGTCTAAGATTACAAGTTCAATAACGTAAACTATAAGATGGCTCAGGTATTTTACCAGCGCATGTCTTTAAAATATTAGAAGATAGTGAGCGAATGCCAAGCCAGAATATCTCTTTTAGTTTTGTTGGCAAAGAAACAAACATCAGACGCAAATGACAGAAGTTGTCTCAAAAACCCTCAGCCTAAATACTTTCAAAACTACTTGAATTCTGTTAAGGAAGAATTTGATAAAAATCAAAATCATAATAAGTGGTTTGTAGGGTTTATATTTATTTTAACTAACATTTATTTTAAGCTATCTTTCCTGTCAAGCCTTTACTTTCCCCTAGAATAGCCAATGCCAGAGTATGTAAATTAGTAGAACGCGCAGAGTATTCAAATTTTATCAGAAGTAAATTGAGTTAAATAGAAGGGAAACGAGTTTGTAAGTGTGCTTCTTGAATCGCGAGCGTGAAGGTTGCTAGGTAGAAATTTAAGAACCGCGCGTTTCGGCCTGTGTGCCTATTTCGGCAGTTCGTTAAATATTTCGAATTCTTAATCAGAAAGTTTGCTGAATCTCAGCTGTATCTTAGAACGCGGTTAAGTTAGTTACGATTATAGAGCCTCGTAGGTAGTGACTTCGTTATTTATTCATCCTGTCATATATTTTTAGTTGCATTTTTGTCTATTTTTTTTCAACCGCCGGGTAGTTTGTGAGCGTCAAGTGAACGCAACTGTGATTTCTAAAGTGAAATAAAAAGGGATTTAAAACCTTCTTAAGAGTTTGTGTAATTTCCAATTCATAGCAGTCACTACTACTGTTGCTGATAAGTTGGAGCCTCCAAACATCATAGGTTAATAAAAACAAGTTATATTACCCCAGTGTCACTAGATTTTCCTGTAAACAAAACTTAACATTTTTCTTATGAGAATATAATTTTTATAGCTTTCTTATGTGAAATAGTAATGAGTATTATTTTCCAGGATGTACAATTTCCTTCCCGTTTTTGCACTGACGACATTCAACAGATGAATTTTCAGCGGAGTTGTGTGACCTGGGTATAGATTAGTTTGCAGTAATATGTTGTGAGATGTCGTTTGAGGATTCCGTAAAAGCCGTCATATTAGGTATCGGGGCATAAATTAAAGTACATATTACTCTGTTTCTCTCGAGTTCTGTTGTATTCATAAACAGTAAGTTTTGAGCTATAAAACGATTTCATTCGCTGACTGGATAAATTAACTTTTCCTAATAAACAAATTTGGCATTCATTTTTCATTCAATGGCATACATTGCTATATTTGAAGGAAACCTAACATCAAACGCATGAAGTGTATTAAGTAAATGTCAGAGTAGTTTACTGAGAATATAACTGTGATATTTACCAATATGTATTATGTGCTATGCTATACTTTATTTCTTACAGATGAACTTGGATTAATGCATTTGGCATTCAAAAATACACAATATACATAACATAATTAGTGTATAATGTCATGACCTCATGGGCAGCTCTCGTCATTCTGTGAAGTGCATCTTCAGTGGATTCCTTCCCGTGTTGATATATGGGGGAATGAAATGGCAGACTTTCTATCGAAGGAGGCTTCTGAAGAAACTTTGCCAATTATCAATTCACTGACATATCTTGAACTGCATTCCATTAGAAGACATACTGACAGGGAAATTTGGCTCGTTCCCCCGAGTCATTCCTGATATCAAGCTGATTGTCCTGGAAAGTCCCTTGCTATGGATTGCGAAAGATGTGTTCAGACAACACTTTTCAGATTCTTCAATGGACACCTGAGGCGACTTACTTTTGAGTGTGGTATCAAGATGCACCCAATTTGTTCTAAGTGCCACAATGCACCCGATTCACCGGCACCTATCCTTGAGTTGCCTGGAGTTGTCTCTTGTAGACCTTTACGGGTCTCCTAAGCTTGCTTTCGATTTTTTAAAGGTGAATGGACTCGTGGGCCTCGTCTAGTATATTCTTAGGCATGGGGATTAGTAACAACAACAGTGTATAATGTCTAGTGTAATTAAGATATGACACCATTATTATACGTTAACTAATGCATAATGTGCATTGTCATATGTTAAATGCATTCACCAGTTTTCTGTGCATTTCATAGATATGCCGAAAAATATTAAAGTTACGAGGTTTATCCTAAGTTTTTAACAGTTTTTTCAAATTAAAGCTACCGTATTTATGCGAATCTAATGCGCCATCGAATCTAATGCGCATCCCCATTTTAAAACTTTAAATAATAAAAAAATTTTTTGTCGGCGAATGTAATGCGCATCAATGGTATGAGAAATTTATTGAATCTTATTTTATACAACAATAGATTTATACATAAAGTAGAAGAACATAGAATTAACCTATTAGTGGGCTATTGTTATGTGAAACAATCATTGTTAATTACCACTACCGTATATGATACATATCGTAAAGTATGAACATGAAATAAATCGTAACATTTCTATCTAGCTAACAGTTTCTACAATCAGTGATTAATAGTAAACGTCTTTATTCACTATTTTGATGATAACATTTTTAGTCCCCTTCTCCGTAATGGTGTAGTTACGAGGCATATCAAACCAAATTGGCGTCTCGTCAGCGATGTCAATTTGCCCCATTGAAAAATTTTTTCCTTCTGAAGTGTGATGACATACCGCTAAAATGTTAGAAGTTTTCTCTCAAAATCTGCAGGAAGCTTTTGGCATATTGTTGTACGGCGTCTTAGAGATAAGCCCATCCGCTTCATAAACCGATCCACCCATCCACGGCTAGCTTTAAACTCTGGTTTCGGTATTCCAAGAACTTCAGCCTCCTCTTTTGCTTTATTTCATATAGTGTCGCTAGCCACAAGTTGTCCATTCTTCCTCCTTTCACGTACAAATTCCAAAACCTTTTCTTCAATTTTAGGGTGTCTTCCTTTGCGAGGGCCAGTGAATTTCTTTCTACTAGTTTTAGTTGCAAACAGTGCCAATTTCTGTTGCCGCCACAAGCGAACATTGCTCTCAGCTACGTTTAACTCTCTTTTCTATTGCCATTTCTTGGGGCGCACCAGCGGCCGAGCGGTAAAGTCGCTGAACACTGGTAGTTCGGTCCGAGGTTCGAATCCCGCGAACGGGCTGGCTGCATGGGCGTTTTCGTGGTTTTTCCCATGTGTAACGTGTATACGAGCCAGTTTCCCTTAGAAAGTCCTCCACGAAAGGCATTCCTCCCTTTAGGCAGATAGCCCTTGAGGCTTTGCCATAATCACACACACACACACACATTGCCATTTCTTTCAGGATAAAGAATTACTTTACGTTTGAAAGTAGCGTCATATGACATTCTTCTCTGCTTGCCCTCCATTCGTGACTACGTACTCTGCAGTTTGTATCCTCTATGCAATAATGTGTCAACCATAAATGTAACGGTAAATGTAGTCGAGAAATACAGTAATCCATTGTTACGATTTAAATTCGGTTGACGTCATCGGCGAACTGCTGACGTCATCGGCGAACTTTGCACTCGAATCTAATGCGCCATCGAATCTAATGCGCACCCCAATTTTGAGTACTACATTTGGCCAAAAACGATGCGCATTAGATTCGCGTAAATACGGTATGTTTATGTCCATCATAATTTCAGCTTACAATTTCCTACCAGAATGTGTTTTTATAATCGCGTTTAGTGCAAATGAGTAAGACTGGTATTTAAGCTATAGTTCCACTGACTTCCAGAGAGAGCCTCAGAGTTTTTGTCAAACAGTAATACTCCTCTGAGCGCGTGTTCGTAGTACGGTAGCACGCTTTTTGCCTTTTGGTTAAGTCTCTCTAAGCTGTTAATACGCTCAGCCGTATTTCAGGCTCTTAATAGTTTCAGTAGCTTATTCGATATTTAGGGGCCAACTACTTAAAATTTTGATAGTTTCGGCTATATCTCTTTTGTTAAGCATTAGTTAAGCCTTATTCCTTATTGTTTTGAGTTCAAACCCAAGTGAAGGCTTTGCTGTACTCCCTCAAAAAAGAGTCATCTGCTAACTCTTATTTTGTGCAATAAAGGGTAAATAACCCTTCTCGAGTTTATGTTTCTGTTACTGAACTAAAGCTATTATTCGCTTAGCTGTTCCCTAGGTTCCTCCACATTTAGTTGTTAGATAAAAGGGTAGAACACCACGAAGTGTTGAACGATATAGTACAATTAAACTACTCTCTATGCATATAAGCATTGCTCGAAGCGCAAGGTATAATGCTTTATATAGAAAAGACAACTATGTTTACCTTCCTCTTTGGGGGACTGATGTTCAACGTGTTTAAATCTATTTATCCAATATAAACAGTGCTAATGTACTTATTTCAGAATTATTTAACGCAAAATTCTTATATTGCATCTTAAGGTGTATTTAATTATGGCAAAGCACACTAGAGCTATCTGCCTAAGAGGAGGGATGCCTTCGTGGAGGACTTTCTAAGGGAAACTGGCTCGTGTACACGTTACACATGGGAAAAACCACGAAAACGGCCGCGCAGCCAGGCCGTTCGCGGGATTCGAACCACGGACCGAACTACCAGTGTTCAGCGACTTTACCGCTCGGCCGCTGGTGGGCCTTATTGCATCTTAAAGTTTATAAAATGGTTAGTAGATAAATGCAATAAAATATAGCTAATAAATCTTACGTTGGTTCAGTTGTTTAGCATTTCTTTCTTGAATAGTATTTGAACAGAAAAGTATTAAATAATTTTTTTAATTAATTAATTTGATGTCTAACTCCTCGTAAAAAATGAGAGCAAAAATTTATTCTTTGTCAGATATATAAACATTGATCTTCAGTGAGGCGAACTTCATGATTCCATAACTGAAACACTAAAATTTCTGAACAGGTAATATCTATTAATATATTAATAGTATTAATATCTGGCAATACTCTGGGAAAAATTAAAATATTTTTTCGTGCATTACCATGTGATCATCTATGTTTAGTATGAAAAATAAAATTAAAATTGCATTTGTTTAATCTTTCCGTATCATTATATCGCCCCAACTACTTCGTGTTAAAATGATTCTATTTAACGCTTTTTCATTTGGTGTTGTTTCCTCAAAACGCATCTCAAATCGTAACTAGGAAATTAGCGTAGTGTTTTGAATATAATTTTCCACTAAATTCAGAGGAGTATTACTGTTTCACAGAATGAGCATTTAGTCTTTAGTTTATTTCTTACAAAAAATAAAAGTTTCTTACATTTGAACACTTTATAATTTAACATATTCTGTTTAGATAGTTTAAATTTCCTTTCAGAGAAGGAAAATCCTTTCACAAAATCCTTTTCAGTAGAAAATCCACAGTATCAATTACTGTAAATAAACAAAGTTTTAATTTAGGTTTCTCAACGAAAGACCGAGGAATTATGCGAAGGATTACTAGACATAGAGTTTCGGAATTTGAAGAAATGTTTTACACAAGCATCTGCTTATTTTTACTAAATTATGTTGTATGCTAAGTAATGTTTAAATAAAAAGGATTTAATCTAAGAGAATAGAAGAGATTGTCGCACAAAAAAATGACCTCGTAAAGAAGGATTTACTTAAGTGTTTGCGTTATACGTAGAGACGTAACAAAAACTCCAATTCGGGTTCAATCTTCTTTTGTTGAAATGTAACCCAATAAAACCGAAATTAAATACAGTCTAAAATCATACTCAGTCTGTCCAATGATAATAGCAGCAACTGATGAAGTTAATTTGCCCCATTATAGCAGTATCAAAAGAAAATATAGATAAAACGCTTCATTTGTTATGAAAAAAATAGATTAAATTAAACAATAAGATAATCGGTTAATTAATAATCATAATATTAGATAAATTCAGATAATTTCTGTATTTTTCAATAATTTCAATAATTAATAAGAGTGTAACGATAGTTGTGGAGAACGTTTTAAAGGGACTAAAATATGGAAGCATTAAGTATTATAAAATATCATAAAGGTAATTCTAATTATTTTGAGTACCTTCTATCATATGGTTTACTAATAATTATTAAGTGTGAAATTTATGATTTAAAGTAGATTTATTTGAAGTTTACAATGCTTCAGATTTAGAAAGTACAATTGACGAAGAACAAATTATCAGAAAGGAAATTTATAAATTTAATTCATATTTGCTGGAAATAATTCGAATAGTTTCAGACCAGAGAAAATCGCAAAGGATAGAATATCCTGCATGGTTTTCTATACTTCAAATTGCGAATAAACTGATTGAATTCTTTGTAATGATGTATGTCACGGGATTCCAGATATATGATACTGGCACTTATATTGAATGACTTTTGAGACATAAATAAGGATAATAAATGTATAATCAAAGCCATCACTGAAAATTTTTAAACTGCACATTCTTTATCTCAAGACTTTTGAGTATCTGCTGGAACACTAGATTTGCGTCTTTGCGTAAAAGACGGATTAACCCTTTGAAAGCCAAACCGCACGTTTCAGTCAAAAGACCACAACCGCCCGAAATGTTCGAGATTGGGATGTTGTTTTTATCCCTTCCCCTAAGACATGCAGAGCAAGTACAGTTTCCCCAAATGCATTGAATCAGTTTCTTGCAGGCAGCTTGTCCTAAAAGGCTAATGAAAGCTTCTTTGTTAGGAAGAAGAAAGAATATCACTTGAAATCTTTATACCTCTTTGTACGTTTATTGACGGAGAGAGGAAGAAACGGACTGAATGAGTAATGGACGGGGATGGGCGTTTCGGTATTTTCGATTTTCTAAGGGTGAATGACTTTTTTCAGTGTAAGCTTCCTTATGCGCTGATTGTTATTTTCAAAAGAAGAGTTCCTAAGGGGTCGTCCTTTTTTTTCTTTCTGAAGCTTTATTTCTCGCGTATTTTATTTCCTCTCAGCGACAAATCATTAGGAAAATATTTCTTAACAATTCAGAGTTTTAACCATTAATAATTCCATTTTTCTAAATCTTAATTACTGAAATAATACATTTTATTTAATATACTATTAAAAACCTTTATTCTTAGTCCGTTAAGAAGCGTTGCCCAAACACGTTCAGAATTTTATCCAGTTTATTTATAAGATTGCCAGAAAGATATTTCTTGCGTTCAGTTAATACGAGTTAGTTTTCCTTAGAATGTTCTCCATGATGGCTTCCCTCCTCTTAGGCCCATAACCCTCGAGTGCTTTGCCGTAATTAAATGAACCAAACCAAACCTAATATTAATTACATGACATAAAAATTATAACCGTTTCTAGTTTAATAAATTTTTATATGAAATTATGATTCTAAATTAATTAAGCACATGAGGAATTTTTATTTTATGATTATTTAAGATTAAGATATTTTTATGATTGAAAGTTTAAAAAATACTTAAGAGAAATTTCTTTCCTCATACCATGTGTCAAATCATTAAAATTCAAGAATTCGACATTAAATTAAAGAATGGTATTCGCATATTATACGCGAATATCACAGAAAAATATGAAACACACAAAAAACAGTTTCAAATTACTAAAATTTAATTTATAAAAAATCCCTCAGGCTACCAAAAAGATCTTAAAAAATCCAACTTTTACATAATTGGAAATGCCAAAACATAATATTTGTGTAATTTAAATAGTACGTGGAAATATATGTCTACGATTAATTTTGGGTGCGAAATTCGCATAAGGAGTTTTATACTGTACTGTGTAATGCGTAATATCTGTATGCGGCAAAATAAAAAAAAATAATTTTATTTCTGTGGGATTTTTCCTCTAATTTTCATTACTTCCGTTTACGAAGTAAGGAAGTATTTAAATCACGTAAAATATCTGGTAACATTTTTCGGGGAATACGTCCATTACAATTTTCCGAATTCATTTTTATTACTTTTTTACATCATGTCTGTATATACCGACAGAATAAAAGATTCTCTATTCTAAAACGTATTGTAAATTGGATTTAAAATGGGCCGATTGGCAAAATTCAACTTGCATTTTTCATGTCCCGAAAGCAAGACTTAGAATATGTATCAGATTTATATATAGCATCGTTCTAATATAGGTATTTTGACACAAAATCGGACTTTTTCTGAAATAACATACCAATTTTTTTCCATATTTCGATTCTACGACTCAAATTACCCCAAACTACCAAGTTTTGTAGAAATCGCACGAGTCGTTTTTAAAAAAAATTAGCTCTCAGAATTTTAGCTCCTCAATGTTAATTGAGCTTGGTATATAGTATTTAATAATCTCTCTTTTTTATTAAACTTATTTGATTATTCTTTCACATTTCGAAATTCAGGTTCATTCCATATAAAATTCGCCTATTTTTTGTATGATTTATTGTTAAAATTTGTATTTTAAAATAATTTTAATAAATTTTTCAAAATCTTTTTGAATTATAATCTATAAAAATTTTACCATCATCTTAATGTAGACGTTTTTCTAAGCATACCTGCAAAACATTACAGTTCTTTATTCAAAATTTCGGAAGATACACGTGAATTTATATATTGGCCCATTTTGAAATTTGGCATATCGATAAAACATCAAATGTGGTTTAGACACTTTGCTAAATTTATTTGGAAGTGGAAACGATGTGACTTTTTTTCCGGTCATGCACAATGTGAAAAGAAGGAAGGAACGAGGTGTCTTTTTCCCCCCTCCGGCATAATGGAAGGGAAAGGAAAATTGGTTGCCACATATTAAAAAGTTCGCCAAATGAATTATTCTCGGCGGAAACTAAAAAAATTCGACCAAAATAAATTTTTGAATTTCTCCGTAAATTTCGCCACAAATTTTACAAAATTTAATACCTAGGCATAAAATCGAAATATGAAAAAGCATAGGTATGGTATTTCAGAAAAAGGTTCAATTTTGTGCCAAAATACCTATGTTTTACAATGTCATATAAATGTAATATAGTATATTCCAAGTCACGCTTTCAAGACATGAAAAATGCAAGTTAAATTTCGACAATCGGTCCAGTAGAACGGAAGATATAGAACTGTCTCTCTGTTATTTTTCTCGCACTGTACAATCGAAATCAAATTTGAATTCATGTATTTGTTAATAGGTAATGTTACTCTTTTCCAAAATTTTACAGAAGCAATACATGTTTCTAAATTACTCATTCCAAACATAATATTTAATTGGGGGTTTTGCTTTGCATACGAAATAAAGCTTTATCATAATTGAATTCTTATTAACTTGAGTAAATTATGTCGGGGCTAAGAATGATTTTTGATATTATTCTCCGCTTGCACAGAATAATCGGACAGTGCATTGTATAGTGTCTGCCTGATTACCACGTAGATGCGAGCGAGATAAAACTTTCGATCTTCGCTCTGGGTATTTATTATTATGCTATCCAATTTAAAAAGCATACGTAATCGAACAACAACCTCTCCCGCTAAACATTAATTTCTGCTCTTTATGAGAAGCAGTTGCTGCTTCGAGAAAGGTGAGGCGTAATCAAAACGTGTACAGGAATGTAAGCAGACATCAGAGTTGTGCAAAATATGGTTTAACTGCATTAAGGAAATATAGCGCAACAATTCAAACTACTGCAGCATCTTTGGAAACAATCACGCGATATTTATTTACTTTCGTGTTTCCGCGCAGCAAAGTTCCATATTCTCTGTTAGAACACGAAGCACTAAAATCTGATTTCTGTAGTAAATTCGAAGCTCTGAAGGCTGAATTATTATAAAAGGGAAACGGAATCAGAGAACTTTAGGAGCGTGATTAGTCTTTAGAAGATCTCAGTCTTCATCGGAAAGTAATTGCACAAAACTTTATTATGAATTTCTGTAATTTTGAAAACAATATTAATAAATGAAGGTATTCATTTCTACCATAGTTCAATTTTAATTTAATAATTCGACGTTAGTTTGAGTTTTATGAAATTCTGCTCGGAAATCGTAATGAAATCTGCGCATTTGTGTTACACTATATCACAAAAATGTGGCTAAATAAGGATTAGTTCGATTTGGTGTACTTGATTGTGACGAATCATTCGGAGGCTATCTGTCTAAGGCTAGAGATGGCTTCCTTGGAGGAATTTCCAAGGGAAGCTGACTCATAGACATATTACACATGAGGAAAACGCGAAAACGTCCATGCAGCCAGTCCGTTCGCCGAGATTCGAACCCCGGTTTGTGTTGAGCACAGTGTTGAGCGACATTACCGCTCGGCTGCTGTCGGCCGCAGGCTAAATTAGTAGATTGATAAGCCAAAGTAAGTAAAGACTATATTCCTCAGAAAGGAATGGCTTCGTGGAAAGCATTCTAAGGGAAACTGTAAAACTGCGTTAAGAAACTATTGAAAATATTTAATTTCCTACGTCAATTTTAAGAATATCTCGTCAAATATTCTTTGCCATAAATATTTAAATGGAGAGCAGTTGTTAATCTATATAATTTAACGGACATTTGGACTAGTTAATTAATTTCTTCTATCAACAAATTGCCCTAGCTTCGCATATCAACACAGGATATGTAACCAGTTAATATAATGTAACGTTCCTAGAAGTGCTTACTTAAAAAAGCGTAAATTTTTATGGTTTAATATTTTAAGTTCAACTCACCAATGATGCGGAAATAGAATTTAATTTAACGATTACACGTTTTCTTACCTCTTGTTTTCAGAACCAGGCAACTGAAGGAAGATTAGTCAAATCAATTAACTAAAGGCAGTATCAAAATTTAGTTAACTGTTCGTGGAAACAAGAAGTAAGAAATCATACAAGTGTTAAATTAATTTATTTCCCTACTACTAGTAAGTTGAACTTAAGATATTACAACAACAACAACAACAAAAAAAAAAAAAAAAAAAAAAAGTAGAAGTTTTCTCCACAAAGCACTTATCTGAACGTTCAGATACGTTCCACAAGCGTATACGCGGATACAACACCAGTCATCCTATGCGAGGCTAGAACATCCTCTAAATTGCACAAACGTAATTCTATTAATATGCAACGCTTAGCAGGACCGCGACGAATGTCCAGCTTTCACCTTAATTCTAATCATTGGCTTCGGCTCTAATGGGCAAGCAGACGGCGGTGGCAGCTGCCAAGTTTCTAAACGAATTCATGCCGGTTACGATTGTTTTTCTGATTTTAAATACACCGCTTGCCGTAAATTCTGCTTAAAACTATCGCCTGACGGAGTACGTAACGAAATGAGGCGTATGGGCAAGAAAAACTTAACTCTTAGAAAAATTGAAATAAAATGAGACAAACATGGTATGAAGTCTTTTCTATCCCAATTTAAATAATCAGAATAAAACACTAAATGTGTTACTTTGATTTTAATGTCAAAATGCCCTTGGTACATTATACCTGGATTTATGTACTTTTAATATGTTCCTTTAAGATCCTTTGTTCCTTTAAGATGCACGTAAATATACGGTCTTACAGGCATCATAAAATGTATTCTAGGCCGTATATATACGCCGTATATATATATATATGTTTTAGGCCGTATATATACGGCCTAAAACATATATATATACGGCTTAAAACATGTATATACGACTCGATCCTTGTCGGACAGAGGTTTTTTAAGAATAAGCGCTTTTTTACTATTATATGGAATAAAACATTATTATTATTATGAAACTTGTAAATTCCTTGAAAAATGTGTGTAAAATGTGTTTGTTTATAAAGCAGGAAATTATAAAAGGCAAAGCTAAGCACAGATATAATTTCATTTACAATATTCGCCAAAGAAAGGGTTTATCTTGGACAGGTTTATTTGATTACAGCAAAGCACACAAGGGCTATCTGCGTTATGGAAGAGATGGCTTCTTCCAGAACTACCTAAGAGAAACTGTCTACGTTATCCTTCATGGAGAAACCCATGACACCAGCAATGCAGCCAGCCTATTGGCCGGTATTTGAAGTCGTGTTGAAAGATTAGTGTTCAGCGACTTTACTGCATAAAAATATTATCAAATTAGAAAATTAAGGATTCGTATTGCAGGGTTTCTCTTAGTTCAATTAACCAATTATTCAAATTTGTGTTATTTTTTCTGAACTCCCCTCGCAACTTCCCCTCGCATTTCTTCGCCAGGATACAAATTTAAAGTTAAGTGATTATTTAGACGGGTGAATCTTGGAGTTTATTAAGAGCGTGTTTTCGTTATCCACTTTACGTTACGAATCTGTCCTAGCTGTTACGCTGAGTTGCTACTACGACTTTTTGGCCAAATTAAATAATTATAACTTCGGTTAGGTTGTCGAGTCAACCTAAGTTAGCTTAACTTAAAGTGCTAGTAAGCTTTAAATTGGTTGTGTGCTCTTAAGGGAACTCATACACCGTAAAAAGGCCCACCAGCGGCCGAGCGGTAAAGTCGCTGAACACTGGTAGTTCGGTCCGAGGTTCGAATCCTGCGAACGGGCTGGCTGCATGGGTGTTTTCGTGGTTTTCCCCATGTGTAACGTATATACGAGCCAGTTTCCCTTAGAAAGTCCTCCACGAAAGGCATCCCTCCTCTTAGGCAGATAGCCCTAGTGTGCTTTGCCATAATTAAATACACCACACACCATACACCGTAAAACCCATAAGATGTTCGAATAGGTGACTGTTGCAAGAATTGGGATAACTTATTTATTTTAAAAGCAATTTATACCAACCTTTTACAGCTGACTACACAATGTAGCTGCTTTCTGAAATAGTCATCAGAAAGTTTGTGTTGCCACAAATATTTTTATAATTTAATCCGCTTTGTGACAATATTTTTCGCCATGTTTCTAACTTGCGCGCACGGTTTAAAACATTCTGTTTCATAATTTAATACCATATTTAATATATAGCTTTTATAACGTCTGGAAACTACTGTGAACCTAAAATTCTAAAAATTTCATGCTAAATTTTTATTTTATTTTGAGTTGAGTTTATAAAATGTATTTTATTAAAAAAATTGTAATGTTTTCGTCCATAAAATTTTTCAATATTAAAATATTCATCAGATTGTTGATTCAGTTAGAAAATAGTGCCCATATAAAGAATTCCATCTAATTTCAAGTATGTACCATGAGCCATTTTTAAAATATCATGCGCGCAAGGTGGAAATATGGCGAAATATTTTGTCACAAAGAGGATTAAATTAAAAAAATATTTTTGGCAACACAAACTTTCTGGTTACTAGTTTCCAAAGCAGCTGTATAATGAAGTCAGCTGTAAAACGTTGAAAGTAATTGCTTTTAAAATAAATAAAATATCCCAATTCTTGCAATAGTCACATATTCGAAGATCATGAGGGGTTTAAGGTGTATGAGTCCCCTTAAGCTTTGAATTGGTTGTGTGCTCTTAAGCTTTGAATTGGGTGTTTAACGATTCTTTATTTCCAATGTAAGTTGTCGGTGGTATAAAACATGAAGTAAGTGTCTTTCTGTTCATAGCTGATAGTAATAACGAGTTATTTTTACCCTTCTTCTGTGCTTTTATCATTTACGTCTGTGCGAGAAGTCGGCACTTTAATAGGATCTCTTACAGTATATTTGTTCAAAGACAGTACGATCCTATAGTCCCCCCCCGCTGTCCACGGATTCTGTTCTATTAGTACGGTTTCTGCACAAACATCAATTAGAATTTATCTAAAATCTTTAGCTATATTAGGAGAAAATGCGTGCTAAAATTAATTTAACTCTAAATGTTAGAGAGGAAATGCAAAAGTATGAGGCACATAATGATCTGTTTTATTATTTGAACGATTATCACGGACGTCACTGATTTTGAAGCGCATGCGAACTGCTGTTAAAATTTAATATTAAATCACTGCTGTATTGTGAAGATTATTAAGGCATTTATGATTTGGTTAAAATAATTATATTAGTTATGACACTACATTTCAGATCCATGTAAAATGTTGTCATAAATTGTGCCTGAAAAATACATTAATCTCTTTCATATAATTTAGGAAAAAAATTCCTCTTATTACTTCTTCCGCCAGAATTACCGTTACAAACGAAAACTCGCAAAAGAAAATAAATCATATATTATTCCCTAATGTAAGAGTTAACAAACCACTTGTAAAAATGAAAACTTTTCTGCTCTAAATCCTTTGCTTTCATCTATCATTTTTTCGTATCTTCCTGAATGCCAAGCTCTCCTGCTGTCTTTTAAGGATTTATTTTTTCAAAAGACAACTAAGCATGAAACGGAAGAGAAGTGCTCTCAAAATTATTTCACTATAAAAACAAAAACTTTATTTTTTATTTTATTGCTTTGCTTTTATATTTAAATTTAGTGATAGTACAATTTAGAAGTATTATTTTTGTTCTTAATTTTCTAGTGAAATTTAAATAATAATTGGAAGAAATAAATATTAAATTTAATTTACTCAAAATGTTTCGTAAATACAATATTTTCTTAACTGATAAGCAATAAAAATAATTCTAGTACTATTTTTCAAAAGTAAAATCATTTAAAAGAATTTCTTAATAATCACATGGTAATAACAAGAACGATAATTGACAAGCTACTAACTTTTCAAATGAAATGGGATATTTACAAATTGAGGACAAAATTAAGCTAAAGCAGAAAGACACTACATATTACAGGAAATTAATATGCAGAGATTTTGCACGTTATTACATTGTACTTGTATTTTGCATATATACTTGCATTACATTCT
Source organism: Stegodyphus dumicola (assembly GCF_044657685.1). Classification (NCBI taxonomy): domain Eukaryota; kingdom Metazoa; phylum Arthropoda; class Arachnida; order Araneae; family Eresidae; genus Stegodyphus; species Stegodyphus dumicola. Next base: position 8,412,714 of record NC_140773.1, read on the forward strand.
CCATATAGTATTTGCTTATACGTTAATAAATACAGGTCAGAACAAAATGCTTGCCTGGTCGTAAGTACACGAAAGCTTACACTTGTGAAAGTATGTTTCTTTAGAAGTTTTTCCTGTGAAAGTATGTTTTTTAGAGTTTTTCGAAATGAATATGTCTCGTAATAATATTTCGTACAGGCAAAAGTACACTAAAACTCATGAAGGTGATATATGTGCTGCCATTCGAATTCTTCTATAAACCATCAATATTCAGCTTTCGGATGCAAGTGAGCATTGACAAAATTCATTGTTCCGAATTCAAAATTTCCTCTAATTTTGCATTTATTACAAGTTTATATACTCATAGAAGTATAGAAATTTCAAGAGAAACATTATCGAAAATTATGATAGAAATAACCTGACCTTTTTCAAATGATTTATAGGCAAATATACAAAAGAATGAGAAAGATCGTTCTAGCCTATCCTCTCAACCAGCAGAAAATAATATATCTCCATTGTTCCTAATTATCAAATCATTATCACTAATTGCGCAGGTCAGAAATTTGTGTATTGTAAAATTATTACCTATTGGGCACAGACCTTTGCCTACCGTGCTAAAATGACGCTCTGGTGTACTGACAATAAGCTCTAAACTAGTCCAATGGATTTTACAATATCTGGGCTTCATCAAAACTGTGTGTTTAAGCTCCCGTGCCCACCAATCTAAAGTGGCAATATTAACAATTCGCAAATACATGACATCTCCTTAGTGAGATGTGTTATGCCTCCTTAATGATACTACTTGTGTAATCCCTTCAACAGCATGTGAACAGGCATCATCTTATGCAGTGTTAGTGAACGCTTGTGTGCCTCACGGTGCACTCATTGCTGGGGCACTGCCCAATAATTAGTGCTACAACATCCTCGTGCCTTTTTATCAGTGTTTGTTATCTATGTTCTTAGCGACGCTACAATAATCAACGCCTTAACAATCTAACTGCACTCTTCTCCACACATGAGTATTCATGAACTCACCATTCATCATGTACTTGTATTTATATACAACAGAACTGCCTTGCACTAAACTTGTGCTCCAGCTTTCATGTGACTTTATATACTCTATTTGTCTTTTTGTGCCTTAAGTGACTATATGTATGTACCTGCTTTATGTGCTCTCTGTTTATGCATTTTACCCATTGTGCTTTGTGTATTGTTGCCTATGTGTTTTTATACGCACGTCTTATTATCCAAGTATTTTTAGTTTAACTACCATTCTATCTATAACACCACAGCTTGCCTCTTCAATCTGTAATACAATCCTACTAATGCCCTAGTAAGGCCATGTACTTCCCTTTGACAACCTCAATAATCTCCTGGTGCAGCACCGTGTGGCTCCAGGAAGCTCTTTCTGTAGTTAGAGGAGGGCGTGGAACACATGCCTGTTTACCACTGTTAGACACCAGGCGTTCCAGTCCTCCGTAACCTACCTACCTACCTACCTTCCTATATTATAGGTATCATTAGAAATATTACCATAATTATCCAAAAATGTCATTTCATCTAATTTCTAAAGCATATTAATATAAAAAATAGAAATATTTTAAATAATTGAAGAAGCCGTTTATAAAATTAAATATATCTTAGAAGTGCCGAGCGCTGGCTTTTAATGTACAGCAGTACAAATATACGGGGATTGGTTTATGGCTTAGTTTCTCTAATAAGATAACCAGAACTTTTTCCACACGAAAATGTCTTGCATTTACCAACCAGTTCCCCCAACAACCGAGCGGTATATTCGTTTAATACTAATTCGGTCAGGATTTGAATCCCAGCAAAGGGGCTGGCTTCATGAGTGTTTTCGAAATTTACCCCATGTGTAACATGTATACGAGTTAGCTTGCCTTAAAACTTCCCCGGCGAAGGCATCCCTCCCTTCAGGCTGATAGCCCTCGAATGCTTTGCCATAGTTAAATGCTATGAATGCGATATTTAATTCACGTTCAAAACGTTAATGATAAAAAGACAAAAGAAAAAAAGTAAGCCCATTTACCAAATAAACCCATTTACCAACTCGGTAACAGTTGCAGTCCCCAAATGCGAGAACTGATAAGCAAACATTGTTCAACGTTGAAAGATTTCTTTACATGCATATATTTTAGTAAACAACTCTGTCAGATTTAAATATGGATATTGTTTGTCGTCAAAACAGAAAAAAAATATTTTGCCTGGATAAATCATCAGTGTGCGATAATTTAGATCATTTATATCCACTAAGTCGTAAAAAAGCTGCAAATACATTTTGGGTGTAAATGGAGAACAGACTGAAATCTGTAGATTAAAACCTCGTGCTTTTATTTGAGTCATCTCATAAATAATTCGGCTCTTTTATGCTCATTTTACTTTTCAGAATTAAAATAAACAAAGTTCTTTTTTAATCTGACTTATATCTGCCTTCCTCCTTTGCTAGTTCCTACATACTTTTTTCTTTTGTCTTTTTATCATTAACGTTTGAACGTGAATTAAATATCGCATTCATAGCATTTACATAAAATTCGATACAACAGTAACATCATACAAAAAATGTAACTTCATTCTATGGAAATACTTAATACTTAATTTTAATTAGATAGATACCGAATTAAACGCATTTTCATTATTTAAATCAAATCGATTCAGAAGTAAAAAGCGAATATTTTTAAGAACGGCATCTATTGCTTTCAAATAGCTTAATAGGTAATAGATTCGGTTTGACAGATCTTACATTTTGCAGCATGGCAACAGACTCGAACGAAAGGTGAAACGACGCATTTTAGCTACTCCACGCAAAATCCCATTTCGAAAGTATTTTCTCCCTTTGGAAAACGTATAAAGTTCGAAATTTATTTAATTGTTATGATTTAATCGAAACTATGACTAAAAAATTAAGAAATAATTTGAATCAAATGTGTACAGTCCCTTCATTTGATTGCATTTTATTACAATCGATTAAGATTATTTAATATTCAAAGAAAGTTAGAATCCTAATTAAAACGTAAGCCCATCTTTGTTATACAGTATAATTTGCATGCGCAATATCACGTAAAAATATTTCTGCATTTCATAGGAAATAGAATAGTAAGAATAAGGAATCCTTTAGCATCTTAAAAAACTGCAATTGACTTTCGAACGTCCATTTTCTCTTTTCTTTGAAATTCTTGAAATGTTATGGACAAGGTTTTTTACTGCAAGTCAAATAAATGCTTTTCATAAATATCTCATCAATTTTAATTAAAGTATTCAATTTACTTGCAAAAAGAAATTCCATTTTTTTTTCATATCTGTATTAACGTTAAAGGAAAAGAAATATATAAATGAGTCAAAGAAGCACGCCAACTTTAAATTAGATAAAAATCCTTTTTGAGATAGAGTTAATTTTAAAGGAAAGCTCTATGCATTTAAAATTAGATTTTTGCCTGACTTGTGGAGAACAAGGATTGTCTTTCTCAACTTCGTGTAAGAGTATTTCCTCCTCACAGCAAAGTACACTTGGAATTTTGTGTCCCATTATTATGCGTGTCACGCAATAGAGAAACTCTTAAAGTATTTCCTACCCCTAAATTCTGAGTTTTTAGTTGAAAAGAAGAAAAGAATGAGATATTTAAATGCTTTAGTAATCGTTCTGTGACTGGACCATTAAAGTGTTTAGGAAGCCTAATTTCAACGAGATGTTTCACTTGGCTTCACAAATACTAAATAGTCTTGAAAGCATCTTTGAATAATGAAAAAAAATCATATTGTTATGTACTTTATTCAGTCGTTTTCCTTTGAAAAATCCACTTGCATTACAAGATTAAGGACAATTATTGCAATAATATTCCATATGCAGCGCTCAAATTTAAACAAAGAAACCTAATCTATAAACATCGCTGCTAAGAACTGCGCATTCCATTTACCTTCCCACTTTGCTTTGCTGTTTAGCTGCATGCTTGCTGCTCTTCTATATGTGCGACAATCATCCCATAACTTTATATACACTTACCAAATTTTTAAACAATAGAAAATACAGCAAAGAGACGAGACATGAGTTAGGCAAGAAAGAGCGAATAGAAAAGTGAATGCGCATTTCAGAAAGATATTTTGGAACTATTTGTTTAATGTTTTGAGCTGTTTGGTATATTTAATTATGGTAAAGCGCACAAGGGCTATCTGCCTAAGAGGAGCGATGCCTTCGTGGAGGACTTTCTAAGGGAACTGATTCGTATACACGTTACACGTGGGGGAAACCACGAAAACGCCCATGTAGCCAGCCCGTTCGCGGGATTCGAACCTCGGACCGAACTACCAGTGTTCAGCGACTTTACCGCTCGGCCGCTGGTGGGCTTGTTTCGAGCTGTGACTGGCAAAGAGCCATCCGCAGTGCTGGAGGATAAGACCATACAGTGCGGATTAGTTTCAGACATAATGCAGTTTAATGTCAGGAAGGGAATTTAGCCAAATTAAAGTTAATAATTTTGAATTTCATATTGTTTACCTCATCATGTGTGCGTGTGAGAGTGTATATTCTTTTTTAACTTAAAACAAAAGTAATCATATAATAATACATTTACATAACATTTAAAAAAATTTTAAAGAAAAAACTTAAAGAAATTAAAAAGAAATCCGCAAAGCGTTCATCAAGATATAATCTGCCCCACTGTGATTCGAAAGAAAATACGTACTTAATATTTCGAAAAGTTTATTTAATAAATTCCTAGAAAATAATTTAAGAAAGGCAATAATCTAAATTTTGAAAAATAGTGAAGAAAATTTAATTAAACTAGTAGCTTGCAGTACCAAAAAGGCAGACTTGTAGAAGTTGCTAAGAGAAAGAAACCAGAGAAGAGTCTTTAGAAAATATGGTAAGAACAAATATAAAGGCACAATGGTTAATAATCAAAGAAAGAAGAAAAAGTCAAACGCTAAAGGCAACACTTAAAATTTAATCTTTAAATTTCAAAATAAACTAAAAATAGCCAATAAGCAATACAGAGGAACTATCTAAAACAGAGGAACATGGTGCGTTGTTTCCCCTCCAAGAAAAAAAGGTGCCACGTTCCATCGTAAAAATAAAATGGTAAAAAAACAACAGTCAAGGTAAATTACCAAAACTAAGCTTTGAAATCATAAACGAACTGAAAATAGCTATTTAGTTTATAGGGTTTATATTTATTTTAACTAACATTTATTTTAATTTTAAACTATCTTTCCTGTCAAGCCTTACTTTCCCCTGGAACTGCCAATGCCAGAGTATGTAAATTTTAGTAGAACGCGCAAGGATTCAAATTATCAGCGGAAGTATTCTGAGTTAAATAGAAAGGAAACGAGTTCGAAGTGTGCTGTTCGTACTTCACGAGCGCGGAGGTAGTTAGCCAGAAATTGAAGAACCCCGCGTTTCGGCCTGTGTGCTTGCCTTGGAGAATTGTTAAACGTTCAACGTGATATTCCAAGTTTGCTGAATTAGCAGCGGTATTGTAAAACGCGGTGAGGTTAGTTACTTTTAGAGAGCCTCGTATTTAGAGTCTTGTCATTAGTTTCTTTTCAGGTTATTATTTTTATTTTACCGCCGAGTTGGCGTAGTTTGTGAGCGTGAAGAGCACGCACTTGTAATTTATTACGTTGAATAAAAAGGGACTTAAACCCTTAGCAAGACTCTGTCATTTATCCAGTTTCAACAGTCACCTCTTGGTTGTGTGCAAGTTGGAGGCGCGCAACGCTACAAGTTAAACAGAAAATTTTATTGTTCTAATCCAGTGTCCTAGAGTTTTTTAAAAAATGAGAAACAACAGCATACATTTCAAGCATTTTTTTAATGTACGAAATAAAAAATTGGGAAACAATGCGCAGCTAATACGTATAACTCAGTGGCAATGTAGCAGTATGAGTCGTCACTACATTTAGAAGAAACAACTCAGTATAATTAAAACAAACTTCTTAGAAGAAATTTTCCGCACTTTTCGCCATATTTTACTTTCGCTGATAAGCACTCTTCAACTGTTCAGCCGCAGAGAGTTCACGCGAGTTCTTTGAATTTAATTATTAACGTGAGATGGGATTACTTTAATACTTTAACTCTTAACTCGTTAATACACTAGTTTTGTTTACTTTAACAACCACATATGGCGCAAGTTTATACGGTGTTTTTAGTGCTAGGTTAATAAATACAAGGAAGTATTTACACTTTTCACGGCATTGCTTATAACTATACAAAAAATTTACTATCGGTGCTCAGTATGGATTTTATCAGTGTACTTGAAATTATAGTTGGACAGTGTTTTAGCAATTCAATTTCGTAAAGAATAGAATATATATCAGTAGATTTACTGAGTTACATATTCAAACAGTCAATTATACGCTGCTTAACTACAGGATTATCTAAATTATAATTTGTTACTTTAAGGAACTATAAGGTATTTTTTCCGCCTTCCTAGAGTGCCTTCGTGGTGTAGTTGTCAACACACTGAACCGGTATTTCAGAGGTCCGTGGTTCAATTCCCGGCGAAGACGATTGCTCATTTTTCATCTTGCCTGCTTCCCCAAAAAATCCTAATGTCTCTACAGAAATTAATTATATTTTCCACCGACTGCCTTGGCTCGAAACCGCGGCAACAGCAATCCGCTTTATGAAAAGCACGTAAATTAAGACTGACTTGAACTATAGTTTTAAAGTACGTACAGAAAATAAATGATGCGAGTTACGATCGCAAATAAGGGGGCTTGCTAGGTCCTTGAACTGCCAATTTAAGGTAACAGTCTGTACGAATCGTAACTGTAGTTTAATCCATGAATATTAACAGACATATTTTACGAATACACAGCACACGTTATTTAATAAAATTTCTAATTTTGCTAAGCAATGGTGTTGCGATTGAGATATTCTCGCATCATACACACTGGCGCATCATACATCTGGTGGGTAGGACTCTCTATTAGTCCTATTAAACTTAATACCCTGGACGACCGCCCATAGAGATATCTCCTAAATACTAAATTGCCTTTAATACTGTTATAAGGTATTTCTCCCACTTTCGTGGTGTAGTGGTCCGCACACTGAGCCGGTTTTTCAGAGGTCAGTGGTTCGATTCCCGGCGAAGGCATTGGTAATTTTTCAATCTCTCTTGTTCCTAAAATATACCTAATATCTCTACAGTGGCGCCTGAACTAAAAGTGTGTTGGATGATGTTTCTCCTCACCCAAGATTTGGCGATTAGGTACCCTAGAAACTCCAGTCTCCCTTTAAAATGGGGACTGTATAAGGTATTTCTCACGCTTTCCTAACATGCCTTCGTGGTGTAGTGGTTCTGCACACTGGGCCGGTTATCCAGAGGTTCGTGGTTCGATTCCCGGCGAAGGCGATTGCTAATTTTTCATCTTCCCTGCTTCCAAAAAAATACCTAATGTCTCTGCGCTGTTATGTGATGAATTAATGTACTGCTGAAATGCAACTTATTTGGAAGTAAAGTAAATTATACATACTTATGACAACATTTATGTTAATTATGAAAATTGTTTTAATTCCTATGATATCCAGACTGTTTTCTTTTTGGAATCGAGATGAGAACCAGTCTTCAAACTTCACAATCCCGCTGAGTGACATTCATGACATTTATTAGCTACGTAAGGCATGATAATTCTCGCAGTTACATAACATTAAAAAGACGAATTTCTATGGAATGATTCATAACTAAAATGCAATTCCTTCTACAATTAATAACTGCAAACAGTTTGTAAATTAAACGAATTTTTGGTCAACGTCCTACTTATCTAAGGCTGCGTAACACTTTTATGTCTTTATAAAGGCTATATATTTTTATACACAATACCAAGTTGTTAAATAAATATTTTAATTTTGCTCATATTTAATGATATTCATTGGCTTTGTAGAGTAAAGAACAAATGTACTTCTTCCATTCAAATTCAGCAATATTAGTAGAATTGGCTGCAGGGGAAAAAATAAATTAAACTGTTCCCGCTTTCTATCATTTTTGAATACCGGCCCACCAGCGGCCGAGCGGTAAAGTCGCTGAACACTGGTAGTTCGGTCCGAGGTTCGAATCCCGCGAACGAGCTGGCTGCATGTGCGTTTTCGTGGTTTTCCCCATGTGTAACGTGTATACGAGCCAGTTTCCTTAGAAAGTCCTCCACGAAGGCATCCCTCCCCTTACGCAGATAGTCCTCGAGGCTTTGCCATAATCACACACACACATTTTTGAATACCCTATACATTTATTTAACAAAGAGTAAAGATAAATTATAAAAATATCAGTATCGCTGCACAAGAAAGTGACGAGGCACAATAATTTGCATATATTTATCTTATACCCAGGATGTCGGTAAAATGCTTACGGTGTCAATAAAAATGCATTTTTAATTCGTGTATCCAGTTTTAGTGTCATTAAAAGTATTTTTGAATTTTAGAACAGTTAATAACCTATCGCTCAAAAAGAAACGCTGAAATAAATGCGTCATTAAAATGCATTGTTTACAAAAGGAGAAAATTTTGGCGGTCACATTAATTCTTAAAAATTTTCAGCATCTATCATCTGAGAAAAAAGGAACAAAGTTTGAGAGCTTCTTATGCAACTTGCGTTAATTAGACTAGATACGTTCCAGAAGTTTTGAATCATGTTTACCAAAATTCGCTTTGAAATCAATTCTTTAGGATTAAGCTATTCCTTAGGATTAAAAACGTTAAAATGTTAAAAAGTAACTGTTCGAATGTTCGAAGTCAGAAGCAAACCTTCTCCTTAAGATTAAAGAAATTAATGTTAAAACATAACTGTCCTAATGTTAGAAGTCAGTTTTCCCTTTAATTACATTTCCTTCAGGAGGTTAACTGAGGTTCGAATCCCGCGAACGGGCTGGCTGCATGGGAGTTTTCATGGGTTTCCCCATGTGTAAAGTGTATACGAGCCAGTTTCCCTTAGAAAGCCCTTTACGAAGGCATCCCTTCCATTAGGCAGATAGCACTAGTGTGCTTTGCCATAATTAAAATACACACACACACTAGAAGGTTAATTTTAATTTCATCCTTCTACTACTAAAATGATCGGTAACTGTCGATCATTTCGTAGTTCAAAAACTGCAATGAGAATCTTAAATCAATTGCTAAATTCCTTTACACTAGTATCTTAATCATACGTCTAAACAAATTCCAGTAACAGTTAATAGAAACAGTTCAGTCTTAAATTCCGAGATCTTATATGGTTTATTAAATTAATGAAAAAATAATACATGAAAAATAAAATTCATTAATTGATCCTTAACTTTTAGTAATAATGTCCAACAACATTAAAAGCATATTAAAAAAATGTCTCATCATTTTCAAAAATAACGTCCTTGACAAGCACGTAGATCTGGGGGAAATTCTTTACATACGTAGATAACGGTTTTATTATGTAGATACCGGCCTGTCATTTTGCACAGATTGAACTTAGTAGTCATTCTCAACTTCTCTGTTCTCGTTAATACTCGAGCTCTGAATTCCAGTAACGATGTGCTTGAAAAATATTTTTCTGTCAATATCATATGAATAAAGAAGCTCTTAACATGCAGGGTCTGTCTGATTTCATATACTACCTTGCCTCTTGCCAACAGTTTGCTGAAAATAAATGATGCCACATCATAAAGTCATGGGATAATTAAATAATAATATCTAACAATGATGTCACTTTCTTTATTATAATGGCCTGTTTTTTCGTATTATTTCTTCATTTTATTAAACTTAATCCACTTAAATGAACACGAAATACTAAAAACTAATGTTAAGGAAATTTGGGTGTATAAGGAAATAAAATAAGAAATCAAAATTTAGTATTAAAAAAATAAAGTAAAAATAAAAGTAAAAAAACTTGCTGTCTTTTATGACTATCAATCCTTAGAAGTCCCAGAAATCCTCAAAATACCATTCACTGTTATTCTTATGTTTTCAGAATGTGCAAAGAGATGCACCTATTTGGGAGAGAAAATTAAAATATGTATTTTAACCCCCCCCCCCCACATGGAGGCAAGAAAGGAAAGAAATGATAGCAAGCTTCTTCCAAATGGCTCAAAAGTCGAAAAAAAGCACCCTTAAATTGCTAAAGAATTGCAGTTTTCTTTTGAAAGAGAAATACTGAAATAGTATCCTGGCAGCCATTTTAGTCTAACAGAAAACAATTCTTTTGATTAGGAGGTTTGTTTCAGATCTTCTTTTTTACAAGTCTTAATCTAGTATTCACACGAGGGAAAAGAAAAAAAAAAACTTCGCTACATTAGGTGAGTGACCAGTGTTTTCTTTCTTGTCAGACAAGTAAATATTGGGTATCATTCCCTATCAGTATGATTGTAGTGCAATATAAACAATTTATGTTAAACACTTTCCTCGAACTGTTACGGATGTCTTTAACTATGCACCTTAATTGTAAACGTGACTAATAAAAATACTTCAGAAATTAATATATCCAGCCCTGGAAAACCTTAATATTACAAGATTGAACTAATATGGAGAAACTGTAAAAGTAAATGAATTTAAAAATAACTTTTATTATCTTGAATGTTCAATATGGGAAGGGAAACATGTGCAGACTTAATATAGAATCAGACTTATTGCAGACTTATTATAGAATCAGACTTATTGCAGACTTATTATAGAATCAGACTTATTGCAGACTTATTATAGAACAAAGTCTGTAAATATAGAATTACAGACTTTGAAATTAACCACGTAGAAAAATGAAATTTTACGGGGTTTCAAATTGTACTTAAACTAAAATTCTGCTTATCTTTTTTGTTTATACTGTATTTCAAACTACGGAAATCTAGAAGAAACTAAAACATAATTCAAACTACCAGGGCAAATAATAACGCTGTCTTAAAATGGGCAGTTATGAACACATTAAATATTTTAAAATAATCACACAAAGTTCGTGTCTTATACAGCAGATGATTGCACATCACAACAAATGAATGCCCAAAAACGATGTGAGAGTCATGGTTTTGTAATTATTAAAGCTTCGATAAGTAATATCATCAACAAGAAAGGAAACAAACGTCAAATTGGAGCCTCAAGTGGGACAAAAATTCCAAACAAGTATCCAAGGAAAAAACGGACATCTTCGACTATTGCAAAGGTACGTTGTTTAATGTTAAAAGAAAACCCCTTTAGTCAAAGGACAGTTGTAAAATCATTAAAATGCTCGGTGTCCACTGTAAACAAAATGATAAGCGTTGATTTAAATCTTAAGAAAGCGAACAAACGCAAGGTGCATCGTCTTCTTCCAAAGCATATCGCTCAACGCAGGACACGCTGCAGAATTCTATATGAGAAACACTTATCCAAAGAAAAATGGAAAACAATTGTCACAATAGATGAAGCATGGGTGTATTTAAATGATTGTAACAAGAAAAGAGCCATTTATTATCATAAAAGGGAAGAAAAAAATTTAAGTACATGGTTCAAAGAATCGAAAGAAAGTTTTTCTAAGGGATTCATGATTGTTGCTGGTTTTTCTTATAATGGCAAGTTAAAAATAAAGAGAGTGCAAAGAAATGTCAAGATTAACTCCAAATATTATCAGGAACATACATCGCCAATGTTTCTGAATGAAATACCATCGCTTTACCCACAGTGCCATCCATCTGCGAGACTCCATCAGGACAAAGCTAGCAGTCACACATCAAATTTCACTGTAAATTTCCTAAAAGAAATATAACAAAAACAGGTATCAAGGCCATACCCTTCACTGATATCCCTACTAAATCTCCCGATGTATCACCTATGGATTTTTGTGCTTTCGGACTTTTAAAAATTGCATTATCCAAATGTTGTCCAAAAACCCTAACAGGACTCTGAAAAGCTGTTCGGGAGGAATGGGATAGAATATCTCTTCTGCCACTTCAAAAGGCATTATTATCCTAGAAATTGCGGTGTCGAAAGATAGTTCAGAATAAGGGATGTCAAATAGAACATTTAAAACACAAGAATTTTATGTAATTTAGTTTTATGAATACAATTTACATCGTCTAAAAATGTGTGAACAGCCTCTGTATATTGCTCTATTCCACAGGTTTTGGATTTAATAAAAGTAACTGCAATAATAAATTTGTAATTATCAATTTTTATTTATAGTACCCAAAGTTATGATCTTCTTATAATTTAACGAGATGTTTTAACGGTTTTGTTTTTCTACATATGCATAGGTCTGAGATGATTTGCTAAGATACAAAAACAGAAAGACAAATTGGCAAACGCATGGCATATGAACGATATAAGTACAAACTGGTCATAAAATAATTTGACCAATAAATGCTTCTTCATGAACATAGAAAGAAAGGAATCGGCATTAAATTTCGACTTTTGTTGGGTAGAAGGACAGCAAGAGCTTGTAAGAAGTGAAAAAAAGGATTATAATATATATTTCTGAAAAATTTGAAAAACGAACAGAGGAATTTTATATTAACAATGCGGTACATGCACAACTAATATTTTAAAAGGGTGTTAGTAATAACATAGATATCTGTCATTCAACAAGAAGAGAGAAAAACATAATTCCTATTCTAGATCTTATTCTCGATAGTACAGTAGCTATTATATAAAAGCATTTTTCAAGCAGACCAAAGTACCCAGTTTCTGCACTAATTGCGCATTTTGCGTAGAAGGAGGAAATTTTATGAGCAGCATCTTTGAGAACTAGTGTTACTTTAATGAACGATTGCAATGTTGTGAAAGCATTATTCTGTTTTCTCCGGATTAATTTATCAAGCAATGAAATAAGATGAGTTTTTTTTTTTTTTTTTTTTTTTTTTTTTTTTGCTGCTTTGACATTTACTATCATGCAATATTTCTGACAGTTACGTACTATGTGAGTGTTACAGTATTGTAAGAAATATTAAGCTACTAACAAAATATATACTAAGTATAATTCAAATAATAAATACATTTATATTCGTACCGCAATAGAAAAGGGTACCTCAATTTGCATTGATATATTGTTACGAATTTGGCATTTAAGGGGACTCGTACGCCTTAAAACCCAGAGATCTTCGAATATGTGACTGTTGCAAGAATTGGAATAACATATTTATTTAAAAAATATTACTTCCAACTTTTTACAGCTGACTACATAATATAGCTGCTATCTGAAATAGTCATCAGGAAGTTTGTGTTGCCTGCCACAAATATGTTTATAATTTAATCCGCTTTGTGACAAACTTTTGTGTCATGTTTCCACCTTGCGCGCACAGTTTAAAACATTCTGTCGCATAATTTAATTCCATATTTAATATATAGCTTTTATAACGTCTGGAAACTACTCTGAACCTAAAATTCTAAGAATTTCATGTTAAATTTTTATTTTATTTGGAGTTGAGTTTATAAAATGTATTTTATTAAAAAAATCTGTAATGTTTTCGTGCATAAATGTTTTTAATACTAAAATATTCATGAAATTTTTGGTTCACTTAGAAAATAGTGCCCATATAAAGAATTCTATGAAATTTCAAGTACGTACCATTAGCCATTTTTAAAATATCATGCGCGCAAGGTGACGACATGACGAAATATTTTGTCACAAAGCGGATTAAATTACAAACAACACTAACTATCTGGTTACTAGTTTCTAAACCAGCTATATTATGGAGTCAGCTGTAAAAAGTTGGAAGTAATTGCTCTTAAAATAAATAAAATATCCCAATTCTTGCAACAGTCACATATTCGAAGATCATAAGTGGTTTAAGGTGTATGAGCCCCCTTATATAATTAATGTTAGTTGAATTGTAAATTAAATGATTTTATTTCCCGCGCAGTGCAGAGCGTGACGAATATTAAAAGAAAGCTAAGCCGGAAATTGAAAGTACAAGAGCGCGTGCATGTAACATTTAATAAATATTTCTTTTTGATTTCGAGAACGTACTAGAAAATTCTCGCTCGCGATTTTAAAATCTTATAAAAGGAGGAAAACCTCGCAGTGCGATAGTTAAAATTTGACAAGTTTCGCCTAGTTGGCGCGGCGTAAATCGCCTTAATTAAAAACTTAAGTACCAACGCCTTAGAGCAATTTACCAACAGAGACGGTTAAAGTAGCGGTTGGCTACTAATTGCCGCCTAGCCATTGACTCGATTTCGATTTCGAGTGCGGTAGTTACTTAGTTTGTTGTTGTTTAGAAAACTGCTCTTGTTGACTGTAGCGAATTCGCGGATTAGCTTTCTCTAGCTGTTTTGAATTAAGTTCTTTTGAACGTTTGAGTAGTAAGAAGATAACTACTGTGAGAAATTGTAAAACTGAAAGAATATCTGAGGGAATTTAAGCATTTTGTGATAATAATAAATTTTTTTGTTCATTTTTTATCGGACATGTGCTTTCATTTCGTAACGAACCCGTACGCACGCAACAATATTATGAATAATACAAATCGATATTTGGCCAGGATATTAGCACTAGATTTACGAACATTTCTGTTTACCTATATTTACGTATTTTATTTATAAAACTATTAATTTAATTTAAAAACACTTCTATTCTTAATACTGGAACTAACATCACTTTGCCGAATTTGTAGTTGTTTTTATCGGTGCAAGAAACATTACAGTGGTTTTAGTGTTAACAGACATACCACAGCTTGTATCAGAGCAATATTCGCTGATATTAACTATTCTCTTTAGCAGTTCAATATCTCTTCTTCAATTACTCCTGATGACTAAAAAAAGGGTATTTTGTCAGAATACTAGTGCTTTCCTCTAATTCTATAATGATATTACTAGTAGTCATAATAATCAAATACTTTCTTCTCGATTATCGCCCACCAGCGGCCGAGCGATAAAGTCGCTGAACACTGGTAGTTCGGTCCGAGGTTCGAATCCCGCGAACGGGCTGGCTGCATGGGTGTTTTCGTGGTTTTCCCCATGTGTAACGTGTATACTAGCCAGTTTCCCTTAGAAAGTCCTCCACGAAGGCATCCCCCCTAGGCAGATAGCCCTAGTGTGCTTTGCCATAATTAAATACACCGCCACACCACACCTTCTCGATTATCTCTAATAGCACTAAATTGTTTTCTAAAACCTCTTGACACCATGGAACTCGACGACTGTAGATCGTTCCTTAGCATTGAGCCTAACGCTTTATGTTTACATTTTAGGTAAGTGCGATTGATAGATAATCACAGAGTAAGTGCGATTGATAGATAATCACACATGCATATTCCTTTTTGTGGCAAATCACGATGCCTGGATACTGGGTCTGAAGTTGTAAAGATCCTAAGTTTTACTAACGTTTATTTTATTTTAAAGCTGTACTATCACTTCTTATTTTCTACTTCCGGCCAGAATTAAATGTTTTAACTTGTTTATGCAAATTGTCTTGCTAACGCCCAAGTATTTAAGTTGTGGCTTTTTGCCAAGAGTTTGGGAGAGAGGAGAAGTTTTAGGAAGCAAGCCGCTTGCCACTGCAGTTTTACGAATTTTCACTCGGTTGCTGGTTGCCTTTAAGGCCAGAGGTTTAGCCCTCTTGATATTTGCAAACGTATTGCATTTTCAGCAGCTCGGCGTACCCTTTTAAATAAAGGCCAGTCTTAGTGCTAGGCATTTGTATACTAATTCAAAGTTAGCTTTTAGTTAGTGTTTTAGTTAGTAGTTTTATATTCTTACGTTCAGACCACAAGTGGTTGGTCTCTGTATTCCGAAGTTCGGGAGTACCTGTAAAGTATTGAAAATAAAGGGTTTCGTATACCCTTCCTGCTTGTGTCGTCTGTTATACACAAATCTTGAACATAGCTTGAGTAAGCTCCCTGTTCTTATTAATGACATACCATGTTTCCAAAGCAAATCAAGAGAAACACAAGTCCTGATAAAGTTATCGAAAGATATTTCCATTGAAATATTTTTATTTAGCATCTGCTTTCTAGCTATTTTCGTATTTGTCACCAGAAAATGAATTTCATAAAAAACTGGTTTATAACGAACATTAACTCTTTCGCATCGAAGTCGCCCGTAACGCCCGTTCATTCAGACAACGACAAACCGCCCTAACGCCTCGTTTATTTTCTACCTAGTTCTTTCCCCTCCACGTTAGTGTATGGTTCATTGGTTTCGCGAGTTGTTAAAAGACATGTGAATCATTCTTTTGAAGCAAATAAAGGAAAAATACGGAAAGCTATTGACGTTCGCAGGTGAAATCCGGCCTTAAGATGAAACTGCACACAATGGATGAAACCGCAGGGGGAAAGGAAAACTATTCCAAGACAAATTCGTAAACACGGGCGTTTTCGATGTTTGTTGGAAACAGATTTGGTCGTCTCTCGATGCGAAAGAGTTAAAGAAACTACTAGTCTACCGGCCATTCCGACGGATGTCAGTAGAGACTGGTACACATCGTACGCAATTCTAAAATAAAAGGACTGAAGTTAAAATAAATTTGGGTATCTATGCGTATCACGACATCGACAATTGTCAGCATAAATTAAAAAACAATAAAAATGACGGTTTTTGTAAATTTGCACATAAATTCTGAAATCCATCAAAGTGACGTTTCCTGCAAATCTAATGTTAAAACTAAATTCGTCAGAATTCTCGTCCCTGTCCATTTTAGAGATCTACGCATTCAGCGCAAAAAAAAACTTAAAAAACTTTTTATAATGAAACAAACAACTTTTTTCCGTGGAAAACCATATGATATTTTTCAAAAATAAGTAATTACTGCTAAATTCAGGGACTAAAATAAGCATGTGCATAGTGAGAAAAAAAATTACGAGATAGGAGAAGAGAAACTTCAATTCACTTTAGAACGCACAAGCGGGAATGACATTTATACTAAATATATAGTTTTAGTTTTCAAAGATGCGTTTGTTTCGCTGGTATTTGGCATGCTTCGTTGAATTATTAAAAAATTGTGACGAACGAATAAAAGGTTTATGTTGATTCTTTTTTAAAAGTGGTACAGTGATGGACAAAAATATGGAAACACTTTGTGAAATGCATGTTTGAAAAGAAAGATTGATTTTAATGAAATATGTAGGTGGCGCTGGCGTTTTTGACTACTGACGCCACGTATACAACTTCGTAAATGTGCTAAACAGTTCAGTTGTTGTCGGAGTACTGTTATGTGAGGTTGTCATTGCATTATGTCAGAGTTAACAGACTTCGAACGTGGGCAAATTGTTGGAGCACGTATGGTAGGTGCTTCCGTAAGCAAGGTAGCCGAGGTGTTTAGTGTTTTAAGAGGTACTGTATCGAAGATTTATTCCGCATTTTTGAAAACCGGAAAAACATCATCTGCTAAATCACAGCGCGGACGAAAGTGTGTCCCGAGTGATCGTGACAGACGATCATTAAGGGGAATTGTGACGAAAAATAAGAAGATCACAGCTGCAAAAGTTACTGCTGAAATGAATGTTGTGTTACCGAACCCTGTGAGTACCAAAACAATTAGAAGGGAGCTTCATAAACAGGGAATTGCTGGCCGTGCTGCAATTGAGAAGCCACTCATCAGTGGTGCTAATGCCCGTAACAGGAAAAGGTGGTGTTTAAGTCATAAAGCGTGAACTATAGAGCAGTGAAAGCGAGTAATGTGGTCTGACGAGTCTTCTTTCACATTGTTTCCCACTTCTGGCCGAGTTTACGTCTGGAGAACGCCATCTCAAGCCTATAATACACACTGCTTGTTTCCAAGAGTGAAACATCGCGGGGGTTCTGTTATGGTTTGGGCAGCCATATCGTGGTTCTCTGCTAGCCCCATGATAACTGTGTCAGGGCACATGACTGCCAAGACTTATGTGAACATTTTGGCCGATCAAGTTCATCCCATGGTATAAACTTTGTTCCCCGATGGTGATGGTGTCTTCCAAGACGACAAAGCCCCTGTTCACACAGCTCACATTGTCCAGGACTGGTTTTCTGAGCACGAGGATGAGTTGTCCCATCTCCCCTGGCCACCACAGTCACCAGACCTGAATATTATCGAACCTTTGTGGTCTACATTGGAACGGAAAGTGCGTTCTCGTTATCCACCGCCAACATCGTTATCTGAACTTGCCACCGTTTTGCAGGAAGAATGGTATAATATTCCCTTGGCAAACATACAGGAACTATATTTATCCATTCCGAGAAGAGTGCAAGCTGTTTTGGATGCCAACGGGTTTCCTACACCATATTAAGCAAAGAAACATGTTCTTTTAAAGGTGTTTCCATATTTTTGTCCAACCCCTGTTTTAGTTTAATTTTAGTTTTGATCTGTTCTTATACTTTAAATTAAAATAGTTAGGCTTTAAAATGATGATTTTTTGTTCTTTGAGAAATTACTCATGATCTCGAGTTAAAGTGCTATGCTGCCAAATATTTCCTTTCGATATTAATTTTTCTTTTAAATTAATATTAGCAAAAACCATTTAATATTTTATTAAATACATTTAATTTAAATAGTAATAATAATCATGCATTGAATTTCTTAAGATAAAACATTCTATTATGATAGGGGATATTACAGAGAAAATATCTACGTTTCTATAAAGGATACGCTAGACCAGTTCAGTACAGGGATCAAAACAATACTGATGATAAAACAAACTGGGGCGTGAAATCTTTGCAGGGAAAAAATATAATAAAACCATCAGCTGCTGCACATCTGGAGAGGAGTGGAAAGAGATTAGAAACGCTTCTCGATTAATTCTGCTACCGATAAAACAACTTGATGAAGAAAAAAGTTACGAAAACCTGAAGAAAAGGTTTATAGTAATAAAGACAGAAGAAAACGAAAAAAATCATATCTTGAGGGAAAAAAAAAAAAAAAAAAAAAAAAAAAAAAACAGTTTCGCATGAGAAAAAAATGTATGAAGGTTTTTTATAACAAAGAATTTCTTGATCCAAAAATAGATGGTACGTCGCCAGTACTTTTTTATGTTTTTAGTTTACTTTGTCCTAAATTTTGAGTACTCAGTTAAGAAAGGAAATGGTAGAGGTGCTAACTTATGTCAAAGTTAAGGTGCATAATAATGCAATTATTTGCTTAAAACTCTAATGAATGCTGTATTTATCAAGTAAATAGTTTTCTTTTTTAAGTTAATTTATAAAATTTATTGTTTGACTATTTTTAATATAGTTTAATAATTTGTTTTCTGCTCGCTAATTTATTCCTTTTCCATAATACAACATGTTCTCGTGTTAGTGTTTTGACAATCTTCATAATTCAATGCTACCCAACTTTTAATTTTTTTGTCTTTTTTAGTTTTTGGAAATAAAGGCTAAAAACCGAAATTTAAAACCTATTCCGTAACTTAATTGCCATGCAGCTTAATTTCAAATAAATACTTCTAATAAATAATTAACAGCTATCTGGAAAATAATTTTAAATCGACATATTTTAATTTAACTTAATTTTACTTATATAACAAACTCTTTAAATCTCTCGATTCTGTGAATCTGCAGTTATTTATTCTTTTAAGTAAAACGTAAAAGCAAACAAGTTGGCCTTTCAGTTAAAATACAATCTTGCTATTTTTGTGAAAGTATTATTTCTCATTTAACAATAATTATTTCAATAAACAGGAATTTTTATATTTTATTTGGGTAAATTTAAAAAAAAAATTTTAAATGAAGCTTCCGAGTACACTTCTTACATCTCACATCTTTAAATATGTGATTTTGGCAACAATTTTCCTTTCTTATTGTTGTTCATAGTTTTTTGATGAAATCGCATCATTTTGAATAGTTAATTCTTTTAGAAATGTGGTTTGGCAACGATTTTTAATCGTATTTCTTATGTCACAGTTTTTATGAGATTGGCATATTTCATTGTCATTTTTACTTCCATGTACGAAGTAAAAAGGAAGTATTGTAATCGCGAAACGTTTCAAGCAGCATATTTCAACGAAAATATCCATTTTGACCGCTATCGAATGCTATTTAACGATGTTTTTGCGTGATATCTGTACGTAAGGACAGAATAAAACACTCTTTTCCTTCAAAAAAATTATAAATCTGCTTTAAAATTAATTCTGAAGAGAATTTTTCGTGGCGTCTGTGCGTACGTACGTATCTCGCATAACTCAAAAATGACTAGCCTCAGAACGTTGAAATTTTGTATATAGGACTGCTATAACATGTAGATGTGCACCTCGTATTTTGTTTGCAATAGGCCGCACCAAACGTATATAAATATTTATATATATATCCACTCTGTTACCCGGCTCAGTGATCTCAGTTTCTTTACTCTTATATGTTAGTAAATTGTACATTTTTTCCTTTAAAAATGATTGAATTGTGTTGTTTTTATCTTCCGGTTAAGGTTTTTATTCCTCTGTGTTTACATTTGAAACAGCAGACTAGTGGATTTGTTGCCAATCTAGCGAAACTTAGCTTCGCAACAACAAAGATAACGCCTTCATTTATTATTGCCAATTAAATCATGCTTAATCCTTTCTGGAATGTTTTCGAGGAAATAAGTATTTAAGATTTACTTCGTAATTTTTAATATAGATATTTTGAGTTTTTATGTATTTTTGCCTTCTCGCGAAGTGAGAACTGAATTAATTGAATGAGAAATACTCAGTCGTCTGTGAAAAACTGTTTCTTTTTTGTTTTGTTTGCTTAATTTCTTTTATACATAATTCTAGCTTTATTATAGTATTTGAATAGAACATGTGGCAACGATTAGATAATTCTTTAAACGATGTACATTTTGTGCATTCTGAGTTATAATATGAATAAAATATCATACTGTTAAGTAAACCTAGCGCCAGAGTGTCGCTATGATAAACAAAGTGAATTTTAAAGAATGCATTTATTCTATTGTGGTTTATGCGCTGTGGGCGAAGTAGGTTTAATTCAATCTAATAAGTTTAAATAAAATGCAAGAAAAAATGCGTATAATTTAATATTCCGTACAAGGAAGTCATGTGGTGTACACATCAGATTTTTTTATATATATAATACATTTTTATTGATATTTTTTGATAAAGTTTTTCTGCAGAGTAAAATTTGGGCGGAATGTTTTGTTTTTTGAGTTCCTTTTATGTTATTTTTTGCTTATTTCACTGTTTGTAAGATATTGAAAAGTTTTGCATGATTTTTTTTTCTTCAACGGAAAGTTGGTTAATTTTTTATTAGGATAATTAATATTTGTATTAAGCGATACTGCGTAGTTCATTGTAATTTTTTTATATATGTAATACGTTTTTATTGCTTTTTTTAATAAAGTTGTTCTGCACAGTGAAATTCTGCGCAATTTTTAAATTTAATATTTTATGATAACTCCACCCACCAGCGATTAATCTCACGGGGCATCTGCGATTCTTCTGCATAGTTTGGCTGACCTCTAAATATATTTTGAATTCCCCTTGCAGAGATAAGAAGTTTTATGTTGTTCAGAGGACAGCACAATGCGTTAAGACGCAGGAGACCGAAGAAAGATCCATATCTATATTTTTGCCAGACATCAGATTTTACAGTATTCGCCTCAAATGTTTCCTCTCTCTAATGTGCGCTAGTGAGAGAGTGAGTAAAAATACCAAAATTAAAAAGTCTTACGAAATTGGTATAAGGATAATAAACCTTGAAATTTATTTCGTCAGAGATGTGATAAACGCCCCAGCTTTTACAAAAGCGCCTGCTTATCCCATAGCACCTAATCTTGGATATTAGAATTAAATGAGGATTTAAATACTGTTATGTTACTGAAACTGAAAGTCATAAATGGCCATGCTTGTAAAAGTGCTATTGTCGTTAAGACAATTGATTTCTTCAATAGTGAAATCTCAATTTTTTACGAATTTACAAGCTGTGGCAAGCTCATCATTATGTCTCCTGAAGTCAATGCATATATAAGTGTAAAAAAAAATTCTTGAATCTGCTTGCAAGGAATTTTCCTCCTACTAATTGTACCTCATGATTAATTCTTAATAAGATAGCAAGCGATTTAAACCTATGTCTTCAGAAGTACTACAGAGGACTATATTTAGGGTACTTATATTCGCATATTTACTGTGCCCCCATAGCTAACAGATACTATACATTTCTAAATATTCATGTCTTTCGAGGGATTCAAGCCCGGGTACGGCAGTCAGTGTCAGTAACCGCTATCCAGGTTGGACGGCAGTTATCTAAGTTTCTAGCGTATTACTGTGAATCACATGACGGATCAGGAATGATACTTTCGGGGAGAATTTTTGAAAGGAAATTGTCTCGTACTTATAGTGTGGGAAAGGCAACGACAGTAGTTGATAACACACATTTATTACTATTCACAAACATAGATTACATTAGGATTACTATTAATGAAATAATATACGAGCGGTCGATCGACGTCTGTTCTGTTCTGCTCGCCCGTTAGCCCTCGTCTTCTCCCGAAGGCGAGGAACACATGCTGATGCAATGCATACGTCACACAGTAGGGGATTAGGGAATATCATGACATAACATATCCCACACGTCGGTGCGCTGTCGGTGTTTGAAATTGAATGATCGTCATCGGATAAAAAATTAACATCTAGGGAATTGTGAAAATCCGTCAGATTAGTGAGCGCATGAAAAAATTTTTCACATAAAACATCTTTATTAGTGGAAGCTTCCAAATGCAATAAATTAGCTACTGATCTAAAATCTGATAAAGAAAAATCTTTTAATAGAAGTTCTTTATGTTTTCCCAAATCGAAACTGTCCGGGAACGCGGCAAAATTTCGCATTCGCTTTCGCGAAGAATAATCAAAATCGGAATATACGAGCACGGTATTAAATAATTTACTAACTCGTGTTGTGCCATATTTAAGAGAATTCGCTATCAATGGGATATCACCTAATTTTAGGGCCATAGTTCTTTAAATAGTAAAATAGGACAATATGAATATGAAGTAGGGTATGTATGAATGAGAATTAAACAGTATAAACACAGCTTAAAATCGTAATACTAATAAATTATGAACGAATTAGGGAAAAATGGGCCTACCTAACTTCGGAGCAGTCCTTATAATCCAATATATATCTTGGCCAATCCAAAATCAAAAGAATAGACAAGTATCATGTAACATCATTCACATATGTCGTCCAGCTTGAAGAATATTAAATCGTCATAAAGGCACGTCTTCATTCACATACGTCGTCCGGCTTGAAGAAGAATATTAAATCGTCATAAAGGCACGTCTTGCCTTTGTTAGCTTTCTGAACGTCTTTAGTGATTGCTGGTGTTTAGGGTTCGATTAACGCATGCACAAAAGGCACGGTCGAGCCCCCAACATGTGGGGAAAGGCAACGACCATAGTTGATAACACACATTTATTACTATTCACAAACATAGATTGCATTAGGATTACAATTAATGAAATAATATACGAGCGATCGAGCGACGTCTGCTCCGCTCGCCCGTTAGTCCTCGTCTTCTCCCGAAGGCGGGTAACACATGCTGACGCAATGCATACGTCACACAGTAGGGGATTAGAGAATATCATGACACAACATACCCCACAATAGTATAAAGAGAGAAAAATCACTATGTTGCATACAGCCAGATCATCGCTGTTATCCGAACTTAGAAATAGGTACCAGTATTTTGCAGCTTTACCAATCGTTCTCAATGGTTTCAAAATATGATGGCATGATTAATCGAATGCTATTCATTTTTAACAATCCGTGAAGAATCATTAAGTTTTGCGGTATGAAATCGTAAAATCTCTGATGTTTCCTAACCAGGAATTAAATCAGCACTTTGGAGATGAATATACTAACCAATATATCCCAAGATCGTACGGAAAGAATATCATCAATTCTCTATAATTCAATGAAAATTCATAATACACTCTTTTGCAAAAAACTCGAAGCACCATGAAAGAAGTGGTTGTTTTTGGTGAAACTGAATATGTATGTAGCTCATACACAGATAATAAAATAATTAAAAAATCAAGGTCATAGTACCTGTTCACGGCTCACAATCACCCATTGAGTGTTCAAATTAGTAGTTGGTCGAACCGCGCCTGGCGGCAATGCATGCTTGAATTCGTCGAGGCAAGAAGTGGTAGAGGTTCCTAATGTCATCCTGCGACACATTCTGCCCGACATTCATCAGTTGTCGCTCCAGGTCTACGATATTTTGTGTTGCCCGAATCTGACGGCCTACTATGCCCCAGACATGCTCGATTGGTGAAAGGTCTGATACTGATCAAGGAAAAGTATCAACCGCACGGAGACAGTCCAGAGATATGTGAGCGATATGTAGCCTGGCATTAGCTTGTTGGGAAATGGCCCCAGGATGACGTGCGATGAAGGGTAATACAACCGGCCGCAGGGGATGGTATCAACATATCGTGAGCTGTTAAAGATGTATGGAGGATGACCAAAGATGACCTGCTGTCATAAGAAATAGCGCCCCACACCAGGGGTTATGGCTGTATGCCTTTGTAAAACAAAGGCTGATTGGGACCGCTGGCCCCTTCTTCTCCAGACACGAACACGGTGGTCACCTGCCTCAAGAGTAAAGAGGGATTCATCGCTGAACACTATACGATGCCATGATGATCGTCTGCGACATCACTTCAGACGACTCCGCCGATGTTGTGGGGTCAAAGGCAAACGTCTGAAAAGCCTCTGTGAGAATAACCCCTCCTCAGCAAGCGCCGTGACATGATGAACGGTACCACGGGAAATATAGACATGGCTGTAGTGCGTTGAATAGTCGACAACGATACCGTTGGGGCGGTTCGGGCCTGGCGAACAATGATCCTATCTTGCCTCGCATTTGTGCTCTTTGGTCTTCCAGACCCTTTATTTCGTCGGCAGTTTCCTTGTAGCAACCATGGTTGCCAACGTCTTTGCATAGCGCTTTATGTACACTGCAGGTGACGGCATATTGCTCGGTACGACCATGCACAAACCTACAATGCAACCACGTTCGAAGTCGTCTAGTTGTCTGTAAGGTATCCGATATCGTCGTAATGGACTCTTGTGGTGTTACTGGCGTGATCGCCAAAAAGTGACGATACTAAGAATATCAAATACAAATTAATTTTGCGTAAATTAATTTTGCGTAAATACTTAAACTAAAATTTAGTGTTTAGTACATTGCATAATCATTACTAAATAGATTAACATGACTTACCCAATGATGCATGCATGAGCCGAATATTTTCTTTTTCCAATCTCATATTTATTTTATCGAACATATTTTCTGGATTAAATAAGGCACATTTATCACACACATATAAAATACTAAAATATCATAACTCAGATACACACAATGCGATAACTCAAATGGAATGTTCGTGGAGTGCCGAAGCGTGACTATTCGCGCAATCCTGTCCCATCGAATAATTTTGCGGTTGAAAAGTTGTCATCTTCATTTTCGTATTATCGCGCTGTCTGGTTACACACTTGTAAGCTGTTCTTTTTTTTACATTCATATTATTTTTACACACTTATCATCACGTGGTGACACATCGCTGGTCAAGCACATCTTGAAGTCGAACACCTATTGATATTCTGCTTGAGCGTTTATTTTATGTTATTCACGTCAGCTGGACTTAGTCTCAAATCAAACACTCTACTTTAGGTACTGGATCTCTTCATTCTACTTCTTTCTCTGACATTCCACGTGCAAAAATAGACAGGAACAATGGCGACTGCTGAGAGTGTGTGGCCCGAAGGCCCACACACTCGTTAACACGACGTCAGGCAGCAAGAGGGGAAAAAAGAAAAAGAGAGAGGCAAACCAGTCCTTCCAGTTTTTATACCTTTCGACGCACGTGCTAGCGCGTGATAACGATACAAGAATCGATGCAGCCCCAGTGTACATTGTGAGACTTCTGTGTTCTCACACCTCTTTAGTTGCTTCTTAACGGAATTACAATGGCAGCAACAAGAAAAAGAGAAATTTTACGTCTCTGTTACTGGCGCGCTATGATCGCAATTCCTGTTCCTTTGCTTTGATACTTTGATCATTTGCATGTTCGATTAAGGTGCTTTTGCATATCAAATTTCGTCCCACCAGCGGCCGAGCGGTAAAGTCGCTGAACACTGGTAGTTCGGTCCGAGGTTCGAATCCCGCGAACGGGCTGGCTGCATGGGCGTTTTCGTGGTTTTCCCCATGTGTAACGTATATACGAGCCAGTTTCCCTTAGAAAGACCTCCACGAAATCATCCCTCCTCTTAAGCAGATAGCCCTCGAGGCTTTGCCATAATCACACACACACATATCAAATTTCGTCACGATCGCAAAAGAGCTTCTTGGTGCTTCGATTTTTTTTTTTGCAAAAGAGTGAATATGTTTTTACCTACTATTAATATCGCAGCTGTGTGTGTGTATTATAAATGCCTTGAATGTTAAAACTTCTTATCTTAGTTATAATTAAGACATGCCCTAAAACGGGACGATTTTCACGTTCTAACATGTCAGTTGTTCTACGATCTAATTCAATCTGTATAAAATAAAAGTAATGGAAGAGTGGTATCTAGGAATTACAAAGGGTGTTTATTAATCCTAGCTTTCCTTTAGACTTGTTGTTTCCTCATTTTTTGTTTCATTATTTTACTATTCTTTTTCTATTTCGCCATTCCTTCACTTCTTCTCTAACACTTTTATTTTTACTGTTTCATCTGCGTGCAGCACTAAAGGTAATCCATCAAAACCATAGTTGATTAGAAATCTTCCTGCCAGTCGCTCGGACACTACAAAGAGGTTCAAATATTACCCAAAAACATATCACATTTAAAACAAAACTAAACAGAGTATTCAGACTTTGGTTGATACAATGTAATTCAACCTAAAGAACTGCTTACTCTTATGTCTTGGACGATGAAAAGATTCATATAACTGCCAAAACTAAAAGTTGCGAAACGTTCATTGAATTACATTCACGGAAATAATGAACATCCCTGATACATAAAGTTGTCATTTCTTTGACTCACGTCTGTTCTTTAAACGTTGAAAGCATCAGATATGAAAGACTAAAACGATGAGAGGAAATGGGACGCTGCTGAAAGACGAAAAGCGAAACAGCATAAGACAAGTACAATGGCTTATAGGAAATTTTTGACAGAATATGCACATAATTATTCACAGTAGTTAGAACATGTGACATATATAGACATCGAAGGACAAAATGAACTTTTGTAAGGTTATAGGGTTTTCCTTATTTTGTATAACAAATTTATTTTAATTTTGATACCTATTCTAGACTTCTCAACTTCCCCCCACATTCTCTCGCCAGGATGTAAATTTAATGTTAGGTGAAGGGCTTATTTAAACGTGTGGATATCTCAGTTTATTCAGAGCGTGTTTCGCTAGGCAAGCTCACATTTCGTTGCTATTTCGCTGTTAAGCTAGTAAGTCTTTTGGCCTTATCAGATTTAGCCTCACGCCGGTTAGGTTCTTGTGAGTCCACCTCTTAGGTGTAACTTCAATGCTATCTTGCTCTATTTTTTCAGGTTTGACTTACATTCTACGTTTTAGTTCCCACCGCAACTTGACGGTGTTTTTGTAACGCACGGAAACCGTGCCTTTCTGTTAACTATTTTGAATTAATAAAGGTTTATTTTTACCTTTCGTCTGAGTCAGTAGTTTTATTCTTGCCTGTGCGAGAATTCGCCAGGTCATTATAGGGTCTATTCTAGTTTATGTGGAACAAGAGAGACAGGCTCTTTAAGGCGTATTTTAATTTTATAACAGTTATTTTTAATTTTGAAACTTTCCTTTAAATTCTTGTTTTCCACTTGCAACTTCCCACCAGAATGAGTTTTTAGCGTCGCGTTGCATGTAAATGAGATGGAAGGAGTATCTAAGGAAGTTCAGCTTACTTCAGTAGGACAACTTAGTAGTCTTTAACCCATTGCCGCACATTGTTTCTCGTCTGGACCAACCTAAAAATTTCGTTCTGTACGCACAGAAAAATTGAATGAAAAATGATTTATCGGTTACTATAGGTTGCTCTGAACCTATATTTTAGCCATGTTTAGTTTTTTAAGATCCTCGTTTTTCAAAGAAATCTTCCAGATTTTTTTATGGTATAAAAGGAGTTGTTTGAAGAGAAATTTCTATGTTATTTTTTTGGTTGCATGCTAATCTCCTTATTCTATACTAGTTTTAAATTTTTACCTTAAAATATTGTCTAAAATCAAACGGCGAACCCCAGGTGTGCCCAGACCGGGCTCACCGATAATCTAGGACAACTCAGAGTCAGTATTCTTTGTTTCTCCGCATCTCGTCGGTCAATTCATTGACAACAATGCTCGTTTCAGCACTCTTTTCGAAGCTCTATTCAATCAGTGTGGCCACTTTGGGCACACCCACAGAATTGAAACCATAACTACTATCTTCACACAATTTTACTTCTGTACTCCTCTAGGCCTAATTAAACTGCCTACTTTTTTTTAATCAAAACTCCAACTTTAAAAGGTGCGTATTTGCTGTCAGGCTACTGCGTTATTAAAAATACTATTCTCCCCCGTGTTGTACGTACCTGTTTATAATCGTGCGTTACCTAATTTAATTAGAGGCCAAATACGTTAGGTATCTGTAGCTAGCTTCGACTAAGTCAATTTAGTTTAGTATAATACTAGTTTCTTATTTTTCTTATATTAAATTTGAAGCCCAAGTGGAGGCTTTCCTGTACGCCCGAGAAGAGACCGACTGTTAATATTGCTTTGAGTGTATTGAATAAAAGTATATTTTAACCCTTCTGTATACTTTGCCATTAAATACTTCAACTCAGAGATAAGTCACTTCGTATTTCAATAGGTTCCTCTACTTTCAGCAAAGACGAAGGAATAAAATTATAACTTCATAATCGAAATTTTTACGCCTTTTCTTTTAACACCTTTCTAAATACCACATTCTCGAGAAAGCAACTATTTTCATTTTATCTAATGCCATAGTGAAGAATATTTTCTCATTTACACGTGTCTTCGTGGTATAATTAGAATCCCGCCTAGTTAACAATCGGGAGGTCTAAAGTTTTTAATCTCGACGGGAATACATTTTTCAAGTTTCCTGCTTTGATAGACTCCAGAGTAGTATTCGGTTAATCTTTGGATTATGATAACATGGCGAATTTTCGGCGAAAATTTGGCGACCAACCCTGCTACAGCAACCTGCTAGTTTTTTTTTTTTATTTCGTTTACTCAAAATTTTTTCCAACAATCTGCTAGCCGAATTATGCTTATGTTAGAACTTTTATGGAACAAAAATGCTTAATCATGACGAATATTAGGTGCGAAATAGGGAGAAAGTGTAGAATCGCCCACTGCTTTGCGCGTTTTTAAGAATTGCACATACGCGGTATCCCTGTACACGTCCACCTATTTTCACTTAAAAAAAATCCCAGAATTGCACAAAAGTGGCATTGCGCACACTCTTGACTTTATCCATGTACACTGCTAAAGTACTAGCTAGTAACCTTTATCGCCTTACCAAAATGTCGCCAAACTACCTGTTACCATATTCCAAAGATTAGCCTAGTATTCTATAATTCACCATCATTAAGATATGGGGATTGGATGTCAGTCTCTTAAGTCACCCTTTCAGTGGGGAGAATGTAAAGTATTTTCTCCCTTTTATATTGCATATCTTCCTGGTATCATTAAAAATACTTCTAGTTCGCGAGGTCTAAAATTCAAAACTTGGTGAGGGCATTACATAATTTTCACGTCTGCTGCTTCGATGAAAATGATGACCTCTCGCAATGTCATTTACACGTTCAGGAGGAAAATATTTCTTACAAGCTTCGTACATTAGCGTTTCAATGAAATAAATCAACAGTCATTAGCGTTTCAATGAAATAAATCAACAGTCATATCTTAGATGAAAAAGGCTAGGTGGCCTTGATTTAAGATAGAATCATATCACACTAATCTGCAATTTCGCTTTGCTCCTTATGTATATGTAGGTAGCGCTGGCGTTTCTGACTACTGACGCCACCTATACAACTTCGTAAATGTGCTAAACAGTTCAATTGTTGTCGGAGTACTGTTACGTGAGGTTGTCATTGCATTATGTCAGAGTTAACAGACTTCGAACGTGGGCAAATTGTTGGAGCACGTGTGGTAGGTGCTTCCGTAAGCAAGGTAGCCGAGGTGTTTAGTGTTTCAAGAGGCACTGTATCGAAGATTTATTCCGCATATTTGAAAAGCGGAAAAACATCATCTGATAAAACACAGCGCGGACGAAAGTGTGTCCTGAGTGATCGTGACAGACGATCATTAAGGGCAATTGTGACGAAAAATAAGAAGACCACAGCTGCAAAAGTTACTGCTGAAATGAATGTTGTGTTACCGAACCCTGTGAGTACCAAAACAATTAGAAGGGAGCCTCATAAACAGGGAATCGCTGGCCGTGCTGCAATTGAGAAGCCACTCGTCAGTGATGCTAATGCCCGTAACAGGAAAAGGTGGGGTTTAAGTCATAAAGCCTGGACTATAGAGCAGTGGAAGCGAGTAATATGGTCTGACGAGTCTGCGTTCACATTGTTTCCCACTTCTGGCCGAGTTTACGTCTGGAGAACGCCATCTCCAGCCTATAATACAGACTCCTTGTTGCCAAGAGTGAAACATGGCGGGGGTTCTGTTATGGTTTGGGCAGCCATATCGTGGTTCTCTGCTAACCCCATGATAACTGTGTCAGGGCACATGACTGCCAAAACTTATGTGAACACTTTGGCCGATCGAGTTCATCCCATGGTACAAACTTTGTTCCCCGATGGTGATGGTGTCTTCCAAGACGACAAAAAGCCCCCGTTCACACAGCTCACATTGTCCAGGACTGGTTTTCTGAGCACGAGGATGAGTTGTCCCATCTCCCCTGGCCACCACAGTCACCAGACCTGAATATTATCGAACCTTTGTGGTCTACATTGGAACGTAAAGTGCATTCTCGTTATCCACCGCCAACATCGTTAACTGAACTTGCCACCGTTTTGCAGGAAGAATGGTATAATATTCCCTTGGCAAACATACAGGAACTGTATTTATCCATTCCGAGAAGACTGCAAGCTGTTTTGGATGCCAACGGGTTTCCTACACCATATTAAGCAAAGAAACATGTTTTTTAAAGGTGTTTCCATATTTTTGTCCAACCTCTGTATATGCCAAAGATAAAATCAATTTTCTAGGTTATGAATTTAAAATGGGTAAAGTTACCCCAGATAACCAAAATATTGAAAGTATTAAAAATTTGAAATATCCAAGTTGTGTAAAAGAACTACAAAGAGTGTTAGGCAGTGTAAATGTTTATCATAGATTCATACCCAATTATGCTAAATTAAGATATCCTCTAAATAAATTATTGAAAAAAGATGTACCATCCCATTGGGATGATCAATGTCAAACTGCTTTTGATCAACTGAAAAATATTCTTATTTCAAAACCAGTCTTACAGTTCTATGATCCAAATAAACCTTGTCATGTTTTGTTGATGCATCACAGATTGCGGTGGGAGCTGATTTGAAGCAGACGATATCCAAATCATGCGGCTCTAACAATGAGACGCGCTCAAATTTCGAAGACAAAGCTCTATCATAATTCACAATTCTTCAGTTGTAAAAAACAGAAACAACTTGCACTTAAAAAGTTCTTATTTACTTCCATTGGATCTTTGGGTACACCTATCCTGCCGACTCCTTGTGATGTACGAGCTTTTGTCCTAAATACACTGGTGTGCAAAAATTAAGGACGAAGTCGAAAAATTAGCATATCAGCTGAACGAAGAGGCAGAGCGGACAGAAAGGCCAATCAGGAGATTAAGTAAGGTGATGTACGGTAGCACATGCGCAGATATGCAGGTAGACGTAATGGGGGAGTGTCTGAGTAGTATAAAGCATGTTGTCGGTGTAAGATCAGTATTTCTGGCAAAGAGATTGCACGTCATATAGTAGTTAAAATCACACCGAGTTGCTGCCTCAGCGAGAAATGGCGAATAATCAATCTGTTAGACGACATCTGGATGCTTTTACCCGAGGTCGAATGATTGGGAAGTTGGAGGAAGGCCGCAGTGTGACAAGTGTGGCTGCAGAGTTCGGAATCGTTTCACGACTTTGGAGCCAATTTCAAACTACAGGAACAGCTATCCGGGGGTTTAGTAGTGGTCGTCCACGACGAACCACACCCTCAGATGACCGGTATATTGCCTTACAGGCCAGAAGAAACAGGCGGCAGACATCGGGAGAAATCGCTAGACACACGACACAGGCGACTGGACGACCGATATCGCGTTTTACCGTGGCCAGAAGACTGCACGGTGGTGGTCTGTTTGCACGACGCCCTGTACGGTGTGTACCTTTAACGCCTGCCCATCGGAGAAGGCGTTCTCTGTGGTGCCGGGAACACCGGAATTGCAGAGACAATGAATGGGGACGAGTACTCTTTACAGATGAGAGCAGATTCAGTCTGAGTAGCGATTCTCATCGCATACTCATCTGGAGAGAGCGGGGAAGCCGCAATCATACCTCGAACATCTTTCAAAGGGACAGGTATGGAGGTGGCGGTGTTCTCGTTTGGGGAGGCATCATGCTTGGATGTCGTACAGACCTTCATATCTTCGACGCAGGTTCAGTCAACTGGACCCGTTATTGTAACGAGATTCTTCTTCCATATGTGCGTCTTTTTAGAGGCGCTATGGATCCGCAGTTCCTTTTCATGGACGACAATTCACCATGTCATCGCACAGTAGCTGCCGAACAGATCTTAGAGAGTGAGGATATTGAAAGCATGAATTGGCCGGCACGATCTCCGGATTTCAATCCCATCGAGCATGTATGGTATTTTCTAGGCAGACGCTTGGCAGCTCGTACCTTACCACCAGTAACGATTCCGGAGCTTCGATTGGCGCTGCAAGACGAATGGACAGCAATGCCTCAACAACTCATTGACACCCTCATTCTCAGCATGGACAGACGCTGTGAAACCTGCCTAGCAGTCAGGGGAGATCATATCCCCTATTAAAGACCGGATGTTTCTTGCTGGACACCCATCACAGGGATGTTTCGGCCTTCAGTCGCATTGCGCTCCATGCTACTTTTTCAATAAAGCTTCTTTTTATCCCTCTGATTTCTCTTTTAGTAAGTGTTGCTTACATTACTCATGTCCTTACGTATTGGGGATCTTACGTTATTAAATGTGTTGATTTAGAAAGCTTTTGTACAAAGTTCTATTGAAAAAACCGTCTCGTCCTTAATTTTTGCACACCAGTGTAAATAGATTGCTGAAGAAATACAAATGTAGTCGTAGCTTAAATTATCAGACGATAAGTTTAGAAAACAGGATCCATTTATTATTATTCAGGAGAAATAGCAGTTACAAAATCAGATATCCGTAGTAAATAAAAAGAATTACTAATAACTTTTTCTATGAAGTTTATTGCATCGTGACATTTAAGAAAAAGCCGCCGATATTCTTTTGCGAGTTCTTTTATAGCCTCTGGAAAGGCGGAGTTTCCAAGAAATGACGTCAGCCA
This sequence comes from Stegodyphus dumicola, assembly GCF_044657685.1. Classification (NCBI taxonomy): domain Eukaryota; kingdom Metazoa; phylum Arthropoda; class Arachnida; order Araneae; family Eresidae; genus Stegodyphus; species Stegodyphus dumicola. Next base: position 8,446,097 of record NC_140773.1, read on the forward strand.
ATCCAGTTCGCTTTAAATATTTCCAGAACATTCTATAACTGTATGTGTAGATAAGGCGGGAAAATCAACTTGACTACGGGGCTGTGGATTTAATTCCACGTACTTTCAAATAAGAGATCGTCGCCATTAAAAATGAAAAGAACATACAGTTAGAAATTTAAGTGTATTCTTGACTATGGAATTTTATTATTACAAATATATATACATATATATATATAGAGAGAGAGATTTACATGATTGTGTTAGAAAGAATTTATTATATTTAAAGAATGGCTTTTGAGATTGGCAACAATGAGACTTTAATTATAAAAATTGGAATTTTTGTGGCATTTTTTAGTGACTATGCATAGTAAAACGTGTTAATTGTTGATTCAAGTATTAAATTATTGTAGTCGTTTACTTAGACATCAAACACATATGTGGGGAAAGAATTAAATATAGACCCCCAAATACAGTAAAACTACGGTCCCAGAAGTATTTCGAAATGTGATGGGGCTCGATTCTCGAACTATCATTTAGATCCCTGATCACAAGTAGTAGATGCGAAGATAAACGTCTCCTGCATTGAAAATGTATAACACATTTTTTCCTGTTTTGAACACATACAATCTCCTGTGCATGAAGTGTAGAACACGGAACTTTTAAAAGTAAGTTACTTAAAATATTAAGCATTTATATGCATAAATAAAACGAATAAAAATAATGAACTGAATTCTAGACTTCACAAAAGTAAATACGTTCACTAGCCAGTTCATGCCAAGTTTTTTTTTCAAATCGTTCTCCAAGCACAATTCAGGGTCATTGAAGGTAGGACAAGAAAAAAAATTAAATGTTCCACAAATGTTTTTTTTAACAACCACATACATTATTTCATCTTAACGAAAAGAACCAGGCAACTTGCAAATTTACTGAGAACAAAAAAAATTGAGATATTTTAAAAAGAGGAAAGTTGTCTATGGTACAGAAGAATTCTGCTTGATAAACTGCGCATTGTTTCGAATATAGTGCTTAAAATAGTAAAACTCAGATTGATTCTTAAAAAGTCTAAACCAACTTTATTGTTCATTGCGTTGCCATCTGTAAAGCAAGTGTAGTAATGCATTGAGCAAATATTGTCAATGCAGTTGTAATATGAATTACAAAATGTATCTCTATATATAGGTGGACGTGGCGCTATACCAATTAACCTCAATGGTAGAGGCATGGTGCCCACGCCCTCCGTCGCATATCGCATCTGTAAAGCAAACCATATGAAAATACATTTCAGTAGTTTTTATTATAATCGCTGAAATTTATGGGTTCTAAAGTAGCTGGATGAGAAATATCTGGGAAGAGAACCTAATCCATTTGCAAGAACAAGTTCCTAAGCACTAGATCCGTACGAAATGAAAGGTACAACACACTGTTTATACATCAGTTGCTTGACTTCATACTCCAGAAGGACTTTTGTCAATTCAGTAAGAACCATTAATAATTTTTTTCTGATTTAGTAGAAAAAAAATCATTGAACTTTTTCTATGTTAATTTTTTGTCAAGTATGAAACCAAGCTACCTAACACTTTCTACAAATTTTACATATCTCTACTTTTGAAAGTACTACTACTATTCTTTCTACCTAGCTCTACGTTTTGAAGGATTGAAAGCGAGTTTATGAGAGATCGCCCAACTGGAGACAAAATCCAGCACTGCTTGCACTCTCGAAAGAATATTAGTCAAAATCTTTCCTTGAAAAATCAAAAGTAAGTCGTCTGCAAATGTATATTTTAAACAACCGTCGAAATAACTTAAAGGATCATTTACACTCATGTCCATAAATTAAGGATAATAAGGAGTCACGCGAAAATCGAAATCTAAAATAAATATATCACCTGTAAAATCACTACACACATCTTCAAGAATCATACGCAAATTTCAGGAAGCAACCAGATGACACCGATGGTACGTCACAATGACGAGAGTGTAAGAGAGTGATATATAAGGAATACAGGCAAATTTAATTATAAGGAATACAGGCAAATCTCGAAGTCATTAATAAATATCCGGGAAGTTAAAGATTTCTGATTGTGTCTGTTACAACGCTTCCAAAGTAATTTTGTATTGCTAACATTAATTCGTTGTTCTCACTGTTCTCTTGAAAATCGATCGACTGGCAGACGGCTGGTTTTGTTGATTATCAATTATAGTAAAATTCTTCACATGCGCTTTATCAGCATTTCAGTGCAATAACCGAATAGTTATGACACGAAGGACGCATTTGGATGATTTTTTACGTGGTAGAATTATCGGCCGTCTGGAATGTGGGCGTATCCAACTGGAAGTATCAGAAGAAATTGGAATTGCACAGAGTGGCATATCCAGGCTTTGGCAACGATTCCAAGATGATGCTAATGTGAGTAGACGTTACAGCACAGGTCGCTCCAGAGTTACAACGCCGAATGAGGACCGGTATTTGGCAGTTACTGCCAAAAGAAACAGGCGGAGCACAGCTTCAGACCTGTCAAGTCAGCTCTCTTCAGCCACTCGTACGACAGTTTCAAGGCAGATCGTGTACAGACGCTTACTGCGAATTGGTCTATATGCTCGTAGACCTGTCAGATGCATTCCACTTACTGCAACTCACTGTCGCCTGCGGTTAGCCTGGAGTAGAGAGCATGCATTGTGGACACCGCAACATTGAGCTTGTGTGATGCTTTCCGACGAGTCCAGGTTTAGCTTGCAGTCTGATTCTCGCCGGACTTTCATATGGAGAACTCCAGGTACCCGTTACCACCAAGAAAACATCATTGAACGACACCGTTACGGTGGTGCAGGAGTGTTCGTTTGGGGTGGAATTATTCTGGGTTCCAGAACTGACCTGCATGTTCAAATTGGAACCATGACAAGCCAAATCTATCGGTACGTTCTGGAACAACATGTACGTTTGTTTCGGGTCGTCATGGGCGCACAATTTGTGTTTATAGATGAAAACGCCCGTCCTCACCGTGCAAACATCGTAAGCGAATGCTTTCAATCGGAGGTTATCACCCGCATGGACTGTCCAGCATTCTCACCGGACTTGAATCCAGTAGAGCACGTGTGGGATATGCTTGGTCGACGAGTTGCAGCCCGTCAACCTCCTCTTCATGTCTACCGGAACTTCGGAGAGCATTTCTTTCTGAGTGGTGTAATATCCCCCAATATTAGATTGACAATTTGATACTCAGCATGCCTAGGCGTTGTACTGACTATATTGCATCGTCTGGGAGACATACAATGTATTAACAATCATACCAACCATGTAATATTGTTTTTTTGTAATTAGATTTTTTTTTGTAATTTGCTCCAGGGAGAAAAATCGCTATTTTTTTTTAATAATATCAAACATATAGCATCTGTTTTTGCTCTTTACCTTTTGTTTAATAAATAAGCTTTACTAATAAGTCAAATTTGTTTTGCTTCTAACTGTTCCTTTGCCTGATTTTGCATTATCCTTAATTTATGGACATGAGTGTATTATTGCGTTACAAAGAGCAAGGCCGGACATATTCAGCACATTATTTTACACTGCTACATTTACTCATTTAACCATGGAATTTAATAACTGGATTATCCTACATTTATGTGTATAATATTTCTTTTTTAATCAGCTTTTTCTAAATAAACTTATTTACTAAAATGAAAGCAGAGACACAATTTTTCTTTCAATAATAAGAGTGTGATTGTCTCAAACAGATGTGCTGGTGTACGTTTACTTCATGGCATCTTCACAACAAAAAAAATGTAATTTCGTTAAAAACATAAAGCAGATTAAAAAATATTATAAATCAGGTATTACGAAATGTTTGCTTTTGGTTTATGTGATTACAGCAAAGCATCGAGGGCCATCTGATTAAGGGAAGGGATGCCTTTGTAGAGGACTTTCTAAATGAAATTGGTTTGTATATGTTACCGTGAAAGGCCGAAATTGGAGAATGTCGACTTTCACCGGAGAATATCAACATTCACCAAATACGTCGGTGAAAGACCGAATATTTCACTACATTCTTGTATATTCGGACTCTCACCGGTGTATGTCGACAATCCCAGATATGCTCTGGTGAAAGTCGAAAAGAGAGGTCATAAAGTGTCATAATAGTTTAAGTTGTTGCAATAAATAAGATTTGAATCACATAGTTTAGTAAGTTTTTTATTACTGTTATTTTATTTTCTCATTTAGAACGTACTGTATAATTAAGTAAGTTTTTAACTTCTATTATTTTCCTTTCTCATTTTGAATGTATTTTGTGTTTTAGGTTCTCATGTTCTTAAGTTCTTATTTCAAGTCTCAAGTGCGTTTATTCGCGACTGAATGACGGAGAAGAAAATATAATATTGTTCTATGTTCAACATTCACCATTAGTACATGGTGAATGTCGACATTGACCGCTGTCAGTCAGAAATAAGAGTATTTGGAAAATATTTCGGACATACACCAAGAGACTATGTGAATGTTGATATTCACCGGTGAAAGTCAACATTCTCGAGATTTTGGTGTTTCACCGTAACATATACACGTTACACATGGGAAAACCACGAAAACACCATACAGTCAGCCCTTTCTTGAGAATCGAACCTCGGACTGTACCACCAGATTTAAGCGACTTTAGTGTATAGTGGGCCGTATTAAGAAAGGAATGCGAAAATAATGCTGTTAGGTTTTATGCAAGAGTTAAGTTATTAAATATAGGAAAACACACGAGGGCCGCCCGATTAAGAGAAGGGAAGCATTCGTGGGGCACTTTATAAAGGAAACTGGCTTGTATTTAGATGGGTAAAACCACGAAAACGAAACATATTACTAGTCCATTCGCCTGGGATCACACCAAGTCGAATTTCTAGAATTCAGTGATTTTGGCCAGTGGTGAGGCTCTTTGTACAATGTAATGGGGGGAGGAGTGTTCATTTTCTTTTGTTATGCCTTGTCTTTAATTAAACCTCAGTGGTACTTTTCCGTTATGGGGACCGGATTCAAAAATGTATGTATGTACACACACATACATATATACGTACGTATAACATGCATATGCATACATGAACACCCATACAGGCATGCATACATTTCTGAACCCGGTCCCGATACCAGCAGAGTACCAAGACAGTAAGGGGTTTCGAATTTTATTTGTGTTTCTTGCGGTAAAAACTCCCGAGTTGCGAAATTATTTTCACCTTAATGTAAAAGCGACAGCAAACAGACTTTCTACCGCGAGGATCTTCATTGATATTTATTTTTATTTCTCCTGAATGTTTCTAGGAAATGGGCAAACGAAAGATGAATCCATCTTGAAAGCTTTATCTTGCTGACAGCTCTTGCGAGCTTGCAGAAAGTTGAGATATTAAATCGCTTCGTCAGAGTAAGATTACTTAGAAAATTTGAGGCAGATTTTTTTTTTTACTGGGATAAACTAAAGCAAGATTCACAGTGCTTTAACTTTCTTTCTGTTCGAATCATCTCCTAGGATCTCAGCAGAATTGTGAAGAGAAGGAATTTTGAAAATAAAATATATAGTTGGAAATCTGGATTAATCTGGTTTCTTTAATCAGGCAGTTTTAATCAAGGCCAGGACATTATTTCGTCATTTATCTATGGAAACAAAGCATGCCATATATAACAAAACGGAAAATAATTGAATTCGTCAGAAAAATTAAAAAAAAAAAAATACTATTTTGTGTTACTATAATCTTGTAAGGAGTATGCTAATTTTTTTAACAGTTAAATTTTGACTTGAACTTCCTTTCCTATCACTTCTTAACTTCAGCTTACCACTTTCGGGCAGAACGTAGTTTTAGAATCACGTCTGAATACTAATGAGGAAGAGCGGTATTTAACCGCGAAGTTCTACTGTTTGAGTGAGTGACGGAGGACGTGGGCACCATCCCTCTATCTTTACGGTTCATTGGTATGAGCACCACGTCCGCCCTTATCTAGAATGACATAATTAGATACTCAGGTTATCACTACCCATTGAGACTTGCATGGTACAAATTGCCATACTCTGACTTGCATGACTATTATACATGCCTTACCATATTCGGACTTGCTTATTCATACTTGCATAGTGCATTTACATTCATATTGCATAGTACATATTTCACAATTACATATTACACATTACATTTACTGGGAAATTGATTATGACTTATGTTTAAATTTCTTTGCATCCGTGGCCCACCAGCGGCCGAGCGGTAAAGTCGCTGAACACTGGTAGTTCGGTCCGAGGTTTGAATCCCGTGAACGGACTGGCTGCATGGGCGTTTTCGTGGTTTCCCCATGTGTAATGTGTATACGAGCCAGTTTCCCTTAGAAAGTCCTCCACAAAGGCATCCCTCCCCTTAGGCAGATAGCCCTCGAGGCTTTGCCATAATCATACACACACACACATTTCTTTGCATCCGTGAGGTTCAATATTTACGTTAATTATACATGATTAGATACTTAAATTAACTCTATGCATTCATTATTATTTACAGACTTGCATGGTACATATTACACACAGAGAGATTGATTAATACTTATGTTATAGGTACTTTACACCCTAGGTACGTAGGTTAACACATAGTTTAACACTACGCATTCATTATTGTTTACAGGTTTGCATGGTGCATATTATGCACATTACATAGTATAGATTATGTTTACTGAGAAGACTTGTATTGTACATAGTACACGCATTACATAATACAGATTACATTTCTAAGAATTTAATTATAAATTAATAATATTAATTAATACCTGCATGGTACATATTATACACATTTCATAGTGCAGTTTACATTTACTGAGAGATTGATAAATACTTTTGTTTAGGGTACTTAATATTTATGTTTAAGGTACTTTACACCTGTTTGGTTCAAATTTTACTTTAAGTAGGTTTAGTTGGGTGCTTATGTTATCAGGACTTGTGTTCTTCTTAACTTGCTTTAGAAACATGAACTGTCCTGACTCGGAACAGGGAGCTTACTCAAGCTATGTTCAATAAATTTTGAAGTAGACAATACACACAGGAAGGGTATACGAAACCCTTTATTTTTCTATCTTTACAGAGATTTCCGGAACTTCGGAACGGCTCACCAGCGGCCGAGCGGTAAAGTCGCTGAACACTGGTAGTTCGGTCCGAGGTTCGAATCCCGCGAACGGGCTGGCTGCATGGGTGTTTTCGTGGTTTTCCCCATGTGTAACGTGTATACTAGCCAGTTTTCCTTAGAAAGTCCTCCACGAAAGGCATCCCTCCCCTTTGGCAGATAGCCCTAGTGTGCTTTGCCGTAATTAAATACACCAACACCACACCACCGGAACTTCGGAACACAGAGACCAACCACTTGTGGTCTGAACATAAGAATATAAAACTACTAACTAAAACTAACTAAAACTAACTTTGGATTAATATACAAGTGCCTAGCTTTAAGATTGGCCGTTATTTAGCAAAATCCGTATGTAGCACAGAGAGCTGCTAAAACTACGATACGTTTGAAATTATCAAGAGGACTAAACCTCTGGCCTTGAAGGCAACCAGCAACTGAGTAAAACTACTATGGCAAGCGGCTTGCTTCCAATAACTCCTTCCTCTCTCTTGCTTGGCAAAAAGCCACAACTTAAGTACTTGGCGTTAGCAAGACAAATTTGCATAAATAAGTTAAAGCTTTTAATTCTGGCCGGAAGTAGAAAATAAGAAGTGATAGTAAAGATTTAAAATAAAATAAACGTTAGTAAAACTTAGGATCCTTACAATGTTAACACATAATTTGCTTTACGCATTAATTATTATTTACAGTTTGCATAGTACATATTGTAAGGATCCTAAGTTTTACAAACGTTTATTTTATTTTAAAACTGTACTATCACTTCTTATTTTCTACTTCAGGCCAGAATTAAATGCTTTAACTTGTTTATGTAAATTGTCTTGATAACGCTCAAGTACTTAAGTTGTTGCTTTTTGCCAAGCGAGAGAGAGAAGGAGTTTTAGGAAGCAAGCGGCTTGCCACTGTAGTTTTACGAGTTTTCACTCAGTTGCTGGTTGCCTTTAAGGCCAGAGGTTTAGCCCTCTTGATTAATTGCAAACGGATTGTAGTTTAAGCAGCTCGGCTTACTACATACGTACCTTTTTTTAAATAAAGGCCAGTCTTAGTGCTAGGCATTTGTATACTAATTCAAAGTTAGCTTTTAGTTAGAGTTTTCGTTAGTAGTTTTTATATTCTTACGTTCAGACCACAAGTGGTTGGTCTCTGTATTCCGAAGTTCGGAAATACCTGTAAAAGATTGAAAATAAAGTGCTTCGTATACCCTTCCTGCTTGTGTTGTCTACTTCACATTTTCTTGAACATAGCTTGAGTAAGCTCCCTGTTCCTATTCAGGATCATTCATGTTTCCAAAGCAAATCAAGAGAAACAAGTCCCGACAATATTACACACATTAAATACTGCGTACAAATTAATTAGCATGGTACATATTATACACATTAAATAGTACAAATTACTGTTATTGTGAATATTGACATGATACATATTACACACAATTACTGAGACACGGGGTATATTTGCATGGGTCATATTACAAACATTTGCAGTTACTAAGAATACAATTGCTGAGAATATTAGCATGTTACATATTACAATAATATTAGCATGGTACATACTGCACACATTAAATAGTACAGATTCGAGATACCAGAGATTCTGGTTAGCACGCGTCCGCATTTTTACGCTACTCTCTCTTAAGCTATTGTTACGCTCGGCCGTACTTTAGGCCCTTGATAGCTTCGCAGTCAATTAGCGTTAAGGAGCCAACTCCGTTAGAATCTTGATAACTTCGGCTATATCTCTTTTTAGTTAAGATTAGTTTAATTCTTAATCTCTTAAGTTTAAGCTCGAGTGTCGGTTTTATCGTACAACTCCAAAAAGGACCTCGGACCTCTGTTAACTTTAGTTAGAGGTGTAAAATAACCATTTATTATTCCATCTTGTTGTTTCCTGTTCAAACGAACTCAAGCGATTATTCGCTTAATAGTTCTTAAAATTCTTCACTTTCAACGTCAACGTAGAATTACACAGTGGAGAATCCTACAATCTTTATTAATTTTTTTTTTGATCCGTGCAAACCTGCTTGTGGCTAGCGACGCTCAATGCCTTACCAAAGGTCCCAGATTCGAATCTAGGAAAAGACATGCATATTCATAAATGTAATAGTGTCTGTGTGGCAGAGTGGCCATAATTAAAGTAACAGCGCTCACAGTGTTCTGTAGCGCGAGAATGGCGCCACATTTTGTAGGAAGATTAAACAAAACGGGGGACGAAATATTCCGCGAAAAAAATTAGTTTCAAAAGTCACCGCTAGGGGAATATTTGGCACTGTGTAATAGAAAATAGAGTGTTAACAAAGGCAAATTAATACGGAATAAAATTTATCGTAGGTCCATTCTTCTATGAGAACATTACCCCGACAGGACCGGAAACCTGTTCTGTTACCGGAGAGAAATATCGCCACATGTTGAACAGCTTTGTCATTCCGGCACTTCAGCAAAGACAGTGCCTGGGGGTAATCATTTCCATCCAAGATGGGGCCTCTCCACACGTTGCTGTACGGGTGCAACAAATGCTGCGACAGAAATTCACAATAGAAAGAGTCATTAGCCTCTACTTTACAACTGCATGGCCACCTCGGTCGCCTGATCTTATCCCATGCGACTTCTGGCTATGGGGTTACCTTAAGTCAAAGGTCTATCAAGGAGTGGTCCAGGACCTGGCTACGTTGAAGGATAACATATCACGGACTGTACGGGAGATCCCTGCAGACATGTTACTTTCTGATGTTGTGCATACTGTGCACAGAATGCAATATGTGGTCCACAACAACGGCAGCCACATTGAAACTCATTTGAATGCAAAATAAAAGATAATTTCCGTATTGATTTGCATTTGTTAACACTCTATTTTCTATTACACAGCGCCAAATATTCCCCTAGCGGACTAATTTTTTTTCCGCGGAATCCTTCGTCCCCCGTCTTGTTTAATCTTCCTACAAAATGTGGCGCCATTTTCGCGCTACAGAACATTGTGAGCCTTGTCACTTTAATTATGGCCACCCTGCCACACAGACACTATTACATTTATGAATATACATGTCTTTCCTAGATTCGAATCTGGGCCCTTTGGTAAGGCATTGAGCGTCGCTAGCCACAAGCAGGTTTGTACGGATCAAAAAAAAAAAAAATAATAATAATAATAAAGATTGTAGGATTCTCCACTGTGTAATTCTACGTTGACGTTGAAAGCGAAGAATTATAAGAACTATTAAGCGAATACTCTAAAACATATTACATGAAGTTGAAGGACACTACTGAAAATCGGAAATGAACATGAAAATTTTCAAGTATCCAATAAATTGGTAATTATAAAAAATGGGTCATATATCTCTTAGTGATATTTGTTTTCCAATTTTTGTGGCCTTACCTTTTCTCAGAGAAAGTCGGTAAGTATTGCTTTTAGTCCATTTTAAAATAAGGGAGTTTGAGAATTCCGTAAAATATGAATCCTTGTGTTAAAACAATGCTTATATTTTTTCTTTTAAATATAAGATGCAAACTAATCTTCATTTTCAGTGTTTTCTGCATTTATTCAGATAGATTTAAAATTATGAGGGAAGCATACGTAAATTTTTCTCATACTCTACATATTATTGAGTTTTAACAATGTCTGATTACTTGGAAAAAAATTTATTAAATCAGGAGTTCTCAACCACTTTTTGCCACATTTTTCCTTTCGTTATTGACAGAAAGTCATTTCCCCAATCCTATCTAAATCTTGAAATACACTCATGTCCATAAATTAAGGATAATACAAAATCAGGCAAAGGAAGAGTTACAAGCAAAACAAATTTGACTTATTTGTTAAACAAATTATTATTTATTAAACAAAAGGTAAAGCTCAAAACAAGATGCTATATGTTTGATATTATTAAAAAAAATTAGCCATATTTTCTCCCTGGAGCAAATTACAAAAAAAACCTATTTACAAAAAAACCAATATTACATGGTTGGTATGATTGTTAATACATTGTATGTCTCCCAGACGATGCAATACAGTCCGTACAACGCCTAGGCATGCTGAGTATCAAATTATCGATCTGATCTTGGAGGATATTACACCACTCAAAAAGCAATGCTCTCCGAAGTTCCGGTAGACATGTAGGAGGAGGTTGACGGGCTGCAACTCGTTGGCCAAGTATGTCCCACACGTACTCTACTGGATTTAAGTCCGGTGAGAATGCTGGCCAGTCCATACGGGGAATATCCTCCGATTGAAGGCATTCGCTTACGATGTTTGCACGGTGAGGACGGGCGTTGTCATCCATAAACACAAATTGTGCGCAAATGGTGCCCCGAAACAAACGTACATGTTGTTCCACAATGACGTCCCTATAGATTTGGCTTATCATGGCTCCAATTGGAACGTGCAGGTCAGTTCTGGAACCCAGAATAATTCCAACCAAAACGAGCACTCCTGCACCACCGTAACGGTGTCGTTCAATGATGTTTTCTTGGTGGTAACGGGTACCTGGAGCTCTCCATATGAAAGTCCGGCGAGAATCAGACTGCAAGCTAAACATAGACTCGTCGGAAAACATTACACAAGCCCACTGTTCCGGTGTCCACAATGCATGCTCTCTACTCCAGGCTAACCGCAGGCGACAGTGAGTTGCAGTAAGTGGAACGCTTCTGACAGGTCTACGACCATATAGACTAATCTGCAGTAAGCGTCTGTACACGGTCTGCCTTGAAATTGTCGTACCAGTGGTTGATGAGAGCTGACGAGACAGGTCTGAGGCTGTGCTCCGCCTGTTTCTTTTGGCAGTAACTGCCAAATATCGGTCCTCATTCGTCGTTGTAACTCTGGGGCGACCTGTGCTGTAACGTCTACTCACATTACCATCATCTTGGAATCGTTGCCAAAGCCTGGAGATGCCACTCTGGGCAGTTCGTCTGATACTTCCAGTTGGGTACGCCCACATTCCAGACGGCCGATAATTCTACCACGTAAAAAATCACCCAAATGCGTCCTTTGTGTCATAACTATTCGGTTATTGCACTGAAATGCTTATAAAGCGCCTGCGAACAGTTTTACTTCTTTTCTTGTATTTCTTATATTACACTCTCGTCATTGTGACGTACCATCGGTGTCATCTGGTTACTTCCTGAAATTTGCATATAATTTTTGAAGATGTGTGTAGTGATTTTACAGGTGATTTATTTATTTTAGAGTTCGATTTCCGCGTGACTCCGAATTATCCTTAATTTATGGACATGAGTGTATATAGGTAGATACTAATTCAGAAGTCAAACAACAAAAATCAGTGTGCGCTGATTTTTGTTGTTTGACTTCTGAATTAGTATTTATTCGGCGTGTCACTGTGTCTTAATTATATAGGTAGATATTTATCTGGATTTAGGTAATTATTATCAGTGGGTGGGTGAATGCTTAGAAAGAGAAGTATTAAATGTGGAGTCCTCAACCATTTTTTGCCACACGTAGCTCTGACGTCATTGTTAGTTTGTTGGAAAATCATTTAGCCCTCCTATCGAAATCTTGAAATATATATAGGTACATATTTATCTAGACTTGGATAATTTTTAACATGTTTCATAAGTAAAACAGCAAAAGAAAAGTGTAGATACGAAATACTTAAACAGGTAAATAAACGGCAATCTGCATTCCTTGCCCTAAAATTATGAAATTCCCCCAAGGGAAAATTTCGCTCCTGGATGAGATGCCCTGGTTTATATTATCAAAATCATGTTTAGTATCGAAGAGATACCAGTTTAGAATTACATAATTAGGTCTAGAAATAAAAATGCAGTTACAAGAAATTTTAGATCGCACTTTTGTATTCGCATCTAAACAGATTAATTCGATATTTTCATGTCATCTGAGCAAACTTAGAAAGTCCTCCACGAAGGCACCACTCCTCTTAGGCAGATAGCCCTCGTGTGCTTTGCCATAATTAAATACACCAAAACCATCTGAGCAAAATTTATTGCAAACTGAGAAATGCAACGCACAAGCGTATTGTATTTGAAATGGAGAATTTATTCATCATAAACTCCTGTGAAAGTTACTATGAAAAAATCTAATTATTAACTACATCTAAATTTATGACGATTAGAAATATTATCCAAATACATAATAACCTTAGCACTGAATTGTAAACATAAATTGAAATCCTGCTGAAAAATACGTTTATAAAACTATTTAAGCGAGAATTTTTCGTACTGGAAAGCAATCTGTTAACAGGTATTGTAAAACAAATTCTATGAGATGCGTACTTAAGAAAGAAATAAAGAATAGTTTTTGAATATATATCGTTGAAATTAAGGGTAAAAAAAATCTGATATGTATCATTAAAAGAATTATATCCTTACATTTTGTAATAACTCAATTACAAGTTTTAAATAATAATAAAAAAAAACTTTTTTTATTCCCTTTCAAAAATATTCAGAGAAAGTTAAGTACTATTTAACGTATTTCACTACTAAAGTAAAAGGTGCTCTAATATGAAATGGATCGAATAAAGAATTAATTATAAATTGACTTCGATTTTTCGATTTAAAAGATGCCTCAAAAACTAACAAATCCTGTCGTATTTGAGAAAGTATTTTAGGAATAAGCTGTATAAATAGAAAAGAAATAATGCGTAAATTTAATATTTAATAATACGATAAACTTTGATTTCAATTTTTGTAATCCTTAACCGAATACAATTGAATTACCTTAAATTTTTTTTTAATGTAGTTAATGAAAACTTATGGAAATATATCATTCAAATTAAACCTTTCTGAGCAAACTGTTCTGTGAAAATTATAGCATTTAATTCCGTTCAGAATGAAATGTTGTTTAAAAATGTATTCTTTTCACATACTTAGGACTCTGAAATATGGTAGAAGAAGAAAATATATACAATTATATGTATATTTACGACTTAAGTATAAAATATTTACATCCGATCGTGTCAAAACCCATTGATCTTGATGCTAAAGCCCTGAATCTTTTGGTCACCACGAAGGGATCGCCAATGCTTCAAAGCAGTGTATGGGAAAAACCGGTTAGGGCCTCTCCTTCTTGGTTCTTCTTCCATGGTTTCAAACAATTAAAAAAAGTTTCAACAAAAGCAGGAAAAACTTTGAATTTTTTTATTCTGCAATGTGGTATTTACATTATTTTAATTGCATTTTATACAGTTATGATGCGATTAAATACATAAGTCTTTCCTTGTAAGTTAATTTCTTGGTTTCAGAGAAAAGTCTCGATTTTATCAAGGAGGCTTGTGTATTAGAGTTTAATTTTACCTGTAAAAAAGAAAAGCCATAATAAAAAAATAGAGGGTAAGGGTAATTACTATTAAAAGGAAGTTTAAGAAATTACTAAATTTGCTCTCGTTTTAGAAGATGAATAAAGTTCATCTTTTAAAACGAGAGAGAATTTAGTAATCACCATGAAAGATGATGTTCATTAGTTCAAACAGAAGAATTTAAAATATTATATGTAAAAATATATGCAGCATTATTACGCTGAAATTTGAAGTATAAGATTAATAGGTTGACGGGACGAAAAGAGTAAAGCGCATTTCTTTGAATTTGTAACCGTTTATGCTGAGATGGGAACATAATACAATTGCATTTTTTTTCGTTATTGTGGATTAGCCGCTCACATAACCGTCTGCTTTAGCATCCTCTCTCTTGCCCTCGACCTAGAGAGATCTAAAGCGGACAGAGTTTCACTTCCGATAATTTTCGATAAAATAGTAAATCTCATTCGACCTTAGACAAGCTCGATCCCAGCTATCACATGAGACCGCAATGAGCTTGCGAAACATCAGTGCACAGTGTGTCCTGCAGTTCACATTAAATCTCTCAGCTGGTTCAGTTCTTCATCGATTCTTAAGCCTGATAACAAGATAGTATGCGATAATGCTCCACAGGTAAAAACGACAGGAGAGAGACACGAAATTTAGTCGACCAAATTCTCGAAGTAAGGAATTATCGGCCTTAAATGAATTGATAAAAATTTTAAAAATGATTCATGCATAAAATTTAGAGCACAAATTATACAAAGCTATTTTTTATTTCTACTTGCAGTAAATTTCTTTGTTTAAATTCGCTTTTTATAATGACGAAAAATCGCCAAAAGTCGCCAAGTTTGGTGACTTTTGGCGATTTTTCACCAAACTTGGCGACTATTTGGCAACGTTTTGGTTAGGTCTCTATGTAACTGCTACTGTATGCGGTCCTGTAACTGTACGCAGAAATGAAATGTACTTATATGCGAAATTGTATCCCTGTGTAACCTATAACTGATCAGTCCCTATGTGGCTGTAACTGTATATGCCTTCTAGCAATTTCGAGAAAACGAAAGTACTGAGCGCCACCTGAGATAACCACTGACCTGACTTTGTTGTAAAATTCTTACAATGTTAGTAGTCATCCTGGCAGAAGGGAAAATTTCCTCCTTGTAAAAATATACATATAAATATTACATGGGCCCACAAGGCCTGTGTATAAGCATAGATATGTTGATTACAATCATTGTCTTGTACAAGTTACATATGATAGATAAATAAAATCATGACAGCTATGTGTACATTTAAACTTTATGTGAATTCATATTTACAATACTTTTACTGAGATAATCAAAATTAAACTTGAAATTCATTTACACATTGACTGGATTTTCAATATCATTTAAACTGCATTACAATAATATTTTTATCAAGTACATACAAACTGGATAGTAATATGCTTACGTTACAATAGTTTTGCTCTTACAGTCCTGTTATTATTCTACGGGGTGAGGTATTTTCCTAGTGTTGATATTCAGCTGTTGTAGTATTTTGAATTGCTATTAAAATTATGCTGCGAAGATACAATTCTCAAGAGAGAGGGAGAATTTCTTAGTATCTTGCTGAGCAAAGCCTGATCACCTCCTCTATTTTAGTTTTCGTCTGCTTGTTGCCGCGGGTATTCTCCGCCCATTGCGGCCAGTATTCACTGCTTGGCATTTTTAAATGCAGTTTTATCGGTTTGTGGGCAGTTGAAGAGGAAGTGATCTGCATCACCTACCGCACCACATTCACACGAATCTGATGCTCGTATGCCGAACCTCTTAAGATAATGTGGGAAGGGACCATGGCCAGTGTAGAATTGAGTTTGTGCTCCGCTGTATATATTAACTGAGCACGTGACTTTTGGAAAGAACTTGTAGGTTCTCCTGGAAATTTTTCGGAAGCCGCGAGAAAACTATACAAGGTGCTGATAAATGAATGAAGCGGTTTAAAAAAATTAATAATAAATTGGTGTATTATTTTATGCGGGCAAACCTTAGAGCATAAGCAGTGGCAAGAGTCCAAGTGTTTGATGCATTAATCGCGATCCTTCAATATGTTCACTCTTGGTCGCATGACACACACATACACTGTGACCAAACTCTTCCCATACTCGGTATAGTATGTCTGCCGTGACGGTCTGCAGTGTTTACTTTATCCGATCACAGACTTCCTCAAGGGACACAGGCATTGGCAAGGGGCACAGGCATAAATTCGGTCTTAAACAAAGAAGAAAGAAATTGCATAGGGTTAAATCCGGCAGCGGGGTGGCTAGGACAGAAAATTGTTTTCTGCTGTTGCAGCACATCCAATCCAGCGTTGGTGAAGAACACGATTAAAAAGCGTTCTTGCATTCCTGTGAAATGGAGCGGAGCACCCTCCAGTTGCAAAGTGTAATTATCATAACTGGTGGTCAGCTAGGGTAACAAGCATATTTTCCAGCATGTTTAGAAATGAGTCACAGATCGCAGTTGCTTGTTTGAAGTGAAATGGACCGTGCACTTTCTTGCAGGACACCGAACCGAAAAGGTGCACGAAAATCATGCTGCACTGAAATTACAGATCCGGACACCTCAATACAAAACATTTGTTCGTCCAAGAAGGCTCTGCAACAGAATTCCCTGTTGTAAGGAAGTTAAAAAGGTGGTGTTGTGGCGTGGTTTATTTAATTATGGCAAATCACACTAGGGCTATCTGCCTAAGGGGAGGGATGCCTTCGTGGAGGACGTTCTAAGGGAAACTGGCTCGTATACACGTTACACATGGGGAAAACCACGAAAACACCCATGCAGCCAGCCCGTTCGCGGGATTCGGACCTCTGACCGAACTACCAGTGTTCAGCGACTTTACCGCTCGGCCGCTGGTGGGCCGGAAGTTAAAAAGGAAACATCAATCAAAAAAACTTTTTTTTTTTTTTTTTTTTTACCTTACAAACTACTTACTCTATGCTTTAATTAGATAATTTCTATCTTAACTCACAACTATACCTTGACATTTATTTTGAATTTAACAAACATTCTCTATTCGTAAAAAAGCAAATTTAAAGTTAATTAAATTTTTAATGAAATTTAATTACAAATAAATGGTTAATTATTGCTGCCAACTAATCTACAATATCATTTAAATTCAATATCATTCTCTTCAATCATTCAATTCGTGTTTCATCATTCATGTAGGCAAGGGTAAAAGGAAAATTCAAAATTAAATTAAAACCAAATGTTGTGAATTGCTAGAAACAAATTTAAACAAGTGGAATTTAGAGAAATTAGCAAGTAAAGACTAGAATAATTAAAGTCAATTAAGAGTAGAAAACCAATTTTTTTAGAAAACCAAAGTAATTTAGAAAGTCTTGCCTACAAAGAACTTCCACGACACGAATTATGCAAATAAACCAAAAAAAAAAAAAAAAAAAAAAAAAAAAAAAACTGGATACTGTTTATAAAAAATACATAAATAATACTAAAAGGCAAGTAAAAAGTAAGTTTTAATTTAACTTAACCAAATATATTTGTATTTGGAGAGTGGAGCAACATGCCAAACTAAGTGATATTAAGTAGTGTGTTTTTTCTAACTTAATAAATAGAGGGCGCTAATATAAGGCAAAGTTGACTGTTAAGCTGCTAGCTGTTAGATCTATTCTAAAAACCTATTCTGTAAACTTTTAGTAATGTAAAATGTGTGTACTGTTGCAAAAAGTTTTTTGCTAACTGTAAAGTTATGTAAAAATGTGTAAAAAATTGTAAAAATGCTAACTGTAACGTAGTGTGGAAAAATGGTTGCAAATTATTAAGGATTCGAAAACATTAAGGACAATCAAAAAATCGAAAATGTGTTTGAAAATAAAAATAATTTTAATTATGAAAATTTGTTTTTGAAAAAAATATTATTAAAAATGTTTTTAATTAAAGTAAGAAATTTGTTGTAATAGTCTTAATTTATTAAAACTGAATTTCAACATATCAAACTTAATAAATACTAGAAATATTTATTAAGTGTTGAAATATTTAATAAATATTCAAACTTTACAAATATTTCAACATGTCAGACTTAATAACTTAATAAATTTCAACATGTTAAAATTAATAAACTTAATACAACTAATAAATAATAATTAATAATCAAAATAAATACTGGCCAAAAAGTAAAGACAATTAGAAAAAAGATAAACGTCTTCAATCAATTCGGGCTGTAATTGAGACTTTTGAAAAGAGTTGGCCCTTCATTAGTAAAAGGAAAGAATTCAGTATTGATTATATACAATTTTACAAATATTTACAAAATAATCCCTTAACTCTTCAATATCCTCCATTACCCTCCAGTTAAGGTTTAAGATAATGTTATCATGCCATAAAGAGTCAAAAAATTATTAAGAAAAGTTAATGCCTGCCTTGGTAAAAGTTTACAATTGGGTGTCCCTTGTTTCTTGGCGATTCTTTCTTGACGCCAAGATCGGCGCCAGGAAGGCACAATTTGAAGATGGCCCCTAGAGAAAACCAAACTAAGAAGTCAAAGAATTGCACAAACTATGTCTCCATGTACACATCGATTTGTTTTCACTTAGAAAAATATCCTAGAATTGCACAACCTAGGCATTGCGCACTGCCTTAAATTTGTCCATGTACACGTCAATCTGCTTTCATTTAAATAAAATCAGGAAGCTAAAACAAAGTTAAAACTATCATGGTAACCAGAAGTGAGGTTTCATCGCCAAAATTAAAAAAAAAAAATTGTCGCTAATCGAAGGGGCACCCATTTCTACACTAGAGCCCCTGCCTTTTTAATATATGAATTAATAAATTGTGCTGGGACTTGGTTATTAACTTGAACATTAATTAGCTTTACTATTTCTTCCTTTAAATCTGCTATTTCAGTACATATATTTTTTATTCTGATTATTTGGCTATAAAAAGTGTTACCTATTACTTTTCAGATATTAGAGTTCCAATTAATTAGTTTAATAGTATTAAACTGGAAATTACTCTTTTTATCATATAATTTATTTTAGCTGTGTTTAATTATGAATAGGTCTAGGTATTCAATAGTATCTTGATTAGTATTAGTTTTATTAAGTGTTAAAGTATTTGGGTAAATTTTGAATTGTTCAAAAGCAGAATTATTATAGAAATGTATAATATCATCAATGTATCTAAATGTATTTGAAAATAACTTTAATTCATTCTTATTCAAACTGTATAAATAAGACGAATAAAAAAAAAAAAAAAAAAAAAAAAAACTCATGTTTACCTTAGTTCTTGAAATGAACCTGTGTGGGTGCTTTTATAATAAAAGCGTTTCAGTCAAGTGCACATTTAATAAAATAAAGGCACTTGAAGTTTAAATATTATTTCGAATAATATGAAACGACACTTATTCCGACATAACTTGGGCCTACCAGCGGCCGAGCGGTAAAGTCGCTGAACACTGGTAGTTCGGTCCGAGGTTCGAATCCCGCGAACGGGCTGGCTGCATGGGTGTTTTCGTGGTTTTCCCCATGTGTAACGTGTATACGAGCCAGTTTCCCTTAGAAAGTCCTCCACGAAGGCATCCCTCCTCTTAGGCAGTGTGCTTATCCACTATCCCTAGTGTGCTTTGCCGTAACTAAATACACACACACTCCGACATAACTTTTATTCAAAATTTGGTGCTACTTTGGTAGACGGTTGCACGGATTTTGGCGACTTTTTGGCGATTTTCCTTTGGCGAGTAACACATATTATGGTAAACCCATTGCTGGATAAGTTATTTATGGTAACCGATACTTTGTTGTCATTTTATTTAAAAAATAATGCGTTTTATTGGGCATAAATTCCGTGTTTAAAATATTATTTATGGCTTTTAAATATTAAAAATCAATTTAATTTTGCATTTTTATTTGAAATAAAAATTTTATTGTTTATCATATTTTATGAAATTTTATGTTGTGGATGATGTAATCAATGACGTCACCTTACTTTAAAAGTAATGCGTTTTAATATGTATAAATTTAATCTAATGTGTTAAACATTATTTATGGCTGTTAAATATTAAAATACAGTTTAATTTTGCATTGTTTTAAAAATTATTTTATTATGTATGGATTTTTAAATAATTTTAATTCTAGCCGTGATGTAATAAGCTCTCTGATTGGTTATAGAATATTTGTGCATTGACGAGCTGTAATCAGCTCCCTGATTGGTTACTGACAATTTGTGCATTTCCGCGCCGTTTTAAAATTTAATTCATATCTTCGACTTCCTTCAAAAATGTTATTTAAATTATGATTCTGTTTTTTTTTTTTTTTTTTTTTTTTTTTTTTTTGTGGTGCTTACCAATAAACAACAGGTTAAATATTCAAAAAAATGTAAGTACATATTTTTCTTTTATTTTATAATTGTATATTCAATTTTTGTTAAAAAAATTAATACACTATTTTCAGAAATTGCTGAGATATTTATTGTCCATATGTTTTAATGTTAATTATATTCTACATAACGTATTTTAAAGTATTTGAATTTAATAATATTCTAATTCTTTTAAATGTTGGTATGATGGTTTTTAATTCGATATTCAATTTCAGTAATATTTTAATCTAATTAAACGTTGGCCCAACGCTTTTATAGCGGTGTTTTTATTCTCTTCTTTGCTATATGAAAGTAATAATAACCTTACTTTAGTATTTTATACTCATAGTAAGTGTATTTATTTACACTTGCCTGCCATCTTAAAAATCGACGTTTTCAACAAAAAATTAATCCATTACTTTTAATGATATATATTTTTTAAAGTTTCGAATACTTTACTATGCGGAAAAACAGCGTTTTTCAAGATGACTGACGTTTGTAAAAATCGCGCCAACGTAAATCGCCAAAAATCCGTGCAACCGTCTACCAAAGTAGCACCCAAAATTTATGCAGTGTGAAGCATTCTTTAAATTAAATATTTAAATTAGCTTTAAAATGGCAAATCTTTTACAAAGAATATCATATATAAAATCTTATGCAAAGATAAACTAAAGATATTTTATAAAAAATCAGTTAAAGATTTTTTTAAAAATAGAAAGCATCTTGCATACCTTATTAATCTGAATCTAACTGCATAAGCTACTCTGCAATTAAAAAAGCAATATTTAATTAGAATTTAAAAAAATTAACAGAAATTAAAATCTAACATTTATTTATATTTAGAACTAGCAGAAGTACCCGATGCCAATTAAGTTAGATTGAGAGTAATCTATCTAATAAAACAACAGAGAGAACGATATCTTTGTAATCCTTTATCAAATGGTCCTAAAAGATAAAATTCCATCCTATATTTCACCTATATTCAGTTTTAGTACATTAAATGTGGCAAAACATTTATCATAATTGATCAGAAATCAACAACGCGAGCAAACAAACAATTTTTCTTTATATGCATAGATTTTGTAATGCTTACACATTTTTGATTAAAAAACTCTACGATTTGAAAGTAAGCAGTAGCAGCACTTTTAGAAATAAAGCATTTTTATCTCCAACGAGCGAGACTGTTGCCACTCGGAAAAATGAGTGCGAAAATTAACGCTTTCAAGAGTTTTTCAGAGTTTGCTAATCAGCCGAAATATGATTAGAGTCGTACGAAGATGGGAATGGTCGAAATGGCTTCCAACGAACTTTTGAAACAGGAAATAATGTATTTAATATTTGGCTGTGCTATTTTTATTTCATCGTAAAATTTACAAATTTTTTATTAACAAACTCTAGTTTTGAAAGCGAGCAGAGGCAGCAACTTTCGAAATAAAACTGATTTTCATCTCCAGCTTGCTAGACTGTTGCCACTCGCTAAAAGAGGGCGAAAATTATCGTTTTTTTGAGTTTTTAATTAATATCTCTGATTTTAGCTAATTTCTTTTGGTAAAGTTGGACGTTGACCTTTCCTGGACCAAGCAAAGAATCTTAGAAAGTTTGGCAACGATAGCTATAATAGTGACTGAGTTATTAGAGGACAAAAAACACACTTCTTTATATATATAGATATATACTTGTATATAAGTTATATAACGGGTGGCCATAATTAAACTGACAGTGCTCACAATGTTCTGTAGCGCGATCTACTATTTGGGAGAATGACGCCACATTTCGTAGGAAGATTAAACAAGACGGGGGACGAAGGATTCCGCGAAAAAAATATTAGTTCTAAAAGTCACCGCTAGGGGAATATTTGGCGCTGTGTAATAGAAAATAAAGTGTTAACAATGGCAAATCAATAGGGAACTATTTTTTATTTTGCATTCAAATGAGGTTCAATGTGGCTGACGTTGTTGTGGACCACATATTACATTCTGAGCACAGTATGCACAACAGCAGAAAATACCATGTCTGCAGGAATCTCCCGTACAGTCCGTGATATGTTATCCTTCAACGTAGCCAGGTCCTGGACCACTCGTTGATAGACCTTGGACTTAAGGTAACCCCATAGCCAGAAGTCGCATGAGGTAAGATCAGGCGACCGAGGTGGCCATGCAGTTGGAAAGTAGCGGCTAATGACTCTCTGTTGTAAATTTCTGTCGTAGCAGCTGTTGCACCCGTACAGCAACGTGTGGAGGGGCTCCATCTTGCATGAAATTGATTTCCCCCAGGCATTGTCTTCGCTGAAGTGCCGGAATGACAAAGCTGTTTGACATGTGGCGATATTTCTCTCCGGTAATAGAACATGTTTCCGGTCCTGTCGTAATATTCTCATAGAAGAATGGACCTACGGTAAATTCCGCTGTGAACCCACACCAAACAGTTACCTTTGGTGAATGTAAGGGAATTGCTGTGACTGCATGTGGTGATTTTGTCATCCCAAGTTGTTCCAATTTGTCATCCCAAGTTCGGCAGTTCTGTGTATTCACAGTTCCATTCACCTAAAAGTGGGCCTCGTCTCCCCATAAGATTTTCCACGGCCAAGCGTCATCCATCTCTATTACATAGTGTTTTCATAATACAATTGTATTTTTGTACACTCCAGTTGCATTCTTGTCTATTTACATATTATAACTATATTCTTTCTTTTTAATAGTCCCAGTATTGTTACAAATATTATTAAAAATTGTATTGTATTTTAAATGCACTATAAGATACTGCACAATAAGTATTATACTCGTAACCTCAAACTATACATTTGGTATTACTATCTTACTGAATTACAAGCTACATATTAAGTATTCTAATCTGGTTATATATCAAAAATATTGTATCGAGCATTGTAATAACTATTGTATCAAACTATTAGCATTGTATCATATTTCATTATAATTACAATATACAATATTTGCACTCTAAGTACTGCATTATATTCTAACTAGTCTATTAACTTAATTTACTTATTATTTTAATTCTTGCATTAATTATTGTATTAAGTTGGTAGTTATGTAATATTATGTTGAGTTATAAGCTCTACCCTAAGAATATGTGATGCAACATATTGAAATTATGAACATCGTATCGCTATGTATGCTTTAGTATGGAACTGTAAATTAAATTCTTTGCAATACAGAAACTGGATTATTAGCATAACGTTATAAGTAGTCTTGATTCAACTTGGCGTTAACTATTTTATTGAATTACATGCAGAATTTTAGACTTTAGATTTTAGATTTAGTTTATTGATTATATTGAATTATATGTCGTGTTTTGCATATTGCACAGAATTATTAATATTGAATTGATCATAAGTATTTTTTATACATTATATTGGTATAACTATATTGTTGCATTGTATCGCATATTGCACAGAATTAATAATATTGAATTGATCATAGGTATTTTTATACATTGCATTTGTATATATATACTGTTGCAAAATATGTCTTTTTATCCTCAGTATTGTACTGAAGTGTTGCTTTTGTGTATTGTATACAAAGTATTGCATTTAATTCGCTTTAGTTATTAAGATCATTGCCTTATAGGCATCATACTATTAAGAATATATATATTGCACTTCTTTTTATACCCTGAGATACGTATTGAATTAAATATTGTATTAATTATTTTACTGAACTAGCAATTGTGTTAAAATACTGTATGAAAGTTAAAGTAGTATTTTGGTCTCTTTTTGCTTTAAATATTCCATTAAATTATAAATAGTATCATAGACGTAGCTTATCGATTTTATATTGTATCATATGTCTTGTATTGCATATTGCATAGAATTATTACCAATTACTTGACAATATGTATTTTTCTACATTGCATTTGTCTATATACTGTCACATACTCTATTTATTTACTTTTAGTATTGTATTGTACCTATTGTTGTGTCTTGTATGCTAACCCTGTAAGCATGTTAATTTACCTATTGTATCACATATCTTACGTATTTGCAGTACATTATATTATATCGTATAACCGTATTGTATAATATATATATTAAATTGTGAGCTATGTATGGATGTGTATCATCTTATATGAAATTGCAATGTTGTGAGCATCGTATACATAATAAAATTGCACTATAAGTCCCCTGCAATACAGGAAATGTGTAGTTGGTATCGTAATATAAATAATGTATCATTAATTTTGCATTAACTTTTGTAATTGAATGATATAGCATCCATTATCTTACTATTAGTTGTAAATCATATTGTACTGTATAATGTATTATATAATATATACATTAAATTGTGAGCATAGTATAGATATGTATCATCTTGTATAAAATTGAATTATAAGTTCCCTGCAATACAGTACTGTGTAATATATATTAAATTGTGAGCATCGTATAGATATGCGTCGTATAAAATTGCACTAATATAGGAAATATACAGTTGGTATAGTAATATAAATAGTGTTTTATTAACTTTGCATTAACTATTGTATTGAACAATATGGCTTATTAATCTTATATTGAATTATCTATCTTGTCTTGCATCTCGTACAGAATCATTAGTATCGTTTTACCTTGTATTAGTATATATCTGTATATGTGTATGTATGTATATATGTGTGTATGCGTGTATATATAGTTGTATAATGTATCCTCTTTACCTTGCATTGGTATTTATATAGTTGCATAATGTATTTATGTATTGTATCCTTGCTTTGTACACTAACTATTGTATTGAACTTACCATCAGTATTAAGATCATTACATCATCGATATCATACTATCAGCATTATTATCAGCCTAGTATGTAGCAGCAGTAGCAGTTTTGTAATATTTAGCATTGTATCAGTTTGTAGTACTGTTTGTAAGTATTCTAGTAGTAGTTTTGTAGTATTGTAGTATGTAGCAGTAGTAGTTTTGTAATGGTGTTTACTCCTTTGGTTTTCTATTGTTATCGCTATCTGTATGTGTTTTGTTCTAATTATGTCTATGTGATTCTAGTATTTATTCAAAACTGGCACTTGCACCTTTGTAATCTTATACTTTGTCAAAACTTCAAATGTACCCTTTATTTATCTATTTATCTTATTTTTTTGAGCCCTTGTCTGGCCATGTATTTGTTGAACTTTGACTCAATAAATACTAGGCCCGGGCGGTTGGTGTGAACATGCTTCTGGGGGCTTCTTTGGTCTTTTGGACTGCCACCTGGATGGCCTGGTCGCTGGGTTTCGGTGTATGGTGCGAGGCGCCTGTGTGGTCCATCTGGCTCAAGATAGAGGTGGACGTGTTGCATATGCCAATTAACCATTACGGTAAAGGGATGGTGCACACGTCCCCCGTCAACTATCAACTATCTATTCTGGCAAGAAAGGTGAGAGCAAAAGTCAATCGCTTATCATGGTCGGGGTACAGTAACTCCTGTACACGGCTGATCTTGTACGGATAGAAGTTGATAATCTTTCGTAAGATTTTCCATACCGTACTGTAAGGCATATCCATATTCCATAAGGCATATAAATAAAAGGTAATTTTATTCCGTATTAATTTGCTTTTGTTAACACTCTATTTTCTATTACACAGCGCCAAATATTCCCCTAGCGGTGACTTTTGGAACTAATTTTTTTTCGCGGAATCCTTCGTCCCCCGTCTTATTTAATCTCCCTACGAAATGTGGCGTCATTCTAGCAAATATATCGCGCTACAGTACATTGTGAGCACTGTCAGTTTAATTAAGGCCACCCGGTATATATATAGATAAACAAAACTTACTACTAATTTAACTTTTTCCTATAAACATCAATATATCATAAATAAATAAATTAAAATAATTGATGAATGACTGTTTCTTTTATACGATAATTGCGTGAATTAAGGCTAACATGAATTCTTTACGTTAACACATATCATATCGTGCTCCTAGATATGAAACTGAGTAATGTTGTTATTCAAGTATCCACAAAGTTCTAAGTTATTTTTAAAGTAATTATGAATTTAATCAAAAATCGAACAAAGTGACAGTATTTATGCAAGATAAAGACATAATTTTACGAATGATTAGAACTGATAAATATATACGAGTATATACAAATATAGCATACCTTATCATTTTAAAAGAAGCTGAGGCATTTCTACAATAAAAAAATTTAAACTGTTAGTCTCAAATGGGCATTCAACAAAGAGTAAAGTAATATAATTTTAAAATTTAAAATGTTTCCATATTTGTATTAAATAGAACTTGCTGCTTAATGATATTGTTCTCTACATTTCTGTAAAACGTGAGAAAATTTTGACTTTAAATGATCATAAATTTAATTTAAGAACTACACTAAAACAATTAAGCAATTTTATTTCGAGATTTTATGCACAATACAAATTACTATAAAAATAAGTTTCATACCGTATTGATGTGTATGAAACTGTGAAAAATTGAAAATAATTCTAATTTATAAACATATAAAACATAAAATTCGCAAGTTTAACAGCGAAGAAAGGGATTTTAATGCATATACATAAAAAATCTGATATTGACACCACATGTCTTCCTTGTACTGCCTATTAAACTATACACATTTTTGGCTGCTCTCATTTAAACTTATATCTTTGAATTTCATTAGAGATGTATTTCTCATTCAAATAATTTTCTCACTTTCCGGTAAAGCAAAGATGCATAAAAACTCGAAATATCTTCATTAAAAATTGTAAAAAACATAAAATACAAAATGAAGGTATAAATTTTTTAAAAAAAAATTACTCAAATTACAAATTTTTCACGATTTCGATACTTTCTTTACTTCATACAAGAAAGTTAAAAATGTGGCAGTGACGTCATTTATTTTCGAAATCTCACTCGAAGCAATTAAAGTTTATTTTAAGTGTCTTTGACTTAATATCTCAAAAGATACCGAATAACTATTTCTTATAAACGGTAAATTCATTAATTGTTAAATATATTATTATGATATGACAAATTAATTATGAGGTTTGTAAAGGTCATATTTTCTTTCCTTTTAACTATACCAATAATGCTGCTTTGATTTCATTTCATTTTTCTTCTCGTCAGTGTTTCGTTTCTGGTGCATAGAATCTCTTAACTGTTTTCATAAAAGTATCTGATTTTTCTGCTAATGAAAGGAATAGGCCTAATTAAAGTAATGCACTATGTACAAAGATGAAAGCAATATTTAATTTTTGTAAAAAAAATGATGACTCTACTTTGTGTCATTAACAAACTGGTGTTTAAAGCTGTTATGCCTCTTACTAATAAACAAATAAAATTTTTCTTGTGACAAACTTAGACCTTCACACAAACCGTACAGAGACTACCTAAGCTTTTTATAAGTGATCAATCATCGCAATAGCCATTTCTCCATTAGAGCAGTTTCAACCTTTCTGAAATTAATTAGAGGAGACAAAAATCTCGAGACAACACGCCCGAGGCATCCGAAATTTTTCAGTGTGATAGAGATCGAGGCCGACCACTCATAGGAAAAATGCCCCCACACTTCCCGGTACTACGTTGGCTCGGTGGAACTAAGTATGTCCATTAAAAAACAGGAAATCTAGACCAACTCTTGCAGCGTAGAGTTTCTCAATCTCGAGTAGGTCTTCATCTCGATACCGCGCAGCTCTTATAGTATCATCTTAAAAATCTAGGCAACCGCCGATATCCATAGAACTTTCAGTCTATAAAACGATATCCATAGAACCACTCGATATCCATAGAACTTTCAGTCGACATCCATAGTCGATATCCATAGAACTTTCAGTCCTCACCGTGACGTTGCCACCTCTGAAAGCATAGTATTATGTTCTGGTCTGATTCCATTGCCTACTTCTCTCTAGATCCTTAAAAACTTATATTCTGATTCAACGCAAATCTGGACTTGTCAGTAAATTGGACAGTCTCAGAAAATGAGGCAATCTGATACTGTTCACCTGAGATGTGCACTGGTGTTTTGAAGTACATTCCTTTCATATGAAGCATATGATGTACAGTACTGTCAGATACCGTCTTTCCTAATGATGCCACAACAATGGATGTAAGAGTTGTGGAGGCCGCTCGTCAATTCCCCTTGGTTACTTTAGCAATTTACCGATCTACAGAAGTGAAGGTAACTCTTGGCCGACCAGGTTAAGGACTAGGGACAACTATTTAATGTTTTCAGAATATTTTCCACATCCAAAAAGTTACCCGATGATAAAAAAATCAACATATTTGTTAGTCTGTCGTACTTTAATGCGTCCTATAGTACGTTAGTGCTCACTATCTGGCATTTGCCTTCTTTCAGCCTTAGAGACAAGAATAATATCAAAACTTATCCTACGAAAGTTATAATTACTTCATAAGAATATTGAAACGAACCTCCTCAAATGCTCCAGAATGCTAGTAACTTAAGTGACTACATAATAAGCGTTTGTTCGGGGAGTCAATCATAATTGGCTGTGACATACGATATTTGCATCTGACACAACATTCAACTACACTTTAGAAAACTGTTAATCGGTTTTTTTTTTTCTGTGTGTGTGTGTGTGTGTGTGCGTGTGTGTGTTTTCTAAATTTTCTACTATGCTTCCCCCACCAACTCTACCACCAGTCTCGAGAGGACGTTCGTCTCGCCATATGTTGCGTTTTTCATACCTCAAAAGTGCGACTTGGAATGTATATTAGATTTATACATAGCATTGTTCTAATATATGCATTTTGCTACAAAACCGGACTTTTTCTGAAATGGCTTGCCAATTTTTTTTTCCATATTTCAATTTTACGACTCAGATTATGCCGAAATATCAAACTTTGAAAAATTTGGTTCGAAATTTAAAGACAAATTTTAAAATTTATCTTGGCGAACTTTTTCAGTTTGCGCCAAGAATAATTTACTTAACAAAATTCTTAATTTATAGTAGACTATTTTGCTTTCCTTATTTTTAGTAGTTTTCCTAATTTCTCCGTATATTGGATTTTTCCTATTTTCTACGTATAATATTCCTAATTTCTTCGTCTCGCACCAAATTTTACAAAATTTGACATTTAGGTATAGTTTGAGTCATAGAATCGGAATATGGAAAAAATTGGCATGTCATTTCACAAAACGTCCGATTTGGGGTCAAAATACCTATATTAGAACAATGCTATATATAAATCTAATTCATATCCTAAGTCGCGCTTTTGAGACATTTAAAACGCAAGTCGAATTTCATCAATGGGCCCTGTAGAACGGGAGATATAAAACTGCCCCCCCCCCCCACTTTTTTTGCGCAGAGTACATATTTATGTTAAACATTGCAAATTTAAGTTAACTTTATGTAACAGTTTCATTCAAAAGTTTAATTCAGGATTCAATTAATTCTGAATAGCCACTCTCCGGTGCGAAGGAGCGATATGCTACGCAGAATTATGAAATGATTCGTTTAAAAATTTTACTTACAATAACACAGGATTGGCACTCATTTTACATCGAGCTAGCATGAAGCGGCAAACTTTGTCCATTAATACTTTTGCCCGTTTTGGCGTATTCTCTGACAATCATCAGATTTTGACGACACAGAAAACAAGATCTCTACCATGACAAGGAACACGAAGATCTTCATCTTTCTGGAAGGCTGCATAACTAAAACAAAATGGGTAAAGATTAGCGCATTTAAATAGTTTTTTTTTTTTTTAAATAGAGCACAGACACAAATCTTTTAACGCTTTGATGTGCGCGATATTGTTTTTATAATTTTTTTAACTAAAAACTCTAGAAATTGAATATTATGATCCTAGAAACAAATAATATATGAATTTTAAAAAAATCTAATGTTGCCCATTGTTCTGTGGGTGCTGGTCGCTCTGTGAAACCACCGCGCGTCTAGGACTTTGAAACTTACTGATGTAGAAGGGAAAAAACTTACCATTTCCGCGCGCGTTTCCAATAAATGACGAAATTTACGGATTTTAAAAAAAATGTATGTAAGAACTGCATTATATATAATTTTTCTACATTATTTTACAAAGTAAATCGTCAGAAAAAATTAAAAAATAAACACTTATGTAATTTTTCTATAGCAGTGAAAATATAAGTATTTACATAATAAGGACATTTGGATAAATGGAATAAAAACTCAATAAAATAAGGATAAAAAAAAGGACTAGTGTTTTTTTGTTAATTTCAAAGAAAGAAAATTTTTCTGTGACATTGCTCAAAGCATGTTTTGTCTCTAGACCCACATTGCACGTTTCGCACATACAGTAAGACCCCGCTTAACGCTGTTTCGGTTTAGCGCTCTTTTATTTCAACCCGAGAATTCCACGAAATCGCTCGCAGCATACGGGGATTCCCCGAAATATTATGCAGCGATAGGTTTCAAATACATATTCGAAAGAGTGTACTTGTATTTCTTGTTTGGTGCGGTATTGTACAGACATATTTTGAAGGGGTAAATGTGGAAGATGTCGAAGAAATAATTCAAGAAGCAGCGGCTAGTCTTTCTAATGATGAGCTCAAGGAATTAACTGAACAAGAAGAAAACAAAAATGTTGACAGCAGTGATTCAGAAGAAGAGCAAAAAGAACTTTCGATGGCGTTTGTAAAAAGGAGTTTGTCTACCATAACTGAAATAATGGATCAATTCATTGAAAACGATCCGAATTTGGACAGGAGCTCAAAAGTAAGGCGTGGTGTTAAAGATGCTCTATCCGTTTATGAAGAACTTTTAAGTGAACAACGCAAAAGAAAAAGGCAAACAACATTAGATGCTTTTGTCACAAAAAGGCAGAACACTGAAAACGCGGAAGGCTAACTAAATATGACTGACTTAGAATGTTATTTGTTTTTTTAAGAATATTCGTTTTGTTATTTATATTTTGTCTTTATTTTTGCAAGAAATAATAATGTGGTATTAATTTGGGCTTTAAGAAATAAATGTTTGGTTTTATTTTCATTAAAAAAACATACTTTTTAAATTTAATACCTAACCAATTTCCTAGCCATCTTCCCCTAACCCCAACATTTACATGTAAAGATAGCCTCGTTTAGCGCTGTTTCGCATTACGCTCTACTTTGATGGAACGTATCCCCCGCGTTAAGCGGGGTCTTACTGTATACATCTTGTTCTATGAGGTTTCTTCCTTGTGCTGCAAAATGTACACTGCCTGGATTTAAATTTCACTGGTATATGTCCAGCGTTATTTAGTTTCTTTTCATCTGGCACATGAAATTTGTGGTTTTTTATGTTAATGGGGGAGGAGCTTGGTCTTTTTGGCTTTGTACGGATCGTTCGTTTCCCATTCATACTTATTTTATTCGTATTTCGTCCCAAAATATTCAGAAAATATTTTTAATTTAAATAAAACTTTTACGCAATTTCTATTTTTAATTATAGCAAAGTGTATTTACATTAAATTTAAACCACAGGAAATAATTTATAAAATCACAATACTAGCTTGGGGAGCAAGTGTGTTGATGTCAGAGAAAAGTATTTGGAAAAGAAAGATCTTTTTATTGGGCAGGTGCATGTATTGTTTAGTAATAAATTAACTCTGTGGTTTCAATGCCCTTTATCTATATCCGGGTAAAAATTAACATTCCTATTTGAAAAGCAAGCGAACGCCATTAAGAAGCAAACGCCAGTGGTTTCAAGCCGCGAGCACCGAGCCTCTAGAGGATTGTAAGCATTGTGACACAGTGCTCTAGTGGCGCTGTGGTCGCGCCCTGAAACCACATAGCAAATGCCCTACATATAGAGGTTTTTTTTTATATATATTCAGTTTAGTTACTGCAATTTTTTATTGTTTATGATAGAAACAATGATGTGCGATGACTAACTTTTGAAATTTAAAGTTGTTTATATTAATAAAAGGAAGTTATTTTGTCTCATCGAAAACGAATTTTAAAAGCCATCCGATCTGAAGTATTAATACCTAAAACATATATGATTCTACAGTCATTTTGTGTTATTTAGATGTAAAAGATCAGTAATCATTTCATTTTCACTCAAAAATTTCGGAAAAAAGAGCAGAAGAAAAATTCGGAAAATGGTGGTTTCAGGGCACGACCACCGCGCGTCAGAGGGTTAAGACAATCTAAATGACTGACATCTTTATATTCTGACATAAATCATTATTAGGGGTTTCATCCTAAAATTCAAATAAAAATGGTTTCACTCAAATTAATTTTCTTCATTTTTCGAAGCAAAGGAAGCATCGTAATTTACGAGGTCATTTCGAAAAGTAAAGATACAATGGCTCGCATTCTTTAAAAAAAATATTTATTTAGAAAACGCCAGTTACATCTTATTAACTGGATTATTTATTACTTTTCGACATATTCACCCTCGTTATCCAAACATTTGTTAAGTCTGTGCACAAGCTTTTGTATCCCACAGTCATAGAAGGTTGCCGCCTGTTGGAACCCAGCGCGCACACAATTTCCTGTACCCTAACAGTCATAACTTCATAAAGAGTTGTCATTGACACTTCCGGTATGATCTGATGCAATTCTTTCAATTTGAGACGTCTATTCGCATGAATTGCTTCCTCTGTTCTCTGAAGAAGGGCATCAGAGATCACAGATGGCCGACCTGTTCTTTGTTCTTCATGATCATCGGTCTTACCTTCAGAGAAATGACGACCCCATTTCGTTACATTTTGTCGATTCATAATGTTACCATAAACAGAAACAATTTCTTTGTGAATATCCGCTGGTCGCTGACTTTTTGCATAAAGAAAACGTATGACGGAGTGCACTTCGCATCTGGCAGGATTCTGAATCGGCGCAGCCGTTTTAAACACGACCTACTCCAACCAGAATCAACGTTGAAATGTCGAACGACCGCGAGGAGAAAGCTAACGGTTCAAGGTTAACACCTGCGTTGCCAACTTGCTCACCAAACCTTTTCTTTTCCTGTGGCGTACGGTGTATCTTTACTTTTCGAAATACCCTCGTAGAATGCGTTCATATATTTCAATGAAAATATCCATTTTAACCGTTGTCGAATCCCATCTAACAACTTTTTTGAGTGACATCTGTACGTATGGATAGAATAAATGACCTTTTCATCTAAAACAGATTGTAAAATTATCTTGAAATGGATTCCGAAGGCATTTTTCGTGACATCTGTACAAATAAATTGCACAAAAAAGGGGACAGTTCTGTAATTCCCCTTCTACTGGACAGATTGCCAAAATCTTACTTTCAACATGCTTTGAAAGTCGGACTTAGGATATATATTAGATACAGCATTGTTCTAATATAGGTATTTTGACACAAAATTGAATTTTTTTTTTTAAATATCATGTCAATTGTTTCCACATTTTGTTTCTGCGACTCAAATTATGCCAAAGTGCCAAGTTTTGTTAAAATCGCAAGAGTGGCTTTTTAAGTAAGAGCTAAATAACTAAGAACCAAATAACTAACTAACTAAGGAACTACATATTTAAACTAAGTTTTTAAATAATATTGAACTCTCAAAATTTTAGCTCCTCCATGTGAATTGAATTTGGTATATATTTCTTAATATCTTTTTTTTTATTAAACTTATTTGATTCTTCCCTTCACATTTCGTTAATTTAGGTTCATTCCAAATAAAATTCGACCATGTTTTACGATTTAATTTTAAAATTTGTATTTTAAAATACATTTTATAAATTTTTCGAAAACAATTTTGAATTATAACCTATAAAATTTTTAACATCGTCTTAAAGTAGATGTATTTCTAAGCATACCTGCAACAAATTA
This sequence comes from Stegodyphus dumicola, assembly GCF_044657685.1. Taxonomy (NCBI): domain Eukaryota; kingdom Metazoa; phylum Arthropoda; class Arachnida; order Araneae; family Eresidae; genus Stegodyphus; species Stegodyphus dumicola. The sequence continues at coordinate 8,480,519 of NC_140773.1, forward strand.
GAGTTTTTGATTCAATATTTCCTAAGATATACGTGTATTTGCATCTTAGCGCGTTTTGGAATTTGACATATTTGTTATAAGCAATAATTACGCCAAATGTGGTTTTTACACTTTGTTAAAATTATTCGAAAGTATGAAAGATTACCTTTTTCCCCCCACTCGTGTTCAATGAAAAAAAAGGAAAAGAAAATAGGTTGCTATAAATTAAGAAGTTCGCCAACATCGCCAAGTTGACGCAAGCTGAAAAAAAGGCGCCGATATTAGTTTTTAAATTTCTTCATAAATTTCTCACCAAAAATTACAAAATTTAATATCTAGGCATTATTTAAGTCGGAGAATCGAATTATTGAAAAACCTATTGTATGTTATTTCAGAAAAAGTCAGATTTTGTGAAAATACCTAAGTTAGAATCTATTATATAAAGCTAATATATTTCCTACATCGCCCTTTCGAAACATAGAAAACGCAAGTTAAATTTCGAAAAACGGTCCAGTAGAACGGGAGATATGGAACTGCCCCCCCTTTTTTTGGCAAGGTTTTGTACGTACGTCTATACGTGTCTCGCATGACACAAAACGATTAAACGAAGAACAACGATGAAATTATATATGTGGGATTGCTATAATATCTAGGTGTGCATATGCTTTTTTATTGCAATCGGCCTCACCAAACATGTATACATACCCACTCTTTTACCCTGTCCGATGAGATTTGTTTTTATTCTTATATGACGGTAAAAGCATTTTTTACTTTAAAAGGGATTGAATTATTTTATTCTAATGTTCCGGTTAAGGTTTATATGCCTCTAGTGAAGTTGCTTCAGCTTGTTTTCACTAAATTCAGTGCTTTTTTGCCCAGTAGGATCAAAAGTTAACTTCACATTTTTGCACACCGAAAATTTTATCATTGTGCCCTGTTGCTGGGTTTTGAGTAAAAACTCTAATTTTATTGTCAAAATTGTGATTTTTATTGTTTCGAACTTTATTTTGGTGTCCTAGGGTCTTCTGCGTTTTGCAATTTTTAATGAAGATGTTTTGAATGAGAAATATATCTCTAATCAAATTCGAAGAAATAAGTTTAAATGAAGTGCATGCTTTCCGTTGGTTATATGGGAGGTTCTTGGTCAATGAAGTTATGTAGTGCGCACATCAGATTTTTTTTATGTAACCATTCGTTTATTCTGTACTTATATAAATGTTCATTATTATACACCGTGTCTTCCTAGCACTTTTATTAAACACCGTGTCTACAAAGTCTGTATGTAATCTTAATTTTAATAATCGTTGGTGGTCGATATAAATTGTAATTATCAAAATGTTTATGTCGTACAAATATTTATAGCTTGGAATTTTTATATAACAAAAATTATTTCGTGAACAATAGAAAACCGGAATTTTTTTTTTTTTTTTTTTTTTTTTTTTTTTTTTTTTTTTTGTTTTCGGATTAGAATTATATTAAGGAAGTTTACTCATCATAAAAATCAAATGCAAAATGATTGATTCCTGTTGGGCAAAAATTGACTACATATTGATGTGTAGATTGTAGCAGCTGCTGCTCAGTCTTGTCACGAGATCCGTTTCAGACGCAACAGGATCGTGATACACGATCCTTTTGATGGCTCCCCGCAAAAAGAAGTCAAGGCTCGATAAATCTGGTGAGCCTGGGGGGGGCAGGTAACCAGTCCACCACACCCAATCTATAGATGCGGGAATGATCTGTTCAAATGGTTATCAACATCCAGTCCAAAATGAGCTGGCGCTCCATTATGTTGGAACCACATGTTGTGCCTCACATTTGGTGAAACATCATCAAGCAATCCGGGAAGAACCTGCTCCAGAAAGATCAGATTATTCCCGGCATTCAACCTGAATGGTAAAAGATACAACCCGACTAAGCAGTCGCCGACCAAACCGGCCTACACATTCACTTTGAAGCGTTGTTGTGCCGCACACACCGGAGAGGGGAATTCTTGTTTCCCCAAGTGCTTATTGGTGGTGACTAAATTCGCCGTTCCTATTGAATGTAGCTTCATCTGTGAACAACACATAAGGTGGGAAATTGACATCATGGACACTTACCTGCAGAATGTTCAGCAAGCTCTCCTTTCGTATAGCTTCCATGTTCTTCGTATGGTGCCTACGCCTCGAATGAGGCAATCCTCACTTTCCACTAGCACTCTCCTGTATAGCACATCCTAAAGGCGTACAACGACGTTTGTAGTCATGGGTTCAAATACAATTCTTGATCATTATGATTTGCCCTACCCCCGGAAGTTTGTCGCAACATCTACGAGACACCTTGTGTGTGTGTATATATATATATGATGTACCAGCTTTAGTCGTAGCTTAAATTATCAGATGATAAGTTTTAAAAAAACAGGATCCATTTATTATTATTCAGGAGAAACAGCAGTTACAAAATCAGATATCCGGAGTAAATAAAAAGATTTACTAATAACTTTTTGTATGAAGTTTACTGCATCGTGACATTTAAGAAAAAGCCCCGATATTCCTTTGGGAGTCCTTTTATAGCCTCTGGAAAGGCGGAGCTTCAAAGAAATGACGTCAGCCTCGTCAGCCAAGCCAGTTGGCTTTAAATATTTCCAGAACATTCTATAACTGTACGTGTAGAAAAGGCGGGAAAAACAACTTGACTACGGGGCTGTGGATTTAATTCTACGTACTTTCAAATAAGAGAACGCCGCCATTAAAAATGAAAAGAACCATACAGTTAGAATTTTAAGTATATTCTTGACTATGGAATTTTATTATTACATATATATATATATATATATATATGTAATGATATTTTTAAATCAATTGATTAAATTAAATTCTAATAATATTGCTTAATAATGTGTTGGCGATTCTCTACCTAAATTGCATCCCTGTTCCTAAATTTTGGCGAAATCCTTTCTTTAGTATAATATATATTAACCTGTTGGCGCACGCCAAATCGCCAAACTCATAAATCTGTCATATTACATAAAGTCCTTAAGAACACTCCTGATGAGAAGATAGCGTCACCTCGTGATTTCAATTACTATTGCCTGATTGGAGGAGCCTCGTGACGCACACATAGGTCTAAATAGGGCTTCTGCTCAAGGTACGAAAGGAACGCTTGTGAGATGGATGCTAAAATAAACCTAGCACTTTATATTACAAAATTTGTGTCATTCCTGTTGCCCCGGCTGCACAAAACAAATAATGTATGAGAAATTACATTTCATATACATATATTGAGTTAGCTTGGTTCGACGTTTAACCAGAAATTTCCCTTGAAAAGCCTGGTTGGACCTCGAATTGAGCTAATTTACCATTTTCCGCTTTATAATTTTTATGTTTTTATTTGTTTTATTTGTTTTAACTTGTTCCATCGATTGGTTTTTTTTATGTGTATTAACTTGTCACATTGATTGGTATTTTACTGTATTTTTTGCCTTTAACTTGTATCCAACGATTGCATTTTACTGTGTTTTATAATTTACATTTTATTTCGCGTGTAGCCTAATTTTTCACCCTTCAATGTCATTGTTTTTTAAAAAACAGTGTTGAGCTTTTTCCTGGAGCTACAGCTCCTGGTAACTTTTTGGCGAGCTAACTACAATTTGTCTTCTCATATCCTTAATTTTGCAGCATATTGCGCAAAAGGTTTTTGACCAATTTGGTCTTTTTAGTATTGTACTTACCACCTAGCTTATTAATTATATATATATATATATATATATATATGTATATATCTAAATTTTATTTTGACTTTATTCATAGATGAGAATGAGTATAAGGAAAATGCACTCATACTCAACTACTTAAGCACTTTTTTTTATATTTAGTGTAAGATTTTTTTAAACATGATGTTTTTCAGACGCACCGCAAGTTTCGGGCATGATATTCCTGATTAAAAGTATACGACCTTCTAGTAATAGCATCAGAATTGCTATTGAAAAGAACGTCGTGTAAGATGTTAGCTATACAGGGTTGGTTTGGTTTTACTTAGTGAAAGTAACTGCCTAAGGGAAGGGATGCCTTAGAGATTGTTCTTCTATGGGAAACTAGTTCATAGCCATTTACGCATGAGAAAAACCACCAAAACACGCATGCAGACAGGCCGTTTCGTATGGAATCGAACACAGGTCGAAGTACAATGACTGTACAATGAAGTTCAATGACTTTACCACTAATCCCTTAATTGGCAGCTATACAGAGGCAAGCTTGAGAAAAGATAATATTATGTTATTAGTTTTATATAAAGAATTGTGAAGCTAATTTTAAACGGACGGGCATATTGTCTCAATTAAACTTTATTCATAAATAAACTGAACATTGATATGATTAAGAGAAAAGACAATAAAAAAATTAAATGTATGCCAATATTTAACACTGCATCGGGAATTCTTAACGTATGCTGCTGTTAAAAGTTTCGTGATTTTGCTGTGGAAATGTACAGGGTTTAAATCTGAAGAAAACGGTGTTTCATGGTAAAGCTAAAAAGGGAAAAAAAAAAGAGTTTAACAGGAGTGAATGGCCAGAGCAAACTACACTGGTGTGCAAAAATTAAGGACGAGACGGTTTTTTCAATATAACTTTGTAAAAAAGCTTTCCAAATCAACACATTTAATACCGTAAGATCCCCAATACGTAAGGACATGAGTAATGTAAGCAACACTTACTAAAAGAGAAATCAGAGGGATAAAAAGAAGCTTTATTGAAAAAGTAGCATGGAGCGCAATGCGACTGAAGGCCGAAACATCCCTTTGATGGGTGTCCAGCAAGAAACATCCGGTCTTTAATAGGGGATATGATCTCCCCTGACTGCTAGGCAGGTTTCACAGCGTCTGCCCATGCTGAGAATGAGGGTGTCAATGAGTTGTTGAGGCATTGCTGCCCATTGGTCTTGCAGCGCCAATCGAAGCTCCGGTTTTTTCAATATAACTTTGTAAAAAAGCTTTCCAAATCAACACATTTAATACCGTGAGATCCCCAATACGTAAGGACATGAGTAATGTAAGCAAAACTTACTAAAAGAGAAATCAGAGGGATAAAAAGAAGCTTTATTGAAAAAGTAGCATGGAGCGCAATGCGACTGAAGGCCGAAACATCCCTTTGATGGGTGTCCAGCAAGAAACATCCGGTCTTTAATAGGGGATATGATCTCCCCTGACTGCTAGGCAGGTTTCACAGCGTCTGCCCATGCTGAGAATGAGGGTGTCAATGAGTTGTTGAGGCATTGCTGCCCATTGGTCTTGCAGCGCCAATCGAAGCTCCGGAATCGTTACTGGTGGTAAGGTACGAGCTGCCAAGCGTCTGCCTAGAAACTCCCATGGGATGGGATTGAGATCCGGAGATCGTGCCGGCCAATCCATACGTTCAATATCCTCACTCTCTAAGAGCTGTTCGGCAGCTACTGTGCGATGACATGGTGCATTGTCGTCCATGAAAAGGAACTGCGGACCTATAGAGCCTCTAAAGAGACGCACATATGGAAGAAAAAATCTCGTTACAATAACGGGACTGAACCTGCGTCGAAGATGTGAAGGTCTGTACGACTACCAAGCATGATGCCTCCCCAAACGAGAACACCGCCACCTCCATACCTGTCCCTTTCAATGATGTTCGAGGGATGATTGCGGCTTTTCCGCTCTCTCCAGATGAGTATGCGATGAGAATCGCTACTAAGACTGAATCTGCTCTCATCTGTAAAGAGTACTCGTCCCCATTCATTGTCTCTCCAATTCCGGTGTTCCCGGCACCACAGAGAACGCCTTCTCCGATGGGCAGGCGTTAGAGGTACACACCGTACAGGGCGTCGTGCAAACAGACCACCACCGTGCAGTCTTCTAGCCACGGTAAAACGCGATATCGGTTGTCCAGTCGCCTGTATCGTGTGTCTAGCGATTTCTCCCGCTGTCTGCCGCCCGTTTCTTCTGGCCTGTAAGGCAATATACCGGTGATCTGCGGGTGTGGTTCCTCGTGGACGACCACTACTAAACCCCCGGATAGCTGTTCCTGTAGTTTGAAATTGTCTCCAAAGTCGTGAAACGATGCTGTGAGCAATTCCGGACTCTGCAAGTCACACTTGTCACACTGCGGCCTTCCTCCAACTTCCCAATGATTCGACCTCGGGTAAAAGCATCCAGATGTCGTCTAACAGATTGATTATTCGCCATTTCTCGCTGAGGCAGCTTGTCGGTGTGATTTTAACTGCTATACGGCGTGCAATCTCTTTGCCAGAAATACTGATCTTACACCGACAACATGCTTTATACTACTCAGACACTCCTCGCCATTACGTCTACCTGCATATCAGCGCATGTGCTACCGTACATCACCTTACTTAATCTCCTGATTGGTAATGTAGGGTTTATATTTATTTTAACTAACATTTATTTTAAGTTTAAACTATCTTTCCTGTCAAGCCTTACTTTCCCCTGGAACTGCCAATGCCAGAATATGTAAATTTGAGTAGAACGCGCAAACATTCAAATTATCAGCGGAAGTAGTATGATTTAAATAGAAGGAAACGAGTTCGGTGAGAGAGTTATTCTTACTTAGCGAGAGCGGAGGTAGAAATCGAGAATTGAAGAACCCCGCGTTGCGGCCTATGTGCTTGGCGGGAAGTAGTTGCAATTGTTCCAGTGAGCTTCAAGTCTGCTGAATTAGCTGCGGCTTTTGTAAAACGCGGTGAGTTAGTTATTTTAGAGAGCCTCGTAGTTAGAATATTGTCTTTACTTTCTTTTCAGGTTCTTATTTTTATTTGACGGTGCCGAGTTGGCACCGTTTGTAAGCGTCAAGAGAACGCAACGTCAAGAGAACGTAATTCATTACGTTGAATAAAAAGGGACTTAAACCCTTTACAAGACTCTGTGGTTTATACAAGCTTTAACAGTCACCCTTGGTTGCGTGCAAGTTGTAGGCGCGCAATGTTATAGTCTTTCTGTCCGCTCTGCCTCTTCGTTCTGCTGATATGCTAATTTTTCGACTTCGTCCTTAATTTTTGCACACCAGTGTAGTAAACATCGAGATTGGCGACAGCGTATAAATTCTTTGGGAACAAACCTCTTTGGGACACCTTTAACATCTGAAATTTTTTCGGATTTCTTGTTTTGTTTTAAATTTTAGATAAGAAATTTAGCAGTGAAAACATAAAGTTAAAATGGCTTGAACAATTGGTGAATCTTCGGATTATCGTAACTTGGCTATTTTTTGCCGAAAATTTGGCGACCAACCCTGCTACAGCAACCTGCTAGTTTTTTGTTTTTTTTTCGGACGCCGTTTTGTTTTCTTGAAGTATAGGCATTTTTTTTTTCTTTTTTACTCAACATTTTTCTAACAATCTGCTGCCGAATTATGCTTATGTTAGAACTTTTATGGAACAAAAGTGCTTAATCATGACGAAGATTAGTTGCGAAATTTGGGGAAAGTGCAGAATCGCCCACTGCTTCCCGCGCTTTTAAGAATTGCACATACGCGGTATCCATGTGCAAGTCGACCTATTTTCACTTAAAAATATCTCCACATGACCATTCCTTGTATTGGGATATTAAATTGGAATATTAAATTATATGCAGTTTTTCTTGCATTTCATTTAAACTTATTGGATTGAATTAAATCTACTTCGCCGACAGCGCATAAACCACAAAAGAATAAATGCATTCTTTAAAATTCACTCTAGTATTTGTTTACTATAGCGACACTCTGGCGCTAGATTCACTTAACAGTATTAATAATTTAAAGAATAGAATTATCTAATCGTTGCCACATGTTCTATTCAAATACTATAATAAAGTTAGAATGATGTATAAAAGATGTTAAGCAAACAAAACAAAAAAGAAACAGTTTTTCATAGACGTTTGAGTATTTTAATTTAATTAATTCAGTTCTCGCATCGCGAGAAGGCAAAAATAAACTCAAAATATCTATTAAGCATGATTTAATTGGCAATAATAAATGAATGCGTTATCTTTGTTCTTGCGAAGCTGAGTTTCTCTAGATTGGCAACAAATCCACTATCCTGCTGTTTCAAATGTAAACAAGCAATGGCCGCCATCTTAAAGTTAGTAGACTTAGAGGCACTTAAACAACTTTAAAATTGTTAATAATTCTAAACATATTGCATACAGATTTACTAAACGTCAATGGCCGCCATTAAAAACAGGCTTAGCGGCAATTAAGCCACTTTAAAATTGCTGATAATTATAAAAATAATGCACGCAGGTTTACTAAAGACATAAAATCCTTAAAGCAAAAAATGTACAATTTACAAACATATAAGAGTAAAGTAACTGAGATCACTGAGTCGGGTAACAGAGTGGATATATATATATAAATATATTTATATACGTTTGGTGCGGCCGATTGCAACCAAAATACGAGATGCACATCTACATGTTATAGGAGTCCTTATATACAAAATTTCAACGTTCTGAGGCTACTCATTTTTGAGTTATGCGAGATACGTACGTACATACGTTCGTACAGACGCCACGAAAAATTCTCTTCAGAATTCATTTTAAAGCAGTTTTATAATTTTTTTGAAGGAAAATAGTATTTTATTCTGTCCTTACGTACAGATATCACGAAAAACATCGTTAAATTGCATTCGATAGCGGTCAAAATGGATATTTTCGTTGAAATATGCTGCCTGAAACTTTTCGCGATTACAATACTTCCTTTTTACTTCGTACAAGGAAGTAAAAACATCCCAAAATTGCACAAAAATGGTATTGCGCACACGCTTGACTTTATCCATTTACATATCGACCTATTTTCACTTAACAAGTCAAACAAAATTGACAAAAATCCAATTTTTCTTACTCTTGTATAAAGCACCAAACAAATAAGTGGACGATTCTGCACTTTAGCAACGAAATTGTTTCTAAGTGCTTATTAGCTAAAATCGCGATCGGAATTTTCCGGAAAATGTTACATGACATGTCTCATGATCTCTCATTTCTCTGAGACAAAATAATCTGTGATTCGATCTGTGTACTTCTCAGAATATCCTACCTAGTAATCTTTATCGCCTTACCAAAATGTCGCCAAACTACCTGTTGCCATATTGCAAAGATTAGCCGAACAATTTACTGCATTGATATTTTTCTTACACATATCAATAATAAATGGATTCCACTTACTTTGTGAAGACAAGAGAGCCGAAGTATAACTTCGCAACCAAGTCAGTCAAGTTTACGTACGTTCGCTTTATTTTACCTTTCAGCGTACTAAGCAACCAACGAACGTCAAATAAACAAGTCTAATTTTAACGTGAAACGACTCGAAATCTGAATATTGAAGCTTAGCTTTTATTCATCTTAATCTACTTTTACCATCTATAAGATTTATTACTGAGACTTCAGTTATATTCGGTAAAGATATTGAATTAATTTTTGTCGTTTGGGAGCGATAAAAATACATTTGATGGTCAGAAAAGGGCTACTCATATTTTAATGATTTCGGGTATACAATATTGCAGTTTCTATCCTTAAGAATAACCTTCTATCCTTAATAATTTTCTATCCTTAATAATAGATTTAATTTAGGCTAATTATAATAAAAATATACTATATCTGGAGTTGGATCATTATCACTTGCGCTTTCCAGTCTATAAAAATAAACTATCTTTATACTGAAATACATTTATGTTCTTATATATATACAGTGGTGGCCAAAATTGTGGACACTTTTGGAAATTTTTATGTTTTTGAACTTTGTATGCTTATAGGAAACGTTACGTTTCACAAAATGCAAACTTGTATATATCATTTTAAAGAGAATTTATTACAGAATTCAACACAAAACACAAAATTCAATTATTTGCAATACAAAAAATGTTAAACGATAATAGTTATCGATACACATTAGATAGTGATGATTGCAGTGAGTTATCAGTACTTAGTAGCGTACCCTTTATTTTTGATTAGAGCTTCACATCGACGTTTCATTGAGCTGACAAGAGTTTTAAGTTCTTCATTCGTTATTACATGATGCCAGGAAACAATTATAGCCTCAATTAGTGTACTTTTATTTGATGGGCGCCTCATTCGGACAAGAGCTTTCAAACGGTGCCACAAATTTTCGATAGGATTGAGTTCAGGACTGTTTCCTGGCCATGACAACAATTTAATGCTCTTTGTACGAAACCACTCTTTCGATATTTTGGATTTGTGACAAGGAACAGAATCCTGCTGAAAAACAAACGAAGCATTGTTGGGAAAGAGATCTCTGATGGAAGGTAGAAGTTTAGGTTCTAGAATAGTGTCAATGTATTTTCTGGCATTCAGTGTCCCATCGATGACATGAAGGCGACCAATACCATCTGCTGACATGCATGACCAAATCATAACACTAACTGGGTTTTCCACAGTAGCTTGAATGCAGTCAGGATGTAGCTCTTCTCCTATTCTATGGCTAACATATTTTCGCCCATCCCTACAGAATAACGATACCTTAGTTTCATCACTCCATATAATTTGTGACCACTGATCATCTGTCCAATTAATGTGTTCCTTTGCCCACTGTAGTCTTTTTTGTCGTTGCTGAAAATTAAGATAAGGCTTTTTTCGCAGAATTCTACCTCTCAGTCCAACAACTGTTAATCTTCTCCTGATTGTTCTTGAACTGACAGAAACACCAGCATCATTCAGATCACTTTTGATGGCCGCTGATGACATTTTTCTATCTTGGAGACATAGTCTTTTTATTCGTCTGTCATCAATAGATGTGGTGCACCTTTTTCGGCCTTTTCCTTCTTTGTTTTTTATTGAATTTGTTTCTTGATATCGTAAACAAACTTTCGGACTCCAGATGTAGTCACTGAACCACCCACCTGTCTTGCAATTTCAGCATAGGAAAGACCACTTTCTCGTAACACAACAATACTACATCTCTTTATAGGTGTCCAATCTACTCTTTTATTTGATGTCATTGCTTCTTGACTAAATATTAAAAATTTTTACAAAAATTCTACTTGTAATTGCAGTGTATAAAAAACAAGTCCTCCTCCTACAGAACAAAGCAAAATAATGAATTGTTTCAAGTGCAAACATGATGTCAGCTTCTACTGGCAGTTACTAACATTTGATTGGTTCTCAGAACAAGAACAGTGATTGGCCAGGAAAACTAGACATTACAAACCACTTCATAACTGTGTTTTTTAGTTATATTAAAGTACATATAACTTATTTTTATCGCAAATAATTGAATTTTATATTTTGTATTGAATTCAGTAATAAATTCTCTTTAAAATGATATATACAAGTTTGCATTTTGCGAAACGTAAAATTTTCTATAAGCATACAAAGTTAAAACATCAATTTTCCAAAAGTGTACACAATTTTGGCCACCACTGTATATATGTGATATTTTGGCAGTCGGGCATTGCTTGGCTGAATGGAATACAGCAGAAATGATGGCACAGAAGGATTTCACTTTTTACTATTCCATATCTTTATTCCAATTTTCACCGCAGATCATTATTACTTTAGATGAAATTCTCCAAATTACCTACTCAATAGTGATTTAAACTAAATACAATTAAATTTAGACTTTCTACGTCAAAATTATTTTAACAAAGGGAAGATGGATTAAGCAGCAGCGAAGTGTTGTAGCGCAAGAGGAGAGAAGTTATCTAATGCAAAATGGCGCGACTTCGTTATTTATAGAAGCGGTTGCGTAATAGTCTAGAATGTTCTGGAAAGTACTGGTCTATGGGCAAAATCCTAAATTGCAGAAAGTTAATTACAGGTTGCTGGTTCACATAGAGCAAAGCCGCCCTATTTTTTATATCTTACACATATATATATTTTATATCTTACACATATATATATTTTATATCTTACACATATATATATTTTATATCTTACACATATATATATTTTATATCTTACACATATATATATTTTATATCTTACACATATATATATTTTATATCTTACACATATATATATTTTATATCTTACACATATATATATTTCTACCGAAGTTTTAACTTCTGAAAACGAACGCCTCTTTTCTGAGGGGGGAGGGGAAGAGTGCTATTTCTTTTCCGAATTTATTATAACGACCTGCATTTCTACTTATTTTGTATCTGCTGCATTTTACTGAGATATTTCAGATCATGGGAGATTCTCAGAATGGTATCCGGACATAATTCCGACAACCTAGAATCCCGACAGACGGAATCCCGACAAGCCAAAATCCCGACAGGGTCGAAATCCCGACAAACCAAAATCCCGACAGGGTCGAAATCCCGACAAACCAAAATCCCGACAAGCCAAAATCCCGATTGTCCAATATCCCGACAGGGTCAAAATACCGACAAGGGCGAAATCCCAATAAGGCCTAATGACCCCTTAACATACTTCCACAGCTGCAATTAGTAAATGCTTTGATGTCTAGCAAATCTGAAGAAAATTACAGAAGATTATTCCAAGATTTAATTGATTTCGCTGAAGAAAATAATATTGAACTGAGGCCATCTAGAATCATTAGTGATCTAGAAAAGGCAGCTATAAATGCTCCGCGCACTCAAAATGCTGTCGAGGATTGGCACAGAAGATGGGAGACCTTAATTGGACGGGCCATGTTGGCGTTTATAACATCATAGAAGGATTTCAAAAAGAACAGGAGCATGTGGAATACCAAGTTGAATGCATTCTTCGCGGAGAACAACAACCAAAACGTAGGAAGGTAGATGATGACAGAGAAAGGAGAATTATGACTGTTTTGGACGATCGTGATAATCGACCTGTGATGGAATATCTTCGTGCTATCGCTCGCAATGTGTCACTGTAAATATGTCGTTTGCATGTGTAAGTGATGTTTTCCTTTTCTTAATAAAAAGAATTTTATAAATCTTCATTTCAAATTTTAACGGTCATTTCAATTTGTTAAAAATTATTTTAAGTAATTACATAATTTTTATGATTTTTTGATTTAAACTTTTAATTAGTAATATGTAATAGTTAGTTAAAAATTGTATTTTATTAAGCTAAATTGAGTGTTTGTATTTAGATATTAACTTGTCGGGATTTTGGACAGTCGGGATTTCGACCCTGTCAGGATTCTGGACACTCGGGATTCTGACCCTGTCGGGATTCTGGCTTGTCGGGATTTTGACCCTGTCGGGATTTCGACCGTGTCGGGACTTTGGGTTGTCGGGATTTCGACCCTGTCGGGGTTTTGAACAGTCGGGATTCTGGCTTGTCGGGATTTCGGCTGTCGGGATTATGACCCAGACCCTCTCAGAATATATGAAATGAAAATGAATTGGGCCTAGAATAACTTCGTGAGTTTCTTTTTTAGGATGAAAGTGATTAATGAAAGATGTTTATATTTTAAAGTAAATCTTATAATTTAATTATTAATAAGTTTATAACTTAAGTTTATTATTAAGTTTACAACTTAATAATTGAAGTTCAGATAAATCTTAAATAAGGTATGAGAGTTTTTAATGAAAAAAATTAGAGGGGGAAAAAATGGCATTTTTTTACGCAGTCATTTTAAAAAGTATATTATATTATGAAAGAAAGGGCAGTTTCATGTTACTGCTGGGTATTTTCATTACTTACGAAGAATTATACAATGTGTTGATTTAATACGCCATGTATACTGGTGTATTTCCACTCTCTCGCATCAAACAGAGCAAACAATGATGACTTTCAATTTCAGAGCGTATAATATAAAATTTTTACACTTAACCATCCTCTGACGGATATAAACGATGATGAAGTTTAAATGCGTGATATAGTATATTCTCTTTCAGTCATGCCCAATCTCTACCAACTCAGCTCCATACAATCTCGTTGCAACCATTTCTGAGCCTTCTAGTATGCTCACGATCATCTCAGTTTGGACAGGCTTTAAAAATCGATTTCAACCGTCCTGTGACCTTTAAAATGTAAAAGGCTCTAGAAAAACCGCCCTTATTGCTCCAATTTATCTGTATTGGATTAAAAGAGTTTGCCAGATAGAATTAAGTTATACAATAATAAAACAGAGCTAATCGAGTCGAGTAAGGTTTCGTAATATGTATATACATATATATTGTTGAGTGCGTACGGGTTCGTTATGAAATGAATGCACAAGTCCGATGAAAAATGAACAAAAATTTATTATTATCACAACAAAAATGCTTAAATTTTCTCAAATTATCATGCAGTATTACAATATCTCACAGTAGTTATCTTTTAACTACTCAAATGTCCAATAGAACTTGATTCCAAAACAGCTAAAGAAAGCTCATCCGCGAATTCGCTACAATCAACAAGAGCAGTTTTCTAAACAACAACAAACTAAGTAATTACCACGAACTGAGAGGTTTTCCTCCTTTTATAAGATTTTAAAATCACGCGCGAGAATTTTCTAGTACTTTCTCGAAATCAAAAAGAGATATTTATTAAATGTTAAATGCATGCACTCTTGTATTTTCAATTTTACGGCTTAGCTTTCTTTTAATATTCGTCACGCGCTGCACTGCGCGGGAAATAAAACCATTTAATTTATAGTTGAACTAACATTAGCTTTTTAAATACCAAATTCGTAACACTATATATATATATATATGTGTGTGTGTGTAATAATAAAATTCCATAGTCAAGAATACACTTAAAATTCTAACTGAATGTTCTTTTCATTTTTTAATGGCGACGGTCTCTTATTTGAAAGTACGTGGAATTAAATCCACAGCCCTTAGTCAAGTTGTTTTTCCCGCCTTTTCTACAAGTACAGTTATAGAATGTTCTGGAAATATTTAAAGCGAACTGGATTGGCTGACGAGGCTGACGTCATTCTTGGAAGCTCCGCCTTTCCAGAGGCTATAAAAGGACACGCAAAGGAATATCGAGGTCTTTTCTTTAATGTAACGATGCAGTAAACTTCATACAAGAAGTTATTAGTCATTCTTTTTTATTTATTCCGGATATCTGATTCTGTAACTAATATTTCTCCTGACCAATAATAAATGGATCCTGTTTTTTAAACTTATCGTCTGATAATTTAAGCTACGACAAAAGCTGATGCATCATATATATATAAAAGTTAAAAGAAAATTCCTAGTTTGTACGCCAAAAAGTTGCTTAGATATTGTGGTTCCGTTGACAATATTAACATTAAAATAAAGTGCAATGAAATGTGCAAATATAAAAGATTAAATAAACAATATAAACACTTGAATATTTACAAATAAAATTCAATATTAATTGTAAGCAATATATGCTGATCAAAGTAAGACATATTTTAAAAATTAGAATTAAAGTGTGATAAAAGACGTAAGCAAAAATACAAAAACAGAGAAGCGGTAAATGGTAGATTAGCCCAAGTCGAATCTCATTCAAATCGCGAGGATCTTTTAATCTTTGAATCACCACCTTTTAATCTGGGCGCCACTCTAGCGTCATTACAGTTACACGATGAAGGCATGGTGGAAGGAGGGGAAAAATATCTTGTAATTTAATTTAAATATTTTAGTTACATAACTCATCAAATGAGACCCTTCTGCTTTTAACAAGCTTCAGATTCTCACCTTAACCTCAATTTAAGTATTAATAGGCATCATCGATTTTTTACTTTATTCCCATCAAGCAAGTGGGATATTTGACAGGTATTCCACATTTACCGTAATAAATAATGTTAAGCCTTAATGTAAAATTTTATTCAGAATGTGACACTATTTTACATTAGGTAGGCTATTCATGGTGATTGATTTATATAAGAGGTTCCTCAAATTAATCATAAGTTTTTCTTTTACTTTCTTTGATGCTAGACATAAAAGAAAGCTAGCGCAATTATAAGTAGGGAAGTACAGAAGGTTTTTACACATTTCTGTAACGATTTTGATTTTCTCCATGAGTTTGTGACTGGCATAAAATTGGAATAAGACTTAATTATCGTCTCCAGCATTAAAAATATTCTTTTCTTTAAAATGTTGTCGAAATATAAACAATGAAACGAAGGGTATATTTTTGCGCTGTCTGAAGAAAAATACTCTTATTCAATTATTAAGAAAAGCTGTGAAGAGCATGGTTTTAATATTTCGACACGTAAAATAACTGACATAATTAATATGAAAGGAAAGAAACGTCCATCTGACTAGGAAAAAGGCAAAAAATGCATATCCAACAAAGCTACAACGTACAGCACTTATTAAATCTAAAGTAGCATCTCATAAAGAAAAATGCATTCCCCCCCCCGAAAAAAAAACCTATTGCAAAATCTTTAAATATGTCTGTAGGAACTGTGAACAAAATTATAAAATCTGATTTAAAGCTAATTAAAAAAAAACATGATGTTTATCGCCTAACGCCGAAACATGTTTCTCAGGGTAAGACTACTGCTGTAACGATTTCATACTACTGTATTAAAATTATTTAGCAGGTGAAAAATGGAAATATACAGGTAAATTGGATAAGGCTTGGATATATTTATCTGATTGCAAAAGAGAAAGACCGATTTACTACCGAAAAAAAGGAGAGAAAGACTTAATATGTTGGTTCAGAGAAAACAAGGAAAGGTTTTTTTAAAGGTTTTATGGTTATTATTGGATTCTCTTATAACAGAAAACTCAAAATAAGAAAAGTAGGAAAAATGTCAAAATTAATTCATATTACTATCAGAAATATGATTTAACACCTAATTTAAAGAAGAAATTCCATCTCATTATCCAAACAATCTTCAAACTCCGGACCTCTCGTATACGAGAGTGCTTCCATCTCCGAAGGCATGCCGAAAGCAAGTAAAATATACTTTAAAAGTTATTTATCGTTCATGTCTGAAATTAAATACAGTAAAAATTCACTAAGAAGTTAATCCTCATTTCTGTAAAATTCTGGTTTTCTGAGTCCTCTTCGTTTTATGGACGATAGCAGCCATGCAAAATTTCACTCTGAATAAAATTTTTACGAGTGACTTCTTTATTTGAGATTGTTGACATACATTTTGAAAGTAAAACGCCGTGTGATTGCTGAAATATCAAAAGGCACATAATATAAAATCAAAATAATATAAAATAATATATAATCAAAAGGCAAACACGCGTTACTAAGGATTCCTAGCACATTCTATCGAAGTAAGTTGAACATTCCTTAAAAACGTCTTTTAACTCATTTGTATTCAACACGATTCTTAAAACTCATTCTTGTAGGGAGTTGGAGTTGTATGTAGAAACAAGAAATGATAGGAAAGGGATTCAAAATTAAAATAGCTGTTATAAAATTAAAATATACCTTACAAGATATTTAAACTTCAGGAAAGGAAATGGCATATATAATTACTAGTTTGGAAACTTTTACTTTGATATACTATATAATTTAATATTTTGTACACCACGTTTTGATTGCATTTAATCTCAAAAGAAAATTTAATGCGCTCCTATTAAAACACCTGGAAATGCCAGCAAACTGGATTTATAAACAAAATTGGTTCACCAAAAATTTGTCAATTTTATTCAGAGTAACTCTTGTTCAAAAACAGATGTTTTGAAACGTAAAATATTAATCAGTTTTATTAATGGCTGTAAATCAGAAATTAGTATTTATGTGCTTTGAAATTAGTATTATGTGCTTTATTATGAAATATTATTGACAATGGTATCAGGGCCGGATAAAAGGCGATTGGGCTCAATCAGACCCCGCATTTCGAAAGAGCCCTGCGTTACCATCAAAATGAACACAAAAAAAAAAAAAAAAAAAAAAAAATTCGAAATTTAAAGCAAATTGCTTTTGACGAT
The DNA here is from genome assembly GCF_044657685.1 of Stegodyphus dumicola. Lineage (NCBI taxonomy): Eukaryota > Metazoa > Arthropoda > Arachnida > Araneae > Eresidae > Stegodyphus > Stegodyphus dumicola. The sequence goes on from NC_140773.1 coordinate 8,498,240, forward strand.
AATGGATAAATTATAAATTTTTCAAATAATTAAAAATATATTTAAATTTAAGTTCGCATTGCTGGATGAGATTTATCAATATGTTTATTATTATATAATATATACTTCATAATATAATAATAATAAATAATAATAATAAAGTGAAGACGCAAAAAAATTAGATTTTCAAACAATTTTAGAATTTACAGAACAAAAACTTAGAAATATGTAAATTCATGTATTCATATTCGGTCATATAAACATATATTCAATAAATGTTTTTGTATTTTGAACATTTTTATTTTTTAATTTATGTAGAAGTTTACCTGTCTGATGATCCTTTACATTTGATATATTTATATATATATGTAATAATAAAATTCCATAGTCAAAAATACACTTAAAATTCTAACTGTATGTTCTTTTCATTTTTAATGGCGACGGTCTCTTATTTGAAAGTACGTGGAATTAAATGCACAGCCCCGTAGTCAAGTTGTTTTTCCCGCCTTTTCTACACGTACAGTTATAGAATGATCTGGAGATACTTAACGCGAACTGGAATAGCTGACGAGGCTGACGTCATTTCTTAGAAGCTCCGCCTTTCCAGAGACTATAAAAGGACTCACAAAGGAATATTGGGGTCTTTTTTTTAATGTAACGCAGTAAACTTCATACAAAAAGTTATTAGTAGTTCTTTTTTATTTACTCCGGAGATATGATTTTTTGTAACTGCTATTTCTCCTGAATAATAATAAATGGATCCTGTTTTTTAAACTTATCGTCTGATACGGTGAGCTTCGAATACATCTATGATTCTTCCCCAATCTTTTTTTTTTCGGTCAAAAGCTGGTACATGACATATATATATATATATATACTGAATTTGAATTTTATTTAAATATTAAATATATAGAGAGGGCCCCGCAAAAAAATTCCAATCGGGCCCCGCACCTATACGATCCGGGCCTGAATGGTATGGTATGTTACATGTTTCGTTACACTTGATATAGATCTGTAACGGAAATTATATGAAACGATGTAGTTCATTCAGAGTTAAATTTGAATAGGATGTACAAATTCTAATGAGAAACAGGACATGCATTTGTATATTAACGGAATAATATTATTTCATGCTGCAGTTATTGTAAAAAGTAAGACTGCTCCTTCAATATATTATGGAATACTATTGATGTACCTATTAACGTACAAATGTATTTGAATGCAGAGGTCCTGATTAAAGGAAATTAAGCTGATTTTGAAATTATGTTTAATAATCCCATAAATAGGGATTAAATTTTAAAACAGGTCCACGTGTCATTTCTAAGTGAAAACAAACGCTAATTATAATGGAGGATGCATGAGAAGCAAATACATACGCACATGAAATAAAATACTGTCTTTGTAAATGACACCGTTCTTTTGACCCTTTCTGTAAAAATTAAATGTAGCAAAAATTTTTTTCCTTACAACTTTTATTAGCCCAAAGGTGCTATTTGCCCAGAAGTACAATTAATTTCGTTTCGGCATTTTGCGTCGGTTCGCTATAATCAATTTTCAAATTGTTGTCATCAAATATTAGAGCCCTGCATTACGTTTAAAGAAATTAAGTAATGAAGAATCTGCATAAATGTATGTACTTTTCTCGCATATTGATAAAAGGACGGTACCTAGAGTTATCAAATTTTGAATAACGTGCGCTTCGCTCCGAATCTGGTCGTCTGGAAGCCCAAATTTGGAATTTGTTTTATTATCTATTTCATATCTTGTAAATAATTTAGAAGATTTTGATTAAAAAACTCAACAATTTCAAAACGAGCAATGGCAACACTGGGGAAAAAATGTGTGCAGCACGCGAGACTGTGTATCGGAGATGTTAAAGGTATGCCTTTTTAAGGGGTGTTGGAACCCCAAAAATCTTCAAAAAATTGTGATTTCGATTTTTGCATTTTCAAATTCTCTACCCTTTTATCTTTCTAAAAATACCATTCTTTAATCTCTATGAAAATTAGAACTGTAAAAAAAAATCTAGTTTTAATTTGTCATCTACTGCTTTGATCAATGAGGATTTTCACATAAAAACGCGTTTTCCTCTAAACGTGATTATTTATTACGTTCCCTAATATTTACTGAAATGAGCGTTTTGTAATAAACTTAGAAAAAAATTTTTTTAATTTTTTTTTGTGTGAGAAAGTGCTAAATTTTACTGTGCCTAAGAAAATGTTCTGTAATTTACTCTAAAATTCAAAATGCTTCAAAAGCTAATTTCAGTATAATCAAATAGGTATACTTTAACTATAGAAAAAAATTTCAAGCTTGTATCTACAGCAGATTTTGAGGAAAGGTACATCGAAAATGGCCAATTTAACATTGTCGGCATAGGGGTTTCTGATACCCCTTAAATATTTTGTGATATTTCTGTAGAATTTAATTTTACAGCAATTGTGGTTTAAGTGCGAAGTACATGATATTTAATAAGTAAAGGTAACAAACAAAACGTTAAAAGACGCCCCTTTGGTTGTAACATAAAATTTGAAAGCTTTCAGATTTATTTTCTCTAGTTTTGTTCTCGCCAAAACACTGAATAACTGTAAAAGAACATTTCAGCCGAGCATAACCAGATGGCAGATGGTAAGCGACGGCAACTCTTTTCAGCAAAGGATCAGGTAGCTAGCTCACAGTTATCTACTTAAAATTAGATTAGAGCAGCTTTTGATCGATTAGGTTGTAGTTCCGAAGGCAGTGTTAGGGACATCTAAAGAGCGTTTCTGTGTGAAGCTTCTTCGATGACATGATTTATGTAGTTTTTCTTTGGGACTTTTTTCATTAACATTTGTAAGGTTGATTGAACTATTACGGAAAAGAAGCGAACAAAAAATTTGGATATATTGTATCACTTCCCAGCTGCGCTTTGGTTTTAAGGATTTTCTCCCTTTTTACTTCCTTTTACGAAGTAAAAAGGAAGTATTGTAATCGCGAAAAGTCTCAGGCAGCATATTTCAACGAAAATATCCATTTTTTTGACCGCTATCGAATGCAGTACAGGACAGAATAAAAGACACCTTTCCTCCAAAAAATTATAAAACTGCTTTAAAATTAATTCTGAAGAGAATTTTTCGTGGCGTCTGTACGAACGTATGTACGTACATACGTACGTACGTATCTCGCATAACTCAAAAACGAGTAGCCTCAGAACGTTGAAATTTTGTATATAGGACTGCTACAACATGTAGATGTGCACCTCGTATTTTGGTTGCAATCGGCCGCACCAAACGTATATAAATATATTTATATATATATCCACTCTGTTACCCGGCTCAATGATCTCAGTTTCTTTACTCTTATATGTTTGTAAATTGTAAATGTTTTGCTTTAAAAATGATTGAATTATGTTGTTTTTATCTTCCGGTTAAGGTTTTTATGCCTTTAGTAAATCTGTATGCAATATTTTTAGAATTATCAACAATTTTAATATTTGTTTAAGTGCCGCTAAGACTTTTTTTTATGGCGGCCATTGATTATTTACATTTGAAACAGCAGACTAGTGGATTTGTTGCCAATCTAGAGAAACTTAGCTTCCCAACAACAAAGATAACCCCTTCAATTATTATTGCCAATTAAATCGTGCTTAATCCTTTCTGGAATTTTTTCGAGGAAATAAGTGTTTAAGATTTACTTCGTAATTTTTAATATAGATATTTTGAGTTTTTATATATTTTTCCTTCTCGCGAAGTGAGAACTGAATAAATTGAATGAGAAATACTCAATCGTCTGTGAAAAACTGTTTATTTTTTTGTTTTATTTGCTTAATTTCTTTTATACATCATTCTAGCTTTATTATTTATTATAGTATTTGAATAGAACATGTAGCAACGATTACGTAATTCTTTTCTTTAAATGATATACATTTTGTGCATTATGAGTTATAATATGAGCGAAATATAATACTGTTAAGTGAATCTAGCGCCAGAGTGTTTTTATGGTAAACAAAGTGAATTTTAAAGAATGCATTTATTCTATTGGGGTTTATGCGCTGTCGGCGAAGTTGGTTTAATTCAATCCAATAAGTTTAAATAAAATGCAAGAAAAAATGCGTATAATTTAATACTCCGTACAAGGAAGTCATGTGGTGTACACATCAGATTTTTTATTTTGAAATAAAGCTATTTCAAGTTCATAAAAATTTAGCTTCCGGTTTTCTTTGTTATTATTTATAACTAAATTTTACTTTAATTATCACTCAGTTGCTGTCGCTACATTTATGTTTTAAATACTGTTTATTAATTTCTATCTCCTCATTAAAATGGACTTAAGGACACGATTTTTATACATGTGGGAGGAAGGTAATCTTGAGTAAAGAAATGTATTCTTCATAAGTTTAATTTTTGATAATCCTTTGTTTATTAACTAATTTACATTTTTAAATAAAGGAAATGTTATTCTTGTTATCCCAGTGTCTTTCTTAATTTTTAAATACAGTAGAACTCGAGTTTCTTTTTTGTTTTGTTTGCTTAAGTGAATCTAGCGCCGGAGTGTTGCTATGGTAAACAAATACTAGAGTGAATTTTAAAGAATGCATTTATTCCATTGTGGTTTATGCTGTGTCGGCGAAGTAGGTTTAATTCAATCCAATAAACTTAAATGAAATGCAAGAAAAAATGCGTATAATTTAATATTCCGTACAAGGAAGTCATGTGGTGTACACATCAGATTTTTATCGTATGCCATGGTGGAATAATTGGCTATAATCGGAAGTTCAGGTGTTTGAAGCCCGGTAATCACTCATTTCTTTGGCTACCTGGTTACAAAAAAGTTAAATCGTTCTACAGTGGTGCCGGAACTAAAATGTAGTGAACAATAATTCGTCAACTACCAGGATCTGGTGATTGTGTCCCAGTCTCTTCAGTCACCTAAGGCAGGTGAATGTAAAGTATGTACTTTCTCCAAGCTAACCGCATGCTTTCGTAATGTAATTGGAAGCACTGCAGTTAGCAGTCGAGAAATGTGAAATTTGAGTCTTGTACTGCATACTTTAAGTTTCCTGCTACGACAATTCTAACCACTCTACAATGTTCAAGAACAAAAATTTTATAAAGGATGCCTCATATGTAAGAGGAATTTTTATACAGAAATGATGCTCTTTCATTCTCTTTTCCTATTATGCAGTAATTAACAAAAATAAAGGATTCAATAATTGTTATGAAGCTTTGGATAAAATTTAAAGTTTTATATTAATATAAGAATATAAAAAACCTGAAGTGGACATCACATGACTTGCTTGTATGGTTATTAAATTTTTCAGGTGTTTATCTTCATAACTCTTAAATTTATTACCTCGAATTTCATAAGACATATATTTTCCATTTAATTAACTCAGCTCTCAGCTCTGATTTTGCGAGAAGGCAAAAAAAAAAAAAAAAAAAAAAAAAAAAAAAAAAATAAACCCTCAGATTATCTTCATTAAAAATTGTAAAATACAGAAAAACATAAAATACAAAATACAGTTCGAAACAGTTAAAGAAAAGCAATTTTTACAATCAAAATTAGAGTTTTTACGCAAGAACAAGCAATTCGGCCAGCGGGCAGGAATACAACATTTTCGGTGCACAAAACTGAAAGTTAACCTTTTGTCACACTGGGCAAAAAGACAGTGAAGTTGGTGAACCCACTGATAAAACGATAAGCCTAACGAGACTGTAATTTATGTACGTTGGTCATTATTCTACCAATGTAAATAAATCAAAGTCTCGTTAGACTTAGCGCCACTTAAATTTTAAATTGTTGATAATTCTATAGCTATTCGAACGATTACATAAAGGCATAAAAAAGTTAATCGTAACATAAGAGTAACTTATTTTATAACTTATTTTGACTATATTTGTGGAAAAATAGATATAAATATGTAAATGATATTTGTGATATATGAAAGATATTTGTATAAAAATATTAAATAAAATTTGCAAAAGGGAAAATTTTCTGTGCTTAAGCAAGTGACTATCAATTTGAAAGCTGAAAATGTCTAACGACAGAGAACAAAAGCTCCTATTAAATTAACACTTAAGTGATTGCGACTGACCAGAATGAATATCTGCAGTGTATATCAAGTATTCCTCGGGACACTGAAGTTACATAAAATATTATATTCAGTAAAGAAGTTTCAAGTTAAAGAAAACATTTATGAGATTTAAATTAAATGCTATTGAATGTTTGAGCATTTATTTCTTCAGAATATTGTTTGCACACAGATTGTTCATATTAATTTCAATGTTAGAATAGGCTAATAGAAAGATTTAAACGTTTTGAAAGTTATCCATTTTAATATTTTACATATCACAGAGTAGAACTTTTCTTCCTACACCTTTAGAACAAAATATCCTCGCAATATCCTGAGACATATCGGAGATATCCTGAGTATACTGACTCTCAGTTGTCTTGAGGACATCGTAATTTAACATCCTGACGATTTCTTCTTAAGTCCCTATGAACTTCGCCAATTTCACGTTCTGAGGATATTCATACTGCATTTTTTGGAAGGCTTCCACTGCATTTTTTGAAGGACTTCCACTGCATTTTCTGGAGGATATTTCTCAGTTCTAGCAATTTTGATTTGTAGAATTTGCACATTTGGAAACACGCACACTCTTTAAGTTTCATATACATTTTGCTGATCAGTTTCTAAATATTGTACAATAAAAATATAGATATCCGGGTTAGACTTGTTTTTCGTTATTAATTTTAACGGCTATTTTTTTCTGGCATTCTTAATTTTTTTTTAGGCGCAGGAAAGATATTTTCAATGAATTTACTGTTTCTGGAACATTTACTAAATTCTAAATAAGATGTAATTTATGTAAAAAAATTCTTTAAATTATTTGTATAATTACTTGCAGATTACAAATATTGTTTTAAGTATAAGCAAAATTATAAAAGTTAAATATTCTTTTTTAAATTACATAACGGAAATTGCTTTCTAATCTTGCACACTGTATTGATTTACAGTCATGCGATAATTTCGCTGAACGAATTTTCTTTGATGACTATCCACGCATCCAGATATTTTTGGCTTCTGTAAACGTTATAAGGTATTTCTCTCAACTTCTTAGCATGCCTTTGTGGTGTAGTGGTCAGCACACTCGGCGCCTATTCGAGAGGTCCGCGGTTCGCGTCCCGGCGAGAGCATTGCTCATTTTTCAAGTCTCCTTCTCAAAAATATCCTAGTGTCTTTACAATCCTAATGTCGCTACAAGTCTTCTTATAGGTATATTGCTTAATAACAATCTTTATTTATATTCTCAGGAACACATTTCAGGCCTGTTTGGAAGTTGAAGGTCTATGCATTTATTTATTTATATTCTCGGAGATAAAAATTTATTTAGTATATCTTCAGAAATATTGGACAGAATGTCGTCGTCACAAATGTGTTCATTATGCCATATCGACAAAGCTTTATACTTTAATGTAAATTAATTCATCATTATCTAACTATTCACAATATCTTTAAAGCAAAAATTTGTTTGTAACGTTTCTGAAACATTTCTGGAATGTTTCTGGAAATAATGAATTCGTTCATAACGTTTCTGGAATCCATTTGATGACTGTGCAGTTCTTATCTTGACATAGTACCATTCCTTTCTCCTCAGGAAAAAAAAATCATTACTCTGGTGCAGTTATAATACATTGGGCAGGTATTACGTTGAGCAGCCACCAGCATGTGTTTGATAAAAGGCTCCCGACTGCTATGAGGTATAGAGAGGAGATCTTAAAGACATACGTTTGACTTTTCAGAGACGCAAACGATCCTAGGTTCCTGTTAACTGAAGATAACGCTTGTCCATATAAGACTCAGCTGATCGTCGATTATCTGGAAAGTGAGGATATTCGTTGCATGTATTGGCCAAGAAGATCTCCTGACCTTATAAAACATATCTGGAACGTTTCTGGGAGGGCAGTGCTATCTCGCCATCTCCCTCAAAGAGCGTTCCGGAATCGAAAACTGCCTTGATAAAGGAGCAGGATCGACTGCCACAAGGACTCGTAAATTTCCTCCTGTCCAGTACGTCGTCACGCTGCCTGAACCTGTGTGACTGTTAGAGGGAACCATACCTCATATTAGGCTCATTTGCAATTCGATATTTCAACATGGATTTCGGACATCCCTGCATAATGACCTCTGCTGAGAATCATAAGTAATTGACATAAAAGCCATAAAATGACTTTTGAATGTTACAGCTCTCTTTCTGTGTTATAAATGTATCTCATTTCAAATTTTATTTAATTATACCCATTAAGGTTTCAGAAGTTCGACATAATACCCAAATTTTCTTAATTTCGCACACAGTTGGATATATTCACTGAAACTGTTGTACCCAATAAATTGGTATATTCCAACTGAGTTTTCTCCGAAACTATTGAGCAATAGGGAGTCATATGAACCTAAAAATTTTATATGCTTACTGGAAGTCATCGTATGACAATCTGGTTATTATCTAATTAAAAACATGAATTTTTGCATAAAGTTAGTTCAGGCGCTTAACTATTTTCGAATTCTATTGAACAATTAGGAAAATTATGGGAAAATCTTTTTATTATTTTTCTTTATGCAATATCATGTTTTAACTTTGAAAATTAGTGAATTATTTCGAAAATGAAATATTCAAGTGAGTTCCCTTTCTTTACGTTTAGCAGTATCGATAAAATACTAATTTCGTATTATATTTTGAGAAAACAAGTAAAATATAATAATCATAAGAATGCTTCAGTCCTTAATTTATATTTTCTCCTCCAAATAAATTTATTCGATATTTTGATATGGTTGCTACCGAAATAGTAGGAAACCGATAAAAGGAAAGCAACATAAAGTATCGGAACGAAAGAATTTGTAGTATCACATCTCATTAATTATTTTGGGAAAACCTGAATTTTATTTCGTATAGAGTATTATTATTCAGATTATCAAGTAAACAATATAGCGCTTCTTTTCTTACAGTTTATTTCTTGTTGAAGATATTAAAGAGAATACTTCGAAAAAAGAATGTCTTCGGATTTTGTTTATTACTGAGAACCACGTAACAAAACTGGTATTTAAAAGAAATGATTGTACAATGAAACGATAACATTGTGCTATTTTAATTATTAACAATATGTGAGTGGGTGCGAAGGCTACTTGTAACTCATGTGCACAATTCCGGCTGTCTATACTTTCAGGAATTAAAATGAGCAAAACAAAAGTACGGTAGTTCAGCAGGTAGTTGCATATTAAGTTAACAGCTTCAACGCACTGTTTGTAGTTTGGAGTAATAAAATTAACATCATCAAATCATCAAAGAAAAATTAATGTTAATCTGGCTTATAGAGTCATTAGGTTATTTTAAAGCAGAATACATTTAAAATGTGCAATGCCGGATATCGAGCCTGGAATTGTCGAATATGCGCCGATTTTGCTGTCGTTATACCACGAAGCCATACAGAAAAGAAAGAAAAAATACCTTATAAAGCTTGAGTAAAAACTGTAAGGCCAGTAGAAATTTTTGAGAAAATGGAAACATTTAAACTGAGGAATTAAAATAGCATTTCATTGATAATTATTGAGCTTAAATAAAAGTAAAAAAAAAGTAGAAAAATTAATTTATAAATATTTTATTATTAGAAACTATTACAGAACACACAGATGAATATTTGAGCCTGAGTAAAACATTTAAGGCCAACATGAACATTTGTAATGTTTATATTATATGAAAATAACATATAATATAAACATTACAAATTCTTAGAAGGTTGCGTAGGAGCCATTTCTTCGAATTACTTCAAATATTCTTGTTTTCATGGATGAAACGAGTTTTTGACAAAGGGTGGGGTGGGTTTTATACCATTCATCTTCGATAGTAGATTTCAGCTCTGTTGTTGATGTAAAATGTCTCCCATTTGCATAAACTTTTCTTGCTAAGTCACCCCAAAGGTTCTCGATAGGGTTGAGGTCAGGTGATCTAGCTGGCCATTTCACAGTTTCAACATTGTTGACTTGGAACCAATTGTTTGTGCTGTTACTCGAATGGATCGATGCATTGTCTTGCTGATATTTCCAATTTTCTCCAGCAAGACATTCAGCATTTGGCAAAAGATGATTTGTTAGGACATTTTGGTATCCTTGTGAATTGCAAAACAGCCCCAAGTCCTGACAGGCCCTCCACCTAATTGCAGCTTGGAAAATATTTCTTTTCATTTCTTATATCATGCCAGTAGAAATTCCAGCCATGTGGTCCATCAAAATTATATTTTGTTTAGTCAGAAAAAATAATTTCTATCCAAAGATAATGACTTTCTGGCAAAAGTTCAAACGCTCTATTTTGTGTTTCTGCAGTAACTGAGGCTTAGTCAATTTTGCTGTATAAGTGAACATTCCAGACCTTCTAATTATGTTATAAATCGTTTTTTGACAAACTTTTAAACCATGAAACGGAATCAGTTTCCTGGTTGAGTACTTTAAAGTAGATACAAGGTGGCAAACTCTTCTTTCATCACACGAGGACAAAGCTTTAGGTTTTCTCCCAGTATTCTTTTTACCATAATTGTCTTTCAGTTTTAAAAAATTGTTGACTACAGTCTTTGATCTTCTTATCTTTATCGCAATAGCACGACTACTCATTCCTGTTGAAGACAAAGCTTCGATCTCTCCTCTTTCACGATCAGTTAATTTCTTACCCTTCGCCATCTTCACAAAGATCACCAATACTTCGAAGAAACGTACGACAAATATGAAAATTGCAGCGTTGTCACAAGCTAGTAGTTGCAAGGGCAAGTAACATGTTTCTCATAACTATGTATTTACAAATTATGTTTATAGCATTTATTTCTTATCAATGAACTTTAATAATTAATATTATTTGAATCCCTTTTATTTAATTTTAGATTTTCTCAAAAATTTTTACTGGCCTTAAAGTTTTTACTCTGGTTGTATACTCCCGCTTGGATTAGAGGACTCAATCTCCAAATCCTGGTGGTGAAGAATCATCCACAACCTTTGTTTTTAGTTAGGCAACATAGTAAGTTCATTAGGAATTTTTTATGCTGGAAACGAGAAAAATCATCAATGCCCTCGCCGCGACCCGAACCTGGTCTTCTCAATTACGCTTCGAGTGTGCTACCATTACACCATTAAGGCATGCAGAAAGGAGGGGCAAAATACATTACAAGCTTTTTTTCGAAACGTTTAATGAATCTTTTAATCCTCAGAAAAAGAATATATTTCTTTTTAACGTTGATTTAAATAAAAGTACTCTTTAAATAGTTCGTTGACTTCTTACTTCTTAAACTGAACTAAAAACGTTCCCTTTGTAGTTATTTCTCAGCAAGAGTACTCAACTTAAAGTAAGTTAGTTTCGAGAAATTCATTTTCAGAAAGAAATTAACGTTCCTTTTGTTACTCATTTAAGAATCATCCGCACTTCTTCTAATACAAAATATATTTAATTGATACTGACAGCATTCTTTTTTGATATTCAGTAATATATTTTTTAATCTAAAAATAATAGGTAATTGAAAGTACTTTTCTAATGTTTTTCTGTACTGCAAATTATGGACTTACAAATGAACCTCAGAATTTAGCCTTAGGTTCAGATTTGAACGGATAATTTCAACTGAGAAAATTATGATGCTGACGTTCTACTTAATTTCATCTTGGCTTTGAGGTATACTCTAAGTTAGAGTATACCTCAAAGAAGTTTTATATTTTATATTTTACTTAAAAAATCAAGTGGAATGTTTCAAGGAAAACAGGAATTACATTCATAAAAATATTTTATTAATTCAAATTTCAGTCTCTGAATTTCCATTTATATCAAATTATGACACTGAGCATTGTGAAATGCATAAATATTTCACGGTAATTTTCTCTCTTGGTATTACAAAACACCTTTGATTTCCACACCTATGTCCATATAACACACTTTAATTTTTCCTGTAACAAAACATAATAAAAGAATTAAAATATACTATATTGAAGAAATACATATAATATTAAGATCAGTTTTAAGAAATTATTAATTTCTCTTGAGTTTAAGATGCGAATTGTAGAACTGATAATGTTTAAGAAGAGTAACCTAGAATTTTATATTCGAAGAGTACTTTTGTAACTTTGAAATTCTTCTCATACTTTAATATAACAAAATGTAGGCAGTGGAAAATATATTAAAATTGTATATGCAAATGTAGAATTAAATTTGGATTATGTAAACTAAATACGATTAGTATTCGTGATACCCAATAAAAAGCAAAATTACAATGCAATGAAACAAGGACATTTTTGATATAATACCGTTTGCAATGCTTTATCCATAATTTACGCCTCAGTAACGTACGAAATTAGCTAAAATAAAGTTATAAAATGGTGAATTCTGTAATATTGTTGAATAATAATAACTCGTCCATAATTTATTTTATTTTTTTTATTTTCAAGATTTGTATCTGGTGTACCTATGTGTTTCTTGTACCTTGTCCTTATGTGTTATTAATTTAATTAATTGAAAATTAATAACACGCTATAAATTCATATGTTTCAACCATTAATTTTCCAACAGTTTGCTGTAAATGTATTCAGTATTCAGAAAGTGTAATTAATTCTTCGTGTATTGTATACATGAAACATTTTAGTTTATTTGAGTATGCCAAAGCCACTAGTACTATCTCCCTAATGATGGGTTGCCTTCGTGGAGAAACTTCGAATGGAAACTGTCTCATATTCACGTTGCACATGGAGAAACTACGAAAGCCACGCATACATCTAGTCCGTTCACATGGGCTTGAACCTGAAGCCTGGTCGAACTATCAGCATTCAGCAGTCTTAACAACTCAACCACTGGTAGGCCTTTTATAGGTAATTAAATATATTAGCTGTCCAAAGGTCGTTTTAGTTACATTGGGACAGAAGATCTGCAGGAAAACCTAAGTAAACTGTAAAAATGATGCAGCTAATAAAATGCAGACGCTGAATCACAGAAATTTATTTTTTGTATTAAAGACACATTTTATAGTCTTCAGTTATAGTACGTGTCCGACTAGGATATATGACAGAAAGAAGAAATACGAATATGTGAATTAAATATTGAAGTTTTCCATTTCCATTTAATAAATCTCCACCCGTTTTCAGGTATACAAATATGAAATGCGGATTTTGGACAACAGATGGCGCACCAATGCAGTTTGTACTAGAAAGATTTGACACGGGCCGTCTTGTTGTGTCGTCGACTAGTGTCAGAGGCGCACGAGCGATAAATTGGAAAAGTATGTGCATAGTGTTGTGTTGCGTTCAATATATAAAATTTATACCGAACAAAGAGCATTCGCGAACAGAATTAATTTTTATTTTCATTTGAAGAAAACGTCCTGCTGAATCATTCCAATTACTTCGAGAAGATTATGGTGAACATGGTCCATCGCAAGACAGGTGTGTGTGAACTATGGAGTTTCAAAAGTTGTGACTTCAATGTTGCAGACAAGGAACGTAGAAAACCGCCAAAAAAATATTTAGATGTGGAATTGCACCATTGTTGAGCGAAGATGAGTCGCAAATACAAAAACAGCTCGCTGAGCAATTGGGCGTTAGTTTGCAAGCTGTTTCCAATCTGCGACGAGAGATGGAAATGATTCAGAAGACTGGTAGATGGGTACCCCACCAGTTAAACGACAGGGAATTGAAAAGCTCAAAAACAAATGTCATACTTTGCTCACTCGGTACGAAAGGAAGTCGTTTTGCACCGTTATAAGGGATGAAAAGTGGTTTTTATTTTGATAATTCCAAGCTAAAGAAATCATGGTTATACCCAGGTGCACCATCCACAAGACCGAATCGCTTTGGCAGAAAGATGATGCTTTGTATCTGGTGGGACCAGAAAGCGTGGTCTACTATGAGCTGTTAAAACATGAGGAAACGGTTCATGCTAAACGTTACCAACAACAATTCGCCGATCTGAATCGTTCGCTGCTTGAAAATAGGCAGAGTTCCGAAATAGGTAACATAAAGTCATTTTTCTTCATGACAATGCTCCATCACATATGGCAACACTTGTTCGCGACACTTTGGTAGCACTCAGCTGGGACGTTCTACCCACGCGGCTTACTCACCAGACCTGGCTCCTTCCGATTGTCACTTATTTGCATTGATGGGTCACTCACTTCCTGCGCAGCGCTTTGGTTCGTACGAAAATGTGAAAGAATGGCTCGATGAATGGTTCGCAGCAGAAGGGGAAGCATTTTATCGACGTGGTATTCATGCATTGCCCGAAAGAGAGAAAAATCTATAAAAAGCAATAGAATTTTTTTTTTTTTTTTGAATAAAGCACTTTTTATCACCCTTCCGAATTTAACATGTTCTTCGAAAAAAAAAATCCGTATTTCATACTTGCACACGGTATATTTTATATACTATGATCTCAAATGCACATTTTGTATTAAAACTGTTAGATAAAAATACAACATTTGAATGAATGAAATCGTATTAGTATTTGTTTACTGTATATCAGTATCACTTCGTAGTTTCGGAAATGTTACTTCAGCTGTTAAATTTACAATATGAAACTCCGGTAATTATGTACAGAAATGCTAAAAAAAATAATCGAAGACATTCCAGCGTTTCACAGATTAAATTGAACGCGTTCTACCAACCAACGAATTTTCTCAAGAAAGTTATCTTTCTACTATATTTCCAGAACACTTTCTGTGGCAGAGAGGAACGGAGAAAGTGTTTTTACACTTAGAATTTAAAACGTTATGTATTCTCAATGATACGTAAAAACACTTCATTAATAATTTTCAACCATATTACCCATAAAATTGCATTAAATCATGTTTAATTATTTCAAAATTTCATTAATTAATTTTGTAACTATTTTTTCTACAAACATCAGCGTAATTTTAGGTCGTTTGTTAGATATGTAGATTTAGGTAATATGTTTTTCAATGTAAAATTCCATCATTTAGGTAGCGAAAGCTTTAGTGGCATAAGTAAAGTTCCTGGAATCAGAGTCCTGTTGCAGAACCACTTAAACGTATCCAGGTAACAGCTATTATTTACGGTTTTTCTAAGAGAAGAATAAACAGTATAATCTCTGAACCTCATGAAAAACATTTATTTCCTATGCATTCCTTAGAAAAAACATAATTGTGGAAGTTTTTTCTATGGTTCATAAGTTTACGCTTTGACGATCAATCTTTTCCAATAAATAGAACGGTACTTTGTTACTGAACAAAACTTTGGTGGCAAAATTTTCCTTCTTTGATAAATCCGAAATTTTAATCACCAATTATTTTCTTCCTATTTATTTCCTACAAGTGGTTCAAATACAAACGTTTTCGCTGCCATTCTAGTATTTTTCCCACGGTTTGTTGGAGAGTTCCATAACTGGACTCGTAATGAATGTCTGGTTTCAATCGAAGGTAGGTGTATACGAGCCAGTTTCCCTTAGAAAGTCCTCCCCGAAGGCATCCCTCCCCTTAGGCAGATAGCCCTAGTGTGCTTTGCCATAATTAAATATACCAACTTAATCAATAGTACGCACGTTTGCCTCTTGATCGCTTCATTAAATATATTTCGTTAACTTGTGCTTTTACTTTGCACAGAAAATTAGTTTACTTATACTGCCTAAACCAGTGTTAAATGCTCTGGTCAGCTAGAGATTCCTTTAAGGTATGTGCCTACTCTAAATTCGTCGTTTTGGTGAAAAGTTTCGAATTTTTTTTATTTATTCATTTTATAGGCCATATATTTAGGTTTCTAAAAATGCTTTATTTTTATGTTTACGATAAATAGAAGCAAAGTTATAGTATAAAAAGTAAACCGGAAGTGAATTTTTGGATGCCGGAAGTTGGCATTTAAATGGTTGTAAAAATGTAAACAATAAGTTTAAACAACTATTTTCTAATTATTAAACAATATAAAAGCTGTAAAAACAACACATCTTTCACTGTGTGACACTTTGCTGATAAAATGCCTACATGGGAAGACTCAAAACAATAATGAGTACTTTAATAACCTTTTGAGGTATATTTTACCTAAAAAAACTTTTGTCCAACTGAAAACATTGCTTTTAGGTGCATACATTGCTGTATTATTATTTAATTAAAGATATTTAGGACTTATTACCTATTTTCAGGTACATAGAAATAGAAATTAATCCCATTATGCTTCAAAGCTACATGGGAATAGACAAACAGCGAATTCAGAAATAGAAACGCCAATCTCTACAAGCAGGAAACTTAACCAGTAAAACGCTAAAAGAAAGTCAAAATTAGTTAGGAATGAACTAAAAGAGGGCCTAACATACAAATACGGCTAGTTTTAAAGGTCTAAAGTGAATACAAAATTTTTTGTGCTGTATTAAAATCTTTAAATGCATTTTCTGAGAAATTGTGTTTTTCGTTACTTTTGATTGCGATTACATTAATTTCTCAAAATGTATTTAGTATATTGAAATGAAATTTTTCCAAAATGTTTTATTCATCTTTATCTGTGTTCTGTAGCAAAATCTGACCTCTTTGTATTTATTGATTTTATTGACAGTATTTGAAAGAAAAGAGGATTTTTTTGTTTAAATTTTGAGCTTTTGCACCAAATTTTGAATATTTCAAAAGATTTTATAAGTACTGCAAATCTTTTGCTACAGAACATAGGTAAGTATGTTATTTATATACTGTGTAAAGATTAATGAAATATATTCATTAGAATTTATTATAGGAAATCTAGCGTAAATGAAAATTGTCACTATAATTTTACTAAATATTGCCTATATTTGAAAAATTAATGAAACGTTCTAAAAAATTCCACTTAAATTCATAGTTTTATATCCCATCTTATTAAAAAACATGTGTGTTTAATTAAAACTTTATGTATTTAAAAAAAAGGGCTCCGTATGTAGGCACATACCTTAAACTGGCTCAATAGACTCTGCGTTGAAAGAATAAATTAATAATTTGATGCATAAAAAGTATTTTCTTGTTTTCTCGCTATTTTGCATTTGCACTGCGAACTCATTGTGTCTAACATGTAAACTTGGTAATTTTGGCGTTTTTCTTTACATTATTATAATTTTATATGTAACACTTTGAAAAACACAGTATTTAAACTCAATTGAATTATTCATAAGATCTCCGTATATTCAACAAAGCATTCCTATGACGTCAAAGTTTTTTTGAAAATTCAGTACAACTAAGTGATTTTTAATTTAAATCTCACATGATACTAAGATTAAGGTTTCGAAATTTTGAATGTGGGACCGTCGAAAGTAGTCCTGAGAATTGATGAAAATTACTGCTAAAAACTTTTGCTTTATCATCTCCAATAATTGTTATTCGGAGTCTTGTCTTTACTTTGATTAATATTTGAATGATAATTCCAAAATTTATTCTAAAGTAGAGTAAAAGATAAAAAAAATATCATCTCCAATAATTGTTATTCGGCGTCATGTCTATACTTTGATTAATATTTGAATGATAATTCCAAAAATTATTCTAAAGTAGAGTAAAAGATAAAAAAAATTATCATCTCCAATAATTGTTATTCGGCGTCATGTCTATACTTTGATTAACATTTGAATGATAATTCCAAAAATTATTCTAAAGTAGAGTAAAAGAGAAAAAAATTATCATCTTCAATAATTGTTATTCGGCGTCATGTCTATACTTTGATTAACATTTGAATGATAATTCCAAAAATTATTCTAAAGTAGAGTAAAAGATGAAAAAATTATCATCTCCAATAATTGTTATTCGGCGTCATGTCTATACTTTGATTAATATTTGAATGATAATTTCAAAAATTATTTTAAAGTAGAGTAAAAGATCAAAAAATTGTACCTGAATGGCGAACAGAAAAAGAAAAAAAAAATGCTGTTCTTAATTTTAAAATTTTTATTAATTACGCTATATCAGGCTTGCGGCTGATATTACTTTTGTTTGCATTTCGAAACAATCTGATTAATTTTTTTAACCAAATGAATTCAATTCATGTTGAAAAGGATGTTATAAACCATTCTTTATGAATAAAGAATTCAAAATATATGGATTAAAAAGTACAGAAACTTATTTTACTTACTTTTCTACTTTAAATGACCTAGTATAGTTCCTGCAAAAATAATAATAATAATAAAAAAAACATACATTGAGCAAATCAAAAAAAAAAGATAATAATAATTTATAAACTTAAAAATTATTTTGAATTTCACTGAGATGTTTTAATGATGTGATATTTAGCTAAATCGCTAGAATAGGGTAAAATATTTATATATATTAATATAAAATTCGTAAAGTAAAATATCGTTAGAGTCTTTGTATATATATATATATAAATGATTTTTGTGAAATTATATGTTAAAATTGTAGCAATTTTTGTTAAATGTAACATGAAATGCTTGAAAGAAACGAATCTCTGCCGAAAAAAATTAGATTGAAGGGACGAGTTCATTTAATACTGAGGTAAACGGTGACATTTTGGCGGGATATCCGTTTACCATACCATTGCCAATAAATTAAAATAATAATGGTATTCACAACTAATCGTTGTAAACAAATTTAGCTACAACTTGCAAATTGTAGCCAAATGAACACCAAGCTAGGCGATCCTGGGTAGACAGGTATCTCGATAATTTGATGAGATATCGTCAAGTTGGCGCTGGTATTGCCGATTAATTTTTGTAGCCAACTTTGGCTAGAAATTGTCAATTCGGCGCCAAATGAACGAGAACTTGAACATATGGCGAAATTTGGGAACGGTCCCTCTATACCTCCAATTGGTATTTCAAATGAATAACTGTGAAAGATCCCTATATGTAACTGTAACCGTATTTGACCCTAATATGTAACTTTAACCGCATATGTCTTCAAGCAATTTTGAAAGTGGAAAGTACTACAGATTTATCCGTGGTCGAGGAAGTCTGTGTAAGATCGAGAAGATCATCAGTTCTCAGTTGCTAAATCAGAGTATTGAGATATACGTGAGAACTTCGCTCTTTTAGATCCACTTTGCTTTACGCTGTTTTTAATGTTCTTAGTAAATTGAAGTATTGAGATCTGTGATACTGAGGAAAACTGCACGAGTATTTCTGTGGAAAACATCCAGAACTGCAGAGTGTTTCCTTTTTGTAAAATAAAATGTATGAAACTATCATCGGTTCTGTGTGCGTTCAATCCATTACGAAACGCAGCAGTGTTCTTTTGCGTAAAATAAAAATTTCCCTTTATTACGAATAAAAAGTAGTGCTTAAAAACATTATTCATATTTTTTTACTGCTTTTTAATGAGCAAAATTACAGCAAATAAATAAAGAAATTATTATTTAAACGCCACAGCACAAGGATATAAAGACATGACGAGCTCCCTTTTTCGAGATAATAACATGTATTATTTATAATGGAAATGATAAAAATTTTAAAATATATATTGCATTGAACAGTAATTTCATATGAATCTCTATAATACATGGTTAGAAAAATAATATTTAAATGAACAAGCACAATAAAAGGAAGAATGTCTACCTTAAATCCTATAATAAGTAAAGGTTACTGTAAGTATAGTTTTAAAATTTACGCTGAACTGGAAAAACATTTATTTAGCTCAGTCAATACCTATTTAGAGTAGAAACGGGAGGAATGCAAATTTAATTTGACAAATTTAATTAAACTGGAATAAATTTAGAGAAACCTACAATAAGAATGTGACACTTTTAAAGTATGCACTACTTACATAATATCCGGAACCGTGAAATCCCTGCAAAAAAAAAAAAAAAAAAAAAAATCCTATATGAAGTCATGCATACGACATATTCAAAAACAGAAAATAAAATTTATTAATATAAAAACTTACAAAAAATTAAATTTATAAACATATATATTTATTCGTACTGTAATTTAATAACTATTTGCTTTCACATTCTATACATAAAGTGTAAATTTATTCCGTTTGTTAGTCTTTTGAAATAATGTGGATTTAATTAAATCCATCAATTTCATTAAAATTTAATTAAAATTTATTTAATTAAATTTAATTAAGTTTTAATAAGAATTTAATTAAATTTAAGAATAAATTAAACAGTTTATTTAAAATATATAAATTATCTGATTGTTACATATCAAACCAATAAGTAATTCCTTCAATTATCGTTAAAATGCTCATGGTATCTAAACTTAAAGGAATTGTTTATCACACATGCATGTAATTAAAGAAAAACAAATTTTAGATTATGTTTAGAAACTTCAATTTTTCTAATCAAAAATATGGAATCACAAACGGTTGCAAAAATAGGCTCAGAGCTATTATTTTCTGATAATATGATTTTTATAATCAAATTTATTTATGAATGATATTACTCCGGGAAGGATTCCCTTTCAATAAATCAGCGTATTTCATACCTAAAAACACTTATTTTATCAAGCGAACTATATCATAAATAGATATTATATTAATTGATTATGAGTAATATGAGTTCTTTGAAATGCATTACGTACTTTTCTTCCGGAAATCGGAAAGTGTGGTACCTAGAATTAGATTTGAAAGTAAAAGTAGAATTTTGTATAAAGAAGAAAAAGTACTGGAATTTAATTTTTTACATTTAATAAAACATTCATAAATATTACAACGACATTCATAAGCAATACATGTTATGAATATAGTTTTCATACTAACAATAATATGAGTATATTTGAAGGAATATTTTTTAACGTGTACGAGATTAAATTCAAATGAATCCTAATAATGCAACCAATACAGAGAGACGGAAAACAAAATGAAATATTGGTTTAAAAAAATTCCTAGAAATGGACAAAAAAAAATTTCTCCAAGAAAGGAAACTTCCTGAGAATGAAAAGAAAACATTTCTACAAAATATAACCGGTAAATCGTAAAATTAAAAAAATAATAATAATTAATTTGCTATATACCTCACTATCTCAGGCGGAAACGTTCCAGGAAATAAAATTCGAATGTCGATTAACAACATATTCATACAGAAGAAAGGAAAATTAAACTACAAAAATTTCTTTCTGTTTATTAAAAATAGAACGAGCGTACACTTTTACTCGTACTGCTGTCTGAGAGTTACGTTTCATTTAAATGTTTCCAACGAGAAAATAAACTGCTCATCAGAGATGTCATCATTAGACATACCTGGGTATTTAACAGGACACCTCCGATAGAAATGCTGCTAATATCATGAACATTTGGTTTGGTTTAGTATATTTCATTACGGCAAAGTATTCGAGGGCTATCTGCTTAAGGGGAGGAAAGCCTTCGTGTAGGATGTCTTAAGGAAGACTGGCAAATATACACGTTACACTTAGGGAAAACAACGAAATGGCCCATGCAACCAGCTAGCTCAGACCAGGCTACCAGTGTTCAGCGACTTTCCCGCTAGACCTCTGGTGAGCGTATACTACGTACAATTCATCGCATTTCATAATACTGTACTTTCAGCAATATTACAAAAGGAAAGAAACACTGAAAAGGAAATACAACCTGTTTACAAATATCAGATACATGTGCAATTGGTTCATGATATACGTTGAAGTGCTAGTTGATTTCGGTTCGTAGCTTGTAAAGCATTCCACTGTCAGTGATTGCTACAAAATACTGACACACAGTTTCTAAATTGTGCTAGCATTGCTCACAACTGAGATATGTAAAAACATTTCATAACATAGCTGCAGTGAAAATTTGACAGCATCAGATAAGGTGAACTAGGGAGGCATAGTAACAGAACTAATAATATACACAGACCATAATGTAGGATCCGATGATGCTACATTTCATTCTATAAGTGACGAAAATATTGATGCAAACGTAATTATTTTAAATCGTTGTATCCCTAAAATATGCCCTGAGTTACTGAATCATCTAGAAATACAGTATCGAAATAAACGGCACCCATACCAGCCATCTCATTAAAGGTAAACAGCTCACTCAGCTTCAACAATGACATCTCATAGAAAATCTTTAAAAGATTCCCATCCGAAATATGCAGTTTTCGAAGATGATTTATAGCCTCAAAACTTTACACTAAGATAGTAAATCTTTTGAAAATAAATCGCATGCTGCTTTGGCGCTTAATATGATATTTGATGTAAACGATTATCTTTACTCCTTGCATTCTGATGGAAATTTGCAATCCCGAAATATAAGCTTCCATCCCACCCATGAATTCAAGTTGAAAATGATGTAATAAGCCATTTTATGAGTAAAGAATTCAAAATTTATGGATTGAAAAGTACAGAATGTTATTTTACTTACTTTTCTGCTTTGAATGAACCAGTGTAGTTCCTGCAATAATAAAAAAACATCCATTGAGCGAAACCAGGAAACTGAATAATAGTAACTTATATAGTACTTAAAACGTATTTTGAATTCCACTGAGACGCTTTAATGTATGTGATATTTATCGGAATGGTTAGAATAAGAGAAATTGTTTTTAATTAAAAAAATTAATATAAAAATCGTAAAATATAGTATTTTTAGAATGTTTGTATATATGTAAATGAGTTTGGTAAAATTATATGTCAAAATTGTAGCATTTTTTGTGTACTGTAACATGTAATGTTTCAAGGAGCGAAGTTCTGTCGAAAAAATAGGATCTGGAAAGTTTTTTGAGAAATCGCCCAATTGTTATTTTTGGCGAGATATTGCCAAAGAGATTTTGCGAGATTGATTGATTGCAAATTGAATTTGCGAGATGATTGCCAGGCGAGATATCGCCAAATTGTTATTCTTGCCGAGATATCGCCAAATTGTTATTGTTTGCGGTTTTGGCAACTAACGTTTTTAACCACATTTGGCTAGAAAAAGCCTTCCAAATAAACACTAAGGTTGGCGATCAAGTGGCGAAATTTGGATGTGATCGTTCTATACCTGCAATTCGTATTGCAACTAAATAACTGTAATAGTTCCCTATTTTGCGAGACTGATTGATTGCTGGCGAGATATCACCAAATTGAATTTGCGAGATGATTGCCATCGGCAAATGTTGGCGAGATATCGCCAAATTGTTACTGTTAGTTGTTTTGGCGACTACTTTTTGCAGCCAAATCTGGCTAGAAACAACCAGATCGTCGCCAAATGAATACCCAGTTTGGCGACCAAGTGAAGATATTTACGTGCGGTCCCTCTATACCTGCAATTCGTATTGCAACCGAATAACTGCAATAGGTATCTAACTAACTTCATCCGAAACTAGTACGTAACTTTAACCGTATATGACTTCAAGCAATACCGATATATGGAAAGTACTACAGATTTCTTCGCGTATCAGGTCTTAGTTGTTAAATCAGAGCTGAATTCAGAGTATTGAGATATCCGTAAGAGCTTGTCCGTTTAGATACGTTTTGCATTGCGTTGTGTTTAATGTTCTTAGCAGTTTGAAGTGCTGTGCTGTGCTGTGTGATACTGAGAAAAACTGTAATAGTATTTCTTTGGAACGTTCTAAAACTGCAGAGTGTTTCTTTTTTGTAAAACAAATTTCATAAAGCTCTCATTGGCGCTGTGTACGTTCAATCCATTACGAACTGCAACAGTATTTTTTTGCGTGAAATAAATATTTAACTTTTTTTATGAATAAAACGTATTGCTTAGAAACATGTTCCATATTTCATACTGATTTTGAATCGGTAAAATTACTAAAATTAAATAAAGAAAATTTATTACTTAACACCCCAGTACGAGGAAAGAGAGTCTTTCCGATCTTCTTTTACGTTAATAGTCTTCATTATGAACAATGGAAACGGTAAACATGTTCAAAGTGACATGGATTAAAATACATATTACATCGCACAGTAGTTTTTTTTTATGAATCTGTATAAAACCAGCCAAGAAAAATAATATTTAAATGAACAAGCTCAAAAAAACGAATTATGTCTACCTTAAATACTTTTAATAATCATAGATTACTTTAAAAATAATTTTAATATTCAGGCTGAACAGGAAAAAATTCCTTCAGCTCAGGTAATATGTATTTGAATAGAAATGAGAGTAAAGTAAAGAATATCTGGAAACATAAATTTAATAAAACTACAAAAAGAAATCTTTGAAGTATGCACAACTTACATCACATCTGGAACCGTAAAATCCCTGAAAAAAAAAAAAGGCCATGAACACAGCATATTAAAAAAATACAATTTAATTATAAACAAACCTACAAAAAATTAAATTTATAAACATATATTTATTCGAATTGTACTTTAATAACTATATCTGCTTTCTCGTTCTATAGGTAACATGTAAATTTATTTCGATTATTATTCTTTAAAAATAATGTGAATTCAATAAATCGGCAAAATAGAAATTCTGTTCAATAAATTCTAATTTATAGTGTTTAAGAATAATATAAAGAGTTTATTTAAAATACGTAGCTTATCTCATTATTATGTATGAAACCATTAAATAATTCCTTAAATTGTTGCTAAAACGTATAATATATCTAAAGGAAAAGAAAAGGATTTTTTATCACACAGGGATCTAATTAAAGAAAAATAAATTTCATTCTAAATTCAGCTTAATTAGTTGTTTTATTTCAAAGTTTGCTATGTGAAAATAAAATGCTCATCCGATTTGTCATCTGTAGACATACCTGGTTTAAAAGAAACCTTGAAATGCTCCTACTATCAAGAACATTTAGTTTTTTATTAATTTTTTTAATTGAAAATTTTAAATGCTTGTGCACCACATAGTATTACACAAGGCTTACAGAGGTAAGTAAAAAAAAAAAAAAAAAAACAAATGCATCAACACAACACAAAATAAAATAAACTTACAAATTCACAGATGATACGTAAGAGATAAATTTACGGAAGAAAGAGATAGCCATTTTATGTTGGACAAATACGTGAAGAGGGGGAAGAAATGTAATATTCCCAGAGTTTAATCTACAAATGAGTTCCTTTCGTCCTTCCTTGAGCTTTGAACAATAGAACAACAAATGTTCGACATTTTGCACTCCCCCGAAACTGCATGAACACAAGTATGTACTAGATAATCTAAATCTCTTCAGATATGAATTGAATTTACCATGTCCAGTTAGAAATTGAGTAACTTCAAAATTGCAGAATAAAGGTGTTGATACGAGTATTATCTTTTCTCATGTACGTGGCCACCCTGGCAATCTAGGAAATGAAAGGGCTGATTGGTTGGCAAAACAAGCTACACATCTTCAAGTAATTATTCCAATGATACTTCCCAAGTCATTTTACAAGAACAAAAGTAGGGATGATACAATATTCGAGTGGAATGAACTATACAGGAATTTTACTACTGCCTCTTTGACTAAACTTTATTTTCCTTCCATACCTCACAGACTGAATAATAAACACTTTTTCTGCAATTTTGAAGTTACTCAATCTTTAACTGGACATGGTAAATTCAATTCATATCTGAAGAGAATGTTCGGCTTAGTATATTTGATTATGGCAAAGCATTCGGAGCCTATCTGCCTAACGGGAGGCATGCCTTCGTGGAGGAAGTTTTAAGATTACGCTCACAAATTAAACTGAAATGAAAATGCACCATGTTTACAAATAACATATACGTTTGCAATCGGCCTCATGATATACCTTGAAGTGACAGTTAAATATAGATCCGTAATTTGTCTAGGATTCATTTTCAGTAATTGTTACAAAATACTGACATGCGGTTTCTCTAATGTGATAGTGCGAGATATGTAAACAGCTTTCATTATCTAACTCCAGTGAAAGATCCACAGCATTAGAAAAAGAGAACAAGGGAGGCACTGTAACAGATTCAACAATATACACACACCATCATGAAGGATCTAATGATGGTAAAGTTCATTGTGTAAGTATCGATAATACTGATAGATATGTAATCATTTTCAATCGTAGTATCCCTAAAATAGGGCCTGAGTTACAGAATCATATAGAGATACGGAATCAAAATAACAGGTACCCCTACCTTTCATTTCACTACAGGAAAACAACATCTATGAGATCTCGTAGAAAATAATTTAAAGATTCCCATCGAAACGTGTAATCGTCAAAACGTATTTATTACCTAAAACTCTTATACCATGGCAATAAATATTTGCAAAAACATTGCATGAGTCTTTGGCGCTGAATATCATATTTGATGCAAATACTTGGCTTTCCAATCCGTCTTGCATTCTAACCGAAAATTATAACCCATAAATATAATCTTCCATCGCAATCATAAATTCAATTTGAAAATGATGTCAAAAGCCTTTTGTTAGGAATAATGAATTCAAAATGCATGGATTAAAAAGTGTAGAATCCTATTTACTCACTTTTCTACTTTAAATAAACCAGTATAATTCCTGAAATAATAAAAAAAACATAGTGAGCAAATTCAAAAGCAGGATAATAATAACTTAAGAAATGAACTAATGAACAGTACTTACATTATATCTGGAACCGTGACATCCCTGAATAAAAAAGAAATCCATGTACAAGTCATATTAAGAAACAGAAAACAAAATTAATTTATATAAAAAAACCTGCAGAAAAATTAAATTTATAAGCCTATATTTATTTGTACTGTAACTGAATAACTATACCTGTTTCTAATACGTCTTGCATTCTAACCGAAAATTGCAATCTTTAAATATAATCTTCCATCCCAACCATAAATTCAATTTGAAAATGATGTCATAAGACATTTGTTAGGAACAAAGAATTTAAAATGTATGGATTAAAAAAGTACAGAATCTGATTGTACTTACTTTCCTAATTTAAAGGTACCAGTATAATTCCTGAAATAATTTTAAAAAAATACATAATAAGCAGATTCAAAAGCAGGATAATAATAACTTAAGAACTTAACTAATGAACACTACTTACATTAAATCTGGAACCGTGACATCCCTGAATAAAAAAGAAATCCGTGTACAAGGCATATTCAGAAACAGAAAATAAAATTAATTTATATAAAAAAACCTGCAGAAAAATTAAATTTATAAGCCTATATTTATTTGTACTGTAACTGAATAACTATACCTGGTTCTAATACGTCTTGCATTCTAAATGAAAATTGCAATCTTTAAATATAATCTTCCATCCCAACCATAAATTCAATTTGAAAATGATGTCATAAGACTTTTGTTAGGAACAAAGAATTTAAAATGTATATATTAAAAAAGTACAGAATCTTATTGTACTTACTTTCCTACATTAAATGAACCAGTATAATTCCTGCAATAATAAAAAAAAACATAGTGAGCAAATTCAAAAGCAGGATAATAATAACTTAAGAAATGAACTAATGAACAGTACTTACATTATATCTGGAACCGTGACATCCCTGAATAAAAAAGAAATCCGTGTACAAGTCATATTAAGAAACAGAAAACAAAATTAATTTATATAAAAAAACCTGCAGAAAAATTAAATTTATAAGCCTATATTTATTTGTACTGTAACTGAATAACTATACCTGTTTCTAATACGTCTTGCATTCTAACCAAAAATTGCAATCTTTAAATATAATCTTCCATCCCAACCATAAATTCAATTTGAAAATGATGTCATAAGACATTTGTTAGGAACAAAGAATTTAAAATGTATGGATTAAAAAAGTACAGAATCTTATTGTACTTTCTTTCCTAATTTAAAGGTACCAGTATAATTCCTGAAATAATTTTAAAAAAATACATAATGAGCAGATTCAAAAGCAGGATAATAATAACTTAAGAACTTAACTAATGAACACTACTTACATTAAATCTGGAACCGTGACATCCCTGAATAAAAAAGAAATCCGTGTAAAAGGCATATTCAGAAACAGAAAATAAAATTAATTTATACAAAAACATACAGCAAAATTAAATTTATAAGCCTATATTTATTTGTACTGTAACTGAATAACTACACCTGTTTCTAATACGTCTTGCATTCTAACCGAAAATTGCAATCTTTAAATATAATCTTCCATCCCAACCATAAATTCAATTTGAAAATGATGTCATAAGACTTTTGTTAGGAACAAAGAATTTAAAATATATATATTAAAAAAGTACAGAATCTTATTGTACTTACTTTCCTACATTAAATGAACCAGTATAATTCCTGCAATAATAAAAAAAAACATAGTGAGCAAATTCAAAAGCAGGATAATAATAACTTAAGAACTTAACTAATGAACACTACTTACATTATATCTGGAACCGTAACATCCCTGAATAAAAAAGAAATCCGTGTACAAGGCATATTCAGAAACAAAAAAATAAAATTAATTTATACAAAAACCTACAGCAAAATTAAATTTATAAGCCTATATTTATTTGTACTGTAACTGAATAACTATACCTGTTTCTAATACGTCTTGCATTCTAACCGAAAATTGCAATCTTTAAATATAATCTTCCATACCAACCATGAATTCAATTTGAAAATGATGTCATAAGCCTTTTGTTAGGAACAAAGAATTTAAAATGTATGGATTAAAAAAGTACAGAATCTTATTGTACTTTCTTTCCTAATTTAAAGGTACCAGTATAATTCCTGAAATAATTTTAAAAAAATACATAATGAGCAGATTCAAAAGCAGGATAATAACAACTTAAGAACTTAACTAATGAACAGTACTTACATTATATCTGGAACCGTGACATCCCTGAATAAAAAACAAATCCATGTAAAAGGCATATTCAGAAAGAGAAAATAAAATTAATTTATATAAAAACCTACAGAAAAATTAAATTTATAAGCATATATTTATTTGTACTGTAACTGAATAACTATATCAGCTTTTACCATCTTTACAAACAATGTTAATTTAATCCCATTGTTATTCCTTTAAAATAATGTGGATTAATTTAAATCGACAAAAGAGAAATTATTTTCGATAAATTTTAATTTAAAGTAATTACTTGAATAAAAATAATATAAACAGTATACTTAAAATAAATAATTTCTCTCTTTGTTATATATAAAACCACTAAGTAATTCCTTCAACTAGTGTTAAATAATCACTATATCTAAAGAAAAAAACGGAATTTTTTTATCACACATGCATGTAATTAAAGAAAAATTAATTTTATTCTAACTTGAGCTGATATTTACAATCTTCAGTCATGATATCAATTTATTTATATGAAAAATGTGAAGTCACAAAAGGTTGCAAAAATAGGCTCATAACTATTATTTTCTAGTAATATTATTTTTATAGTCAAATTAGTCTTAATGAATGATATTAAGCTGGGGAGGTTTCCGTAAAAATAAATCAGCGTGTTTCATACATGAAATGCTTATTTTACGAAGCGAAATATACCATATACGGATATTATATTGATATTATATTAACTAATTATGATTAACATGAGTTCCTTAGAAATGCATTACGTAATTTGCTTCTGGAAATGGGAAAGTATCATATCTGGAATAAAGAACTGAAAATAAATGTTGGATTTTGTATAAAGAAGAAATATAACGGAATTAATTTTTTTTACATAAAATGTAATATTTATAAATAATACAACGACATGCATAAGTAATACATGTTATGAATATGTTTTTTATTTAAACCATAATGTGAGTATATATAAAGGAATATTTTTGTAACGATCACGGCATTAAATGTTAATGAATTCTAAATGAATATTTATCATAAATGACATGTACATGAATTTAGCAGTAGCTTTATTAGGTTGCATAACTTAATCTTTTATGATGAAATACATTACAGAGAGATGGAAAATAAAATGAAATTGTTGCTTCGAGAATTTTAGTTTTATTCATGTTTTGTTTTAAGTTATCAATAATTAAATATTTTTATTTATCTTTATTTTATGTTTGAAATTGTAAAAAGAGTGTTCGTAAATTGGTAAATATTAGCATATTTGTGTTTGAACGGTAGGTTTTTGTAAGAAAGTTGAACTTTCTTTGAACGGAAATGATATCTGGTTTATGCTTTTACTAACAGTAGAACTGAGGGAAGTATAGTGCGTTTTCGAATTTCTTCTTTGGCTGGTTCTTTCACTAGTGGGCAGTAAAGGATGTTGCAAATTTTGGCTTTTTCTCGTCCACTTGTTTTCTCGCTTTGTGTATGTTGGAACTGTTAATTAGATCAGTTTCTTTCGGGCAGTTGATTTTCTGTGAAGTTTCGGCAATTTGATTCTTATCGTTAGGTTTTTCTGCTCTTAGCTGGTGGGTCGAGTTGTTTTTCTCACGTCAGCTACAGCTGGTACGGAGTTTCTCTGTAAATTATCTTGTTTTTGATTCGCTTGAAAGGGTTGAAATTTGTGAACTAAGAATATGTGAAAGTTTAGGGTTGGTGAAGTTCAATTTTGTGCGACGTTTTTGTGTCTATGACCATATGGGGGCGGAGAGACCGAGTTTACTTCGGAGTTTGAGTCTGATTTTAGAGACAGATTTGAGCAGCAAAGATGTAAAGAGTGAAAGAAAGGAATTGTGGCAGGGCTTGATCCCCTTGCGGGGCATGGGGCCGCGGTTTGGAGCAGAGTTTCTCTCGACTTTTAGCTGATACGATTTTGCGTTGGCATAAGAAGTAGAGCTCCGCACAAAATATAGCTTCGGCGTTTCTGAGTGTTAATTTTCGGAGAATTGTAAATGGAAATTCTCAAGACGATCATGAAGTGATCTTGCTAGAAGCTGGTTTGCGCTCCTTTACCTGCTGATTGAATTGGACCCTAAAGTTCCTTCCAAATTGGACAATTTTCTGCCACCTAATGGACATATTTAAAGCGATTCCTGGTGGTTTTAAGAATTATTTGACTTAAATATCCACCTATGATTCCTAATAATAATAGACACTACAGACATTGTTCTTGCTAGAAAACTGGTGTACGCTCTGTTGCCTGTTTATTGAATTGGACTAAAGATACTACTAAATTAGACAATTGTCTTCCACCTAATGGACATATTTAAAACGGTTATCAGGTTCAATGTTCCGTCTTACTTTCTTCGGGAACATGAAAGGACCTGACTCGGAACAGAGAGCTTACTAAAGCTATGTTCAATAACTGTGGGAAGTAGACAGGATACACAAGAAGAGTATACAAAACCCTTTATTTTTCTCTATTTACAATAACTTCCGTACTTCGGAATACAAAGACCCACTACTTGTGGTCTAAACGTAAAAATATAAAAATAAAACTAAACTCTAATTTGACTTTGAAATAATAAACGTGGAAGATTGGCCTTATATTAACATGAAGCCGTATGTAGTACAGAGAACTGTGAACACTACAATACGTTTAAAGTTATCAAGAGGATTAAACCTCTGGCCTGGAAGGCAACCAGCAACTGAGTAAAACTTCTAAGGTAAGCGGCCTGCTTCGACTAACTGCTTCCTCTCTTTCGCTTGGCAAAAAGCCACAGCGACTTTTTGTTGTTTGACTTCTGAATTAGTAAAAAGCCACAACTTAAGTACTTGGCGTTCGCCAGACAAACTTTGCATAAATACGTTAACGTTTATAATTCTGGCCGGAAGTAGAAAATAAGAAGTGATAGTAAAGATTTAAAATAAAATAAACGTTAGTAAAACTTAAGATCCTTACACGGTTCCTGGTGGTTTGAAACAATTTTTGGCTTAGTATCCACCTGTGATTCCTAATAACAATGGACGCTTCCGAAGGAGTTTTGACAGGAAAAAAAAACTGTCTTAGTTCATTTGTCAGTGGATTGGACATTAAGATTCCTGCAATCCGGAAAAAATGTCTCCCATCTGTCAGTGATGTTTTTAAAGACCATTTTCTCTCTTTTCTCAGTTTTCAAAATACCATGGTACTCTAGTGAATAATAATTTATCCACATATATGAATTGTTATTACTTACATAAATTACATGTTGCTGATTAATAATATTAAGAAGTGATTTAAAATGTTAAGTGAATGACCAGTTATTAGGAGGATTAAAATATACTTTTTTACACTTATTTAATTTGTGAGTTAGAAAAATGTGAACTTTTAATTTATGAGAGTTGTAATTTTGTATGACATATATGTTATTTTACCCTGTAATAATAATGTGGTAGGATACTGATCAATTTATCCAATATCTATTATTATTATTATATTCAAGAATTAACAACCGTGTTTTATAATTTTAATTGCATTTGTTTATTTTGTGTGCAATTTACTTTGGTGTGCCAGGTCGCTCCATTTGTTTAAGGCTGTAGGCTTTTTAAGAAACATAGGGAATTTAGTTAACATGGGATATTATTAACTTCTTTGATTAGGGTTTCACAACGCGCCCTTAAATTTAGTTGTAATTGAATGTGATAGCTTCGGTTTAATGGCAAATGATATTTAGGCGCCAGGTTTGTAATTAAACTTATGACCGAGATACCTTTTTTTTAATTGGTGGATGTTTATGAGTATTTCCTCTCTGGTGTTTCTGAGGTTTTGATTTAATGAAAATGAACTTATTGCTCCTGAGTTAATTATTGAAATGATATTAATATGTAGTTTAAGTGAATTTAAGAGATTTTTGTATTTGAGAGATAATATTATGCTTTATCCAAGCACCAGTGTATATTTATTCCTCTTATGTTTCCCAGGTTAAGATTTATAGTGTGTGAATTTGCTTTGATTATCTTAATTGACACTAAGAACTGTATGATTACATGTATCTGAGTTAGAGCAACTGAACATTTTCTCCAATTGCACGGCTAAGGATAAAGTTTTCAGTTCAGTTTTAGAGTATTATTATTCTTAATTTTTGATTTAGTGTTTGTCCGGCACCAGACGCAGTAAAAGTTAGTTTTGAAAGTTTAAAACCCCCAAATTTTTCAGATGCGCAACAATGGTGCCGTGACCAGGAACTAGAAACCTCCACTAGAAATGCTCCTAATACCATGAACATTTGGTTTGGTTTAGTGTATTTGATTATGGCAAAGCATTCGAGGCCTATCTGCCTAAGGGGAGGGATGCCTTCGTGTAAGACGTTTTAAGTAAAACTGGCTCCTCTACACGTTACACATGGGGAAAACCACGAGCTACCAGACTTTAGAGATTTTACCACTCTGCCGTTTTGAACTGTATTTTCGCATTTCATAACACTGTATTTTCAGCAACATTACAGAGCCCACCAGCGGCCGAGCGGTAAAGTCGCCGAACACTGGTAGTTCGGTCCGAGGTTCGAATCCCGCGAACGGGCTGGCTGCATGGGCGTTTTCGTGGTTTTCCCCATGTGTAGCGTGTATACGAGCCAGTTTCCCTTGGAAAGTCCTCCACGAAAGGCATCCCTCCCCTTAGGCAGATAGCCCTAGTGCGCTTTGCCGTAATTAAATACACACACACACACACACACACACACACACACTCAGCAACATTACACTCACGAAAGAAAAACTGAAAAGGAAATTCACTCTGATTAATAATATCATATACATTTGCAATCGCTCTCATGATATACACTCAAGAGCCAAAACATTATGACCACCTGTCCATAACGAGTTGGGCCACCTTTGGCGCGCAACACAGCTTCAACCCGCCTTGGCATGGATGCCACAAGTCCTTGATAGATGGCCGGAGACAGATTGTACCAGATGCTGTCTCCGGCCATCTATCAAGGACTTGTGGCATCCATGTAGCAACGGTCACGCAAGTCCGAGATATTGCGAATTGGTGGTCTTTGACCTCTAAGCTGCCGTCCCATGACATCTCAAATGTGTTCTATCGGATTGAGATTCGGTGAGTTAGGCGGCCAGGACATTAACTCGAAATCAGCATCATGTTCCTGGAACCACTCCAACACAATTGTAGCCTGGTGAAACGGGGCGTTGTCCTGTTGGAACATTCCATTTCCATCTGGAAAAACAGAAGCCATGTAAGGATGCAACTGGTCAGCAGTGATGTTCAGATACCCTGTAGCATTCATGGTCTGCTCTACCACAACCACGGGTCCCAAAGACGCCCAAGAGAATGTCCCCCAGAGAATACCGCCCAAGAGAATACCGCCACCACCGGCCTGTGTACGACCTACTGTGCGTTGAGGGAGCAACTGTTCGCCTGGAAGAAGGCGTATCCTGACACGACCATTGGCGTGATGAATGACAAACCGTGATTCATCTGACCAGGCAACTTTCTCCTACTCATCCATGGACCAGTCGCGATGTTCCCGAGCCCAGCGCAGTCACAGTTGGCGATGACGCTTGGTCAGCAAAGGCACACGAGTGGGAAGTTTGCTGCTTAGCCCCATATTCAACAGTTTCAGCTGAACAGTGTGCTCCGATACTTTCTACTTGGCCCTGCATTGTATTCGGCTGTCAGCTGAGTCACCGTCTGGCTCTGGTTTTGCTTCACCATGCGAAAAAGTCTCTGACGACCTTTTTCTTTGATAGCGTGTGGACGTCCAAAACCATGTCGTCTACTGCTTGTTTCACCGTCATTCATCCACTTTTCATACTTACTAACAACTATAGATCGCGAACAACCCACGAGTCGTGCAGTTTCGGAAATACTTGTTCCGAGCCTTCGAGCCATTACAATCTGCCCTCTATAAAAGTCGGTTAGATCCGCAGTCTTTCCCATCACACACAGAAGTGAAACAATGATTCTTCAGACTCTCCAGCAGCAATTAAATACCACTTCCACCTGATCACGTGCCTTCTAAGTCATCCATGCGCGTTCATCGCAAAATGTAGGGCTGGTCATAATGTTTTGGGTCTTGAGTGTACGTTGAAGCGATAGTTAATTTTCATCCGTAAATTTTCCAGGATTCCTTTTCAGTGATTGTTACAAAATACTGATATGTGGATTTTCAAATGTGATAGTACGAAATATGTAAACAGCGTTCAATATCTCACTCCAGTGAAAGTTCCACAGCATTAGAAAAAGAGAACAAGGGAGGTATTGTAACAGAACTAACAATATACACACATCATCATGAAGGATCTAATGATGCTAAAGTTCATTATATAAGTATCGATAATACTGATGGATATGTCATCATTTTCAATCGTAAATTCGCTAAAATAGGGCTTGAGTTACAGAATCATATAGAAATAGGGAATCAAAATAACAGGTACCCCTACCTTTCATCTCACTGCAAGAAAACAACATCTATCAGATCTCGTAGAAAATAATTTAAAGATTCCCGTCGAAACGTGTAGTCGTCGAAACGTATTTATTACCTAAAAATGTTACAATAATGCAATAAATCTTTGCAAAAAATTTGCATGCTGCTTTAGCGCTGAATATCATATTTCATGAAAGCACTTGGCTTTCGAATACTTCTTGCAATCTGACCGAATTTGTAATTTCTAAGTATAATCTTCCATTCAATCCATGAATTCAACTTGAAAATGATGGCATAAGCCTTTTGGTAGGAATAAAGAATTCAAAATGCATGGATTAAAAAGTGTAGAATCCTATTGTACTCACTTTTCTACTTTAAATGAACCAGTATAATTCCTGCAATAATAATAAAAAAAACATAGTGAGCAAATTCAAAAGCTGAATAATAATAACTTAAGAATTTAACTAATGAACAGTACTTACATTATATCTGGAACCGTGACATCCCTAAATGAAAAAGAAATCCATGTACAAGCCATATTCAGAAACAGAAAATAAAATCTATTAATATAAAAACTTACAAAAAATTAAATTTAAATGCATACATTTATTCGTACTATATCTGCTTTCACGTTCTGTACAAAAAATGTAAATTTAATCCGATTGTTATTTCTTCAAAATAATGTGAATTAATTTAAATCGACAAAAGAGGAATTATTTTCGATAAATTCTAATTTAAAGTAATTACTTTAATAAAAATAATATAAACAATTTATTTAAAATACATAGCTTCTCTCATTGTTATATATGAAACCACTAAGTAATTCCTTCAACTAGTGTTAAATAATCACTGTATCTAAAGAAAAAAATGGAATTTTTAATCACACATGCATGTAATTAAAGAAAAATAAATCGTATTCTAACTTGAGCTTATATTTAGAATCTTCTGTCATAATGTCAATTTTTTATATGAAAATTGTGAAGTCTCAAAAGGTTGCAAAAATAGGCTCAGAACTATTATTTTCTAGTAATATGATTTTTATAGTGAAATTAGTTTTAATGAAGGATATGAAACTGGGAAGGTTTCCGTAAAAATAAATCAGTGTGTTTCATACATAAAATGCTTATTTTACCCAGCGAAATATACCATATACGGATATTATATTGACTGATTATGACTAACAACTGTTCCTTAGAAATGCATTACGTACTTATCTGGAATAAAGAACTGAAAGTAAATATTGAATTTTGTATAAAGTAGAAGTGTAATGTAATTAAATTTGTTTTTTACATAAAATAAAACCATCAAAATAATGCGTCATTCATAAGCAATACGTGTTATGAATATAGTTTTCATTTAGGCCATCATGAAAGTTAGTGTATTTGGAGGAATATTTTTTGTAACGATCACGGCTTATAAACGAATATTTTTGTAACGATTAAATTTAAATCAATCTTAAATATTTATTTATCATAAATGACATATACATAAGTTTCGCAACAGCTTTATTAGGTTGCCCAACTCAATATTCCATGATGAAAACAATACTGAGAGATTGTAAAAATAAAACAATTTTCTAAAACTTATTTACGACATATCTCACTGACTCATGGGGAAAACTATGAACGTTCCTCCAAATAAAACTAAAATATAGATTAACAACACATTTAGACGGAAGAAAGAAAATTTAAAGTACATCAATTTGTTTCTATTTTTTTAAATAAAGCGAACGCCTCCCAGACAGCACCATGAACCTTTAACTCATGGGGCTGTCTGGGAGTTATGTTTTATTTGAATGTTTTTCTAAAGCGGATTTAAAATTCTCATCAGGGTTGTCATCTGTAAACATACCTGGGTGTTTAACTGGAAACCTCAGCTAGAAATGGAACTGGAAACCTAGCTACTGCCATAAAATTTGGTAAATGACATGTACATGAATTTCGCAGCAGTTTTATTATGTTGAACAATTCAATATTCCATGATTATATACAATAGAGAGAGATGGAAAACAATATGAAATACTGGTTTAAAAGAAAATTCGTAGGAATGAAATGAAAACATTTCTACAAGAAATAAAATCTCATAGTAATAGGAACAAAACGATTCTACAATATATAATTTGTAAATCAAAATAAAATGCTCATCAGATTTGTCATCTGTAGACATGGTTTGGTGCGTAACAGGAAACCTTCATTAGAAATGCTCGCACAAATATGAACGTTTGGTTTGGTTTGGTTTAGTACATTTGATTATGGCAAAGCATTCGAGGGCTAATTTAAAAGTCAAACAATAAAAATCAATGTTATGTTTTTCTCTGTGAAAATTTGAAAACAAAACGCTGGTTTTTGTTGTTTGACATTTAACTTAAGTTATGACTCAGTTAAGTTACGACTTCAGTTAGAAGTGACTTACTTATGCTCTTATGTTAGAAGTGACTTACTTTTTACTTATGACTTGTTCGGCATGTTATTGTATCTTAGTTGGAGGGCTATCTGCCTAAGGCGAATGATACCTTCGTGGAGGACGTTTCAATAAACCTGGCTCGTATACACGTTAATCATGGGGGGAAAAACACGGAAACGCACAAGCAATCATCTAGCTTGGACAGGCTACCTGTGTTCAGCATCTTTACCGCTCGGCAGCTGTTGAGCTTACACTTTGAACAATCCATCGGATTTCATAGCATAGTCCTTTCGGCAGTATTGCACGTACAAATAAAAACTGAAATGGAAATACACTATTAACATATGTTTTATACGTGTGCAGTTGGTCTCCTGATATACGTTGAAGTGATAGTTAATACCGGTTCGTAATTTGTCGAGCATTCCACTATCAGTGTATACGAGCCACTACAAAATACTGACACACAGTTTCTTAAATGTATTAGCATTGCTAACAAGTGAGATATATAAACACATTTCCTAACCTAGATGCAGGGCAAATTTCACAGCATTAGATAAGGTGAACAAGGAAGACATTTCAACAGAACTAACAATACACCTACACCATCATGTAGGACCCAAAGATGCGAAAGTTTATCATAAAAATATCGATAATATTGATGGAAATGCAATCGTTTCAAATCCTTTTATCCCTAAAATCAGCCCTGAGTTACGGAATCATCTAGAGATGGGGTATCAAAATAAGATCCAAACTGGCCCATACCAGTATCTCACTAAATGAAAACAGCTCACTCACCTTCAACTATGACATCTCATAGAAAACTTTTAAAAGATCCCCACGTGTAGTCGTCAAAAATGATTTATTCCCTCTAAATCTTACACCATGACAGTAAAACTTTGAAAATAAATTGCATACTGCTTTGGCGATGAATATCGTGTTTGATGCAAAAACTTAAATTTCCAAAACTTCTTGTATTTTGAAGGACAATTGTAATCCCTTAATATAATCTTCCATTTCATCCATGTATTCAAGTTGAAAGTGATGTAACCCTTTTCTATGAATAAAGAATTCGAAATATATGGATTAAAAAGTACAGAATCTTATTTTACTTACTTTTCTACTTTAAACGAGCCAGTATAGTTCCTGCAATATTTAAAAAATACAATGAGCAAATTAAAAAACGGGATAATAATAGCTTATGAAATTTATTTTTGAATACTACTTACATCATATCTGGAACCGTGAAATCCCTGAAAAAAAAAAAAAAAAAAAAAAAAAAAAAAAAAAAAAAAGAAAGCCATGGCATATTCGAAAACGGAAAATAAAAATTATTAATATAAAAACTTACAAAACGTTAAATTTATAATCATATGTTTATTCGTACTGTAATTTAACAACTATATCTGCTTTCACGTTCTCTACATAAAACGTAATTTTTTCCTATTTTTATTCTTTAAAAATAATATGCATTTAATAAATTGACAAAATAGAATTTATGTTTAGTAAATTCTAATTTGCAGTGTGTAAGAAAAATATAAATATTTTTATTTAAAATACATATGTTATCTGAGTGTTATAAAAGAAACCATTAAATAATTCCTTCAATTGTTGTTAAAATGTTAATTATATCTAGAGGAAAAAACGAAATGTTTTATCTTACATGCATATAATTAACAAAAAATACATTTTATTCTAATTTCAGCTTATATTTCAGCTATAATATCAAATTTTCTATATCACTATTTTTTCTGTTATCCGGTTCATAATTTGCCCAGCATTCCTCTGCTAGTGATTGTTACAAAATATTGACACGCAGTTTCTCAAATGTGACAGTATTGTTCACAACTGAGCTATGTAAACACATTTCCTAACCTAACTTCAGTGAAAGATCCACAGCATTAGATAAGGTGAACAATATACACACAGCACGACATGATGTAGGATACAGTGATGTGAAAGTTCGTGATATAAATTTCGATAATACTGATTGAAATGTAATTATTTTAAGTCTTTGTAGCCCTACATTCAGCCCTGAATTACAGAATTACCTAGATATACGGTATCAAAATATCACGTACCCATAACCAGTCATCTCACTAAAGGAAAACAGCTCACTTAGCTTCAAATATGGCATCTCATACAAAATCTTTAAAAGATTCCCATCTAAATGCTGTATTTGTCGAAAATGATTTAATGCCTAAACATCTTACGCCATGACAATAAATCCTTTGAAAATAAATTTCATGCTGCTTTGGCGCTAAATATCATATTTGATGCAAACCTTGGCTTTCCAATACTTCTTACATTCCCTAAATATAATGTTGCAATCCCTAAATATAATGTTCCATCCCATCTATGAATTCAAATTGAAAATGATGTTGTAAGAAGTTTTTCTAAATAAAGAACTCATAATGAATTCAAAATTTACGTATTAAGAAGTAGACAATCTTGATTTATCTTACTTTTCTACTTTAAATGGGCCAGTATAATTCCTGCAATAATAAAAAAAAATACAGTGAACAAATTCAAAAACAGGATAATAATAACTTATGAACTTATGAATACTACTTACATCACATCTGGAACCGTGAAATCCCTGCAAAAAAAAAAAAAAAAAAAAAAAAAAGCCATGAACACGGCATATTCTAAAAAGCATATTTAATTTCATGAAAGTATTTAATTTTGATTCAAATTTAAATGTTAAATATATTTTAAACAAAATTTAAGTAATTTCATTTAAGATTTAGAATGCTCTTTGATAATGTTGTATCCCCCTATCTCAAAAGTATGGTATCTAAAATATGTTGGGAAATAATTTCTGTGGCAGGTGGTTCATAGAAATAAATTAATTAGTCCAATAATTAAGACACAATAACACGCCGAATAAGTACTAATTCAGAAGCCAAACAACAAAATTCCTTTCCGCCCTATTGTATCAAATTTAGGTACTGCCTGGTATCCCTTAGCTAAATATTTAGTTTCTAGATTTTCAACTCTATTAGACAGTAACATTTACACCATAAAAAATTCAATAGAGTTTGTAAAAAAGGTTAAAAACATTTCTCCTAGAAATTTACTCATGGTTTCTTTTGATGTAAAATCATTATTCATCAATGTTCCAGTGGAGGGGGCATTAAGATGTCTAGAAACCAGACTTCATTTCTCTTGCATCGAAATTGATGAGCTAATTTCTCTCACTCAACTCTGTTTGAAACAAACACATTTTGTTTTCCAAAATAAACATTACAAGCAAACTGAGGGATTAGCCATGGGAAGCCCCCTCAGTCCCATCGTGGCTGATATCTACATGCATTATTATGAATCAAAATTGTTTGAAACTTTAAACTTCCCGGCATGGTTCCGCTACGTAGACGATACTTTTACCCTGTTTGAAGGTAATAAAGATGATTTAAATAAAGTTCTTTCAACAATGAATTCTATTGATCCTGCTATTCAGTTCACTTTTACATAGCACTTATTATTTTTATAGCACTTAAGACTCAAAAATGAAATGTTAACTAAAATCTAATATGTTGTTTCCATTGACGTAAAAGGCTTAGATTCTAAAACTGAAAAAATTTTGTGGTAGTTTTATTACTAACTTAATTCTTGATCTTTAAGTAAAATATCACTTTTGATTGTTCAATTTCACCCAAAATCTAATTTAATATATACATATACATACATCCAAAATATATAACGAATATATTTTCCATTTTTCCTTTGTTGCAATGCAGAAGGTTTGATTCGGAAAATAAACATTTTTGGGCGTTTTATATACCTCGAGATACGGGCACCTCTATATACGAGAAATTCTAGATACGAAGAAAGTGTGAGTGAAACATTCTTCTCTAAATACGAGCTTGACTCGAGTAACGAGCAACGAGCAACGATCCAGGCCGTTGGTATGCGTTGTACGTTTTCCTATCTAACTGGTCTCGGGGAATCCCCTCTTCAGTGTTCTTTGATCTGCGTGTTTGTGTGCTTGTGAGTTAATCGTTTTTTGCATTTAATGTGAAAATATTTATTTCACGATACCTCTCAAGAAGTTTATTGCCTTAGATAGTGCTGAGGTGAAAAAGAAGGAAGCATGGCCTTTGAAATTTAGAAAGAATTTATTCATAAACATAAGCGTGGTGTAATAGTGACGGAATTGGAGAAGATACGGCCGTTCAACATCGGCGATTTGCACTATTCTGAAAAAGAGGGAAGAAATTAAGAAACTTGACGTCGCCAAAGGAGTTACCGTTACTTCCAAACACCGTCCCAAACTCGTAGAAGATGTTAAGAAGCTGTTGTTGGTGTGGATTAAAGAGAAGCAGTTAAAACTCGATTCGGTGTCGGAAGCTGCCCATTTGCGTTAATGCTATTCTGTACTTGGACCTTCTCCGAAAAACTACTGCTTATAAATTTCGGCCAGTGTTCCTACAGTTTACTACTAGTGAGGAGTTTCTTCCCCAGCAAGTGCTTGAAGACGGGATGGCCATTATAGTGGCCATAGAGTCCTCTCTTTGAAAAGACGGGGTTGTCAACTTTAGTGGCCATGTCTTTTTCAACTATTTTCAAGGCTTAAAAGTGGGGTGAAATGTTAAATTTGACGTCCATAGGGTTTTAACCACTTATCTCTTTCAAAGATCTTCCTTTAGCGACATAGATGCACCCCTCTGAGAATCCATTAAACTGCACACAAGAATCTTTGTTGCAAATAGGTGGTGATTTCTTTAAGGGGGGAAAGCATTCGGTTCAAGATTCCCCGTCCTTTGGTAACTTTTACTGCTACCAAAGCCCCGACCTCAAAAGGTTAATTGTGATAAACCGTCTTGGTTTTGAAAGAAAATGCCTAAGAGGACCTGCATCACGCAGAAGGAGAAATCTTTGACCACAAGGAGACTATATAAAATGTAATCTGCTGGTTATTGTTGTTGTTACTAATCTCCATGTCTGGGAATATACTAGACTAGGTCCATGAGTCCATTCACCTTTAGAAAATCGAAAACAAGCTTAGGAGACCCGTAAAGGTCCACAAGAGACAACTCCAGGCACTCAAGGATATGTGCCGGTGATGCGGGTGAATTGTGACACTTAGAACAAATTCGGTGCATCTTGACGCCATTCTCAAAAGTAAGTCCCCTCAAGTGCCCACTGAAGAATCGGGAAAGTGTTGTCTGAACACATCTTTCGCAATCCATAGCAAATGATCTTCCAGGACAATCAGCTTGATACCAGGGATGACTTGGGGGAACGAGCCAAATTTGCCTGTCAGCATGTCTTCTAATGGAATGCAGTTCAAGATATGTCAGTGAATTGATAACCGGCAAAGGTTCTTCAGAAGCCTCCCTCGTCAGAATGTCTGCTGGTTATATTATCTACCAGTGTTATTTATTATGAAGATTGATTTTATGTTGATAATTTTGAGGGTACGGAAAGGATTAACTGGATTTTTATTAATTTCAATGGAGAAGTTTACTTCTAGATACAAAAAACTTACTATACGAGCTCAAGGCTGGAACGAATTAAACTCGTATCTTGAGGTTTCACTGTAAGAGTTATTCTGGACGAAAAACTCGCCGCACATATACAAAACACACAGACAGACATGATTGTAAATATAGAAAAACATATTGTGGACTTCTTAATTCTTGTTTATTCTCTAAAACCTCCATAAGGAATTTTTTAACAAACAATTTTACGTACCTCACCTATGTATAGAGGTTGGCGAAAAATCAAAAATCTTGCATAAATAGTATAGGCATCAAGAATTACTTTTTTGCGTCAATACAATGAATGCATTTTTGAATTCTATAACTGTAAATTTGGCATAGAAATGCTTATAATGAGTGACATATTTTCTCTAAAGATTAAGATTCTAATATAATTGCTTGAAATAGCATATCAAATGTCTTTAATCCAGGGAGGTAACTTTATGAATAATGGAGCTGAAGTTATAACATAAAATTGTTAAATTTGAATTCCTCTTTTCCTACCCCCTACGTTAAAATAAATAAAGTTTGGTGTTTATTACAAAACTGCAACGTAATGCTAAAGTTTGCTTACTTAATTTACTTATTATTTATCGTATTAGATTAGGAATATTAGAGAATTTAGGTTTGAATAAAAAATTGCTTAAAATAACGATTGTTATATGGTGGTGACAATTTTAATTAAATATTAGTTTAATCTGAAGGTTTACTTTTGGTAACTAAAGCGAATTTAAATTTCGAAATAACTCTTAAATAACTATATTTTAAAGATACGTTTATGAGTTTATGCATGCCTTATCACATTGGAAACTAAACAAAAATTAATAAAGCATGTTTATATGAGAATTCTAAGAACATCAAATACTAAATACATTTTAAAGTTCTAACATTTTTTTGTACATCTCATGCAAATATTAAATGATTCTAAATTCGTATTAAATTAGAAGAAGGCAGTATATAAAGGATAAATTCATAAATCTTAGGCCAAATATGAATTATTTAAAGTAAATAAAACTTTATCTAAATCACTCACTCTTATTTAACAGTATAATAATTTTTGTTACTAATTTTAAAGTTTAAATCAATAACAAGGCCATGCAAGACATGCAGGAAAAACATGGAACATAATTTTTTTTTTTTTTTTTTTTTTTTAATAAATAGGATGCTAACTAGTTTAACAAGTTTTTAGTATACCGTAAAAATATTCATGTTATACCTGTCCTACTGCATACATCTGTAAAACTGATGCGAATAATTCTAAAATTTCTGTAGTGAAACTTTTAGGTTTATGATCTACTGTTTCGTTGTAGCACTGAAAGGAAATGGAATGTAAAACTGATGCAAATAATTCTAAAATTTCTGTAGTGCAACTTTTAGGTTTATGATCTACTGTTTCGTTGTAGCAAAGCAGGTTTTTTCTCAATATACTTGTTTCAAGGGCCTTGTATGCTAACGTAATTAATTCAACACTGTAAGATTATAATAACGTAGCCTACCCAGATCCCGGCCCT
This sequence comes from Stegodyphus dumicola, assembly GCF_044657685.1. Classification (NCBI taxonomy): domain Eukaryota; kingdom Metazoa; phylum Arthropoda; class Arachnida; order Araneae; family Eresidae; genus Stegodyphus; species Stegodyphus dumicola. The sequence goes on from NC_140773.1 coordinate 8,542,580, forward strand.
TGGCTGTGGTGCTCCGATATTGCCCATTACTTTAAAACTAGTACTGGAAGGCCGTTGCCACCTCCTCATTTGTGATAGTGACTCATGTCGTCGTCACTGCACATCATATATTTCCTCTACGCCATTTGATCTGTACTAGTTCAAGTCAGTTTTCTTTTAGGTGCTTTTCAAGAAGCTAAATGCGCTGAATGGAAATGGAATGCGAATAAATTCGCAGTCTCTAATAAGAAAATTCAGTTAAAATGAAAGCATTTCAGAAAATTTAAAATGTTAGGTGAGGGATTTAAAAAGTGTTTAGTGTTAGAAATTTCTAACAAGGCATCCAGAAATTTCTTGAACAAACTAACAGCTGTATAGCATAAAAGAGAAACATAATAAACTTGAACAATAAATGTTTCCACCAAATCAATTTTTTTTCACAAATTCAGTTTAAAAATTTTATAAATACTGTATTACATACTGTTGGATTTTTCCTTTTTATCCCTAGTCCCAAGCTTAATAATGTGGGCAATCTTCGTGAATATTTTTAAATCGGTATATTTGCGCCTGCCACAGGCTCTTGAATAGAGATATACGACGCGATGGTGAACTGTTTAACTTTATTGAGTGAATGAGAAGTTATCTCAGATTTTTCGCAAAGCCTTAGCGAAACTTGTTTCAGACCTGTTGATAGAAGCAGTGCTCGATTCTCACTTTGTATGTCTCTCCTGTAAGCTGGAAATGTGATTAATTTTTATAATATCCCAACATTTTGAACATATTTTATTCATAATCGTACCATTAGAATTTTGAATTTAGAATTTCTATGTAGGGAGGAGGGCTTAGGACCCTCCAAATGAAATCAATCCAAGGAAGAAGCGGCTTGATAAAGTTGATTCTTCCTAACGTACTCCTCGTTAGATTCTTTTTGCTGGTCTGTCCATTCTCGTTTACCGCTTTTGGTTTACTCCTGTTTCCGGATCCGACTTATGAAGCATAGTCAGTGAGTGGTAAGGCGTAAAAAAGAAATGATTCAGTTAAGGGGGCTCATACACCTTAGACCTCTTAACACCCTTCGAATATGCGACTGTTGCAAGAATTGGGATATTTTATTTATTTAAAAATCAATTACTTCCAACTTTTTACAGCTGACTATATAATATAGCTGCTTTCTGAAATAGTGATCAGAAAGTTTGTGTTGCCACAAATATTTTTGTAATTTAATCCGCTTTGTGACAAAATTTTTCGTCATTTTTCCACCTTGCGCGCACGATATTTTAAAAATGGCTAATGGGACATACTTGAAATTTGACGAGATTCTTTATATGAGCCCTATCTTTTAACTGAATCTAAATTCTGATGAATATTTTAATATTAAAAAATTTTATGGACGAAAACATTACAGATTTTTTTAATAAAATACATTTTATAAACTCGACTCCAAACAAAATAAAAATTTAACATGAAATTCTTAGAATTTTTTGGTTCACAGTAGTTTCCAAATGTTATAAAAGCTATATATTAAATATGGAATTACATTATGCAACAGAATGTTTTAAACTGTGCGCGGAAGGTGGAAACATGACGAAAACGTTTGTCAAAAAACGGATTAAATTATAAAAATATTTGTGGCAACACAAACTTTCTCATCACTACTTCAGAAAACAGCTATATTATGTAGTCACCGGTAATCGGTAAAAAGTTGAAAGTAATTGCTTTTAAAATAAATAAGTCATCCCAATTCTTGCAACAGTCACATATTCGAAAATCTTATGGGTTTTAAGGTGTACGAGGCCCCTTAACTGCGTAAGGTATTTCTCCCGCCTTCTTAGCATGCCTTCGTGGTCTAGTAGTCAGCACGCTTGACGCGTATTCGAGAGGTACGTGGTTCGATTCCCGACGACGGCATTGCCTGCCCATTTTTCACGCCTCCTGCTTCGAATAACCTAATATTTCTATAGTGGCGCGCGAACTAAAAGGTGGTGAATGACAATTCTTCACCACCCGGGTCCCCTAAAACCCCAGTCGCACTTTAAAAGGGGGAGTATATAAGGTATTTCTTCCGCTTTCTTAGTATGCCTCCGTGGTGTAGTGGTCAGCACTCTCGACGCGTATTCGAGAGGTCCGTGGTTCGATTCTCTGTGAGAGCACTTCTCATTTTTCACGTCTCCTGCTTCGAAATAACCTAATGTCTGTACAACTGAGCGAACTGCTTTGGTATGATCCCGTAAAAGAGCAGATTTGTTCACCTCTAGACCTGAGAAGGGGTTGTGAATCTGAGATTTTGATTGGCAAGTCACAATTTTGATTGAGAATAATTCCGCTAATGTTTTCCGTAGTCTCTTGCTCTGCCTTTTCTGTGTTAAAGTCCCTCAACAGTAATTTCGTATTGAAAAGTTTTTCAGTTCCTGCAGTCCTGAGGCAGTACAATTCATAAGAGTTTATGTCTTGTCCTCAGTTGTTATACTAGTCCATTAGCAATACCAGCGTGGTACCTGATCACTTAATCACTTAATCACCATGCATACCATGCAATAGGGATTTTACATTATAAGCTCCAAAATGAACCTCGACCATCAGTAGGCAAAACTTGATAATATACATCATAATCCTCAGAATTATCTGAATGATATAAAGCTTTTGAATCTATTTTTATGATGCAGAAGTTGAACATTAAAATAGGTATATATTTATATTAAATATTTCATTTTAAGTTGCATTGTAACAGTTCCTTTCAAAATTATTTTAAAACCTACATATTTATTTATGAATAGACATAAGGACCTATTCATTTGTGACGTACCAAATAGGCATTCATAAATGCCTATTCATAAATGAATAATATAAATGAATTCATAAATGAATATTTGGTAAATTCCTTTATGAATAGGCATTTACGAATGCCTATTTGGTAAATTCCTTTATGAATAGGCATTTACGAATGCCTATTTGGTAAATTCCTTTATGAATAGGCATTTATGAATGCCTATTTGGTAAATTCATTTATGAATAGGTACGCATTATTAATTTATGTAAATTCATTTATGAATAGGCACGCCAACCACTATATGCTAGACCAAAATTATTATTTGAATGTAAGTTTGTGACATAGCATAGTTGTTTGTCTATTTTAAATGGCAGTAAGAGCTTCCATTCCATGATATGTTTATTTTTACTTACTTGAATTTAGAATCGGCATTTTGACAAAATGGCAAACTTAAAGTTTTGCACATACGTCTGCACGATTCTGTGTGACACTTTGTCCCATGTTCGCAGATGTTTTCACAAATATCAGCTTCAGAAGCCGCAATGAAGAAACCCAGAACTAAAAGAAGGAAAACTAAGCTCTTCATCTTTTTAATTGGCCTGTGCAACTGAAATGAGAAAAGACTTAGGTAAATACAGAATATTGAAATAATTCTTTACAAGTTAAAATTATTTTACATCACTAAATAAGATAGGTCTGTCTAAAAGGAGCTTAAAACCATCGATGAGATTAGATTCGTAAAATTTAATTGCGTTTAGTATTCAATGTTTATAAAAGTTCTTACTTGAAATATTTTTTTGGTTTATATACTATATATATATAATATAATTTTGTGTCTGTTTGCGTCTTTACTTGTTTTGTCCCTACATTTCTAGGCTTGCAGTTTTAACTTTAAATCTGTGCTTAGGTAAGCGGAACTAACTAGGTTTATACCGCGGGTCTTGAACTCAATCACATTCCGGGAACTGGTATTCCAGTATATAAATATCAGAAAGAGTCACCCAAAGATGACTTGAACACTCCTGCTGGGCCCGGGGTCCCACATTCCCGAGACACCAACAAATTTAGAACTCCCTCCGCTGATCGCTCAACAATCAGCTAGCCCACCGCTAAACACGGACCAGTCAAGACCACCGTCCCGGCTGGACCGAGACCATGGTGGGGTGGGCGATGACAACTTAGGGTCAATGGCTGGCTGTTGATTTGGGCTACTTCCAGCACTACACGGAATGCCCCTCTCCTTAGGCTTTGCATGGAAAACCAAGGACAGCAGTTACCAGACTCTCAATGGTCCAGTTTGCTATATGGCTACGTCAGACACGTTAACATAAGCAACTACAACATAATTGTAATAATAATATGTAAGCATAAAAGCGTGGTAAACAGATGCGCTTCTTTGGAAATATTTTAAGCAGTTTAATACAGTTTAAGAAACGTTGCATTAATATATATTAGATTCGTTGGCATTAGTATAACCAGTGGTAGTGTGCTTTCGTATACTTATAGACCTTTTTACCGTTTTTTCCCTGATATCAGGCTTAACATATCTACAAGGGCGAGTCAAATGAAAGTGAGCCAACCCCTCCTCAGCAAGAATAGTTCGGTCCATCATCTGCGGCGCATGCGCGTAGCACAGAGACAGCCTTCATTTACGAAAGTGGCGCGAAAGTGTGAGGTTAAAGTTCTTTAAGGCGCTCTTACACTGGGTTGAAGATGGTAGCGTGACATAATGGACACTCCAAAAGAGGAACAGCGTGGTGTGGTCAGGTTTTTGACAGATGAAGTTGTTTCCCAACATGAAATTAGTCGCCGTATGACTGCTGTGTACGGTGAACATTGCATCGCATTGGCCACTGTGAAGCGTTGGAGCAAACGGTTCAGAGAAGGACGTGAAAGTTGCAAAGACGATCCAAGACCGGGCCAAAGCCACCTTGCAATCACCCCCGACACAATTGCACAGGTTGATGAGCTGATTAGAGAAGAACGGAGGATAAGCATCGATGAACTGGCAGAGCGTGTGATCATCAGTCACGCTTCGGTTCACACCATAATTCATGACCATCTCGGTTATCGGCTTTTGTGTGCTCAATGGATGTCCAAGATTTTGAACGACCGCCAGAAGACGGAGAGGTTCGGCGCTGCTTTGACTCATCTCATCCGGTATCACAATGAGGGTGACGACTTCTTGTCCGCAATTGTGATCGGAGACGAATCATGGTGCCACCACTACGAACCTGAAACACGCTGGCAAAGCTTACAGTGGAAACATTTGAATTCACCACCCCCGAAGAAAGAAAAGGCTGTCATTTCCTCGGGAAAGGTGCTATTGACTTTTTTTTTCGATCGTCAGGGGCCATTACTGATTGAATTTGCTAAACGTGGAGAGACTATCAATAGTTCGCGATATTGTGCAATGCTTGATCGGCTGCGTGTCGCAATCAAGAACAAACGACCTGGAAGATTGACGAATGGTGTGATCTTGCTACACGACAATGCTCGTCCCCACGTCGCTGATGTGGTTAAGACACAACTCAAGTGGGAAACGCTGCAACATCCTCCATACAGCCCAGATTTGTCGCTATGCGACTTTCACATTTTCGGAAAACTGAAAAAACATCTCAAGTGTACCAGATTCGTGTCGGAAGATGCCGTGAAAGAGACGGTTACAGACTTTTTGAATCGACAGCCCAAGGAGTTTTATGAGACGGGGATCACGCGGCTCATTTGTCAAACGGATAAATGTCTCAATGTTCATGAAGACTACCTTTAAATAAAGTACTCTGTTTGTCATATATTCGCATTGGCTCACTTTCATTTGACTCGCCCTTATACTTTCCATATTTTTGGCGGTTTGGGTTTTTTTTTTCCGGAATAAACAGTTTGTTGGCTACGGATATCATAAAATTTCCTCTTATTTTCTGCAGCTTTCCATTTAAAGATATCCTGAAGCTTGGAAAGTTTCTTTTTTTGAAAATGAGAGCAGCCGTAGTAGTTAATGGAGCGTTTTGTTTTACCTTTAATTCAAGTAAAACTACCCGAGGAAAATTAAATTATATAAGGCTTTTGTTGTTGCAAGAAGTGTGGTTCAGATCTATATTATCAAATATATTTTTTCTTTAATCAGTTTTCAAAAATCTGATATATAACTATTATTTGTTTACAGGCGATTCTTTATTTTCTTTCCCTTGCACAAATATCTCCTCTTTGATAACATTTAATAATTGTCTTTTCGAATACAGCACTTCAATATCCTTCTTTCCCAGGCCTTGAGGAGCTTCCTTTGCCAGCATGTCCGCCCTCTCATTACCAATATACCGAACATGGGCCTTGATCCAGTGTAAATTTATATTCCCTCCTTTCAGCATGTCTTTGTGGTCTAAGGTAGTAGGGCATATTCGAGATGTTAAGTTTCGAGTTCCGGAAAGGACACTGCTCATTTTTCACATAACCTAATGACTTTACTGTGACGCCTGAACAGTGGTGAATGATGATTCCTCACCACCAGGATTTCGAGATTGGATCCCTTAATCCCCAGTCCCCCTTTGAATGGAGAAGTATATAAGATATTTTCTCCCTCCTTCCAGCATGCCTTTGTGGTTTAACGGTAGCACAATCAGCGCGTATTCGAGAGGTCCAGGTTTGAGTTCCGGAGAGGGAAGGCACTGTACATTTTTCATGTCTCCTGCTCAGTGCTTAAATTGCGCCGGAGCCCGGCTCCTGTACTTCTCAATTTTTAAGATAAATTACAATTTTAGCCGGAGCCCACCGGTGCCCTAAATAAGATGAGCTCCGGTACTTTTTTTATAAAATGAAACACAATTTAAAGGGAAAAAATTAGAATTCCTAACGTTTTAGTTTAACATTAAGCAGATCTTGCAATACTCTCTCTCCCTAGAAATACGAACTCATGAGAACATGAGAGAGACGTTAAGTAAAGCCGCTCACTCACATTCGGAAACCTTTCCCTTTAAGAAGGGCAATAAATTTGGGGGAGTTTGTTTAGGAACGCGTAAATTTCTCGCCATTTCATCGTAGCTACTGTATTGTTATCGATGCTTACAGTTAGTTATCCTCGCAGGAAGGAAAATTTGTGTTTTTAAATATGCGTTAAATGACAGCGAGTACAATAAGTGTGAAATACTGAGATAAACTGCTCAAGCACGTCCTATACTTCGTCTTCTCACAGTATCCACTAATGGGGGACAAGCGTAAACAGCAACTTTACATTCATCCTTAGGAGACAGATTCAGGACTGATTTTACCCCTGACACACATCTGCTTGATGGCTATAATTATATCAGCAGAGAGCCGCGGTCAAAGAGAACTTTCTCACCAAATTCACCAAAATTCCCCTCATTTTTTTGTTTCCACCCACTCATACCCTCATTCTGTTTTGCCCTGGAATTTTCATCAGCTATACTTTTAGGTATATTTAATTTTTGTGAAGATAAAAGAACTCCCTACGATCAGAGCTTAAATTGGGCCGGAACCCACCGGATCTCGGCTCCGGTGCTTCTTAGTTTTTGTAATAAATCATAATTCTAGCCGGAACGGACCGGAGCCCTGAATAAGAAGGTTGCGGCACTTCTTTTATGTAATTGAATAACGATTTCAGTAGAAATTTTATCTCTAAAATTTTAACAATAGAATTATATTACAAATCGCTTATTAAATTTCAATTTATCTCTTTACATTTTATTTAATTGTAATTATTTAATTACTTCAATCTTTAATTATTTTAAAAAATAATAATTAATTACCTAATAATTATCAATTAAATTATAATTAATTAATTATACAATAATTATTGATTAAATAACAATTCGCAAAACATTAATGAAATCACTATTAATTAATTTGATAGTAACTAACTATTTAATTAAAATTATTAATGAGTTTAATAGTCATTTTATTTATTTATTTACTCTTGTTCCTCATTGCGGACGGTCTTCCGTAGGGCTTCAGCACTTCTTAGAAATTTAACCCTGTCGCTACTTCAAAATAACCTGGTGTCTCTACATCTGTATGTCGAATATATTACAAATATTACATTCCAATTGTCTTAAATTTCCCTTAATTACAAAATTAATGGAATTATTACTGCATTATTATTACTATAATTATGATATTGTCTATTTTATTATTCTTGAATATTACTATTATTATTGAGATTTCATTAATTAATATAATTATTACATTGAGTTTCTACTAATCGATGATATTATTATTATTCCGCAAGTTTTACCGTTAATCAAATATTTTTGACAGCTAGATTTATCTTAGACAAAATATGAATTCCTTACGAACTTTTTTTACTTATTTTACAAAACGTTAAACTGCAGAATATAATCGGGAGGGATAAATTAATCCAAACAATTCCTAACTTGGATACGTTTCTCTGAAGTATGAACGATAACAGAGCTCTGCTTACCTTTCGAAGCCAAGAATTCCGAAATGTAGCCTCACTGAAATCAGTCTAGTTTATAAATCCTTTCTTTATCAGTTATATTTTTATTAACAGCTATTTGTTAGGAAGATTAACAGATGGTGAAATGACTAAAGCAGTGGTTTTGTTAATCTGAACAGTATAAAGGTCTTGAAGGGAATTAAAAATTGGACTGTATATCTTTACCTTTTAACATGGAAAAACTAAATAGTTAAATAATATCAAGCAAATCCTGACACACGTGGTGAGCTTTTATCACGTTCCATTTATATATATATATATATATATGAAGGGTACTAGTGAGATTTCTTAAGAATAGAAATTTCTTGGTAGAGGTATCTGGTGCATTTTTTCAATGCTTTAAGACGCTGAAATTGCATTTGCGACTCAGGAAAGGACCACTCTTCTTCATCGATTGATAATTTACTACAATACTCTGGTTCTCATACTAAGAAAGGAATTAGAGTTTCTTACATTCGCGCTAATTTGTTTGCAATAAATATCATAAAATAAATTTCATTTGATAATTGCTGCCATTTCTGCTCTTTTAAGGTAAAAAGTAAAATAATCCTTTCAGAAGTCTTAATGACTGGAAAAGAAAGTACCTTTTTCTAGGAGAAAATAATATATGACAGGAAATTATCTTTTGCTTATTACAAGAATGTTCAGTTTTATTCTTTCATTCTACTATTATTTATTCGTTCTACTCTTCATATATATTATTTGTTGAGAAAAACGTCCAGTCATGTGAGGTTCTTAGATTAAGGAAAATGAAGCTAGTTTATGAATCTGGATTTTTATAATATTTTCGTTTCTTAATCCCAGCGAAAAATATTGCATTTGCTTAAAAAAGAAATTCTTATACAACAGACCACTTGTATCGCTTATAAAACTTTAAAAGTATTAGTAGTATAGTAGCTTCTATGCTTTTTTTATTCTTCGTCCGTTCATTTCATATAAAGCGTGATGTCTGTTGCATGCTTTATATTAAATTAAAATCTTAATTTTTAGGAAAGTAAATACGACTGCCCACTCATTATTTCAAATGCAATAAAAAAAGGCCTAAAACACTTTACTCTTCATTTGGGAAAATCATTGGCGAGCACCACATTTTTTTGTACTCTTATTAAATTGTACATATTTTTGTGTATAATTTAATAGCGTAATTATTATTAATACATATTGATTGATTAACTTGATAATCAATATGAATTACATTGATATATATTACAAATTATTTAAATTATGCACATAGTAATTAAATTATACACATTTTTGTGTATAATTTGCCTATTAAACTATGCAAACTGAATTTTAGCTTATTTCTTCGAATTATTCAAACTTAATTAACCATTTCATTCAATCAAGGTAAAATTGACATCAAAAATTGCAAATTTTATACCTAAAAATCTAGCTCAATTTTTTGTCTGTTGAGGAGTTAAATTTCTTGTATATTTATTTTTTCATAAAGAGGATAAAACTTTCCGAATAAGTATAAGAACCGGGAAAGCGAATTAAAAGGTAGATTTTGTTGTTTCGTAAAAATTATTTTTTTTTTTAATTCGGCATTCTCCAAACATGAATATTTTCGTCATTTAAAACACTTCTGTGTTTAGAAGTATAGGTCTATGACTAACGATTGCGAAAAAAAAAAAAAAAAAAAAAAACCGGGTAAGAAATTTCGAGTCATATAAAGGGGGCAGACATATTGGGTGCTGCCAACTGCAATAAAAAAGAGATGTACAACTAGAAGGTAAAGCAGTCCCATACGCAAAAGTTTAACGTTCTACGGTTAACCAGTTTTACAATCCGATTTGGAATAAAGATTCCTTTATTTTGTGTGTACGTATAGAAGTTGCGTAAAACATAGTTAAAATAGATTCGGAATCGGTCAGAAGGGATATTTTCTTTGAAATTCAAAACCCAAAAATTTAGAAGTGCAATACATCCGTTGCTTCATACAAGCAGGTGAAAAACAAAAATTTATTTTTATTTAAAAAAGAATTTTTTTCCTCTTTTCGATATTAATATATCAGAACTAGCATTCTTTTTATTTCATATGCGATAAAAATAGTGCTTATTTAGCATCATGGTAGATAAATAAAGTAAGAAATGTAACGACAACTGTTTATTAAAATTTAGAATAAATAATCTTTTTCCTTATTTAAATTTTGATGTAGTACTAATATTCAATATTTGAGAATGTTTTATTGCTCCTTGTAGTACTATTTTGGCTTGCTTTTGTTTTATTCGGGCTATGTGTCATGGATATTTACGGAAAATATTATCAAAAATAGGCGATGTTTTCTACAGTATCGGACATATGTTGCTTATCACAAATTCAGGATTGTAGCATTGAGTTTTCTAACATCTCATTTTGAAAACTTTTAATTTGTGTAAAAATGATAATAAAATATTCCAGTTTAACTTACTTTTAGGTAAATTACCTTCTAAAACAATTTGGTTTCATTTCGTGTAATTTTAACAAAAGCAAATTAGAATAGCTTAATTAAATAGCCCGAATAAATTAAATTAATTAGTAATTAATAAATTAATTAAATTAAATAGCCCGAATAAAACAAAAGAAAGCAAAATTAGTACTAGAAGGAGCAATAAAACATTCTCAAATAGTGAATATAAATACTACATCAAAATTTAAAGAAGGAAAAAGATTATATTTCTTACTTTATTTATCTACCATGATGCTAAATAAGCACTATTTTTATCGCATATGAAATAAACAGATTGCTAGTTCTTATATATTAATATCGAAGAGAGGAAAAAAATTATTTTTGAAATAAAAAGAAATGTTTGTTTTTCACTTGCTTGTACGAAGTGACAATGTCTTAACATTTTGATTACTTTTGGTTTATTTAGTGAGTATGCCTTGTTTTTAATTCAGCTTTTCTTGGAAACTTATTAACTTACAAAACTGCTGTTTTAGTTTAGGGATTTCTTCGCTGGTTGTTACCAAAAATTTTGTTTTTAAGTTTTTGAATTTGGTATAGTTACAGTACGATTTGCTTAGGGTCTTGAAGCATATTATGTCTTGATGAATGTAGAAAAAATTTTAACCTTAATTTTTTTTAACTTCACTTTTTGTAACATTTTTATTGACATTACAATTTTATATTTAATCTACTACAATATTATTTTAAAGCACCTTAATTTAAATTTTTTTTATTTTTTAAACTCGCTGTTTGATTTGTTTCATGAATTTATTCTGATAATCATCCAGCTATAATTCAGCTGTGTTCAAATGTTTTCTGTTGATCCATGGCAAAGACAAAAGAATTTTCAAATATTTATTTGGTGTTGTTATGTTAATTTATGATGTTGTTTTGATTTTGTTTAAATGTATAGTCTCCCTGTTAGTGAGTTCGCAAAGAGTACTGATATTATTATCTTCTGCTTATTTAACTTATTTCGCAGCATATCGCGCAAATTTTAAATTGATAAAATCAATTTTGATATTTCTAAATTCAAAACTAGGGCGATAAATAATAATTAAATTAAATAATAAATAAAATTATAAATAATAATTTTAAAATTATTATTAAAATAAATATGATTAAATAAAATAATAAATATGGCGATAAATATGATTAAATGAATATCAATTTTCATCAATTAGCTCTGTTAAACACCCCTTAATACCTGAAATTTTGCAGCGTCAAGAATTCCTGAGAGCTCTAAATTTCAAAAGGGAAACAAATCGTTCTCCAGTGGGTACCTGGCCATTGTGGCAATGAACAAGCGGACTTCCTTGCAAAAGAAGTGCGAGCTTACAGCGTTTTAATGCAGCCATTTAAATTTTGGAGGATTAAACCGTTAAAAAAATATTTACATCGATTATCTTCTTATATCTTCAGGCTCGTTCAGTCTTAGAAAGTTGGGTATTGTTAAGTCTTCTCTTGTTCCCGATAGTTCAAGACGCAATGCAGCTGCGACTTTCCATTTGTCTGCAGGACATGATTGCCTTGCTGCCCACCTCATAGGCATTTCAAGCGATCTTATTTACCACTTTGTGATTCTGGAGAACAAATAGAAAGGGACTACCTGTTCAGAAGTGGGGCTCTTTGTGATCTTACAGAAGAGTCGAGGCACTGGGAGGCAACAACGCTCTTTAAGAAATGATTTCGGTCTTTTTGATCTTAATTCTATTTTTTGTAACTTTTATTTGTAAGATTTCAGTTGTTTGTAATTTTCTGCTAAGCCACTGCGGGAAGAAAAAGCAAAAAATTGTTTTAATCTTGTTCTACACTCATGTCCATAAATTAAGGATAATTAAGAGTCACGCGGAAATCGAACTCTAAAATAAATATATCACCTGTAAAATCACTGCACACATCTTCAAGACTCGTAGGCAAATTTCAGGAAGTAACCAGATGACACCGATTTTACGTCACAATGACGAGAGTGTAAGAGAGTGATATATAAGGAATACAGGCAAAGAAGTAAAATTGTTCGCAAGCGCTTTATAAGCATTTCAGTGCAATAACCGAATCGTTATGACACAAAGGGCACATTTGGATGATTTTTTACGTGGTAGGATTATCGGCCGTCTGGAATGTGGGTGTACCCAACTGAAAGTATCAGACTAACTTGGAATTGCCCAGAGTGTTATCTCCAGGCTTTGGCAACGATTCCAAGATGATAGTAATGTGAGTAGACGTTACATCACAGGTTGCCCCAGAGTTACAACGCCGAATGAGGACCAGTATTTGGCAGTTACTGCCAAAAAAACAGTCGGAGCACAGCCTCAAACCTGTCTCGTCAGCTCTCTTCAGCCACTGGTACGACAATTTCAAGGCAGACCGTGTACAGACTCTTAGGGCAGATTGGCCTATATGCTCGTAGACCTATCAGTTGCGTTCCACTTACTGCAACTCACTGTGGCCTGCGGTTAGCCTGGAGTAGAGATCATGCATTGTGGACACCGCAACAGTGGGCTTGTGTGATGTTTCCCGACGAGTCCAGGTTTAGCATTCAGTCTGATTCTCGCCGGAATTCATATGGAGAGCTCCAGGTACCCGTTACCACCAAGAAAACATCATTGAACGACACCGTTAAAGTGGAGCAGGAGAGCTCGTTTGGGGTGGAATTATTCTGGGTTCCAGGACTGACCTGCATGTTCATATTGGAACCATGACAAGCCAAATCTATCGGGACGTCATTCTGGAACAACGTGTACGTTTATTTTGGGGCACCATGGGCGCACAATTTGTGTTTATGGATAACAAAGCCCGTCCTCACCGTGCAAACATCGTAAGCGAATGCCTTCAATCGGAGGATATCACCCGTTTGGACTGGCCAGCATTCTCACCGGACTTGAATCCAGCAGAGCACGTGTGGGATATGCTTGGCCGACGAGTTGCAGCCCGTCAACTTCCTCCTACATGTCTACCGGAACGTCGGAGAGCATTGCTTTTTGAGTGTGCAATATCCCCCAAAATTAGATCGATAATTTGATACTCAGCATACCTAGGCGTTGTACGGACTGTATTGCATCGTTTGGGAGACATACAATGTATTAACCATCATACCAACCATGTAATATTGGTTTTTTGTAAATAGTTTATTTTTGTATTTTCCTCCAGGGAGAAAAAATTGCTAATTTTTTTAATAATATCAAACATATAGCATCTTTTTTTTGCTCTGTACCTTTTGTTTAATAATTAAGCTTTACAAATAACTCAAATTTCTTTTGCTTCTAACTCTTCCTTTGCCTGATTTTGCATTATCCTTAATTTATGGACTTGAGTGTATTTCCTTTTCCCATTAATTTCGATTATGTAGAATTAATTTCAATTATAGTTAAAAATTTAAGAAGTTCTGATTATTCTTATTTTCCAAGCGATTGGAAACATTTGCTTGCTTAATTGATTTTTTTTTTTTTTTCAAAATGACATATTTCACCTTTTATATGCGGATTAAGAATCTTGGACGTTTTCCAAACACATAATGAGCTACAAAACACATAATTAACCATGCTACAGCGCACGAGAACTGTAAAAATAGAAGCAAAGAAAAAAAAACCTCATAAAAATAATAATGAGAAGCGAAGCTATCTTTTGCAGATGAAACAAGAATGCTTTTTTCTCACGTTATTTTCTTTCTGTATGCATTTAACGTTTTTATGTAGAAACCGGAGATAACATGTTTAGAATAATGAGTTATCTGCAGTGGATGAGAGAAGTGTGTTGCTAGAAGCTATTGTACAAAGCAGATTACTGAAGAGTTTGAAGCCTCAAAATGAATACGATGCGAATGAGAATTAGAATTTTTGATAGTTACGTACTCTCTAGACTGCCCACAAAATCGCTTTTGCGTACATAACTCCAAAGAAATTCAAAAGTGTTTTTCATACGGCATTGCTTCATAATAAAAGAAGATTTAGAGTTATTTATTAAGGTGATTGATTTGCACATACAGATGATTAAAGTAGTTATCATGAAATTAAGAATATAGTTTTACTCCCTTCTTTCTGTTTGCCTTCGTGGTGAAACGGTAGCACACTCGTCGCGTATTCGAGAGGTCCAATTTCGAATCGCAACGAGTGCATTGCTCATTTTTCACGACTCGTTTTTCAAAAACAAAACAAAAAAAAAAAAAAAAAAAAAAGCTTATGACTCTGTAGCGACGCCTGAGCTAAAAGATGGTGTACGATAATTCGTCACCAAGATTTGGTGATTGTGTTTCGTCATCTCCAGTCACCCTTTAAAAGGAGGAGTATATAAGGTATCTTCTGTGTCCTTTCCACATGACTTTGTTGTGTAACTCGAAGCTACTTTATGTGCATTCGGATTCAGGTTCAAGGACACTGCACATTTTTCATGTTAAAATAAACTAATGTATCTACAGTGGCGCTGGAATTAAAAGGTGGTGGATGATGATTCTTCACCTCCACTGGCGACTGGATCCCCTAATCCCCAGTTTCCTTTTAAAAATGATTTTCTCTCTCTTTTCTGTATGAATCATGGGTTAACGGTAGTACACTCGGAGCGTATTCGAGAGGTCCAGGTTTGAGTCCCGGCGTCGATATTGCTCATTTTTCATTTCTTCTACTTCAATAATTTGAAGTGAAAAATGAAAACATGCAAGACATGAAAAATGTGTAATCTGTAGAGTGTTTATCTGTAGAGTAGTTAGGTTAATACTCTGCAGTAATCGATAATGATCTGTAAAAATCTGTAAAAAATTAAATTTAAATTTGTAATAATTCTGTAAAAATCTGTAGAGTGATTCTACTCTACAGACTTATAATAGTACCAATGACTTTGTAAGGATCTTAAGTTTTACTAACGTTTATTTTATTTTAAATCTTTACTATCACTTCTTATTTTCTACTTCCGGCCAGAATTAAAAGCGTTAACTTATTTATGCAAAATTTGTCTGGCGAACGCCAAGTACTTAAGTTGTGGCTTTTTGCCAAGCGAGAGAGAGGAAGGAGTTAGTCGAAGCAGGCTGCTTGCCTTAGAAGTTTTACTCGGTTGCTGGTTGCCTTCCAGGCCAGAGGTTTAATCCTCGTGATAATTTTAAACGTATTGTAGTGTTAACAGTTCTCTGTACTACATACGGCTTCCTGTTAATATAAGGCCAATCTTCCACGTTTATTATTCCAAATATAAGTTAGAGTTTAGTTATATTTTTATATTCTTACGTTCAGACCACAAGTAGTTGGTCTCTGTATTCCGAAGTACAGAAATTATTGTAAAGAGTGAAAAATAAAGGGTTTTTGTATACCCTTCTTGTGTATCTTGTCTACTTCTCACAGTTATTGAACATAGCTTTAGTAAGCTCCCTGTTCCGAGTCAGGTCCCTGTATGTTCCCAAAGAAAGTAAGACGGAACATTGAACCTGATAACTTAAGATGATATGCATATTAATATTGGAGGAATGATACTGGGTCTCAAGTTCTTTCCAATTGATGGTGTATCTAGAATTAGAGTCTAAGATGAATCTAGACTCCTCACTGAAGAGAGCATGGATGCATTGAAGTTGTGTTTAAGGTTGATATTCTCTGAATCACACCAGGCGTGCTTCCTTCTACCAGGTCATGAGTGGGACTAAAACGGCGAGTATTCTGTCCGAAAGCCTTTTTTCAAGGAACGTTCTGGAGCTATTAATCTTTGAAACCGATGTACCGTTTGACAGTTAGAAGACGCGATTTCTGTATGATAGTAGCAGCCTCTGATAACTTTGCTAAATGTTCTAAATGCCGATTTTATTATCCTTATCGAGGCCTCTAGATACAGATTCGATCTCCAGACATAGCTGGCCATAAACTGTAGAACACACTAGATGATACACAGAACTCCCTTATAACTTGGACGTGGAATTGCCATAACTACTATGTACAGAGGATTCTTTATCTCCCCCCATGAAAATATGCACAGTTATTTTTTTAGAATTATTATTTAAGTTTACATTAATCGTAATTATTCGTTATATCATTTATTTTCTTAAAATCTTTATTATCAAGATAGAGACATAGTAAGAAAAAATAAATGTATTGAGATGCCTTTTTAATGTCATGATTCAATGTTTTAAAATCGTTGAGGCAGTATTAAAATATTTAAGGTACTCCAAAAAAATGAAAAATGAAACAAAAGTCAAATTCTTGAAGATTCAGCATGGAAATAAGAGGCAAGCTAAATGTGAAATAATTTTCCTAAAATTTGTCATAAAGCCAAAACGAAAAAACAGTAATACTAGAAAACATATTTAAGGGTTTATTATTCTTGCTTCTCATGATAGTTGAAAGAAGAAACTAAAAAAAGCTAATTAAAAAGGTAAAAAAAATGCAGGTTTCCAATATTTAAACTAATACATAACAGTTAAAAATTTGCTAATGAAACAAAGAGATTAAAAAAATGGCGGTCTTATTGTTGGTATTTTCCTTTCTCAATAAATGTTTAATCTAGATGTTTACTTTTGGGTTAGATTTTGAAAATTCTTTTATTTTTTATTTATCTTTTATCGTAAAAATATCAGATATTAATAACGTAAGAAATTATTTGCTTTTCTTTTAACTATTTATACACCTGTATATGATCTGCTGATAGTTATCTATGTATAAATATGTAACTATATATAGCACACCCCTTTCTCCTTAATATATGGATAAATTATAAATAAATTATGTATTATTATCCTAAGGTAAACTATGCATCAAATCAAGGTAGTGATATCGCAGCATTCGTATTGCCATACATATCTGGTCATAAGTTTTTAGATATTCAAAACTTTTCTCGTGCCAACGGTAATGGATATTTTGCCCCAAATCGCTTCGAGCGTAAAATAAATTGTAGTGCTTGGTAAGATTCGATTATCGATACGCTTTAAAGCGGGTTTCATCGAAACAGCGATAGTCGTTTCCGGCATCTGTAAAGAAAACGACATGTTGAAGTTTCGTCGTCTCAATCTTCCAAAATGTCGAGAGAAAAAAAGAAAAAAAATTACTTTAAAAAGTCCTCAAATATACGTCCAAAGAAAAGTTGTTGTAAAAATGAATTTTTAAAATTTTCAGCGGCAAAAATATTTTTTCCTTCGAATCATTACTTGAATCGGAAATCATTTTAGAAGCAACTGTGATGGAGTAAGATTTATTCTTGGAAAGTCGTTTATCGAATCAAAAATTTTATGCTTCTTGCTTAATGTTTCTGAATATTTTAAAAAATTAGAATATTATGTCATGAAACTTTGTTTTGGTTGCAAAACTAGGAGCCTTTAAAGTACGGAAGTAATGACATTTCTTATTATGAACCACAGGAAAAATGTAACGCAATTTTCTCTTACACAAAATATTTTAGTAACTTATATTTGATCTTAGAAGAACATCGTAGAAGTTAGAGAAACAGTTTTAACTAGCATTTTGTGTTTAAAATATAAATTTAGTTTTAAAATTTTAATTTTTTTTTACCCAATGCATGCATGAAATCAATTGTATAGGTGAAAACCTAAGATTTAATTACTATAGTCTTTGGACAAACTGAATGTAACGAAAAGCGTTCTTTAGCATTTTTGCTCAGAACAAAGAAGGCGAAAAGGTCGTAAACATAACCGCGTTCTTGAGTTCAGGTGTTCTTTTCCTGCACTTTGAAAATCAGAATATAAGGTAACCTTCCTTGCTGTCATACAATGTGACTAGACTTCAATGTCATACCTGGCGACTTCTCGTTCAGGCTTGAAGATGATCACAACAGGCAAAGAGTGTAAAAGACCTTTTATTAATCACAACGATTTAACAGGTCATAAACATAAACGCGTTCTTGAGTTTATAAGATATTTCTCCCACTTCCCTAGCGTGCCTTCGTGGTATAACGGTAGCACACTGGGCCGGTACTCCAGAGGTCCGTGGTTCGATTCCCGGCGAAGGCGGTTGCTAAATTTTCATCTCTCTGGCTTCCAAAAAATCCTAATGTCTCTACAGTGGCGCCTGAACTAAAAGGATTGTGGATAATGGTTCTCTACACCCAGGATTTGGCGACTAATTTCCCTAAATCCCTAGTTGCCCTTTAAAAAGGGGAGTATATAAGGTATTTCTTCCACTTTCCTAGCGTCCTTCGTGGTGTAGTGGTTCTGCACGCTGGGCCGGTATTCCAGAGGTCCGTGATTCGATTCCCGGGAAGGTGTTTGCTGTTTTTCATCTTGTCTGCTTTAAAAAAAAATACCTAATGTCTCTACAAGTTCAGGTGCTCTTTTCCTGCACTTTGAAAAGCAGAATATAAGGTAACCTTATTTGCTCTCGTACAAAGTGACTAGACCTCAATGTCTTACCTGGCGACTTCTCGTTCTGGCGTGAAGATGATCACAACAGGCAAAGAGTGTAAAAGACCTTTTATTAATCACAACGATTTAACAGAAAGCCACGGACTTACGTGCGTACAACAGTATTGACTACTTGCAGTGAGAACTTAAAGGTTATTTAACAATAAATTTAAAGATAAAAGACTTGTTTACCGCCAGCTGAGTTGCTGTGCCACCTATTATATGACTCTCCGTATTTGTTTTCAATTGGTGGAGCATTCAATTGTCGCTAGGCCTATCCAAAAATCTTGTGTTCCTGAGTTTACAAAGAATGTTTACTCTAGAAGTCAATCATAACTTGGATATACGAAGTTATTCAGATGAATTTATACTGAACAATATCAACTAGGTATATTAATGCAGATCATATGTGCTGTTCACATATTTGCAGAGTTCCTGTGTAATATTTGCTTGTCACATGTGTTATTTACAGTTCGCTGACAATTCAATTATGTGTAGTTTGCCTGATAAATGAAGGTGGTGCTGAGAAATACTAATCAGTGTGTAGAGTTGAAAATGTATATGTTCATTGAAAAACACGTGAGGTTCACTTATACACAGGGCACTATTTTATATCTGCTTGGCATTTTGTACCAGTTACTGGTACAGAACGATTGAAGCGGAGAATAGAAAATATTAAGTTCACAATACCCCCCCCCCCACTCAATTGCTAGATCAAGATAAGAAACTACACAGTCCAAGTTTAAACCTAACAGGCTGACTCAGAAACATACACTAGTGATATACTTGTAATGTTGCGCGCTTCCAATCTGCACGCAACAATAGTGGTGACTGCTAATAACTGGAAAGTAGACAAAAGTCTTGAGAAGGGTTTAAATCCCTTTTTATTCAACTTTAGAAATTACAAATGCGTGCTCTTGACGCTCACAAACTACGCCGACCCGGCGGTAAAATAAAAATAAGAAACTAGGAAAAGAATAGTAACAAGTGACTAACTACGAGGCTCTCTAAACGTAACTAACCTCACCGCGTTCTAAGATACCGCTGATAATTCAGCAAACTTCTGAATATTACGTTGAAAGATTAACAAACTGCCGAAGCAAGCACACAGGCCGAAACGCGTGGTTCTTCAATTTCTAACTAGCCATCTCCACGCTCGTGAAGCAAAAAAGCACACTTTCGAACTCGTTTCCCTTCTATTTAACTCAGATTACTTCCGCTGACAATTTGAATCCTTGCGCGTTCTACTAAAATTTACATACTCAGGCATTGGCAATTCCAGGGGAAAGTAAAGCTTGACAGGAAAGATAGTTTAAACTTAAAATAAATGTTAGTTAAAATAAATATAAACCCTACATACTAACTAGACGGCGAGAATGCGTAACCGCTACTAAAATTAACATCTGGAGGGCAAAATAGCAAATGTACGCTTCACTAGCGAAATAAGGTTCTGTCTAACGTCCAGGTCCAAGTGCCGCTGATATGCCTCGAATATCATACTATTTGTATGACTTCAATCGCTTAAATACTCTGATTCACCCACTTAATTTGCCTTCTGGCGAGGCAATGCGAGGGAAAGTAAGAGAATTAAAAAAACACCATAATTAAAATAACTGGTTAGTAAACCTAAGAGGAAACCTACAGGTTTGTTTTGTCGACGCAACTGTGTTTTGGGAACCTAGAGAACAGCCAAGAAGACTTAATATCATTACGGCCTAGTTGCACTAATCAACAGCCACCAGAACACCATCTAAAGCTTCAAAATCAGATGCATTGATACATCGTGGAAACGTTGAAAAAACACAGATGAGCCGGTGACATATTGAAGCAACGAAAACCGCTTTGATGCTGCTGGATCCATTCCTAATGAGTAAGGTTCGACTGACGTCTGCTGCCTGAATTGTTACCGTTTTCCACTGAAGTTTTGAATTCAATCTTAAAGACGCTATTTTTTTAACTCTCCGAAAATATAAATGAAACGCAAACTTCCGAAGAATTCTGCACATAAATATGAATTTTCTATTCAAAATTGTTAAAACATTTCGAAATACATTCAATGAGAATATATAGAAATATTTGTTGTTATTAAATAAAAAATCTCTTGCTTCTAATTCACAAAACTAATTTTTCATCGTTCATTAAAATTAAAGTGATGAAATAACACTTTAATTTGACGATTAATGGGGAAAGATCTTTACCGAAAGTTAGCAAGTATTGTATTCCATTCATCACTAACTATATTTGTTTTAACTTTAAAAAATAATAATAATTATAATCAAATAAAATTAATATTCCATATTACAATACACAATTTAAAAGTATAAATTTTACATACTTACCTTAAAGAGGAATGTAAACTAAACATGAAATGTATTTTAAAAATAAAGTACATAAACTTGCATTCCTTGCTCTTTTATGTAGCCTGTCACTCGTGGTGAATTTGGGCAGTCGTGAGTCGCATGTAATCTTTTTGACGTTATATGACTTTTTCAGCAACAGTTGCCAATTAACGGTCCGGAGAGTGTATTATACCCTCTTTTCAACCTTGATCTGGTTGTCTGCATCCACCATCACCACTCCAGTGTTTAAATGACCCTTTCAGCAACAGTTGCCAATTAACGGTCCGGAGAGTGTATTATACCCTCTTTTACCTTGATCTGGTTGTCTGCATCCACTATCACCACTCCAGTGTTTATATGACCCTTTCAGCAACAGTTGCCAATTAACGGTCCGGAGAGTGTATTATACCCTCTTTTCAACCTTGATCTGGTTGTCTGCATCCACTATCACCACTCCAGTGTTTATATGACCCTTTCAGCAACAGTTGCCAATTAACGGTCCGGAGAGTGTATTATACCCTCCTTTCAACCTTGATCTGGTTGTCTGCATCCACCATCAACACTCCAGTGTAAATTCGTTTCCATATTCCTGACATGAAGCCTTTTGCTATATTTTAATAAAAACCGAAGTCATTACTTACACATGTCACATATTGTCCTGCTTCGATCTATTCATTCGCAAGATATTTCTCGCAATCTGTCATTTACCTTCTCAATAACATGTTTGACTTTCCACACGCGAAACTTTTACCAAAAACTCCTAAAATTCTTGAAACTAGAATTTCAAATAACACCTTGTACTCCTTTCCATTCGTGCCGGAAAACTGTTAGCCTAAATTAGCATATTTCTAGGCAACGACGGGAAATCCCTTTGGACTACGTTGACGTTCAACAAACTAAATTTCATTAGACTTCATTCGATAGAATTAAAGTAAAGCAAAATTTTACAGTCATTCCTGTAATTTTGATTTCCATTTTATAAGTATTCTTTTTGATTTTTCTGTATATGTATTTAACTGTTACAGTTTCAATAGCTTTAAAGTATATATTTTAATGACTTTTGCCATTCAGTATTTGATTCATTTTCTCATTCAAGCTGCATGAAGACCCGATGTTCACGTAAATGTTGCTTTCCATTTACATAATGAAAACAGGGCAATTTTACCGTTTTTGGTTTGCTAGAGAATGTGCTGTTAGTTAGTGAAGGATAGTGAGCGTAATCAGATTAGACCACATATCGAATATGTGGCATAAAAAGTATCATCGCACTGATTATAAAAGGAGTAAGTTCCAAAAGACTCCCACCCCACAGCTAGCTGCACTTGAGTGGGTCGAAGAGGTAAAACGGAGCTGATAGCAGCTTTGACCATGTCAAAAACAACCTACTTATCTCAGCGGAGGAATGCCAACCAAGTTCAGGAAACTACGTCCATCAAATGAAAAGCTTCAGACATCTTACACATCGAGAAGCTATCAAATATGCAATGAAATTCATAGATTTAAGTGCAAAAACTACAGTGACTCAATCAAGCGTAGCAGCCATTTCTTGCCAAGTCCACTACTGACGTCAGTTCTCCTTAGTGCTTCAACAACAGCCTTCCTATCTTACGCTAGGTGCCTATACACATAAGTAATTTTAATAATGAGTTAGCTGATACGTCAAACTGGCAGTCAATGGCACTACCTCTCTCGAACAGTCTACAGATCTTCCATTCTCTCACATTAAGAATGATACTAACAGGATTCGTTTAGAAAAACGTCAAAATCGTTATGTTTTCCTCATGATGATCGGAGGACAAATCACTTAAAGCTACCTGCGTATAATTCCGCCACGACGCAGGTTCTCACCAAACATGGACTTTACAATACTTTTACAATACCTAATATCTGATATAAAATAGCGTGAATCTGGTACGGATGGCATGTTTTTTGACACTAAAGAACTTCATCTTAAGCCATCTGCTGAAATCGTGTGTTCTTTTAGGAGCGTCTTTGTAGTAAATATACTTTGTGCAATGGTTTAACACCGGACGTAATTAACAAATTGTCTAAGCACAATGTGAACCAAAATAAAAGAATTCTAAATTAGTACTGAGTAAAGCATTTGTGTACAATCTTATTTTGTATTAATCATAATGTTCTCATTATATTTGAATTAATTAACCTGTAAAAGTCTCCTTATTTTCGTAATATAAATGCTGCTACGAAACAGGTGCTTCGCATCGTAACTTGAGTTTTTTATTTTTATTGCATCAACATGTACTGCATCGCACTAGAATATCCTTTTTTGCTGCAACTTACAATAGTATTTGTGTGTAATTTCATATGCAGCCATGTGTTTCATGAAGAAATGCATTTGTTTGCCCGCCATTCTCAGAAGTAATCCTAGCGGCACATAGTACGTTTAATGGAGGAAAGTAGTCAAAAAAATTTTAATGAAATTTAAAGGTATGAATTTAAAGGTAATTATGGAGTCTGGAGAAGATTAGGACAAACAGATAATAGCTGAAATATAGGCGCTCTCAAATTCTGCATCATTTCTCTGAAAAAAAAAAGCATTTTAAGTTTTATATTTAGGTCGTATGGAAGAGAAATACACCTTATTTATATTAAGAGATTCAAAAGAATATTACTTCTTTCAATGTTCTTTTATTTTTTAAGGAGTAAGGCTGCTGTTCGAATATCTTGAAAATCATTTCGCTCTTCTGGAGATATTTTTATAAACTTTCTATTATAGTATTCATGAATCTGCGTTGCATTTAAATTGAATTGAATCTGAAAAATAGCAATAAAAGTGTTCTGCTATATTCACTAAAAATTTACGAAGCTGCATGATAGGCAGTTTTGTGGTAAACAATACCAGGATTTGCGTACCCACAAAAATATGAATTGGATTCATTATACCTCTAAGACAGATAGTTAAATTCCCCGTTAGAGGAGTCCATAAACGTATTAACTGTTATTAAGACACAATAACATGCCGAATAAATACTAATTCAGAAGTCAAGCAACAAAAATCAGCGTTATATTTACAAAATTTTCACAGGGCTAGTTTCAATGGTTTTACCGAACCACCATCCTCAGTTGCAAAACCGCAAATGAACAAGATAGGAAATAATGATTAGATAAGATAAGAAAGGCCTGGACAAGAATAAGCAAGTGGCGCCATCTGTTGGGGAAACCAGAACTAAAACATAATTTCTTTAAAGGCAGGAGGCAAATTTGGATTGGAATTAGGATCGTTAACTAGAACAGAAAGATTTTTATGAATGTGAAATGCCTCTAGAAAATCCAGTTCTCCAATGGAAGATAAAAAGAAATTATGTTTTAGTTCTGGTTTCACCAACAGATGGCGCCACTTGCTTATTCTTGTCCAGGCCTGTCTTATCTTATCTAATCATTATTTCCTATCTTGTTCACTTGCGGTTTTGCAGCTGAGGATGGTGGTTCGGTAAAACCATCGAAACTAGTCCTGTGAAAATTTTGTAAATATAACGCTGATTTTTGTTGTTTGACTTCTGATTTAGTATTAACTGTTACTTTCAATTGAAATTAAATTTAGTATTTCACTAGAAAAGTATTTCAACTGCATCCAGAGTCGCATTGTTTATATTTCTTAATGCAACTGTATACACATAACAGTAATAACCGCATACACTGCGGTATGCTAAAGAAATCCAATGAATTCGTCGAGGATTACAAAGTATTAGTCACTTAGTGACGATTAACATATTCGAAAGCGAATGAATGATTGTTTCATTGTACAAAACTCTCCAAAATTAACATTTATAGGTGAAGATGAATGAAAGACGCTGAATATAAATGTGAAATAAGGGAATTTAGAATTAATTAAAATGGAATATTATTCGGAGTAGAATAAGCATATCGTAACAACACATAGCTTTTATTGCAGTTATATATAATCGAAATTAGGAGGTCAAATTTTACAAATTCTCATTCAGTTCACTGATAATTCAAACTGATAGGCTGTCTGTGCTTAGTATGTTTCTAGTTTGTCTTATTATGAGTAATACCTTCTATCTTTTACCAAAAGACATTCAGAAGACTCCTTTTATTACTAAAAGAGATCGCAAAATCGGAAACCAAATTCTCCTTGCCTTCCTTTCTTTTCTAAAGATCTTTACTCATTCATACTATCAATGTTTTAAATAATTTTAATATATAAATACATTAATTTCATTACAAAAGATTTTAAGTACATTAATTTTAATTATTTCCTACATAGTTCGTTATGTATGAATTATTGTGTTTTTAAAATTACTTGCTTTACAAATGAATGGTTGCAAAAATATTAAATTACATACATTTTTTCAAATAAATAGAAACAGTAAATTATCATCGAATAAGCGATAAATAAGGAACATGGCAAAATAACTTTTCTATTCATATTTATTTAGCACTTAAATTACCAGTTATTATTTCTAATTTTAATTTATCTTTTTAAATTCAATATCGTAAAAAAAAAATAGATCTTGAAATTGTTATAGAACAAAATACCAGTTTAATAATCGTTTTGCCTGAGTGCTCTTATAAGCGACTGAATAAAATTATTTTAGATACATCAAGTTCAGATGCTGATTATGTAAACGCTAGAATTAATTTCTAGATTTTAAATAAAGGATCTTCAGTTGTTCAGTACGACAAAAAAAATCTAAAATTAGACTATACAATTTATGAAGTTTTACACGACGGTAAATATCATTCACAATAAGAGAAAAGGGCATTCTAAACCCTATGAAGTAGTCATTTTGGTAGAGAATAATTATTTTCTTCATTTCGTAAACCTGTTGTCTCTTAAGGAAAAATGCAATTTAGGAAATAGAGCTAATGAAATTGTAAGCCGTTATTTCTTTTAACTATCTAGAATCAATTAATTTACTCCACCTTTTATAAATTTTAAATATTTATAAAAAAACTGTACTCTGCAAAAGTGGAGAGAGCATAAAATGTGCATTGCTGTTATAAAATAAACCAAATAAATAAATGAATTAAAAGTGATTTCCACATGCACGTAATACCTGACACTAGAAAAAGTATTAACAATATTCAAATCAACAAATACTCTAAACAACATATATTAACAATTCTATTCACCAATAAATATTATGAATATAATAACCTTGCAAACATTTAATTTATAAATTAGATATGTTGTCGAATAAAAGGAACTTAAATCACATTGCATCTATACATTATTAAAAAGAAAAGGGATGTTTGAATTATTAAGACAAAATCTGATGTGTACACCACATGACTTCCTTGTACGGAATATTAAGTTATACGCATTTGTTTCTTGCATTCCATTTAAACTTATTGGATTGAATTAAAACTACTTCGCCGACAGCGCATAAACCACAATAGAGTAAGTGCATTCTTTAAATTTCACTCTAGTATTTGTTTACCATAGCGACACTCTGGCGCTATATTCACTTAACAGTATTATATTTCGTTCATATTATAACTCATAATGCACAAAATTTGTATCATTTAAAGAATAGAATTATCTAATCGTTGCCACATGTTCTATTCAAATACTATAATAAAGCTAGAACTATGTATAAAAGAAATTAAGAAAAAAAAAAAAAAAGTTTTTCACAGACGATTGAGTATTTCTCATTCAATTAATTCAGTTCTCACTTCGCGAGAAGGCGAAAATACATAAAAACTCAAAATATCTGTATTAAAAATTACGAAGTAAATCTTAAACACTTATTTCCTCGAAAATATTCCAGAAAGGATTAATCATGATTTAATTGGCAATAATAAATGAAGGCGTTATCTTTCTTGTTGCGAAGCTAAGTTTCTCTAGATTGGCAACAAATCCACTAGTCTGCTGTTTCAAATGTAAACAATCAATGGCCGCCATAAAAAAAGGCTTAGCGGCACTTAAACAACTTTAAAATTGTTGATAATTCTAATAATATTGCATACAGATTTACTAAAGGCATAAAAACCTTAACCGGAAGATAAAAACAACATAATACACGCAATTTAAAGCACAAAATGTACAATTTAGAAACATATAAGAGTAAAGAAACTGAGATCACTGAGCCGGGTAACAGAGTATATATATATGTAAATATATTTATATACGTTTGGTGTGGCCGATTGCAACCAAAATACGAGGTGCATATCTACATGTTATAGCAGTCCTATACACAAAATTTCAACGTTCTGAGGCTATTCGTTTTTGAGTTATGCCAGATATGTACGTACGTAACGCACGTTCGTACATACGTTCGAACAGACGCCACGAAAAATTCTCTTCAGAATTAATTTTAAAGTAGTTTTATAATTTTTTTGGAAGAAACGAGTCTTTTATTCTGTCCTTACATACAGATATGACGCAAAAACATCGTTAAATTGCATTCGATAGCGGTCAAAATGGATATTTTCGTTGAAATATGCTGCCTGAAACGTTTCGCGATTACAATACTTCCTTTTTACTTCGTACAAGGAAGTAAAAAGCTAACTGAGAAATTATTATGAATTTCTCAATGTACTAGGTTTAGAAAATAAACAATGCGTCTGAATAAAATCGTTCAAAATTGTTGTTAAAAACAACAATTTTTGATCAAAGTTGATAAAAACAACATTCTCACTTTTTTGATTTCAGTGCACAAATTGGTACTTTCATGCAGGTTCTTGATTACTTTGTATGACCCATCTGTTGGAATACTATTTAAATCTCTGGTTATAGCCTTTTGTACCTCTTCAGTTTTATTAAAGTAATGATCTATATGCTGATAATTTATTTTAGAGAAGAGGAAGTAGTTTGCCAGTAGATCGACACCTGCAAACTACTTCTTTTTCTCTAAAATGAGTCTTCCTGCACAGATACTGAGACTTTGAGATACTTTTCGCCATTCGAAACTGGTTGAAAAGAAAGGAAGTGTGGGATGGTGCACTGTCGTGTTGCAGAAATTAGCTATCCATGGAACATTTTCGGGCCCAGTTCTCATTATTTGTCGCTCAGAGAAGAATTTATTGCATGCTATCCTTTCTCAATTGCAAATTTTAACCAATTTAAAATCAACTAAAAATTTCTGATATTGAAATTTGTGTTAGAGCGATGAACCTTTTTGAATCTCAGCGGATGATTTCCGCTTTTTCTCAGGATTATTATTAAAATTTCATGTACAAACTAATTATTCAATCACAATTCACTTGAACAAATCAGGATCGGTGTCTATCATTTGGATCGTATCATAGTATTCCAAAATTCGATTGTTTTTCTCTTCTTCAACGAATGAGTAACGGAAAGAAGCCCAAAAGTTTCCTCTTTCAGTATCTTCCAAGGCAGTTTTAAAAGCAATATGTTTCCTGATATTATTCACATCGGCTCATATTCGACGAGAACAGTGACAGTTTTCTACAACAATCGCCGGATGTCGGATGTTTTCATCCATTAGAGACAGCGAAGTGCACCATTCTATGTTTCAATCTCAATATCACAGAGTCCATCATGAAATCGACCTTGTCAACGAAACGCAGATAGCGTTAATGATCAGTGTCCATATGCTTTGTCTCTTTTACTGTTTTCTTCCCTTAAAAGAGTTATTTCTATTCTTAGCTCTGCTTTTGAACCCATAGAGGCAAATGGTGGGGGAAAAAAAAAAGAAGAAGAAATACAAGCCCCCCTCCAAATTCTGAAAGGTTTCAGATTTTAAATTACGTCCAAAGGGGCTTTTTTTAACGTTTTGTGTGTTACCTTTATTTATTAAATATCATGTTCTTTGCACTTAAACCATAAAATTCAATTCAGTAGCATTGTCGCAAAATAATTTTAAATTGAGCATATCTTTAGAATTTCCGATACACAGTTTCTTACCCGCTGGAGATAAAAAGGGGATTTTCCCACCCTTAGAGTGTTGACATTGCTCGCTGTTTAATCGTTGAGTGATTTTTTAC
The DNA here is from genome assembly GCF_044657685.1 of Stegodyphus dumicola. Lineage (NCBI taxonomy): Eukaryota > Metazoa > Arthropoda > Arachnida > Araneae > Eresidae > Stegodyphus > Stegodyphus dumicola. Next base: position 8,571,816 of record NC_140773.1, read on the forward strand.
TCAAAAATTCCTTAAAGGTTTACAAAATATGAAACCGATAATAAAACAAAATTCTAGATTTCAAATTTGGTCTTCCATATGTCCGTATTCGTTGGAGAATTAAGTACTTCAAAATTCGATGGCTCTGTGTACCCTTGTTTTATCACAATGCGATAAATATACATACATGTATGCAGATTTTTCATTATTTAATTTCTTAAAATATAATGCAGGACTTTAACATTTGATGGCAACAATTTGAAAAGTGAAGCGGATATTTATAGTGATTCAACGCAAAATCTCAAAACGAAAACAATAGTCCTTCAGGGACAAAGCCCCTTTGGACTAAAAAACAGTTAACTGCGCTTTTTTTTTTTTTTTTCTCTTTTCTGTTTCTGTCTCTGAGCACAGTTTCTGTCTCTGAGCACAGGATAATTTACGGAAAACAAACTGAAAGAGAATTATAATGATAATTACCATAAATGTTCATTTTGCAGGCTTGCAAGGATTTGTTAACCTTAAACTTTGCAGACACAATGTGCATACAAAATATAAATCTAAAATTTAATTTTCTAATTAGAAAAATAAGGGATGTTTTATACCTAATCCATTTTCAAGAGATACAAGGTACATTTATGTGCTGCTAAACATTTGTTTTTGCATATTAATCACTTCATAATATCGGAGATACTATGATTTAAGGTTTTATTTCATTCGGAAATATTAACCCCATCGGATGTGAAGCGAATTATCGTTATGGCTAAAGAAACTACAAGCTATGAAAATACTTTTCATATTTTATTAAACAAATGTTAGACTAAAATTCACTTTCTTGTGCTAACAATATCAGCCACAAATTGTGGTCGTGGTTGAAAAATTATAACTATATTCCTCATTTCAAAATTTTCGAAAATTTCTAAGGTTTAAAATTCAAAAGTTCTAAAATCCGAAATTTAGAAAAAAGGCTTCTCAGACCCTTTTTTTTTTATTCCGAAGGATCGAAATTCCGGGAGGAGCTAAATATGTAGAAAATCATCAAAATGTGCTTGAAGACTAATTTTTGTAGAAAAGACTTCTATTTTCACATTTCTGACGATGAACACTAAAAAACATAGCTACAAAAACACAGCATATCTAAACCAAATCACAGACGACACTAAAAGAATTATAGCCGATGTCAAATGTTTATGGTTATTTCCTGCACTACTGTTGCCAATATTAAAAACAAAATGACTGTTTGATTGTGTTGATCTTTTTGATTCTGTTGAGGCTATTTTCAACAGTCGTAAAGCAAATAAAATAGGGAAATTTAAAACAAATGTTAAATAGTAGTCAAATGATACTCAACTAAGTATTACTATTCGTTGGATCAGTACCTCTGCCAGAGCCCTAAAACCAGGGATAGAACGCAGAGCCGAATATTTACAAACACTATTTACAAATTTAGCCGAATATTTACAAAACTTCAGTGTAAATACTAGGTAGCTCACTTACATTATTTCTGGTGAAGAAATGGAAAGAAGTTATGGTAAAGACTGAAATTATAAACAGCCACTTAATTTAAATAATAACTTTACAGTGTTTCTTAATTCAAAATCGGTTGCTAGAGCTATTCTTCGAAACACATTTGCAATTTTAATATTTTTATTAACAGAAGATTGAAATGCACCACTTCGTCTATCACCATAATGCAGAAAAACATAAAACACTTCTGTTATTAGATATTTTTACCCTTCTTGACTTTTACTTTCCCCACACTAGGAATTGTTTTCATTTTATGGTAAGCAAGTTTACCACTTTTTTAAATAAAAGCAGAAATTAAAAAGTTACGAGACGCAGATTACTATCTCAGAGTAAGAATTTTACGAGGTTAGGAAATTATTTTTCCGCGAAATTTATGGCGAAGAAGTTTGCTGATCTTTAACTGGAAATATTTTTGTAGTTGCGATTATTGGATTTCCGCAAATGCTGAAGAGAGAGAGATTCGTTTTTTGAGGTTATATCTGCAGGATTACGGGAGGTTTTTTATGTCCGGAATAAACATGGCTTCTGCCATCAGTCTACTTTTTAGATAGAAAATACATTTTTAAGAAGCAGCAGAAAGCTGACCTAGAAAAAATAATGTGTGTAAAAAATATATTTTTTCCAAACGAAGCTTTATATATTTGTTAAAAAAATTTAATGAAAAAGTCTTCCGATTTTAAGTTCTGTAACTTGTTGCAAAATATTATACAGAGCATTTAGAAAAATGATTCAAATTTTAATTAACTTAAATATCCATTCAAATATACTCATGTCCATAAATTAAGGATAATGCAAAATCAGGCAAAGGCAGAGTTAGAAGCAAAACAAATTTGACTTATTTGTTTACTTTATTATTAAACAAAAGGTAAAGAGCAGAAAAAGATGCTATTTATTTGATATTATTAAAAAAAATAGCGATTTTTTCTCCCTGGAGCAAATTACAAAAAAAAAAAAAAAAAACTATTTACAAAAAAACAATATTACATGGTTGGTATGATTGTTAATACATTGTATGTCTCCCAGACGATGCAATACAGTCCGTACAATGCCTAGGCATGTTGAGTATCAAATTATCGATCTGATCTTGGGGGATATTACACCACTCAAAAATCGGTGCTCTCCGAAGTTCCGGTAGACATGTAGGAGGAGGTTGACGGGCTGCAACTCGTCGGCCAAGCATGTCCCACACGTGCTCTACTGGATTCAAGTCCGGTGAGAATGCTGGCCAGTTCATACGGGTGATACCCTCCAATTGAATGCATTCGCTTACGATGTTTACGATGTTTGCATGGTGAGGACGGGCGTTGTCATCCATACACGCAAATTGTGCGCCCATGGCGCCCCGGAACAAACCTACATGTTGTTCCAGAATGACGTCCCGATAGATTTGGCTTGTAATGGTTCCAATTTGAACATGCAGGTCAGTTCTGGAACCCAGAATAATTCCACTCCAAACGAGCACTCCTGCACCACCGTAACGGTGTCGTTCAATGATGTTTTCTTGGTGGTAACGGGTACCTGGAGCTGTCCATATGAAAGTCCGGCGAGAATCAAACTGCAAGCTAAATCTGGACTGGTCAGAAAACATCACACAAGCTCACTTTTGCGGTGCCCACAATGCATGCTCTCTACTCCAGGCTAACCGCAGGCCACAGTGAGTTGCAGTAAGTGGAACGCATCTGACAGGTCTACGAGCATATAGACCAATCAGCCCTAAGCGTCTGAACACGGTCTGCCTTGAAATTGTCGTACCAGTGGCTGAAGAGAGCTGACGAGACACGTCTGAGGCTGTGCTCCGTCTGTTTCTTTTGGCAGTAACTGCCAAATATCGGTCCTCATTCGGCGGATTAACTCTGGGGCGACCTGTGCTGTAACCTCTACTCACATTACCATCATCTTGGAATCGTTGCCAAAGCCTGGAGATGACACTCTGGGCAATTCCAAGTTCGTCTGATACTACCAGTTGGGTACGCACACATTCCAGACGGCCGATAATTCTACCACGTAAAAAATCATCCAAATGCGTCCTTTGTGTCATAACTATTCGGTTATTGCACTGAAATGCTTATAAAGCGCCTGCGAACAATTTTACTTCTTTGCCTGTATTCCTTATATATCACTCTCTTAAACTCTCGTCATTGTGACGTACCATCGGTGTCATCTGGTTACTTCCTGAAATTTGTGATTCTTGAAGATGCATGTAGTGATTTTACAGGTGATATAGTTATTTTAGAGTTCGATTTCCGCGTGACTTCGAATTATCCTTACTTTATGGACATGAGTGTAGTTTTTAAATTACAGTTTCTTTATGTAAGGTAGAGGTTATTACAAAAATAATTCCACTGGTGAATAAGATCTACAAGAAAAGTAATTGTTAATAATTTTAATTGTTTTACATGTAAATGCTGTCTTGAATGTATATATTAACAACATGTGTCCACGAATTTTCCAAGCGAAGGAAAGAACCTTTTCTTTTATACAATAAATAACAAATAAAAATATAATAAAAATTTAACGTAATAGATATGTTAAATTATAATAAATAACATATCATAAACAAAACATAATAAGTATTTTAATTTATTAGAATTTTCTGCTATGTGAAGAAGTTAAAAATTGTTTTTAAATGTACAGAAATTACCTTCTCATGCTATCATTGAGTTTTCACACATTTCTGCATCTTATTAAAAGACATAATAATATAATTTTTAACAGTTATTTGGTTCTGCTATCATTTCCTATGCTCACCTAATTGTGTAAAAACTTGTGTCATTTTAGAATTTGATTTTAGTCTTAAAATTTATCTTTCAGAATAAATCCCGACAAAATGTAGTGTTTTCCAGACAGCTATTTGAGTTCAGAGCTGAAACACCCTTTCCCATACGAAGCTATTGCCTTTAAAAGACATCCTACTTCACTTTAAGCTCTTCACAAACAATTCTAATGGCCCGAAAGCACCCAAGTATGAACTTAAGCTATTGAGCTCAAAACGCAGATGCTGATTTCCCTTGGTATATTCACTAATTACAAATCGTTGATGTCTTTAACGAAGCAGATTCCAGTTACAATCTATTATAAACTCACTCGCTTTAATAATTCTCCATGCAATTAATTAATATTAGATAAATGCATCAGTAAATGTGAAATTATGAGTGGCAGTTAACATCTGACAATTTCTCTTCAAATATGTCTTCCATTTGTATTTTCCCATATAAAAAGTCTCCGCGGTTTTTGGTACATTTTTGAACAAAACTTTTATGTATTGAAAATCAAATTTGATGAAGTACATATTGAGCATTAATATCTCTATGACCTTTGGCCATTTTTCGGGTCGCTTCATAATTCCATCTGTGTAGAACTTCTGTGATTTATTGTTGAGAAACTTAACCAAGTGATTCTCAGCAGCGCTTCGATCGGCCAGTTTCTTACCATCAAAAGGGTTTTGCAGAGACCGAAACCATTGGTAGTCAGATGGTGCAAGGTCCGGGCTATACGGTGAATGAATCTAAACTTCCGTTAATTTGTTCGCTCACAACATTCTCATTGTACACTTCACAAATTTTTCGGAAAGTTTTTGCAGCATTTCTACTTTTATTTTAGTGAAAAAGCATCACAAAACATATTTCTTCAGATGTTTTACTCATTTTCAAATCAATATAACTTTTCACAAGAGCGCTACGAATTAGAAAACTATTTTCACAAACAATGGAAGCTGACTGTCACCTTTTAAACACAACTTCGTTTGAGACAATCGGGTGAGTGTTGTTGGATATATGGGCATCAACACTATCTAATGGCAAAAATCCGCGGGGACTTTTTATATGACCCAATATAATACATGCAAAATAATCAAAATTGTTTTTTTTTCGTTTATAGAATAAGCAGCAAATACGTATTTATGTATTTAAAATGCAGCAATGAGTAGCATTTGGTTAATATATTTTATTTAGTCACTTTGGAGTCCAATTTAGTCACTTTGGAGGTTACTGAAGTACAATACTTGAATGATAGAGAAAAGTATGCGGAATACAAATATGGCAGTTAAACGTATTTAGTGCACATTTTGTAAATCCACTGGCATTAAGAAAAGATATGTGAAGTAAACATCGAATGCGAACGTTTTGATTTCTGGTATGCATATTATCTTTGGAAATGAATCAGACATGTCTCTTTTCACTTAACCCTTTAACTGTCAAGTTATTTTGATGATTTGGGTACACAAATTGTCAAATTTTTCCCGAGATACAGTCGGGTTTGACAAAAACATGAAGCCGAAATAAACGTCTCCCGATATATATTCGGGTATAACAATACAATGCACTCAAACAAAAAAAAAAATTACCCCGAGTAATACTCGGGCGTGACATTTTCGAACACCAGTGCTGTACCCGAGATTATCTCGGGCATGACAGTTAAAAGGTTAACCAAAGAAACACACTTGGGGAAAAAAACATTATCAGAAACAAAATTTCTAGTTAAAAATTTAAAATTACAGCACATACCAAGTATAACCCTATAAATTAAACATATCCCGTTACTGTGGTGGATACTCTGTCATAGATTAAGGGAGGAGACGAGGCTAAAGAATTAAAATGTGTCATGCTGAATTCAAAAATTTAGAGTCACGAGAAACAGCTATTTCAGAACTGTACGTTTAACTAGAATTTAAAAGTGTCTACTATTATGAAAGATCCGGATAAATATGAACATCATGACACAACGCATATTAGAAACAGGCCTACTAGCAATGAAATAATACATATCCTTCTGTTCTATTCGAAATGAACAAATAAGAACAAGAAATTATCTCAAAGAATTAAAGATTTTGTACTTTACATGAAGCACATGATTCGCCATTCTCAGGCCATCTCGGAATAAAGTAAAACAGTGCAGAGAGTAAGAGAAGCTGTTTATTTTTTACAGCTAAGGAATTTGTATTTGAATATAACAAGTCTTATAACACTCGCCAAATAATTACAGATATTAATTAAGAAAAAGGAGGAAATATTGTAATAAAGGCTCCTATATAATCGAGAGAATTAGGGAAGCCGTTTTGCATATAAAAGAAAAGAATGGTCAATTCGTAAAAGCGAATGTAGATCAGGTAAAAAAAATATTATGACCAGGATGATATGCCGCTTTTAAGATCGATGTTGCAGGAATTGCGTGACTCAAATTGGGCAGGGCCAATTTAGTGGATCTTTAAATTTGGTTAATTTAGCAGAGACGTCTGTATCACAAAGCCCGCAGGAAAAAAATAAAGGATTCTATAAAGTGAATGAAAAAGAAGAGAAAATACCCACTTGAAGGCTGCATCAAAAAGACAATCTACAGAGTATGGGAACTTAAAAGATAGGAAAGAACAATCGTTTAAGGAAAAGTTCAAGTATCCCTGAGATGTCGCGACCTCCCAAGTAAGAAAGAACAGTAGGTTGAAGACGAACAAATTAATATGTTTCAGCAATCAAAGTCAGCGGGAAACTGGGATTCATCGAAAAATGAGGGCAAAATCTAGGCTACAAAGAGTCGCTGGGTGGGGAACCAAATGCAAAGAAAATCAAAAGAACCAGCGATCAAAACTATAGATATATTAAGACACAATAACACGCCGAATAAATACTAATTCAGAAGTCAAACAACAAAAATCAGCGTTATATTTACAAAATTTTCACAGGACTAGTTTCGATGGTTTTACCGAACCACCATCTTCAGCTGCAAAAACGCAAATAAACAAGATAGGAAATAATGATTAGATAAGATAAGAAAGCCTGGACAAGAATAAGCAAGTGGCGACGTCTGTTGGCGAAACCAGAACTAAAACATAATTTCTCTAAAAGCCGAAGGCAAATTTGGATTGGACTTAGGATCGTTAACTAGAACAGAAAGATTTTTATGAATGTGAAATGCCTCTAGAAAATCCAGTTCTCCAATGGAAGATGTTTTTTGAATAATTTTGGCAGCAGAAAAATTGAAAGTGTGATTTTCGGACCAACAATGTTGAGCAACAGAAGACTTCTGTGTTTCTTTTTTTCTAACATATGCCTCATGTTCCTTGACGCGAAATTTTAAGGCTCTCTTTGTTTGGCCAATGTAAATTAAACCACACTGGCAAGGAATCCTATAAATACCCCAGGAATTCATATCCGGAATGGGGTCCTTGAGTATGGAATTTTATTGATGGGAGAATAAACAACCCGAAAGTTAAATTTCTGCAAAATATGTGCAACTTTATAGCTAATTGATGGAAAGAAGGGAATGACAACAGAATTTTTATAATCTTCTAAAACAAGAGTGTGGCTTTTAGTGTGTTGAGATGAGAATTTTTTAACTGCTTGATTAATAATGTTGGGTGAAAAGCCCCTGTCAATAGCTATTGCTTTTAAATAATTTAGTTCTTCATCAAGGGCTAGTTTGGAGCAGCAAACTTGAAGAGCACGGAAAACATAGGAATAAAATGAAGCTAACTTTTGTTTAGTCGGATGACATGATTTAAAGTGTGGTGGAAGGCAAACCGATGAAGGTTTACGGTAAACTGTAGTACTGAAGTTGGATGTGTTACGTGTGACCAGAATGTCGAGAAACGGAAGAGAATTGCAAGACTCAAGTTCAAAAGGGAACTGAATAGCAGGATCAATAGAATTCATTGTTGAAAGAACTCTATTTAAATCATCTTTAATACCTTCAAACAGGGTAAAAGTATCGTCTACGTAGCGGAACCATGCCGGGAAGTTTAAAGTTTCAAACAATCATGGTTTCTTTTGATGTAAAATCATTATTCACCAATGTCCCAGTGGAGGGTGCATTAACCCTTTGCGGCATGGTGGGTCAATATATGTCCCACCTAATTTATATTTATTTTCTCAGTTAGCAATTTCCGTTAGAAATTTTCTAATCTTTTAAAAATAATCTATTTTAGTTATTATTTTTCTCAGTAGATGTTACTACTATACCAGGGCTTAAGTTTATAAGCAAAAAATATTCAAAATACTATCACAAGAGTGATATCCATGTATCTCGCATTTTTCAATATTTTAAAAATTTTGGTATACAGTTTATGATATGTATGATTCTTTTTAATATTCAAAGGTATTTTATTTTTAAAAATCTTAATTGGATTCAATATTTTATAACATTAATTTTGCAGTTGAAATAAGTGGGTTAAAAATTGTCCCACCACACACTTGAATTTCCGCTCAATAGATGGCAGCACTCACGATTATTTTTTCTTTTCTTTTTTGCATCTACTTTTTTCGTGATTGCGCGCGCTTTTACATCCGTTGTATGCTCTGATGTGCTAAAATGTCTAGAAAAAAGTTAACAACTCAGGAAGCTTTGGATCTTTTTGCTGAATTGCCATCCGATGCGACTTCTTCAGATGCGATTGCTTCAGATGTCAGTTCTGATTCAGGTGAAACTGAAATCCAGGAGAGAATAACTGAGGTTGAAGTTATTGATGAAGAAGAAAGGGAAGTAGTTATAATTTGTTTCGCTTTTTAACACAGACCCATCTATGCATGTGGCACTGTAAATATGAATGGGAAGTATCTACGCAAAAATTTAAAAGACAAATTTATGTCAAGAGAATATATAGACTTTTCAGTTAGCGATGATTCAATTTATTGCATAAAATGAAAGGATAAAAGATCTGTTTCTATCCTGTCTTGCTTGGAAAAGGCAACTGAAATGAAAGAAATTAATAGAAAAGAACGAGATGGAAAGACAAAAAAAGTATTGTGCCCAAACAGCATTATTTCATACAATAAGAATATGGGATATGTCGACTGATTGATCAACTGAAAGGACTATATGAAATAGACCGCAAAAGCAAGAAATGGTGGCACATGATTTTTTTTTTTTTTTTTTTTTTACTTTTTAGATGCAAGTATAGTAAACGCATTTATTCTATTTAAATTTGTTCGCGAACCCGATCATGACGTAAAAACAATGAAAGATTTTATTCTCTCAGTTATAGAAAGTCTAATGGCACTTGCAGGCAAGAAAGAGCTGAAAAGAAAACTGAAATCCCCAGTTCAAATAAAAACTAAAAACCTGTTCGTACAACCAGAAAAGAGACTAAAACATGTAAGTCACATGCCAAAGAGAATGAGCAGAAGAAGATGTGCATATTGCAGCACATCGAAAGAAGAACGACGAACATTTTGGATGTGTGAAACATGGGAAGTGCCTCTATGCTTAGAAAAGAATGAAACAACATGTTTTTCAAATTTTCATGAAAAATGACTTTTTTTCAATTTTAATCATATATAAATGTTTTTGAATCAAGTGCCAATTTTAATATTTTATTTAGTATCATATGTACGAGTATCAAACTTTAATCTTAAAATAATATTCAAGAAAATATTTTCCTTTGTTCCTAAAATTTAAAAATATTAAATATATATATATATGCAAAATGTGAATATGCAAAATTTTACAAGTCATGCATATATGCAGTAAGTACAAAATGCATTTTAGTGTGTTTATTATGAATATTTTAGAATGCACGCTTTATTTTGTTTATTCATTCCACATATCATTTTTTTTTCCTGCTATACACCAATATGCTGTAAGACATGTGCTAGTTGCATGGTGGGAAAAACGGTATCCCACCTTATCCCGTAAAAAATAAAAGTGCAGAATTTTTTTCAAGCTTTAAAGGCACTTAAGTAAGTCCATCTGACTTATTCTAAGGCATTTTTTTTAAAGATTAAAATATATTTTAAATATGCGTGTCGCAAAGGGTTATGATGTCTAGAAACCAGACTTCGCGAATTTCATTTCTCTTGCATCGAAATTGGTGAGCTAACTTCTCTCACTCAACTCTGTTTGAAACAAACACATTTTGTTTTCCAAAATAAATATTACAAGCAAACTGAGGGTTTAGCCATGGGAAGCCCCCTCAGTCCCATCCTGGCTGATATCTACATGCTTTATTATGAATAAAAATTGTTTGAAACTTTAAACTTCCCGGCATAGTTCCGCTACGTAGACGATACTTTTACCCTGTTTGAAGGTAATAAAGATGATTTAAATAGAGTTCTTTCAACAATGAATTCTATTGATCCTGCTATTCAGTTCACTTTTGAACTTGAGACTTGCAATTCTCTTCCGTTTCTCGACATTCTGGTCACACGTAACACATCCAACTTCAGTACTACGGTTTACCGTAAACCTTCATCGGTTTGCCTTCCACCACACTTTAAATCATGTCATCCGACTAAACAAAAGTTAGCTTCATTTTATTCCTATGTTTTCCGTGCTCTTCAAGTTTGCTCCTCCAAACTAGCCCTTGATGAAGAACTAAATTATTTAAAAGCAATAGCTATTGACAGGGGCTTTTCACCCAACATTATTAATCAAGCAGTTAAAAAATTCTCATCTCAACACACTAAAAGCCACACTCTTATTTTAGGAGATTATAAAAATCCTGTTGTCATTCCCTTCTTTCCATCAATTAGCTATAAAGTTGCACATATTTTGCAGAAATTTAACTTTCGGGTTGTTTATTTTCCCATCAATAAAATTCCGACTTCCATACTCAAGGACCCCATTCGGGATATGAATTCCTGGGGTATTTATAGGATTCCTTGCCAGTGTGGTTTAATTTACATTGGCCAAACTAAGAGAGCCTTAAAATTTCGCGTCAAAGAACATGAGGCATATGTTAGAAAAAAGGAAACACAGAAGTCTTCTGTTGCTCAACATTGTTTGTCCGAAAATCACACTTTCAATTTTTCTGCTGCTAAAATTATTCAAAAAACATCTTCCATTGGAGAACTGAATTTTCTAGAGGCATTTCACATTCATAAAAATCTTTCTGTTCTAGTTAACGATCCTAAGTCCAATCCAAATTTGCCTTCGGCTTTTAGAGAAATTATGTTTTAGTTCTGGTTTCGCCAACAGACGTCGCCACTTACTTATTCTTATCCAGGCTTTCTTATCTTATCTAATCATTATTTCCTATCTTGTTTATTTGAGGTTTTGCAGCTGAAGATGGTGGTTCGGTAAAACCATCGAAACTAGTCCTGTGAAAATTTTGTAAATATAACGCTGATTTTTGTTGTTTGACTTCTGAATTAGTATAGACATATGGCAGATCAGAGAGCGTAGGTAGTGTACCAGGAAGGAACCTTACAAGGAAGAAGCCAGTACCAAAATCAGGGATAAATAGAAGGGCTAGGTCATTCCTTTGTTCGACTCCTCGCCGACGCGAGTCTCATAGAGGGGGGGGGGAACCCGGAGTAATCTGACGTATCTCTGTTGCACCAGCTCTGATTTCGCGCCTTTAAAACTGTAGTTTCATTCAGTTGCGAGACGATTTTTTGGAGATCGCATATCCCAAATTCATTTTAATCATACATATTTGTTTTCTAATAATGCAAATATTTAAAATAATTTGTGTATGTATAGTTTTAGTCAGTTTTCCTTTTAAATTCTATATTTAAAGTATCCTTTATGTAATATGGCTTCTTGTGCTGTAGCAACGTGCCGTAACACTTATAGAAATACGAAAAGGAAGAGATATTGTATTTCATGCTTTCCCCAAGGACAATTTGCTTTTGATGAAAGAATGGATAAATAAATGTCGAAGACAGGATTCTATTAATGTGAAAAAAGCAAGAATTTGCAGCGAACATTTTCTGTGCAGTGATTATGAAGATAACATGAGAAATCGCTTGCTTGGATTGCCGCAAAAGAAACTGTTGAAATGCAATGCTGTGCCGAAAGTAAATTTATCGTGTGCAGTAAACAAAATAACACCAAGAAATCGGAGACATTTGAAAAAACTAATGCAGAGTGCTTTTGAAAGACTATATGAATTAAGCCCAAAGAAAATTTATTTTGAGGCCGAGAACGAAATTGAAGCTGACAATAATAAATCAAATGTGAATGATTTTGAAATAAAACTCACAAGTGACAATGCTCTATGTGACAATATCCCTGAGTGCCCTAAGTGTAAAGATAAACAAGAATGTATTGATAATTTGAAGAACAAAATAATATCCTTAGAAAATTGTAATAAAATATTGACAAATAGAGAAAAGAAAGATTTTAGAATGTTTGCTCAGCGACAAAGGTGGACGACATTTAGAAAGAAATTTGTATCGGAAATTCAGAAATTAAAATCCCAAACAGCGAAATTTAGGAAAAAACAGAACAGATCGGAGAATTTGGAAAAACGTCTAAAGCATATTTTTATAAAGACGCAGATTAACGCATTGCTAGAAAAGAAGGAAAAAATCCGGTGGACTAGTGAAGATATTTCACGTTGCATTGTCATAAGAGCTCTGTCATCTAAAAGCTACGATTTTTGGAAAGAAAAAATGAGAATTCCTTTACCTAGCACTAGCACATTTATATGCTGATATTTAGGACTGCACTAAATTTTCATGTAGTCCAGGAATTCAGAGTGATGTTATTGCTGTAATGAAGGAAAGATGCCAATATTTGAATTCTGTAGAAAAAATATGCGTTCTCAGTTTCGACGAAATGCACATAGATTCTAAACTCTGCTATGACTCTAAACTGGACCAAAATCGGTCCTTTTTAAAAAGTGCAATTTGTTTTAATAAGAGGTCTCATTTCGCAGTGGAAACAACCAATATTTTTTGATTTTAACACTCCAATGAAGAAAGAACTTCTTGTTTCACTCATAAGACATATTCAATCGTCTAGAGTAGAAGTGAAAGCAATAGTGTCTGATTTAGGACGATCTACTACTTTGTGGAAAGAGTTACATATTTCGATTAATAGTTCTCATTTTCCAAATCCAGTATTCCAAACGAAAAAAATATGGGTTTTTGCAGATTTAGCGCACTGCCTCAAATTACTGAGTGTTGGTGTATTTAATTATGACAAAGCACACTAGGGCTATCTGCCTAAGGGGAGGGATGCCTTCGTGGATGACTTTCTAAGGGAAACTGGCTCGTATACACGTTACACATGGGGAAAACCACGAAAACGCCCATGCAGCCAGCCCGTTCGCGGGATTCGAACCTCGGACCGAACTACCAGTGTTCAGCGACTTTACCGCTCGGCCTCTGGTGGGCTCAAATTACTGAGAAACCACTTTTTACATAAAGGATTTGTTTTAAAAGATGGAACTGTTTTAAATGTTGATATTATTAAAGAGAATTAAATTGTGTCACAAACTAAAACCAAATTATTTAATGGTCAAGGGAAACGAGAGACAAAAAGTAAGTATATATAATATGTTTTGATTTGAAATATTTCTAGATTGCATTTTAGAAGTTAATAGCGTAAAGCATATTTCAAATGAGAACTAATTCTGTTAAGATATTGTTACAGTTATTTTTATTGTATCCTCTGTTATTATTGATTCGATTTTGTGCTAGCTTAGCATTCTAGATAAAATATATATAAAGTATAATATAAGTAATTGGCATAAGAAGACCTGCCCCCTTAACCCCCACTTTTGAAAAATTAAATAATTATTTTAGGTACTGTGAATAAAGTTGTTTTGTCTAAATTAAGATAACAATCTTACATGTATTTATTTAAATGAAATATTGATGTAAGCCTAAGTTACAAAATTATTTTTTAAAAAATATATGTTATTATAATGAATCGGGAGAAAAATATCCTAATGTAAAATTTACAATTAGGCTGAAACTCAAACTTAGATTAGCAGAAATTTTGCCATATATAACCATACACGTTTAAAACTATGCCAATTTAAGGTTATTATTTTGATTAATTTTAAATAGCTGTTATTATAGTTATCTTAGCAGTAGTACAGTTCTCTTAGTTAACATGCAGATAAAGAAATGATTAGAAACAAACAGGCATTTAAAGAAAAAAGAATCCCTGCAAATAAAAAAGGGAACTTTATGCTAAGAGTAGCGCATTTTATCTATTATTTTAAAATTGAGTAAGTACTATTAAATTTTGTAATGTTCAGTGTAAAATGCATACTGCAGTAACATTGTCTCTTCCAAATTATAGCTACCTTTCACACACAGCTCATTTTAAACGCTGATTCTTCAAATTTAAAACGCTAATTTCTATGTTGTCAATTGCATCTCCGCGCTCAGTGCCATCATTGCTACGTCATCACTCCTCACTGCCTGTTTCAGGGAAAAACGCTCTATGAGCTAGCCCTTCTCTTTAGTCCTGACCAAAATAATATATTATACTTCAAAAGAAATCGACGAGAACCATGGACCAAATCCAAAAGTGGAAAATGGCAGGTGATGATAGCTATCATTGTATTCGAATCATCAGAACAGCGAATTAGCCCACATGGAATAAATTTTTAAAAAAAGGGATGTCTGATGTTTCCAAATAAAAAGATAAGTGATAAAAATAATTAATAAAGAAATAATACCTAAACAAATGATAAGTGAAAATTTAAGTTCTACAAGTATTAGTTTATATTATTTATGTGTACGAATTTGCCAGTATACATTTGTTTTTCCTCAAGCAAGGCTATCAAAGTTAAGTACTGAGAAGAATCTTTTCCCATTGGTATAGTCATCTAATTTTAAGAATTCTATGTTTGTATGTTAAACACGATTATTTTACTTTAGTTCAAAAGGCTATTTTTTTTTTCCAATGAAGGGCACTATTCAGAATTCGCCACTCCTAAAGCCAGAAGAGGTGGCTATTTTAATGAAGGGGGCACCCACCTTAAAAGTGCCCACCTATGAAAGGATGTACAGTTACAGTCATGCTTTCTCCGGGATTGGAACCCGGGCCCTTTGGTACCGATGTTGGATCCCCTGAAGACTCTACCGTTTTGGTGGAAGTTCAAAAGACTGTAATAAGTGAACAAGTAGAGCAAATTATGTGCCTTTTCGTGTGTGCTGTAAATGAAAAATAACAAACATATAAGTTAACATATGGCAATTAGCGATATAAAGTTAAGCTCTCCAGTCGACATATATAAATGCAATTTAAGTCTATAATATTAGCATAGGCTAACTGAGAAGTCAAACAACAAAAATCAGCGTTATATTTTGAAACTTTTCTCAGGGCTAGTTTCGATGATTTTACCGAACCACCATCCTCAGCTGCAAAACCGAAAAAAAAAATTTTTTTTTCCCGGTTTTGCAGCTGAGGATGGTGGTTCGGTAAAACCATCGAAACTAGTCCTGTGAAAATTTTGGAAAATATAACACTGATTTTTCTTGTTTGACTTCTGAATTAGTATTTGTTCGGCGTGTTATTGTGTCTGAATACTGTCCGATTCTATGTTAATTGAGTTACTATTAGTTCGACTTTTATTTTAATTTCCTCTTTTCTTAGTCCTTACCAGAATGCAAATTAGTTATTGGATATCTAAGCCTGAAGATTTGAATGTTTTAGAGTTAGAACTTTTGCTGCCTCAGATTTTAGTTAATTTTGTAGCTAACTGTTCTAAACATATTTCGGCTTTAGTATCTAGCTAACTGATGCTTAAAATACCTGTCGTTTTTTATCTTGAACCAGCTCACTAATCTAGTTTGGGTTTAATTTCAGATTACTTTTAACTTTATTTTATGTTAATTTCAATATATCCAAGTAAGCAAGTTTCGTCTGTCGCACAGGCTGTGTCTTTTCGCTCATTTAAAATTTAAATGAAAGGGCTATTTTGACCTGATTTTAGCATCTGTGATTTCTTTCAAACTAAACGATTACTCTATTAGTCTACTAGGGTCTAGTACGTTCTAGTAGGGTCTAGTAAAGTTTGACGCAAGCTTCTAGATACAGTAGAACCACAAAAAAAATGATACAAATAGCGTCATATTTAATTAAAACTTTTCTAGTTTAAGTTTTTCAGAACACAATTTAGGAATCTGTATCCTAGAATAGTACCATCATAAAGCAAATTGTTTTGATTTTTAGTGCCTTTAACTAAAACACTGAAACTGAAAAAAAAAAATTCCACTAAGATTTCTCAATCCTTTGAAGCCATTTATACATACTCCGTTGAGAATAAGATAACCTTATAAAGCAATGAAACATTTATTTACTCGGAAAGAGAGATTTACCAAGTCCCGAAAGAATTACAGTGTTCTATTTGTGAAAGGATCTCGGCAGAAAAATTAGTTTACCCTGTCAAAGAATGGATCCTTAGCACTTTGCTCACTTCCTGAAGAATGGATCCGAGATGCCCTTGTAATTAGATTTTTACAATACGCATTCTTTGTTTCCGGCCTTTCCAAGACTTCATTTTCATAAAGGTGGTATCTGATTGTTGTTCATAACATGTACTGAGAAGAAAAATAGTTTTAAGAAGTAGAAAAAGAGCTTGAATGATTTCTAATGAAATGTTTTCAGAAGCATTTGTGACCTGAAATATTTGCAAAAAATTTAGGTAATGTAATTTCACGTTTCTCTTTATGTAAGGAAGTAGCTGGCCTGGATTTGGAATTAGTTTTGTTTAGCAAAAATTTATAAAAGTGGAAACGAAAAGTGTTTTCAAAATAAAACATCATTAAAAAACTGTATCTTCTTTTAAAGTCAAAAATGTTAATCAGAACTAATTATTTGAATCTTAGTTTTCAAGATGGAATTCTTGGTTCAGTAACATTAGTCCTTATATTATGCAAAATGCTAAAACAAAAAATCATTCATGCAAGTTCAGGGCTTCTCGCCCTTTTTTTAATTAAATGCTATGAGTTTTAAAATATTTTTTCAGCCATTAGTGAATATATATTATATATATGTGTGATGTATTAGCTTTACTCAGAAATAAATAGATTGTTGAAGAATCATAAATGTAGTCGTAGCTTAAATAATCAGACGATAAGTTTAAAAAACAGGATCCATTTATTATTATTCAGGAGAAATAGTAGTTACAAAAATCAGATATCCGGAGTAAATAAAAAGAATTACTAATAACTTTTTGTATGAAGTTTACTGCATCGTGACATTTAAGAAAAAACCCCAATATTCTTCTGCGAGTCTTTTTATAGCCTCTAGAAAGGCGGAGCTTCCAAGAAATGGCGTCAGCCAATCCAGTTCGCTTTAAATATTTCAAGAACATTCTATAACTGTACGTGTAGAAAAAGCGGGAAAAACAACTTGACTACGGGGCTGTGGATTTAATTCCACGTACTTTCAAATAAGAGAACGTCGCCATTAAAAATGAAAAGAACATACAGTTAGATTTTAAGTGTATTATTGACTATGGAATTTTATTATTACATATATATAATTAAAGAATGGAAACCCAACTAAAAAAATACCTTTGTAGTCAATAATTTTGCGCATTGAGCTGCAAAAATTAGAAAACAAGGTAAAAAGAATATTCTTAATGCTTCCGCTAAAAAGTGGTTGTATATATGCATATGTATAGTCATTCGGAGAAACTATGCGACTGCATATATCTTCACTTCTTGTTATTATTTTGAAGAGAAAATTAAATCAAATAAGATATTTTTTTTCAGACTGCGACAATTATGATCAGGTGACACGGTTCAATAAAATATAGAAAATTAAAATTTTAATACGCGGCTTTAAGGTACCAATAAGAGAACTTTATTTTGCAGATGAAGTATTTAAAAATGTAGCAAATTCTGAAAAAAAAAATTCAGCTTACAACCTAACATTTACATTAACGGTTTCAAAAGTTAAAAGAAATATTTAAATAAATAAATAAATAAATAAATAAAAATATCTCAGAAGTTTCAGACTTCAGCGGTAGCCAGAAGTGTTTTGTTAAGGTTTTTTACACATTTCTGACTGTCCAACCGGTATAGTAGTTTGCGTCGCTTAGTGTCGTGCCGAAGGGCCTGCGTTCGAATCCAAGAGAAGGTATAACGTATTTCTCTCACTTTCTAGCCTGGCTTCGTGGTGTAGTGGTCAGCACACTGGGACGGTATTCCAGAGGTCCGTGGTTCGACTCCCAGCGAAGACGTTGCTAATTTTTCATCTTGCCTGCTTCGAAAAAAATCCTAATGCCTCTACAAGCCTTAAAGTCCTCTCGAGAGGTTGAAGGTATGGAAAGAGGGATGGGAGACCATCGGACTCGTCCTCCCGGGGTGCTCTCCATCAAAATTGAGAACGGAAACTGAGCTAAGTCTTACTGTCACCTGTATGGTACTCAAGGCTGTTGTCAACGACAGAAGTATACTTGTGCTCCTTGCCACGAGGAATTTCGTGAGCTTGGGCTGACTGAGGTCAGACAAGTGAACATTAGCAACAATAACAACAGCATTTTTGCTGAGTTCGCAGTCTATCGACCTTGCACTCACTCCTGCTAACCTAATTATTATTATTACTTTTAGCTTTATTAGTAAGCTTCGGTTCCTTCTCACGCTACATACAATTCAACAGCAAAACTACAAAATTTTAAAAACGTCACAGTAGCATTTGTTTAGAATTTCCGATGCAAAGCTGTTGGCATGCAATTTTTTCTGTCTTTTCATTTATTTTTCAATTCATCAAATGAATATTCAGTTTTCTTGCGAAGAGGACTTACAAAAATCTTTGAATTTTTTGGTCTTTTTTATTATTACCTTTTTGTACATTAACTTTATTTATTATACATCACGTTATTCTCTCTTATGTACAGTGGTGGCCGAAATTGTGGTCACTTTTGGAAATTTTTATGTTTTTGAACTTTGTATGCTTATAGGAAATGTTACGTTTCGCAAAATGCAAACTTCTATATACCATTTTAAAGAGAATTTATTACTGAATTCAATACAAAACGAAAAATTCAAGTATTTGCAATACAAAAAATGTTATATGTACTTTAATATAAATAAAAAACACAGTTATGAAGTGGTTTGTAATGTCTAGCTTTCCTGGGCAATCACTGTTCTTGTTCTGAGAACTAATCAAATGTTAGTAACTGCCAGTAGAAGCTGACACCATGTTTACACTTGAAACAATTAATCATTTTGCTTTGTTCTGTAGAAGGAGGACCTGTTTCTTATACACTGCAATTACAAGTATGAATTTTTGTAAAAATTTTTAATATTTAGTCAAGAAGCAATGACATCAAATAAAAGAGTAGTTTAGACACCTAGAAAGAGATGTAATATTATTGTGTTACGAGAAAGTGGTCTTTCCTATGCTGAAATTGCAAGACAGGTGGGTGGTTCAGTGACTACATCTGGAGTCCGAAAGTTTTGTTTACGATACCAGGAGACAAATTCAATAAAAAACAAAGAAGGAGAAGGCCGAAAAAGGTGCAACACATCTATTGATGATAGAAGAATAAAACGACTATGTCTCCAAGATGGAAAAATGTCAACAGCGGCCATCAGAAGGTGATGAGCATTAAATTGTTGTCATGGCCAGTAAACAGTCCTGACCTCAATGATGATGATGATGAATGATGCTGGTGTTTCTGTCAGTTCAAGAACAATTAGGATAAGATTAACAGATATTGGACTGAGAGGTAGAATTCCACGAAAATAGCCCTATCTTAATTTTCAGCAACAAAAAAAAAAAAAAAAAAAAAAAAGACTACAGTGGGCAAAGGAACACATTAATTAGACAGGTGATCAGTGGTCACAAGTTATATGGAGTGGTGAAACTAAGATATCGTTATTCGGTAGTGATGGGCGAAAATATGTAAGACGTAGAATAGGAGAAGAGCTACATCCTGACTGCATTCAAGCAACTGTGAAGAACCCACTTAGTGTTATAATTTGGTCATGTATGTCAGCAGATGGTATTGGTCGCCTTCATGTCATCGATGGGACACTGAATGCCAGAAAATACATTGACATTATTCTAGAACCATAACTTCTACCTTCCATCAGAGATCTCTTTCCCAACAATGCTTCGTTTATTTTTCAGCAGGATTCTGCTCCTTGCCACACGGCCAAAATATGGAAAGAGTGGTTTCGTACAAAGAGCATTAAATTGTTGTCATGGCCAGTAAACAGTCCTGACCTCAATCCTATCGAAAATTTGTGGCACCGTTTGAAAACTCTTGTCCAAATGAGGCGCCCATCAAATAAAAGAGAACTAATTTAGGCTATAATTGTTTCCTGGCATCATGTAATAACGAAAGAAGAGCTTAAAACTCTTGTCAGCTCAATCGATAACTATTGTCGTTTAACATTTTTTGTATATCGATAACTATTGTCGTTTAACATTTTTTGTATTGCAAATAATTGAATTTTGTGTTTTGTATTGAATTCAATAACAAATTCTCTTTAAAATGATATATACAGGTTTGCATTTTGTGTAACGTAGCGTTTTCTATAAACATACAAACTTCAAAAACATAAAAATTTCCAAAAGTGTCCACAATTTTGGCCACCACTGTATATCACGTCTCTTATATGTATTACGTTATTGTCTGTTATGTAAAAAAATATATTCTTAAGGAATCTATATATTCATTTTAAATCTCTTAGTTTATTACCCTGTAACCTTCCAGAATAAATTTAAAAGTGTCTTGGATTTTACGAAATGGCAACATGTTAGGGAGTGAAAGATAAAAGTTTTTGTTTCCGGCCGAGGCGAACAATGCTTTTATAGAGCCGAGTTTGTTAATTAAAATTGAAAGATTACATTTTTCTTAATGGTAAATCTCAGGAGCTGGAGATAAAATCTTTTGTTTCCAGCAGTGCTGTCACTGCTGACTTTCATATTGTTGAATTTGTTAATAGCAATTTCACTAAAGGGTTACAAAATATGAAATAAATAATAAAAAAGCTTGAAAGTCAAAAGTCGGGCGTTAATGATTCTTCATTATATAATCGACTCACCAGCGGCCGGGCATTAAAGTCGCTGAACACTGGTTGTTCAGTCCGAGTTTCGAATTCCTGCTAACGCACTGGCTGCATGGGTGTTTTCGTGGTTTCCTCTATTTGTAACGTGCATACGAGCCAGTTCCACTTAGAAAGTCGTTCATGAAGGCATCCCTCCGCTTAGGCAAATAGTTCTCGTGTGCTTTGCCGTAACCAAATAAGCCCAAACCAAACCATTAAATGATGAATGAATCATCACATACTCTGCTTTTTCTCTTTAGACATAATGAGGGCCCACCAGCGGCCGAGCGGTAAAGTCGCTGAACACTGGTAGTTCGGTCCGAGGTTCGAATCCCGCGAACGGGCTGGCTGCATGGGTGTTTTCGTGGTTTTCCCCATGTGTAACGTGTATACGAGCCAGTTTCCCTTAGAAAGTCCTCCACGAAAGGCATCCCTCCCCTTTGGCAGATAGCCCTAGTGTGCTTTGCCGTAATTAAATACACACCACACTCTTTAGACATAATACAAGGAGATAACATTCGGTGGCAACAATTTGAAAAGTTAATCAGTCAACCATATAAGATGAACCGACGTTTATGGTGATATACCGCAAAATCCCTTTTCGAGACGTGCCCACCAGCGGCCGAGCGGTAAAGTCGCTGAACACTGGTAGTTCGGTCAGAGGTTCGAATCCCGCGAACGGGCTGGCTGCATGGGCGTCTTCGTGGTTTTCCCCATGTGTAACGTGTATACGAGCCAGTTCCCTTAGAAAGTCCTCCACGAAGGCATCCCTCCCCTTATGCAGAGAGCCCTAGTGTGCTGTGCCATAATTAAATAAACCAAACCAAACCAACCCATTTCGAGACTAATCGTCCCTTTCGAGGTAAAAATTATAAGATTAAAAGAAAAAAAACTGCTTCCTGATATTGGTATGTAGATTTAACTTAGTCCTTGCCATAATTTTGTCCTAAACAGTTACAATTAACATACTAGTTTAAGAATTAATCCATAAGTAATTGAAAACGTAGAATATAAAATCATGTATTTAAAACGATCTGACAAAAATAGTAATGTTAAATGATAACGAACAGAGTTTTCTACGGTATTATTTTGTCATAAATTATTGCCACGTTGTGTACATTTTACATTTTATAAGGAAATGAATCATTCGAGATATAGTTGCGCGTTTATTTCATTGAATGTCTTGCATAAGATGCTTGCAAACAGTATTTCGTGAAGTGACAACAACTCGTATTTTGCTAGGATAAGGTATCCGCGTATCCGCGTATCTTGAAGGAAAAAAAAGCAAAACAAATTTAAAAAACTGCAAGTCTAATATTTTAACGTAAACAACAGCAGGATGTTCACTCTAAAACTGTTCTTATATACCTTCTCCTTAAAGATTTATTCACTGTTTAAAATATTTAAATGTAGAAGTATTTATATGGGCTTCCAGCTCCGAAATATGATACTCGCAGCTTTCACTTAGGTGTCATATTAAAGCCAACGTTTTAAGATATTGGGAAAGTTGGAAGCGAAAATATGAACAATCTTTAAATCGTTGTTCCAAGCACGGCGGGTGCAACTGAATAATGAATTGATAAACCATCAAATTCGGGGCATTTTACTTTGCGTGACTTTCCGCGGTGCATCGAAACGGGGAACACCTTCCTGCATGAATTATTGACGTTTATTTTTCTCGCAGAAAGTTTAAACCCCTTTTGAGAAGTTCTCAGGAAACTCCAAATATAGAAAAATAATAGATTGTGAATAGTTTTCGAACTAATTAAATATTTCAGATTTAAGAATAAAAAATCTGATGTGGATATCATATGACTTCCTTATACTACCCGTTAAATTACATACACATATTCCACTGCGCTTCATTTAAACATATTTTCTCCAATTATTTTAACTTAATTAAGATACAATAACACGCCGAACAAATATTAATTTAGAAGTCAAACAACAAAAATCAGCGTTATATTTTCAAATTTTCACAGGACTAGTTTCGATGGTTTTACCGAACCATTATCCTCAGCTGCAAAAGCGCAAAAGAACGAGCTTTCACCCAGCATTATTAATCAAGCAGTTAAAAAATTCTCACCTCAACACACCAAAAGGCACACCTTTGTTTTAGGACATTATAAAAATTCTGTTGTTATTCACTTCTTTCCATCAATTAGCTATAAAGTTAAATTTCTCCCGAAAGTTAAATTTCTGCAAAGTAAGTTACACATACTTTGCATAAATTTAACTTTCGGGTCGTTTATTCTCCCATCAATAGAATTCCGAGTTCCATACTCAAGGACCCCATTCCGGATATGAATTCCCAGGGTATTTCCGGATATAATTCCAGGGGTATTTACAGGAGTGTGGTTTAATTTACATTGAAACATGAGGCATAGGTTAGAAAAAAGGAAACACAGAAGTCTTCTGTTGCCCAACATTGTTGGTCCGAAAATCACACTTTCAATTTTTCTGCTGCCAAAATTATTCAAAAAACATCTTCCATTGGTGAACAGGATTTTCTAGAGGCATTGCACATTCAAAAAAGTCTTTCTGTTCT
Organism: Stegodyphus dumicola; assembly: GCF_044657685.1. Lineage (NCBI taxonomy): Eukaryota > Metazoa > Arthropoda > Arachnida > Araneae > Eresidae > Stegodyphus > Stegodyphus dumicola. Next base: position 8,595,549 of record NC_140773.1, read on the forward strand.
AGTTAACGACCCTAATTCCAATGCATATTTGCCTTCAGCCTTTAATGTTTTAGTTCTGGTTTCATCAACTGATGGCGCCAGTAGCTTATCTCCTGTACAGGCTTTCATCTAATTATTGTATCTTATCTCGTTCATTTGCGCTTTTGCAGCTGAGAATGACGGTTTGGTAAAACCATCGAAACTAGTCCTGTGAAAATTTGAAAATATAACACTGATTTTTGTTGTTTGACTTCTAAATTAATATTTTAACTTAATTAACCAATTCCTCGAGACAAGTTGAAAATGAATTCAAAAATTTCAAATTTTGAAAATAAATAGTTTGGTCAAATTTTGTCGTATGGAAGTCAAACTTCTTATAATTTTATTTTTTTATAATTAATATCAAGCTCTCCCAAATGTAAGTAAAGGAAATGGGAGATCGCATTAAAAGGTAGATATCGTTGTTTGTTGAAAAATATTAATCTATTTCCTTTATTTCGTACGAGAAAGTAAAAATTATGCAAGGAAAAATATATGATAATTCTAAATTCTTAACTCAGACAAAAGTGTTGGATATAATGATAAACTGACATCTACCTTTGGCCATTTTTAATTAATCTTGATGTTCGTGTTGTTTTTTAAGTCATAAATAATAATCTATAAAGACATGCTTTCTTAAGCAGTTTTTCATATGGCCTGGTTTTTAAATTTAATCCATATGATATTCCGATTTGCCTTTCAAATTTCCATAATCGTGATTGCTTATTTTCAAAATTCAAATTTAGTAACTAATTGCATGCGAGTTGTACTATGAATGAAATTGATAAAAATAAATCTTTTTAACATTTCCTACTGGAGGACAATGTATTGACGGATCGATTATTACTTCACTTGTTAACTTATTTTCAAAAATGTAAATTTATTGCTTGCAGGCTAGACAGCAAAACCTATACATTGATTTAACCTATACATTGTTTTAAAGATTAACAGTTTTAAACCTATACATTGATTTAAATATTCTAGGGAAACACTTATTTCCTCTTTTAGGAGCTCTATTGTTTGACCGAGCTAAAATTCGTAACTCTATTTACTGGATCTTAAATAAACGGTTTATTGTCAAGAAATTTTCATTATAATTTATTGCATCACTGAAACAGCTTCGTATTCACTGAACAGTTTTAGAATATGAAATGGAGCTAAAGGCTCTGTAAAATGTTAAAAGCACTTCGCCAAAACTTTCTTTCGGTAATGTAACAATTACATCAATAAAAGAAGCTCTCATGATTTTAAATTAAATGAAATATAAATATAAATTAAAGCAATGTATAAATGATGTAGTGTAACGCAGTGTATAAATGTAAAACAATAATCAAAATTAATGATAAAAATAAAACGAAATAAATTTAAATGAAATAAATGAAGCAATAATAAACGGAAACTAAGCAGCTTTATTATTTACCATAAAATGTTGGCAATGGTTTTCATAGGCAATGGTTCATTTCACAACGTTATTCAATTTCAAGTTGTGATCTTTCTGTACAAGCTGTGACTTCTGATCAAGCTGTGACTTTTAGTACATAAGTATAATAATATAAAGACATCAATTCTCTGGAAACTTCCTAGAATCCAGTTTTCCTTTATGGATCGACTATGCAATACATAAATTGCTATTACTTATTGCAGAAACAGTACGAATTCTTTTTTCTGAAGTAGCTTGGCCAAACGAAGAACATTACAGAAAACTGAAAATTAAATTACAGCTTAAAGCAGGCAAGATTTAATATATGTTATGAGCCCATTAATACTCAATGTTACCGTGAAAGATCGAAATTGGAGAATGTCGACTTTCACCGGTGAATGTCAACATTCACCAAATGTGTTGGTGAAAGATCGAATATTGCATTACATTCTTGTACATTCGACCCTCACCGGTGTATGTCGACAATCACAGATATGCTCTGGTGTAGTTCGAAAAGAGAGGAGTATATGTACGTGATGTCATTGCAAAAGGAAGTGTTCCACAAGTAACTGCAGTTGTAAAAGCAAAGACCTCTTGTGAAATTCAAAGTGTCCTAATAGTTTAAGTTGTTGCAGTAAATAAGATTTGAATCACATAATTTAGTAAGTTTTAACTTCTATTATTTTCCTTTCTCATTTTGAATGTACTGTGTGTAAGTTCTTATATTCTTAAGCTCTCGTTTTAAGACTCAAGTGCGTTTTTTCGAGACTGAATTACGGAGAAGAAAATATAATATTCTTATATGTTCAACATTCACCATTAGCACATGGTGAATGTCGACATTTACCGGTGTAAGTCAGAAATAAGAGTATTTGGAAAATATTTCGGACATGCACCAAGCGACTATGTGAATGTTGACATTCACCTGTGAAAGTCGACATTCTCCAGATTTCGGTGTTCCACTGTAAAATATACGCATATTTAAATGTTATATTCCTTAACGTCCGTCCAACAGCAACTACGTGATAGAAACTGCAAAGCACTAGTAAATTACTTCCGGTTTTATATTCCGGTGACAGGAAAGTCTGACTACGTGGTTTTCCTTATTTCTGATGTGGATATATGTTGGTTTATTGAAAATGCATTTCTGCTCTAAAATTTAATTATGGCAATAGTCCGAAAGAAAAAGATTATTTAAATTTGATTTTTACTACGTTAGCTTGAACCCAACAATAACCCAAATAGAAGGGAATATTAAGATTTTATAGTGTACCAAAAAAGAACACGTAATATCATCACCTGTGAAAAAGATATTTATTCAGAATCTTAAAATTAAAACAGATAGATATTGATAAATATTTGTTTAGAAGAAATATGCGTAACACCATGCACAAAATAACATTTGCGAGTTCGTCGTAGGGAGAACAGCACGTCGAAGGAATTTTAATCTTGAAACATCGCAAAAATCACTAGTTAAATTTTCAATTCATGCAAAATTCGATAGGACTTGGCAGGAATAAAAAATGTCCGGCTATCTTTTAACAAAATATGCTGCTTGGTCGATCACGTGACTATGACCTAAAGAATTCCCCATTTGATTCAAATTAGAAATACTTTTTAATCCTAGTAGTGTATGTTACGGGGAAAATCTTGATGATGAATATTAATCACTTTCACAGTTATGAAATATAAATCGTTGAATGAAGAAATATAAGAACTTGCTAATGAAAATAGTGGAGAATGCTGCTCATTAAGAGAAACTGAAGCTCTCGCCTGCTCTAAGGTCGTTGGCAGTTCATCTTCTTTCACGATACATTTGTATTATGTAGGAAAATATGAAAGGATAAAAGGAAATATGGAAGGAACTTTAACAATGTGAGTGATAAGTTTTGAAATACGTTTAATGTCCGTAAATTCAAAACAGAATATAAGGTTTAGTGTGTGCATTAATCTAAACTTTCTGTTAGTTATAAACCCATATCCATGTGGGATTCCCTGTGTCTGGTATGCTGTTTAGGTATTATCAAAGCAGTTCAGTTAATGTTTCTATGGACTTGTATACGGTTACTGGACAGTCTTACTTCAGCTACGATCTATTTTGCAACATTTTTGCAGAGATTTACAGCCAGATCTTAGTTTATTTAAGAAAACTTTCTATAAAACAGGCTAAATTCGCAATTAAAATTGTCCGTCAAAACGTAGATTGAAAATATGAAATCAATTAAATATTGTTTGCTCTTCGATCACAACCAAGATCACTTTACCTCGTAAATCTGAAACTATGCATAAACTAATCCATTTTACTTGCCAATTTAAAGATCCCATTGGAAGGGCAGGCTTCCAGGTAGACAGCCAAGACATATCCTTGTAACTTGCTTTTTAAAAGTGTTTTTTTTTAGAAATCAATTGCATTAATGAAGTGTGACCTTAACTGTTAAAACAAAAATTAGAAGTTATCTTTTTCCATAACTTTGGGAGTTATCTACCAATATTTATGATCCAACGCAACTTTGATTTGGAGAAGCTAGACAAATTAAAACGCATTTACTAGAAATTCATTATATCCAGGTAATAAAATACACTCATGTCCATAAATTAAGGATAATTCGGAGTCACGCGGAAATCGAACTCTAAAATAAATATATCACCTGTAAAATTACTACACACATCTTAAAGAATCATATGCAAATTTCAGGAAGTAACCAGATGATACCGACGGTACGTCACAATGACGAGAGTGTAAGAGAGTGATATATAAGGAATACAAGCAAACACGTAAAATTGTTCGCAGACGCTTTATAAGCATTTCAGTGCAATAACCGAATACTTATGACACAAAGGACGCATTTGGATGATTTTTTACTTGGTAGAATTATCGGCCGTCTGGAATGTGGGCGTACCCAACTGGAAGTATCAGACGAATTTGGAATTGCCCAGAGTGTCATCTCCAGGCTGTGGCAACGATTCCGAGATGATGGTAATGTGAGCAGACGTTACAGCACAGGTCGCCCCAGAGTCACAACGCCGAATGCGGACCGGTATTTGGCAATTACTGCCAAATGAAACAGGCGGAGCACAGCCTCAGACCTGTCTCGTCAGCTCTCTTCAGCCACTGGTACGACAATTTCAAGGCAGACCGGCCTTCGTACCAGTCGTGTACAGACGCTTAGGGCAGATTGGTCTATATGCTCGTAGACCTGTCAGATGCGTTCCACTTACTGCAACTCACTGTCGCCTGCGGTTAGCCTGGAGTAGATAGCATGCATTGTGCACACAACAACATTGGGCTTGTGTGATGTTTTGCGACGAGTTCAGGTTTAGCTTGCAATCTGATTCTCGCCGGACTTTCATGTGGAGAGCTCCAGGTACCTGTTACCACCAAAAAAACATCACTGAACGACACCGTTACGGTGGTGCGGAAGTGCTCGTTTGGGGTGCAATTATTCTGGGTTCTGAAAGTGATCTGCATGTTCAAATTGGAACCATGACAAGCTAAATCTATCGGGACGTCATTCTGGAACAACATGTACGTTTGTTTCGGGACGCTATGGGGGCACAATTTGTGCTTATGGATGACAACGCCCGTCCTCACCGTGCAAACATTGTAAGCGAATGCCTTCAATCGGAGGATATTAACCGTATGGACCTGCCAGCATTCTCATTGGACTTGAATCCAGTATAGCATGTGTGGCACATGCTTGACCGACGAGTTGCAGCCCGTCAACGTCTTCCTACATGTCTACCAGTACTTCGGAGAGCATTACTTTTTGAGTGGTGTAATATACCCCAAAGATCAGACCGATAATTTGATACTCAGCATGCCTAGGCGTTGCACGGACTGTATTGCATCGTCTGGGAGACATACAATGTATTAACAGTCATATCAACCATGTAATATTGGTTTTTTGTAAATAGTTTTTTTTTTTTTTTTGTAATTTGCTCCAGGGAGAAAAAATTGCTAATATTTTTAATAATATCAAACATATAGCACCTTTTTTTTTTCTTTTTTTTTTTCTTTTTACTTTTTGTTTAATAAATAAGCTTTACAAATACGTCAAATTCGTTTTGCTTCTAACTGTTCCTTTGCCTGATTTTGCATTATCCTTAATTTATGGACATGAGTGTAGTTTCGATATTGAACCTATTCAGTTCACCAAGCAGCAAATTTTTAATAGTTCTCCATATTACACATTGGATAATACTAAAATGTTATTATTAGATATGTATCATTTATATAAAATGCTGCAACAGCTGTGAACGAAAATTTAAAAGCCGTTCGTTACTAAATACATCTTGACTATTTTCTGGATTAATATTTGAGACCTCTTTAGTTTGACGGTAAAGCACGCAAGGGTTATATGTGCCTTAAGACAGGAAGGACTTTAAAAGAGAAATCAACTCGTTTCCATATTACAGGTGGAGAAACATAACAAATTTCGCTGAATATTGATAGTTCAACCCAGATTCATTACCCGATTAAAGGGCTGCCTTCATAGGTAATTTCACTGTTTCACCATGTGCAATGTGGAAACGAGTTGATTTCTTCATCAGGCATGGAAACATATTCGTGGATGCGCGAATATTGCTGATTAACTGTCACGTGACTGTAGGCTCCGGATATGATTTCTTCCAGGTGGTGAAAGGGATCTTCGTGGTTGAAGAAAATCCCGACTGCTGGCCAGTCGGAGAAACTGATACTCAGACTAAAGAAGTAAGCGTAGAATGAAAAAAGATTCGAATGATATGTATTCATTTGGAGAAAGACGCAAAATTTGACATTTAAACAGCATACGAATTGCCACAAATTAACTGGAGTGTTTTAGGTTGTTAAGGTTTATAAACAATTGTTGGCAGACTCGTGTCAAGCGTAAAACCCATATTTTTCTTTTTCTGATATTCTAATATGTCGTGGTTCCCCTCAACATTACCCACGAACCTTTTGCAACAGACCCCTCAGCTGTCAAAAGAACATCTAGAGTTCTGTAAGAACCATTGTTCCGGAACTCTTCTCCAGAAATAGCGAGCATAATTGGCAGATAATTTCTAGCATAGCAACACACAACAAAAATCTTCGTTCAGAAAGACTGGTAGTTGAATCGAACGTACGTATCCCGGCGAACGATCTGGCTGCATGCGTGTTTTTATGGATTGACCCATGTGCAACGTGCCTACAATCAGTTTCTCTGGGAAAGTCTTCCACGAAGGCAACACTCCTCTTAGACAGATAGCCCACGAGTGCTTTGCCATAATTAAGTAAACAAACCAAACCGTTCAGAAAGACAGACTGGCCAGCTACCTAGTGCTGGCCAGTCGGACAAATTCGCTGAACGATCCGGTTCAAATGCCGGCGAACTGACTGGTTTCAAGGGCATCTTCGTGGTATAACGTGGTTTGTATCCACTTGTAACGTGGATACAAACCACGCATGTTGTTTCTAACATGAAAATGCACATTTTGTCCTAAACTTATTTCGAAGGCGATAGTATTTTTCTAAACATTTAAATCAGTAGTTCATTAAACAAAGAACGATATAGAATGTGAATGATATCTTTTTTTTCACAATATTTACTTTAACAGATCAAGCACTATTGTAAGACAAAAGAACAATCTAATTCGTTTAACGTTAGCCAACAGGCAAAGGTAATGCGTATATCTGTCTGAAGAAAATTGTTTTGTGCCCATAGTACTATAAAAATATCTAAACTGACTTTTACTTAAGACACAATAACACGCCGAATAAATACTAATTCAGAAGTCAAACAACAAAAATCAGCGTTATATTTACAAAATTTTCGCGTCAAGGAACATGAGGCATATGTTAGAAAAAAGGAAACACAGAAGTCTTCTGTTGCTCAACATTGTTGGTCCGAAAACCACACTTTCAGTTTTTCTGCTGCCAAAATTATTAAAAAAAATATTAATTCTCATCTCAACACACTAAAAGACACACTCTTGTTTTAGGAGATTATAAAATTTCTGTTGTCATTCCCTTCTTTCCATCAATTAGCTATAAAGTTGCACATATTTTGCAGAAATTTAACTTTCGGGTTGTTTATTCTCCCATCAATAAAATTCCATACTCAAGGACCCCATTCCGGATATGAATTCCTGGGGTATTTATAGGATTCCTTGCCAGTGTGGTTTAATTTACATTGGCCAAACTAAGAGAGCCTTAAAATTTCGCATCAAGGAACATGAGGCATATGTTAGAAAAAAGGAAACACAGAAGTCTTCTGTTGCTCATGATTGTTGGTCCGAAAACCACACTTTCAGTTTTTCTGCTGCCAAAATTATTCAAAAAACAACTTCCATTGGAGAACTGGATTTTCTAGAGGCATGTCACTTTCAGAATAATCTTTCTGTTCTAGTTAACGATCCTAATTCCAATCCAAATTTGCCTTCGGCCTTTAAAGAAATTATGTTTTAGTTCTGGTTTCACCAACAGATGGCGCCACTTGCTTATTCTTGTCCAGGCTTTCTTATCTTATCTAATCATTATTTCCTATCTTGTTCACTTGCGGTTTTGCAGCTGAAGATGGTGGTTCGGTAAAACCATCGAAACTAGTCCTGTGAAAATTTTGTAAATATAGCGCTGATTTTTGCTGTTTGACTTCTGAATTTGACTTTTACTTACTTACATATGGGGTAAAGTATTAAAAAAAAAACCATTCAGTAACTGCTTTATCTGTGCTTGAACACAGGTCAAGATTTTAGTGTTCAGATATCTTACCTACTTAGTCACATAAGGTCAACTTTTTCAAAGAAACTACTGGTGTGTATTTGATTATGACAAAGCACAGGAGGGCTATCTAAAGAAAGTACTGACATATATACATGTTGGAAAAAAGTCGTTAAAATTTCATGTTAGTTGGAAGCCATGGCACAGGATAAAAGATTGTTGTTTCAGCTTGTTACATTCCCAGCCATTGAAAGTGTGTGAGAGCATGAGTGCATGAAATTTATGAATCTGTAGGCAATGGAAAGTCAGAATTAAGATACTAGTAATCTCAAAAGATATTAGTTAATAGTCATTCTTTAAATTCAATTTTATGTTAACGGTTTACAAACTGAGTTATTTCTAACTCAATTTATTTGTTATTTTTATCCTGGTATTTCCACTTCTGTTTTGGCGAAAAAATCATACTAAGTTAACAAGTTGTTGAGGGTGTCTTCTTTTACTTGTGAGCTAAAATATTTCTCTCAATTATACTGCATGGCTTTTGGTTTCTTTCCAAAGCCAAACAATATTTCAAGTAAATGGGATTTGATGTAACACCCATTTGAGGCACATCCTAAAAAAAGTAACAATAAATAAAAAAGACCCCAGGGGAAAGAAAATTAGATTCGATCTGAAGCAAGAGCAAAACTCCTTCTCTGTTTTATTTTTATAACTATTTTTTTTTAAACTGCAGATAGATAATTTTGGGTTTGCGCTGACGTTTAAGTTTTCAGTTAGAAACCAGAAAATTCTCCTGCATGTCCAACGTCTCACTCATTTTAGGAGATCCCGATTAACTTTTCGTTACGTCCTTCTGCAATAAATCAAGTAATTATGGCGTTGATTTACAGTTTCTGATGGGGGTTATTTATTGAAGGTTTAGAAGGCTCGTAAATCTCCAAAAATGATCTTACATTTATTGTACGTTCCTTTCAGCACTAGATACAAAGTTTATCATATATTATATACTATTTACAAGGCTTCCTATGTTGCATTATAAACGAATTTTAATTGGCATTGCCTGAAAGTTTGCTGAAATTCTAGCGAATGAAAAAAAGATGAGAGGAAATTACTTTTCCTAAAGATCCTGTGAATATCTAATACGGGAAAAAGTATTGTACCAATACCAAATAAAAATAAACACATAACGCACAAAAAAAAAACAAAAAAAAAAAAAAAAAAAAAAAAAAAAAAGCTGCAAAACATGGGGGGGGGCAATATACTAAAACCCAAAATGAAATATGAAATTTAATTCTTATCTGCATCGTCCTCAGGTTGTTGGTACAAAGAAAGCAGTAAGTAAATAAAAAACCCTGTTTCTTAACCGATGATGAGAGAAATTAAAGTTTAAAATTTAAAAATAATAAAATTTAAATACAGTCTTATAAAAGCAATCAGTATAATTTTTGTCTTTATCAGTCTAACCGCTACAGAGCGAAGAAAGCATTGCAAAAGGTACCAAATTATAGCATCAAAAGCATAGATAAATTCAGAAAGATTACGAAATAGCAGATAAATTGAAAAAACAAATATTTTGAATAGATCAAGTACAGAAACAAAACTTGGAAATATAATAATCTAATACTCGAAAAAACAAAACGATATACAAATGTTTCAATCCAAAATTGGAAATAACAAAGTTACACATTTTCAAAACATTCAGAATGGGTTAAGAAAGAGCAGCATAAATAATATCGCTTTCTTGCATGTCCTTGACTTTTTAGATTCTTGCACGTCCTTTAGAAGTCATCTCACTTTTCCTGTTTAGAAATCGGTAGGTGCCTTGGATTTTGCTTGATTGATGGATAATTCCCTGTACCAAATCTGTTCTTTGTCAAACTGGCTGCACAGACGTTAGAAGATGAGCGGGAAGTAACTCTTGAATTTCTTCAATCAGACATTCTGAAGGACTTATCTCTTCATCGCTTAGTTGTGCAACCTGGGCTAACTCCGAAGTTAGGCTTTCCGAAGACTCAGACTTTGGAGGACTATTGGTTTGCTTAACGCAGGTCACTGGAGTACATGCTAGAACCACTTCGTCTTTCCTAATAACTTTCACTTTACCAATTACGAAAGCAACTGTCATAGAAATGGCGGTCCTCGATATTTCGACAATTTGTCAGTGCTATTAGTACTGCTTTGGGGTTGTTACAGTTCTTAAGATACACTATAGCCTATAACGAAAATTTCTGTTTTCTGATACGGATCCAGGAATTAAAAATTCCGCTCTTGCTGGTACTGTGATATCATCTTTGGCTATGGTTTGGCAAATGGATTTAACTTCTTGTCATTAATTCCAAACAAGTTTATATCTTCAAAGGAATAATGCAGTTAGTTATTTTTAAAGTCTAGCATAAACATGCCCTTGGCTGACATATTTGTTGATGATACCAAACTGATCAGTTTAATCCATTTTTCATAAGTGAAAATTAGTGCGAGCAATCTAGTATTACTCCGCATTTGGTAGGAACTGTAAAAAACAGCACGTGCTTGTTACAATCTGGCTTTCGAAACCGGATAAATATACATTGTTTCCCCAGGGTTCATAAATAAATTATTCAGTCATAATCATTTAGATATTTTAATATTGAATAAATGCATTCTTCGTGTAAGTCTCGAAACTCCATCTACTTTGCGGACCAACCAATAGTAAGAAGCACTTTGAAGAAGGAAAGCATTTTTAACGTTATGTTGTTTGGCATATATTTTGGGGTTACAGCCGAAAACATCGCGGCAAAAACATTGCGGATGAAAACGTCGCGGAGAAAACAACGCAAGGCGTAAACGTCGTGGTACAAAACATCGTGGGAGAAAACATCGCAAAGAGAAAACATCGCAGTTCTAAAACATCGTGGTACAAAACATCGTCATCGAAAATAAAGCGGTTCAGAAACTTCGCAGTTTAAAAACATCATCGTCAAAAATATCGTGGTAAAAAATAAAGTATCTACAAATTATCGCATGACGATAACATCGCAGACATGCTTTTTTTAGGCTCTAATAACTATAAATGGATATTCCCATAATGATTTGTGAGCGCAAGAGGGAAAGAAAGATAATTTTTACTTTCATATTTTTTATTAACTAATAAATTTTTGCTGAAGAAATAAGAAGGAAACTTAAGCATAGAAAATTAATGCAACTTATAGCACTTAATATAATTTTAAACCGACATAGTTAACTAACAAAGACCATTAATAAATAATTTTTATAAAGTTTTTACTGGTAATTTTTCATGAAAAGTATAAGTTGCATTTAATTTTACATGCTTAAGTTTCCTTCTTACTTTTTCAGCAAAAATTTATTAGTTAATAAAAAATGTGAAAGTAAAAATTTTCCTTATTTACATCTTGGGCTCACAAATCATTATGGGAATATCCATTTACAATTATTAAAACTTGAAAAAAACATGTCTGCAATGTTATCGTCATGCGATGATTTGTAGATACTTTATTTTTTACCACGATGTTTTGGACGACGATGTTTTTAAAATGTGAAGTTTTTCAATCGCTTTATTTTCGACGACGATGTTTTGTACCACGATGTTTTGTACCACGATGTTTTAGAACTGCGATGTTTTCTATTTGCGATGTTTTCTCCCAGGATGTTTTGTAGCATGACGTTTTCCCCTTGCGTTGTTTTCTCCGCGACGTTTTCATCCACGATGTTTTTGCCGCAATGTTATCGGAGGACACAATATTTTGGTATTGTGTCAGGTTCAATAACTATCTTTGGCATTTAAATAATTAATCTAAAAAATGTCGCTAAGTATTTTATTTTTAAAAATCATCTTTCATTTTAAAATGAGATCAATATTCTGTATATGTATTTCATTTTTCGTGTATATATAACAAGAGCTATAACGTATCAGCATGTTTATACTGGAAAAATTGAAATGCCCTTCTATAAATATGGGAACGTTTCAGTAAGGAAATTATAAATTCTTCGAATGAAACTATTCTACGCGAACTGTAAAACAAGTGAAATACATAAAGAGGTGAACAGTACACATATACAGTGGATGGACAAAAATATGGAAACACCATGTGAAATACATGTTTGAAAAGAAAGATTGATTTTAATGAAATATGTAGGTGGCGCTGGCGTTTTTGACTACTGACGCCACCTATACAACTTCGTAAATGTGCTAAACAGTTCATTTGTTGTCGGAGTAATGTTATGTGAGGTTGTCATTGCATTATGTCAGAGTTAACAGACTTCGAACGTGGGCAAATTGTTGGAGCACGTATGGTAGGTGCTTCCGTAAGCAAGGTAGCCTAGGTGTTTAGTGTTTCAAGAGGTACTGTATCGAAGATTTATTCCGCATATTTGAAAAGCGGAAAAACATCATCTGCTAAATCACAGCGCGGACGAAAGTGTGTCCTGGGTGATCGTGACAGACGATCATTAAGGGCAATTGTGACGAAAAATAAGAAGACCACAGCTGCAAAAGTTACTGCTGAAATGAATGTTGTGTTACCGAACCCTGTGAGTACCAAAACAATTAGAAGGGAGCTTCATAAACAGGGAATTGCTGGCCGTGCTGCAATTGAGAAGCCACTCATCAGTGATGCTAATGCCCGTAACAGGAAAAGGTGGTGTTTAAGTCATAAAGCCTGGACTACAGAGCAGTGGAAGCGAGTAATATGGTCTGACGAGTCTTCTTTCACATTGTTTCCCACTTCTGGCCGAGTTTACGTCTGGAGAACGCCATCTCAAGCCTATAATACAGACTGCTTGTTGCCAAGAGTGAAACATGGCGGGGGTTCTGTTATGGTTTGGGCAGCCATATCGTCGTTCTCTGCTAGCCCCATGATAACTGTGTCAGGGCACATGACTGCCAAGACTTATGCGAACATTTTGGCCGATCGAGTTCATCCCATGGTACAAACTTTGTTCCCCGATGGTGATGGTGTCTTCCAAGACGACAAAGCCCCTGTTCACACAGCTCACATTGTCCAGGACTGGTTTTCTGAGCACGAGGATGAGTTGTCCCATCTCCCCTGGCCACCACAGTCACCAGACCTGAATATTATCGAACCTTTGTGGTCTACATTGGAACGGAAAGTGCGTTCTCGTTATCCACCGCCAACATCGTTATCTGAACTTGCCACCGTTTTGCAGGAAGAATGGTATAATATTCCCTTGGCAAACATACAGGAACTGTATTTATCCATTCCGAGAAGACTGCAAGCTGTTTTGGATGCCAACGGGTTTCCTACACCGTATTAAGCAAAGAAATATGTTTTTTAAAGGTGTTTCCATATTTTTGTCCAACCCGTGTATATATAACCATTAATTCTAAAGTAAAGTATAAATATTCTAAGAGTGAATTATACTTAATTAATATAAAACTTGCCGAAATGAATATTAACCCTTGAATTAATGTACTATTCCCAACTATGGCAAATTTGGCAAAATTCATTGAATTAGATTTCATGCGGGAACAACTATATGTGTTTTAAGAAATTTTAAATATCGATATCAGGATAAAATTAGATTTAAGATGATATTTCTTTTATAATTTACTTACAAAATCTCTTTTAAGGGTTAAGAGGTACCATTAAAATACTCTCAAATTTTATGGGAATGACCTTTAAGACGCTTTCTACGATTCGAATTTCTAAGACAGGCTCTAAAAAGATCTTTAAACTTTCATGGAAGAAACGACCAATTCTGGCTCAATGCAAGAAAGTTTCATTTTACGAGAACATTCAAATGTTGCCAATGATCCGTGAAGAAGACAATAAAGAATGCTTAAATTTACTGACTAATAAAATGTATTTTATGTGTCATCTAAAAAAGAATGCATTAAAATTTAAAAACAAGTATTTTTATGAATATATTTGAAACATACATTTTGTTTTAAATATATAGGGTTTTAGTATTAATTTTGAAAATTAAATGTTCTATTAAATCCTCCTAAATAAAAGGTTTCCTAGTAAATTCTTACTACGAGTCGTTTCCTCCTTGAAAGTCAGAGTTAATGTTCAATAAAATTAAAAGAGACCAACATAGATATATAACAACGAAAGAAGAATGTGATGGAAAGAAATATCCAGGAAACTGAATCCGAGTAAATTATATTATCCGAGTAATTAAAATAATAGTAATTATATACAACGTGAATGAAGACATGACAAGGATCAGGTAAAATACCTAGTTTAAACTTAAAATATAGAATTCACAGATGCAGAAATAAAAGTTCTCCTCTCAAGGAAAGCTACGTATAAACTCAATAACATTAAATGCCAACTTATGGCCTAGATATCGTGTTACAGAATATTTAGAGATCACACAATGCGTTAAATATTTTGGCTAAAAGTGTACAGCTAAACCTTGTAAGAAAACCAAAATGTGCTGGTTGTGGCTCAGATAAAAAATGAAGCACCAAAATGGAATGAGGATTTTAAAAAGTGAGTAAACTGCATAAAAGCAAACCAAGCATTTACTCGTACTACAGGACACAACCGGCATCACGACACTAGGAGTAAATTACGTCTTGCGTTATAAGAGAGATAAATCTAATCTAAACAACGCTTTAATTATAAATAAAATATCATTAATTCAAATCAATACTCAGCAGTCTACGGGTGCAGCGGGAAAATGAAAAAGAAAACTAAAAGAAAATTATAATATCAAACAATATGCATTCAAGAGCCTTATATTGTAGAGACATTAGATATCGGGAATCGAACCACGGACCTCTGGAACACGCGACCAGCGTGCAGACCACTACACCACGAAGGCACGCTAGGAAGGCAGGAGAAATACCTTATAATTTAATTTAAAACATACTATACGGTTTTTGTATAAAGTACTGTAAATAGTACTACTCAAAACACGCAAAATCAGCGGTAATCATTTCAGATCAAGGTACGAATGTATCTCTGGAATATCACAAGAAAACGAATAAAAAGCAAAGGCAGTTTGAAGGACATCGAAAATTTAAAATCCCTTCACACAGTATCAGTAGGAATCACACAGAACCGATGATAGGTTAATAAAATTTATTTGATCGAAAGTAACACTTAACAGTTCACTAACTTTCCAAAAAATACTCGTAGAGGTCTTTACACATCAGCAGTATAGTTGCAGATCAAACTACTAAGAATGTTAAATACAATGCAATACAAAGCTCATCTAAACAAAAGCTAACACGGAGATATCTCAATACTTTGAACTCACGATAACTAAACAACGACTACTACAACTAAACTGATGCTGCCTTCTGTCTTATATAGTAAGTTTCCCCAGGCCGCTGAGAAATTTCTAGTACTTCTTGATATTACTGGAAGACGTATGATTGGCGGGTACGCTTACAATTGCATATACAGATCAATTAGTTTTTCAGTTTTAATAACCATTACAGTTATACAGGGCTGGACAGAAATGTCGCCAAATGGTCGCCATGTTTGGAGACTTTTATCGATTTCTCGGCAAACTTGTTAAAAAAAATCAGTTGCCAAAACCTTCGCGAACTTGGTGATATCTCCCGAACTAAGATAGCCTTTTACTCAATGTTAAATAGATTTGCCCCTGTATTTACATTTTCCGGCAAAACATCGCCTCTTCAGATTTTCATGTTACATTATGCAATATATATGTGATGATACGGCAGGCATTTGACTGTTTAATGGACATTTTGAGGAAAATTGAGGACTTTTATGCTTTTAATTTATTTGTTAATATTCTTCCATATAAAATTTAGTTATATGTTTATTTGTAAATCATTGTAAAATTATATAATTCAAAATTTTATAATTCTTTCTCATTTTTCTGGCTTCACTAAGGTACTAATGCTTTGCTCGCCCGGCCTCTCGTTTTGAGGGGGGGGGAGATGTAAAGTATAAAAAATACGATTCTAACAGAGGGAAGATGGCATAAGCAGCAGCGAAGTGTGTATCGCGAGCGGAGAGGAAGCTTCTTCTGCATCGCAAAATGGCGCGAGCTCGTTATTTATACAAGTGGTTACGTAACAGACTAGAGAATTCTGGAAGGTACTAGTCAAGGGGGAAGATCCTAAATTATGGAAAGTTACTTAGAGGTTGCGTGTTCGCATAGACCAAAGCCATCGTATTTTTTATATTTTACAAATATATACCAATTTCGCATATAATTTCATCAATATTATTCATATATGTACAAAATTCGTAACATTATTTGATATTCACAGTTTCTTTATTTTTCAATTTCATAGCAAGCTTATAATATATTAGCAAAAGTTAATGCGTTTCAGAAAAGACTAAGAAAATTTTCTCAACTGAGAAGGCGGAACTTTCAAACGAACAAATACAAAGCTACTAAATGCGTAGACATTTAAATTGGTGTAGATGTTATGGTGAAACACCGAAATCTGGAGAATGTCGACTTTAACCGGTGAATGTCAACATTCACATAGTCTCTTGGTGTATGTCCGAAATATTTTCCAAATACTCTTATTTCTGACTTACACCGATCAATGTCGACATTCACCATGTACCAATGGTGAATGTTGAACATATAAGAATATTATATTTTCTTCTCCGTTATTCAGTCGCGAATAAACGCACTTGAGACTTGAAATAAGAACTTAAGAACATGAGAACCTAAAACACACAATACATTCAAAATGAGAAAGGAAAATAATAGAAGTTAAAAACTTACTTAATTATACAGTAACTTCTAAATGAGGAAAAAAAATAACAGTCATAAAAAACTTACTAAATTATGTCATTCAAATCTTATTTATTGCAACAACTTAAACTGTTATGGCAACCTCTCTTTTCGACTTTCACCAGAGCATATCTGTGATTGTCGACATACACCGGTGAGGGTCCGAATATACAAGAATGTAGTGAAATATTCGGTCTTTCACCGACGTGTTTGGTGAATGTTGATATTCTCCGGTGAAAGTTGACATTCTCCAATTTCGGTCTTTAACGGTAACATAGACAAGACTTAAACGAAATGTTCCTAAAGTTTCAAAAACAGACACAAGCCGAAAAGTCTTCGCTTAACATTTTACTAGTCTTCATGGAATTTTCAAATATCAGACGAAATTCAATTCCCAGATGTGTTTGAACGCTTCAAAAGTGTATGCACTGTCTTGAGAAAAGCTTTCCTAGTTTAGGAAGATCAAAATTTCAGGCTTTTAGTACATGTAAAAGCATGCATTCAAATGCAATCTCTTCGCGAGGTTGAATTTCTCTGTTTTCATACTTTTTATTCTAGATAATATTTTCAGTCTAAGAAATTTCGAAGAGCATTTTAATAAATACCTAAAAACTATTATTAACTGAATGGATCATCAGCGAGGGTAGGTGTCACGTGTTACAAGAAAATTACGGCGCTAACTAATTTTTACTGCAATTTGTGTCATTTTTTAATTCTTTTCTTTTCTTTTCTTTTTTTTTTTCTTTTTTTTTTTGCTAATACTTAAGGGAATTACACTAAAGGTTTTATAATATCGTAACCTAGTGGATGAGACAAACTTTTTTAATTTTCTGAAAACCTCATATGCAGCTTTTTTCATTTTTCAAAATTACATTTTTTTGTTTCTTATCTCAGTAAAGGTTTACCAGAAATTAAGCCATGCCTCTAATTAGTTAACTTGAGCATGTCAGTGTACACGTCTTTCTCCATGCTTTGCAGATTTGACATGAGACTACATTTGCATATTTAATTTACGATCTTCAAGAAAGTAAAAGAAACAGATAGTCCATTTCTTCATTTTAAGACAAAAACCAAAAATCGCAATAAAATGGCAAGCATAATGTCTAAGCAGGAAAAAAAAAAAAAAAAAAGGTTTTAACCTATTCCGGTACGCTATATTTAAAGTCGAAGTTTTGATTTAAAAAAAAAATGGCAGTCTAATTAGGCCTAGAGGAGTACACAAGTAAAGTTTTGTGAAGATAGCATTTATCGTTTTAATTCTGTGGGTGTGCCCAAAGTGGCACACTGATTGAATAGAGCTTCGAAAAAAGTGCTAAAACGAGCATTGCTGTCAATAAACTGGCCGATGAGATGCGGAGAAACAAAGAATAGAAACTCTCATTTGTCCTAGATTATCGGTGAGCCCGATCTGGGCACACCTAGGGTTCGCCGTTTGATTTTAAGCAAGATTTCAAGGTAAAAATTTAAAACTAATATAGAATAAGGAGATTAGCATACAGCCAAAAAATAACATAGAAATTTCTTTTTAAACAATTCTTTTTATACCCTAAAAAAATATGGAAAATTTCTTTGAAAAATGAGGGTCTTAAAAAACTGAACATGGCTAAAATTGTGTTAAGCTGCCTGGACTGGTTTGTGTTAAGCTGGACTGGTTTGTGTTAAGCTGCCATCTAATATAAATAAAGAAGGTTCAGAGTAACCTATAGTAACCTATAAATCCTTTTTCATTCAATTTTTCTGTGCGTACAGAAGGAAAGTTTTAGGTGTGTCCAGACCAGACACTGCCGCAAAGGGTTAAACAATTTCACGGTATTTTTTTTACAAATTTTAGATGCTTTTGAAACACGAACAGAAAAAAAATTGGCTTTAAATTTGAAATTTCTGTCTCTCTCTTTCTTTTTTATACCACATATAAAAGAAATCGATATTGAAAAAATTCTCAATTCCTCCCGTCGTTTAATATAAATACCTTTATTTGGTGGATATTAATTATATTCTCTTTATCAATTACATCTAGAGAACATTTTTACTGTAGTTCCAAATTTTTTCGCGGAGCAATCGCGGGATAAATCATGAAATTTCGCGAAATTTTCAATTTTATCTGAGATTTAACTAATAATTTCGAGAAAATGTGGAGCAACAAAAATTCGCACTAAAGGAAAACAATTCAAGTAGCAACAATAGAAATAACTAACGGAAAAAATTTGCATTACATGATACAAATTAAAAAATATTACATTATACATAATCCTGGTAAAGCAATTACATATAGAGATATATATATATATAACGTACAATTTTGAAATTAGCGGAAAAAAAAACCAGCATTCCAGCCATAGACATATATCCAAATACGAAATAAAAAATATCCCAAAACTTATCTAGTAGGACCTAACAAATGGCATACGGTATATCTATTGCATGCATGTTTGCTTAGCTCGTAAAATATTTACCTCGCCAAGGAATAATACGTGGAGTAAAATACAATAATATCCTGAAGAAACGATAACTAGAGAAGGCTGAAAAATAGATTTTTTATAGATATCTGTAAATATATCAAAGGACATGACAACATTTTATCGGGCATGGATATGTTTTTAGCTTGATTACACTAGAGTCTTAAATACTCGATTAGGTTAAGGTACGAATAAAATATTTTAAAAAACAATCCTTATCTGGGTTAGCAAAATATTTTTGCTAGCTCTACTAAATTATTTTTTTCTCTTTTCTTATCTAATTGTTTTTACTTTTTATCTGTTACCACTTTCACTTCTTTAATATCACAAAAGAGTTTATTTAGCATTAAATTGAATGTTATTTTTCCTTAGGATGCTTAAACAGAAATCAGAGGATGTCCGTCTAGTAAAGATGTAATGTCCTCCCTTTTACTAATAACTAAGTGTCGAGGGACTTAAGGGGGCTCATACACCTTGAATGCCTTATGCTCTTCCAATAAATGACTGTTGCAAGAATTGGAATATTTTATTTATTTTAAAAGCAATTACTCCCAACTTTTTTACAGATGACTACATAATATAGCTGCTTTGCGAAGTAGTAACCAGAAAGTTTGTGTTGCCACAAATATTTTTTTAATTTAATCCCCTTTGTGACAAAACATTTCGTCATGTTTCCACTTTGTGCGCATGATATTTTAAAATGGCTAATGGTACATACTTGAAATTTGATGGAATTCTTTATATGGGCACTATTTTCTAACTGAACCAAAAATCTAATGAATATTTTAATATTAAAAAATTTTAGACACTAAAACATTACAGATTTTTTTAATAAAATACATTTTATAAACTCAACTCCAAATAAAATAAAAAATTAACACGAAATTCTTAGAATTTTTGGTTCAGAGTAGTTATCAAAAGTTATTAAAGCTATATATTAAATGTGAAATTAAATTATGCAACAGAATGTTTTAAACTGTGCGCGCAAGGTGGAAACATGACGAAAATTTTCGTCACAAAGTGCATTAAATTATAAAAATATTTGTGGCAACACAAACTTTCTGATTACTATTTCAGAAAGCAGCCATATTATGTAGTCAGCTGTAAAAAGTTGGAAGTAATTGCCTTTAAAATAAATAGGTCATCCCAATTCTTGCAACAGTCACATATTCGAAGATCGTATGGGTTTTAAGGTGTACGAGTCCCCTTAAGCGAATAATCGTTTAAGTCCTTCGACACTTAGTTATTAGTAATGTTATTAGTACGAATAATCTTATTAGGACTTAAGCGAATAATTGCTTAAGTCCAAAAACAGAAACGTAAACTCAAGAAGTGTTAATTACCTTTTATTACGCTCGAAATAAAGATTCACAGATGGCCCCTTTCTCAGTGCGTACAACAAAGCCTCCACTTGGGCTTGAACTCAAAAATGTAAGAAATAAGAACTTAACTAATGACTAACTAAAGAGGTTTAGCCGAAGCTGAGACAGTTACTAAACTAGTTGGCCCGTAATATTAAATTAGCTAGCGAAGCTATCTAAAGGCACGTAATACGGCCGAGCGTAGTAACAGCTTACAGAGACGTAGCCAAAAGGCAAACGCGCGCCATTCAGATATCCTTAATTCTCTCTCTCGAAATCAGTGGAACTTCAACTTAAATACTACTTCTCATTTGCCTTTAACGAGATTCTAAATATTCATTCTGGTAAGGAATTGTAAGCTGAAGTTAGAAGAGACAGGAAAGTCGTATAAACTTAAAATAACTGTTACAAAACTAAGGTATACCTTACAACGGAATTAATTCTATCTCAGTAAGTAAAGCAAAGAATCTAGTATTATTAGGTACTCAAATTAGTATGTTGTGGTAAGGCTTTAACAACTACAGAGTTAGAGGTATCTGAAACTGTTTCCAAAGCTTGTAAGATACTACGCGAGCCAGTGTAATTAAAAAAGATCTGGTAAATATTAATTAAAAAAATAAAGGCCTAATACGTAGCAGTTAATTCAATGGCGAGTGCTGAACAGGCCTAATTCAATCGCCTAACGCTCATATGATTCCCTGTAACAAATAATGTTCCCATACAACTAACTGTCTTCGATCTATCAGTTAAATGTGAAAGTATAACTGCTGTATTTATATATATATGCTCTTGAAAAAGCTAATTATATATGGCAGGCATCGCTAGTAATTTTGCTTCATCAAGTCACCAAACACATCGATTATCTGAATGAGGACTTTTCCAAGGCAGAATTTCAAAATGGTTTACTGCTTGGATATCTACTTGAGAAAGTAACCACCTGAGCTCTTAAGCGAAATGAAGGTACAGAAGGAAGATTCTGTAGCAACGTTATAGCCATCGTATAGAATAGAGACCGACAAGGGTGATGGGAATGTAACGGGCTGTTTTAGTATAGAGAGAAAGAGAAATGTTCGGCGTCGCAATTGAATGATAGATGCGAAGCAACAGTCATACAGACTCTGGACGAAAGCTAAGACTCTGGAACAAATCCGCAGACCCTGATGATGAATCGGATTTGCTTCTGATAAAAAAGGAAATTGCGCTGATCCGTAAACGTCTGAGCCGCAAACCAATGTAGAATCGACTAGGGTACTACAGACGTGGAAAATGGGTCGCATTCTGCATTCCAGATGGCTTTCGCCAGGACTTTTAAAAGACTGGCGTTTTTAACAATTCTTCAATTACACGACACGTGGAAAGAAGGTTAATTTTGGATCAAACATCAATCCTAAAAACTTCATATACGACTGGAATTAATGATCCTTGAACAGGATGCAGATTTTACTTTCTGCTAAAGTGCAGACAGTCTTATGTTTAGAAAGAAATACCCATGCCTGCCCAACCATTTCTGTAATCAGATGACACAGAGTGATCTGTGACTGTCTCTCAATATACCTCACATCTGCATCTTGAGAGCTTATATACCGGTCATCTATATACAGTGATTCTGAAATAGTTGGAAAGAAATTCCATAAGGATACATTTATTTTTAGACTGAATAGAATAACACGCAGAACACAGCTTCGAGGTACCACAGTCTTCTTGTTCGAAAGCATTCGACAAAACAGAGCCAAACCTTACTTGAAAACTCCTAGTCTTTAAAAAATTGTGGATGAAGATTGGTAGGTTGCCATGCATCAATACTTTATGACATGCCTTTTCAGTGTCAAAGAAGATACAGATTCAGTACATTCTCTTGATAAAATTTTTGCAAATAGAGGTTTCCGAAAGGAGCCTATAATTGGAATTTATTATACCTTAATGGAAAACACTCCGATATGGTAAGATTGCGTTATTTTTTTTCAAACGTAGGTGTCTAGACGAAGCTTTATAATTTTTTCAAATAACTGGAAAATGTAATTCGTTAAGGTTCATGGGCCAATAGTTTGAGAGATTCTTCATGGCTTTCCTAAGGGAATGACAAAAGTTTCTCTTCCTATATTGGAAAACATATGTATCATCCACTGTCGAATGTGAAGAGCAAGAAAGACAATCAGTGACTTAACGATTCTTCAGAATTTCATAATCTACATCATCTAGACCTAGACCAGACCTATGTGTTTCCATTAACTCTCTGTGTAATTCAAGCATAATAAAGTTGCATTATAAGGCTCCTATTCAGAGCAGATGAAAGCAATGGAAATTTTTGCGAGGTGACGCTTGTCAGAACGGAAAGGTCTTGGAGGAAGGATATTTGCAACGGATGGAAATGCCAGCAAAGATATCACCAACTGTATACATTATTTCTTCTTTTGCCCTAATCACTCGGTCATCTTTTCCTAGAAAAGAAAGATAATGGTCTTTATACAGCCCGCATGCTATTGTAGCTCTTTACAAAATTCTTTTACTTGACGCAGATGATGTTATTGATGACAGACATGGTATACAGGAATCCTTTTGGCTCTGATGTGTTACAATTCTTGCATTTGGTTCTATTTTTATAAACGCCACGGAAACTTCCTCAAGATTATCTGTTTAGCAGAATTCCTTGGCCTTTGGGATTCCACCACGGTTTTGAATATTTTGCAAGTTTTATTCATGCCACAAATTAGATAAAAATGTTAATGAATAATGACATCAGTTACATTTTTCACAGCATTATTGACAGGCACATCTTTTATAATTTATTTTTCTTTGATCACTACGAAAGTTGAGAACCGTTTCCAGTCTGCCTCATTAAGTATAAAACGAGTTGATATTGATGCAGAATTTAAGTCCTTCTAGTGAAAGAGATGCAAGAATGGGAGAGTTATCCCTATTGTAAGGATCATTTCCAAAACTAAATGCACAAAAAGGCGAAATAGATGATGAATAAATGGTATGATCAGAGCATGAAATGTCTTTGTAAGCTCCCGGAACTAGGTATCCTGTCCATTATTGAGGAGCTAAAGGCTGAACGTTTGCTCCTCTGATCATTTGCTCAATTTGGTTGTTTCGGGGATTTGTATTCTTACTTCCCCAGGGCCGACTGTATGGCCGCTTAAGTCCAATGTTATGATAAAGGATTCGAGCAGGTGCTCTCAGATCATCTAAATCTTACTGATGGATTTTGAGACAAATAAAAAGAACAAATTGATACTAAACTTGGTATATTTGTCTGGATAGCAAACGCTTAAAGCTTGTGGTTAAGCAATCAAACTGAAATGTTAGTTAAGTGAGAAGATTTACATATCCACTCGCAAGCAAACTTAACGATTATCTCCCATAACGATAGAACGTTTTTCTGAGGCTTCCAACTGTTATTTTGATTTAAGCATCGTTTCCAGATTCGCCAAACATATTGCGAAAAAAAAAGGGGGGAGGGGACAGTTCTATATTTCCTGTTGTAGTGGGCCGATTGACGAAATTCGAATTGCGTTTTTCATGTTCCGAAAGTATATATATTAGGATATATATTAGAATTGTATATGACACTGTTCTAACACAGGCATTTTGATACAAAATCAGACTTTTTCTGAAATGACATGACAGTTTTTTCCATATTTCGATTCTACGACTCAAATTATGACTAAATATTAAATTTTGTGATTTTTTGGGAGAAATATATGGAGAACTTGAAAAATTAAACTTGGCGCATTTTTTCCAGTTTGCGCCAAGAATAATTTACTTGGCGAACTTCTAAAATTTCAGCAACCTACATGTATCTTCCTTTCCTTTTTTTTTTTTTTTTTTTTTTTTTTTTTTTTATTGTAACACGACCGGAAAAATTCAAAATTCATCGTTCATACTTTCAAATAATTTTAACAAAGTGAGAACACCGTATTTGTCATTATTATCGTTTATAACCATTATACCAAATTCAAAATGCGCTAATGTGTAAATTCACGTATGTCTTACGAAATTTAGAATAAAAATCTCCAATTTTTTACACGTCTATTTAAAAATACAATTACTTTAAAAAGGATGGTAAAACATTTATAGTTTTAATTCAATTTTTTAGAAAGATTATAAAAATATTTGAAAATACAAATTTTAAAAATTAATCACAAAAAATGGGCGAATTTTATTTGAAATGAGCCTGAATTTCGAAATGTGAAAAACAGAGTCAAATAAGTTTAATAAAAAAAAGATATATTAATAAATATAATATATACCAAATTCAATTAACACTGAGGAGCTAAAATTTTAAGAGCTAATTTTCTAAAACTCCGGCGATTTTTACAAAACCTGACACTTGAATCATAGAAACTCGTAGGCATAATTTGAGTAGTAGTAATAATTTGAGTCGTATGGAGAAAAATTAGTGTGCCATTTCAGGAAAAGTCCGATTTTTTGTCAAAATACCTATGTTAAAGCAATGCTATATATAAATTTAATATATTTCCTAAGCATTGCTTTTGAGTCATGAAACCACAAGTTGAATTTCGTCAATCAACCCACTAGAATGGAAAATTAAGAACTCCCCCCCTTTTTTATTTCGCAGTGTAAATTGATTAAATCTTTGATTTCAAAAAGATTTTGGTGGAAGACGCAACAACGTCTTGAAACAAGGTTGGCTACTATGAGTGAAGCTTAATTTTTCCGTTCAATTTTTTTTAAACGTGGAAGTTGGTCCATTGGGATATCAATTCCTTGTTCCACATCTAGAGTAGTGCGAACACAGTAAGGAATAAAGTATTTTTGTCTCCAGTGCGTAAGATTGTCTACTTGAAATTCTAAAGATGAGCTGATTTAAACAGTTTGTGACTTTGCCATTGAATTACATTTTATGTGACGCAAGTGCAACTAAATTTATATTTAATAAAGAAATTTAACACACAAAATGATAATAATAGAAGAACAAAAATGATTTGTAAGCCATTTTACTAAGAAAACTAAATATTAATGTGATGAACTGAGAAAAGAGTGAATATAGAAAAAAATGCATGCCAACACTTACCATTGCATCGGAAATTCGAAATATATGCTATATATTGTTTTTAAAATTTGTTTGTTTTTGCTGTTAGACTATATTTGACGTAAGTGCGAAAAAACGATGCTTAATGATAAAGCTAAAAATACACACACACAAGTTTTAATAAAATTTTACTTTCAGAAAACAACTTGATGTTTAACTTCTAATTTCATAATAAATTCAAAGAAACGATTTCTAATTGAAGTAACATTAATGACAAGTTAGGACTTTGATTGAATAGTTGGGTCCTTCTTATCCAGGAGAAAAAAATCTAAATGACAGTCTACGGTAGTCTGAATGGTGGATGTGGGTAATTGAAGCTGAAAGGCCATTAGTGTTTGAAGTAAACTACGCTTTTCTTGTTATTAGTTATAAAAATCTAATCAATTTTTCTTTTGCTGGAAAACAATTTGAAGTACTAATTACCATGCTTTCAGAATCAATTAAAAGAGACTGGAAGGACAGTATAAACTTCTATAATTGCAATTACGTGTAATTCATCAAACTCTCTCACTCACTTAATTGCATTTTGCATTATGATCTTTTCCGTCATTAGCAACAACTTGTTTAAAATTTTTAATCGATGAATAACATGGAGTTATTTAAATTCATTCTTTGGGAAAGTATTCTTAACGGGTATCAGAAACCCCTATACCGACAATGTTAAATTGGCCATTTTTGATATCCTTTTTCTCAAAATCTGTTGTAGATATCAAGCTTGAAAATTTTTCTTATCAAGCTTGAAATTAAAGTATACCTATCTGATTATAATGAAATGAGCTTTTGAAACATTTTGAATTTTAGAGAAAATTACAAAATATTTTGTTAGGCAGAGTAAAATTTAGCACTTTTCTCACACAAAAAAGTTTTAAAAAATGTATTTCTAAGTTTATTACAAAAAGCTCATTTCGGTAAATATTAGGGAACCTAATAAATAAGCCATAAAAGGTTTAGATACATGTGAGCAGTAGTTCCTGAGAAAAGGTACACCGAGTATAAAAAAAAATCACGTTTGGAGAAAAACGCGTTTTTATGTAAAAATCCTCATTGATCAAAGCTGTAGATGACAAATTAAATTAGATTTTTTTACAGTTCTAATTTTCATAGATATTAAAGAATGGTATTTTTAGAAAGATAAAAGTGTACAGAAATTGAAAATGCAAACATCCGAAATCACAATTTTTTGAAGATTTTGGGGTTCCAACACCCCTTAATTATACCATTTAACACGATTTGTCTCAAAGTACTTCCAATTTAGGTCTTTAAGATTTAGACACTTAAAACCATATATAGGTCAAACCATGAACAGAAAACATTCCGCTTAGAGCTACTACTCAATTACTTTAAATATTACATCCGCGACGAATTACGTTATCAATGCAATCTAGGAATGTACGGTGAGTGAAACACTTGAGAAATCTAAAGTACTGCTGAATGTCATAAGTAAAATCTTCTAAATATCGGTTTATTTAAGAATTAAGATAATAGCAGAAAAGTTAGACGGAGTAATCAAAAATATTCCAGTTTTATAATGTTATTAGTAAAACTAAATAGTAATTCGAAAGGTTTATTATTTTTTATTTTTATTTTTATTTATTTATTTATTTATTTATTTTTGTTCTTTATAGCACTGATTTCGAAAATTTGAATCTGTTTCAAAGATGTTTTCTGTATAATTAAATAGCAAAATTATGCATTGAAATCGAAATTTAATAATAAGAAATTCTCGTTTACATTAAAAAGTAAACTTAATATGTCTCGAACTTGTTAAAAACAGTACAGTGAGTTTATCCTTTAAATAACCAGTTCCTTTTTATGTTAATTCTTTTTTGTGTGCTCCATTTCATACATCGATCTTCGATATCAAAGAATCTAAATCAGGATACATTCAAATAGCGAGTGTCACCAGTACATAGACAACGTGTATTAGTAACAGTAAATAATTTGTTTTTACTATAGGCAACAAGATTCAGCCATAGGCGCTGATTACTATCCTAAGAGCTGGTGAGCAATTTGCTATCTGTGAATAGGTAATGAAAGGTAATTAAAACCGAAGCTTATAAGTGTAATTTAAATTGTATTGTGGTAATTAAACCCTATCCCTTAATTTGGGTTACAGGCTATAACATCGCGCAAATGCATCGCGAACGAAAATAACGCAAGGCGAAAACGCCGTCGTACCAAGCATCGTGGAAGAAAGCAAAAGAAGGAGAAAACATCGCCAACATTACAAACATTCTAAAGCATCGCCATGGTAAATAAAGCAGTTCAAAAACTTGGCATTTTAGAAATATCGTCTTCGAAAACATCGCGGTACAAAATAAAGCAAGTATAGCAAAAAAAGGAGAAAACATCGCCAACATTACAAACATTCTAAAGCATCGCCATGGTAAATAAAGCAGTTCAAAAACTTGGCATTTTTAGAAATATCGTCTTCGAAAACATCGTGGTACAAAATAAAGCAAGTATAAATCACCGCATGACGATGATAACTTTGAAGACATGCGTTCTTCAGGTTTCAAAATATGTATAAGTATATTCAAATTTGTATTCAAAATATGTATAAGTATATTCAAATTTGTATTCAAAATATGTATAAGTATATTCAAAATGTATCTAATGATTTGTGAGCGCAAGAAGGAATAAGGAATATATTTTTTCTTTTATAAAGCATTCAAAAACTGAAAATGATTTGAAAATTTATAAGAGTTATAGAATGTAAGTATATGCGGTGATTTTTCCAGCGGGTTCCTTAATTTGAATTCCTCACTCAGCGCTCGACTCATTCTGTTGGCTTTGAGTTTAATTTGCGGTTTATAAGTATTATCATATAAATCTAAAGTTTTAGCTTTGCGTGTTCCTGAAATTCAAAATTTACATTTAATTAGTTTGTGATGGTGATAATTCGTAAGAGAATTATAAGTTTAAACAGTGTACTGCAATCTAAATTGAGACAAATATTTTGAGTATACTAAGTCGAGTTGAAGGCAATACTGAGTTAAAGCAAATAAAGACTTTATCTAATAATCATTAAGGGGTATCATAAACCCCTATACCGACAATGTTAAATTGGCCATTTTCGATATACCTTTTCTCAAACTCTGTCGTAGACACGCTTGAAATTTTTTGTGTAATTAATGTATACCTATTTGATTATACTGAAATGAGCTTTTGAAACGCTTTGAATGTTAGAGTAATTTACAGAATATTTTGTTAGGCATAGTAAAATTTAGCACTTTTCTCACACAAAAAACTTTAAAAAATTTTTTATTCTAAGTTTATCACAAAAAGTTCATTTCAGTAAATATTAGGGAACCTAATAAATAAGCCATAAAAATTTTAGATACCTGTAAGCAGTAGTTCCTGAGAAAAGGTACATCGAGTATAAAAAAAATCACGTTTGGAGAAAAAGGCGTTTTTATGTAAAAATCCTCATTGATCAAATCAGTCGATGACATATTAAAACTAGATTTTTTTATAGTTCTAATTTTCATTGAGATTAAAGAATGGTATTTTTAGAAAGATAAAAGTGTAGAGAATTTGAAAATGCAAAAATCCGAAATCACAATGAAGATTTTTGGAGTTCCAACACCCCTTAAAGTAACATTATATGGAGTAATAAAAATATTCCAGTTTTATAATGTTTTTAAAATAAAATACGTGTCATTATTATTATCATTATTGTTTTTGTAATTATTATTATTTATGAAAACAAAATAACTATTTGGTGATGAAATTAAGAGGAAATATTTACAGGCGGGAATTATATCTCTTTATTCCTGTTCAAGTTGAAATATCGCCGAAAAATGTGAAGAAACCACATATGTCTAAAAACTGTATTTTATTTTCAAGAAATAGCATTTAAAGTATAAATTAAAGAAACGAGGTTTTAGTTTCAAAACAGTTTTTTGTTATATTCATTTCGTGGAATATAAATGTTCCTCTTTACGTCAGTACACTGTGAATCCATTTCTGTTAAAGTGTTACTGAACTAGCTGTTCCAGATTTTTTGTTAGTGTAATTGAAACCAATAGTTTCATTGTACACTTGGAAGATTTATTTATAAATCTTAGTTGAAATATTAATTAATTTTCAGTGACCACTCTGATTACCTCATATAAAAATCAAGTATTCTGATTTGGGTGGTTGTTAATAACTAAAGAAATAGCCGGCGAGGAGTATTTTCCTAAGAGATGTCTTCGTGGATATATTTTAAAAAACAATGACACTTACGAATTTTATATATGAAGAGATGGCAAAAATCTCTTTGAGCCAGAAAAAGAGCTCTTTTTCAATTGAATTCGAAAAGCATGGAGAATTACCCAAGAGTTGTATCCCAAGAGATGCTTCAGAAAGAGGAGCATTGTGTAATTAAGTGATACCTTCTTTTGGTGTGTAAAGATTCATGAGTTTGATTGGTTTTATATTTCACTGACGGGAGGCAAATTTTAATTCGCTTTGATTTTACATTTCTCCTTTTTTTAATGTAAAATACATTTCTTTTCCTAACCTATACCGCAAGTTACAATGTGTCAACTATTTACACTTCGATAAGCAGTTCTGATTTTCCTTTTCTATGGATTCAACTTAAGTTCCTTGACATCTCATGTTTTCAACATTCACATAATACCACAGACTTTGGTTTTCAGTACCGCAGACTATGACAACTAAATTAGGACTACAATCAGGTGTTTGGTGTATTTAATTATGGCAAAGCACACTAGGGCTATCTGCCTAAGGGAAGGGATGCCTTCGTGGAGGACTTCCTAAGGGAAACTGGCTCGTATACACATTACACATGGGGGAAAACCACGAAAACGCCCATGCAGCCAGCCCGTTCGCGGGATTCGAACCTCGGACCGGCTTTACCGCTCGGCCGCTGGTGGGCGCCTAAAAATCAGGACTGCTATGTTAAAAGCATGGAAAAGTTCACTTCTAGACTAAAATGCAGACGAAAAAACTATTTAAAATCAAAATCAATAAGGGGGGTTGGAAGCCAAATGTCTTCAAGAAATGGTGATATGGGATTTTTGCATTTTCAAATTTCCCACACTTTTACCTTTAAAATATCATACTTTATGAAAATTAGAGCTGTGAAAAACCTAGTTTTGATTTATCATCGAATGCTTTGATAAATGATTATTTTTACATAATAATGCAGTTTTCTCCAAATGTAATTTTTTATAGTCGATGTACCTTTTCTCAGGAACTACTGCTCACATGTATATGAATTTTTATGGCTTATTTATTATATTTCCTAATGTTTACTAAAATAAGCTTTTTATGATAAACTAGGAAATTAAAATTTACAGTTTTTTGTGGAAAAAAAAGTTAAATTTTACCAAGCCTAGTACAATATTCTGTAAATTACTCTAAAATTAAATTTTTTTAAAGCTCATTTTAGTATAACCAAAAATGGAGTAGTTTAATTACACAAAAAATTTGAAATGTGTATCTATAGCAGATTTTGAGAAAAGGTGCATCGAAAAAGGCCAGTTTTACTTTGTCGGTTTAGGGGGTTTCGACTCTCCCTATACCCGTCTTGTTAAATTTCATTATTGTACCGATATGCAGTCACTATTGTAACCTGGAATCTCTTCCATCACTTGCATCTTTTTAGAGACCTGTGTGTCCGGACTTCCTCTTCATGGATGGAAAAGTTGCAGCTAGTTTCACAATAGCTTGTAGTAAATTCAATAAATTTAACACTCGCGACTAAAATTACGAATGCAGTTATTAAGCATATTTGTTATTAATTTACCAATAGAACACTAATAGTATTCGAATATATTTTTAATTGTGTGACGCATGTTTAACTGATTTCATATAGTGTTACACAGATGTCTATGACTCTTAATCTTTCTTCTTTCATTTTCAGTTGTTACAGGGATTTCTTGTTATCTAAAAATACCTGCAGATTGATAAAATCTATTCTAGTAAGAATTCTTCCTTCTTTTAACAGAAGCGAAGAAACAATAATAAATAGCTATCCATAAGGCACATATTCGTACAAATTGATGTTTGAGGAATTTTTTATTTGAAAACTTTTAAAAGTCAAACTCAGGCTAAAACTTAATCCAAAAAAGCGAAAAAAGAGTTTCTAAGTTACTGCAAATTGCTGATTACCTAGAGCCTAAAATTGAAACTTGAACTAACAAAAATCCTTTCTATAAGAAAATGAACAAAAGAGTAGATTATGGGATCCCACTTCCGTATAAAGGCAAAAACTATTACTTTTGAGTAAAACAAAAAGTTTCATCTAAGACGTTTCCCTTTAAAATATAATCATCTTCTTAACCATATTACTTTTCCTTTCTCCGGAAATTCTAGAAAATTCGCCTGGAGATGTAGTAAATGAAATTTAGGAAATGGAGTGAAGAAAGTGGAGTGTATAACTTCTTTTATTAACGAACGGAGAATAAATTAAATCTTAAATGTTGCGAAAGAAATTTTAATATCAAATGTGACATATTCTGGTAGGATGTAATGGCGGTTTTATCTGTAATTCTTAAGACGTAAAAATATTTAAACACTCTTCAAACGCTTTAAGATTAGAGAACTTTGTTAAGAGAATTGTTATTTAATGTCGTTTTTTAGCATAAATAAAATTTCATTAGTAACAATTAACTATTAAAAGTCACTGGCTGTAGCCACGCGTAAATAAAATACCACTTCTTAATTTATTTCCAGTTTCCAGAATTCCATAAAAATTATGAAAACAGAATTGAGAAAGCTTACAATTCTGTATAAAAAAAAATGTCATTGATTGCTCCAGATTTTATTCCAGCAAAAAGTGTTTCAATGACGAAACACTATCATGTTCTTCAGAAGCCATTACGAGACACATAAATAAATAGATAGAAGGATTGATAAATTTTCAAGAATGTTTCGCATTTCAATATGTTTTAATTTAGGGATAATAGCAGAAAGTTGTCTATAACAATAGAAATAGAATATTCCAAGAATTAATTTAAAAGTGGATGAAATGCCATATTCATGAGATTTCTAGATGAAACTTTATAAGACTAATTAAAGTTTGAGATAAAATTCGAACTATACATAAAGACTGCACAATGTAGTCCCCAATTTGAAGTATAAATCATACATTACTCTTCGTTTTCCCATATTTATTATCAAACATTCTCAAACAGACTCTTAAGACCTGAATAGGAAGAAATCTTTAATTAATTTAAAAAAAAAAAAAAAAGATAGATCATATTGTTAAATTTCTGTTTCAATTACAATTATCATTTCTTTCCAGCATCACTGCTTCCAGTGCAAGTTTCCACTGCTCATTCAAGACATATTTTATGATGTTACAACAAATTTTTTAACACTGTTCTCCTAAAAACATAATGTATGAGTATTTCTTAATGTTTCTCTTGAATGTACACAAAGAAAAAAGCTTTTAAAATCCATGATAAAGTCTCTGTGTTTCTTCATGAAAATTCAGATATTACGCTTAAGTCAATATTTGCTTACAATTTCAAGCCAATAATTAATGCTTTAAAATATGATAAGCGAGCAAATGGTTTCATGCTGCTTATTTCTTCACCTTTCCTTCAATTATAAGCTGTTCTTAAACTAAAAATTATAATTAGCGCATTAAACTATTTCTATTATACGTTCCTTTACTTAGACTAACTATCGTCTTCAGCGTTTCCAGAAATTTAAACTTCAAGAGCACAAACAAGACGTAAAACCGTGTTAAAACTGTTATTAAAAGTTATGTATATATGTTTAAAAAACTATGGATTAAAATCTTAGCACTGCGAATTCTCTGCAGTTTAAATTTTTAAATACGGAATTTTCATTAACGTTTGTCTCTTCCTAACTCGTTGCAATTAGTTAGGCCTGTATCCTTGTGCTTCAACAATTGTTGTATCACATATAAAAGCACAGGCAGACACAGACGTCAACGTTTAAAAGAAAGCTTTTTTTTAACGTCACGACAGTAATTTCTCCAAATTACATATTTACTCCAAATTGCATATTACTAAATATAACATAATATTTAAATTCATCCTGACTACCGAAGGATGAAATGGAATGTGCAGAAAAAGAAATATCGAAGTTGCAGTGTTTATATTTATTTTAACTAACATTTATTTTAAGCTATCTTTCCTGTCAAGCTTTTACTTTCCCCTAGAATTGCCAATGCCACAGTATGTAAATCGTAGTAGAACGCGCAGAGTATTCAAATTTTAGCAGAAGTAAATTGAGTTAAAATAGAAGGGAAACGAGATTGTAAGTGTGCTTCTTGAATCGCGAGCGTGAAGGTTGCTAGGTAGTAATTTAAGAACCACGCGTTTCGGCCTGTGTGCCTATCTCGGCAGTTCGTTGAATCTTTCACCTTCTTAATCAGTAAGTTTGCTGAATTTCAGCTGTATCTTAGAACGCGGTTAAGTTAGTTACGGTTATAGAGCCTCGTAGGTAGTGATTTCGTTATTTATTCATCCTGTCATTTATTTTTAGTTGTACTTTTCTATTTTGTTAAACCGCCGGGTCGGCGTAGTTTGTGAGCGTCAGGTGAACGCATCTGTGATTTCTAAAGTGGAATAAAAAGGGATTTAAACCCTTCTTACGAGTTTGTGTAATTTTACAGTTCAAAGCAGTCACTACCACTGTTGCTGACAAGTTGGGGCCTCGCAACATTATAAAGTAACATAAAATTAATGCATTCGTTAAATTAAATGTTACAAAGATGAGGAAATTCACATCCTACACCTAACATTTCGCCTAAAATAATATTATTTGTACAGTATTTTCAAAACGTCTGTTGTAATAAGGAAAATAAATATGTGTAATAATTCACACTGCATAATGAATTTAAATCTAGTTCATAATTAATTTAATACCTATGCATTAATTCTTAATGAATTAATTATATTGTCATTTAAACACAGTTTTTCTCTTGAATGCGGTACCTTTCTTAAAATGTTAGCGAAAAGTTACTCTGAAATCAGATGATACTTTACCTAGGCTCTTACCTACATGAGTGATACTCTGGCGGGTAGCTGAGACTTCCACCCCCCGCTTCTTTTTAACTTTCGAAACTGGAAAGCTTTCTGAGTTGCTTGTGACTGCCGATGTCACAGCACTGACAGACGTACGCTTGAAAATAAACATTCCTTGCCATTTTGCGTGAGAACAGGTTATGTCACATTTGGGTAGGTTAACCCGGTGGACATCGCACCAAGAAAAGTTACTAGAGTGGGTGCGTCGGGTATCACATACCTCAATATTTAAAATACAATAAAAATAGTATTATTTAGTTTTAAAACTGTTTTTTTTTTTTTTTTTTTTTTTTTTTTTTTTTGTTCTCGTGTATTATAAATAAGTGAATAATAATTGGGTTTCAAACAATTAATTTCCAAAATAATCTTAGAGTTAAAATTAAGATAAATGAAAATAATAAAAAATAAACATCATGCCTCTAAGTTTCATTGCATCTCTAATACACCATGCTTATTTTATTTCTTCACACTTTGAACGAAATAAATTCATGTGTTCTTGGTCACAGAATGTTTTCGCATTTTAAACATTGCATTCACGTTCTTTCTTCTGTCCTTGCGCGAGGGCAAAAAATTTATCACATCTTTCATACTTAGTTGTTTCGAATTTCATGTCGAAAATGAATTCTTCTCCGAAACTTCCGCTTTTGTTTTGCATGCAGTACATCAATTTCTTGGAAAAGTATTAATCTCTGATCTTTGTTCAATACTTTTTTTCATTAATTGTAATGCTAAGTCCTTCAAAAACAGACTTCTGTTTCTTGTTGGTGGATTAGCAGTTGAATGTAATATAATTCAAGCATTTATTAAGCAACATTCAGTGCAGGAAAGAAAATTACCATTGGCCACCTCCTTGTTATTCTGGCAATTGAATTCATTTCATCCCCCATATCCACTGCTCCTTTAGTCATATTATTAAAACATATAATTCCTGATGTTTTATTTTCTCCAATATTATCATCTATAGTATGATCGTTATATAATGTTGAAAGCATAAGAACAGTCTTTCTTTTTTTAGGGATATCAGGAATTAATATTTTATCTTTTTCGAAACCAAAACATCGTAGAAAATATTCTTAGTTTCATCTTGAGTTTCCGAAAAGCAATCTTCATCGCTTTCAAATATTTCTAATAAATCTTACATGTGTTGCATCTCCAGTTCATGGGGACTCATTCTTTTTACCATAATGCAGTTAGAAATTTTTAAAAATTTAATGTCAAATACTTTAAAATCACTTGCGAGTAGAAATATTTACTGTTACACTCTAGAAATAAATTTCTGAACTAAATATTCAGTAAAAACTCTAGAAATAAATTTCTGAACTAAATATTCAGTAAGAAAAAATTTACACGGACAGGCGCGTGGGGTGTGTCATACCCCAGTTCCAACAAAATTCCGATAAATCTTTTTCTGAAACACACAGGCAAAGAAAAAGCGGTTATGAAAGTCAACCATGAGCAGAAGAAACTCAGCTACTGAAAGCAGCACAGAATTTCAGTTTCACAAGTTAGGAATATTCCACTTTTATTTAGGGTTGGGGTAAGATAAACCCCACGTGCTTTCCCGCGGGTTAAACTTTAATCGGAAAAGTGTCTTTAATTTATCATCCTTTCCACATTGACTCTAGAGAGTTTAAGAATAGGATTTTAAAGGATATAGTTTAATTTGTACTTAATTCGAGCTAATGGTGAATTTAGAGGCCGGGCGATAATTTTAAAGAAGCCGAACTTTTAAAAGTTGTTGCATGAGACACAAACGCGATTTTTTTCACTTTACTAAAAGGTACAAAAAAACGGAGAGAAGAGAGAGAGAAATAAGGCTTCGACCTCTCCTGGTGGTATTGAAGCTGGCCTATGTCCGCGAGTCCAGTTTTCCTGAGGAACAAAAAAAATGATTGTGTCTTAGCAGCCGTCAGGGTCACGGGAATCCTAATTGTATGAGGATAATTAACAGGTGACAGTTGTTTCCGTTCCCAACAAGCTGGGCCTTTCTCTTAAGACCGCGGTTAGTAAGTCCAGTATTTTTCGCTATTATTGTTGTAGGGGCTGTGGCCAAAAATCTTCGTAGCTGCCTTGGTCACTGTTGAAATACAAGCCATATTCTGAGCTTGGTTCATGCAGTTCACCAAAATATGCTGCATATTTTGGTGTACATGCAGATAAATTAAATTTCTTAGTTAAATTATAAATAAATTAAACTTTTAGAACCTCCTCACCAATTAATTTTATTATAAAGACTTCACTGCATACTGCATAACATTTGTTATACTATTAAAAACATAAACGCTCAACCGTATCGGTAGAATGAAGTTTGTTTGACATGGTTATAATTTAGTACAATAACACGTCGAACAAGTATAATTATACAATTCAAACAAGAAAAATCAGCGTTATATTTTCAAATTTTCACAGGACTAGTTTCGATGTTTTTACCGAACCATCATCGTCAGCCTCCAAAGCGCAAATGAACAAGATAAGATATAGTGATTAGCTATACTTTATAACAATTGACACATATAGCAAAATTAAATCGGTGGGATTAGTAAAACGTAAGAAACAAACGTTAAAGAAAATTAATGGACGAAACATTTGGACTAGATTAATTGTTTAAATGAATACGGAAATTTAAAAGTACTTAAGAAAAGATAAAGACTTCTTCTTACAGCAAATGCATAAAAATGAGAAAAAACGTAAGAGGCTTACCTTTTATTCAGTCATTTCATTATTATTATTATTATTTTCTAGTTATCTGTTTTCCCTCCAGAAATGTAAATTAAAAGGAACCTTTTTGAAAATGATAACAACAGCAAATACTGAATTATCACATTACGAAAACGAAGGGAAATTCTGTCGATTTCTTTCCGAAGATCGTCTTGAAAAGAAGAACGTCATAAAGCACTCAAGAAACGAGGATTGTGTCCCTAAGGGTGCAGAAGCAATGAAGATATCTTGAAAGAGATCGAAAGGAAGATAATGAGACTGTATCGAGTTATTGCAAAAGTTTTGAAGAACAAGTGAAAAGCTTGGATGTACGCTTATTTATTTCACGAATGCTTATGCTTAAAGCTAGAAGATATACGCCGTAATGGAAATGCAGGAAACGACTTAAGTATGGAATAAGAAAATCTAATACTTTACAATACATTGCTAGAGGAATCGTGAAATATGCAATAATTGGATAAAATGAGCTTATTTATGTCACCAGATAGAATGTTTCTTTGAGACAGATTTATTTGCATATGTTTTGTCTAAACAGCTCGAACACAGCAAAACGGTCGACGTGAGATAATGGAGATGAATTGAAAGAAGGAAAGAAAAGGAAGTTGAGGGACAAAAAATATAAAACCTCAATGAACGTTCTATTTCTGCATGTCAGATAAATTCAATAATTTTATATGCAAATGCTCTTGAAAACCAAACAATATTTACTTCTTTTCGTTAGAAACCACAGCCTCATCAATGCAAATTTTACAAACGTATATTCTATTGTGAGGTGTATTTTTTGTCGATGCATGTTTATGTTTTTTCTAAGTCTGATTTTAAGTTAAATTAATTTATGCTGAAGCATTTTATAACTCTGCAGATATAAATAAATCAAGTTGCTTGGAGTAACTTATGCAAATTGTCTTTGAACAATGGGTGGAAAATTTTTAATGAAAAGTGGATACATCTTCCATTTATCTTCGCGAAGTAGTTTGCATTCCTGATTCTAATAACAAAATTTAGGACGGATTTGATCAGAAAATTCTTTGCGGGGTGAGGTAAAGACAGAATATTTATTATTTTGCAATGAAATTAAAAACGGTCTTCTTCGAAAGAAAATATCATTTAGCAACAGCTTAAGTCATGGAATGTGTTCACATAGATTAATAACGTATCAACTGTTGTGGAATTCTGTGGAATTTCTCAGCTATACATATATTTATAAATTAAACATCCAGTTTCATCATATAGATATTCCTCTTCAAAGTTACAATGCAATGTTTTGTTCATTTGCTTAATGTCAATTATTTGAGAATAGACTACATTGCTCGATGAAGCAATTATTATCACGTGTAACTGAGACTTGTGGCATGCATACGATAATATGGCGTGTCCCACTGTACTTTACCTTTAATGACTGGCACAGTAAGGAAGTTTCCAGTAAGAGTTTTTGCATGTAAGAAGGGCGTTAAGAGAAAAAGTTTCCTCTCGAAATCTGTTAAAAATGTATTAACATTTTGATGGAAGGTCGTATTTAAAAAAAGATATGATTTTGTTAATATTTAAAAGCTAATTTCTGCGAGGTTGAATTGGTGTATTTTTTGCTTTTATTTTGTCCTTCTATAAATGAATTTTTCATTACTTTTATTTCTATTATTTATATTCTGTATTTATTTCTATTGCTCTTACTTTTCTGTTTCTAATTACCCCCTTTTTTCCTCTTCTCCCTATTGTTTCTAATCCCCGGTTTAATAATTATTAATGTTCTATGTTAATGCTTAAGTAATTTCTACGACATGATATAGTAATTTTTGAAATAAAAATGAGTACCATATATTTTCGAATATAAGCAGACCAGTGTATAAATCGAGGGGTAAAAATTTACTTCTAAATATCTTCTAAATTAAGAACATGTGTATAAGTTTAGAGTGCCTTCGTGGTGTAGAGGTTCTGCATGCTGGGCCAGTATTCCAGAGGTCCGTGGTTCGATTCCCGGCGAAGGCGGTTGTTAATTTTTCATCTCGTCTGCTTCCAAAAAATACCTAATGTCTCTACAGTGGCGCCCGAACTAAAAGGGTGTTGGATGAAAATTCTCCACACCCAGGATTTGGCGATTGGTTTCCCTAAAAACCCTAGTCGCCCTTCAAAATGGGGAGTATATTAGGTATCTCTCCCGCTTTCCTAGCGTACCTTCGTGGTGTAGTATTTCTGCACGCTGGGCCGGTATTCCAGAGGTTCGATTCCCGGCGAAGTCGGTTGCTAATTATTTATCTCGTCTGCTTCCAAAAAATACCTAATGTTTCTACAAGTTTTCAATTTGTAAAAGATTTTGAAACTTAAAATGTCCTATAAATCAGCTGTACATTATTTATTATTAAACAGTTGATCGTCTTAGTTAACAAGTTGAATCTATCGCAAAAGCAGACAGCAAGTGCAGAGTCCTCAGCTATTCCAAAGTAATCTAGAAAGGATTGGCTAATCTTTAACAAAAATTTGATTAGTACTGTTACGTACAGAACATAAGATGGTATTACCTGAAGTCGAAAAATAATGATGTTAACAGCGAAATGGAATACGATACTATTCACTCGAACTTGCATGTAACAGAGATAGATTTCAAGAACTGCTAGAAATTTCTGAGTCAAATACTAATCGGCGCTAGGATACGCTAGGTTAGTGTGTAACAGGATTAAATGAATTAAAATAATATTTTTCATTTACTAATTTTTCTAATGTCACGATTTGTAACTTAAATTGAACTTGTTTATTTTAGAGCTTTAAATTGTTTTTTTTTCATGATTAGTTAAAGTTTAGGATAGCAAACCTTTGTCTTTGAACACTGAAAACACTGCAATGTGATCACGATACGCAGTTTTCTTCTTAACACCAGAAACAAATTCAAGCTAAGCAAATGCGATGGAGTTTCTGATTTTAGAATTAGTTCTCCATGCATTTAAGCAGCAGAACATCAAGTCTTATTCTTGAAATAAAATGCTCAAATCGGCAGAAATATGTATAGGAAACAATTTTTTATGATATTATTTTATCGTTAACTGACGTTATGTGCGCATTTATAAAGAAATTAATTTTTTAAGATGCAACTGCCTCAAGATGCACTAAGTACGCATTTGTCAAGCATATGCTCGATTTGGAATGCTCCCGACCTAGCCCTGCTGGAGAGTTTGGTAATACCAGCCATCTCGTTCGGAAAAGAAAGGAGAATCTAGCCAAAGAATATATAGTCTTCTTTGACTTTCTTTGATCGGGCAACCAAAGAGTAAGGGAATGCTGAGCGAGGGAGTAGCGGCACGCACGTGGTGGTGATGTGTGGAACCTTTTGGGAACTGAAATGCAGTCGCCAAATCCAATTGTTCCTATTGTATGTGCTGTTAAACAGAACGCTGATATTATATTAAGAGTGTAAAAGTATTTCTTGTGACCCTGAAAAAATGCTATATTGTGTAAAAATATTTTTTTGGTTACTTTGGAATAAGTACGTAGTTTCTTTCTTCGTGTCGAGCATGTAAATCGTAAGTGGATATGTGAAGAATCACATTGTTCAAAGATGCGTTGATGCCGGGTTCATAACAGCATTAAAATCAATAAATCCATTTAGAGGTGCTTAGGAATTTTTCGAGGAAATTTCCTGCACACTATAAGAAAACATACAGAAAAGGATAATATTTTTATTTTACTGGTTTCTAATTAATTTACACATCCTTAGTATTGCATCAATCGTATAACTTGTAGAGACATTAGGTATTTTTGGAAGTGGGCAAGACGAAACATTAACAAACGCCTTCGCCGGGATTCGAACCACGGACCTCTGGAATACCGGCCCAGAGTGCAGAACCACTACACCACGAAGGCACGCTAGGAAGGCGGGATAAATATCTTATATACTCCCCTTTTTAAAGGGCGACCTGGGATTTTAGGGAATACAGTCGCCAAATCCTGAGTGTGCAGATTCATCATTTACGACCCTTTTTAGTTCGGGCGCCACTGTAGAGACATTAGAAAATGTTTTGGAGGCCGGAGAGATGAAAAAATAGCAACCGGCTTCGCCTTCAAATGTTGCAGCTGGTTTCATAGAGGCGTGCATCGCGTCCAAAATAAATCCGAATCCTTCCGATGGATTGGTGGACGTCTGAGGGACCTTAAGGGTTGGAGGGGTCAACGTAAATTTCCCGGATTCTAACGACATGGTCTGTTGAAAACTTTTCGGGTCCCAAATGTAGAGACATTAGGTATATTTGTAAGTGGGCAAGATGGAAAATTAGCAAACGCTTTCGCCGGGTTTCGAACCACGGACCTCTGGAATACCGGCCCAGCGTGCAGAACCACTACACCACGAAGGCACGCTAGGAAGGCGGGATAAATATCTTATATACTCCCCTTTTTAAAGGGCGACTGGGAATTTTAGGAAACGCAGTCGCCAAATCCTGAGTGTGCAGATTCATCATTCACGACCCTTTTTAGTTCGGGCGCCACTGTAGAGACATTAGAAAATGTTTTGGAGGCCGGAGAGATGAAAAAATAGCAACCGGCTTCGCCTTCAAATGTTGCAGCTGGTTTCATAGAGGCGTGCATCGCGTCCAAAATAA
The DNA here is from genome assembly GCF_044657685.1 of Stegodyphus dumicola. Classification (NCBI taxonomy): domain Eukaryota; kingdom Metazoa; phylum Arthropoda; class Arachnida; order Araneae; family Eresidae; genus Stegodyphus; species Stegodyphus dumicola. The sequence goes on from NC_140773.1 coordinate 8,637,551, forward strand.
ATCCGAATCCTTCCGATGGATTGGTGGACGTCTGAGGGACTTGAAGGGTTGGAGGGATCAACGTAAATTTCCCGGATTATAACGACATGGTACGTTGAAAACTTCTCAGGCGCCAAATGCAGAGACATTAGGAATTTTTGGAAGTGCGCAAGATGAAAAATTAGCAAACGCCTTCGTCGGGAATCGAGACACGGACCTCTGGAATACCGGCCCAGCGTGCATAACCACTACACCACGAAGGCACGCTAGGAAGGCGGGAGAAATACCTTATAAACTGTAGGAGAAATTGAACCAAAGAAGAGATACTAATATCGTATATGCAGGAAGAACTGACAACGGAAACATTCTCTTTAAAAAAAAAAAGGAATGCTTCTCATCAGAAGATATTATTTTTTAGCTCAGAATCTAGGAAAGAAATTATTTTTCTTACAATCAACGTGCAAACAGGAAATTTGTACCCATTCATCTCAGGGAATTATTTCTGATCTAAATTACTCTTAAAGTTCTCATCAACTGACATCATCTTTATTTAGACTTTAAAAATAAAAACACAAAACACGTATTAATGGGAAAGATATTGAATTTAGATAATTTTTAATTGCTTTATTAACTATACGAGTTAAATCGCTGTCGGTTTTTACGATAAAATGTTTTATGACAGTGGCTAATACGAGTATACTCGTAACGAATATATTCGTAGTTGGCGGTTGCTTATAACAAAGAATGATTATTTTGACAACAATTATTATAACAAAGATTATTACAAATTGCTTAGTTATTTTTACAGTTCTTTATATTATGTTAATTACTTTATAATTACTTGCGCTAAAAATAATTATAATAAATCTCTTGAATTGCGCCAGATTTTTGTGATTTTTTCTTATCTCCAAAGCCAGATACCTTCAAAGAACATGAAAATACTACGAGTTTGATCGTATGTGGAGTAAGTAAAACAAAAATATTCTATTAATTAACTCATAGCTGGCCCCTAAACACAAATGTCGACGTTCGAGATAACTCGTGATTGGCGGCGAACGTGTTAATTTAGGTTTACGTTGATGAAAAATCGGGTAAACATCTAACAAATATACTGTAGTAATGATTTTCAAAGTTATAATCGATACATTTAATTTTTGCTCTTTAATTTTTAATGTCTTTTACTTGGTTCATGGAAGAATAAAACGCGAACCTGATTATTGGCCAGATGCTACCTTCGTTTGAAAAACCGACCATTTGAAACTTGAGCATTTCGAGAGGAATAAATACGCTTCAACTTCTTCAATAGCATTACTTAGCAGTTTTCAGTGGCTTCTATATTTCTGATAACATAAACAAAAACTTGTATAGAAATTTTCTGGAACAATGGGTAGTGTTCGAAAACACGGTTACATATTTTCTTCAAGCTACACGAAGGTTTCATAGATACACGCGTACAACTACGGGAAATGAGAAGCGTAAAAGGTTACTCGCGGGCCAGATTTACTATATGTATTATATTCTATTTCCAAGTGGATATCAGTATCATCTCGATAATGTTGCAACATAATTTCACGATTTTCTACGTAATGGGCAATATATGGAGTAGTAGTAAGCAATTACGTGCCATATTCATGATGCCTTTGATTCACTAAATGGCATTAGCAATCACTATATAACAATATTTGCACTCTACTAACCAAGATTAGAAGTGTGTGCTTGTGACAAAAGCAGTGTAATTCTAATGTATTTAAGAACATTTTTGAAAATATTTACTCAGGACTTAGAAGAGATGGGCTAGCTCATAGAGCTTTTCCCCCTGAAGCAGAAAGTGAGAAGTGATGACGTAGCCATGATGACACTGAGCGCGCCAATATAATTCAGCTTGGAAATTAGCGTTTTTGAACCAGCGTTTAAAATGAGCTGTGTGTGAAAGATAGCTATAATTTGGAAGAGGCAATGTTACTGCTTTATGCATTTTAGACTGAACCATTAAAAAATTTAATAATGCTTACTCAATTTTAAAATAATAGATAAAATGTGCTACTCTTTTAACATAAAGTTCCGTGGGTTTTTTTTATTTATTTTTTTTTTATTTGCAGGTTTTTTTTTATTTAATGCACGTTTATTTCTAATCAGTTCTTTATTTGCATGCTAACTGAGAGAATTTTTATGCTGCTTCTAAGATAACTATAATAGCAGCTGTTTAAATTTACTCAAAAATCAACTTTACTGACATGGGTTTCAACATATATGACGTATATGGCAACATTTCTGCTAACCTACGTTTGACTTTTTGCCTAATTATAAATTTTACATTGTTATAATTCTCTTCCGATTCAATATAATAGATATTTTTTAAATAATTTTGTAATTTACACTTATATCTATATTACAATTAAATAAATGTATATAATATTGTTACCTTAATTTTGACAAAATAGCTTTATTCAGAGTACCTAAAACAGTTATTTAATTTTTCAAAAGTGTGATTAAAGGAAGCAGGTCTTTTTATGCCAATTACGTTGATGTTTTATACTATTATATTTTATCTAGAATGCTAATCTAGCGCAAAATCTAATCAATAATTAGTTACAAAGGATACAATAAGAATAACTTTAACAAGTACTTAACAAAATTAGTTTGTTAACTACTTGTTATTCTTGTTGGTACTATTTTGGTACTATTCATAATACTTAAGATATTATCGATTAACTCATAGAAGTCAGATGCTTTCTGATTTCCTGTGGGGTAGAGTATACCTTTTGCGGTACTTTTTGAAAATAATGTTTTCTCTGGAGCGACTTTTTGTCTCTCGTTTCCCTTGACCATTAAATAATTTAGTTTTAGTTTGTGACACAATTTGATTTCTTCTCAATCTCTATTTAAAACCTCTTTAATAATATCAAAATTTAAAACAGTTACATCTTCTAAAACAAATCCTCTATCTAAAACGCGGTTTCTCAGTAATTTGAGGCGGAGCGCGAAATGAGACCTCTGATTAAAACAAACTGCACATTTTGAAAAGAACCAACTTAGTCCAGTTTAGAATCATAGAAGAGTTTTCAATCTATATGCATTTCGTCGAAACTGAGATGATCATAAGATTACGCACATTTTTTCTACAGAATACAAATATTCGCCTCTTTCCTTCTTTAGAGTAAGAACATTACTTTGAATTCTTGGACTACACTAAAATTTAGAAAACACTAAAAAATAAATTAAACACCATTTCTTTAATTTGATAATACTAGGTAAAGATATTCCAATTTTTTTCTTAATTTTTTTCTTTCCAAAAATCATAGCTTTAAGATGACAGAGCTCTTATGACGATGCAACGTGAAATATTTTCACTAGTCCACCTGATTTTTTCTTCTTTTTCAGTAATGCATTAATCTGCGTCTTTATAAAAATAGGCTTTAGACATTTTTCCAAATTCTCCGATTTGTGTTCCCCCCCCCAAATTTCTCTATTTGAGATTTTAATTTCTGATACCAATTTCTGTCTAGATGTCGTCCACCTTCTTTGTCGCTGAACAAACATTCTAAAGTTTTTCTTTTCTCTATTTTTCAATACTTTAATACAATTTAATACAATTTTATAAGGATATTATTTTGTTCTTCAAATTATCAATGCATTCTTGTTTATCCTTAAACATTCAAGGATGATCTACATTTTCATTTGTGAGTTTTATTTCAAAATCATTACAATTTGATTTATTATTGTCATCATCAATTTTGATTTATTATTGTCATCATAATTTACTTTCGGCACAGCATTCCATTTCAACAGTTTCTTTTTGTGGCTATCCAAACAAGCGATTTTTCATATCATCTTCATAAACACTGCATAGAAAATGTTCTCTGCAGATTTTTCCGCTCTTCACATTAATAGAATCTTCTCTTTGACATTTGTGTATCCATTCTTTCGTCAAAAGCAAACTGTCATTTGGATCCTTTGGTCCCATGAAATAAAATATCTCATCCTTTCATACTTCTGTAAGTGCTACGGCACGTTACTGCAGCGCAAAAAGCCATATTACGTAAACGATACTTTACAATATAGAATTTAAAATAAAAACTGACTAAAATTACATATATATAAATTATTTTAAATATATAAATTATTAGAAAACAGATATATATATTATTAAAATTAATTTGGGATATGTAACCTCTAGAAAATCGTCTCGCAGCTCAATGAAACTACTGTTTTAAACGCGAGAAATCAGGACAGGTGGCATCACAGTGACGTCAGATTATTGCCTGTTACGTCCCCCCATTAGGCTCGCGTCGGCGAGGAGTCGAACAAAGAAATGAGCTAGCCCTTCTATTTATCCCTGATATTTACTGCTGCTCTCTTTCACGTTGCTTATACAACGTTAAGAAATGCTGTACTGTTTAGTTCTACCAGAAGAATCACGTAAAAAAGAGCGAAAATAATAATTTTTATTACTCAATTTAACACAAGAGCGTAAACATTCCGTTTACATTTTATGGGTCATATTCTGCATGCATACTTGACAATAAACGAAGATCCAAGGACTAGTAAAATTTTCCTGATTCCTTCGAGAATGAAACAAGCAACATCTCTATTAGAAGTAATCAAAGTGTGTATGTATATCCGGAATGCAATTAATGATTCTACTTTTTGTCGTGAAGAATTAATTTCTTTCGCAATTAAAGGGAAGAACGTAGCAGTAAATTATTTTTAGTTTACCAATAAATATTCTGCAGTTAATTATTTTACTGCCGAATAATTAACTGTGGTTTATTTGCAATAAACATTTTAAGTAGTTCCTTTCAGATTAAAATAAATAAAGTTTAAAGCAATCTAGCTCGTTACACGCATGTATCAGGCAACATGCTCTTTTCGCATTTATTTTCGTAACAACAGATAGTAGAATTTAATTTATTTATTCCTGGACATAACATAAATATAAACACTAATGTGTTAAATCTTCAATACCTATGCCATGGGTTAAAACTGGATAATATCTGGTACCATTTTCAGTAAGCATGTGTCGATTCATGTAAGAACACCATAAGTTTGGTTTGTTTTATTTGATTATGGAAAAGCAAGCACGTGAGGGCTATCTGCCTAAGGGAAGAGATGTCTTTGTGGGGGGACTTTCTAAGGAAAATCGGTTCAAATACACGTTCCTCATAGCGAAAATCACGAAAACGCCCGTGCATCCAGTCCGTTCGAGAGATTCGAACCTCCAGTGTCAAAATCTCGCGAGTTTGGAGAACCAGTGTTCAACGATTTTACTGCTCGGCCACTAGTTGGCAATCATACCACAAGAAACGCGACGATAATAACCAACGCATTCCTCAATTTCGATGATTTAATCATTAAAAATTCTGTAATCTGCAGAAAAAGAATCAAATCTTCTTCTTTTCCAGGTTATTCCTTACCAGTGTAGCTTTTTAGCTATTGTCTCATCTGAATGAATCTATCAATGTATGTTTGCGAGCCTTAAACACTGAACAATTTTGAAATATGAATTTGCTAATGCAGATTACATACTAATAAAAAAGTTAGCTAATAAAGCACTGCAGATAAAAGAATAAAAATATGCAAATTATAATGATATTTAGTGATGCAACGCTGATCAGTGGTTTTCCAAAATTTCAAATTGTTATCTTCCACTCTCTAAATGAAAATATGAAATAACAAGAAAATAGACCGACCACAAAACCGTAATTTCGCATATACCGTATTTGACGGCATATAAGACGCACTTTTTTTCATACATTTGGTCTCAAAAAAGTTACCTGCGTCTTATACGTGAAGGAGACAGTCTTATACGTGAAGGAGACAGTCTTATACGTGAAGGACACAGTCTTATACGTGAGGGACACAGTCTTATACGTGAAGGTAATTGCATTCAATATTTGTTTATTTGGCTTTTACGAAACGTGAGAACTAAAAGAAACCACGCTATTGAAACTTTTTTTCCTTGTGTGTGGCCGTCTAAATAAGGGTGCGTCTTATATGCCAGTACGTCTTATGTGCCAGTGCGTCTTATATGCCGTCAAATACGGTATTTTTTCAATGGAATCATCATTTATATTTTGTTCATTAAGTATTAAAAGTAATGTATTTGCTTATAGTCGGTGTTTGTTTACACGTCTGTTGCAATTTATGCAAAGTATACGATATATTTTTTGTCGATACGAATTAAAATAATGTACTGATGAGTAATAAGTACTAAGGAGTAGTAATAATTAGTAACATGTACTAATGCGCATTAATAAGCTGCCATTAATGTAAACAAAGAATAAATAATTTGCTCATTTTATTTTAAATTATCAATTACAACTTTCGTGAAACCTTTTTGTCTCAGTTAGCACATTACGTATTATTTAATCAGGTAATCAGTGTACAAAAATTTTGCTAATATCAATGATCAACTAGGAGCAGGAAATATTTAAAAATCATACAGCTGCAAAACTGATAATGTATGTACATGATACAACTTTTGTTTGAAACATCTGTGTATAACTATGATTGATATTGCAGCACCAGTTTTGGCAAATTCAGCAGCTAATTTTAGCTGATAACGTTCCTCTTGAATCAGCTGCATTAACTTTAAACCAATCAGAAGCTCAAGGTTGGCAGATTTTCCTTGTAAATATTCTGGGAGAGTGGCAACCAAAATGACATTAACTGTGGTTGAGCAATATTTCGTAGCTTCTGTGTCAACTACACTAAGATAATGTTAAGAAAACTTATATATTTTTCTTTTAGGCTGTATATATATTTATATATATGATTCTGATCGTATTAAGCAAACAATAAATGCTTAAAATGGTATGAAAATGCATGTCTTTTGGTTAAGTAATGAATTTATTTTCTAAAGATATTTTCCTTGAAACGAAATGTTCGAATTCAAGTTTTATATCAAATATTCTTCTCATTCTGGAAACAAACACAAAGTGAGTTTCAAACTCCTAGTCAGATGGAATATATCTAGTCCAAAAGTAATGCCACGTGTCCTGAGATCATTTTAGAAACAAGATCTCTGTCTTGTTACTTAAGCTGGTCATGTTCGAGATTTCTTGGAAAAAATAGTTATTTTTCACTTCCGTTGAGGATTCTATAACATCAGAAAGAGCGAAAAAAGCTTTCCTGTATATGATACACTTTCTGCCTGGTAATGCTATTTACAAACTGATAACATGTGGAAGATGCTTGTTGTTGGCGCCATTTTGTATTGGAGTAAAATTTTCTGAAGATGTTCTGTGATAAATCAAATTCCTTTACATAAGTTAGAAGAGATATCTACAATTTTTATCCATTTAAATATTGATATTAGACATGCATTTCAAATTACAATACTCTTAAAATAAGGTGATAAAAGCAGATTAAACAACGAGGATCGGACTTCTTCAGAACATAAATGGATAATAGAATTCCGTAAGAATTCAAATTATGATACATTTACTAGGCTTACACACGAAGATACCTTATAAGGTATTTCTCCCGCCTTTTTAGCATGCCTTCGAAGTGTAGTGGTCAGCACGCTCGACGGGTATTCGAGAGGTCCGTGGTTCGAGTCCCAGTGAGGAAATTGCTCATTTTTTATTTCTCTTGTTTTCGATATAACATAATGTCTCGGCAGTGTCGCCCGAACTAAAAAAGGTAGTGGATGACGATTCTGCACCACCAGAAATTGGCGACTGGGTCCCTTTAAAAGGTAAAGTATATAAGGTATTTCTCTCGCCTTTTTAGCATGCCTTCATGGTGTAGTGGTCAGCACGCTCGACGCATATTCAAGAGGTTTGTGGTTCGAGTCTCGGCGAGAGCATTGTTTGTTTTTCATATCTTCTGCTTCCAAATAACCTAATGTATCTACAACCTCAATTATTAAGACACAATAACACGCCGAATAAATACTAATTCAGAAGTCAAACAACAAAAATCAGCGTTAATTTACAAAATTTTCACAGGACTAGTTTCGATGGTTTTACCGAACCATCATCTTCAGCTGCAAAACCGCAAATGAACAAGATGGGAAATAATGTTTAGATAAGATAAGAAAGCCTGGACAAGAATAAGCAAGTGGCGCCATCTGTTGGCGAAACCAGAACTAAAACATAATTTCTCTAAAAGCCGAAGGCAAATTTGGATTGGAATTAGGATCGTTAACTAGAACAGAAAGATTTTTATGAATGTGAAATGCCTCTAGAAAATCCAGTTCTCCAATGGAAGATGTTTTTTGAATAATTTTGGCAGCAGAAAAATTGAAAGTGTGATTTTCGGACCAACAATGTTGAGCAACAGAAGACTTCTGTGTTTCCTTTTTTCTAACATATGCCTCATGTTCTTTGACGCGAAATTTTAAGGCTCTCTTAGTTTGGCCAATGTAAATTAAACCGCACTGGCAAGGAATCCTATAAATACCCCAGGAATTCATATCCGGAATGGGGTCCTTGAGTATAGAAGTTGGAATTTTATTGATGGGAGAGTAAACAACCTGAAAGTTAAATTTCTGCAAAATATGTGCAACTTTATAGCTAATTGATGGAAAGAAGGGAATGACAACAGAATTTTTATAATCTCCTAAAATAAGAGTGTGGCTTTTAGTGTGTTGAGATGAGAATTTTTTAACTGCTTGATTAATAATGTTGGGTGAAAAGCCCCTGTCAATAGCTATTGCTTTTAAATAATTTAGTTCTTCGTCAAGGGCTAGTTTGGAGGAGCAAACTTGAAGAGCACGGAAAACATAGGAATAAAATGAAGCTAACTTTTGTTTAGTCGGATGACATGATTTAAAGTGTGGTGGAAGGCAAACCGATGAAGGTTTACGGTAAACTGTAGTACTGAAGTTGGATGTGTTACGTGTGACCAGAATGTCGAGAAACGGAAGAGAATTGCGAGTCTCAAGTTCAAAAGTGAACTGAATAGCAGGATCAATAGAATTCATTGTTGAAAGAACTCTATTTAAATCATCTTTATTACCTTCAAACAGGGTAAAAGTATCGTCTACGTAGCGAAACCATGCCGGGAAGTTTAAAGTTTCAAACAATTTTGATTCATAATAATGCATGTAGATATCAGCCAGGATGGGACTGAGGGGGCTTCCCATGGCTAATCCCTCAGTTTGCTTGTAATATTTATTTTGGAAAACAAAATGTGTTTGTTTCAAACAGAGTTGAGTGAGAGAAATTAGCTCATCAATTTCGATGCAAGAGAAATGAAATTCGCGAAGTCTGGTTTCTAGACATCTTAATGCACCCTCCACTGGGACATTGGTGAATAATGATTTTACATCAAAAGAAACCATGAGTAAATTACGAGGAGAAATGTTTTTAACCTTTTTTACAAACTCTATTGAATTTTTTATGGTGTAAATGTTATTGTCTAATAGATTGGAAAATCTAGAAACTAAATATTTAGCTAATGGATACGAGGCAGTACCTAAATTTGATACAATAGGGCGGAAAGGAATACCACTTTTATGAATTTTGGGAAGAGCATATAATCTGGCACAATTCGCAACAGATGGGATAAGCGAATGTTTTAAGTTGCTTGAAATGATTTGCGAAGATTTGATCGCAGCTTTTATTTTGGATAAGTCCGAAGGTGAAGGATCTTTAGGGATCGGATTATATGGTCCTTCGTTTAAGAGTTTAGTGACACCATCGATGTAAGTGTTCTTATCCATGACGACTATCTGGCCACCTTTGTCGGCCTTTGAAATGACAATATCCGGGTTAGAATGAATCTCGCGCATTGTAGCTCTTTCTCTCGCAGTTAGATTTGGTTTCAAAGGTTTATTATTGAATTTCACATTATGAGCGATAAGATGCCTAATCATTTCTTTCTGTGAATCTGAAACTTTACTGAACTTGAAAGCTTTTTCGATAGGAGCCAAAATCTTTGGAATCGAGGGTTTACAGGTTTGTGAGAAGTTAAAATTATATTTTAGAATTCTCTCTTGTTCTTCTGAAAGACTAACATTAGAAATATTAACTATTGGCTTGATGTTTACAATGGGAAGATTTTTTGAACTACTTGAACTGGAAGACTGTAAAAGAAGTTTTTCGAATTTAACTGCAAGGCTGTTTTTATGACGGTTAACTGCATTCTCCGTTCTAGACCAAGACTTTTGTTCAAGGGCGGTGAATTTTGGATATGTTTTAGCGAGTTCCAGATGAAGCTTATAGAGTTCATGTTCAATTTTGGACAATTGTTGACGTGTATCCCTTATCACGGACCGAAGTAAGGCAAGTTTGCAACTTAACAGAATTCTTGAAACGCGACTCGAAGGTTTTTGATTAGATTTGATTTGAATAAAATTGGGGATCAATTTTTTACATTTACATTTAAGTAAAAAGTCAAGATGATTCAGGAATTTTTGCCGTTTCAGGCGTAATTTAGTGAAACGATTAACGGATGAAGGCATGATAAACAATGCAGAAAATCAAACTAAATTAACTGAGCAATAATAAAGTACACACAAAATAGCAGAAAAATCCCTCACTGAAATGAATAGAAAACAAAATGTTTGTAAGCAAAATGCATGAAATCAGACAAGCAAAGCACAATATCCAAATGTACAAAACATAAACATAACTTGAAAATTGCAAAAATGTACTCACCGAAACTCCTACAATCACAAAATGGCGGCCACACCACGTGCAAAAAAGAAAGCAAAATGTAAGCCTGTTTGGGGCTTCTATAATTAAGACACAATAACACGCCGAATAAATACTAATTCAGAAGTCAAACAACAAAAATCAGCGTTAATTTACAAAATTTTCACAGGACTAGTTTCGATGGTTTTACCGAACCATCATCTTCAGCTGCAAAACCGCAAATGAACAAGATGGGAAATAATGTTTAGATAAGATAAGAAAGCCTGGACAAGAATAAGCAAGTGGCGCCATCTGTTGGCGAAACCAGAACTAAAACATAATTTCTCTAAAAGCCGAAGGCAAATTTGGATTGGAATTAGGATCGTTAACTAGAACAGAAAGATTTTTATGAATGTGAAATGCCTCTAGAAAATCCAGTTCTCCAATGGAAGATGTTTTTTGAATAATTTTGGCAGCAGAAAAATTGAAAGTGTGATTTTCGGACCAACAATGTTGAGCAACAGAAGACTTCTGTGTTTCCTTTTTTCTAACATATGCCTCATGTTCTTTGACGCGAAATTTTACATATTTTGCACATATTTTGCAGAAATTTAACTTTCAGGTTGTTTACTCTCCCATCAATAAAATTCCAACTTCTATACTCAAGGACCCCATTCCGGATATGAATTCCTGGGGTATTTATAGGATTCCTTGCCAGTGCGGTTTAATTTACATTGGCCAAACTAAGAGAGCCTTAAAATTTCGCGTCAAAGAACTATGAAAAGAACGAAATTTTAAGGCTCTCTTAGTTTGGCCAATGTAAATTAAACCGCACTGGCAAGGAATCCTATAAATACCCCAGGAATTCATATCCGGAATGGGGTCCTTGAGTATAGAAGTTGGAATTTTATTGATGGGAGAGTAAACAACCTGAAAGTTAAATTTCTGCAAAATATGTGCAAAATATGTAAAATTTCGCGTCAAAGAACATGAGGCATATGTTAGAAAAAAGGAAACACAGAAGTCTTCTGTTGCTCAACATTGTTGGTCCGAAAATCACACTTTCAATTTTTCTGCTGCCAAAATTATTCAAAAAACATCTTCCATTGGAGAACTGGATTTTCTAGAGGCATTTCACATTCATAAAAATCTTTCTGTTCTAGTTAACGATCCTAATTCCAATCCAAATTTGCCTTCGGCTTTTAGAGAAATTATGTTTTAGTTCTGGTTTCGCCAACAGATGGCGCCACTTGCTTATTCTTGTCCAGGCTTTCTTATCTTATCTAAACATTATTTCCCATCTTGTTCATTTGCGGTTTTGCAGCTGAAGATGATGGTTCGGTAAAACCATCGAAACTAGTCCTGTGAAAATTTTGTAAATTAACGCTGATTTTTGTTGTTTGACTTCTGAATTAGTATTTATTCGGCGTGTTATTGTGTCTTAATTATAGAAGCCCCAAACAGGCTTACATTTTGCTTTCTTTTTTGCACGTGGTGTGGCCGCCATTTTGTGATTGTAGGAGTTTCGGTGAGTACATTTTTGCAATTTTCAAGTTATGTTTATGTTTTGTACATTTGGATATTGTGCTTTGCTTGTCTGATTTCATGCATTTTGCTTACAAACATTTTGTTTTCTATTCATTTCAGTGAGGGATTTTTCTGCTATTTTGTGTGTACTTTATTATTGCTCAGTTAATTTAGTTTGATTTTCTGCATTGTTTATCATGCCTTCATCCGTTAATCGTTTCACTAAATTACGCCTGAAACGGCAAAAATTCCTGAATCATCTTGACTTTTTACTTAAATGTAAATGTAAAAAATTGATCCCCAATTTTATTCAAATCAAATCTAATCAAAAACCTTCGAGTCGCGTTTCAAGAATTCTGTTAAGTTGCAAACTTGCCTTACTTCGGTCCGTGATAAGGGATACACGTCAACAATTGTCCAAAATTGAACATGAACTCTATAAGCTTCATCTGGAACTCGCTAAAACATATCCAAAATTCACCGCCCTTGAACAAAAGTCTTGGTCTAGAACGGAGAATGCAGTTAACCGTCATAAAAACAGCCTTGCAGTTAAATTCGAAAAACTTCTTTTACAGTCTTCCAGTTCAAGTAGTTCAAAAAATCTTCCCATTGTAAACATCAAGCCAATAGTTAATATTTCTAATGTTAGTCTTTCAGAAGAACAAGAGAGAATTCTAAAATATAATTTTAACTTCTCACAAACCTGTAAACCCTCGATTCCAAAGATTTTGGCTCCTATCGAAAAAGCTTTCAAGTTCAGTAAAGTTTCAGATTCACAGAAAGAAATGATTAGGCATCTTATCGCTCATAATGTGAAATTCAATAATAAACCTTTGAAACCAAATCTAACTGCGAGAGAAAGAGCTACAATGCGCGAGATTCATTCTAACCCGGATATTGTCATTTCAAAGGCCGACAAAGGTGGCCAGATAGTCGTCATGGATAAGAACACTTACATCGATGGTGTCACTAAACTCTTAAACGAAGGACCATATAATCCGATCCCTAAAGATCCTTCACCTTCGGACTTATCCAAAATAAAAGCTGCGATCAAATCTTCGCAAATCATTTCAAGCAACTTAAAACATTCGCTTATCCCATCTGTTGCGAATTGTGCCAGATTATATGCTCTTCCCAAAATTCATAAAAGTGGTATTCCTTTCCGCCCTATTGTATCAAATTTAGGTACTGCCTCGTATCCATTAGCTAAATATTTAGTTTCTAGATTTTCCAATCTATTAGACAATAACATTTACACCATAAAAAATTCAATAGAGTTTGTAAAAAAGGTTAAAAACATTTCTCCTCGTAATTTACTCATGGTTTCTTTTGATGTAAAATCATTATTCACCAATGTCCCAGTGGAGGGTGCATTAAGATGTCTAGAAACCAGACTTCGCGAATTTCATTTCTCTTGCATCGAAATTGATGAGCTAATTTCTCTCACTCAACTCTGTTTGAAACAAACACATTTTGTTTTCCAAAATAAATATTACAAGCAAACTGAGGGATTAGCCATGGGAAGCCCCCTCAGTCCCATCCTGGCTGATATCTACATGCATTATTATGAATCAAAATTGTTTGAAACTTTAAACTTCCCGGCATGGTTTCGCTACGTAGACGATACTTTTACCCTGTTTGAAGGTAATAAAGATGATTTAAATAGAGTTCTTTCAACAATGAATTCTATTGATCCTGCTATTCAGTTCACTTTTGAACTTGAGACTCGCAATTCTCTTCCGTTTCTCGACATTCTGGTCACACGTAACACATCCAACTTCAGTACTACAGTTTACCGTAAACCTTCATCGGTTTGCCTTCCACCACACTTTAAATCATGTCATCCGACTAAACAAAAGTTAGCTTCATTTTATTCCTATGTTTTCCGTGCTCTTCAAGTTTGCTCCTCCAAACTAGCCCTTGACGAAGAACTAAATTATTTAAAAGCAATAGCTATTGACAGGGGCTTTTCACCCAACATTATTAATCAAGCAGTTAAAAAATTCTCATCTCAACACACTAAAAGCCACACTCTTATTTTAGGAGATTATAAAAATTCTGTTGTCATTCCCTTCTTTCCATCAATTAGCTATAAAGTTGCACATATTTTGCAGAAATTTAACTTTCAGGTTGTTTACTCTCCCATCAATAAAATTCCAACTTCTATACTCAAGGACCCCATTCCGGATATGAATTCCTGGGGTATTTATAGGATTCCTTGCCAGTGCGGTTTAATTTACATTGGCCAAACTAAGAGAGCCTTAAAATTTCGCGTCAAAGAACATGAGGCATATGTTAGAAAAAAGGAAACACAGAAGTCTTCTGTTGCTCAACATTGTTGGTCCGAAAATCACACTTTCAATTTTTCTGCTGCCAAAATTATTCAAAAAACATCTTCCATTGGAGAACTGGATTTTCTAGAGGCATTTCACATTCATAAAAATCTTTCTGTTCTAGTTAACGATCCTAATTCCAATCCAAATTTGCCTTCGGCTTTTAGAGAAATTATGTTTTAGTTCTGGTTTCGCCAACAGATGGCGCCACTTGCTTATTCTTGTCCAGGCTTTCTTATCTTATCTAAACATTATTTCCCATCTTGTTCATTTGCGGTTTTGCAGCTGAAGATGATGGTTCGGTAAAACCATCGAAACTAGTCCTGTGAAAATTTTGTAAATTAACGCTGATTTTTGTTGTTTGACTTCTGAATTAGTAACCTCAATTATATTTAAGTATATTTCTACGAATATTGTTTTGAAATGTGGGTTTCGTTTCGATTCTGATTCTTTAAAATAAAATAATTATTTTACTGAATTTTGCTTCATTTAAACCATATACAAATATTGGCTTTATAATTTTAAAGGCTTTTTATTAACATTAAAAGTACTTATATAAAATTGAAAGTACTTATATAAAATTATCTAAATTATTTTCGAAACTGTAAAACCGGCTGTACACGCGTGATATCTATAGCTAAGAAAAAGAAATCTGTGGCTAACATTTTCTTAGATCCTCTGTGCAACGAAATCAGTGTTTCGGAAAAATTCTTTTCGCGTGTAATAATAATAAACCAAATGCCATAAACATTGAAAAACAAAAGCTAAATTATGATCAGTACTGTCGGGTTGCTTTCGCGGAATCTAGTAAAGACCTAAATTTGGGTATTGGTAATGACATTATTGGCAGAAACTGTAAGGTGTGAGGCTGGAATAAAGAAGAGTGATAAATACGCCACTAATATGTAGCTGTTATTCAACTCTGTGCTTATTTAGAAAGGAACAGAATGCAATAAATCATTCTAGCAGAACGTTAAGCAAGCGTATTTTGGATCGATGTGCATGCATTATCTAGTTTCATTACTGATAACGCATACTTCAGTTTCGTCACTTATAAAATGTCCGTTGTTCAATCCGAATATATCGCTAACACTTACTTGATAATGTTATATATATGTCATACTTTAGGAAAACCTTTTATCTTATATTAACACTCAGCTGGTGGGAATAAAATATGCTCATTACCATATTCCATTATCATATAGACGGAAATAAAATAAATATCCCGTTTAGTTGAGCACTTTTGAATTTTTTTTGCATTTATAAACTACTCATCTATGGAAATTGTGAAATTACCGGCATCGAAAATGCTGCTACATTAGCTAAAAAAGGAACTTTGATAAAGCAATGTATTAATCAACCGCTCGCTTTCATATGACTAAATTGTTTGTTAAACTGACGCTTAAATTTCTTAAAGAGGATATGTTTCAACGTGCGGTGGATAAGAGATGGAGGATTCTGGGGGAAGAGACCATTCCAAGAAAGACAGCGGAGGCGCTATTCAGAGTTCTGGCCGGACTTGACTGTTTCCGAGACCACCTCTACAAAACTGGAGTGGTGTAGGAGTATTCCCCAAACTGCGTTTTGTGTGTTTCCAAACAGATTATGATTTATGAACAGTTAAATAATTATAATGCACTTTAATGCCATGAACGTAACCCGCAAATCTATTTTAGGATTTTAGTGTCAGAAATATGTCATAGAGTTGTTTAAATTTAAAAATGATACAAAAATATGATGCGTCTCATGTAAAGTATAATGGATTTCACAGACCCAACCCGTACATTTAAGGCAATTTTTTTCACTTGTGCACTCCCAGGTTACATATAATTATCCATTTAAATATTGGACTTTAATCCGGACTCGTCAGGGACTTCGGCGATTCCGGATTATCGATTTTTCCGGATTATAGATCATCAGTTTAAATCTGGTAAGATGGCATGCAGAAATTATAAAATTAAAAATATGAAACAAAGAGCAATTATGATCTAAGGGGTATCAAAATTTACTAAAAGAAAGCTTAATATTTATTTGTTTACTTTATCGAAATTTTTTTTCAACGCGCTCATGCGTAAAGCATGCATTACGCATAGTCGAAACTAGAAAATTGCAACCAGAAAACTATTTGATTTGTATTCGTGATATTTATAATGACAAGGAATTAGATTTAAATCATATCAAAGACGAAGTACATCGAGATGAAATATTACATTTAGTACGGAATTATAAGCCGAATAAAATAAAAACATCTGCCCTGAAGATAAGGATAGTGCTGACAGATCAACTTCCAGTTCATTGCGCGCCGCGACGTCCCCCCCCCCCGCGCAGAGCAGCGTGAAATTTATAAACAGATTTCGGAATGATTAGAGAAACAACGGAGCCTTTATCCATTTTTTGCAGCAATTCAATTTGTTTGATGAACATCGAAACATGCTTTTCCTTTGTAGATCTAGCATCGGAAATTCTATTTGAAATAATCGAAAGTTCCAACTTACTTTTATAAAATTTTTCTAACAGTCTGCAAAAAATAATAAGCCGGATCCAATTCGAAGATTAAGGAAAAACGCAATCTGCAACATTAACTGAAATAGATAATTAGATAATTTTAGCTTAGCTTATACCGTCCGTTATACATTAAACGTATTATGCGCATGCGTAAAGGTATTACGCGCATGCGTCAACGATTAATGCACTGACGCATGCGCAGAAAGTTTGTAGCTTTGAGGTCCGGATTATAGATTATTTCGGATTACGGGTGTCCGGATTAACGACTTTTGACTGTATTTTTAAATCTTTTGTCGGGCTGTCAGAGTTACAGATTTACTTGTTTCACAATTTACTCTCTAGGCATGCCATGGCTGAAAATTTATATACAGACTTTCACTGAGAACGGATAACAAAGTTAAGGATGCAGTCAGTGATGTGAGAAATACGTTTTCATCCCAAACTCTTCTTCAGTTTCTAGCCAATATCCTACGTTGTCCATAAGGCCCTTTAGGACCACTCTACCCAACACAAACAGTACTTGCTAAATATCGGATCTTGAGAAATAACTTCTGTTTCTGAACCAAAAATTTCTGGGCAGATCAAACGATCTCCTGCTGTCGTACCCATAAAAAATAGAAACGCATATGTCAGTGCCATTCTTCTGTAAATTCCCAATGAGGTATAGAAGTAAATGGGAGGGCTCTATATATAAAACTCATAGTTAGCAACAAGGTTGCTCCAGGATGTTTTCTTGAAAGCGAGATTTATGAGCTTTATCATACATCAGCGCAATAATTATTTCTCTTTCTGCTGTTAAAAAGCTATGGGTTACGGATTTGTCATCTATCAAAAAGAGACACCGCTTTCTAGCTTTCTAAACACCCAGGAAAGCCTTGAGCAATATTTTCAATGAGATTAAAGTATCTGCCCTACTAAAAATGCCCCACAGAAACCAGTAAAACTTTTTATTGGTACCCATAAGATTTTATGGGTTTTTATTGACTTTTACTGGTTTCTGTTGGTCTCTGTGGGTTTTTTTTACTGGTTTCAAAATGACCCATAGAAACCAGTAAAACTTTCTACTGGTACCTGTAGAATTTTTGATGGTCTCTATTGACTTTTACTGGTTTCTATTGATCTCTGTGGGTTTTTCTTACTGGTATCAATTGACACCCATACAACCAACATTCAATGGCAGAACTTTGTACTGGTTTGTATAGGTTTATATTGACTTTTGCTGGTTTTCTTACTGGTATCAATATAATAATAAATTTCTGTTGGTTTATATGGGTTTGTGCTATTTTTTTATCTGACGTTAATATACTTCTTGTAAACAATAAAATTAACAGAATGAAAATATGATCTCTTTAAGACCACCAGAGTAACCTGTAAACGCAGGTGGTCGTTTTAGAGAGGGTTTTTACTAAATATGCTATTTTTTTATTTAATTTTTTTTTCGGAAACAATAACAGTAATCATATACACCACACACAACGAGGTCTCTCCAAGGCGACCAGCCGCAAATAAAAATTCATCTTTGCAAGTGGTCGCCTTAGAGAGGTGATGCTCAATACCAATAGATACTCACGTTCTCAGAGATACGTTTATCTTTTAGAGGTGGTCGTCTTAGGGAGATTGCATCTACGGAATGAATCTCTCTAAGGCGACCAGACACACTTGCAGAATTTTCTTTGTGAATGGTCGCCTTACAGAGGGAATATTCAACACCAAAGTATACTTATGTTTTCAGAAATACTGGTCTCTTTCAGAGGCGGTCGTCTTAGGGAGGTGGTTTTTGCTACGAGTTGGTTCTCTGAATACACACACATAAGCACTTTCATTTCTGATATTACAAATAAACACCGGTATCAACCAACATCTCTTTAACGCGAACAAGTTCATTCACAATCGCAAAACTTTTCTCCTGTTAACGCTGACGTGAGGAAAAAAAATTCCCCTCCCTCCCCCACTCTCAGAAGTTTCCCAAACAAGCAATATGGCGCCGTTCTAGTTATTGTTGTGTGATGGTGGTGTTATTTTCTTCGTGGTTGTAGTAATGCAATATATTATTTACTAGGATTTACTGTATTACAAATTTTACTATGTTTTACTGTT
Organism: Stegodyphus dumicola; assembly: GCF_044657685.1. NCBI lineage: Eukaryota > Metazoa > Arthropoda > Arachnida > Araneae > Eresidae > Stegodyphus > Stegodyphus dumicola. The sequence continues at coordinate 8,656,575 of NC_140773.1, forward strand.
TAGAAATTAGTAATAAATAATAAAATATCAGCACTGACCATGAATATACCACTAAAGCCTTGCACGTGTAATCGTGTCTAATGTTTGAGAGAACGTTGCTGATAACTGACTAGTTGTGAAATGGAGTTTCTGAGCGTGAAATTGATTTTCCATCTTTACTTTTATCCTGAAAAACAATGTGCTTAAAGATTGAAAAGTGATAATTTCAGGCTTGATAATTTGTTTCAGTGTGCAGATGCAAAAATGTAGTTTTTGCATTCTACTGAAACTGTATTTTGAAAATTTATATTTTTGATTACAGTTTAGAAATACTTTTTTAAAGCTTTTTCATGTAGATGCTTTATCATTTGAATATTATGTACTAATAAATTTGAGCATACCTTACTTAAAAATGATCTTGCATGATTCAATTTTGAATTTTTCGACTAATGTGATGTGGCCGAGCAAAAAGAATGTTTTTTTATGTTTTAAAAAAATGTACTAATTATATTTCGCGAGCAAAAAAGGTAAGTTTTATTAATGAAATAAACATTGAAGTATTTAATGTGTTTATTACTTATTGAATGGGGTAGACAAGACATACAAGCTTAAGGAATCTTTTTTCCACTACTAAAATTATGTTAAAATTTAGATGATCATAGTAGCTTACATTGTTTTTTCTTTTTGGTCTATTTTTCTTTACAAGTATGAGACTAGAACCACATTTTTACATTAAATATTTTGTGCTGTTTTGTTAAAACACATATAATCATTTTTATGCATACTTTAATTTTCATTATTATTAGTTTGATGAAGAAAATTTCAAATGTGTTTTTCATAAATTGCTTTTGAAATAGAAATAGATTTGTGAATAAGAGTTATGTAATATTAAATGTACTAGTCTTGGGAGTATAAAAAGTGAATTATTTATTTGAAAAAAATTACATTTAGTTGAAACCTCATATAGTGGTTATTTTCTTAAATGACCACCTCTGATAATGGCACATTTGTCAGGACAATAATTAAATAACAGGACTTAAAAATCATTCATAGTTTTGTCAGGCTACAGGAAACTCGCATTATCTCGAATTGTGGAGTTGATTGTTTTAGGAACGTTTTGCTGTATAATCAATTGACTTTGGTGTAGTAATTTTTACGTGGGTATGAATTTTGCAGAAGTAATTGAAAGTTTTTACGAGACATTTAAAACCAAAGCTTTTCGGATCATGAGTCTTATAAGGGCACTGTTATAGCATTGCTTTCAAATATAGTTAGAGTAATATTTAAACATTATTTTTGGAATCACTTCCACAGGGAATCCGGTTGTTCTCTGCGGATGAAAACTCATATAAATAAATCTTCTGTACAGCCTTATACAAATGCAGTTAAAATTACTGTTATTACAATTAAGCGAATATAACCACATTTGTTTGCAAAAAGTTATTATTGCTAAATACTGCACTATATCAATTTCATTTAGCATTGTAATTTCAGAAAATGCTCAGCATGAGGTATTTTTATATTATATAATCTACTGTAAAAACAATAGCTACCTTTTCAGTACTTTAAATTTTGCTATTGAGAATTTTTATGGTTCAAAATAATATTTCTATACATTATTTCAAGTATTCTTTCTACAATAGAAATCTAAATAATTTGCACCTAAAACACTGACTCAAATTTATTCCAATAATGCATCGCTTTAATTTAATTTATGTTCCCTTGAGATGATATATGAAAAACCTTGTGTAATAATAAATTATTAATATATATAGGTAAATAGTATTTTTATATATTTTTTCGGGTAAAGTGCAGAATCGCCCACTTATTTATTTGGCACTTTGTACAAAAGTAAAAGGAATTGGATTTTTGTCAATTTTCTTTTGACTTTTAAAGTGAAAATAGGTTGATGTGTACATGAATAAAGTCAAAAGAGTGCACAATGACATTTTTGTGCAATTCTGAGATGTTTTTTTAAGTGAAAATAGGTAAATGTGTACATGGATACCGAGTATGTGCAATTCTTAAAAACACGCCAAGCAGTGGGCGATTCTACACTTTCCCCATTTTTCTATAGGAATTTAGTTTCATTAAATTAGTTATTTACTATAATTATGTGTATATGAGTATATTCATACTTATTCACATAGATGGAATTTTTACAGTACGAAAGTTGATCTTTTTTACATCAAGAACTACATATACTATAAATACCCATTATGTTATAGATTTTATTTATATAAAATCTGTGGAAGATTATATAGCACTAAAAGTGAGATACGGAATAAAACATTATACGCTATATTTTCTTAATTCCCGAACTGTGCGTTGAGAATTGGTATTTGTTGAAACTTCTAAATTTTTTAAAATTCATTTTGTTACAATATAATTTATTGTACTTTGGGTACTATTAAGTTTATTATATGTTATCTTCTTGTTTCATTTATCTTTTGAGAGATACAGGTAACATTCAAAGTATTGTAATAAGGGGTCGACACAGTGTTTGTATATTATTATTTCTTCACTACATTATATTCTTGGATTCATCCTTTCTTCCACGCAAAACATCAATGTGTATGCATGTCATAATAAGCTGCAGGGTGTTACTATCATTGGTAAGCGAGCTTTAAGGGGATAGCAAGTATGCTAAATTTGAACTCTATGTTAAGTTTCTAATTTGCAAGTCCCGTATTCATTTTGCTTGCTTGTTAATAATGTTTCTCTTCCTGAAAATTTGGGTTTCTTCTAGTTTTGTTTTTTAATTTGGTTTAGTGCATTGTAGGTAACTTAAAATTTAAGCAGATGCTAGAAAGTACCATTCTTTGGCAATACATTTCTCATTAGGTATCAAATTGTTAAACAAGCTGATGTGATTAAATACAATTGTTTAATTTCCCAATTAAAGAACTGAAATAAAAATATATGCAGTGAGGTACAGTACTATATGTATATATTTATAATGAAATCAATAATATATATACAGTCAAAGTAATGATTCGCAACCATCAAATGAAATGATATTATATATATATGTAATAGATTCTGTAGTCGAATACAAGCAGCTGAATCCGTAATGAACAGCAAGAATTTTGATGGCTTAGAGATGTTGAAACTCCAATCCACAATGAATAAGAAATTTGGCAGTCGAGGTAGATTTAATTCAACTTTTCTGTCAGCAAATATGTTGCAGCCACAAACAAGTTGGCACATTATTTATGCCTATTCCAAAAATTAACATTTTTGATAAATGTGTAGTAAGAAACAAGGAGCAGACAAACTGCAATCCAGCTAATACAAAGCGTAAAAAGCAAATGCGTTACATTAAGGGTGAAATGTTAATTCAGACCGAGTTAATTTTGGTTCTCGATGCATTTTTACTCGTCTTTGATAGTTAATTCTGCTGTAAAATTACTATTGGCTGTTTGAGTTTTAGTTTCTTTTACAACATCAAATTATGTAAGAGTCATATGACATGAATTAATCTCCGAATGATGCAGTGCAGAAAGATTACTGTTTTTAGAATAGAGAAGGAAAATTAATTTTACGCTGCTAATTTAATCTTTTGCATATTCCTTATTTTTCTTACATATATATATGTACATATATCATTCGATGGTTGTGAATCATGACTTTGGTTATTATCTTTCTATTCATTTTATTTTCAGAATTATATAAAGGTAGTTTAAAATTTTGTAAAGAGAATTTATACAAATATTTTGTAATATGTTTATAGATATTGACGTGCATTAAGAAGGACGGGCTCGTAGGCTTCTAGATATTTTAAAATTTTTATTTATTCGCATTGAGTTTTATTTAAAATTACTTTACATGCTTTCTCCACAATTTAGTTCTGTACATTTCATCAGTGCTAATTATGTACTTCTGCTGGTTTATGTTTTTATGGAAATTTGATTTACAGTTCTATTTTTGTGTATTGTTTTTTATAGGGATTCTGTATATGGATACCCTCTTCTATGTACGATTCTATGTATGGATACTCCACTATGGTATAATGCTATTGGTTCTGTTTATGGGTTTTGTGCAGCGATTTTTCCAAGAGGTACCTTTATTGGTCTGTGGATTTTTGTGTAGTGGTTTTTACAGGATTTGGCGTATGGGTGCCTGTATAGGTGTACATGCTTTTGTTTACTGGTTTTTACAAGGCATAGACCTACGGAATATCCATTTTTTTAATGGAAATTTGGCCAATGGATGGATATGCATATAAAGTTTTGATTTTTGGCTATGGGTTTTTACTGGGATTTTGTTTATAGTGCTTACAGTTCTACAGAGATTTGGCCTACTGGTAACCGTACAGTCGTACGGGTTTCTGTTTACAGGTTACAGGTACCCGTAGGCCAATTCCCCGTAAAAAAAAAAAAAAAATTATGGGTTTCTACGGGGCATTTTTAGCAGGGTGCCTACGTTAAAAAAACGATTTCGGCCAAAAAATTCGATTTTTTTTTATTGCCCAATTTGAAGGGTCAATTTTGTAGGATTCCGAAAATGGTTCATTTTTACGTTTGTGATAATTAGAAGAGAAGGTATAGCCAATTAACTGCACTGGAAGTGAAAGCAGAAAGACCGGAAGTGCCATTTGAAAGGCTCAACTGTTGTTATCCGTGTTTTTTTTTTTTTTTTTTTTTTTTTACCTGTTTGTGTGTAAAATTGTGCTAAAACATTTCATTTTAATTCTGGGTACTTTTTTTTTGTTTCTGGCAATAATTATTTGCCTTAATTCTTTGAACTGAGACTGGCAACATTGCAGTTTTTTTAACTGGGTTTGGCAACTTTGCGATTAGGTATAAAGACTATGTTGCTGGGTGCATATATAGCCGTTTTAATTTTTAATTCAGGGTATCTTGGATTACTTCCTATGTTTGAACATTTAGGCATATCAATTGAACAAAAAATGATTAAAAATTACTTTGGAATTGATAACGAAAGAATAAAGAACTCGAAAATTCATTCGTCGCTCATTTCGAAAATAGCCAGAAAAAATTAAAATCAAATAGGAAATCAAAATTACTTAAGTATAAAGATATGGAGGGTGTGATGTACAAATGTGGAGAATTTTAAGTGTGTAATTACAACAGAACAGTTTTTCTGTTAATGTGAAATCTTTAAATGCGTTTTCTGAAAAACTAATTTTTCTAGTGTTTTTACATACAAGAAATGTAATTACTCAAAATGTTCTAAAGATATCTCTATTAAATTTCACTAAAATGTTTTCTATATTATTTACTAGGTTTTAAGCTACAATCTAAGTAATATTTGTTAATTTGATTGTTTTATAAGTATTTCTATATAAAACGATAAGAAATATTTTTCAAAAAACTGTGTTTTTTCATGTAATTACACATATTTTAGTAAATTTTAGAAATATCATATACATTTTAGTTCATAACACAGATAAGTGTTGTAGTAGTATAAAGTATAAAAAAATTGAAATATATGCTGTGGGAAAAAATATACGACATTTAACGTAAGTGTTAAATTCTCCTAAAAATGTGCATAAAATTGCATGTATTTCAAAAATTTATGAAAATATTCCTAAAAATTTATATAGTTTCATGATTTGATATCATATTTTGACTAAATAAATATATATTTCATCAGAATTCTATGTTTTTAAAAAAAGTGCTCCGAACGTAGGCAGATACCTTAAATACATTATGTTCTCATATACTTGACATTAAAATAATGAAAAATCAATTTCACTTTCTTCCCGGAAGTTACAATTTTCTGTTTATTCCAGTTATTAAAGCTTGTTTTTGTCATATATCAAAACATATGTCGTGCACATTTTGAGGATAATTATTCAAGTGATTTAATCGATGAAACTGTCGATAAAAGGCTCTAGCCTAGTTACTGATTGACAAGCCGTATATTAATCTCATACTTGGTGTAAGACTAAAAAAATCTATAATTTTTCTGATAAAAATTAGATAATTTTCTTCGGAAAACATTTAACGGCGCATAGCGGGACCTTAATGTTCATTAAGTGTTTGCAATAAAATTCAAAATAATTTGTTAGCGTCCTTCACTACTACTACTAAAACTGCTACTTCAAATATACAAATACTTTCATTTTAATTGAAATCTTATGTTCTGAAATTTTTCTGTTACTGTAATGGCAACCAGAAACCAGAGTACCTAATGCAGTTGATTTCTTTTTTCACAGTAACTAGTAAAACATTTTTGGTCAAAAAAAAAACATATTTTTGATTTATCACACTATGTTTATATTGTTACGAAATGTCAAGGCGCGGTGAGATGGCTTCCGCGGAAAGCACTTTTATTGTTGCCATAAAATGGAAAGGGAAGCAGTGTTGCCTCATTTGGCAAAAAATCGCCCATTTGGCGGCAAAATTGACGGTATGCCATGGACGGAGGGAGAACCTTCTAGAATGAATTCTTACCGGTTTAGCCCAGTTCTCAAACACAAGGCAAAAGCTATATAAGCCCTTCTCGTCCGAAATCAGTTAGAAAGTGCCTCGTCGAGAGGGCGAGAGAGTGTGCTTCGCATAGAGTGTGAGATAGTCAGTTCGAGTTGGTGTCTCGTCTAGCGATTCAATCCCTGCGGAATCGATCGAGTTGACAGCCGGGCAGCGAGTGCCGAATGGGTCGTCGAGTGCACCGAAAGGGTCTCATAGTGTATCGCGGTTAGTGCATCGTCGAGAGAGCGTGTTGAGGCTCCGGGAACGACTGAATCGAAGAGTCGGTTGCTGTGCTCTATGTGTCGTCGAGTGCATCGCGATTATAGCGTGGATAGTCTCGAGAGTACGTGGAGTTCCGAGAACGAGCAAGCAAAGTCGGGAACTGTGCTCTGGTGCTTTTCAGTGAAGCTGTTTTCCCCGTGATAGCCTGATAACCTGAGGGCTGTGTCGCTGATCGTGTCAGCGTATTTATAGTAGTTCATCGACGACTGTGAAACGTTTTTTGGAGCTGTCCTGACAATACTGGCTAATAAAGTCAGTTTCTATACTTCATCAAGTAGTGTCGTCATTATTCACTCCAAATTCATACGAACCCCGTACGAACGTGAAGGAAAAGAAAATAACGTAACAACTGGTGTCAGAAAAGAAAAACACAACAATATATTGAACACCCTGCAAGTGACACCGCTATCCTCTCTTACGTGCGAAAAGAATATATGGCGAGGATTATAAATAGAACTCACTTCAATAATAGTCGGTAATGATTTTATGCATTCATTATGTAAAATAGTTCATAGATTTCAAAAGAAGTTAATATGAATTAATTTTTGTAGGTAATTTATCACAGTAATTTATCATTTTGATTCAACATCCATCTCGTTTCTGAAGAAGAGCACTGTGTACAATTAAAAAAAATGACTTTACGTGAGAAGAGTTTTTTTAACAAAAATTTTAAACAAAATATGAAAGGATTTTGGATGCAGTTCTTCTGATAAGTCTGTTAAGTCAAATGTAAATCACCACCACTCGTTTTAACACCTCACGGTTACAGGAGAATCGAAACTATTCCATCCACGTCGAGAACAATAATGCATCGTGAGCTACTTTTGCGATTACGTGATTGCTTAAGTTTCTATAATAATGATTACTTTCCGAGTTTTATTTACAACACCAATCGCATACTGATAGATATAAAAAGGGCATTTTTCTTAACAGGATGGTAATTTAACGTAGTGTTTACAGCTCACGTCACAATCATATCTATTTTGCCGAAACAATACCGCTATTTATCGGTAATTTTTAATCAAATAAAATCCTTTCAGGATAGACACATTGGAAAATTGATAAAGAAAGTAACACTTTGTTACTGTGGTTGGGTGAAACGATAAAAGTAGTTCGTCATACTTATGAATGCTTTAACTAAAATATTTAAATGTTGCTCTGGCTAATCTTTGAAATATGGTAACAGGTAGTTTGGTGACATTTTGGTAAGGCGATAAGGTTACTAGTTAGGACTTTAGCAATATTTTGAGAAGTACACAGTTCGAATCACAGATTATTTTGTCTCAGAGAAATGAGAGATCATGAGACATGTCATGTGACATTTTCCGGAAAATTCCGATCGTGATTTTAGCTAATAAGCATTTAGAAACAATTTCGCTGGTAAAGTGCAGAATCGCCCACTTATTTGTTTGGCGCTTTTTACAAGAGTAGGAAGAATTGGATTTTTGTCAATTTTCTTTGACTTTTTAAGTGAAAATAGGTCGATGTGTAAATAGATAAAGTCAAGAGTGTGCGCAATGCCATTTTTGCGCAATTCTGGGATTTTTTTTTAAGTGAAACTAGGTCGACGTCTACATGGATACCGTGTATGTGCAATTCTTAAAAACGCGGCAAGCAGTTTGCGATTCTGCACTTTCTCTCAATTTCGCACCTAATCTTCTTCATGATTAAGCATTTCTGTTCCATAAAAGTTCTAGTATAAGCGTGATTCGGCTAGCAGATTGTTGGCAAAATGGCGTCAGAAAAAAAAAAAAAAAACTAGCAGGTTGCTGTACCAGGGTTGGTCGCCAAAATTTCGTCAAAAAATCGCCAAGTTACCATAATCCGAAGATTGACTGTGGTTCTTTGTTATATTGATATATATAACAATCTTAAAGGAAAAGCAAAACAAAAAGTAAATTTTGCGGGTTTTCGTCCAAATACTTGTATTTTCTTCATAATTATTTTTCTGCTAGAGAAAAAAGAACCTGATTCAATAACTCTTGAAATCCATACAGTTTTATCAGATAACATATATCATTTGGAGGACGTTTCGTTTGTTTATGTTTGTACATTGGTATGTATCTCTTGCTTGATTTCCAATTTCTTTTAATTAATTCCACAGAATACTTCCTTATAATGTATTCTGTTAAAGAATTAAAACATTTATCTCCGTGAGATAAATATATTCCAGTGATATTTTGTCTTTGCTCATAAAACCGAAAATAAGGCTTACCTTATCTTTTATAGTCATTATAATTGTATCAGTGCAGTAGTTAATTGTACACTGAATCTAGAGTATAAAGTGGGTAAGTTCGGCGTCTGAAAGAGTATTGCTTGGCAGCATTATTTTACGCCAAGCACAGTTTGGCTTTTAGTGTAACCCTAAAGTTATTTCGTTTTTGCTGATTAGTATGTAGGCAGATTGCTTTGATGTAAGAGCATATGGTTGCTCGCTTTTAGCTAAATTACATAGGTAACTATAAGCACATGCGTGTGCTAGTATTCAATAATGACGTTTTCGTTAAAATAAATTCGTTATTGTTAATATTACAGTCCATTTACGGAAGTTAAGTTTCATTAAATAAGTTTGAGCTATCTTCGGCATGAACAGGGTATTATAACATATTAATTATTTAGTATGTTGCAAGAAATAGTTTCTTCTCCCAACAAAACGGCGATTCTTTCTGAATTACAGAAATCTAAATTCAAAATTTCTTTTCTTATCTGCTGAACTAAAGCACTAAATATTCGATATGGGTTTAATGTTGAATAGGTTAAATATAATATTTAAAAAATTTTGGTTTTTAAAAATTGAAAATTTATTGTGCTATAAATGAACAGATTCTATCTACTAAATCTTTGTTCTGCTTAAAATTTCTTATTACATTGTAATATTCAGTTTTAAGTGGTTAAAGGATTTTAACTGCATTATATATTGATCATATTTGAAAGTTATATTTGAAATTAATTTTAAATAAACAGTTTACCTAAATTTTTTTTTTTTTATTGATAAACATTGTAGAGTCCGGTAGTATCTGTATGAAACTGGATTAGCAGGAAACTACACAAGAGAAGGGTTAAAGTACCCTTTATTAAATCTTTGAATGTTATTAGGAATATATTTATCTCACGGAGATAAATGTTTTAATTCTTTAACAGAAATACATTATAAGGAAGTATTATGTGGAATTCATTAAAAGAAATTGGAAATCAAGCAAGAGATACATACCAATGCCCACATAGCACAAACACATCCTTGGGATATCCCGAGGATGTTGCTCGCGGGATATGCGGACATCCTCAGGACATCCAGGAATATCCCGCGAACCTCCTAAATACCTCCTCCCGAGTGATTAATGTCACATCCCATTATATCCTGAGGACATCTTAACTAAGTCCCATCGACAGCGTGCGGGATGTTATTAGGATATGAACTCCTACTTACTACATCCTCAGGACATCCCGGGAATCCCACTAACCTCCTAAACTCATCTCATTATATTCTAAAAACATCCTATCTATGTCCCATCGACAACGTATGAGATGTTATTAGGATTTAAAGTTTTACTTGCTACATCCTCAGGACAAAATTTACAATGCGTCAACTTGCCTCTGCTTGAGCGGTAGCTAAAAAATCAAGTAACGAAACTAAAATCTGAAGATATTAACAAACCATAGAACTAGACTACAAGGCTCAGCGAGATCCCGTAACTTCAAACCCCTTCGAAGCTAGTGGCAACAAATAAATGCAATTGAGCCACTTGAACCAGTAGTAAACAAACGTATCTACTGCAAAGGTGGCGGCTAGAGGCTATCTCTCTCTTTTCTCCTACCGAAACTCAGCTTTTAAATACTTTCTTCAAAGTAGAAATTTGCATTCTTTCACACGCGCTACATAATTTAAATATTCTGACATTAACAATTAGGGAAATGAAGGCTTATAGGAAAGTTTAAAATAAAACTTTAACTTATTAGTTAAAATAAATATAAATCCCTACAACCTATTTTTGGATGGTAAGAAAAAGTCGTATTATTCTTTGAAAACACAATTTTGTATTTTTCAGTTATTTCATTTTCACATCACTGAAGTATTTTATTCACGAAATTCCTCATGCGTACCTCTCTAAATCCCGTAAAAATACAAATCAGGAACGTATGTGATCACAATACTGTCGCATTAGATCACAATACTGTCGCATTAGACAATACTGTCGCATTACTGTCGCATTAGACTACATCATCTAAAGTAGTCTTTCAGATCTTTATGAATACAAATTAGAAGAGAAATACGCCAATGTAAAATGTAGAACTGCTTTCCCAGTAGAACCCAAATTTTTTTTTAATTTGGTAGAACTCAAAAATTTCATTTGGAATAAAATTTCAATAAAATTTTACCAATTTCAAAAGAAATCAGTCTCTTTACTTCAAGACCAAAATATGTGTTTTTCGAACTTTTATTTTTTTTCCTTTTTCCTCAAGAAAAGTCTGATTGCCCTTGAAATGTCTAGTGCTTTATTTAAAAGGTTTACAGAACTAGTGCAATTTATCTGCATAATTTTAAATTTTAAATAATTACCATTAACTAATTCTATTATTTTATTGAAAATGTCGTAAATTACTATTCCATTTTCAACCACGAGAAATGATCTCTTATTCTGAGAAATTTGCATTCTCCTTTGAAGCTGCGCAGAGCTGAAGAGGAGAAACGTTTAATGCTGTAATTCCGCCGTAGAAGCCAAGAAATGTGTGACGACTGTCTTCCCCCCCCCCGATGTGCCTGTCCGTGCTGCGTATCGTCCAGGTTATCGACGTCGCCAGTATCCGTGGTTATCTTCAGTGTGGTGCGATGATGTGACATACAGAATCCTAAAGGGTCAAATAGCTGTCAAAGACTAGAATGGAAATAGGAATATTTATTCGTATTACAACAATGATTGTGAAAGAAACTTTAATATTCATCAAATATTTTAAGATACATCTGAATAAAATTTGATTCAAAAATAAGATTTGCTTAATTTTATTATTGTTTCTCTTCTAACTTCAAAAAATTATTTCCACTAAGCCGAAACCTTATTTCTAATCATCAGAACGATTTATTTTTAATAAAAACATCCTTGGGATATCCCGAGGATGTTGCTCGCGGGATATGCGGATATCCTCAGGACATCCAGGAATATCCCGCGAACCTCCTAAGCACCTCCTCCCGAGTGATTAATGTCACATCCCATTATATCCTCAAGATATCCTAACTAAGTCCCATCGACAGCGTGCGGGATGTTATTAGGATATGAACTCCTACTTACTACATTCTCAGGACATCCCGGGATATCCCACTAACCTCCTAAACACATCTCATTATATCCTAAAAACATCCTATCTATGTCCCATCGACAACGTATGAGATGTTATTAGGATTTAAAGTCCTACTTACTACATCCTTAGGACAAAATTTACAATGCGTCAACTCGCCTCTGCTTGAGCGGTAGCTAAAAGAATTAAGTAACGAAACTAAAATCTGAGATATTAACAAACTATAGAACTAGATTACAAGGCTCAGCGAGATCTCGTAACTTCAACCCCCTTCGAAGCTAGTGGCAACAAATAAATGCAATCGAGCCATTTGAACCAGTAGTAAACAAACGTATCTACTGCAAAGGTGGCGGCTAGAGGCTATCTCTCTCTTTTCTCCTACCGAAACTCGGCTTTTAAATACTTTCTTCAAAGAAGAAATTTGCATATTGAGCTTTGAGAAGACTACACCAATTGATCTACAGTAGAGCTAAAAATCAGCATTATTGTTTTCTGACCATCTTAGGACACAAATATTTTATCAAATAGAAGGGAAATGTCATTTTATTCCTTTAAGAATCAGAGAATTTATGATTTTCCTTTCAGAAAGTAATAATGTTTCAGGGATTTCTAATGCTGAAAGTGTTCTAGTTCATTTTCTTTACACTTATTCTTAAAATAACCAAACATGCATATCATAAATTTAATGTATTATCTTAAATTATATGCTCTTTTGAGCTTGATTTTAATAAATAGAATAGTAAAAGCAGCAAATATTGCCACAACGATGAAACAAACTTACACTTTATCTTAAACGTATACAATGAGTTCTACGTTTCATAATGTATTTAAGTAGATTATTATATTGATTTAAAGCATTTAAAGTATATTCGAAAAATATCAGTGGTTTATCTCAGTAGAAAAACTATTTTTGTACATAGTAATGAAAATTCCTATCCTGAATCACTTCAACTTTAGCAGTCAGAGTTTAAACCTGAGATTAAAACACATTCATTTGAACGAATAACTGTTCAGAATACTTTCTAGAAAGAAATCCGAAAAATGTATGAATATATTCCAAAACACAAAAATAAAATTATCTCTTTCACAGTGGGATCTTCTCTGGAAAACAATATTTTCGAGTTCCAAATATTGCATCCATGAGTAAGCCTTTTCGACTTCACGAAACGCTTATACATGTTTTCGTCTTCAGCCACAGACTGTAAGAAAACCATAATTTAGTATTTCTTTATATGCCACAAAAAGCGAACTTGCAGTATTTTGTTCGTAAAATGCAAAGTCTTTATATTTCTGGTAATGCTATTTTTTTGCATTATGCTCTCACGAAAGAATTTCATTCGTGTACCTTTCTCTACGCCTTTTTATTCGTATCCACGGGCTAGTAAAAGTAATTTTTCTTGTCTTCTGGAATATAAATACAGTGACTAAATCGCAATGTTTTTGATGCATTTCTTCTTTCATATAAAAACATGAGCAAAAATCTCACCTTCTCCGTTAACGCTACAAGATCCTTCAAGATAATGTATCCAACATGATAAATTTATCTTGTAACTGTGATTACTAACGCAGGGAAAATAAAGACCTTTAAGTTAGGAGTGTAACTTCAAAACTTTGAAGAATTTTATATCAAAATAATAGGAATATTTTTTAATTTATGACTTTAGCATATAATATTTCAAAATCCTGATCCTAATTATTCTGGGATTAGATTACTAATCATCCAAATTAATTTGAAAAGTACTACTATAGTTCTCGATTTATTGCTCCTACAAAATTTAAATAATATAATTAAAATCAGCCGAAAGGAACTTTGTATTGTCGTAGATTTTGAATAAAATTCCTTTAGTTGAGATCAGACATAGATTCATCTTTTCAGGTGCTCTTTCCCCCTCACAAAAAACGTTTGCTAAGGTGAAAGGAGAAAGAGCAGTTTAATAGTATAATCAGCGTGTGTGGAGCAAACAGAAAATTAACGTAGGTCTATCTGTCAAGAAAAGATAAATTAACTTTGAAAAGGAAAGCTCAGAAATTATGATTTTGAAAGCATTATATTGGAGTTAATCTCTTTAACTAAAGAAAATAAAATTGCCATGAAAATGAAAGGCTTCAAGGAAATTCGGTTCCCCACTTGAAGAAGCTTGGATTAATCATTGGATTATGGTACCTTGGCGATTTGTTGGCGAAAATTTGACGTCCAAACCTGCTACAGCAACCTGCTAGTTTTTTTTCTTTTTGGACACCATTTTGTTTTCACGAAGTAAAGGCATGTTTTTTTCTTACTTTACTCAACATTTTTTTCCAACAATCTGCTAGCCGAATTTCGCTTATGCTAGAACTTTTATGGAACAAAAGTGCTTAATCATGACGAAGATTAGGTGCGAATTTGGGAGAAAGTGCAGAATCGTCCACTGCTTCGCGCGTTTTTAAGAATTGCACATACGCGGTATCATCCATGTACACGTCAATCTACTTAAAAAAACATCCCAGAATTGCCAAAAATGGCATTGCGCACTTGACGTTATCCATGTACACTGCAAAAGTCCTAGCTAGTAATCTTTATCGCCTTACCAAAATGTCGCCAAACTACCTGTTACCATATTCCAAAGATTAGCCAAGCTTTGTAAATAATTTCTACAGAATCAAAGATTGAGATAAGTGCCCATTTACGATAAGCCATCGAAAATTTGTATATTTTTGCTTTATTAAAATAGAAATTGCATTCTTTGACGACAAACTTGAAAACATTTTCATTATGGCCAATATATATCAAATCACGTTAACAAGATATACTTAAACTAAATCAGAGCCGGAATCGTAAAGAATCGAAGGAAGAATTTTACTGACACATGAAAAAATTGTCGAACAGCTGAACATGTGGCGATTCCAGTAGGTTCTGTAACTCATGAAAAAATGGAATTGGTCTACAATAAGCTTGTTATGGTTATTTCTAATATCTGCAGGCCCTTTCCGTAATATAAAAAATAATAGACACAATAATAAAGGCAGATCTCGGTAATAATTTATTACTGAGATCTGCGTCTTTCAGAATCGTAAAAAAATTACCGTCAGCATAAATATTCGCTAACACTTACTACAATTAAAACATAAATTACGATTTCAGTAACAGAAGGTTAGTATTCAGAGTTATACAGCTTTCGTGTCTAAGGACAGTTAATTAAAATTTAAAACTGTTGCTAAATAGTTGTGTTTTCATGTCGTTGGTATTATGAACGGAATTTAAAGAATGATATCACTTCAAGAGGGCTGCTAACTTCGCCCTTCAGCCATCAATTAAATCAACTGCTAGCGAAGATAGAAAAAGGCCATACTGCTTTCCAATCTTCGCTACTTTCTGTTTCAGTACCTAAATACAGTATTTTAATTTGCTTACTTTTCTTGTAACGTTTGTTGGAAATGTAGGCGAAAAGTTACATAAATTCAAAAAATAGGTAAATAAAATAAAAATAGGAAGAAAGGAAAATAAAAAAAACATTGAGGACTTTATATACCGTACAGTATGAAACGGAATAAAATATATAGAACCGTACCAGAAATGGATACTTCTGGAAGGCTAAACCTTCATAAACAAGATATCAAAAATGGCTAATAACAATAATAAACAAGATATCAAGGCTAATAACAATAATAAACAAGCTATCAAAGATGGCTAATAACAATAATAAACGAGATACCAAAAATGGCTAATAACAATAATAAACAAGATATTAAAAATGGCTAATAACAATATAAAACAAGATATCAAAAATGGCTAATAACAATAATGAACAAGATATCAAAAATGGCTAATAACAATAATAAACAAGATATCAAAGATGGCTAATAACAATAATAAACAAGATATCAGAAATGGCTGATAACAATAATAAATAATAAAAAAATCAATAATAATGCGTGCTCTTTAACTTAGGATTAGCAGGTATTAATTACACTAATCAATGAGCTGCGAATATTAAAAATGCTGTTACGAATATTGTACTTAGATAGGTAATTTTGGTACAATTATAAGTAAAATTGTTGTACTTCTTTTGTAACATGAAATATCTAAAGAGAAGCTATGCCGGAAAAGTAAGCATACAGGGGCAAAGCATTAAACATTGAGTAAATGGGTATCTCAGTAATTTGGCGAGATATCGCCAAGCTGACAACAGTTATCTCCGTAATATGTATCTAAATTGAATAAATGTAATTGACCACTATATTTCCTGCACCGCCCTGCAGTGTGGAGTCACAGATGACCAAGTGGCCCTCCAAATGTCTCATGAGTAGCCTTCAGCACTGACGGACACTCACGTGCTTCGAATTCCTTTTAATTAAAATATTTAACTTGTAGATAATTGTTTAATAACAGCGGTGATGGGTATCTTCCAATTATTTTTGTCGTTAACAACATCCTCAACCAAGTATTTCCTCTGCACGAGACATAGAGTATTTAGTTTATCTTCAATGCAACTAAGTAGCTCTCAAAATGTCGCTATTTGATCATATTAAGCAACAATACGATCAAACAGTGCTATTTGAACCTAACTATTGTTTCAATCTTTAACTTTATTTCTTGTTTGTGATAGTACAAGGTTGCTCGATGTAAGAGTATTCAGATTGAATATTAGTGCAATTTTGCTTTTATTAATATCTATGTAATACGTTTGCATTCGCAAACGTGTCATTTTTATTGTCAGAAGAGTTGGAGCTAACTTCTGTCCCATTCAAAATAACTTCAGTTCTTTTAAGCTTAATCTGATGCCACAATTTAATAGGTGTATGAATAGCGGCCTTAACCCACAGGAAAGCGCGTGGGGTGTACCATACCCCCAATCCTACATAAAAGTGAAATATTCCTAATTTGTGAAACTGAAATTCTGTGCTGCTTTCAGTAGCTGAGTTTCTAGTTGTGGTTGACTTTCAGAACCGCTTTTTCTTTGCCTGTGTGTTTCAGAAAAATATTTATCGGTATTTTGTTGGAACTGGGGTATGACACACCCCACTTGCCTGCCCGTGTAAGTGTTTTTCTGACTGAATATTTAGTTCAGAAATTTATTTCTAGAGTGTAACAGTAAATATTTCTACTCGCAAGCAATTTTAAAGTACTTGACATTAACTTCTTAAAAATTTCCAACTGCATTATGGTAAAAAGAATGACTTCCTGTGAATTGGAAATGCAACCCCTGTGAGATTTATTAGAAATATTTGAAAGCGATGAAGATTGCATTTCGGAAATTGAAGATGAAACTAGGAATATTTTCTACACTGTTTTCGTTTCGAAAAAGATAAAAGATTAATTCCTGATGTTCCTAAAAAAGGAATAACTGTTCTTATGCTTTCAACATTATATAACGATCATACTATTGGAGAACATAAAACGTCAGGAATTATAGGTTTTTATGATATGACTAAAGGAGCAGTGGATATGGGGGGATGAAATGTCAGCCAATTATTCAATTTCCAGAATAACAAGAAGGTGGCCAATGGTAATTTTCTTTCCTGCACTGAATGTTGCTGTAATAAATGCTTGAATTATATTACATTCAACTGCTAATCCACCAACCAGAAACAAAAGTCTGTTTTTGAAGGACGTAGCATTACAATTAATGAAAAAAAAAGTATTGAACAAAGAACAGAGATTAATGCTTTTTCAAGAAATTGACGTACTGCATGCAAAACAAAAGAAGTTTCGACGACGAATTAAAACGCATACATCCAATTCGAAACAACTAAGTAAAGATATGATAAGTTTTTTGCCCTCGCGCTAAGGGCAGAACATGAATGCAATGTTTAAAATGTGAAAACATTCTGTGCCAAGAACACATGAACTTATTTCTTTCAAAGTGTGAAGAAATAAAATAAGCATTGTGTATTAGAGATGCAATGAAACTTAGAGGCATGATGTTTATTTTTTTATTATTTTCATTTATCTTAATTTTAACTCTAAGATTATTTTGGAAATTAATTTTTTAAAACCCAGTTATTATTCACGTATTTATAATACACGAGAACAAGAAAAACAGCTTTTAAACTAAATAAACTATTTTTATCGTATTTTAAATATTGTGGTATGTGATACCCCACGCGCCCATTCTAGTAACTTTTCTTGGTGCGACTTCCGCCGGGTTAACTGGTGATGTATTGTGAATTTTAGACTTATATAAAAAATGAATATTATTGAATTATATACAAAGTAGAACAAATTTATTAGATATATATGCAAAAATTGTAGAGTCATTAGGAATTTTTTGACGCAAGAAACGTGAAAAATGGGCGGAATTCGAACTTGGACCTCTAAAATACGCACCGAGTGTGCTACCGTTACACCATAAAAGCATGCTAGAAGGAGGTAGAAAATATCTTATAAGATATAAAAAACATATCTCATATATATCCTTATAGAAATATACACGTGACATATCTCCTTTGAAATTTGTTTAAGAAAAATCACAGGTGATATGCGTCGCATATAATTTTATCACAAAAACTCTTTGCTTCAAAGTAAATATTGTCTTCGTAATGTATGTGCGTCTTTTTCACTAACATGTTGTTACGTGTATACGTGCATACACGCACATAAAAAAGCTCTCAAGAAGAGTGCAGTGCTACAAATTTAAGGCAAATAAAACACGATTCTGAGAATTCACACGAATTTAAGGCAAATAAAACACGATTAAAGCAAATAAAACACGATTAAGGCAAATAAAACACGATTCTGAAAAGCAAAATGTCTTTTTTATAATACCAACACAAATTAAGATGATTCCCGATTGATCAGAGCAAGTTCTCATTTGGAACATTTATATATATCAGTCATACAAACTAAGTTATATTAAAATACGCTGTTGTAATTATGAAGTGAGGTTTCTAACGCCATATATGAAGTACCAAATACATAATCGTTCGATTATAAGTAGCAGAGCATCTGGTTTACAAACGATTAAACAAGTTTTAAACCGATATCTTCATATCATAGTGCCGAATTCAGCCTTCAAAAATCACAAATTAGCGATTTGTAAGAAAATGATTTTCGGAATGCGCACACTTTTGTGAGTAATTTGCGATCTCTCGCTTTTAAATTTCTAATTTTCGGTTTTTACTGACGAATTTCTCCATTACACGGACGGCGCACTCAAACTTTGTCGCCTTTTAATGGTAATTATGATCAGGTAAATGTTTCTTATGGGTATACAACACGCTAAACCAGTGTAACAAAAGGTTAAATTAGATTTCGACCCTCATATCGTTTAACTATATTGCGCACAGCGCCATTTTTCCCCTGGTGGTGAGTTTTTGGAACTTTTTTTTTTTTTTTTTTTTTTCGGGAAATAAGTTCAAATGACCTTCTTTACACGATTGCCAGATTACCAATCTGGATTGAATACTACGATTATCAACATTTGGTCCAATAGTTTTCCTTTTATGACCATTTGAAAGTGGAACTCCCCTGTAGTTTCTTGTAATGCGCTGTACCACCTTTCATAGTGTGATAGCAAGCCTTAACTTTTTTTCAATTCGAAGGTCTGTTGCCACTGCAGAAAAGGAATTTAGATTGAAAAAATAGCAGCCACATAGTTTGAGCTCATGGCACAAACTATGTGTGATGGTAAGCCATCACACATAGTTTGTGCCATGAGTTCTGAGTCACCCTATATATGCATATTAAAAGGAAAAAAACCTGCTTTAAAATTGTTTGTCGATTGTTTAATATAAAAGTAAAATTAAGACGCTAATATACAATTAAGAATGCAGTTGTGGAAATTGCTTCCTATAGCCTTTATTTGCGGATTTTATAAGTAAATTTCATCCAAAAGGAAAATTTTTAAGTGTCAAACTAATAATGAGTTTCAAATATTTGGCATTTATTCATTCAGACTTTAAAAATAGCTCTTTGAAACTTCAAGAGGTTTCAGAACAGTTACATTCTTTTCGAAACTTTGCACAATCCGTATATTGGAAACCTTTCACACTTTTTCCAAGCAACATCTAAAAATAGGTAAAGTATTTCTTTGAAGCAAGACATTTTATACGCTTTCTTTGATTTTTTTCCCTACAATGGGAAGAATTTTGGCGGTATCTTATGCGCTTTTGCTTTCAGTTCCTAATCTTCGATTTTTCGTTGTGGTGAATTGCACCCTAAAGACTTCAATTTTGTGCCTTTGAAATGGATTTGCAGTTCTTATTCTTCCACACAGCGCTTTTCGAAAGTGCGATAAAGCTTTTTTATGTTAAAACTTCAGCATGTTTCTAAATCTCTCAGGATTTTGATTACTGTAAAATTCGTCGCAAGATAGCCACGAAACCAATTCAAATAACAATTTCGGTTTATTTCGGAATGTATTTCAGCAGAGTAGGTGTAACAAAATAGCACACTAGAGCGTAATATTTATCGCAAAAATATTAAACGTCGTTATTTTCCGGTTTTAGATCGTTTACTCTATGAAAGTTTAACGACAGGGAGTGCTCCGAAATCTGCGCATAATGTCATTCGCTGTTAACTGAAAATTTATCGAAATGTATTTACTTCTCTCATTTGCATGATTATATGGTAATACAGATAACATAATCTTATATGCTTTAAGTTCTTTCAGTTAAAAAAGGTTCAGGTGTTTTCTTTCAGCTTTAAATTCTTCGT
This sequence comes from Stegodyphus dumicola, assembly GCF_044657685.1. NCBI lineage: Eukaryota > Metazoa > Arthropoda > Arachnida > Araneae > Eresidae > Stegodyphus > Stegodyphus dumicola. The sequence goes on from NC_140773.1 coordinate 8,677,203, forward strand.
GGTGTTTCAGTACTTAGTATTTTATTGTGGCAACTGCAGAAAAAACTATGAAAATGTACCCATTAGGTTACACTGTTAAATATTTAGGAAAATTTAATGCACCTTACGCGTAATGGCAAACTGCACATTTAGTTGATCAATGTTCTACGAATTTCGCAATCTGCGCATGCCCAGAGGAGAATTTGACGCAATTTTAAAACAGCATAAATACGGTATATGGTTGATATTCTGTTATCTGGGCGTAAACAGTTCGGGTTTTTAAAACTTGTTAGTTTGTAAGTTGTTTCATTATTTGGAGTGTGAATACCGAGAAAAGATAAATTAGCAAAATTTCGTTTAAGAAGGATTGTAAAACAGGAAACATTGCAAGATATATTAGCTGAATGTTTATACTTCTGAGGAATAAAAGCGATCGAGTATTTGCCACACGTTTCATTCGTATATATTCGTATATATTATAACAAATCAAGGAATAAATCCAGTTTAAATTACTGAATTAAAGTCAAGGAACTTATTATAAATAACTGGTATTAAATGACCAAAGTAAACCAAACTGAAATGAAACAAAAGCAAATGCAATAAGCTGAAACAAATTTCCATAGTATTGTAAACAGTCGATACGATCTACATGCCGAACAGGTTTGTGTAGGGTTGTTGCTTATGCTTAGTCAGTATTTATTTCCTTCCACGTCAAAGCTACGCCACTGAGCATGCGCACTAAGCGAAATTCGTGAACGTTGATCAACTCAATGTGCGGTTTGCCATTACGCGCATTGTACTTCTTTTTCTATATTTTATTCGATTTGTCCGTCTCTATGAAATATAATTTTTAAGGGGTGTTGGAACCCCAAAATCTTCAAAAAATTGTCATTTCGGATTTTTGCATTTTCCAATTTTCTACACATTTATCTTTCTAAAAATACCATCCTTTAATCTCTATGAAAGTTAGAACTGTGAAAAATCTAGTTTTAATTTGTCATCGACTGCTTTGATCAATGAGGATTTTTACATAAAAACCCGTTTTTCTCCAAACGTGCTTTTTTTATACTCGATGTACCATTTCACAGGAACTACTGCTCACAGGTACCTAAAATTTTTATGGCTTATTTATTAGGTTTCCTAACATTTACTGAAATGAGTTTTTTGTGATAAACTAAAGGGAAAAAATATTTAAATTTTTTTGTGTTACAAAAGTGCTAAATTTTACTATGCCTAACAAAATATTCTGTAAATTACTCTAAAATCCAAAATGTTTAAAAAGCTCATTTCAGTATAATCAGATAGGTATACTTTAATCACACAAAGAATTTCAAGCGAGTATCTTTAGCAGATTTTGAGAAAAGGTACATCGAAAATGGCCAGTTTAACATTGTCGGTGTAAGGGTTGCTGATACCCCTTAATCAACCACTTTTAAATTATTATCTTATGCATAATAAATATCCCAGTGTATGAGACTTTTATACACTTGCAGTTCGATTTCATTTGAGACCAGGTTAAAGTATTGACTGCATGGGTATTAAATCCCACACAAATGGTTTGTTGTCTATTTATTAGACTGGTAACCTAAGTATATTCTGAAAATAGTCGAACACAATGTACGAGTGTATTTTCATACGTAACGTTGAAACGAGGCGGTGCCTCGTGCCGTTATACGAGCCAGTTTCCCTTAGAAAGTCCTCCACGAAGGCATCCCTTCCCTTAGACAGATAGCCCTAGTGTGCTTTGCCGTAATATCAATAAACCAAACCAAACCCTCGTGCCGGCAGCTAACCCTATTACAATGTTACCTACTTGATTAAACTAATCAACAAACCTTACTATAATAGGATGGAAGTTATTTATGTTACGGACCTTTACTGTCACTTCTCCCTTTCCATTTTCCTGCCAGAATGCAAATTTTAGTTGGCGTGTATTTAGCGAGAGTTTGAGAGTGTCTTAATTATAGTGTGTTCCGCCAGCTGAAGGCAACTTTAGCAGTTACTATTCTACGATGGCATTCCCGTCTATGGTGTTGCTTTGTTCTTGCAAATTGTGCTGTCACGCCTGTGTAATTTAAAGCCAGCGTGGACGTTAAATACCTCTGCACAGTCGTTGACTAATTTCTACTTAGAATTTGCTTAAAAATTCGAATTATTCAGTTTTGATTTCTAGCCATAAATGCTGGCTGCTTTTGTAAGCACCAGGCGTTCTGATCAACTATTTGAGTTCTTAATAAGAGAGTCATTTATACCCTTCATATATTTATTGTTGCTTATCCAGACATAGCGATAAGTCGCTAAATCTACATTGAGTCCTGACGACTTAGTGTATGTTACCAAAACAAGCGAGACTCCACAAGATCATAAGCTTTGTTATGTTAAACAATTGAACAAATTTGTCGTAACAGAAAAAATTTGGATAATCAGAACTATCAAAATCTACTCTGCCACTGATGAATTCAGCGGTAGGTATAAACGTATTTTATGAAACAGTGAGTGAATTGCAGATTGATTAAAATATCGTGGGTTCTTGAGTACTTTTGACCTGGATTTCTTGACATTCAAAGTTACATTGAATGAAACTGAAAATTTCAAGTCCTTTAGAATTTCTATGTGCTTGGAATTTGTTAGTGATTTTTCTTTTCACAACCTCCTGATTATTTTCAAACGCAGCAAAACAATATGACTTCACTTAAAGGAATAGAAAACTTAATAAGTGTAAAAGAATTAGATTGCCGTGAAAATAATATAACTGCGATAAATGAGATCATTTTCTTACCCAGACTGAGTTTATGCTTCTTGAGTTTATGCTTTGAGTTATGTTTCTAATTCAGTCAGCTCAGGTCTCACTTCGTAGCAAGGCAAAAATACATAAAAACTCAAAGCATCTTCGTCTAAAATTCTAAAATACAGATAACCTTATAATATCAAATGCAGTTAAAAACAGTACAAAACAATTTTTACTATTAAAATTACAGTTTGTACGCAAAGATAAGTAACTCGGTCAGCGGGCAGAAAGACAAAGCGGGCAGGAAGATTTTGGTGCACAAAACTGAAATAACGTTCAGTCAAATTGGACAAAAAGATACTGAATTTTCTGAACCAACTTTTAATTTATTATTGTACTAAGAGCTTCCAAATGCAAACAAATGGCAGTATTATAGGTCTCGTGAACGCTTAAATTTTTAAATTGTTGATAATTCTACAACTAGTGCATGCGTATTAACTAAAGGCATTAAAGTCCCTTACAATTTGCTTGGGAAAAACGAGTCCTTTGTTCTGTCTGTACGTACAGATGTCACACAACATCGTTCAAATAGATTCCAGAGTGGTCAAAATGTGTATTTTCGTTGAAATATGATAACCAGAAATTTTTGCGACTACACTATTTTCTTTAATTTGTGCAAGGAAGTTAAAAACTTTTTAGTTGTTTCCTTTATGTGATAACATAGTAGTAAAATGTTTATAAACGTAAGAAATGTATCACTTAGCTACTTCAATAAAGAAACAAATAAAATAGAATACTACATTTTACAATTTTTTACTTGTTTGGTTTATTTTATTATGACAAACGCTAGGGCTATGTACCTATGGTCATAAATGCTGTATGGAAGTCTTTTTAATCCGTTAACTACCGCGGGCGTATATATACGCCTTGCTCAGCCGATGCGTTAACAGCACCGGGCGCATATATACGCCCTTCCAAAATACTATCATTTACTTTGAGCTGCTACCCGTAAAATTATTCGCAAAGCTTTGGAATGCAACACGACAATGACCTTGACAAAGTATGCGAAGGAGGATACTATTTCAGAGAAGTGTGGAGAGAGGGATGTGTCTAAAGCGGTCCTAAATTCTGTTCTCCGTTTCCGTTTACTTTTTGTAGTAGGTTCCAGGAATAAAGAAAGATATAACGAATGTTTCACACCCATTTATCTTTTTTGAATTATTTGTTGGTGAACTGCTCGTGCTTCATATTGTTACTAAAACTAACCGTTTTGTAGACGAATGTATGAACCAACACCTTGCAAACGTAAAATCAAGAACAAAATCGTGGCATTCAACCAGTTCAGAAGAAATATGTGTTTCTTTAGGCATACTGATTTCATAAGGTATAACACTGAAACCTGACATTACACTTTACTGGTTTAAAAACGAATTCATCCATTTTAAGGATCCTTTTTTATTATAAAAACGTCATTTTTATTATACTTACATTTTTTTATTATACTTTTACTCAAAACATTAAAGTATGTTCATTCAGTTTTTTTTTTCTTTTATTCTTTATTTTGTGAAAGTAAACAGTTTTTAGAAAGTAAAACTTGCACTTATTTTCCCCCTAATACATCGCATAACTACGCGCGCCTGTGTGAAAAACTTTGGCACTAGGGAATGAATCTTGTACGTTTTCCGCGGCAGTTAACCCTTTCCGGCACACTACCTTTTAAAGTTTTATATATATAAAAAAAAAAAAAAAAAAAAAAAAAAAAAAAAAGAAAAAAAAAAAGGTAGGCAGTCTAATTAGGCCTAGAGGAGTACACAAGTAAAATTTTGTGAACATAGCACTTATCGTTTTAATTCTGTGGGTGTGCCCAAAGTGGGCACACTTATTGAATAGAGCTTCGAAAAGAGTGCTGAAACGAGCATTGTTGTCAATGAACTAAACGATGAGATGCAGAGAAACAAATACAGCCTCTCAGTTGTCCTAGATTATCGGTGAGCCCGGTTTGGGCACACCTAGGGTTCGCCGTTTGATTTTAAGCAAGATTTCAAGGTAAAAATTTAAAACTAATACAGAATAAGAAGATTAGCATGCATCCAAAAAATACCATAGAAATTTCTTTTCAAACAATTCCTTTTATACCTTAAAAATATCTGGAAGATTTCTTTGAAAAATGAGGGTCTTAAAAACTAAACATGACTAAAATATATGAACTGGTTTGTGTTGAGCTGCCATCTACTATAAATAAAGAAGGTTCAGAGTAACCTATCGTAACTTATAAATCCGTTTTCGTTGAATTTTTCTGTGAGTACAGAAGGAAATTTTTAGGTTTGTCCAGACCACTGTGCACACTGTGCCACAAATTTGTGACACACACCATTTGTGACACACTGTGCCACAAAGAGTTAAAGGTTAAACGAACCTGGTTCGTATCCAAGTTACACATGAGAAAACCCCGAACACACTCATGGAACGGGCCGGTTTGTTTTGAATCGAAGCCACGTCGAACTACCAAGGTTCATAGACTTCATCACTCGTTCGCTGATGGACTTCTTTCTATTCCCATATCTTATTCTGGAAAGAAGATCACTAAACTAACATATGAAAGAAACATATTTAGTTTAAAGCTGCACTGTAAATGACAGTAATGAAAAAATACTTGTTTAAGTGATTTTGTTGATTTTGTATTGGGTCTCTGAATGTATTCTCATAAATAAGAATCAACTGAATTACTACTATCGAATTAACTTGTACACATTTCTAAAGAAAGCTGTTTGAGAAGAGTTTTCTCATAAAGGAAAATGTGCAAAATGTCTTATGTCAAAAAACATAAAGTTTTCTCTTTTTCAGTTCCTCCTAAATTGTGCCATTTTAAAAATATTTTTTAATATTAATTTATACACACTTCCCCCCCCAAAAAAAAAATTATAAGATTTTAATGTCAGAAGTTGCTATTAGAATGAATTAGAATGTTTAAACCTTATTGGCTTATGTCCAAGCAAAATTTATTTTTCATTTCTTATTGTGAAGATTTTTTTATATGTAATTGAAAAAAACCTGAACAAAAAAATTTAAAACACGAACTAAATTGTTTTTCCACATATTTAACCTCTTCTCATTATTATACCAATATTTAAATTGGGAAACTAGGTAACATATCAAATATCTTCAGACAAATACATTACATGTCAAGCGTATGTCATCAAATATTACATCAAAATTCATAAACATTAGCCTCACGATATCAAATAACTAACATACAGAATCCGATCTGTTTTAAAAAGGAAGGTTTGTTTTTCCAATATATGTTTCAAAGAATCTGTACTGAAAATAAATTTTGAAAATTACCCTTCGATGATAATATTTACTATAACTTCAGTAAATAAATAGAGTTTTGTTAATTTTATTTTACTGATGATGAAGGTATTGATTTTTATGACCCTGTCTCGATAAAATGTTTCATCGTTATTAAGCTTTAAGAGAAAGTGTATTGGGTTATCGACTTTTTAACTCAATTTTTTGGTTTAAAAAATGAAAGATTTTGGTTTTATTCCTAACCTCGGAAAAACTTTATAACTGGGAATCTCAAAATTCGATACTCAAATAAAGATTTTGAGATTTTACATATACCGTTATTCTCTAGACAATTTATCTTGCTTTCTAAATTATATTTATTCTTCAGATGTAATATATAACCAATCATTTTCGAATCGATTGTAATGAAATGCATATCGATTGTATAATAAGTAGCGTTAAATATAATACATAAGAAACTAATTTCGAATCTTTTTAAGCCTAAATGCGTGCAAAAATAGGAAATTTCATTATTTCATTATCACTATAGAATCATACTTTATATTATCGAATGCTGTATATTATAAATATTTCTGAACATTTAAGTAGTTTCAGTGTTAAAGGGACTTATACACCTTAAAATCCTTATGATCTTCGAGTATATGACTGTTGCAAGAATTGGGATATTTTATTTATTTTAAAAGTAATTACTTCCAACTTTTTACAGCTGACTACATAATACAGCTGCTTCGGGAGCTAGTAACCAGAAAGTTTGTGTTGCCACAAATACTTTTGTAATTTAACCTACTTTGTGACAAAATTTGTTATGCGTTCACGTCATGTTTCCATTTTGCGCGCACAGTTTAAAATATTCTGCTGCATAATTTAATTCCATATTTAATAGATAGCTTTTGTAACATTTGAAAACTGCTGGGAACTAAAAATCCTAAGAATTTCAAGTTAAATTTTTATTTTATTTTGAGTTTATAAAATGTATTTTGTATAAAAAAATTCTGTAATGTTTTAAATGAAATTTTTTAATATTAAAATATTCATCATATTTTTGGTTCAGTTAGAAGAATATAAAGAATTATATCAAATTTCAAGTACGTACTATAAGGTATTTTTCCTACTTTCCTAGCGTGCCTTCGTGGTGTAACGGTGGCACGCTGGACCGGTATTCCAGAGGCCCGTGGTTCGATTCCCGGCGAAAACGGTTGCATATTTTTCATCTTTTCTGCTTCCAATTAACCTAATGACTCTACAGTGACCCCCGAACTAAAAGGGTTATGGATGGTGATTCTCCACACCCAGGATTTGGCGACTAGTCACCCTTTAAAAAGGGGTGTATATACGGTATTTCTCCCACTTTCCTAGCCTGCCTTCGTGGTGTAGTGGTTCTGCACGCTGGGCCGGTATTCCAGAGGTCCGTACTTCGATTTCCGGCGAAGGTGTTTGCTATTTTTCATCTTGTTTGCTTTCAAAAAAATACCTAATGTCTCTACAATACTATTAGCCATTTTTAAAATATCATACGTGCAAAGTGAAAACATGACATTAACGCATACAAATTTTTGTCACAGAGCAGATTAAATTATAAAAATATTTTTGCCAACACAAAGTTTCTGGTTACTAATTCCAAAAGCAGATGTAGTATGCAGTCAGCTGTAAAATGTTGGAAGTAATTGCTTTTAAAATAAATAAAATATCCCAATTCTCGCAACAGTCACATATTCCAAAATAAAAACTGTGTTTTAAGGTGTGAGTTCCTTTAAAGATTTAATTCAACAAATGTTAATACCTACTGTTATTGCATATACAAGACATTATTTTACACAGTAACCACATTTATGACACATCTGTATGTCTAGTGTTATTAAATGCTTACCAGAGGTCGAATAGATAGTACTGCTGAAACTTATAATTCGACCCACGTGTATGACACAGCCGTTTGTATAGTGTTATTAAATACCCTCTAGTGGTCGAATGAATAATACTGCTGAACACTTATAGTTCGACCCATGTTTATGGCAGAGCTATATGTATAGTGTTATGTAGTCGGATGGATAATACAGCTGAACGCTTATAGTTTGACCCAAGTTAAAGCACTTTTCTCACACAAATAAATTTAAAAAATATTTTTCTAAGTTTATTACAAAAAGCTCATTTCAGTAAATATTAGGAAACCAAATAAATAAGCCATAAAATGTTTAGATACCTGTGAGCAGTAGTTTCTGAGAACTTACACTTTTACACTTACACTTACACTTTTTTATGTAAAAATTCTCATTGATCAAAGCAGTAGTTGACAAATTAAAACTAGATTTTTTTACAGTTCTACTTTTGATAGAGATTAAAGAATGGTATTTTTAGAAAGATAAAAGTGTAGAGAATTTGAAAATGCAAAAGTCCGAAATCACAATTTTTTGAAGATTTTGGGGTTCCAATACTCCTTAATAGCTTCAAAATTTTGTATAATCTATGTGTCTCTTATGTTAATAATCCTTTATTCGCTGTTGGCAATAGAATGTAACCAAGACATCAAGGAGGTAACATGCAGTATATGAGATTGAAGAAAAATTCCTCCTCCCCCAATACAAAGAATTATCTGTAAGCCGACAGCGCATGAAAAATTCGGTATAAGAAATGATTTTCATGCTCTATATTTGTTTACATCATTCCGAGTTATTCGCTGGTGCCGTCTTCCATGGGTGAATTTGAAAATTTTATCTTACTCTTTCACTCTATTGAGCCCACTGTCACTTTCAGCTACTTCAGAAATATAAACGATGGTCCTCTTTCTCCCTTTTGGTTCCTAAATGATGGATAACTGGGATCACTGATCTTAAATTACTGTATAGGACCTTAAAATCACAACGAATATATTAGTATTTTTGAAAAAAAAAAAAAAAAGAAATTTACCTGCTTTTAATCAAACTATCTTAAATTTATTGCATTTCCTGGAGGTTAAGGTTCACATGTGGGTGAGGGCTTTTCGTAACTTAAATATCTCAATTTCCATCCAAAGATTTGTTTCCTAAAGGAAAATAGACATGCAAATCTACTGAAATTGTAATCCGGCTTCATAAAATTCTATTGAGCACATTGTCACTTTCAGCTACTTCAGAAATATAAACGATGGTCCTCTCTCTCCATTTTTGTTCTTAATGATGGATAACTGAGATCACCGATATTAAATCACTGTGTAGGACCTTAAAACCGCAACAAATATATTAGTATTTTTGGAAATAAGAAATTTGCCAGTTTTCAATCAAACCATCTTAAATTTATTGCATTTCCTGGAGGTTAAGGTTCTACATGTGGGTGAGGGCTTTTCGTACCTTAAATGTCTCAATTTCCATCCAAAGATTTGTTTCCTAAAGGAAAATAGACATGCAAATCTACTGAAATTGTAATCCGGCTTCATAAATTTCTATTGAGCCTACTGTCACTTTCAGCTACTTCAGAAATATAAACGATGGTCCTCTCTCTCCATTTTTGTTCTTAATGATGGATAACTGAGACCATCGATATTAAATCACTGTGTAGGACCTTGAAACCACAACGAATATATTAGTATTTTTGGAAATAAGAAATTTGCCAGTTTTTAATCAAACGATCTTAAATTTATTGCATTTCCTGGAGGTTAAGGTTCTACATGTGGGTGAGGGCTTTTCGTACCTTAAATGTCTCAATTTCCATCCAAAGATTTGTTTCCTAAAGGAAAATAGACATGCAAATCTACTGAAATTGTAATCCGGCTTCATAAAATTCTATTGAGCCCAGTGTCACTTTCAGCTACTTCAGAAATATAAACGATGGTCCTCTCTCTCCATTTTTGTTCTTAATGATGGATAACTGAGACCACCGATATTAACTCACTGTGTAGGACCTTAAAACCACAGCGAATATATTAGTATTTTTGAAAAAAAAGAACGAAATTTACCTGCTTTTAATCAAACTATCTTAAATTTATTGCATTTTCTGGAGGTTAAGGTTCACATGTGGGTGAGGGCTTTTCGTACCTTAAATGTCTCAATTTCCATCCAAAGATTTGTTTCCTAAAGGAAAATAGACATGCAAATCTAATGAAATTGTAATCCGACTTCGTAAAATTATTGGAACATAATTATCTGGTGCACATTTTCTGATCCTGCGATTCATTTCAAAAATTGAACATTGCTAGTTAACTCTGACGTAATTTAATCTCAGAATCAGTCACCTGTTTAGTAATAGATGGATTTTTCATTTAAAATGTTTACTATGCGCAAAGTATTGCTTAAAACTGATCGTTGGTTTTAGATACTATATTCATTGCATCTGTTTCTCTCGGCTATAAATTTTATTACTGTTCACTTTGGAGATTTAAATATATTCTGCAAAAGAAATGAGACTTCAAACTTGCATTGTGGCATTCTTTAAAAATATGTCACAAGTTTTTATCGATTAAGGGAAGGCTAATTGAAGCTCATGCACAATTTATGTGCGGGATAAAATCAACGCTTCTGCTATTTAACACATTCATATGTTAAATACCCACTAAATAAAAATTAATATTTTTTGAGGAAAATATAAATACGCCAGTAATTTACTAATTCACCTTCGCCAGCTTAAAACATATTATACTCATTAATAATATCAAGCATGATAAGAAAATTCATTCTTTAAGACATCCATTGATTCATTGTGCAGAACTTTAATAAGTTAATGGCATTTAACTGTTTATTCTAGAGTATATAAAACCTATTGCACTACGTATTTATAACGCATGACAAGATTTATATAAAATTTATTACCGTCATTATTTAAAATAGATTTCTAGGCGATACGGTAATATTTTTTAGATAAAAAACTCTGATAAAATGAAGAGACCGTTTTTGCAAATTACAGTGGAGTTAGGCTAAAATTCCGGCCCAGCAATAATTTGATTACTCAAAAGTGAGCAACTTAACAAAGAAAATTTCTATTTAACGCACATTTTGATAATCTTCTAGGTGTCTAAGGATTTACATCATCAATATTCAGGTTATTCAATCCAAAAAATGAGTATAATAGCAAACACTGATGATTAAAAAATGTAATTTATCAACTATGAGAGCTTATCTTTAACAAAAAAAATGAGAAAGTTATTTATTTTTTTACGCTCAAACACAGTAGAACATATATTTTGGGGGCAAAATTTAGGTAACAGATAAGCACAGTAAGCTACGCGTTTTTAGATTTAAACATCGACTGATCACTTGGATTCCGAATTTGCTTTTTTTAAAAATAATAATGATACATAAAAATTAAGAAAACAATTTGCCATCTTTAAATTTTCATTTGTTTCTGAGTTTTCACAACTCAAAGAAGAGTTTATGATTAAAATGATCCGGGTATTAAATAGATATATAAAACTATAAATAGAGATGCAAATATCTCGGTTCTCTTTCAAACGTAATATGCAACTGCTGTCAATGGATAAAACTCAAGGTTTACTATTGAATAAAAATAAAATTCAGCTCAGAACGATTTTCAGTAGCTAGCAGCCACGGTAATTGCAGCTCCAATAGCGTATATTAAATTTCCGGTTGCTGGATCTCAGTTCTAGATGGGTGGTCCGCCTGCCGGTGGTTACTGTCTGTTCTGCACCAGCCGGACGGTTTCATTTGATGATCTACACCGGTTGTCTTGGTTATCGGTAAGTTTTCTTTGAAATATTAGAGTGCTCAAAGCAGGCGTACTTCTTTTTTGATGTGTATCTAAAAGTGTTGCCATTCACAGGCGAATAAATACAAAATATTAAATGTTTGCCATTTACAAATTACTAAATATTAAATGTTACAGTGAGATTCTGAAAATACTAGCCTAATCTGAATGAAAAATAGTAAAAGAAAAATCGGTGGAGAATGCTTCGTTCCAGTAACTTGTAGAGATATTAGGTTATTTTTAAAACAGGAAATATGAAAAATGTGCAATGCCAGGAATCGAATCACGGACCTCTGGAATACGCGCCTAGCGTGCTGACCACTGCACTACGAAGGCACGCTAAGGAGGCTAGAGAAATACCTTATATGCTCTCCCATTTAAAGGGCGACCGGGGTGCTTTCACGGTACTCAATCGCCAAATACTGGGTGTGGAAAATCATCATCAACCACTCTTTTAGTTCGGGACCCACTGTAGAAACATTAGGTATTTTTGAAAGCAGGAAATGTGAAAAATTAGCAGTGCTCTCACCGGGAATCGAGCCACGGATCTCTGGAATACACATCGAGCACACTGACAACTACACTACGAAGACATGCTAAGAATGCGAGAGAAATACCTTATATACTCCCCCTTTTAAATGGCATTTAAAAGGGGTATTAGGGGGATAAAAAAGGGTATTAGAAGGGGTATTAGGGTATTAGGGGACCCAATCGCCAAATCCTGGGGGTGGAGAATCATTATCCACCACCCGTCCCTGTTCGGGCGCCCCTGTAGTCATTAGGTTATTTTTGAAATAGGTGAGATGAAAAATGAACAATGCCCTCGCCGGGAATCGAACCACGGACCTCTAGAATACGCGCCCAACGTGCTGACCACTACACTACGAAGGCATGCTAAGGAGGTGGGAGAAATACCTTATAAACTAAGCACTCATTAATATTTGTTTCTCATCCGAAAGAAGATGAAACGAAGGTAAAATCATCTTGATCAGGAGTGTGGCCTTTCAAACGCTTTAAGTGTGCCTGAGTTAGTTGAAAATTTCAGCAAAACCAAAATTTAAAAAATGGGGGAACCCGTTTGATAACAATTTAAAATCTAGTTTGGAAGCTAACTTTAAGGGGACTCATAAACCTTAAACCTCTCATGATCTTCGAATATGTGACTGTTGCAAGAATTGGGATATTTTATTTATTTTAAAAGCAATTACTTCCAACTTTTTACAGCTGACTACATAATATAGCTGCTTTGGAAACTAGTAACCAGAAAGTTTGTTTTACCACAAATATTTTTGTAATTTAATCCTCTTTGTGACCAAATATTTCGCCATGTTTCCACCATGCGCGCATGATATTTTAAAAATGGCCAATGGTACATACTTGAAATTCGATGGAATTCTTTATATGGGCACTATTTTCTAACTGAACTAAAAATCTGATGAATATTTTAATATTGAAAAATTTTATGGACGAAAACATTACAAATTTTGTTAATAAAATACGTTTTATAAACTCAACTCAAAATAAAATTAAAATATAACATGGAATTTTTAGAATTTTAGGTTCACAGTAGTTTCCAAATGTTACAAAAGCTATATATTAAATATGGAATTAAATTATGAAACAGAATGTTTTAAACTGTGCGCGCAAGGTGGAAACATGACGATAAATGTTGTCGCAAATCGGATTAAGTTATAAAAATACTTGTGGCAACACAAACTTTCTGATTACTTTTTTAGGAAGCAGCTATATTATGTAGTCAGCTGCAAAACGTTGGTAGTAATTGCTTTTAAAATAAATAAGTTATCCCAATTCTTGCAACAGTCACCTATTCGAACATCGTATGGGTTTTAAGGTGTATGAGTCCCCTTAAAGAGGGTAAAGTTCGCAGTACAGCCTTGGTGGCAACAATTTGGCTCCTTTAAGGATGTGGGTGACATTTTATTATACTAACGGAAGTAAATATTGGGTGAGGAGTTGCAGCTTGGAAGGAGGAAAATGTATATTTTTGTTTGCCATGTTATGTGCACTTATCAGAAATGCGTAAGTGCAGTTAATTGTGGATGCGAATTAGTATATATATTAATCATATGAAAACTCTGGTTTATTTTTGCTTTTCTTTCTTGACTATTAAATGATATAAACAAAAATTGTAAAACTATTAAAAGTTATATGTTACAAGCTGTCAGGTATTTGATCTTTGTCTGTAACGTGTGACGAAAACCTGAATGAGACTTTAAGTGACTTACGCAGTGTCTTAAAGATACTACAGAGACTTAAGAAGAGTGTAAATACTACAGAGACTTAAGAAGAGTGTAAATACTACAGAGACTTAAGAAAAGTGTAAATACTACAGAGACTTAAGAAGAGTGTAAATACTACAGAGACTTCAGAAGAGTGTAAATACTACAGAGACTTCAGAAGAGTGTAAATACTACAGAGACTTAAGAAGAGTGTAAGATACTACAGAGACTTAAGAAGAGTGTAAATAACCGTTTATTTTAAATTTAAATAGTTGAACAGAAGGCACACCGGGTACAATTCAGCTAGTCTTTATGTCGAGAATTCAAGTCGAAATTTAAATCGAGATAAATTTACGTATCTAATAGCCAAAGGATACGCAAAGTAAATTCATTGCAAAGTTGGCTCTAAGAAATTCACGCGAAATTAACTATCGGCAAGTATACTGCAAGGAAGAAGACAGGAACTTTTACTTTGAGATTGTAATCCTAGCAACCTGGCCTCCAACAGGCAAAACACGCTTTATCGAAAAAATCTCAAACCTTTATTTAAATACCCGCGAGCTAGTCTCCAGTTTGGCGGGAAAACGGAAAGATAGACGTGACAGTAAGCATTTTGAACATAAAATAACTGGTTGAAGAAATTAAATAAATCCTAAAGTAACAAACTACAACTGTAATCATCACTTTTATTGTGTTATTTGTTAGCAATTTTAGCAATTTTGAATAAAATATCAAAATATAAAGTAATCTTACTTTTTTTTTTCTATTTTTACTACTTTTTTCAGTTTTCTTGAAACACTGTAACAACTAAAAATCGTAAAAACAACCTTGTATTTAGCGTAGGTATAATGAAACACTCAATGGATTTCGAGGGCAGCTAAAGGTCCCTCCCCATCAGAAGAAAGAAATACCTAGAAAGAAGAAAATAAAGGAGAAGGAGTCTAGTCTAACCTCCTTGCCCTACACCTTCGGAGTCTAGCAGCAGAAGAGGCAGAAAACCGGTTGTAGTGGTCAATCTCGCTCTGTCATTGAGCGGTCGCAGTGAACAGACTTGATGATGAAAAAATGTGGAGGCTTGCCTGTACACTCCAATACAATAATGCAATTTTGAAAAACAGCATGGAACTAATACAGTCGAAATTAATGTTTCCTGTATACAGCATCTTATGTTATAAAACATAAGATTGATTATTTACAGATTTACTATCCTTTTAAATTATTCCTTAAGATATTTGAAATAATAGTTTCATTTTTGTATAGAGGGGGTGCTTGCGCCTCATATCTTTCGGAATTATTTATCTAGGTAAATTCGGCAAAGTGCACAACGACTGTTTTGTACTTAAGATAAATAAATCTTAAGATCATTTCCATATTTCAAATTCCCTCACAAAGGATTTAATAAAGAACACCGCGACGTAGTTTCGCTAGATATGGTAAAAAGCATGAAAATATCCATTAACAAGATTCGTATCTAGATCGAATTATCATTTTTTTCAGTCATACAACAATTAATTTCGTAATCAATTAAAATTTTCTAATCATAAATTCGTTCATTATCTCGCAATGGAAAATTTCTGACTTATTATTTCAGCTTTTGCAAGAATAAATCACGATTAGGCCTCTTCTGCATACTCCGAACAGCTCGACGTATTTACTTGATGTTGTATTTGGGACTGAGAAGGACTTTTATGTTTCAAGTCTCTTAGACACTGCATACATGTAACAATGAGAATTCATTTAAGGAGCTATGGTAAAGGGAAATTGTTTAATTAAACATGAAAGTGTGTTCTCTCAAGTACCAGAAATGAAAAGCTTCAAATTTTAAGTCAGATAACTGAGGGAATTAATTCTCAAAAGCCTTTCATTAACTTCTCCCAACTTAGTCGCTTAACTATGAAATGTGAATGCAGGAAGGACTGGCAAATAATTCTAATTATGAGAGTTCTCAGTTATATTCCTATGATGAATTTCATATATGATGTGTTTAATTATATAAACAGACATAAACTGGAGCGGATTTTAAATTAAAGAGAAATAAGGGAATGCTACTTGTTGCTCTGAGTAATGTGTTTCGAGATATGACGCCTTATAAATGGAATGAAGAATAAGTGTATAAAGAATGCAAATATCTGGTTTTATTTTATTGCAACTTACTTACAGTTCTACCAAACTACAAGGCCAGATTCAGAATATAAAATTGGGAATCTGGCATAACATTTAAAAATGCAGTGTTTTCAAGAATGAAAATTTCTTCATAGGCTGTTTATTCTTTTCTTTTACTCACCATTTTGCAATATCTGCTCAAAATTACTTTTCATTCCACAATTTTTAGCAGATCACTAACTAGTCTTCAAAGCAAATATCTAACGCTTTTTTGTCTGGTTTACGTTAGTCAATATCATCACAGCATTTTTTATACAGGATTCTCATTAATTAAATGTATTTAACAGTGCTAAAAAAGCAATGATGCTTTTCTAAAAATTATAATTTTGAAGTGAAGCATACAAGTGACTATCATAAAAGATTCAATAAATTTTATATTACATGGTTTTAGTTGAATTTACTGAAAACTGAAAAAGTGTTTTTTTTAATCAGCTATCACAACATTCTCGTTTGTATAGGACTGAACATAAACTCATCGGAAAGTAAATAAATAACAACACTGGCTTTCTAATATATTAGTAGTAGTATTTTTATGATATCGTATTGTTGTATTTCTTCTGATATTTATTCTTAATGAAGCCATGGGTGCTGTCAATAATATAAAAATCAGAGGGAAAAAGACAAAAGTGCGTATTCTTAACTCTCTTGAAAATTTTCCTTATTCAACATATGTTTAATATGCATCGATTCATATATATATAGTTGCAAGAAATTATCGCATTATTTTCTTTTTACAGTACTGGCATCACGATATGGACACAGTATCACAACCTTTAAAGAACATTTCTACTCGAGTTAATTAATCTAAATCCAAAATTAAATGCAAACTATGATGCATATTTTTCTTGAATTTAGCCCTGCATCAATAATCACATACATTGCCTCTATTAAGGTCTCTGTTTTCTATTTTATCTGTTATATTATTTAAGTCTGGCGAATCGTTCTAGAGAGCCACGTTATGTCTGGTTTGTTTTTATTATAGCAAAGATCTCAAGGGCTATCTGCCTATAGGAAGATCCTCAGTTTCTGTGATACTTTATAAGACATAGTGATAACTCATTTTGTATCACACAGTTCTTTTCTATGTTACCAAAGACTCCACAAACTGATTAAATATAATTAATCTATGAATAAAAATATTTATTGATACATACTACTCATTAAACATTTTGCATAATTATTATGAAATTTTCTTCTTCCTCAGTGCTTTTAATGGCGCGATCCGATTAACTGCATAATACAATTTTAGTCCGATAATGATTCCGGATAAATGGACAATTATTGCATTTTAACATTTTTCTATGAACTCCGCATTAAATGAAGGTTGCAAGTCTTCTAAGCATTCTAGATGACTCTCGATGACTTCTAAGCATTCTCGATGACTCTCGATGACTTCTAAGCATTCTCGATGACTCTCGATGACTTCTAAGCATTCTCGATATGCGTAGAATTTCAGGAACTATTAGCAAGTTATAACCTGTTTAACGCTCTGACCGGCATGAGGTTTCACTAACAAAACCCAAACTTCCGAAATTTACCATGAAAAAGATGTATTTCCTTGATTTTAATCTTAAAGTGCCCTGTACTTTATATCTATATGTACAGGGTTATCCAAATTAAACTTCCCCAACTCAGAGGCTTGTGCAGAGCGTTGTATGGGCCATAATGTGATGAAATTTTAAAACAGACACTTCAGATCATGCGCTCGAGATTTATTACATAAAAAAAAAAAAAAAAAAAAAAATAGTACAAGAAGTTGCCAATAGGTGGCGCTGTAACACTAGTAATGTGCATATTGCAGCAAAATGATTTGCAGAAATAAAGCTTCTGCGCAACGTATCCGAAAAACGAGCTCTACAAAAGTGGAAGACAGGCCTTGCAGAGGCAGTTGTTTCCAGCTCGCTGATGCACAATGGCAGTTTGAAAGAGAAAGCTCTGTTAGTTAAACTTACCAGAATGACGAGAAATCCTGTGCTGCGTTTAGAGCATTCCGTCGGCTGAAGATCTTACGCCGAGGACCAATGACACCACGCGCTCTACGAGACATGACGAAGTTCCAAAGAACGGGACAGCTGGGAATTTTACCAGGTAGAGAACGACAGGTTGTGAAATCTGCACGCGTAGAAGACGTTGCTTTGGCGGTCGTGGACCCCACTAGCCAATCACCATATGGTGTTGTCAGTGTGCTAACTGTTTCACGTGCGGGTGCTATGCCCTATAAGACCGTCTGGCGTGTGATGCGTCGAATCCTCGGTTATTTTACTTAAAAAATCCATAGTCGTCATCAGCTGTCCGACGGGGATCCTGTAGTTCGGGAAACATTTGCGTTGCAGTTCTTTGCCAGAATGGAAGTCAATGCTGCTTGGCCGTGGAACATCCTTTGGTTGGATGAGGCCCATTTTCACCTAAATGGTCAAGTGAATACGAACAACTGCCGCATTTGAGCAAGTGAAAACCCGCGCGTAATCCATCACGTGCCCTTGAACACTCCAAAGGTTACTGTATGGTGCGGTTTCACTACAACATTCGTCATTGGGCCTTATTTTTTTGAAGAGGTGACTCCAACAGGGTTCAAAACCTGTTCTGTCACAGGAAAACGGTATCAGGACATGTTGACAACATTTGTGATCCCTGAACTGCAACAACGTGGTCGCATCCAGGACACGATATTTATGCAGGAATGGTGAACCTCCCCATATTCTTCGTGGCGTTCAACAGGTGTTACGGGCAACTTTTACCGATGCACGTGTGATCAGCCGCTGTTTCCCTACAGCTCAGCCTACCCGCTCGCCTGATCTCACGCCATGCGACTTTTGGTTATGGGGATTCTTAAGGGATCGAGTCTACCGAGAACACCCAGCAATCTTGCCACGTCTGAAAGACGCAATTATTCGACATATTCGTGGAATTAATGTGGACTTACTGCGCTCCGCTGTGGAACACACTGCTTTGCGAATGAAGGAGTTGTGGAGAACCACGGCACACATATAGAACATCTGTAGAATGTCTTGTTGATCTGCAGCGTCACCTATCGGCAACTTCTTGTACTAATTTTTTTTTTTTTTTTTTTTTTGTTAAATAAATCTCGAGCGCATGATCTGAAGTGTCTGTTTTTAAAATTTCATCACATTATGACCCATACAACACTCTGCACAGGCCTCTGAGTTGGGGAAGTTTAATTTGGATAACCCTGTGCTTAATTTATTAGATATATTTCAAGATGCACGTATATCTACGTTCATACAGACATCGCAAGAAATATTCAAGAACGTATATATACGGTCTTGCCGGTAAGAGAATTTTAACTGCACAGTCAAGGGTCAAGAATAATACGTATATCAATTTCGCAAGCTCTTTATTGTCAAAACAAAGTAGCATATATATATGTCACATATAAGCGGATACACAAGTCTTAGATTCGTTTCACTTCCATGTAAAATGCCTGGCTGCACTGGAGCTTTCATGGTTTTCCATGTGTAACGTGCACGTGAACTCCATGTGTGTAACTCCATGTGAAGCACGTTTTCCTACGAAAGTCATCCCTCCCTCAGGTAGATCCCTTAGCGTGCTTTGCCATACTTAAATAAATCATTCCGGCTTAGGAAACACTCACTGCTTTAATTCCTGTCAAATTGCTCTGAATTTCCCTTGAAAACGGGTGCCATACCAGTTGCTGAGCGGATAAGACGGTCGAACACTGCCAGTTCAACCGCGTTCATGTCTTCGGTAAAGGCTTTTTACATGGGCGTTTTCAGACATTTTTCATGTGTAACGTGAACACGAACGATCTTCTCTTAAAAACCCTTTCCCTTATATAAGCAATTTTAGTGTGATTTGTCATAATTTAATAAAGCAAGTTTACTCTATGAAATTTACTGGTAAGTACTAAAAGGAAGTTTGAAATATCTGTATCTAAAAAACAAGAATCAAAATATTTAGAATGATAAATTTTAAAAGTTATTTAAAATAGAAATTTTCGCATTTGTAGCGAAATTATAAGGTAAGTAATTCTTTTATTATCGTTACAGAACTCTGAAAAAAATGTAAATTTTTATGCTTTCTTTAGCTTTATCACAGTCATAAGCATGTCAAAAGCATCGTTTATCAGCCCCATGCATGCATATTACATTTATGCAAAAGTTTTCTGAGTTTTCCAACTTGAAAATGT
Organism: Stegodyphus dumicola; assembly: GCF_044657685.1. Lineage (NCBI taxonomy): Eukaryota > Metazoa > Arthropoda > Arachnida > Araneae > Eresidae > Stegodyphus > Stegodyphus dumicola. The sequence continues at coordinate 8,697,457 of NC_140773.1, forward strand.
AAAAACGGGATTTGAATATGCAAAGTTTATCCTTCAAGAAAAGTTAATTTCTTTCACGAGATAGAAACCAAAATTCACGAAAAAATACTCTGTGTGGTGGTGGTGGAGAGGGTAACTTAGCATTAAGCCAGAAAAGGTTTCAAAACCAAAAGTTTCGTTTAACGTCTAAATTTCGAATATTTTCACATGTAAGCATATTTCAAGAAGAAATGTCAGATCTATCTTTCATTTGACTACTTTCAGATTCAAGATAATGCTTAAAATTTAATTTTGGTTTCAACAGTTTTAAAGTTGTAGATAAATAGAGTAGTAGTTGTAGATAAAGAGTCGTCTACCTGAATTAATTCTTATAACTGATTATTGTTAAAAAAATGCATTGAAATTTGAATGAATTTTTATTTCGCGTAAGAAAACTTGCGACTACTGCCAATGAATTGGCAAAATGTAAATAGGCATTGCATTCAAAGATATGTTTTTGCGTTTCCGAAGAGAAAACTTCCTATTAAATAATTCAAAAATATTGTATTCAAATTTAACACTAGAACAGCCGAATTTCAGACTAACCTAAAACTGCCATTGAGGGTCAATTTGACCCTCATAAGAAATGTAAGTAGAAACACAGTAAATGATTGAAATGATGCTGAAATGACCACATAAAAGAGTTTTTTAGAGGTTTTTATTTATTTTTTTATACTTATTTCTTTAAAAATAATACAGGGCGATAATATTTGCTGGCAAAAATTTTAAAAGTGATTCAGCGCTTGCAGCTTTTCACTAATTGCACGAAAAAAATTAGGAATTTTTTTCGTGCAATTAGTGCAAATTAGCACACAATATCTTTCAATGTAAGATTACAAAAACAAAAACAAAATCTATGAAAAACAAACAAAAGATACAAATGCAAAAGGTGGAAAATAAAACATATGCTAAAAATTACAAAAAAACATAAATCGGGTATAAACACACAATGCTTTCCAAAGTTTGTTATACATTACCACAGGTGATACAATATGAACGCTTGACAGTGACAGCAACACATTTAGCACAAATTGGTTTCTGGTATCCCTCACAGCTGACAACAGTCTTGTTTCGTTCCTTGCAACTTTGAAATGCACATTTCTTTCGTTTAAGTGTCTGTATTTGAGCAATCGGGGGGCATCTGTTGCGTAGTGCACCAACTCGTAGTTCTTCCACGGGTGCAAGAATAAATTCTCGACGGGAAATAGAGGTGCCCAAAGATTCATTGAATATAATCCAAGCATTGAGTGCAGCAATGTCAAGGACGTTGTAAAAACATGTACAGGCCACCTGCGACTTCCACTACTTGTACTATATTTCTTCAGCATCTGATCTGCGGCATCAACGCCACATTTTGTACTGTTGTAGTAAGTGACAGTGTTCGGTTTTTTCTTTATGCTGTCGTCAACAAACACATTACTGTGCATCGTGCTCAGAATCACGACATTCTTTTTGCTCTTGCACCTATATATTGTGAGTGTTTTGTCTCCATTTTTCAGTGCAAAAGATGAATATCGTGCCGAAGAAGTGTCACTAGCAGTAGGGGGTAATTCTCGCTTATTCAGACGCATCGTCCCGACAATTGTGGTTTGTTTCGCAGAAAGTTCATCTGCAAGTTTCACAGAAGTAAAAAAATTGTCAGTTGTGACATTGAGTCCGGAGTTTAGATGTGGTTGCAGTAATTTGAGAACTACGATTTCCCCAAGTTGTAAATTAGTTGGTCGTTCTTCATCCTTGCTCAGATAAGGATAACCATTCAAAACATATTTGGATTTTACATCAGTTGCTAGCCAGAATTTGATGTCAAACTTGACCGGTTTATTCTCCATGTACTGGATAAATCTACATCCTGATTTACAAGGCAACAATTGTTCATCAACGGTTATTTCTGGTCCAGGATTTTAGCATAAATAACAGTTTTCCATTAGCTTGTACCAGGTTTCAAAAGCGAGAGCAAATTTGTTAGTGGCGAGACGATCAGCTCTGGTGCTTCGGACATCGAATCTGAGATACCGCATTATTTCACGGAACTGATTGCGTGACTTTGTTTCTTTGAACATAGGTGGTCCCCAATTCTTGTTCCACAAATCATCTTTTCAAGGAGGGCAAGGCCATCTTGTGTACTCAAACCTCTTCCTCTCGGCATTGCAATGGAGAGAGAATATGCTCCGTTCTGGATTTTATTTTTCTCCCCCGAGTCATCACGATCTGCGTGTTTCCCAATGCACAGAAAACGAAAACGTGGCATCGGGAATTCGAAAACGGACATTCGCTTAAAAATATGTCGTTTTTCTTATGAGGGTCAAAATGACCCCAGTTTGCTGTTTTAGGTATATCTGCGATTATTTATTTAAATAATTAACATAGAAATATGAAAAATTGGCATAGTATACTTGGAAACATTTTAGAAAAAGTAAAAAAATATCAGCTTTGAAGCTCAGCTGTATGTTAAAAAAAAACGCGGAAAATTGGAAAAAAAGGTCAAAATGACCCCAACGGCGCTTCTAGTGTTAAGAAGTATGAATATCATGATTGCATGGTATTCAAACTTCTAAGTGCAAAATAAGCAAAAGTTGTCACTTGGAAAGGAAAATACCGCCAATCATTACTTACACATGAAAAGAAAACTCCAAATGGATAAACGAAAATACTGTTTTTAATGACTATACTATTTACGAAAATAATGTTCTACCTCGGAAATTGTTTCTAATATTTATAAAGTTAAATTGTTAGTAACAAGAAGTAATCCGTCGAAGCAGAAATCAATTGCAAGTCTAAATGCATCTGCAGCGACAAGAAAGGAAACAATAAACCGAGATTTACAAAAAAAAGCTAAAAGCATAATGCGTTTTATCTTACAAAAGCTAAAAAGCATAATGTTCACCACCTTTTAACGATGTATGTGGATCAACGTAGAATAATTTGTGGAAACGTAAAGTAATTCATCAAATAGTAATTCTACTTAAATATCCAATTTTATTTTAGAGCTTAATTTCCATACTTTGAGAAGTAGAAAAATTATATTTTGTCACTTTTATTTCATTTTTTCATTAACATTGTACCAAAGCAGGTCAGATTTTCCTTTTAGCTTGTGATGTTGCGTGGCTCCAACTTGTCCGCAACAGTAGTAGTGACTGCTATGAACTGGAAGTTACAGAAACTCGTAAGAAGGGTTTAATCCCTTTTTATTTCACTTTAGAACTTACAGTTGCGTTCACTTGACGCTCACAAACTACGCCGACCCGGCGGTGTAACAAAAATAGAAAAGTACAACTAAAAATAAATAACAGGATGCATAACTAACGAAGTCACTATCTACGGGGCTCTATAATTGTAACTATCTTAACCGCGTTCTAAGATACAGCTGAGATTCAGCAAACTTTCTGATTAAGACGTTGAAAGATTCAGCTAACTGCCGAAGTAGGCAAGCCGAAAAGCGCGGTTCTTAAACTTCTACCAAGCAACCTTCACGCTCGTGAGTTAAGAAGCACACTTACAAACTCGTTTCCCTTCTATTTAACTCAAATTACTTCTGCTAAAAATTTGAATACTCTGCGCGTTCTACTAAAATTTACATACTCTGGCATTGGCAATTCCAGGGGAAAGTAAAGGCTTGACAGGAAAGATAGCTTAAACTTAAAATAAATGTTAGTTAAAATAAATATAAACCCTACAAATTATTTAATTATATTATTGTTGCGTGCGTACGGGTTCGTTATAAAATGAATGCACAAGTCCGATGAAAAATGAACAAAAAATTATTATTACCACAACAAAAATGCTTAAATTTTCTCAAATTATCATGCAGTATTACAATATCTCACAGTAGTTATCTTTTAACTACTCAAATGTCCAATAGAACGTAATTCAAAACAGCTAAAGAAAGCTAATCCGCGAATTCGCTACAATCAACAAAAGCAGTTTTCTAAACAGCAACAAACTAAGCAACTACTACAAACTGAGATGTTTTAGATGCTAGAATTTTCTAGTACTTTCTCGAAATCAAAAAGAGATATTTATTTATTTAATGCACGCGCTCTTGTATTTTCAATTTTCCGGCTTAGTTTTCTTTTAATATTCGTCACGCGCTGCACTGCGCGAGAAATAAAATCATTTAATTTATAATTGAACTAACATTAGCTTTTTAAATACCAAATTCGTAACACTATGCTCCATTTTTGGATCGATGATATGTGTCTGCTTACAGTTGAAAAATAGTAGAGCTTTATCGTTTGGTTTTTGCACCAATAAAGATACTTTCCTCTCAAGTTTCAGAAAAACAACAAACTCACTAATATTAACAAGATAAATGAAAAACGTGAAAATCAAACAAAAATATCGAATGACCTGACTGAAATAGAAATGTTAGTAAACGAAATCGAAACCGAAACAGGTTTTTATATATACTGGTCTAAAAATTTCATCTTTTAAGTGCATATTTGTGGCGTCACGAAAGCTTTATAAATATCCGACGCTGTTAGCTACTAAGCTGGTTCGGATTTCTTATTTTAATTACTCGGAATGCATTTATACAAACTTTTTTTTTTTTTTTTTTTTTTTTTTTTGTTGAAGAGAATGAAATACATTTTCACCCAGTATTCATGTTTGATTATTATTCTCTTTCCAACGTACTTATTTACCTTAGTTTACTTTAATTGTTTACATTTTAAAGCGGTTTGTTTCACTGCAGTGAATAGTATGACATAGGATCATTTAATGGAAGTTGAGTTAATCTTAACAGTGACTCGTTCTTTTAAATATTTACAGTAATTTAATATGTGTTTTCTAGAGTGAAGGAACAGCCCACTCCCATTTGCCATTTTATACATTATTTTAAATAGGATTCATTACGTAGAACAATTTAAACGTTAGGAAAATTAGATTGCATTGAATTATCAAAGCAAAGTAATAATAACTAACTATCTATGCGTCTATTCGGACGAGAAAATTTGGAAAACATCAGAGGAGATGATGTGTTTATTTTTTTAGCCCAAAGGGCTGTTCATTTCGTTTTGGCATTTTGCGTCGAATCACTATAAACGGCGTGTAACGTTTCAGATTGTTGCCATCAGATATTTATTATATTTAAAGAAATTAAGTAATGAAGAGTCTGCATAAATGTATGTATGTTTCTCGCATTGTGATAAAACAACGGTACCTAGAGCCGGTCAGTTTTGAAACATGTATGTCTCAACCCGAATATGGGCATCTGGAAGCCGAAATTTGGAATTTGTTTTATTATATGCTTCATATTTTGTAGAACCTTAACGAATTTTTGATTAACAAACTCAACGATTTCAAAGCGAGCAATGCAACACTGTACCGGAAAAAAAATATGTTTACCTCCAGCGCGTGAAACAGATATCGGGAATTCTACAGATATGCTCTTTTTAAATTATTTTGTTATATTCTGTTGAATGGATTTTTATCGTTTAAGTGCGAAGAACGTGATATTTAATAAATAAAGGTAACACACGAAACGTTAAAAAAGACCTTTTGGCTGCAATATAAAATATAAAACTTTCCGATATTTTTTATTTATTTTATTTTATATGTGAAATGTTTTGAGGCTGCATTAAGCGACGGAATACGTTATACCTGAATCGATCACTACAAGACACATATTCAGGTCATCAGCTTGCCCGACAACTCACATAGGCCGAAGAATTTATAACTAGTATATTCCTCTTAATCATGACCCAACAGTAGCTTAGCCTCTGAGAAGAACAAACACTGGATGTTTACCAAATTTACTATTTCAGAAAGCAGCTATATTATGCAATCAGTCGTAAAAAGTTGGAAGTAATTGCTTTTAAAATAAATAAGTTATCCCAATTCTTGCAACAGTAACATATTCGAAGATCTTATGGATTTTAAGGTGTATGAGTCCCTTTAAGTGTTTCTTCACAAGTGCATCCTTTCTTTGTTTACAATCCAGCCTTTTCTAGCAGTTTACTTTTATTATCAATAAACCACCAAATCGGATGGCTCTTTTTTTTGAAACATATAAATATGTCTGAATATTTGATGAAAGAAGCTAATAAAATAGGATTGCAAGCAATTTAAAAGCTCTACTTGAATTTCGTTTAAAACAATATTTCTTAGATTTATTACGCAATTTTTCAAAACTATAAAAGATGTATTTTAGTTGTTTAATTGAATAAGACAGAGCATATAAGGGCTATCATCGGGATGAGAGAAGCATCTTTGAGAAGGATTTGAGGAAAGTGTTTTGCATTCACATTATACAGGCAAATTCTCAGGCAGCCAATCCATTCTGGATACGAAGCCATCGAGACAATAAAAAGTACAATTACATAGTATCACTAAAGAATTGGAAAAATACAAGTAACAATAAAATAATCACAGTAGATTTGTTAAAAGCTAGGTAAGAGCAGTACTTATAAAATACCAATATTACGAAACGAAAAGGAGATCATCCTTCATTTTAATTAAAAATTAGTCCGGGAAGTAATGGTTTTTGACCTGAAATTAATACAAGTACACAAAACGTAAAGCACATTTTCTGATTTTAATACTAATTCTGAAATAAAATCAGTTGAAACACGTAACATTCTTACTACAGAGGCACAATGTAGTACTTAAAGAAGGAGGAAGGCGCACTAACAAAACCGTGAATAGGATTCTTAGAGCACGAAACGAATAGAAAAATGCTTTATTGCCAGAATGGGTGTGACATAAGGCATAGGTGAGGAGTATTATCTTCCCTTACTGCAATGTTTGTGTTGCACAATATGTCGATACACAGTTTTAGGGTAAAATTTTCACTCTTCAAGGAGCATCTGTATCAATTTTTGGTGACTTCCAGAGGGCACGATCGTGCAGCCAGGCGTCTACCTAAAGTATCTCATACATGGACTAGAACTAGAATCTCTCATACTATCTCATACATCTTCAATGGAATTTAAATCCGTGCATTGTTATTCATAAAGCCAAAGCCTCAGCCGATGGCACTTCGGAAAAGACGCACGTGGGAGAGGATGACTTCAGCCTAGACACGATCTCTGGTAAGTGAGCATCTGTCAAAAATGTGGAGCGCCGTCCATCCATTCATCATAACGCTTCCTCCATATCACTCCAGGACCACCCAGCAATCTCTTTGCCTGATGATAGTGGGATGAAAGCATAGACTAACTCCCTCCATATCAACTGGCGTCGAGAATCATTTGTCAGACTGAAACTCTAAGACATCTGTACAGAAGATGTGACTCCATTGATGAGGTGTCCAGTCTTTGTGTTCTCTACACCACTGTAAACCGTGCCGCCGACAGGCTTCTGTCAATTGTATGCAATCATGGCGGATAAATTGGCTATCTTGATGGAGTCATCTGGGCATCACACGGGGCCACCTATCCTCCGGTTGCTTTGCGAAACTACTGATCAATATTTCTTCCTGTCTATTTTCAATACCTTTTTATCTGCAAGGCTATATGTAGGTCATCAGTCAGCGTTGTTTTCCTTGACCGACCATCATCAACTTTTCTAACAGCTCTACCTGTGATTTGGAAGGCTTTCCAAGCTCGTAAAGTAACACTTTTATCAGTTCCAAATTCGGGGACGACAGATACCAACTACGCTTCTCCTCAAGCTTGCTAATCATTTTATCAAGTGTAAAAGGCATCTTGATGTTTTCTTGCAGCTAAACTGCAATCTCACTTGCAGAACAAAACCTGGAAATGAAGCTTCCTTTCCTTTTTTCTAAAGTGCCATGCATTGTGCGTGCTGACTCCACGCGTTTCGCGTGCTCTGACGTACACTCTGACGTCATGCTCTTGATATATGCTAAGGCATCACTTTTCTATTAATTTGCATTTTTTATTGCTCGCATAATGCAATTTTTAATAATTTCATGGTTCTATGTTAAAAACGACATCTGCTCTTTAAGTTTTCATACTAGCATATTTTCCGCTTTTGCTTTCTTAGCGTTAAATAATGTTTTCATAGTATATTTTTAACTATATTTGAAACTAAGACAAAAATTCATGCACAAAAAACAAAGATTTAACCAATGAAGTAAAATCCCAAGCCAGCGTAAATGTTCGCTAATGAAAACCCTTTCTCATCCTACGTCATCATACACGAGTACATATCACCATTTAATGGATATTTTGTCATAAAAGCGGCGAAAAAGAGGTTACTTAATGCCCGGAATTAAAAGCCTTACTGCAAGAATTATAATTATGCATGAGGTTCTAAAAAATTTCCATATAAAAAAAGCAAAGCTTCAGAACAATTCTGTTGTGTCGACTGATTTTAATTTATTAATGCACTTGCGGTTGAAAACCATTAAACGTTTCATCAAGAATGTTTGCAAAAAGCTTAGTTGCTGTATTTTTTCTTTTCTTCTTTGGAAGAAAATTTCAAGTCTATTTAGATATTCTTCCCTGAGGAATGAGAGGTAACTTCAAATATAAGGACGTACATTCAAACACTTTTTTTATGTCATTAGCATAGTGAACCTTTATATTCTGCGCAAGTAATCACAAAGTAAATATCGATCACATTGACCAAATTATGAAAATTTACAGATTATTTTTTATTAGGTTTGCTTACAGTATTCCTGACATTTCACCAACATAGAGTATATATGCATAGTGAGTAATAAACGTATGTGTATATATACATATGTATATTAGTTCGAAAATTAAATCTTTTATATCTTTACACATTATTTTAACTTTAAATTTGCTTTTTTACGTATAAACATGTTTATTAAAATATACATATGTATATATATACATACGCATACGTTTCATGTCGTCGATTGCAGCCGAAAAGTGAGGTGCACAATTGCATGCTATAGGAGTCCCATATACAAAATTTCAACGGTCTAAGATTATTTGTTTTTGAGTTATGCGAGATACGTACATACGTACGTAGAGACGTCAAGAAAAAATCTCTTCTGAATTCATTTTATAATCCGTCTTGGCAAATATAGTTCTTCCTTCTGTCCGTATGTACAGCTATCACCCAAGCACATCATTCAAATGGATGCGAAAAGCTCAAAATGGATATTTTTGGATATATGATACCTGAAATTTTTCAGTTTTACTATACTTGCTTTACTCCGTACAAGAACGTAAAAAGAAAATGCTTAAGTAGGAGACTAGAAGAAACGTATGCTAAATAAAATATAATCTGGAAACAATTTGCCAAATTAATTAGTTTTTGTTAAGAAAATGACTAATCATTGGGTAAATAAATTAAAAGCAATGTGCTATATATATATATATATGTAATAATAAAATTCCACAGTCAAGCATACGCTTAAAATTCTAATTGTATGTTCTTTTCATTTTTAATGGCGACGGTCTCTTATTTGAAAGTACGTGGAATTAAATTCACAGCCCCGTAGTCAAGTTGTTTTTCACGCCTTTTCTACACGTACAGTTATAGAATGTTCTCGAGATATTTAAAGCGAACTGGATTGGCTGACGAGGCTGACGTCATTTCTTGGAAGCTCCGCCTCTCCAGAGGCTATAAAAAGACTCGCAAAAGGAATATCGGCGCTTTTTCTTAAGTGTCACGATGCAGTAAACTATATACAAAAAGTTATTAGTAATTCCTTTTTTTTTACTCCGGATATCTAATTTTTGTAACTGGTATTTCTCCTGAATAATAATAAATGGATCCTGTTTTTTAAACTTATCGTCTGATTATTTAAGCTACGACTAAAGCTCATACATCACACACACACACACACACATATATATATATATGCAGAGAAACAGTAAAAATAATAATCAAGAGCAATGTGTTAAATAAATATTATTTAAAAATTCAAAAGCAGTAAGCCTCAAAAATATGTATGTAAAGATTATAAAAAGAGTTTGCATTGCGAAAAATGAAGGGCTGTGTAGTAAGCAAATAATAAATTTGAAATAAGTGAAATTTTTGAACTGCTAAAAAACTTTATAAATCAAAGGTAATGAAATGTAAGTAAATATCTGGAATGCAATATTATGTGACTACGGGTTCGTAATGGATTAAGTGCCCATAAAATTAATTTTCCTAAAAGAAGTCGTGTGCTGTAAGCCATGTGCCTCAAGAGCAGTGTTGTAACAATTCACTAAGATATTCGCTTTGCTTTGGTTTCGTTCATTATATGCAAAAATGGAATATATATATATCTATTGGATGTTTATGGAATTTCATAATTTTTGGAAGCTTGCCTTGAATCAATTGCAAGCACTTTTCTTATAAAATGTACAATGAATTGAGAACATGTTAGACGAAAAGCACACAACATTGATTGTGGAAAATATAATTTATGAAATTAACACTTGTTATATTAATTAAGTTAAAACCTTGCTGGATGGAGCAGGATTTGCATTAATTAATGAAGGCAATTCAACACACGAAAGAGGGACATTACCTAAGAGGATTAAACTTAATTAAAAATCTTCGAAACGTTTTTACTTCCTTGTACGAAGTAAAAAGGAAGTATTGTAATCGCGAAAAGTTTCAGGCAGCATATTTCAACGAAAATATCCATTTTGACCGCTATCGAATGCAATTTAACAATGTTTTTGCGTGATATTTGTACGTAAGGGCAGAATAAAATACTCTTTTTATTTAAAAAAAATTATAAAACTGCTTTAAAATTAATTCTGAAGAGAAGTTTTCGTGCCGCCTGTACGAACGTATGTATGTACGCATAACTCAAAACTCAAAAACTCAAAAACGAGTAGCATAACTCGCATAACTCAAAAACGAGTAGCCTCAGGACGTTGAAATTTTGTATATAGGACTGCTATAACATGTAGATGTGCACCTCGTATTTTGGTTGCAATCGGCCGCACCAAACGTATATAAATATATTTATATATATATCCACTTTATTACTCGGCTCAGTGACCTCAGTTTCTTTACTCTTATATGTTTGTAAATTGTACATTTTTTTTCTTTAAAAATGATTGAATTATATTGTTTTTATCTTCCGGTTAAGGATTTTATGCCTTTAGTAAATCTGCGTGCATTATTTTTAGAATTATCAGCAATTTTAAAGTTGTTTAATTGCCGCTAAGCCTGTTTTTAATAGCGGCCATTGATGTTTACATTTGAAACAGGAGACTAGTGGATTTGTTGCCAATCTAGAGAAACTTAGATTCGAAACAACAAAGGTAACGCATTCATTTATTATTGCCAATTAAATTATGCTTAATTCTCTCTGGAATTTTTTCGAGGAAATAAGCGTCTGAAATTTACTTCGTAATTTTTAATATAGATATTTTGAGTTTTTATGTATTTTTGCCTTCTCGCGAATTGAGAACTGAATTAATTAAATGAGAAATACTCAATCGTCTGTGAGAAACTGTTTCTTTTTTGTTTTGTTTGCTTAATTTCTTTTAGACATAGTTCTAGCTTTATTATAGTATTTGAATAGAACATGTGGCAACGATTAGATAATTCTTTAAATGATATACATTTTGTGCATTCTGAGTTATAATATGAACGAAATATAATACTGTTAAGTAAACCACCTCCAAAGTGTGGCTATGGTAAACAGAGTGAGTTTTAAAGAATGCATTTATTCTATTGTGGTTTATGCACTGTCGGCGAAGTAGGTTTAATTCAATCTAATAAGTTTAAATAAAATGCAAGAAAAAATGCGTATAATTTAATATTCCGTACAAGGAAGTCATGTGGTGTACACATAAGATTTTTTCACAATAATCTAGTCGATGAAGGAACTTCTGCTTCTTACCTATCGGAGGTGTAGTAATTGGGCCCTGTCTGAGTCCCAGTTTTCTTTCTTTGAACTCATATTTCAGATTTTACATGAAAATACATCCTTCAAAAACTTTCTTGATTAGGATATTCTACGTCAGGCAAAAGAAAATGTTTAAAATTACTAGTGAGAAATTTATCTAGAAATATTATATTATATTAGCACAATTCAAGCCGAAAATGATCTACTTTGAAAGTCCTAAAAATTTCATTTATAGAAATTGCCAAAATTGTGGAAACCTGTCAAAAAGAATTATTGTTGAGGTCTGATTGTCCATAACATGACTTATTTTGGTGGTGATATGGTAAAAGTATATATTTGTGCAAAGATAGCTTAATCAAGAATATCATGAAATCATTTTTGTGAGATATTAGTTATAAGAGCAGCATCTTTAAAAACGAAATATGAAATCAGTACTCACATTGCGTTGAATGTTAGCAATATCCGAAAATCATTGTTCTTTTAAAAGGTCCTAAAGGAAAAGGAAATAATCAGCAGGAGCCAGAGAGACTCAATCAGCAGGAGAGGGTAAATGGAGGAGATGGGGCACAACAAACCAAGGCTTACACGTCTGATCCTCTTCCATCATGTTCCAAAAGGAGGTGATCCGAAAACTCCCAAAGGTAGCCGCATTCAGTGTCATACTTTTTGGCAGGTATTCTGCCAGGATAAAAAAAAACAATAATAATAATCAGCAGCAGCAGCGTCGTGATGGGCGATTTCTTGCACCTAACCATTTTAGATTTCGGTGAGTCTGTGTCGTGCCACTTTGCCTTGTCAATTCTGGGTCATACTTTACATACCACGGCCCATCGCTTGTAATAATTCTCTCAGGAAAAGGTGACAGGTGACGGTCTACCTTCTCAACAAACTCATGTCACGCCTCCGTCTTGTCTTGTTTCTGATCAGGAGCCAAGTTGTGAAGCACTGTCTCCGCATTTAGCTTATGTTTACCCACCTTTCGGTTACAACTGCATAAACAGTCTCATACTACACTCCTATGGCATCAAGCAACACTGTCAGCAGACGATCTTCGGTCAAGATTTAAAGAATATTCTCGATGTTTTCGTCGGTGCTTGACGTCACCGATTTATATTTCTTAATTAATAACCCTTGTTTCATTAAACGGATTTGATTCCTTCTATCACAGTTCGAAACTTTGGTTCAATCCAAATAAAATTCGCAGCGATTTTTCTGATTTATTTATAGTTGCATTTTTCAGTATTTTTTATAAATTTTACCAAAACCTTTTAGAGTTATAACCTATAACATTTATTAAATCGCCTTAAAGTTGATGTATTTCTACGCATATCTGCAAAACATTAGAGGTTTTTTATTAAAAATTTCCCAAGATATACGTGAATTCGTATATTGGCCTCGTTTTGAAACTTAGCTTATCCATTATAAGCGATAGTAATGCCAGATATGGTTTTTTTATTATGCATGTTCAAAAGAATGTTTGGTTTGGTTTATTTAATTATGGTAAAGGACTCAAGGGCTATCAGCTTAGATTTAAAAGAATGAATGATGAACTTCCCCCGCCGATCGTGCGCAATGAAAGGCAAGGAAAAAAAGTTAATATAAATTAAGAACTTCGCCAAGTGAATTATTTTTGGCGCAAACTAAACAAAGGGCGCTAAAATGCATCTTTAATTTTCTCGGTAAGTTCTCTACAAATTCTACCAAATTTAATATTTGGGCATAATTTGAACCGTAGAATAAAAATATGGAAAAACATCGCTACCTCATTTCAGATAAAATACGAATTTTGTGCCAAAATATCTATGTTAGAACAATGCTATATATAAATCTAATACATATCCTAAGTGACACTTTCGAGAAATGAAAAAAGCGAGTTGAATTTCGTCACTCGGTCCAGTGGAACGGGAGATATAGATCCTGCTCCATTCTTTTTTGTGCAGAGCGTACCTAATTAAACAACTTTCTCCGATTTGGCATTGGTCGCTGAACACTGGTAGTTCGGTCCGAGGTTCGAATCCCGCGAACGGGCTGGCTGCATGGGCGTTTTCGTGGTTTTCCCCATGTGTAACGTGTATACGAGCCAGTTTCCCTTAAAATGTCCTCCACGAAGGCATCCCTCCCTTAAGGCAGATAGCCCTCGAGTGCTTTACTGTAACCTTAATAAACCAACCAACCGATTTGACATCGCCATTCTTTTTCTTTTCAAAAAACCGCCAAACTGCGACAAAGTGGTTCCGGTTATACCGAAGTACAAATTTTTCATATAAAACTCTATTTGTAGTTATAAAGCTTCATTACTCTTAAGCAAAAAAAAAAAAAAAAAAAAAAGTAGAATGCTGAAATGTATGTTGGCTACTCACTTATATCAATAAAATATGCACCTTTACTTAGTCAAAAGAAAAAAAGGATATTATTCTGTCTAATATATGAATAAAAAGACATTCATGTTAGTGTAAATTTTAAAGCTTTGAGGTATATTGACAAATGTTATCGTTTCGAAATGCAACGTTTAAGGGAAAAATTATGCAAATAGATGCTCCTACGCGACAGAAGATTTTGTTTATATCTCTTTTTCTAAGTGATGAGGAGCTCCTAAATCTCCAGAGATTTGTGCAAACAGGGAAATGAATTATGTATCACTCACAGGAGGAAATAAATATATTAACTTTTCTTCTGACAAAATGCGTCTGTTTTCCTTACCTAATTGAAGACAGTTTTCAGTGGTTAATATAAATCTGTATTAACTCGAAAAGAAAGTTCTTTTAATATTCATTTTTGCTCTTGGGACTTTTTTGTAAACATTTTGATAAACATAATAAAATCTGTAATTTCATTACTTTAAAAAATATTCGTTGCATAAAATAATTTTCTAAGAGAGTGTGTAACTTAAATATACACCACCAATATAAGGTTATTTACATAAATTATGTAGTTTAACCTTGATAGTTATTATTGACACTGACCGGCGTACCGAAGGGCCTAGTCTCGAATCTTTGAAAAAGGAACGGGTATTTTGTAAAAGTATAGTGTCTGTACTGCATGGGGTCACTCTAAATATGCGGTGAAACGAAAGTCCTCTTGAGAGGTTGTGGTAGGGAAAGAGGGCTAGGAGACCTTCAGACCCATCCCCCAGGGGTATTCTGCTTAAACGTTGGGGAGGGGCGGAACTGAGAAAAGTCGCACTCTTACCAATGACAGGCACAATCTTGATCCCATGGCGGGATGTCTTTCGTGGACTTTCTCTGATATTATAGACCGCATCTGGTGTTACGTCGATCAGATTGGATAAGCCACAAACATAAATTATGTGCAAATATAGGTTGTTTAATAATTTACGAATAATACTTCAAAAAAGTGCTAAGTACATACACTTGAGTATTGGTATCGATTTTTCTTTAGAAACTGAGGAGTTGACGAAATTGTTAACATCATTTGTTGAGGCAAGTACTGAGAAGTTTTTCCCCAGGCGCCTGAATATATCGATGCAGTGAACTCGAACTCTTTGCTTCTTTAATTACACTCCTGATAAATAAATGAGAAAATAAAATGACTGCAGTATATTTTGGTCATATTTTCGTTCAGAAGAAGAGTTAAAATGTTATTGATTAAGGAAGGAATGAACCACATTTATAAAATTCCATGATCAATAATTTTAATCCCAGAACATACAGTATTATTTCTTAAAAATAGAAGACTTCCACTTGTTCAACTGAATTTATGAGGTCAAATAGTATTAGAAAGTACATCTGTTTCCTATGTTCTAGTTGATTTAAATGTTAGTTTTGTCTGGATGCTAAGAAACTGCATTTTATGAAGGTGAATTTTACAAATTCATAGCGTGTAGAAGAAATTCATTTAAACTAACATTTATCCAAAGAGAGAAAACTGTTTCTTTACGTCGAAAATTTCTTATTTCAAGATCGTAGTTTCATTTGGATTGATCATATTTATCCTAAATCAGTATTTCCTAGATGTTTTTGATCCGTGACGTTTTATCCCGTTGCTAATCCTTTTGGTACATTTTAAGTGCAAACCTTTGCAAAAATTTCAAAAATGTCTTAAATTTTTACAATGGCTTAATTAGCATAATATTTTGCTGATATTCATAATTTTTTAAGGATCTAATTATACGTATCAATGTTTCGCACTGGATGCTATGGTAATTGTCATCTGTGAGAGCAAAGAAAAATCAAGCTTATCGGTACCAGAAACAAACTTAAATATTCGCACTTTAGTTAAATTCAATGGCCTGTATTGCAGTAGAAATTAGCTTATGATATTTTTTCTTACTATTACGTATCACATATATCCGTATAGTGTTTAAAATTTCTAATATCGCCCAGTATGTACGAGATTTTATGAACTATTTGAACAGAACACCCGTTTGATTTTTTTGATTTAACAGAGAAATATCAAATTAAGGTGAATCTTTAGATTATGGTAACTTGGCAATTTTTTGGCGAAACTTTGGCGACGAAACCTGCTACAGCAACCTGCTAGTTTTTTTTTGTTTTTTGTTTTTTGTTTTTTTTTTGGACGCCATTTTGTTTTCACGGAGTAAAGGCTTTTTTTTTTTTTTTTTTTTTTTTTTTTTTTTTTTTTACTCAACATTTTTTTCAACAATCTGCTAGACGAATTACGCTTATACTAGAGCTTTTATGGAACAAAAGTGACGAAGATTAGGTGCGAAATTGGGTGAAAGTGTAGAATCGTCCACTGCTTGCCGCGTTTAAGAATTGCACATACACGGTATCCATGTACACGTCGACCTATTTTCACTTAAAAAAAAGATCCAAGAATTGCACAAAAATTGCATTCCTCACACTCTTGACTTTATTCATGTACACATCGACCTATTTTCATTTAAAAAGTCAAAGAAAATGGACAAAAATCCAATTCTTCTCTTGTAAAATGCGTCAAACAAATAAGTGGGCGATTCTGCACTTTAACAGCGAAATTGTTTCTAAGTGCTTATTAGCTGTAATCACGATCGGAATTTTCCGGAAAATATCACATGACATGTCTCATGATCTCTCATTTCTCTGAGACAAAATAATCTGTGATTCGAACTGTGTACTTCTCACATTATTGCTAAAGTCCTAGCTAGTAACCTTTATCGCCTTACCAAAATGTCGCCAAACTACCTGTTACCATATTCTAAAGATTAGCCCAAATTAATCTTGCAAAAATCTATTTGCCAATTTAGAATCAAATGACGAATAGAGCGAGCAAATGGGCAAAGCGAACTTAATAAAAATGTAATGTATGATTAGGTTGAAAGCAACGAAGCAAATTGTGGTGGCATTAGGATTTTTTAAGTGGAAAAAACTATAAGGTATTTCTCCCACTTTCACAGCGTGCTTTTGTGGTGTAGTGGTTCTGCACGCTGGGCCGGTATTCCAGATGTCCGTGGTTCGATTCCCGGCGAAAGCGGTTGCTATTTTTCATCTTGCCTGCTTCCAAAAATACCTAATGTCTCTACAGTGGCGCCCGAACTAAAAGGGTGTTGAATGAGGTAAGTGAATGAATGAGTGCACCGCTATGATGGCTTTCTCCACACCCAGGAATTGGAGATTGGACTCCCTGTAAACCCCAGTCGCGCTTTAAAAAGGGGTGCATATAAGATATTTATCCCGCCTTCGTTGTGTAGTGGTTCTGCACGCTGGACCGGTACTCCCGGCGAAGGCGGTTGCTATTTTTTATCTTGCCTGCTTCCAAAAATATCTAATGTCTCTACAACAAGAAAAATGAGCAATGCACTCACCGGGACTCGAACCTGTTCCTCTTTGAATACGCTCCGAGTGTGCTACTTTTAAACCACGAAGGCGAGGGGAAGGAGGAGGGAAAAGTAGGGAGGAAAATGGAGAGAAAAGGAGGGGAAAATACCTTATATACACCTCCTATTAAACGGCGATTGGGATTAGGGGACCCAGTCGCCCCATCCTGGTGGTGGAATATAATTATACACCACCTTTTAGTTCGGGCGCCAGTGTAGAGACATTAATATATTTTAAACAGGATATGTGAAAAATGTGCAATATCCTCTCCGGGACTCGAACCTGGACCTCTCGAATACGCGCCGAATTGTTACCGTTACATCACCAAGGCATGCAGAAAGGAGGGACAAAATACCTTATAAAATTACAGAAAGAAGAAAAACTACAGCCTTTGCACATTCAAACATTTGCCAGGGCTCACTAACAGTGCAGTGGTTAAGATACCTTGTCACTCTAACGTGAATGTGATCTAGTTTTGCTTACAAAGTCTTCCAAGAAGGCATCCCTCATTAGGTGGATAGCCTTAGAAAGGAAATTAAGTAAGCAAAAACCTGAGTTGATTGACACAACACTTATATTTGTACACTGCTGTACATTTGTATATTAGTACTTTACATGTGTAAAATACATGCTTTTTAAATGTATGATTAAGCATTTGTAACAAAATCTAATAGAAAAAATCAAAGCGGAAACTATTACCTTTACATACTGTGTATCGTATGTTAATTAACCAGTTATTATGATTTAAGGCTTTAAAATAAGTTCTCGTTTCCGTATTCTTCACCAGAATGCAAAATTGTGAGTATTTATGCTGAGAGTTTGGTTTTTTGAGAGAAAGAGAATTTCTGGCATTTAAGCGCTACGTGGTTAGTACCTGCCAGCTCTAACTGTCGTAATTATTCGTCTTTCCGATACTTTCGCCGCTGATAGTTTAATTCTGACGCGTGATAGGATTGTTAAGACAGCTTCTAGCTTAGAATTTAATTGATATTTATGCATTAAATTTAATCATTCTCTTTATTTGCACTGTAAGATTATCACTAGTGTATTTCTCAGTTATTGTAGAAAGTGACGAATCTTAAGAACTAGTTATCGAATAATCGCTTAAGTTCGTGTAACATAAAACAACAAGATGGAAGGGTAACTAACCCTTTATTATTCCAATCCGATTTAACAAAACTCCGTCTTGAAGTGTACAATCAAAGCCGACACTTGGGCTTGAACTTAAGACTAAAATTAAACTAAAACTAAGAAAAGAAATATAGCCAAAGCTATCAAGATTCTAATCGAGTTGGCCCCTTAACTCTAGTTGACTACGAAACTTATCAAGGGCCGAGTACGGCCGAGCGTAATAACAGCTTTGAGAGAGAGAGAGTGGCCAAAAGGCAGACGCGCGCAAATCAGAAACTCTGATTCTATTTAAGTCTGCAAGTAGACTTAGCGGTTTAAATACCGCTCCTCCTCATTAAATATTCAGACTGATTCCAAAACTACGTTCTGGCCGGAAGTAGTAAGTTGAAGTTAAGAATTTGATAAGAAAGGAACTTAACATTTAACTGTTAATAAAATTAGCATAATCCTTACAGCATCACCGCTAGTTTTGGTTAGTGTAGCACTAGACTGTGGTCATATCTCTCAAGTTCTGTCTAAATAAAAGGTTATTATAAATTTCCTCAGACTTTTTCGTTTATCTCAGCGATAAATTGCTTCTCATCTATTAGGGTTATGGAATATAAATAACGTTACTATATCATGTATAATCCTATAACAGAGCACCAGTTGTACATATAATTATTTCATATATTATATCCACTAGTGAAACTAATAAATTTAAACCGCTACAAAATATCTGTATGCTGGTTAGTAGTTTTGGTGTGGAATAAGGATTTGACCTTCAACCAGGTATTCTTATTTCGACTTGACACTAGTTTCAAATACCGAGTCATTTCAAAGTACACCTCCCACGCCTCCTTCACGCGATAGAACTTATCTACTTTCATTTACGGCATGAAGTATTGTAGAGACATTAGGTATTTTTTTATGCAGGAAAGAGGAAAAATGAGCAACCGCCTTCGCCGGGAATCGAACCACGGACCTCTGGAATACCTTACCAGCGTGCAAAACCACTACACCACGAAGGCACGCTAGGAAAGCGGGAGAAATACTTTATATACTCCCCTTTTTAAATGGCGACTAAGGATTTAGGGAACCCACGAAGGCACGCTAGGAAAGCGGGAGAAATACCTTATAGTATGTCATAGGATGGGAAAACATTTGAACAGTTAAATGCATACCTTGCCCAATGGTTAAATAAACAAATTTTAAAAAGACGTAGATAGAAAGTGGACATGAAGATGTCAATTTAGATGAAGATGTGCGCACAGAAAGTGAGGAAAAACAGAACTGGAGAAAGAAAATGAAACAAATAGGATCCAATTTACATAAGTGAATGCAGGTTCGAGTTTGCTGAATAAAGGAAAGGAAAAGGAGGAATGACTCAAATATCTGAGAACTCACCAGGGATCATTATAGGACAGAAAATCTGAAAATAGATAGTAATGGTTAGTGTTCATTCAATGAAATCGGAGATAAAAAATTGGTAGAAAGCTTCAAAGCTTCAGAACTATTGGAGCTGGTGATTAGACTTCGTGAAACCCACAGGCGAAATCTCTTTGAAGTCTTCTCTTTTTAAGACAAAAATCTGATAACAAAGTACTTGTGAAAGTTTTGTATAAATCATTGGTATATATCTTTTAAGCAGCACGGAAACTCAGTTGATAGCATTAATACTACTAAAAAGTTCAATATAAGTATGAAAAAATAACAAGAAAAGGTGAAATTATTTTTCGTAGTCTTTTTTTCAATAACATGACAGTATTCAAAGCATTTCCAAGTATTTTCTGTAACTTTAATTTGATTCTTTGTTCTTGTACCAATTTTAACAAACTGATTTTCTTCCTTTGAAATTTTTTGGGTAAAAGTATATTTTAGGGTACCCTTTGGTGAAACTTGGCGATTTTTGGCGGAACTTAGATTCCGATTTTGTGCAATTCTTTTGTTATTTTGCCTTGCGAAGCGGCGATTTTGGGGCTAAAAATCGCCGCTACACAAAGCAAAAATAACAAAACAAACAATTGCACAAACTCGGTATCCATGTACACATCGACTTATTTTCACTTAAAAAAAACCCGAATTGCAAAAAAAAAAAAGTGGCATTGCGCACTCCTTTGACTTTATCCATGTACACGTTGACCTATTTTCACTTAAAAAAAAAATCCCAGAATTGCACAAACTTGCATTGCACTCTCCCTTTACTTTGTCCATGTACACATCGATATATTTTCACTTAAAAAGTCAAAGGAGCACCAAATTCTACAATATAGGCAAACAAAAAATACATAATCTCAATAAAATACATTTTAAACCAAACAATAAAATAACATATAAAAAAAGGAAAAACATGTTATACATTTAAGCATTACCAAAAGCAAATATTCACTTACCATGATTTTCGAGTTCGCTTCGTACACCCAGAGCCACGTAAAAATCAAAATATCAATCATACTCAAATGACGTTTTTCAAACCAGGTACTGTTTCTGATCGAACGCTTCACATAGTGACCATCTGAACCTTTCTTCCTACAAACCCATTCAAATCCATCTAAACCGTTTTAACACACACCACAAAAACGCTTACAAAACATCCCATGATCCAAAATTTCCCAGAATCATACACCCGATTAAGTCACAATAGGGTTTGCATAACATTCAACTACTCAGGCTACCATAAATGAAACAACAACTTGGCGATAAATCAAACAACAACTTCGCCATAATGCAAGGGGTACCTTAAAGTCTACTCTACCCATTTTCTGACTTAAAACCTTACTGCTTTATAATTTAGGTTGGGTATATTATTATTAAAATGAATGTTACTAAGTAAAATTTTTGCAATATAATATGAACTGCGTCCAAAAAATTCCTACCCGGTCTATACTTTTACAGTCATCGTAAACACATACTTCCAGTTACAAAAATATTTTATAGGACATAAATATATATGTTTTGGCATTTTTAAATTCTTCGTCGTCCGTAAAGCGTCTAGCGCGTTAAAGTGAAACTCCTGCAGGGCGGCCGTAACGCGCTTCAAGCGTTCTTCTACATTTTAAAACTTTTAAACATTTAAAACGCTTTCTAAATGTTTACTTGTTTGAGTTTTTATTTTTGTTTGTTCTAGTACCTCCAAGAGGGCAGTACTAATCAGGCATTATATTTCTAATTTAATTCCCCCCCTCCCCGGGTTTTATGAATATTTGCGCCATTTTACATAAGATACAAGTCAATGAGGGATCTTCAACGTCTATTCGGCAGAACAAAGAGAAAAATTGAGGTTGTGAATTGTAAAGTCAAGGATATACGTTTGATGAGTACAATCCATAATAAGTCTATGATTGATGTTGAAGCAAGGAAAAGAACTGTAAAAAAAAAAAAAAAAAAAAAAACGATTATTGTAAAAGACAACAACAATAAAATGGGAGGAGTGGACCGGCTGAATCAGATGTTATCAAATTAATCCTGCTGTTAGAAATAAGCAGAGATATTATTATATTTCCATTATGCTTTATTTCCTTATAATTTTACTTAATATTCATTTACATTCATCCACTACGAAAGTTATGAATGTACAGAGAAAACAACATTACACGCTGCGAAAAACAAAGGGCCGCTGGAATTAAATTTTCGGGAACATGAGAGGACAGCGAAAGGGTTTTAAATTAAAACAAAATTAATTTCATAAAAAATGACAAAATCTAAAATTTTATTCTGTTTATAAAAAAAAGTACGAAGAATGTAACTCTTATACGACAAGGGGAAGTTGTTGCATTAGAATATACAATGAATGAGTTTTGCAATGAACACATTTTGCATGCTAAACGAGGTTTTAACTAAATTTTGCTAATTAGCGTAACGGCAGCATTTAAGAAATTGTTAGTGTCAGATGAGAAAGTCATTCAACAGGTGAAATGATCAGGATAACTCCCCAAAATGTGTAATCGTAATAAATTCTCGAGAAACAGTATATTCCAGCACAGATATTTTTGCTGTGAAAACAAATAAATATACGTTTTCTATAATTGTAACTTTCTTACTGTCGATTTTCAGAGACACATACAGTTACGTTCTACAAACTGCGTATACAATAGCCCACAGGACCTGAAGCTCTTGAAATCACACATATCTAGTTCTAAAGGAACCTTTTTTTAAGCACGTTAGAAAAGGGCTTATATCACTGAATATTTATCCAGCAGTGGAAACGAATCATCATAAATTAAATTCTGTACATCAATATGTTTGTTCTGAAAATAATATCAACTCAATATATTGATTGGGAAGTAAGTATGAAAACTGTAAGTAAGAATTACCCTCATCTCTAGACAGTGAACAATTTAGAATTCTGGATCAACATGATCATTCTATATATGAAGGAAAATATATATTATTCTTGTTTACGGTTCTATATATTATTCTTGTTTACGGTTTTCTTTCATCATAGCGTGATGCCTACCTTTAAATTATTTCCTGTTAATTAAGATACAATTACACGCCGAACAAATATTAATTTAGAAGTCAAACAACAAAAATCAGCGTTTTATTTTCAAATTTTCACAGGACTAGTTTCGATGGTTTTTACCGAACCATCATACTCAGCTGCAAATGAACGAAATAAGATATAATGATTAGATAAGATAAGGAAGCCTGGACATGAGATAAGCCACTGGCGCCATCTGTTGATGAAACCAGAACTAAAACATAATTTCTTTAAGGGCTGAAGACAAAGATGGATTGGAATTAAGGTCGTTAACTAGAAGAGAAAGATTATTTTGAATGTGAAATTCCTCTAGAAAGTCCAGTTCTCCAATTGAAGATGTTTTTTGAATAATTTTGGCAGCAGAAAAATTGGAAGTGTGATTTTCGGACAAACAATGTCGAGCAACAGAAGACTTCTGTGTTTCCTTTTTTTTTAACATATGCCTAGTGTAAGAATTCTCCCATCAATAAAATTCAGAGTTCCATATTCAAGGACCCCATTCCGGATATGAATTCCTGGTGTATTTACAGGATTCCTTGCTAGTGTGGCTTAATTTACATTGGCCGAACTAAGAGAGCCTTAAAATTTCGTGTTAAGGAACATGAGGCATATGTAAAACCATCGAAACTAGTCCTGTGGAAATTTAAAAATATAACGCTGATTTTTGTTGTTTGACTTCTAAATTAATACTTCCTGTTAGTCAACATTTATAACGTTTTAAGCGGGTTTATAGTATGAAAATTTTTCCTTTGAACTAAACATAGTTGTTACTAATGAAACTACATTAAATGTTACTAATGAAATAATACCATGTTGTAAAATAGAAGAAGAATTTCCCAATAAGTATACTGTATTTGACAGATTTAACTTTAAAAGTTTGTTTACCTTTATAGAATACAGGACTAAAAAATGATAAAATCTAAAATTTTATTCTGTTTATAAAAAAGTACGAAGAATGTAACTCTTATACGACAAGGGCAAGTTGTTGCATTAGAATACACAATGAATGAGTTTCGCAACCGTAAATTACGAAAAAACACATTTTGCATGCTAAACAACGTTTTAACTAAATTTTGCTAACTAGCGTAACGGCAGCATTTAAGAAATTGTTAGTGTCAGATGAGAAAGTCATTCATCAGGTGAAATGATCAGGATAACTCCCCAAAATGTGTAATCGTGATAAATTCTCGAGAAACAGTATATTCCAGCACAGATATTTTTGCTGTGAAAACAAATAAATATACGTTTTCTATAATTGTAACTTTCTTACTGTCGATTTTCAGAGACACATACAGTTACGTTCTACAAACTGCGTATACAATAGCCCACAGGACCTGAAGCTCTTGAAATCACACATATCTAGTTCTAAAGGAACCTTTTTTTAAGCACGTTAGAAAAGCGCTTATATCACTGAATATTTATCAAGCAATGGAAACGAATCATCATTTTACATTCACCTCAATAATTAACGTAATAATGGAACTCATAAACGTCTTATTATCGTATTGTTATTATGATTTTACTAAACGGTGTTTGTTACATCAGTTTTGATTTGTAACTTATATTAATATTCCATATGCTTATAAAAGCAAATTTTTAAATAATTTACGTTCTTCTTTGAATGGCAAAAGGGTTTTCGAATTATTGCTGTGTAATGTTCAGTAGTTACACAGCTAATTACTTATTTAAACACTCGGCAATGGATGTTGGATGTTTTTCAAAAGACCCCAAATGTCTTCCGAAGATTCTACAATTTTTGTGATGGCTTCAAAATTAAAGCCTTTCAAGGTGTTGAAACATTCCATTATCGTGACGTATAATGAATTTGTATTAAAGATTGCTTTATTTTGCAAAATTTCAATTTGTAAGTTGAGCGACGACGTACAGAATTCATGGTTCAGGAATGACAGAACATGGCAAAATGAATAATTTTCGTAATAAAATAAATGGTGCCTCGCGAAACAAGAACATGGAAACACTTAAAAACGAAGAACATCGAGAATAAAAAGTCGTTTTAAGTACACATATTTACAAGAAATAATGCTTGGTATTTTTGCTTGATAATAATGTTTTTCAGCTTCCTCCAAACGTACCATTTCTCGCATTTCCCGTTCCACCAAACACGGCATTTGGAAGACTGTAACACTTGACCTTGTCTTTGACCCCTTGAAATTGTGACCATCAGTTCTGTCACGTGCTAAATATATGTTAAAGCTTTAAACTAACAAAACATTTAGAGAGTGTCTTTACTTCTTCAAGTAACAATTTCTTCAGCTATATTATGGAAAATTACTCGATTTTAAATTACTTTTCTTTTTTGGCTGCAGTTGAAAGAAGATAAGAATAAATAAAGAAGCAGCAACCTAAATAAGAAGCACCAACTCTTATGTGCTGAATCTTTCTAAGACTGGAAGACATTCAAAAATACTTCTTATTTCACACAACTATTTCGTATTTCAGAAAACACATAGATAAATATTTCAGTAGTGTTTCTTTCCTAGAATCTTTTCAATACTCATAACCTACAGAGCTGTAAGAATTACGTTTAAAAGTTTTCTCTTTTAAACAATACAATGATGTGATGGTCTTTCTTTCTTTTTTATAATGTAGATAATCCAGAAAACATGAACTGCAGATTAAAAAATTCAGGTTTCAAATTAAAGTTTCCTTTCGTTAATAATATATAAAAGTTCAGTCTTCAAAACGTGCTGCGGATTCCCGGAGAAATTATCTAAACTCAGGCTACTTCGTCGGATTACGAACTTGCCAGCAATGACGCAAGTAAGACCACATTATTGATCTTTTCCCTACAACCCAGTGCTTTAACTTTATAGCATCCTATACCGATGAATCACAAAAGGTATCAATCTTACGTATGATATATTTGTACATTAAAATTCATTACTTTCTAAAAGGATTTATGCAGAAAACATTACCATCGTATTGAAAATAGCTCCTTTCCGAGTAGTTACTAAGTCTCAGTGAATTCAACTTTGACATAGCCAGCATAATTCAGATAAAAACTATAACCATAATTCCTTGAGGTATATGCGATAGTTGCTTACACTTTGATAATTCATAATTAATTGAATTATCACACTCTGATAATGAGATAGTTTCAATTTTTACGTAGGCCGTATTTATTCTAGTAAACAGAATGTTTTGAATTCTGTTTACTAGAATAGGCAGTCTATTATATTTTTGCGGCTTGAAACTGAATTTTGTAACAATGTAATTTTATTTAACTAAAATCACTGGGGCGGAGCCATTTCGGCTAATATTTTATTTAGAGGCCATATCCTAAATTTTCTCGGATCGGAGTCCGACGCAAAATCCTATCATATGACATAGAATAGTCTCGAAATGACGTAATGCAGAGAGGAGTTACTATTTTTAGAATAGAGAAGAGAAATTTACCTTGATAATTTAATCTTTAACATATTCTTTATTTTTCTTACACACACACATACATATATACGTATTGTTCGTTCTACGGGTTCGTGGACTTGACGACAACTCTTGATGAAAAATCAAAACACAATTTATTCTCCAGTGTTACACAGGAGATTTCCAAAGACACGTTTACAGACGTCGAAAAACTACGATAAATCAGCAACACAGCCCTTAGGCTTCAACGGTGAAAAGAGCGTCATGGAAAAGCACTAAAATACAGCTCCCAACTCGGTTCGGTCGCTCTCAAGACTTGTCTCTAACTGTAATCTCATTACTCAAAACAGTACTACTGAACTCAACTTATTCTCACGATACACTGCTACTCCGCTTACAGGTAAGGTTTATATAGTATTTCACCTGTCTTCGAGACCATTCTGGGGAAATCTTACCTAGGGAAACACGAGGGACGTATTCCAAGATGGATGTTTAGTTTAAAAGTAAAAATTTGTGTTATGCAATTTTTCATAGTTCTTTTTTTAAAGTTTTAGCATTGCCTCTTTGAGTCACTGACGATACGTAACGTCTTCAATCGTTGCGTAGGACGGAAAGAGAAAATATCAAAATCAAGATTTAGAATTAAAGGACCATCGCAAATAAAGTTCTATATATGTATATTCAGGGTGTACCGTAAATGTTGCGACATACTTCTAGGGGAGGTAGGGCATATCATGAGGATCATGAGCATATCATGAGGAATTGCATAGGATCCCATGCCCGGAAATGTCAGGGGTAAAGGGTAGCAGAGGTAGAAGACAGGAAAAGAAACAAGAGTGATTAATTTGAAACATTTATTGGACATGGATATAAATGGTGCTCAAAGTTTGCACCATCAGACGCCAAATATGCCTGACACCGACGGACAATTTATTGCTGAACATGTTCAAATACACCGGGAGTTACTTTGATTGTAGCAGCTGCGCAGGCGAGTCTTGCCACGAGATCCATTTCAGACGCAACAGGATCGTATTACACGGCACTTTTGATGGCTTCACACAAAACTAAATCAAGGCTCGATAAATCAGCTGAAAGTGAGGGGGGCAGGGAACTATCCCACCACGCCCAATCCGTCGTTGCGGGAATGATCTGTTCAAATAGCAACGAACATCCAATCCAAAATGAGCAGGAGCCCCATCATGTTAGAATCATATGTTGCGCCTCACATTTGGTGAAACATCGTCAAGCAAATCGGGAACAACCCACTTCAGAGAGATCAAATAATTCGCGGCATTCAAATGTTCCGTAGGTGTCAGGCATGTTTGGCGTCTGATGGTGCAAACTTCGAGCATCTGTTGTAATATTCAAGCTGTCGTACGCCATTTGTGTTCATGTCCAAGAAATGTTTAAAATTAATCAGTCTTGCTTCTTTCCCCATCTTCTACATCTGCTGCCACTTACCCCTGACAATTCCGGTATAAGTTCGTATGCAATTCTTAATCTTTATTATGTGCCCTACCTGCCCTAGAATTTTGTCGCAACATTTTTCGGTACACCCTGTATATTTACACAGAGAGAGAGGGTGTCCGCCGATAACATCGCGGCAAAAACATCGTGGACGAAAACGTCGCGGAGAAAACAACGCAAGGTGAAAACGTCGTGCCAGAAAACATCGTGGGAGAAAACATCGCAAAGAGAAAACATCGCAGTTCTAAAACATCGTGGTACAAAACATCGTCGTAGAAAATAAAGCGGTTCAAAAACATCGCAGTTTAAAAACATCGTCGTCGAAAATATCGTGGTAAAAAATAAAGTATCTACAAATCATCGCATGACGATAACATCGCAGACATGCTTTTTTCAGGTTTTAATAATTGTAAATGGATATTCCCATAATGATTTGTGAGCGCAAGGTGTAAAGAAGGATAAATTTTACTTTCACATATTTTATTAACTAATAAATTTTTGCTGAAAACGTAAGAAGGAAACTTAAGCATAGAAAATTTAGTGTAACTTATAGATTATACTTTTCATGAAATATTACCAGTAAAAACTTTATAAAAATGTTTTATTAATGGCCTTTGTTAGTTAACTATGTCGGCTTAAAATTCTATTAAGTGCTATAAGTTGCATTAATTTTTTATGCTTAAGTTTCCTTTTTATTTTCTCAGCAAAAATGTATTAATTAATAAAAAATATGAAAGTAAAAATTATCATTCTTTCCATCTTGCGCTCACAAATCATTATGGGAATATCCATTTACACTTATTAAAGCATGCCTGAAAAAAGCATGTCTGCGATGTTATCGTCATGCGATGATTTGTAGATACTTTATTTTTTACCACGATATTTTCGACGACGATGTTTTTAAACTGCGATGTTTTTGAACCGCTTTATTTTCGACGACGATGTTTTGTACCACGATGTTTTAGAACTGCGATGTTTTCTCTTTGCCATGTTTTCTCCCACGATGTTTTGTAGCACGACGTTTTCGCCTTGCGTTGTTTCCTCCGCGACATTTTCGTCTGCGATGTTTTTGCCGCGATGTTTTCGGCTGTAACCGAGAGAGAGAGAGGGAGAGATTTGGTTTCGTTTATTTGATTATGGCAAAAGGCTCTAGGGTTATCTGCGTAAGGGAAGGGATAATTCCGTGGAGTAACTTCTAAGGGAAATCGGCTCGCATACACATTACACATGGGGAAACCACGAAAACGTGCATCCAGCCTGCCAGTTTTATGAGATGCGAACCCCGGATTGAACTATCAGTGTGTGTGAGAGAGAGATATATTAAAAATCTACAGGTAACCAACGGTAGTCAATACTAAAAACCGTTATCTTTCAGTGAAACTGTATATGGTAATGCATTTAGCTCAGAATGGAATAAAATACAATTTTTAAATCATTTAACTATGTAAATTTGTAACTGGTATTGTTTCAATCAAATGGAATAACAAGTAACTCAGAAATAATGTAGTCATGAAACTACATTATTTCTGAGATGGAAGGAAAATAGTCACGAGATTTTTTGACAGTAAAGGCAGGTTGGTAACTCACTCCACAATCTGTTTTGTCCTAATATCTGGCGAAACCATCCATCATCCGCATATTCAGACCTCAAATCTCTTACTTCTTGATTATGTGGAATCCTAGAGCAGAAGCTGTCCGGTCTACTTCACTGGTAATGAGAAAAGAAATACGCTACCTTAAACGTTATTGATTTTTACGAATGGTTCTGCTATATGTACATCAATACTTACCTTGCGGTAACATTCAGTATTGGTTCATTTACCAATAGTTTTGTTTCCTTTAAGAAGAAATATTATTTAATGTTCTCATCACAAGCATGTTGGTAAAATGTTTTCATGGTAAAATTCCTCTGAAAAAACATGATTTTCTATGTTTCTGTTAAAGTTGCATGATGCATCGAATACTAAATGTACGTATCTACGTTATTAAAACTCATTTGTCTTCTTTAGATATTTTAAACACTTCTTTTGTTATGCACTACAGACATCATTCATTTTGTTGGGACTTTTTAAGTTAGAGTAATTTTCTTAATGCATGAACAAACCTTTATAGATGTTTTTTCTATACTTATTCAGTATACTTGTATGGTTTATATTTATTTTAATTAACACTTATTTTAAGTTTAAGCTATCTTTCCTGTCAAGCCTTTACTTTCCCCTGGAATTGCCAATGCCAGAGTATATAAATCGTTGTAGATCGCGCAGAGTATTCAAATTTTAGCAGAAGTAATTTGAGTTTAAATAGAAGGTAAGCGAGATAGTAAGTGTGCTTCTTGAATCACGAGCGTGCAGGTTGCTTGGTAGAAAATTTAAGAACCGCGCGTTTCGACCTGTGTGCCTATATCGACAGTTCGTTGAATCTTTCAACTTCTTAATCAGAAAGTTTGCTGAATCTCAGCTGTATCTTAGAACGTGGTCAAGTTAGTTACGATT
This sequence comes from Stegodyphus dumicola, assembly GCF_044657685.1. Taxonomy (NCBI): domain Eukaryota; kingdom Metazoa; phylum Arthropoda; class Arachnida; order Araneae; family Eresidae; genus Stegodyphus; species Stegodyphus dumicola. Next base: position 8,727,922 of record NC_140773.1, read on the forward strand.
ATAGAGCATCGTAGGTAGTGACTTCGTTATTTATTCATCCTGTCATTCGTTTTTAGTTGCGTTTTTGTCTATTTTGTTCAACCGCCGGGTCGGCGTAGTTTGTGAGCGTCAAGTGAACGCAACTGTGATTTCTAAAGTGAAATAAAAAGGGAGTTAAACCCTTCTTAAGTGTTTGTGTAATTTCCAGTTCATAGCAGTCACTACTACTGTTACTGACAAGTTGGGGTCTCCCAACATCACATACTTATTGTATTTTTCGATGTCTTCGTAAATTTCATTAATACACGTTTCACAAAAATATACTTCTAAATGTATATTTAAATATTTTTCTCTCTATAAATAACAAAAATAAAATAAAATGATTCATTAATTACAAAATGTGTTAAATGTTTGTTTTAAGTTTCTTGATTTAAAAATTATTTAAACAATATTATGTTCCTTGAAAATATTAAATTATTAATAGACCATTCATTTGCAAATTCCTCATGTGTAATGCTTCCATCATGGGCACCTTATCGCTGATGAAGTTTCCTGAAAAATGAGAGAATTGGTTTGGACTTTCTGCAAAATATTTGACAATTGATAGGAATATTTGACGTTTTCATTCATGATCATAAATTTTCAATGAATTCTTTAAGTAAAAAGTAAATTTCAATTGCATTCTGCTAAGTTAATCAATTAACTGAAAATATGTAATTAAGAGACATGCATTTAACTGTTATTTTCCTATTATGTTCAGATCAAGCGAATTTCGGCCAGTCAGTGGTTTAAACCTCAGCTCGTTTTATAAATCATATTACACAGCAGAAAACGTATTCGTTGGCTTTAATAAACAGTATGAAGAAAGGTCTCATGACTGCATTTATGTTTAATCCTTTTACGATTCAGTGAAATTTTATGAGTTAATAATATGGATTTACATTAAAAAAGTATGGATAATATGGATTTACATTAAAAAGGTATATATAATATGGATTTACATTATCATTAATATGGACTTACATTAAAAAATAAGTTTTACATTAAAAATTATTCAAACCGCCCCTCTTTTTATATGATAATTTTACGATATATAGCAATAAATAATTCAGAAATTATGTATTTTCTCATTCATACTAGCATAGGTGCAGTAATATTGTTACGAAATGTACAGGCGCGATAAGATGGCTTCCACGCAAAGCAGTTTTAGGGTTGTCATAAAATGGCAAGAGAAGGCAGGGTTGCCACATTTGGCGAGAAATCGTCCATTTGGCGATATTTGACGACAAAATTGGCGATATGCCATGGACGGTTGGAGAACCTTCTGGAACGAATTCTTACCGGTTTAGCCCATTCTCGAACACAAGCCGAAAGCCATATAAACCCTGCTGGTCTGCAGTCAGTTAGCGTGTGCGCCTCGTCTAGCGAGCTGATAGTCAGTCGTAGAGCGAGTGTCTCGAAGTCTAGCGCTGAGTTGGTCGTCGAATGCATCGAGAGAGTCTTTTAGTGCATCGCCGAGTTTTGCCTTAGACTGTGCTGTGTCGAGAGTTGTACTCTTGCGTATCGTCAAGTGCATCGCGAGTTTTAGCGTGTAGAGTCTCGAGAGTAAGTGGAGTTCCAAAAACGAGTCGAGAGCTGTACTCTATAGTACTTTTCCGTGAAGCTGTCTTCACCGTGATAGCCTGATAACCTGAAGGCTGTGTCGCTGATCGTGTCAGCGTGTTTATAGTAGTTCATAGACGACTGTAAAATGTGTTTTGGAGCTGTCCTGACAAAACTGGTATATAAAGTGTGTTTCGATACTTCATCAAGTGTCGTCGTTATTCATACCAAATCTGCGAACCCCATACGAACGTGAAAGAAGAAAATAACGTGACAATATTATTCGGTAGTAAGCGTCACGGACATTTTTCTAGAAAGAGTTTAGAAGCAGTTGAAAAGTGAGCATGTTCCACTGTAAATATCAAAGTGTTTAATTGCAGCATTTAATGAAAATTGCAACTAAGTTCAGAAGTTAAGCTAAAGCTAGCTATGGCATGACAGAGAATATTGCATAGCGTGCAGTACTGAGGACCACTGTCTTTGCACTTGCGAAAAGACATAAAGAAATGTAACATAACTACAACCACGTTTTCAACTACTTGTTGAAACATCAGCCTTAGTTTTAGTCCAGCAATAAGCCTTCGCTACTAACTTAATCCTTAATAAATTACGATTGTTTTTCATGGAAAATTATGAATCCAATGAATTTCTAATAAATGACATAAGAGAAAATTATATCAAATCTCAATATTTCTGAAGATTTATTATAAAAATGGATTTAATTTTATTTAGGCTTACACATTTACATTATGTCAAATGAATATTATACTGTCTTTCCTCTCCTCAATCAATTTCGAATCATAAAAGAATAATAATTCAGAAGTCAAACAACAAATTATATTTACAAAATTTTCACAGGACTAGTTTCGATGGTTTTACCTAACCACCATCCTCAGCTGCAAAACCGCAAATGAACAATATAGGAAATAACGATTAGATAAGATAAGAAATCCTGGACAAGAATAAGCAAGTGGCGCCATCTGTTGGTGAAACCAGAACTAAAACAGAAACTAAAACCTTCACCAACAGATGGCGCCACTTGCTTATTCTTGTCCAGGCTTTCTTATCTTATTTAATCATTATTTCCTATCTTGTTCATTTGCGGTTTTGCAACTGAGGATGGTGGTTCGGTAAAACCATCGAAACTAGTCCTGTGAAAATTTTGTAAATATAACGCTGATTTTTGTTGTTTGACTTCTGAATTAGTATTTATTCGGCGTGTTGTTGTGTCTTAATTATAAAAGAATAAGCTTCTAAAACTACGGAATAAGTAAAACAGTTCGTAGTTTCAATAGAAATCTTCACATTACTTTGCTTGGCATTATTTTATTGTAAAGTACTACATCTGGAGAATATAAAAATTTATCTTTTCATCATCAATTCCTCTATCGAACACACTTTGAGAGTAATTCGTAGGCTTTAAAATACAGTGCAACCATCTCTAGATGTATTTCGGAGCCATATATACAAGAAGAACAATTATTCGGGTTCCATTATTCCATCAAATTACTTCACACAACTCACGCAATGCCTACAGATCTATTTTAAAAAATATATATATATTTGGCCTGCTATATTGATATTTACCCAATTTATACATCAACACATTTTCACGTTTAAAGCGAATCACAGGGCATAACTTTGAGGGAAGGATAAAGCTCATAAATATTTCACTCAAAGTATCATATTCATGATTTAGGAACATTTGCTGATACTGAAAGAACATCGATTATTTAAATTATTTTTCCACGGTTTTAGAAGCAGCAAACAAGAGTACTGTGATATAAAAAAAGAACTTGATGCGTTTTGCTCTTGTTTTTCGTTTTGTTTAGGAAATGCATCATATTTTATTTCTGCCTTCCTTCCCCCCTTTTTTTTTTACATTTTCTTTTCTTAACACAGTTCATTTACGAACAAGGAAAAGAACGTAAGTGAAAGAAAATGTTTTCTAAATGATTTTATGACATTTTGTTTTGTGTTACACAGTTTACTTTTTATCAAGCTCGAATATCTTGTATTGCTTTGAGAATTACAAACACATTTCTGTTAGTTCCAGATATATATGAAAAACTCGAAGACAGAAAAGGAAATTTGCTGCGTTTGTTATGTTGTAATTATACCAACCGAAAGCTAAATAATTATTTCCTGGTATGTAACTACCCCGTCTTTAGGGAAGTATACATATAAAAGCTCACTGACAAGAATATGAAGAATAGTAGAGATTCTAAGGTATTTATGCTTTTGTTATTCTTATGAATTAAATTTAATTAATCAAAATCGTAAAAAGAACCTTGTATGTAGCGTAAGTATATTGAAACACTCAATCGATTTCGAGGGCAGCTAAAGGTCCCTCCTCATCAGGAGAAAGAAATACCTAGAAAGAAGAAAAATAAAGGGGAAGGAGTCTCAGAAACACATGGTCCTTATCAGCACTGCACCTGGTTATAACCGGATTTTTAATCAGAGTTACACTGGTCGCCTACTTTTACTGAGCCAGGCTATTTGATCAAACATGTATGGCAAAGGACGAGAAAAGTCCATTTCTTGTCCGAAATACATTTGATTCGAAGTTCAGATTTTGAGCGTGAAGGTGCAGTTGCCCCTCGCTCCCTATTTTTAACTTCGCTAATTTTTCTTGTCCTTTGCGTTACATGTTTGATCAGATAGCCTGGCTCAGTAAAAGTAGGCGGCCAGTGTAACTCTGATTAAAAATCCGGTTATAACCAGGTGCAGTGCTGATAAGGACCACGTGTTTCTGAGACTCCTTCCCCTTTATTTTTCTTCTTTCCAGGTATTTCTTTCTCCTGATGAGGAGGGACCTTTAGCTGCCCTCGAAATCGATTGAGTGTTTCAATATACGTACGCTATATACAAGGTTGTTTTTACGATTTTGATTGTCACATTAGCGTGTTTCTCTTCTAGTCTAAATTTAATTAGTTTGTAAAGAATTAATCTTTTGCTAAACGTAATTTGTGGCAAATCCTCACTATATCTTAAGCGACTTATTGCTATGTCTAATATCAAGCAGAAACTTAAAAATGGTGTAAAAGACTCTTATATATAAAACTAAGCAAGTTGACCAGAAGGCGCACCCAGTGCTTACAAATCAGCCATCACTGAAGGCGTAAACTTAAGATAACATTTTAAATTAAAACTAAATCTAAGTATCTATTAGCCAAAGGCTACGTAGAGTAATTTAAACTCGGAAGTTAACACCTGCGTCACAGGTACAATCTTAGAACAAGAATTAGCAACATGGCCTTCAAACAGAACACTTTCGGTCTAAATAATCTTAAAACCTCATTTAAACACACGCTAGCTAATTTGCATTCTGGCTGGAAAGCGGAAAGAGAAAAGTGACAGTACAGATTCAGAATATAAAATTACAAGTTAACTAACATAAATACTCTACAAATTTAATGTAATAAAACGACACATAAGGAAAGAACAAATACATGTCATTCACACATTTACTCTACCAAGTATATCTGTGCGTTGAAAATATTAATTATTTCCCTGGAATAAAGCAGCATTTTGTTATAATCATTAAGATCTCTTGGCAATTCTATTTTCATTTTAACTCTGATACGTGGAGACAGGCCATATAGGTTTCAGCGAAGTGAACATTATTACATCTTAATCTACATAGCCTGCAAAAATTGCTTTCCTGCAAATCTATTCAAGTACATGGGAAAACGTCCATGTCCCGTCAAAACCTGATTCAGATCTATATATGAGTGTAGCACTTTCTTCCTTTATAAATTTGTATAGTATACATATATTTCTTTTTTTTTTTTTTTTTTTTTTTTTTTTTTTTTTTTTCTCGAGGAGTCCCAATTGTTTCGCCATTTTTCATATATACTTTTGTATACAATTCCAATAGCCTTTCTTTTAGAATCCTGAGGTTTAATTTCTTTAGAGTTGCCAAATGTGGCTTCTTTTGCCAGTGCGTCAGCACTCTCATTACCATGGAAACCTACATGTGCCTTAATCCAATGTATCTTAATACTATACTTCGTATGTAGATTTTTGTATTTCATTTTAATATTCACAATGCGTTTATTATCAAACCGAAGTGCAAAAAGATCATCTACTACTACTACTGCTACTACACTACAGAACCAGGCTCCCGTCCTAATGTTAAACCAATCGGAATATACAGAAAGATCATCTGTATGTAAGGACAGAATACAGAACTCATTTTCCCCAAACGAATTATAAATCTGATTTAAAATGGATTCAGAAGAGGTTTTCTCGTGGCGCCTGTGCGTACGTATGGTATGTATCTCGCATAACTCAAAAACCAGTAATCTCAGAACATTGAAATTTTGTATATGGGACTGCTATAAGATGTAGATGTGTACCTCCCGTTTTGGTTGCAATCAATCGGCAATATATATATATATATATATATATATATATATATATATCATGGTGGTAAGAAAGGAAGGAGTGGCCAACCCGGCACTAGAAGTGAAGCACTGCTTCGAAGCTTCAGTCACCAGATGGGGTGTTCTTTGTTTACATTCAGAAGCTCGCTTGTCATTGTTCTGATAGTATTTCGACACATGACAGTTCCATACAAATCGAAAAAGGGATACTTTCGCATGAAAGAAACATTCATAGTGTGATGGATTTTGTATAGTTTAGTGACATTTACGCAAAAATCACATCTTGGTTATTTTTCGATAACTAACAACAGCGATTTTGATTATGAATTTGTTTTATAAAATTCTAAGCTGTTGAACTACAAAAATATAGATTTAACAAAAATGTTATACTTAAAGATTGAAAAATACCTTACGGTACCTTTAAAATTGTATACGTCTTTCGATATCCTTGATAGAGTATTCGCTACTTTTATTTTATGTTCCAAATGCCATAATGTTTTAAACAAAATAAATTTTTTTCACATCTATATATTATTGTAACATGTACCTTTTAAAATTTTTTAAAGGAGAGGCTTTACTGCTGCTCATTTTAAACTCATCGTTTTAATTTTATATATCTGAAAAATAATCACTTTGGGCTTACATGTTTTACTTATTTGGGTTAATTAAAAATAAAATCCTTGTTTTATTCCCTTTCAGAAATGTTCAGAGAAAGTTAAGTACTATTTAAGGTATTTCGCTAATTTCTAATAATTCTCTAATTTAAACTGAACCGAATAAATCATTAATTATAAATTGACTTATTTTTTCGATTTAAAAGATGCCTCAGAAGCCAAAAAACCATGTCATATTTAAGAAAGTATTTTAGGAAGAAGCTCTATAAATAGAAAAGAAATAATGCATAATTTTAATATTAATAATACAATAAACTTTGATCTTAATTTTTGTACCTTAACCGACTAAAATAGAATTACCTTAATTTTTTTTCTAATGTAAATAACGAAAACTTGTGAAAATATTTCATTCAAATTAAACCATTCTGAGAAAACTGTTCTGTGAAAAGTATAGCATTTAATTCCGTTCAGAATGAAATGTTGTTTAAAAATATGTTGTTTTCATATACTTAGGACTCTGAAGTGTTCTAGAAAAAGAAAATATATACATTTATATATATACATTTATATATATATATATATATAATATTTTGTAATTACGTCGTAAATATACATATAAATGTATATTTACGACGTAATTACAAAATATTTACATCCGATCGCGTCAAAAGCCATTGAACTTATGGTAAATGATCCAATGTTTTGGTCACCACGTAGGGATTGCTAGTGCTTCAGAGCAGGGTGCGGAAGAACCTGTTTAGGGCCACTCCATCTTAATTCCTACCTCCATGATATATATATATATATATACCCACTCTGCACTCTGTTACTCGGCTCCTAGAGCTCAGAGTTTTATTCTTGTATGTTGGTAAATTGCGCATTGTTTGCTTTAAAAGTTGTACGGATTATAGAAATTTATCTAATTTTGAGTTAAAGTTAGTGTCCTATCTTTTCTTAATTTCAAGCTTACAACTTCCGGCCAGAAAGTAATTTTAGAATCGCGTTTGAATGCAAATGAGGAGAAGTATTTATCTGTGAAGTTCTACTGACTTCGTTAGGACTAGGATTAGGATTAGGAAAGGGGAAGATGGGAAGCACACTTTTACCATTTGGTTAATTTTAGCACCTCCCCACTGCGTGATCTCAGCCGTTTATTGAATGAATACATAAATTACATAATACATAATACATAATAGCATTATTCATAATTCATAAATACATAATTTGGAATTAATACATGAAGATATTATGTTTGACAGAAGTTAAGGTTTCGATGGAGTGATCAACATTTAACTTGTTGGATACATAAATCTTTGTTCCACCAGCTAATGGCTTGTAACTTTTTGGTATAGCGTTGTGCAAGATGTGCTTGATTAATTGGTGCTAAATTAACCAAATGGTAAAAGATGTGCTTTGCAAGTATCTTCATAACTTTGTAAGATGCTATTGGTAAAGTTATTAGGATCCTCTGTTGTTTCACGTGATTGAAGTGTGGTACCATACTGGAGAGGTTTCCACGTATACTATCCGCAGATATTTGAATTTTCTTGCCAGGCGACTAATATCTTTTGATTATTACGGTAGATACTGACTTCGTTAGAGAGAACCAAAGATTCTGACTAGAGCGCGTCCGCTCTTTTAGGCTACTCTCTCTTAACCTATTAGTCCGCTCGGCCATACTATAGGCCCTTGATAGCTTCGCCGTTATTTAACGTTAACCTTTTGAAGACGGGATGGCCATTATAGTGGCCATAGAGTCCTCTCTTTGAAAACACGGGGTTGTCCACTTTAGTGGCCATGTCTTTTTTCCCCATTTCCAGGCTGAAAAGTGGGGTGAAATGTCAAAATTGACGATCCTGGGGTTTTAACCACTTATCTCTTTCAAAGGTCTTCCTTTTGCTACATAGATGCACCCCTCTGAGAATCCATTAAACTACACACAAGAATCTTTGTTGAAATAGGTGTTTTCTTAAAGGGAGGAAAGCATTCGATTCAACATTCTCCGTCCTTTGGTAGCTTTTACTGCTACCAAAGCCCTGACCTCAAAAGGTTAAGGGGCCAATTTTGATAGAATCTTGATAGCTCCGGCTATATATTTTTAAGGAAAGTTTAGTTTATAGAAAGTTAGTTAAGTTTTAGTTCTTAGTTTCTTAAGTTAAAGCCCGAATGGATGCTTTATTGTAAAACTCCAAGAAGGAGTTCTGTTAAACTTTATTGGAATAATAAAGGGTAATATCACTCTTCGTACGTTTTGTTCTCTGTCTGACGAACTCAAGCGATTGTTCGCTTATCAGTTCTTAAGATTCTTCAACTGTAACTGTAGCTTATAAGTAAACAGGTTAGAATCATTCAAGGTAATTGAATTATATTTTTCTTATATTCCGTTTTGGGTTTTTATGCCTTTAGTTAATCTACATGCAACAACTGTAAGAATTATCAACAATTTAAAAGTTGTTTACGTTCCACTGAGCGTAACTGAGGCCCACCAGCGGCCGAGCGGTAAAGTCGCTGAACACTGGTAGTTCGGTCCGAGGTTCGAATCCCGCGAACGGGCTGGCTGCATGGGCGTTTTCGTGGTTATCCCCATGTGTAACGTGTATACGAGCCAGTTTCCCTTAGAAAGTCCTCCACGAAGGCATCCCTCCTCTTAGGCAGATAGCCCTCGAGGCTTTGCCATACTCACAAACACACACAAACACACATTTAAAACTTATCTGAATAGTGAAGTTAGGTTCTGCACCAACTTCAAAGTCTTTTTGTCGAGTAGGGTCAAAGGTTTCATGCAGCAAAAATCCTGTCTCTTTGCCTAATTTTAATTAGTTTAAACTCTAATTTAAATTGTAAAAATTATTTTTAACGATTTTTTAAATTATTAAATTAAATTTTATTTAATTTTGTTTTTTATCTTTTGTATTTTACAATTTTTAATAAAGATGTTTTGAGTTATTATGTATTTTTTCCTTACCGCGAACTGTGAACTGAATCGATTGAATGAGAATCACATGTCTAATGAAACTCGGGGGAAAATGGTATGAATGAAATGCAGAAAAAAAGTGCATAATTTAATAGGCCTTGCAAGGAAGTCATATGGGGTTCATATCAATTTTTTCAGCTAGAAATCTAAGCATTATTTCCATATTTTTACTTTTGTAGTAATTGTCAACTAATTTTAATGGAAATTAACTGAAAATGGAAAGCTATATAACAGTTTTCATATATATCTATAAAGCTTTTCATTCGAGGGAAGAATGAAACAATAATTGAAAAAAAAAACTTTCATTTCCTTTATTTGTAATCAATAATCATTACTCGAAAGAGGGAACAAAACAAAAGAGATGAAGCAATGTGCGTTTGACAGAAACTGAAATTAAAGATGTGAATATTATTTTTAAATATGATATCGGTTTACCACTTTTTGTATTAACTAGAATAATTTATTTTATTTCCGCAAAAATGTGAAGGCAGTTGAATATTATACTTAGACATAAATCGTTTAATGACGTCATACGCTGTCAGGTATTCTACAAGTCCTTTTTTTTTTCCCTCAGCGAAAATTAATTCATCTGTTTTTTCATTAGACTTGACATTTATACCAGCGCAGCATGCAGTCAACCTTCCTAAAATCTTCCTATCTGTTTGATTTAGCATCGCCATGTTAAAAAATTAAAGAAATGGAATTATATATATAGTGCTTATTTTGGGCTATTAGCTCGCGGCATACATTCAGAAGTTGCTTGAGATTACTATGCATGTGATATATTTTCAAAATACCAAAAAAATGTAAAACGACAAGAAAAAAGTCCCGAAACATACACCAAAATACACTGAAGTGACAAACGTCATGGAATAGCAATATGAAAATATACAGATGGCAGTAGTATCGCATAGAAAATGCATAAATGCGAAGTGCTTTAGCAGGGTTTTCATTTGTGTTCAAGTTATTCATGTGAAGAGGCTTTGACCTGATTAAGGCCGCACGACGAGCATTAACAGACTTTGAACACGGAATGGTAGTTGAAGCTAGACGCATGGGTCATTCCATTTCGGATATCGTTAGGGAATTCAACATTCCGAGATCCACAGTGTCAAGAGTGTGCCGAGAGTATCTGATTTCAGGCATAACATCCCACCATGGACAGCGCAGTGGCCGACCACCTGCACTTTACGACCGAGAACAGCGACGTCTGCGTAGAGTTGTCAATGTTCACAGACAAGCAACACTGCGTCAAATAACCACAGAAATCAATATGGGACGTACGAAGGACGTGTCCGATAGGACAGTACGGCGAAATTTTCTTCCTTGGGCTATACCAGCAGAAGACCGACTCGAGTGCCTTTACTGACAGCACCACATCGCCTGCAGCGACTCTCGTGGGCTCGTGAGCATATCGGTTGGTCCCTAAACGAATGGAAACCGTGGCTTGGTCAGATGAGTCACGATTTCAGTTGGTAAGAGCTGATAGTAGGGTTCGAGTGTGGCGCAGACCCCGCGAAGCCATGGACCCAAGTTGTCAACAAGGCACTGTTCAAGCTGGTGGTGGTTCCATAATGGTCTGGGCTTTTTTACATGGCATGGACTCGGTCCTCTGGTGCAACTGAACCGATCGTTGACTGGAAACGGATACCTTCAGCTACTTGGAGATCACTCACAGCCATTAATGGACTTCACGTACTCAAACAACGATGGGATTTTTATGGATGACAATGCGCCATGTCACCGAGCCACACTTGTTCGCGATTGGTTAGAAGAACATTCTGGACAATTCCAGCGAATGATCTGGCCACCTAGATCGCCCGGCATGAATCCCATCGAACATTTATGGGACATCATCGAGAGGTCAGTCGTGCCCAAAACCCTGCACCGTCAACACTTTCACAATTATGGACGTCTATAGAGGCAGCATGGCTCAATATTCCTGCAGGGGATTTCCAATGACTTGTTGAGTCCATGCCACGTCGAGTTGCTACACTTCGCCGGGCAAAAGGAGGACCGACAAAATATTAGGAGGTATCCCACGACTTTTGTCACTTCAGTGTATGATGAGCATTTCCCAGCTCTAAGTATCGGTTCTATTGCCAAAACTCAGTGACAATGAATCGCAGTCATACACGAACTGGAATAGAAACTAAATTCATGGTTTTATGCTTTATATACTTTTAATATTGAACTGTGCTGTATTTTATATATTCTTTATGATAAAGGAACTTTCTATGAACAATTACCTTGCAAAGACGGTCTGTTTTTTCTGCATAGTATATTGCGAATCGTCAATGTGCTATTTCAAGATTGTATTAGAACTGCAATTTTATATCCTTCAAGAAACGTTGCCGGCGCACATTAGTTAGCGTCGTATGTCCCACAAGCCAACGCCTTAGGGTAAGACTTTTCAAAAGCGTTAGTAAATGCTATTTCTGTAATAAGCCCACCTCACCATGCGTTTAGAGGTCAGATTTATACTTATACTATATATGTAAAGTTTGTAATAAATTCGGCGATTCAAAGCATTTCGTCGAGGACTGTTGCCTGACTTTTGTGAATTGTGAGAGAAAAATATAAATTTGCGAAGTTTGAGGATATATTTAGTAATTATAAAGTGTTTAGAAAATTTGTAAAAGATATTATGCAAACTGTGAATGAGAATAAGAAGAATATTGGTATCGAGATATAACAAAGCAGAAAAATCATACTGAAAACATAAATAATTGAGGTAACTTATAAATTTAAGATGAATTTTGATAATATAAAGAAGATTTGAATAATAATAACTAATTGCAAGTAAAACTTATTAAGATTTTAAACTTAGGAAAAAACACAGAAATGGAAACCATACATTTATATACTTTTTCCCCGAGAGTGTTTGGAATGTATGTATCTACTTTAAGCTTTTTTTTTTTTGTTGTTTGTTTGTTATGCCTTTGTTGCTTGGCCTGTTCCCACATAGCCATATGGCAGATTTCGCCTGCTAAGTGGGCTGGGGGCCAGTACTCACAACTAACTAACTTATACTATATAAAAGTCAAATTATTGATTTTCAAGAAGCAAGACATCCGTTTTCTATCGTTAATACATTTCAAAACTAAAAATACGCTTTGTAACAACACGTGTTGGATACGTCTCTCGAGCTGTACGTTTTCGAAAATCGAGTTAACCACTTAATCGTTCTGCCCGAACGCCGTTCGGGTACCGGGAAAAGGGACTTTTTTTTATTTGCCCCTACATCGCTGGGCCAGTGTATTTTCCTACACTAATCCACTGATTTTCCCGACTTTTTCACATCTGTTACATTGCAGTGTTTCGAATAGATGTGTCTCTAGTAGTCCATGAGATATTGGATTGTTAAGTCAGTTCAAGAATAGGTTTTACCGCTTTTTCATTAGGAGAAGAAATTCGACGAGTTTGCGTGCACATGTTCAGTGCATTAGGCTTTGTGAATATTATTACTTTCCAAATTGTTCATGAAATAAAAGAAGAACGGGTGACAATGGGTCATAAAAAATATGATCCTGATATTGGATCTGATAGCGAATCTGAATTTTCTATAAATGATTCTGGGGTGAATCTTTACATTATGGTAACTTCGTGATTGTTTTGCGAAAATTTTGCGACCAACCCTGGTACAGCAAACTTCTAGTTATGTTTTGGACGCCATTTTGTTTTCACGAAATAAAGGAATTTTTTTTTTTTTTACTCAACATTATTTCCAACAATCTGCTAGCCGAAATACGCTTATACTAGAGCTTTTATGGAACAAAAATGCTTAATCACGACGAAGATTAAGTGCGAAATTGGGAGAAAGTGCCGAATCGCAAATTGCTTGCCGCGTTTTTAAGAACTGCACATACACGGTATCCATGTACACGTCGACCTATTTTCACTTAAATAAAAACCAAGAATTGCACAAAAATTGCATTTCTCACACTCTTGACTTTAATTCATGTACACATCGACCTATTTTCACTTAAAAAGTCAAAGAAAATTGAATTGAGAAAAATCCAATTCTTCTTACTCTTGTAAAAAGCGACGAACAAATAAGTGGAGGATTCTGCACTTTAGCAGCGAAATTGTTTCTTAAGTGCTTATTAGCTGTAATCACGATCGGAATTTTCCGGAAAATGTCACATGACATGTCTCATGATCTCTCATTTCTCTGAGAGAAAATAATCTGTGATTCGAACTGTGTACTTCTCAGATTATTGCTAAAGTCCTAGCTAGTAACCTTTATCGCCTTACCAAAATGTCGCCAAACTACCTGTTACCAAATTCTAAAGATTAGCCGATTCTGGTAGTTCTGAAATTCTTTATCGGAATTCTCTGGTGATGATGAGGAAACGGAAAGTTCAGATGATCGAATTCAGGTTCGGATCTGTCAAGAAATGGATACTTGTATTCCTTCTTCACCACCGCCGCGATTTTCTTTCACTGGTTTCACAATTGGGGAACTGGGAAGAACACAAGTTAAAGTGCTCTTTCCAGTTCCACAGTTTTGTGAGAAAAAAACCAACTTTAAGTAAAAATGCCTTAATTTCGCCGTAGTTAAAATTATCATAAATTAATAAATGCAATACTTGTAACAGTTTTGACTACTGATTTGAATTCATATAATTGATTAGAATACAAAAATGTATATAAAAAATGTGCTTTTGTGTGGTCACAATATGGCAGGAAAATGAAGCATTTAAGTGGTTAATGTTTAGGTAACCACACCAGAACGTTGATTGACCGTTTGATTATAACAGTTCTAAAGAACGTTTGGCTTAAATGAATGAAACCTGAAGCATTAAATCAAAGCTATAGCCATTTCAGTAAACAACAAAAACCTTATCCCACATAAAAATGCCAAATTTATTATTAACTTTGTTCGTACGAAGAAATTATAGTAATGTTAATTAAGATCTCCTAGACATCAGCTTCCAAACATTTATTCCGTTTGTCAGTTGTTTAACTAATCTCATCATTAGCTACATCTCGTGTTAAAAGACTGCTTCCTTATAACGTGGAGAATGCATTTTCAATTAATCTTTGTCAGTCGAAAATTGCGTTAAGTTTTCCAGCGTAACTTATGCAAAAGCCAAACAACTTCTACCTTGTTAGCTTACTTTGATTAATATTGCGTATAAGAGGGATGGTTATATGCTAAACAGAGTTACAGTATGTATCGTTCATTAACTTTATTTCGAGATTAAGAGAAAGGCTGTATTAAATTCTGGTAATATATTTATGAATAAAAATGAAATATACGCAATTTCAAAACGTTTACTCTGATAACAGAAGTTTTTCATAATCACTCTAACTCATTTACATCTTACCAAGGAAAGGCGAGAGAAACAAGGAATAACAGTTAACAAATTAAAATAACTATTAACAAAAAATAATATAAACCTTGTATATATTATCAAAGCAATTGAGACTCTATACCAGGGATGGGCAAACTACGGCACGCGGGCCAACTCCATCCCGGCAGAAGGTTCTATCCGGCCCGCGGCGGATAGAATTTTATTTTGCCGGTCCGAGGCAAATTAAAAGAAATATATATTTATATATTGTCTCCTTTTCTACTTTGTTTAAATATTATTTTTTTCTTCCTTTTGTCCAAAGAACTGATTATCTTTTTACTTTCTCTGTTTTTGTTCTACAAACATAAATTAACATAAATTATACATACATACAAACATAAATTGACGGAAATAGCAAGCACAGACAGCTTTCAATCGGTAAAGTATTAAAAGCGGAAGTTCTTTGTTAGTTGTAGCTGTAGATTGGCGCCAACAAGCGTCTCTTTCTCATGGAGCAAACATCTTTGAATCCAATATAGGTAAATTATACTTCTTAGAAAAAACGTAATCTTAACTTAAAACTTATAAACACCCATAAAAGCAGTGCTATGTTTACTTCATCTTATACATATGAAGAAGTGTTTCCAAACATGAACCTTAGAAAGAATTATTTCAGAAGTAGACAGACAGATGAGCATTTAGCCTCGTTCCTTAGAATTAGTTATTGAGTCTTCGAACCTCAATATAAGGAACTTATAAAAATGAAATCCCAATTTCATTCATCTCATTAACATATTTAAATTGTAATACTTGTATATTGTTTTTCAAATTTTAGAAAAATTAACTTTGGCCCGCCAAATTTTTTTTTTTTTTTTTAATTTTTGGCCCGCGACCGAAAACGTTTGCCCTTCAATGCTCTATACTCTTCTGAAATATTTCGCAATTGAAACGATTACTGCCGGCAAAAATAAAGAGAATGGTGAAATTCAATGAACTGCAGCCCGAAATTGCTTAAGAATTACAAATGTATTCCATCTGAACGTCTTTCAGTAGAAAAATATATTATCTGGTAGGAACTGGCTGACTGTATTTAATTCCTACTGCATCAAATGGTGCAGTTTTTTTAAGAGATTTCCTTTTGGTCTCTCTGTTTTTTATTTTATTAAATACTAGCAGCTTCGCTGCCAGCCTTCGTCTGGCTTTGAAATGTACCGGAAAAATGGCTGAAGGTAACACCAAACGTTAAATTTAAAAACTACGTAGAATTTTACTCTGCAGAATAACTTCATAAAAAAGGTTATTACGTATAACAAAATTACAATGAAATAAGCACTATCCTTTAATACAAATATTAATTATCCTAATAAATAAATTAACCAACTTCCCTTTGCAAAATCTTAAGAACTCAAATGGTATAAAGGAGGTTAAGAACTTTGCTTCCTAAAAAAATCACTCAAAACTTTTCAGTATCTTAAAAACAGTGAAATGAGCAATAAGTAACATAAAAGAAATCAAAAGACAAAAAATTCTTAAAAGCCTAGTATAATTAATGATAATTTATCTTATATTTTCAAGAGAAAAATTACAATGAAATAAGCTATATCCCTTAATACAAATATTAATTATCCTAATAAAAAAATTAACCAACTTTCCGTTGAAGAAAGAAAAATCATGCAAAACTTTTCAATATCTTACAAACAGTGAAATAAACAAAAAATAACATGAAAGCAACTCAAAAAACAAAATAATTCCGCGCATAATTTTACTCTGCAGAACAACTTTATCAAAAAAATCAATAAAAATGTATATATGAAAAAATGACAATGAAATATGGCAATCTCTTAAAAACAGTGATATAAGAAATACGATGAAAAATTGTTGCCAGACCCGTATTTCTAAAAGACTGAAACTATTCAAAATGATGAGATTTCATCAAAAATCTATCAACAACAATAAGAAAGGAAAATTGTTGCCAAAATCATATTTTTAAAGATGTGAAATGTGTACTCGGAACTTTCATTTAATTTTTTTTAAATACAAAATATTATCATTTTTTCAAAATTCTTTTTGTAAAAGCAGTCGCAAGTATGAAAGTTTAACGTGTCCAAAAATCAAAGAAAAATAAACTGTACATTTTTAAAAAATAAACTTTTTTAGAAAAAAATCCCGTTGAAAAGGTGTTAAGCTCCCTTTGTTAAATAAATTCGTATTTAATCGATTTATTGAAATACGAAATTTATTTTAAGTTCGTAAAATAGCTAAGTGACTACGTTTCATGACGATGTGAAAATGGAGTGTGTAGAGTAAAATCTCGCTTACCTATAGCCCATTATGTCTCAAAATGACGCGATTTCGTCACAAAACATAAAATTAAAAAAAATCGAATTCGAATTTCCAAAAAATCACTTCGAGGTGCACTGGCTCTTGTCTAGATGCACCTGTGTACCAAATTTCGTAGCCGTGGGTCCATTAGCTTACGCGCAGCGCGATCGCCACAAGGTGTTCCTTCCTAGAGCATATGTCTTAGAAGAAAACAATACATAGGAGGAACTACGAAAAATCTTATTATTTGGAAAGGCTCTTCCACCGAGAATCAAATCCAGTTCTATTATCCATTCCACTCGGTAACATGAAATTAATGGGTAACAACATGGGTTTAGAAAAGCACATTTAATTCTTTTTTGTTAAAGACTATAGAATCATTTTATTTTGGGAAAGTTTATTCGTGAAACAAAGTTTAAAGTAGATTACTGAAGTTTCTACCTTCCTTATCTTTTATCCTACATTTCATTACGAAGTTATAACGGTTATTTCCTTTTACAGCATCTTAATTAATAAACGAAAATTTTAAAATGTCTTTTAAGGTTTTATTCAATTTTATGTTTTTCTGAATCTTTTTTTTTTTTTTTTTTTTATTTTGGAATCATCGATCTTTTTCAATTTCTTACACTTATAGTAATATATAATGTAAAATTCAGAATTTTGTTCGATCTTACAGTAAGACAAAACTTTACATTTAATTTCACATCTGTTTGACTAAACAAGAGAAAAGATTACGTTACACATTTACTTGCGGCGCATATATTTTGCCAGCGCTTCATCTACATCGATGTCCTGAATGTTTCCAAAAAGTTTTAATGAATAAAAATTAGGATAGGTAATGGTGAATGTAAATTCTTATTGAACGAAATTCTTAAAGCCGCTGAAAAAATCTTAAAGCAGCTGAAGAAGCTGAAAAAATGCATAATTTCATATTTCAAATTCTTAAAGATTAAGACAGTTAAAGTATGCCCTCGCTGCAAGAAAGAGTTCTTTCTTCAGTTCTTTTTTTTTGAGGCTGCTGCATTACTTTATTTGGACAACGTTTATTTGCGAGACAACATTCAAAAAAGGTCATCAAAACTTACTCGTAGTACCTTCTTGAAAGTACTTTCTGTTCTACAATTCAAAAAGAAGAGTGATACACCAGAGAACCCGAACAATTAATTTATTTTTGCATTCAAATTGCGAGATGAAGCGTTTAGGCGAAAGCCTTTACACTGTGAAACGTAAAACTGTAAGATCTGACTTTCTTTGCTATCATAAAATTTGTGCGATCATACTAGGAAACCTGTCGACTTCTTGCACAGGCGTAAATAATACCAGCTCAGAAGAAAGACCCTTTATTACTCGTCAAACTCTTAACACAAATGCACGCACTTCGTGCTTACAGTAACACCGACAACTTAAGAATAATTTAACAATAAAGTGAAAGATAAAGAGTAGTCCTGTAGTAACAGATTAATTTAAGGCTAACTAGGCTGATTCAACACCCAGGGCTGTGCAAAGTCGACTCTGCCTTTCATCACTCGATTTCCATCTCTTAGGTCGATAAAGCGAGTAAGTACCAAGTTCGCTTGGGGATTAAACACTGGGGGTCCTGCGACAAGCTGACCATTTGTTCAGGGTATATGCTTACGCACCCCGGGGCCCACGGTGAAGAAAGGAGATTTCGGGGCACTGCAGGCCTTGGCCCATTAGGGCTGTTTGCGCCACTGAGTTTAGTTTTTTAGGCTGAATCAACGCTCTACCAGCTAAGTGAATTATTAAATGTTAAACAAAAATTTATAAACTTCTAGTTTCGTCTGATTTTATACTCTATTGACTTGAGTTTAATTTGAATCTTGGCTGGAAAATGCGAGGGAAAGTTGGAGAGTTCAGGAAAGACAGCAAAAATTAGAATAACTGGTTATTCAAATTAAGTGAAACCGATCAAAACTCAGAAATTAAGTGCTTGTAACTTGATCGTAACAATTAAATATTCAAACGTTAAAATAGTTTCTTAAAAGGGAATAAATAACTATGATCGGTTAATCTGTAAATGCTGATAATTTAATATTTTACTCAGTTAAAATTTTGTTCAGCAATTTTGATGATTTCGTAATATCGTAATAAAATAATAAAGCGACTTACTTCAGAGTCTCTTTATTACCGAGGCCATAACATCTCAATCCCGAAACAACATCTTATGCATTTAAACAGCATCGAAAAATAAGAGGTATGCATTATAGTTTTTAATCATTAAATGTGTCGTTATTTCAACATTGGATCTCTTGTATTTTTAGTATAGCAGTTTATATTATTTCTGCCCGTATTTTTAAATGAAAAATTATTAGTTTTCGAACTTTTTCATATTATCGTAATTATTACTTTCCTTACATTTCATTTGGACCTATCTTTTGAGAGCAATAAAAGGTGCGAAAGGACATGAAAGGAGGAAAGATTCTCTAACTCAACAGAATTAGAGATATTTTTACCTAGAATTTTAAATAAAAGCCATATAACTAGAAGCAAGCGGCAAAAATATTTTAAGTGTATCAAAATTGTGAAGTGCAAAGCTATTTTAGTTCATATAATTATTTTACTTGTTCAGATGTGATTAAAATCTCCCAGTAATAACTTTACAAACATCATGGAGAAAAACTATATGTATTTATTTATTTCAAACTAAGCAAATTTTATTATGAAGTAACGCATCACTGCTATGCCTCAGTCTACTTCATGAAGTGTGTAGTAATATAAATAAAGTAGAAATTCAGCTTAGGAAGCATGGCCAGGATGACTGATAAGAGCTTTCTCTCTGTATAGTCGATTTACCACACTATCAATAGACTAGATCACGTTCTTTAGAAATTTCCAAGACGGATTAACTGCTGAGTTAATCGGAGCCTCGGAGAAGATATATTTAATACGTAAGTTATAAACATACTGCTTCTTGTCACTTACAAATAACAATTGATCTCTTATCATATGAATAATGTGAAATTTATGCAGAACATATGTTCATTTGTAGCTCATCGCTGAACACTGGTAGTTCGGTCTAAGTTTCGAATTCCGCAATCCCGTGATCTGCATCGGCGTTTTCGGTTTTCCTCCGTGTGTAACGTGTATACGAGTCAGTTTCTCTTAGAAAGTCCTCCATTCTCCCCTTAGGCAGATAGCCTTTGAGGCTTTGCCGTAGTCACATAAGCAAAACCAAAGCATTTGTAGCTCAGTGTCAGAAAATAGTCCAGAGTTGTGTAGAATGTATTTATAAAAGTTTCTAATCAGAAAACGCCTCCGACTTTATATAAATATTCCATGAAAGTTCTTTTACTTTTGCATATTACCCCAGCTTTTTTTTGCTACTGTAGCGAACCAAACTCGAGGCGAAACATGAATGCTAGTTTTAAGATACCATTCAACTACTTTCTGCTAGGTTTAGCGAATGGTTGATGTGATAGGGTGTTAGTAAAACTAAATATCTTTGAATTAGCTGAATAAAATGATGTTGCAATAAGATATGAAAAAAAATGCATTTCTCTTTTAGATTTATTTGTTAAGGTAAACTATGTTTTCCAACCGCGACAGTGATCGTTGGTAACTCTTACGGAAGGGCCCGAGTTCGAATCTCGAAGAAGCATGGATGTTTGTAAATGTATATTGTCTGTGCGGCATTAAGATATACTAAATATGTGGTGAACTGAAAGGCCCCTCGAGAAGTTGGTGGTAGGAGAAGAGGGGTCAGGAAACCCTGTCCCCCCCCAAGCTGCTCTCTCTCAAAAATTGGATCTGAAATGAGCTGAAGGTCGGGCTGTCACCTACATGATGCTTAAGTTTCTTGCCAACGACAGACACAAGAAAATTGCTTTTTCCACGATGAATGTTGTGAGATTGTATTAACCATTGTTAGAAAAGGAAGATTTGTAACAGCAGCAACAACAAATTATGTTTTTTCTTTTAGTCCTGAAATTCGCATTTCTTCCTTTTAAGGAGGTTCTGCACAAGCAAATTTAAAATAAATATAAATTATGGCTGCAAACATTTATTTAACATCGCAGTTTAAAAAAGTACTAATAATTAAGCAATATAAATTGACAATTTTACCGAAAATTAAAAAACATTCTTAAGCCCCCCCCCCAAAAAATATAACAATTCTTTGAAACAAGAGAAAAAATGCATTCTAATTTAGATTATTTTAGTAGGTTATTTTTTCTACTTCGGCTCATCAAATTAAAGAATTAGATTCGAAAACTCGAGTCTTGGTGCTTTTTCTTCATTTCAACTTTAATGTAAGATATCGATAATTATAATATTTTAAATCAAAAATTAAGTCAAAAATTTGTAAACCTACTTTTTTCCTTTGCGGGCAGTAGGAGCTTTCATTAAAAGAAAAATACGGGCATTATTGTTAATTTTGTTAAATCAGCAGTAAGACCCCCAATATTATTTCGTGGTCGCCTCTGTGTACTGCACAGCAAATGTGCGTTTTTGAACTCTTAAAATAAATAAGGTTTTCATTTTCTGAATTTTCTGAAGATAATTTAAAGATCTTTGTTTAGTGTTCGTCTAAATTAGTTTTTTAAATAAACTTTCCCATTTTACTTTTGCTTTTATTTATAAAAGAATCTGGTAAAGAAAAAAATTGAACTGCCATTTTAATCATATTTGCAAGACATAGAAGTATTTTTTTCTTATTTTTCTTATATTAATGATTCAAGAGACTCTAAAACCATTTAGATTTGAGGTTATAGAAAATTTGAAATTCGTGTCATCAATATTTTAAAACTGTTCTTAAATAATATTGTACGAGATAGTGTTAGGCCTCCCATTTTTAATTCCAGAAAACAATTTCGCTTTTATCTAAGCTTTACAACAAAACTGATTTTTCTGATTTGATAAAATCCTTTATAATCATTTTAATACGAATCTTATGACTGTCATATTTTAAAAGACATAGTTAGTTGTAAGGATTTATTTATTTTTTATCTAATCAGTTATTTTATTTTAAATAGCTTTACTGCTATTCTCCTTTTCCATTTTTCTGCCAGAATGCAAATTTACTTAAAGGAAGTATTTAAAGGAAGACGTTCTCTATCTGATTATTGGACATAGCGATAAGTCACTTACGTTCAGCTAGAGTCTCGAAATTAGTTAATGCTTTTCAAGAAGGTGAGACTCTACAAGCTTTTTGTGTGCACAGAAGGCTATAAACCTCTACGCTGACAGTGGGATGTAAATCATTTATTACTCTTGGCCCTAATATCAATACGCCTAAAGTAGACTTTACCATTTTTTGCAAAAACCGTAGAAATGCTTACTGGACGTATACCTATTCTTCAGCAGAGGAATAAAGCAAAAATAAAGAGATACTCATTTTTACATGATTCTAGAGAAAAGGGACATAGCAGAAAAGTTGCTGAACTCTGGCAGTTCGGTCTGGGGTTCAAATCCCGCCGTTGGTTGCATGGGGGTTTTTGTGGTTTGTCCCACCAGAAAAAGGAATAGTGATAGTATGGAAGAAAGTAAAAGAGTACCTTCATTCTTAATCAATTAATTGCATAATGCACCATGATAAATTAATTTGCTTCCAGATGCTATTATTGAAAAATTTTCACGTTCACTGAAGCTTGCATTGCACAAATTTTCATGTTCTCAACATTAATTCCAAATGCTATCAGTTTGACTTACTAAGTTTGACTAACGACATTGACTCAGTTTGACTAACGACATTGACAAACTGTCGGTATGCCACCATATCTTCACATTTTGTACCCATTATTTGGAGTTCTGTGGTCAGTTGGAGTCAAAATATGAGATACATTTTGCAATTTCGCCTCTTTTGTTTCGCATGAACGCTATAAACACGAGACTTGTCGTTATTTTTATGTTACACATGGAATGATAAAGAGATCTTTTTCATTAATTCCGCAAAAGGTGACTTAATTTTAGTGCACATTCTGATGTTTGAGGATATTTCCTTGAAATATGTTCTCTTAAAAGTTTATAATATCATGGTCAAGATATAATATATTTGGCCATATAAAAAGTCTCTGTGAATTTTTGGTACGTTTTTATCAAACATTTTCTATATTGAAAATCAGTTTCAATCAAATACCTAGCGCCCACCAGCGGCCGAGCGGTAAAGACGCTGAACACTGATAGTTTGGTCCGAGGTTTGAATCCCCGCGAACGGGCTGGCTGCATGGGCGTTTTCGTGGTTTTCCTCATGTGTAACGTGTATACGAGCCAGATTCCCTTAGAAAGTCCTCCACGAAGACATCCCTCCCTTAAGGCAGATAGCCCTCGTGTGCTTTGCCATAATTAAATAATCCAATCCAATCCAATCAAATCAAATACCTATTGACCATTATTATCTATGAACTTTGCTATTTTTCGGATAGCTTAATAATTCCATCGGTGTAGAACTTCTGTGGTTTAGGAATATTTCCCAAATCGCAGGACTATTAACCCTTTAACTGTCAAGTTATTTTCATGATTTGGGTACACAAATTGTCAAATTTTTTTATTGGAAAAACCAAATGTAGCCGAAATAAGCATCTCCCGATATATATTCGGGTATGACAATACGATGCATTCAAAAAAAAAAAAAAAAAAAAAAAAAATATTACCCCGAGGACTACTCGGGCGTGACATTTTCGAACACCAGTGCTATCTCGGGCATGACAGTTAAAAGGTTGAACAACATGCAAGAATATTATTCGACATCAAGTAAAATTTCTTTAAAATGGACATCTTTACATACGAATTAAGCCCGAATTACTAGCACGCAACATTGTTACTCTTGCACAAATAATTTTTTTAAGCGTATTTTTTTAGAAAATATTTTCTTTTAAATTAACAGACATGCTTTTAATTTTAGTGTTCAATGTTTCGTTTTTAGTGTCAAAGGTTTGTTTTTAATTTAATTGCTAAGCATAAAAAAATTATGGGTAATGTTCAGTTTAGAGGTAAGAGTTAATACTTGCAAAATGCCATTCAACCTCTGATAGGTGTGGTGGTGGTGTATTCAATTATGGCAAAGCACACTAGGGCTATCTGCCTAAGGGGAGGGATGCCTTTCGTGGAGGACTTTCTAAGGGAAACTGGCTCGTATACACGTTACACATATGGAAAACCACGAAAACGCCCATGCAGCCAGCCCGTTCGCGGGATTCGAACCTCGGACCGAACTACCAGTGTTCAGCGACTTTACCGCTCGGCCGCTGGTGGGCCAACCTCTGATAGGAGAAACATGAAAGCACGAGTCTCTTGTTTTAAACTAACCAGTTATTAAGATTTGGAGCTTTACTTTAACTTTTCTTCCTCACCAGAATGTAAATTAATTTTTCGTATGCATTGAATGCTATTCAACATAAGATAACAAAAAAATGAAAGTGTAAAATTTTTATTTTAAACTAAACATTTATTATGATTTAAATTTTTACTTAAATTTTTTCTTTTTTCTATTCCTCACCAGAATACAAATTAGTTTGTAGTATTTTTAAGCTGAGGTTTTAGAATCTTGAGAAACAGAGGCGTTTCTGGCGTTCGCGTAGTATGCTTAGATTTCTGTTAGCTCTAGCTAGACGTAACCATCTCGGGTTGGCATGCTCTAGCAGTCGATATCTTATCGATCGAACTTAATTTTACGAATTTGAGCCAGCTTGTGGCTTAGTATATATCTGTATAGTCTTAGACTACTGACGAATGTTTTAAATTTAATTTTAAAGTACTTAGTTAATTAGCATAGCCACAAGTATAGTTTATCTGTAGCATGAGTAGTGCCTCGTTTTGTTAAAAGCTCAGTTCAAACAAAAGATTGCCTCTAGTGGCCGAGGAGTAAAAACTCAACACTTGCAGTTCCATCCAGGGTCCGAATTTTGTAGAATGGGCTGGCTGCATGGACGCTTTCGTGGTTCCCCCATGCGCAACGTGGATACTAGCCAGTTTCCCTTAAAACCTCCCACACGGGCCATGCCTCCATTCTGTATAGTGTCTATTTGTGGAAAATAAGTAAAACTTAAATTTTAAAACTTTTGTAGGTTGTTATCGTACTATTTATCGCAATATCTAAGACAGGGACAACTCGCTACATGTCTGTTAGGATTATGGAACTAAAGTTCTAGTATTAGACTAAGTATAATCTAGTCTAATACCGGAACTTTAGTTCCATTATCCTCACAGACATGTATTTACATCGAAAGAATTTACATCGGTTCCAACAACAAATATTTTTTTTAGCTTTCTTGCGCAAAATCTTTACTTTAATTATGAATATGCGAAAAATCTTACTAAGGTAAAGCGGCTGCAAAACCGTAAACGAACAAAACCATTAAAGGAGAGGCATGAAATTATGCAGATGGATTAAAGAGACGTTCATAATTTCAACAGATGCTAAATCTCAAAACATGCAGGAACTTCACAAACACCGCAAAGATATGGGAAGTTAATTATTTAGAAAATCTCCTAAAGGGATATTTCAAGAGTTTGTTTTTTTTATGTGTGTATCATACCGTCTAGTGCGATATGGTAATTAGCTACTAAATTAAATCGTTGCATTGTAACTTTATTATTTTCTCTGATTTAATGTGTTGTAATATTTAATAAAACAAACACTGGAAAGAGTTCAGATTTTAACGATCACCAAAAGCATTTTTTAAGGTATATTACGCTTTCTCTGAGCTCGCAGTCTACCTTGCTGTTGAACTCGCTTCTAGCTTTACCATTAAATCACCATATTCTTCGCAATTATGCCATATTCAATTAAACAGCAAAATTACATAAATTTTAGAAGCAGCATGTTTCTCAATGCAGCGTTATTTGTGGCATACTTCGTTCTATTTTTTTCCGCCTTTTCTCAGTCCATCATTCTTAGCATTCAGGTTTCTTAGTAATTCAATAGTAATTTCTTATTCGTAGTTCTTTCAGTTTTCTTAGTAGGCTTAGAAAACATTTTTTGAGTGTCTTTTTATTATTAACGTTTCCGTGTTAAATTTATTAAGCAGATATTTCCGTGTTAAATTTATTAAGTAAATTTATTAAGGAGATTAAGTAGATGTTCTTCGCGCTTACGCCACGTGCAATTTAATTCAGCAGCAAAATCACAAAATATTTAAATACAGAATATCTTAAGAATTTCATATAGACAGTCTCGCGTGCTGAAGATAAAAATATTTCATTCCGTTAGAGTGTTGCCACTGCTTTCTTTCAAATCGTCGAGTTTGTTAATTAAAAATTCTTCCAAGCTTTAAAAAAATGTGAAATATAAAATTCGGGTTTCCAGCTGCGCATGTTCGGGTGGAAGCCAGCGTTTTTTCATTGTGCGAGGAACACACATACATACATGCAGATTCTTCATTATTTAATTTATTTAAATATAATACAGGGCGATAATATTTGGTGGTAATAATTTGACGAGTGATTCGCCGTTAATAGCGGCCGACACAAAATCCCGTTTCCAGATTTTGAACCCATTCAGGCTAAGGCCCTTTGGGCTAATAAGTAGCCAAAGCAAAGTTATCACAAATATTCTAATTCTCTATTATTGCAATAATTCACTTTATGTGTAATATGTGCATTAACCATTAAAACATATGTGCTTTAATCTTTAAAGAATGGTTCCAATGTATGCATTGAAATCGCTTACTTAGTCCAAGAGAAAGGGTATTGATATAAGAGTTTCTAGTTAACAATGTTATACTGGAGCGGCTGCAATTAATTTCATAATCCAAAGGCTATGGTTGGAAGACTGATTAGTGGATTAAAGGATATAGCAGGTGGGTGTATGGTCTAACTTTGATAATGTAAATAACTATCTTTATCGAGAGTGTTGCTTGCTTAGAATATGTGAAGTGATAAAATCTTCAAGACATAACCAAATCCTGTGATAATGAAATGTCTTTAAGACATTGCTTCGTTTCTCTAACATTGATATTAAACTTAATTTCACTAATTTCATAGCACGTTTAAAAGCATTGGAATGTGGTTTAGAAATTAAACTTTGAAGTCGTTTCTAAATTTACGTTTTCTGAAATTATAAAATTATTGCTCATAAAAGTAACATTATATTTTAAGGTGCCAGCATCTCATACAGGTTAAATCTGGGGAGCAAAGAATAGTTCAAACAATTTAGTTTCTTTTCATGGGCATATTTTGATGATAGGTGCTCTGTTGCAAAACCAAGTAAATATATATTGTGTAGGTACTGCTTCCGGTTGCTCAACCATTGTCAACCATTTTTTCACAACCATTGTGAAAAGGCAGATATCAACTGCGAAAAATCAAGAAAAACATTCAGTTTAAATTTCCAAACAAAGTAAAATGGTATTTCAAATGAAAGGGAAAGAAACGTGAAATGAGTTTATAAGATATCCTTTCCCTCCTTTCTGCATGCCTTCGTGGTGTGATGGCCAGCACACTCTGCGCGTATTCTACAGATCTGAGATTCGAGTCCGAGCGAGGCCATTACTCCGTGTTTCAAAAGTCCTAATGACTCTACAGTGGCGCCCGAACTTAAAAAGGTGGTGGATGAGTATTCTTCACCACCAGGATTTCGCGATTCGGTCTCCTAATCCCCAGTCGCCCTTTAAAGAGGGAAGTATATAAGGCATTCGTATTCTCTCTCTCCTTTCTGCATTGCTTCGTGGTGTAATGGCCAGCACATACGGTGCGTATTAGAGAGATCTGAGATTCGAGTCTCAGTTAGAGCATTGCTCATTTTTCGTGTTTCAAAACTCCTAATGACTCTACAAGTTAGTAATCAGAGTTATAAATTAAATTTATTCTGGGAGAAAAGAAAATCCAGTTTTAAAAACTTCGTTGAAATATCAATTAAAACTCTAATAATATCTTACAAAAGATATCTGACAGAAACATTAGCTAACAGAAAATAAGCTTCTTTCTTTGCTGTAACTTTGCAGCCATAATTTTTACAGAATTTTATAGTTTTTTGATATATATAGAACATAAAATTTCTTGAACCACTTGTGTCTCACAGAAGAGTGATGTTTTGACCACTGAATTATGCAAATTCATTGCACACGGTACTTCAATATATGTTGTATGAATATGCATCGATAAAGATTCATATAACCTACGTAGAGAAACGTTATGTGTTCATATTTATTAGCCTTCTTAATTACATGTGAATTTGAGACTCATTTATCAATAATGATGGATAGCCAACTACTAAACTTAATGAGCTTGTCTTCAGGCGATTCGGTCGTATAGTGCATTTGCATTAACTTAAAGAGATTTTACCGTTGGTGAAGCAGGACAACAAATTGTCGAAACAGTGGAAGTGCGACGAAATTTGAGTTTGATTGAATTAACCGCTTCGTGTTAAACTGACGTTAATATTTCGAACATATTGCTTCGTCATTCCTTTCTGACAGTTAGCTCTTAATCCACCTAAACGAATTTCGCTTGATGAATTTCACTCTAATTAAAGTTGGAAATAAAATAGCGTTGTTCAGAATCGCATCTCTTTCATTCAGGAAATTGAACAAATTAAATTTAAGTGCAAACACAGTTTATAATGAAGACACACGGCATTTATGTGCGGCTCAATGCAGGACGTAGCATTCGTGTCGAAATGAAAAATCACTGTTTTCCAATATGTGTATATTAAACGAATCATGATTCGTGTTTTATGTTTTGTAATTGTCTGGGTCCAGTGTATGTGATTCTTTTCAAGAATAGCTGAACAAAATTAAAAACGAGATAATGCAAGATAATTTTACTGAGCATAATACCGAATAAACAAGATAGGGAAAGATAATTTTGCCTACCGATCCAGCAGACCTTTGGACATAAAAAGCGAAATAATTGCTTTTATGCGTAAAACTTTTTGTAAAACGAAAATTCAGTATATATTCTTGTAAAATTAAAACAATGTTAATTGTTTCGTAAAGGAAATTTAAAATTTTCAGCCCTACAGCACTTCAAAATTTAATAGTCATCAAATATATATTTCTAGTCGTGATTAGAAACTGAAATAAATGCTCATAATTTCGTTGTAGTTTATATACACTGGCTATCATATATTAAGGAAAAATCGCAAAAATCACGATTACTGAAAAAGTTACATGTGGAATTTTATGAAACTCACTCACAATATACAACACATATTAAGGTATCAAGTAACATAAAAAGAAATTACAAGACAATTATGGTAGTATAGAAATTAGCACATGTATAATATGAACAAAAAGAAGATGTTAGTTTGCTATAGTAAAAGTACTTTCAATATGGAATATAATCGCCTCTAGAAGCAATACAGCACATTCAGCAATGTGTGATGCTTTCAGTTATGCGGTCTATCAGTTCCATAGGAAGCAAGAGCCATTGCTCTTGCAAAGCAGTTGCAAGCACTGCAAGGGTCTAAGGAGGGCGGATTGAGAAAAGCTAAACGTCTCTCTAAATCATCCCAAACATGCTCGATAGGATTCAAGTCCGGTGATCGAGCTGGCCACTCCATGCTCATAATTGTTTCCTGTTGAAGATAATCATACACGATGCGAGCCCTGGGCGGTCTTGCTTTGTCGTCCTGTAACAGGAAAGCATCACCTATTGCCCCGGCATATGGGCGCATATAAGCATCAAGGATGTCATCTCTGTAAACATGAGCATTCACGGTTCCCCTTGGAAAAACATGTAGGTCTGTGCGTCCACCCAGAGAGATGAGACCCCAAACACAGGTACTGCCTCTTCCGTATGCATCGCTTTCACGGATATTTGACGGATGCTAACGGGTTCCAGGTTCTCTTGATATCAAATAATGCTACTATCGCGTTCTAGACCAAACCTGGACTCATCCGTAAAGAGAATAGCCCTCCATTGCTCAGGCGTCTAGTGGACATGTTGCCGTGCCCACTGCGAACGGTCCCTTCTATCGCGTGACTTGAGCAGCAGGCAAATGGTTGTTCGCCCCGCATACAGGCAACCTTCGGGAAGCCTTCTACGCACAGTTGACGATGACACCAACCTTCCGGTGGCTGCAGCAAGGGAGGATCTAAGAAGAGTCGGAGTAGCGGTTCTATTCCTGAGTGCACATAATGTCAAATATCGGTCATCGGCGCTCGTGGTAGCAGTTGGCCGTCCAAGGCTGAACCTCCTAGGTGCCGAATCTGTGATGAACCACAGAAGGCCTCACATTTAGCCATCTGGCCACTTCTATTTGATTTCTGTCCTGCCTCTAGTCTCCCAATGGCTTTCTGTCGTAGTTCTGAAGGCAAATGATGCCTGGAGATCATTGTTACGAATTAACTATCTCAGATTTCTGATGTCAATATCACATTGAAATATGTGGGCTTGCTCTCAAACATGGACTTTTATGCTCCTCGCAGATGATGTATTCCGTGTGCAGCGCCACTAATTTGCATATTGGAGTTTTACTCAGCTACTCTCACTTGGCAACATATTTAAATTTTACACGTTTTGGCTTATTTTTGAGGGAGTTATCGCTATTTTAGTGATTTTTCCTTAATTTATAATAACCAGTGTAATATTCGTGTTAGTTTAACTAATACGTATATTACTTATACCAGGAACATAAAAATTTTAATTTAAAAATATGACTTCACGGTGTCGAGATTGCTTTTTTAAATTATACACTATAAACACTAATTACTATAATATGTAACTAAAGATGTAATGATTAGAAGTTCTACATATCACTGGTCGTTTGCTCAGGATTCGAGTCTTTGCTAACGGGTTGGGTGCAGGGAGGGCTTCGCGGATAAGAGCCAGTTACCCTTAAAAATGCTTCCACGAAGGCATCCCTCTTCATAAGAAGATGACTATTCAAAGAATGTAAAAACCATCCATTAATGAGCTAATCTAATCTAATCT
Source organism: Stegodyphus dumicola (assembly GCF_044657685.1). Classification (NCBI taxonomy): domain Eukaryota; kingdom Metazoa; phylum Arthropoda; class Arachnida; order Araneae; family Eresidae; genus Stegodyphus; species Stegodyphus dumicola. The sequence continues at coordinate 8,758,934 of NC_140773.1, forward strand.
TCCGCATAACACTTTGAACTTTGGGTTCGGTATGCAAGCACAATTGATTTTCAAGATTTCCGCTTCGAAATTATATATCTTAATATCTGTAATAGTAAAAATGCTTATGCCTGCAGTTGTACTGTAAATGACATTTGGGCGAATTCAATCTCGTTAGCTGGAATCTTGAAAGAATTAAATGACTAGTGTGCGAAGAGTTTAGGGAAAATGATTGCTATTTTTGGAGCCCCCTTGCGTGTTAGCAAAGTGTTTGATGACGTCTCTTGAATACTTTCCTTTGACGTTTAGCGATTTAGGTAAAGAATGCTTCTGAATCAGCACATTCTGAGAAGAAGAAAAATCCTTTCCTTTCTATTAGAAGGTAATTCGTTCCTATCTTAGAGAATGGGATAGAAAGCTCAGATTTTTCCAACTATTTAAGTGTCAGTTATTCGCCGTAAGCCAACTTTACTTTCAAAAACAAATAACGGGTGATTTTATTGTTTAGACTACTTGTAAAATGTAAAATTAAATCCATTTTTATTTAAAGAAAATGTATAGTCTCATTAAAAGGCATTACTTTACATTCGGTTCTCATTCGTTATGTTAACATAATACTTTGAAAGCAAACTTACGTCATCACTGTTATTTTTAAAGATAACGCTTCATTCTATAGACGCTACCAACTCAATCACGAATACTGCTTTCAGTTAGAAGGTTGCAGATGTAGTTCTGGCCATTAAAAAGTTGGAAAATCTCTTTGCCGAATTCCCTCGAAATTTCTGCTATAAACGAAAAGGTAGAGAAGTTATGAGGTAATACAAAAGTATATTCAGTGAAAATGCATTCGGTGAGAAAATGCAAAGAAATTATTAATTCAAGGGTTCCCGCTGTTTTAAATTGGAAGATCGGCTCTGTGAAGGATAGCTTTCGTCGGAAAATCACAACAGACTCACATCAACCCAATAATTGTAGAGGATGAAACAAGGGGCCTAGATAAACAATATGGAACACGTTGACCGTGCTTGGCGGTGCCCAAGCTCGTATGCACAAGAGAGTGTAAAGAAAACAAATACGAGCAAGATCAAGCATGCTATAAGAAACGCTGAATCTGCATCTGCATAGTTCTTTCTGCATCTGCATAGTTGAAGGAAACTTTTTGACTGATGAGCGTGACTTTTCTGCTTATTTCAAAATGATAGTCAGAATGCAGAGCGAGAACAGCGTCTGCTCAGTAGGATAAATGATGGGGGACGTGGGCACCGTCCCTTTACCATTCGGTTCAGAAGGATGTAAGACAACCTCGGACAGCGATGCACGAAGAAACACGTGTAGACACAGAGTCAATAAGAGTGCAGATGGTGTCCTGAGGGATGACTCTCCATTCCCTTTCAACCATTTGCCACAGTTCGTCTTCTGAACGAAGCAGGGGCACAGTCCGCAAACAGCGTCCAATCACATCCCACACATGTTCGATTGGTGACAGGTCAGGAGAATACGTCTACTCTAAAATATGCACAAATTTCTGACCACTTCTTCTTGGTGTTACATTTTCAATGTCGAACAGTGTATATAGCGATTGGGAAAGCATCAAGGAAGCACGATTACGATTCGATATCATTTCAAAAGCCAGAAAAACAGAAGAGACAGATACTGAAAATGAGACAGACACTGAAAATGCAAGCGAAGAAAATAGTGATAATTAAATTAATCCCATGACAGGAATGGCTTCCGTTGATACTCTTTTGGAATTCGCCGATCAAAAGGGATTTGAATGCATTGATGAAACAACACTTCGAAAAATACGCAGTGGGATTTGCCAAATAATTGAACGTTCTAACAAAAGTAAGATAACCGATTTTTTTAAGAAATAAACACATACAATAATGCATAAAAATTGATAGTTTGGATTATGCGTCTTTTTCAATTATCCAAGACCTGCTTCCCAGGCATTAGCGAGGATAATCGAGAATACGCACTAAATCAATAAGAAACCTAGCTGAAAAGTGCATCAAGACGACCGATTTCTTAGATCCCAATCGAAACTAGAATTCATTAGAACATTGTTGTCAGTTTACTGTGATTTGAGCACAGATGTTCTGACATTAACTTCCGACAGACACACGAATCGTTGCTGAACGTTTAATATTTGGAGCTGTAGCATTTGTTGATAAACTTTTGAGACGGACGTGTTGCTTGTGCACACCACAATAAAAACTCACGTGTAGCTTTAGCTCCTCACCGGAAGTTGCCGGAATCGGATTCAAAAATTTTGATGCTTCCGAAATCCGTGCCCACGTTGAAGGAAGGTGATCGATGAGTATGAAACACTTTTTTATAAATTTTTGTTTTATCTCTACATATAATAAAAGAAAGAGTCTGTCTGTGTGTCAGTGTGTGTGTCTTTCGTTGGTGCTGCGCGTAAGCTAATAGACCCACGGCTACGAAATTTGGTACATACGTGCATCTAGACAAGAGCCAGGGCACCTCGAAGCGCTTTTTTCGAAATTCGAATTCGAATTTTTTTATTTTATGTTTTGTGACGAAATCGCGTCATTTTGAGACATAATGGGCTATAGGAAAGCGAGATTTTATTTTACACACTCCATTTTCACATCATCATAAAATGTAGGCACTTAGCTATTTTATGAACTTCAAATAAATTTCTTGTTTCAATCTATCGATTAAATACGAATTTATTCAACAAAGAGAGCTTAACACCTTTTCAAAGGGATTTTTTCTAAAATGTTTATTTTTAAAAATGTACAGTTTATTTTTCTTCGATTTTTGGACACGTTAAACGTTCGTCCTTGCTACTGGTTTTAGAAAAAGAATTTTGAAAAAATGATAATATTTTGTATTTTAAAAAACAATTTTAAATGAAGCTTCCGAGTACACTTCTCACATGTCACATCTTTAAAAATGTGATTTTGGCAACAATTTTCCTTTCTTATTCTTGTTGGTAGATTTTTGATGAAATCGCATCATTTTGAATAGTTTCATTCTTTTAGAAATATGGGTTTGGCAACAATTTTTCATCGTATTTCTTATGTTCCTGTTTTTAAGAGATTGACAAATTTCATTGTCATTTTTTATATATATAATACAATTTTATTGATATTTGTTTTTGATTAAAGTTGTTCTGCAGAGTAAACTTCTGCACCGAATTTTTTGTTTCAGTTTCTTTCATGTTATTTTTTGTTTATTTCACTATTTGTAAGATATTGAAAAGTTTTGCATGTTTTTTTTTTTTTCCTTCAACGGAAAGTTGGTAAAATTTTTATTAGGATAATTAATATTTGTATTAAGGGATGTAACTTATTTCATTGTAATTTTTTTCTCTTGAAAATATAAGATAAAATATCATTAATTTGCTTTTCAGAAATTTTTGTTTTTGTATTCTTTTATGTTATTTATTGCTCATTTCACTGTCTTTAAGATATTGAAAAGTTTTGAGTGATTTTTTTTTAGGAAACAAAGTTCTTAACCTTCTTTATACCATTTGAGTTGGTTAATTTATTTATTAGGATAATTAATTTTGTATTAAGGGATATTGCTTATTTCATTATAATTTTGTTATACGTAATAACGTTTTTTTATGAAGTTGTTCTGTAGAGTAAAATTCTACGCAGTTTTTTAATTTAACGTTTGGTGTTTCCCTTCAGCCATTTTTCCGGTACATTTAAAAGCCAGACGAAGGCTGGCAGCAAAGCTGCTAGTACAAAATAAAAATCTGCATTATGCTTCTAAGAACACGGAATTGTTATTGGCAAAATAATACCTTTGGGGGGGGAATCTTTTATAACAGATAATCATAAAGGAGGGAAAAACTAAAGTTTTGAGATCCCTTTAAATTAAAGACAATATGAATTATTCATTTCCACTTTAATTAAAACGTTACAAAGATTATTTAAGATTAGTCTGCAGTCATCCTCACAGTTTATTTTAAATCACAAAACCGGTAATCATTTTCATTTGAAAAACAATATAACACAATGCATAGGAACACTAAACAGACACTAACGAAAAGTAGTTGCATTTTAAACACAGCGTTCTAAAAAACAAATGAGTTTCCAAAATGTGTTACTACCTTCTAGCGGTCTAAAAATAAATTTACTGAACACTGGTAGTTCGAACCGAGTCGAATCTTGCCTGGAATGTTTCATGATTTTCCCCATGCGCAGTGTTGATATAAACCAGTTTCTGTGAATAATACAGTTTTCAGCTGAAATGGTTAAATTATGCAATTACGGAAAGCCTCGAGGGCTATCTGCCTAAGGGGAGGTATGCCTTCGTGGAGGACTTTCTAAGGAAAACTGGCTCGTATAAACGTTACACATGCGGAAAACCACCAAAACACCCATGCAGCCAGCCCGTTCGAGGAATTCGATCCTCGGACCGAACTTCCAGTGTTCTGCGACTTTACCGCTCGGCCGCTGGTGGGCCTCTCAGCTGAAATGTTCTCGCTCTTCTCATAGGCAGATAGGTATTCCAGTGCCTTTGTTCCAGTTGCAGTTAATCTATCTAATATACGCCATGGCGTCGCTTTCGCATTTCATCATTTGCTACATTTGACTAGTTTATGTACATGTATTTAAAATCAGCACAGAGCTTTACCTATTGTTTCAAAAAGCAATCGTAATTAAGTAGTCTATTTGGGAATTTGTTGTTTTCTTATCTCTCACAATTAATGACTTCTAATTAAGCAGTAATTAGAATTCTATTCTGAAAATCCTTTTGAAATATACCATAATTTATGTAAAATAAACACCAAAGCCTCTAAACTATTTAATGCAGCTTGGAATATTTAACTCTTTGCTCCATAATTTGGAAATATATGTCATTAATTTAAGACGTGGAGAAAATGAGTTCCCGCATTTACTGCGACATATGTAGATTATATACGATCACGAATAGTCCCCGTTAAAACTAAAATTTCCTCCAAAATTCAGCCCTTTGCCTCATGAAATATGCATCACGCATGTGTTCTAGGTGACAAAAGATAATAATACGCCACAGCTAGACGTGAGAATGACAACCTCGCAACCTGAATCCTATCACGTTGATGGAAATATTAAATGCTAAAGAAAGAAAATTGATTCGTGTTGGCCCACGTTATAATAGCAGAGCTTTACATCAAGCCTTGGATCAGTAGACGGTATTCATTTTTGCATTCCCACATACTTTAGGAAACCTTCAACAAATGGGATGTATTGTAAAGGGAAATTAAATTATTTTGCATTTTGTATGAACCACTGAATTTGAAAAGAAAGGCTTTTGTTCGATACTTGCAGACTGGGAAACAAGGTTCATGAAAATTTTGCTTATTTCCTTACTGAAATAGAGGAATGGTTTCTTATTTTCGTATTTTGGCCGATAAAAAATATTCTCAGAAATCAGCTGTCTGAGGAAAAAAGATAAAAGAAATTGCATTCCGAAGCCTATATTTACAATCTAACTCCTGGAAACGTTTCTCATTATCGTTTAAAAAAATAATTTTAAAAACATGTATAAGGTATTTTTCCCGCCTTCGTGGTGTAGTGGTTCTGCACGCTGGGCCGGTATTCCAGAGGTCCGTGGTTCGATTCCCGAGAAAGGCGTTGCTATTTTTTCATCTTGCCAGTTTTCCAAAATTATCTAATGTTTCTACAGTGGCGCCCGAACTAAAAGGGTGTTGAATGATGATTCTCCTCACCCAGGATTTGGCGATTGGGTCTCCTAAAATCCCAGTTGCCTTTTAAAAGGGGGAGTGTATAAGGTATTTCTCCCGCCTTTCCAGCGTGCCTTCATGGTGTAGTGGTTCCGAATGCTGGGCCGGTATTCCTGAGGTTCGTGGTTCGATTCCCGGCGAAGCACTGCAGCCAGATCTTCAAGTTCTGTGAAGATCTCAATTTAAAACTGGAAGGAATTTAAAATTAAACAGTTACGACAGGTGAAGTACTTCAAGAGTTAGTTTCTCAGATATTTGCTTTGTTTAATTGATTGCCGTGAAGCACACTAGGACTATCTGCCTAATGAGAAGGATGCCTTCGTGGAGGACGTTCTAAGGAACTGGCTAGTAACACATGGGGAAAACAATGAAAATGCCCATGCAGTCATTGTTCACCTGGAATCGAGCCCATGTCGAAACTACCAATGTTCAGCGATTTTACCGCTTGGCCGTCGGCATGTTCTCTCAGATATAAATATAGAATGTAAAATATGATTTTTTTCAAAAGCGATATTCTACAGGAGAAAAAAATTAAAAGCATGGCTTAATTGTCAATTAATGTTCTGTATATTTAATCATGTCTTTTAAAAAGAAAAAGAACTTGATTATTCCTTATGTTTCAATATAACTATTTCGAGGCTTTCAACAAATATTTTCCTGAAATTAAAATATATTTTCTCATGACCAGACGCAGACTCAGCGATTTGGAAGTAATAAGTTCAGTAAAGTGATTTCGTTCGGTATATTTAAAAAATATCATAGTATAATAAGATCAAAATTTGGCCAACATTTCTTTTTATCTGAATTATAATTCTTTTTTGACCGAATAAATTTTATGGGTGAAGACACTGCAGCATTATTTCATCTCTTCCGACTTCCTGATTTCTACGATAACAAACGTTTGCATGCTTTATGATTCACTTTCAAAATTGGAAAAAATATCGGCAAATGTTTAATATATAAATTTATTTCTTATTAAAATGATATTTACATGGCTTGTGATTCTTATAAATACCTGTGATTCTTATAAATACCATAGTACTCAAATTTAACGGATATATCAAGAAAAAATGATGCAGAATATACAAACTGTTTTTCTCATTGCTATTCAAATTTTTATAATACCCAAGTGTCAAGAATAAATATCCTTTAGTGCTTAAAATATACAAACACATTACGACAAATCTAATAAATGGTAGTATTTTATTTTATGCAAAAAGTGAGGAATATTTCATACCTCGCATAATTTCTGATGTGATAAAAGCCTTTATATATTATACAACGCTTTTACGTAAAAAAATTATTTCTGTTGTAAGTATTATATTTGTAATATCTACTTAACTGGCTTGAGAGATTCTTGACATAACAGCCTACTTTTGGCCTGGATTTTTGACATTTTCTAGAATTCAGGTCCAGATTCATTTCTTCTGGTGTCTGTCCTCCAACTTTTGATTTTTAGCTCACGAAGATGCTTATCCGGACGATTTGCTTATCTAAAGAAAAGTGTATTGCTTTAGTCGGATTCAATTAAATTTGGCTGAAAAGAACCTCTTAGGTTTTCAATCATTTTTCATGTGATTATGTGATCAGCCCATTTTATGCTTTCAGATTTTAAGAGTTTATCACAGACGCAATAAAATTCCAAATTGGGTTGTCTTTGTCACGTGTTATTTATTTTTATTCAGCTGAACGTATTTCTCAATGTTTTCCTTTCAGTAATACCAAGGGGTTTGACGTCACCTCGAAGCTGGTTTGTGTCTTGGGCCGTAGGTTTCTTTGATTACGCCAAAACGCACACTAAGGCTATTAAATTAGATGTTGAACTATCTTCGTGAAAGCATTTTAAAGGGAAACTAGATCATATACATATTAGAAAACCACGAAGAAAATTACGCCAGTAAATCAGGAAAATACCAGTTCAGGTGAGATCGGTCAAGCAACGAAGAAAATTACAAGGTGATCATCACAATGAAAGTGAAAAGCGAGATTGTTGAAAAGTATGAAGATGGCATACATATATGGGAGTTGGCTGTTGCATACTGTATGTCGAATGGGATAGTGACTACGATTGTAAAAAGTAAAGACATCATTATATCGGCTAATGTTGGGAAGGAGAAGAATATCAAACTACCAAAGATAAGAGGCACGCTGGAAATTTAGTTTGGATCGGGATTTTAACATTATACAGTGTTATTATAATAAAAACAGGATTCTTTTATAAGAACCTATTAATAATTTTCCTTTTATTTCTTACTAGAAAAGTTCGATTGGTATACGTACAATGAGCTGGAACGGATTGAAGTCGTGTACCTAAATACGAGTTTATTCTGAAAGCATAGAATAAAAGGACTTGATAAAAATTTCATAATAAGGAAGTTGGAAAATTAGAACAACATTAAAAACTACAGTAACAAATATAGTGTACTGATATATTATTTTCCACGTTATAGAAAGAACAAATTAAAGAAATCCATGAAAACAGAAATTTTAAAATTAAATAAAAGAATCTATTTTTAGTATAATCATGATTTCAAAAGAATTAACAAAGAATCTTGCTGTCTCATGAAAAGACTGCCTTAATTTGTATGTAATAATATATGAAATTTTTAGTATGTTTTAAACTGATCAATGTTCAGTTAAGGTTGTTAACAGTAGCAAAATCAATTATCCATTCATAAAATCAAAGAGCAAATGACGTGAAATGCTAGTTTACATAACCAAATCATCGTCAGAAGTAAACGTTGCATGAGCTGATGTAGAGTTGAATATTCTTAAGGAACTAAAGGAAAGAATACCTTTCGGAATGAAATTCTTTGGGGAAAAAATTAGAATGTCTGCAAGATGTCAAAACCAGCCAACAGTATATGTTTTCTCTCCTTATTTTGGAAAATAAGATGACTTCTTGAGAAAGAATAAAATCTTATTCTATTCCCAGAATACTCTTATAGTCAGTATATTTCCGAAAACTTACCATTATAAAATTAAAAAAAAATCGAATATATCGTTGTCTTTGAAGAAACGGAATGACAAATGTATCATTTTATGACAAATATATCATTAGAAAAGTATAACACATGAAAATATGGCTAAATATTAAACCTATTAATCCATAGAAAATTTTAAAGAGAGCAAATCTATTTATATTATTTCATGTTTGTTGTATTAAATTTGATAAAATATTTAAATGTTTGCGGAAATAATTGTTAAATGTTAAATATTTAAAAAAGGAAAAGTACATTTTTTTTTCTTTTTTTAAATAAACAGCGTATTTAAGTATCAATTGAATTAAAATGTGTTTTGCTGTCTTATTAATAAAGTAAAATTGAGTTAATTAAAATTATTACCAATTAAAGTATGTGAAATAAATCAAATATTTGTTCTGAATTGCTTTGAAGTAGCTACAGATCAAAATTTGAAAATTAGTAGATAACGTTTGATTAAAATAAATTAGAAATTAAATTAAACAATTTTGAATTGTTTTAAAGGGACTCATACACCTTAAGACCCATAAGATGTTCGAATAGGTGACTGTTGCAAGAATTGGGATAAATTATTTATTTTAAAAGCAATTACTACCAACTTTTTACAGCTGACTACATAATATAGCTGCTTTCTGAAATAGTAATCAGAAATTTTGTGTGCCCACAAATATTTTTATAATTTAATCCGCTTTGTGACAACATTTTTCCTCATGTTTCCAAATTTCACGCACATTTTAAAACATTCTGTTTCATAATTTAATTCCATATTTAATATATAGCTTTTATAACATTTGGAAACTACTGTGAACCTAAAATTCTAAAAATTTCATATTAATTTTTAATTTTATTTTGAGTTGAGTTTATAAAATGTATTTTCTTAAAAAAATTTGTAATATTTTTGTCCATAAAATTTTTCAGTATTAAAATATTCATCAGATTGTTGGTTCAGTTAGAAAATAGTGCCCATATAAAGAATTCCATCCAATTTCAAGTATGTCCCATTAGCCATTTTTAAAATATCATGCGCGCAAGGTGGAAACACGGCGAAATATTTTGTCACAAAGAGGATTAACTTGCAAAAATATTTGTGGCAACACAAACTTTCTGGCTACTAGTTTCCAAAGCAGCTATATTATGTAGTCAGCTGTAAAAGGTTGGAAGTAATTGCTTTTAAAATAAATAAAATATCCCAATTCTTGCAACAATCACATATTCGAAGATCATGTGAGGTTTAAGGTGTATGAGTCCCCTTAAAGAAGCTACGATTCTAGATCAGTGCGAACATAAGACGTTTAGATTCTTAAAGGAGAAACTTTAACATTAAAACAAGTGTTTTTAAAATAAGTTCCACAATACAATACACTATATGCGCAATATAATTAAGGCTAAATTCGATACCAAATAAATTCTTAGGCTTTTGTTTAGCAACAAATAACGGGTTGTACTATAGTCAAGTGCTAAAACGAGGAAAACTGCTTCTGATGCTTTCTAAAAGCTTCCATTTTGTTCCCTTATTAAATTTCTTCTGTACGTGTCTTAAGGGGACAGTACACCTTTAAAATTTTCAAAAATTCGATTTTTCAATTTTCTGATATTTTTATAGCCCAATCATTTCTGAGTAATTTGGTGCAATTGTTTCTTTCATACGTTCATTAGTTTGCAAGATATTGAAAATAATGTAAATATCGAAGCAGCTGTTTTTCTTACACCAGCAATAATCGTGGCAGCTGCTGTAGTGTTTGTTTATAGTTTTAAAGGGCCTCAGTTTGGATTTCGTGTGCTGAAAGCCAGCAATTGCTATTTTTAAATAAAAATATGCCAGTGGAAGAAGACGAGATGAAACGTTACTTCTACTTTAATTTTGTTTTGATACGTTATCGCTTGCTTATCACGTTGTAGTAGAAAATGAGAGCTAAGTTTAAGAACTGTGATTTCGTTTGAAGTTTGTTGCCTTGTTTATAAGATTTTACCGTGGTTTATTGTGTGTATTTACTATTTATATTAACTAAATAGTACGCTTTAAATACTCTTTACAAGTACTTTATTAATTTAGTTATGAATATGGATTGTGAAACTCCTAAACGTTCTTCTGGCAAGCGTCAGAAGAAGCGAAAGTTTCATGGTAATCGTTTCACAACACCAGACAAGCAAAGCATTTTTGTGAGTGCTTCAGCAAGAAAACTTAATTCTAGTTGTTTTGAAAACGTAACTGCTGATTCTAAATTTAAAGGATATAGAATTTTGGATATCGAAATTTTATTCAGTAATATTTTCAAGTATCTGTGTTGTGTATCAATGTGGATCAGATGCACAAGTGTGCGAAAACAACACTAATGGATTATCTTCAAAATTTTTTCTGCTTTGCGATACTTGTGGTGAACTGACTTCTTTTTATTCTTCGTCTATGATGGGTGACAAGAAAAACATTCCAGAAATTAATGAAAGATTTATGTATGGAATGAGATGTATTAGTCAAGGTCTTGCAGGTATACGCACATTTTGTGGTGTAATGGACTTACCACCACCTATCCAAAAATCTGCATATTGTAGAAAATTAAGAAAAATGCTGTCGACAACTTCAAAAGTTGCTGAAATGTCTATGTCGTATGCTGCGGAACAAGAAATTGAAGCAACTGGCTGCTCAGACCTCACAGTTAGTGGGGATGGATCATGGAAAACACGCGGCCATTCATCACGCGTGGGATTTGCGAGTGTAATTGGTGCAGAAACTGGTAAAATTTTAGACATTGAGGTACTTTCTTCATACTGTAAAGGCTGTGAATCTTGGAAAGGGCCAAAGTATGGAGCACAATATCTTTTATGGAAAGCAAATCATGAACAAAAATGTATAAAAAATCACGAAGGATCTGCAGGTAAGATGGAAGTTGATGGAATATGTAAAATATTCAATCGTTCCATAGAAAAGCACAGTGTCCAATATGTCAGCTATATTGGGGATGGTGATACGAAAACATTTTCTGAATTGCAGAAAAATCATAACTATGGAAGTGATATTGTGTTGAAAAAAATCGAATGTGTTGGTCATGTACAGAAACGAATGGGTAATAGGTTGCGACAATTAAAAATCAATATGAGAGGAAAACAATTGGCTGATCATAAGCCACTAAGTGGAAAAGGTCGATTAACAGATAAAGTTATAGATCAAATCACAACGTACTATGGTAATGCTATTAGGAGCAACAAGGGATCATGCATGGATATGCGTAAAGCTGTGTGGGCTATATTCTATCATAAACGTTCTACCGATGATGAACCTCTTCACGAATTTTGTCCACAAGGTGAGAATTCATGGTGTGCGTTCCAAAGAGCAAAAGCTGCTGGTTCTGAGAAAGGGTTCCAACACAAGAACAGCATGCCAGCTGCAGTGATGGACTGTATAAAACCTATATTTAAAGATCTTTCAGATCCCAAACTTTTGAAACGTTGCCTTGGAGCAAAAACACACAACTCCAATGAATCATTTAATTCCCTTGTGTGGAAACTATGCCCCAAAACAAGCGGATCGAGTAAACTTATCGCACAGCTTGCTGCATATGGAGCAATTCTATCATTCAATGATGGGAGAATAGGTCGACTTGAATGTATAAAAAGAATGGGCTTTCGTGTAGGACAGTATGCAATTGAATCAGCAAAAAAAGCTGATAAAAGTCGAATTTTTGATGCAGAAATTAGTAGTTCAGCTATGAGTTTAGAAAGTCGCAGAGCAAAACGCATGGCAAACTCTGTAAAATTTGAAACTCAGAAAGAAATAGAGGGCATTCTATATGAAGCTGGAAAATTTTAAAGCTGTTTTATATTTTCTTTAATAAATTAAAATATTCTATAATACTTGTGTTATATAGATCTCTATTATATAGACTATGATCAACTTTTAACTATCACTTAAATTTTCTTCTTTTATTTAAGTGAATTTGCAAATTTTGTATTTTTTTAATGAATTTAGCTTTTTTACGAAGATATTTGTGGCACGTAAGTATACATAAGAAGTCATATTTTTGTCATTTTCTGATGTTTCATTCCAAAATTTATTAATACACTGGCAAATAGTCATAGTTACATGTATAAAATGTATTTTTTCATGAAAGTTTAAAATAGATTACTTTATTCATAAATTTATACTTTAATTGCATTTATCTCAAAACGCTGTTTTTACAACTTGCGCGCAGGATATTTCCAAAACTATTTAAGTAACTCTTTTGCAAATTTGTATACACTTAACAACAATTATGATTACCCTTGTGTTCTACTGACATTGATATACATTGTAAATTAACACTTTTATGACCTTCTTAAAAGCAAAAATTATGCAAAATTAATTTTTATATATATATTGTAATATTTAAGAATAAAAATTTTAAAATAATTAATATATAATAGAACAAAATTAGAAACTAAATCTTTTCTTTAATTTAGCATTAAATTTATTACTAAAAAATAAATATAAAATTAAATATCTGGCGCGCAGTGAAAAGTTGAATTTTCGAAAAATGAAAACATAATTTTATTTAAGATAATTTTTAAGTATCTAAATATTAAATTTTCTTCATTAATTATTTTTTTATTTTATTATAAATAATGGATCTACATACTCTGAAAGTTTTATGCATATAACTGGAATAGTTGTTTTTTAAAAAAATGAGAAACATTGGTCAAATTTTGAACATTTTCGGATTGTTAAAGGTGTACTGTCCCCTTAATGTATATCAAGTAATAAACGTGTACGGTCATTTTAAGGGCAATTACAAAGTATTTTATTTGTACTCTTTTACTAATTCATAAGTCAAACAACAAAAATCAGCGTTATATTTTCAAATTTTCACAGGACTAGTTTCGATAGTTTTACCGAACCACCATTGGAACTAGTCCTGTGAAAATTTGAAAATATAACGCTGATTTTTGTTGTTTGACTTCTGAATTAGTATTTGTTCGGCGTGTTATTGTGTCTTAACTAGTACTCTTTTGTTTAAAAATTTTTAAAAATTAAGTATTAGCGCATACCCATTTGTGCACCAAATATGTACATAATAAGTTAAGGATTAAAGATACATAATCAAGTAAGTGAGAACACTAGTCTTGCAATCAAGAGTATATTCACATGATCAGTTAAGAGTTCACGACTTCTTTGCAAGTGAATTTGCTTTAAGTATGATAACTATTATTGCACCAGGTAAGGCTGTCGTTTTCTATCGGCGGAAATGTTGGAATAAGTATGTGCTTCCTGTGCCTGAAAATCTTTACTCCTTGACATTCAATTTTTGTACAGATTTTATTCTATTATGGCCATTTATTTGAATTTTACAGTGTTTCAAATCTTATCGAAATTTGATTTACCCTATATATAGAAAGGTTTTCATTTGGTTTATTTGATTACGGCAAATCACTAGGCTTGCAATGATTATTGCAAGTAGTCGCATATCAGGAACTAAGGTTATCTGCCTAAGGGAAGGGATGCCATCATGGAAGACGTTATAAGGAATACTGTCTCGCATAGATGTTGCACATGGAGAAAGCCACGAAAACGCTCATGCTGTAAGATCTAGTCCTCATCGCTATCATAAAGTTATCGTGGTGTTAGTAGAAATCCTGGCGACTTCTCGAACAGGCGTAGTAATACCAACTCAGAATAAGAGTAAAACAAACCCTTTATTATTCGTCAAACTTTCAACATAAATTCACGTACTTCATGCTTACAATAACGGTTACTTGCGGTGGGAACTTAAAAATCAGTAAAGAGTGACATCAAAGAGGAATATTTACTGTATAGCATGAGGTCTTCCTGCATATTTGTACTATTGTGCACTCAGCAATAACCTTAGATAATGAGTATTCATCATCGTGTAGTATGTATCCGGTATTAGCTAGTGTTGCGTAACGTATTGGTGGTACTATCTATGTTAGCAATTTAATTTTATTGTACGAATCAATGTACTAATCTTATCTTTGCTGGTATCAATATGCATTTGTATTCAGTGAATCTTGTATTATCCATGCATGATATGTAAATGTAACTGTACATATTATACTACTGCCATCGACATGATTTTGACGGTGTAAAAATCTACCTGTAATTGATAATTGTATATATTAATTGGTAAGTAACAGTCGTATCGGGTACTATCTACGTTTCTACTAATAACTTCCATTGTTAGTTCTAACGAATTTCTTCTCTGTTCGCAATGATAAGCGCCTGTAACTGTCCTTTCTTACATGCCGAAAAGCGTATTTAAGTATATATACACATTGCATCGTATTCTCCTGTACGGCCACACACGGCGCTGTGTCGTGTTTGGCAAATATCGCTCTAGCTCGTATAATAATCGCATTAAGGACGCAAATAGTACTTTCAATGTATTAATCTGACTATGCATTCTTGTTCCTTGCCTCATAGTGTTCCATTGCAGTTATAACATATTATAAATCTCACTTGCTCCTATGTAAACCACCTTATTGTATCCATCAGGTTTTAACTATATGTTCAACCACCTTGTATAGCAATGTAACTTCTTTATAGTCTCAATAAATTCCCGGGGGCCCTTTGGTTCGTTAAACTGATCCTGGGATGAATCCGGCGTTGCGTCTGGGCGCTCGGTGCGAGGCACACGTGAGGCTCCTCTCTAGCCAACTCTAGATAAGGGTGGACATGGTGCTGTACTGATTAATCTCTATGGCAAAGGGACAGTACCCATGTCCACCGTCACTTATCACTTATCAAAGAGTAGTAGTCGTGCTGGACTAATAATTTAGGTTAACACATTGGGCTGACTTAACAACTTACCCGGTGACAAATATATTAAATGGCCGCAAGGTGTATCAGTTCAGTGTAACAATAGCAAAGGACAAAATAATAACTGCGCTGTCTAGCGATATCACGCTGTGAATAACTAATATTTTCGTCTGATTTCACCTACTTTTAAATTTGCATTCTGGCTAGGAAATGTAAAGGAAAGTTGAGGAGTTCAAAAAGAAACCAGAAATTTGAATAATTGTTTAATTTGTAGAGACATTAGGTATTTTTTATAGCAGGAGAGATGAAAAATGAGGAATGCCCTCGCCGGGACTCGAATCATGGACCTCTCAAATACGCGTCGAGCGTGCTGACCACTACACCACGAAGGCATGCTAAGAAGGCGGGGGAAATACCTCATAAAATCGAAATAAGGGGAACCCTACAATGCAGCCAGCCCGTTTCCTGGAATCGAGTCCATGTAGGAACTAATAGTTTTCAGCATCTGTCGGCCACTGGTGGGTTATATATAGAAAGGCAAAGAAAAGAGATGTAATGTAGAAACTTACATAAACTGATAAGTGAAGAGATAAATGCACATTTAAATGCTTACAGTTAAACGCAACGAAAATCTCTACATATAATAAAAGAAAGAGTCAGTCTGTCTGTGTGTGTGTGTCTCTTTCGTTCGCGCTGCGCGTAAGCTAATAGACCCACGGCTAAGAAATTTGGTACATAGGTGCATCTAGACAAGAGCCAGTGCGCCTCGAAGCGAGTTTTTCGAAATTCGAATTACAATTTTTTATATTTTATGTTTTGTGACGAAATCGCGTCATTTTAAGACACAACGGGCTATAGGAAAGCGAGATTTTACTCTACACACTCCATTTTCACATCGTCATGAAACGTCGGAAAGCGAGATTTTACTCTACACACTACATTTTCACATCGTCATGAATCGTAGGCACTTAGCTATTTTACGAACTTAAAATAAATTTTGTGTTTCAAGAAATCGATTAAATACGAATTTATTTAACAAAGGGAGCTTAACACCTTTTCAACGGGATTTTTTCTAAAAAAGTTTATTTTTAAAAAATGTACAGTTTATTTTTCTTTGATTTTTGGACACGTTAAACTTTCATACTTGCGACTGCTTTTACAAAAATAATTTTGGAATAATATTTTGTATTTAAAAAAAAATTAAATGAAACTTCTGAGTACACTTCTCACATTTCACATCTTTCAAAATGTGAGTTTGGCAACAATTTTCCTTTCTGATTGTTGTTGATAGATTTTTAATGAAATCGAATCATTTTGAACAGCTTCATTCTTTAGAAACATGGGTTGGGCAACAATTTGTCATCGTATTTCTTATGTCATTATTATTAAGAGATTGTCATATTTCATTGTCATTTATATGTATATATATAATACATTTTTATTGATTTTTTTAATAAAGTTGTTCTGTAAATTTCTGCGCGGAATTTTATGTTTTTGAGTTGCTTTCATATTATTTTTTGCTTATTTCACTGTTTGTAAGATATTGAAAAGTTTTGCATGATTTTTTTTTTCTTCAACGGAAAGTTGGTTAATTTTTATTAGGATAATTAATATTTGTATTAAGGGATATAGCTTATTTCATTGTAATTTTTTTCTTCTGAAAATATAAGGTAAAATATCATTAATTATACTTTGCTTTTCAGAATTTTTTTGTTTTGTATTCTTTTATGCTATTTATTGCTCATTTCACTGTTTTTAAGATATTAAAAAGTTTTGAGTGAATATTTTAGGAAAGAAAGTTCTTAACCTCCTATATACCATTTGACTTCTTAAGATTTTGCAAAGGGAAGTTGCTTAATTTATTTATTATGATAATTAATATTTGTATTAATGGATATTGCTTAATTTATTTATTAGGATAATTAATATTTGTATTAATGTATATTGCTTATTTCATTGTAATTTTGTTATACGTAATAACTTCTTTTAATGAAATTGTTCTGTAGAGTAAAATTCTACGCAGTTTTTAAATTTAACGTTTGGTATTTCCTTCAGCCATTTTCCCGGTACATTTAAAAGCCAGACGAATGGCAGCAAAGCTGCTAGTAAGAAAATAAAACGAAAACGAACTGACTCATTTAAGGTTATCGAACTGCTCTAAATTATAATAAACTCTCGCCTTCGCTAGCTGTCAGCAGTTTTCTCCGGGTAATATTCGCTCAACACCTGGGCCGACTTCTTAATATTTATACGCGTTTAAAAGAACTCTTCCATGACATAGAGTGCATCACACGCAAAAATTGTATTCCAGAATAAAAGAAAGTGCCGCCGAAACTATAATGTTCATCATTGTCTCTCGCAGGTGGAAATCGATCTTCAGTCGCATTTGAAGTTTCGTGTGACCTGCATCATCTCGATCAGTGTAAGGGAAGAACCCTCAATCAGTGTAATGTTGGAAATATTTCAAGTTCCGCTTTCTAAAAAAATTTTAAGGTACGTAAATTATTGTGAAAATTTTGAAATTTCTTTATGTAACAGACAGTGTCATGTGTCATTTGTTAATGCAAATGAAACTGCGATCAACTAAATTAATTTTAAGGCTTACTTAATAACGATGTGAACCCCAGAAAATTGATAGAAAATATTGAACGTGTTTTCTTAGCAAAGAACGTCCTTATACATTTGAATTCCGAATAAAATAGCGAATTAGGTGTAGTATGAAGACAGAATCTTAACTGTAATGTGAAAGAAAAAAAAGTAAGTTTTGCGAAAACAGCGTTACGTTTTGCTTTCATTGTTTATTTTGGCTTTCTGATAACACATGTAAGGCGTTTTATTATTTCCAATTTTGTGATTTTGATTTTATTTTGAAATTTATTTTGACGTATCAGGAAATATCCCCCTGATCTGCAGCAATAGGAAAAATACAATTACATCACTACTGTTATGATTCGTTTCTCCGCCTGTTAAAATATGCTGATGTCATGAGGACTTAATTTCTAAAATTAGATGTGCCGGAGCCCTATGAAAGGCTCTGAGGAACGAAATAAGAAAAAATAATGGAACAACTCTCAAAATTAATAACAAGTAAACATGACAAATTCATTTAATAATATGGAAAATATCTTTCATAATATATTCAGTTACTGATCCCATTTTTTTATTATTCACTTAAAATTTTATTCGCTATTAGAGCTCCAATATCTCAAATAGATTAAAGCATTTATTTATTTGTTATAATTATAAATGTTTTAGCATAGTGAAGCACCCTAAAGAAATTCATAAAAGGTATGCCATTTACGCAAAAAAAAAGTGGATGTTAAGATTAAAAAATTGAGAAATTGTTTCACCGTAATCGTAACCATGAGAGCTCTGTTGTTTAAAATCATCACAGGCCCACCTGCGGCCGCGCGGTAAAGTCGCTGAACACTGGTAGTTTGATCCGAGGTTCGAATTCCGCGAACAGGCTGGTTGCATGGGTGTTTTCGTGGATTTCCCCATGTGTAATGTGTATACGAGCCAGTTTCCCTTAGAAAGTCCTCCACGAAAGTATCCCTCCACTTAGGCAGATAGCCCTAGTGTGCTTTGCCATAATTAAATACACATGTTAAAATCATCACAATCTAAAGAGCATATCTTCGCCAGAAGGTCATCTTCTTGAGATAAAATTTTGCTCGTTATACGAAACTTGCCGCAAGAGAGAGTGGTTAAATGGGTAGGAGCTGCTTGAAGTATTCGAGGAGAATATCCTAAACTCAAATCTGAACCAGAGGCTGTAGTCCGTGGTTCACATACTATGTTGGTACTTACGTATTATCCAGTCAATCGTTGGCGAAATTTTCCCAACGGTCGCCAATCGCTACTGCGGAATTTTAAAGGAAGTGAGACATCCCTGATTGGCCCTAAATCGCGCTACTTGGACAGTCGAAAGGATAATACACACATGTCCATAAATTAAGGATAATTCGGAGTCACGCGGAAATCGAACTCTAAAATAAATATATCACCTGTAAAATCACTACACACATCTTCAAGAATCATATGCAAATTTCAGGAAGTAACCAGATGACACCGATGGTACGTCACAATGATGAGAGTGTAAGAGAGTGATATATAAGGAATACAGGAAAAGAAGTAAAATTGTTCGCAGGCGCTTTATAAGCATTTCAGTGCAATAACCGAATAGTTATGATGTAAAGGACGCATTTGGATGATTTGTTACGTGGTAGAATTATCGGCTGTCTGGAATGTGGGCGTACTCAACTGGAAGTATCAGACGAACTTGGAATTGTCCAGAGTGTCATCTCCAGGCTTTGGCAACGAATCCAAGATGATGGTAATCTGAGTAGACGTTACAGCACAGGTCGCCCCAGAGTTACAACGCCGAATGCGGACCGGTATTTGGCAGTTACTGCCAAAAGAAATAGGCGGACCACAGCCTCAGACCTGTCTCGTCAACTCTCTTCAGCCACTGGTACGACAATTTCAAGGCAGACCGTGTACAGACGCTTAGGGCAGATTGGTCTACATGCTCGTAGACCTGTCAGATGCGTTCCACTTACTGCAACTCAACTCACTGTCGCCTGCGGTTAGCCTGGAGTAGAGAGCATGCATTTTGGACACCGAAACAGTGGGCTTGTGTGATGTTTTCCGACGAGTCCAGGT
This sequence comes from Stegodyphus dumicola, assembly GCF_044657685.1. Lineage (NCBI taxonomy): Eukaryota > Metazoa > Arthropoda > Arachnida > Araneae > Eresidae > Stegodyphus > Stegodyphus dumicola. The sequence goes on from NC_140773.1 coordinate 8,779,014, forward strand.
TTAGCTTGCGGTCTGATTCTCGCCGGACTTTAATATGGAGAGCTCCAGGTACCCGTTACCACCAAGAAAACATCCTTGAACGACATCGTTACGGTGGTGCAGAAGTGCTCGTTTGGGGTGGAATTATTCTGGGTTCCAGAACTGACCTGCAAGTTCAAATTAGAGCCATGACCAGCCAAATCTATCGGGACGTCATTGTGGAACAACATGTACTTTTGTTACGGGGCGCCATGGGCGCACAATTTGTGTTTATGGATGACAACGCCCGTTCTTACTGTGCAAACATCGTAAGCGAATGCCTTCAATCGGAGGATATCACCCGTATGGACTGGCCAGCATTCTCACCGGACTTGAATCCAGTAGAGTACGTGTGGGATATGCTTGGCCGACGAGTTGCAGCCCGTCAACCTCCTCCTACATGTCTACCGGAACTTCGGAGAGCATCGCTTTTTGAGTGGTGTAATATCCCCCAAGATCAGATCGATAATTTGATACTCAGCATGCCTAGGCGTTGTACGGACTGTATTGCATCGTCTGGGAGACATACAATGTATTAGCATTCATACCAACCATGTAATATTGTTTTTTTGTAAATAGGTGTTTTTTTTTTTTTTTTTTTTTTTTTGTAATTTGCTCCAGGGAGAGAAAATCGCTAATTTTTTTAATAATATCAAACATATAGCATCTTTTTTTGCTCTTTACCTTTTGTTTAATAAATAAGCTTTACAAATAAGTCAAATTTGTTTTGCTTCTAACTCTTCTTTTGCCTGATTTTTCATTATCCTTAATTTATGGACGTGAGTGTAAATAACTAACTATTTGTTCATAACTATCCATAAATAATTGTGAATGCATCTGTGTTTCAGTTTATCATGGAAACATAACACTTTGAATAAAATTCTTCATTATTTTATAGCATTTAACGGAATATTACTAGAATATGAGAACGCAGTCATGACCTATGCATATGCAATGCATCTAAGCTTGCTTCGTTAAAAGACTCTTTTATAACACGTTAATTACAATAAACGTGACTCTTATACATAATACGGCACTTAAAGTAATTATAGCTCTAATTTTCTTTAACGGGAAAGTCATTACTTACAAGTAATCTTTTTCTAGAAACGTAAGACAAGTCTCTTGATAAAGATCTTAATTACCTTAGCAGAAAACTAAATTCAAAAATTTCATCACTTAAAAGATTGTCTTACAAAGGATATTGCACAGTTCAAAATAAAAATTAGAAAAGCATTTATTGCAAAGTAGCGTGACAGTATAATTAATTTTTACTTTTCTCAGTCTGCTAATATAATATATCAAAATTTAGTTCATGATTTTACAGCGTTTTAAAAGAAAATCATTTCGTTTCGTAAAATACTCAAATTTCTCAGAAAATAGCTGGTGGTATCAACCAAAGTTTAAAAATAGATCCTTAAAAAATTAAGATTTTTTTTGGTGATCTAAATGATTGTGTTTTGGATAGAAAATATCCAAGCTAAATAATGAATTATAAATAGGATTAATTATGAAATTATCCGTAAGAGCTTTAACTATTTACCTTAATGATTTAATTTATTGTTTTTTAAAATTAATGAACTTTCTTTTTCACTCTGAAGATCAGCAAGTTTAATTAATTACTACGGGCTGAAATATCAGTGCTTAACGATTTTACTACTCGGTCCCTGACGGGGAGGTACTTCAATAAAAATAAGTAAAGATACCATTCTGAGTGCTATCAGTTACAGTTTGGTAGGTTTTCCGGAATTTGTTAAAAATCTAGCCGTAAAAGTTATTTGTAGGTACAATTTTTATTCTTTATTCACGCTCGTATTAAGATCAGGTTCATTAAAGTGAGTCTTGATTGTTGATATATATTTTCAGCTACTTCTTATGATGCTATTGAGCTGGTGAAAAATATACAAAATATATGTTAAGTTGGAAATTAGGTAAAAAATAAATGAATAAATCTGGATAATTTAGTTGTGGTCCTAGTATAAATAAATATAAGTTTAAAATATTATTCTTTTTCCCACTTTATACCTAAAATATACTGTACTTTTTTTAAATACTGGTTCAAGTACTGACAAACAAAGCGATACAACGTTATTCAGTTTGAACATCATAGATGCCGATACAGGAGAACTGGACACATCTTCGTATCTTACATTGCTTAAAACATTTTTTATATTTAATAAAAGTCATACTGCAAATTTTCAATCTTTATCTTTTTTTTAGTCCAAAGGGATTTGAATCCCGAAGGATTATTAGTTTCGTTTTGGCATTTTGCGTCGGACGGATAAATGTCGGTTCACTTTTCAAACTGTTGCCATAAAATGTTAGAGTCCTGCATTGTATTTGAAGAAATTAAATAATGAAAATCTGCGTAAATGTATGTATATTTCTCACATTGTCATAAAATAACGGTACATAGAGTCATCGAATTTTGAATAACGTAATCCTCCAACGAATATGAGCATGTGGAAGACCAAATTTGAAATTTGAAATTTGTTTTATGATCGATTTCCTATTTTTTAAAACTTTGACGAATTTTTGATTAACAAACTCAAGGATTTCAAAGCGAGCAATGGCAACGTTGTGCAGAAAAAACATTTTTATCTCCAGCGCGTGAGTCTCTGTATCGGAAATTCTAAAGATATGCTCGTTTTAAAACTATTTTGCGATATTGCTGTTGCACTGGATCTTATGGTTTAAGCGCGAGGAACATGATATTTAATAAAGAAAGGTAACACACAAAATGTTAAAAAACGGCCCTTTGGACGTAATTTAAAATCTGAAACATTTAAGATTTTTTCTTTTATTTATTTATTTATTTATTTATTTATTTATTTATTTATTTATTTATTTATTTTTTTTTTTTTGTTTTTTAGCTAAAGCTAAAAATTTGTGCTCACAACACTAACTACCCAGCTCCACGCCAGTTTTGACGGGAATGCAACCCAGAAAAAGGTCTCCCATCCACCTTTCTCTACCACCAAACCACTCAAGAGCACTTTCGTTTCACAAGTATTTTGCGTGACACCCATGTCGCACAGACACAGTAAACTTACAACTAACTCTCTTACGAGACTCTCTCTTACACTCTCTTACGGGATTCAAATGCGGACCTATCGGTGCGGCAGCCAGCTTCGTTAGTTGCTAAAAGCACAGAATCTAGCAAATAGAAAACTTCCATAGTCTACGAAATTAGAGTACTGTAGAGAAAAGTAAATTTAATATTTTCAGAATTTAATATACTCACTATGATTTTTGTTCTGAAAGTTAAAACTTTTTTTTGTTCAACTTTTGATTTAAATCATTTCACGCTTATGTAAATATTGCACTTGCTAGAATCAACAACAACAATGTAAGTAGTCTAAATAACCATCAGTGTTTGATTAAATTTGAATAATAAATTTTCTTGAATAATACATTATAATAGCGTAGAAAGCAATAAACTAAAACATCATTTACGCTCTTCCCTGGAATCGAACTACGGACCTTCGAACTGCTAGTTCGATGGATTGATCATTATGCTATAGCGATCAACACAAAATAATGTTATAACTTACGGCAAAATTATGTATATATTAGGTGTAACAGATTCCCCTAAAGTAATTATTCTTAAACGAAATTCAGTACATCTCTGTTTAACTTAATAAAGAATATGTAATTTAGTTAGAAATATTTGTGATGAAGCGTATTTAAATTTACTAAGGCTTTATTTCCCTGTCTAGAAACGAAAATATTCGTATAGCTATAGTTCTATGCGAAATTAATAAAATTATCTATAGTTCAAAATTAGAGATTATAAATGTTATTTATTCTATGTTGAAAAAACTTTAAAACACCTATGATATATACTTAAATTTAGTATCTTTGCCCTCTGAAATTATCCTAAGAGATTACTGTGGAAAAATGTATAACAGGATTTGTATGGAAAGAACGCAACAGAGCTGCAGTTACACATAACATAACCAAAATCAATAAAACTACTCAGAAAAATAAATGCGTTCTTACTTTTACATATACAAGTACATTTACCCCTTACTTCATCTAAGCAAACAGAAGGTTAATTGATTAAATTCTTTCTCTCTTTCGCAAAATCATATTATTCCTATTTATAGACGCGAAGAGCCGCAGACCTTCTTTAATCAATGTTCCAAATGGATTAAATATTAAGTATTTGATTTCTTAAGTTCAGTTTGGATATTAAAGTTATTAATATTTTTTCTTTCTTTCCTTAAAAGAGCAGGAAGGAAACTTCAGCGATGAAGTTAATGAATGGCTTCTCCTGAACGCGAGGATGAAGTTTATGAGAGGCTACGGTAGATGGCGCAGTGGTAGCGGATAACGCTCCACCCCTCAACAAATTTCGAGACCAACAAAGTCGATGGTGCAAACCTTGCTTATTGCATCACTAAACTGTCACTGGTCGACGGCGGTCAGAGCTAGCTTCTGCCGTGTACAGCGACACTTCTCTTAAACAATTGCAGAAGATCTCGAGCTTGATCCAGTGAATATTGCAGTTAAACACGTCGAAGCATGTTTTCGCTTTCGGTGTGCGATCAAGTGCGGTTCAAAACTAAGAAAGGTACTGTATTTACCTCATTACCCGTCTACGTGGAATTCGGCAAAATCACGAAAAGTGACAAAAACAGCAAGTTCGTCAACAGTAGTGATTGGCATAAACTAAATGCTGGAGACTGGGAAACTCGACAGGTACTGAAGGAGATTTATATTAAATATCGTAAATGCATGTCTACATGAATAAGGGCGTAGCCAGAAAATATTTTTGGCACTTTTTCGCGCGTTTGGGTATCTTCCGGGAAAGGAATTTACGCAGGGGTGCTTCATAGCGTGCCTTTTCCTCTGGCTGCGCTCTGTACATGAATTTGAAAATCAATCAAACAGTTTTTTGCAGATTAAAATAGTCATGCAAGTAAGAAACAAACAAAAAATTAAATACTCTTATTCCTAATAAAAATGGCTCTATTATAATAATAGTTAGAAACCAAATGCTTTCCCGAATAACATAATTTAATTCAATAATCGGTAAAAAAAAAAAAAAAAAAAAAAAAAAAAAAAAAAAAAACATTTTTTATCATTAGTTAGTTACAAATACTCTGCGATTTTGAACAGTAAAACTACGTTATCTGCTGCCACCACATGAAATTATTCTGCAGATTACCCTTTATTTTTTTCTCGTAAGGTAAAGCAGGCAAACATAACTTTAAAACTATTTCACTTTGAACCGAAACGTATTTTATTTTGTATTGTTGATTAATAAATTAATGATCGTTCGGTATTTTATTCATAGACATGTAATGCATACGTTTTTTTCACGAATTTCGTAATATATACAGACGTACTAAGAGTAACATGGAAATAATAAATGACACAGACATAATTTTTATGTCTATTTTCTTTGTGAGTTGTTGAATCGTAAGATAATTCTTAATAGGAAAAAATATATCTTCTAGTATTAAAAATAAATTCATAGCTTATTCATTCGCAGAATTATTTCTTTTTATAAATTTGGTAGAAGGGGAAACCGAAGTTATCTTGCGAGTTTACATAAGAAAGCAAAAAAAAAAAAAAAATGATCTTATGCCATTGCTAGGTGATAGAAATGAGTGATGTGAAAAATTTGGTTTCATTCTCTAATTAAAAATAGAAACCATAGGTAAAGCTACTTGCGAAGGTAAAGGAGCTTGCATTTGGGACTTTTAAAGTTATGATTAAAATAAAATTTTTCATTACATTTTTTTAGTAAGTTTCATACTGCATGCAGCAAAAGAATACTAGTAAAATCCAAAATTAAAAAGAATTCTTAAAATAATATATATGTTGGGTATGTTCTAATACTGTCTCCGCAGATATAAATATGCATGCGTATGTTCAAATAATTTGCTTGGTGATTTATCTTTAATCCTTAAAACTTGTGGATATCAGTATCTTCCCATGTACATAAGTATAATATAATTTAATTTTATGCCCTGAAATTAAAACACAATTTGTCTCTAGTCTTTTATATACAAAATTGATTTATAAAGTGACTATAAGTAAATGTTACGAAAGATTTATACATATTTTAAATTAAATATATTTCATCTCTTAATTAATACATTTGTTGTGGTAGATAGATTTATGCGTTTTGCTTATATTTTAAACTTAATATTCACAATTCTACTTTTGAATTTTCAATTTAAACACGATAAAAAAAGTTTTGATGACATTTCTAAGCACGACTAACACCTTTCTGCATCGTTTAAAAAGTTGTAATTTAAGTTTTCCATCGATTAATTCATTGCTACGCAACCATCGAAAGGTAATGTGTTTTTAATACCCTATTTACATACCGTCTACGTGTCTGTTTACATTATCAGACATATACGCTCTTTGCTGATGAAATATTCTATTTTTCCTATCGAGGAAAATGCTTTTTGATGGTTAACTTAGATTTTTTATTTATTGAAAGCTTTTTCGTTAATATTTGTTTTACATTTTCAACTATATAGTACGATATTCGACGCTAATGTTATTTATGTGAGATATAAAATTTCTAAACATGATAAGGATTTGGTATTCTTAATTTTATTTTTGCACGAAGTTTAGAAAGGATTACATTTTTTTCATGGCTAAATAATCAAAACAAGATGTGTGAGAAAACATATTATATGCAAACATTTATGAAATCTATGGATTTAACGAACAAAGCTATAGCAATCAGCAATTGATAGAATAAATGAGATATTGTAGGATACTACTTCTCAAGCATTTAACAGCGCGTTTTAAAAATCTGTGGTGTTCCAAGTTTCAGTTGTATCACGTGAGGTTTTAGTAGTATTTACTGTTACAATGACAGCGAAATTTCTCCTAAAGACGTCTCTCATAAGCGGCTCATTTGTAAAAGTTACCATTTTTTTCTGAGAACGAAAATATACTTCTCTAATGAGTATTACCCGGTGGCCACATTCTGCAAAACGGCCACTTCCACAGAAGCAGAAAATCATCTTAAACAATGGGTGTCCGTCTTATAAAGATTTGCTATATACTACTTTAGCGAATACAGTGCAGTCTGTTACAGTGCAGCGATTACAGTGATTCTCCACTACGAGGTACGTACATTAAAATAAACTGCGTATATCGGAAACGAAATTTAAATAAATTTAGTTAATTTGTTGAACTCGTTTGAAATAAACCTAAGATCACAAACTGCACAAATAAGTAGAATATATTTTATGTTAATATCATTTCTTTGGATTATAGAGTAGAATTATGCCTGTTTGTTACCTTCTGGAAGGTATTTGAAGTTGCAAAATCAGATATATATAAATCCGGAAAATGATTGTAGGTATGTTATAATGTCCTTGAAATTTTCAGTGCTATCTTATAATAATCTTAAAATCATATTTTGTGAAATTATTACTACCCCCAAAAATATACAATGCATAGCATCAAAAAATTGCTTTTGAATTTTGTCACTGCAGCGAAAAACCGCTGAATGTTCTCTATATTGAGTTTAGCAGATTTTAACGTTCTTCAGCATTCTGGAATGCTTACTTTTGAAACGGATGTATTCTTTAAAAAAGAACATTATTCTGGACACTAATTTTGGAAGAACCTGTAGAAGCATTAGGTATTTTTGAAGCAGGAGAGATGCAAAATGAGCAGCGCCCTCGCCGGGACTAAAACCACGGACCTCTCGAATACGCGTCGAGCGTGCCGACCACTACACCACGAAGGCATGCTAAGAATGCGGGAGAAATACCTTACATAAATCCCTCTTTTAAAGAGCGACTGGTGTTTTAGGGGACCCAATCGCCAAATCTTGGTGGTGAAGAATCATTATTCAGCCCCTTTTAGTTCGGGCGCCACTATAGAGACATTAGGTATTTTTGAAGGAGAAGAGATTAAAAATGAGCAATGCCTCGACGGGACTCGAATCAAGGAGCTCTCGAATACGCATCCAGTTCGCTGACTACTACACCACGAAAGCATGTTAAAAAGGCGGGATAAATACCTTATAAGCTATGCTTTTCCCGGTTTAGCTTGCTGCATCCTTTAAGTTTCAACAATATTTTCTGTCTGAAGAGCAAATAATACTTACATTAGTTTATTTAAATAGCAGTCAGATACTTTGAAATTCACTGACAGTTTACTATATCTGATGTTAAATTTTGTTCAAAACTGTCCATTCATTTGCTTTTACTTAAGTTACTTCGTTATGTTAATGTGTTCGTGAATTTATTACTTCAATCCTTACATTGCCTCACGAAGAAGGTATGAAAATTAGCTATGTCGAACATCATGTGTCTATACCTCTTGTTAAGTCGGTATCCATCAAAACGTGCCATGCGGATTGTAACAGAACACCCGTTATGGAATATATTACAATACAAATTTGTTGTTTAAATTATGCAGAAAAATAAAGAGAATATACTATTCGGATATAGCTGAGCACTCAGTATATCTTAGGAACGATGAGAAATGAAAATCATAAAGGAAATATATTGTTGATTTGAGAAGTGACGGGTCTTAACACACGTTCCTCTTGCGCACGCAGTTCACTTAATTTAGCGGTGAAGAAGAGTTTTACAAATATTTAGCTGAGCCATTCAGTATAACAGAACGCGGGATTAAAATCATCCTATTTAATACATAATGCAGTTTTGCTGATAGAAATAACAGTTTTACAACCGTTAATGTAGTGTTTCTATTTGATACTGCCTGAGAATAAGACGCATGCAGAAATAAACATTATAAAATAGAATTAATCCTGTATTATGTGAAAGTATTAATCTTCGCAAGGAAGAAAACCAACGCAAGAGCTATTTCTCTGTTTTAGTATTTTACGTGAATCAATTAAAAATTAACATTTGAATGTATTTCATACATCTGAATTTTATTTATATAGAATTTTGAAATTGCGCTCTCTTTACGGCAACAGAAAGACAAACGCTGCATTAAACTATGTCTTTAACTAACACATCCATGCTATTATCAGTTCCACCAAGGGCCCAAATGTAAATGCACTGAATTTTTGTTTTGTTTCGTTGTTCACATTTCAATGGATCGAACTTGCAGCGTGAAATTCCCTACATTGTCCAAATTTTGTTATAATGCGAGGGTGCAGCTGGATCTACTAAAATTCTCAAATGCTTGCCACTTGTCAGAACGATACCAATTTTAGTAAACAATGTTAATTTCCTAGACTGTTGTTTCCAAAACACTTAAAGGGACTCATACAACTTAAAACCCATAAGATCTTCGAATAGGTGACTGTTGCAAGAATTGTGATAACTTATTTATTTTAAAAGCAATTTTTTACAACCTTTTATAACTGACTACATAATATAGCTGCTTTTTGAAATAGTAATCAGAAAGTTTTGTGTTGGCACACATATTTTTATAATTTAATCCTCTTTGTGACAAAATTGTTCGTTCTGTTTCCACCTTGCGCGCACAGTTTAAAACATTCTGTTGCGTAATTTAACCTTTTCAGGCCGAGGCTTTGGTAGCAGTAAAAGCTAGCAAAGGACGGGGAATCTCGAACCGAATGCTTTCCCCCCTTTAAAAAATCACCTCCTATTTGCAACAAAGATTCTTGTGTGTAGTTTAATGGATTCTCAGAGGGGTGCATCTGTGTCGCAAAAGAAAGACCTTTGAAAGAGATAAGTGGTTAAAACCCTAGGGACGTCAAATTTGACATTTCACCCCACTTTTCAGCCCCGAAAATGGGATAAAAAGACATGGCCACTAAAGTGGACAACCCCGTCTTTTCAAAGAGAGGACTCTTTGGCCACTATAATAGCCATCCCGTCTTCAAAAGGTTAATTCCATATTTAATATGTGGCTTTTATAACATTTGGAAACTACTGTGAACCAAACATTCTAAGAATTTCATGTTAAATTTTTATTTTATTTGAAGTTGAGTTTATAAAATGTACTTTATTAAAAAAGTCTGTAATGTTTTCGTCCATAAAATTTTTTAATATTAAAATATTTACCAGATTTTAGGTTCAGTTAGAAAATAGTTCCCATATAAAGAATTCCATCCAATTTCAAGTATGTACCATTAGCCACTTTTAAAATATCGTGCGCGCAAGGTGGAAACAGGACTAAACATTTTGTCACAAAGCGGATTAAATTACAAAAATATTTATGGCAACACAAACTTTCTGGTTACTAGTTTTCAAAGCAGCTGTATTATGTAGTCAGCTGCAAAAAAGTTCGAAGTAATTGTTTTTGAAATAAATATAATATCCCAATTCTTGCAACAGTCATATATTCGAAGATCATAAAAGGTTTAATGTGTATGAGCCTCCTTAAATTATTGTATTTTATTAGCAATAAGTATGCTCCGAACATGTATTGTCTCAAGAAGTATGGTATTAAGAACGAACAAAGTACACTGAATATGCTTATGACATTTTTAGTGTTTAAAATAGTACAGAAAGTTTGGTATTCAAAACCTGATTGAATCGGGCACTAGCTAGGCAAAACACAGGAGAGTTCTTGTTATGCCCATAGCTTTAGCGTGTGACTTCTTTGATGCAGAACTTCAGATGAGTGACAAAGTTTACAACGGAAGTATTCTGTCAGTCTCAGGTGAAAGTGACAATGAGTCTTCATAACTACATTGCATTCTGATTTTAGTAAAAGTCGTAAGGATCGATATCGGAGATCTGTGGCTGTAACGTTCTAAATGTTCCTGGGAACATTTCAAGGATTTAAATGGAGCTGTTCAAAGTGCATTTAGTTTTCACGGTGACCATTCTTGCTCTGAAACATTCGGGATAGTATGGGACATCATCTGTAGGTCTGGATATCCAGCATTAACCATGAATATTCCATCTAAATCCATAACATTCATGCTGCTGTTGTATGACCTCCATTAATGTGTGATCGTTATTCCGTCGAACGCTTAATTGGAAAGATAAATGAAGAAGAAAGTGCAAAGCAGAAGTATTAGAAAATGCAGTGAGACTGCTACCGGTTTTCGTGATATTCTTTCGGAGAATGTCTGATAGCTTTTTTTTTATCCGATCTTTTTATTAAATTAAATATAGTAAATTGCAGAAGTATTATCTGATAAAGGGAAGAAATGGAGTACCTTCTAGGAATACTGGTTCGTATTTGCGCATCATAAATTATGTAAGGTTATATGGCAAGACGGTGGACACACTGAACATACATTGAATATGAACTAGCCATCAGTGTGTAATTCAGCACCCATTTTTCTGCAACATCTTAGATATAACCATTGCATAGACCTTTTTCAATGCATACTGTTCGTGCATCATCCTACTAATGATTTAATTTTTTTAAAAAATACAATCATGTTGTAGAGACTTTAGGTATTTTGGAAGCAGAAGAGATGAAAAATTAGCAACGCCTTCGCCGGGAATCGAAACACGGACCTCTGGAATACGCGTCTAGCGCTTAGACCACCACACCACGAAGGCGGGAGAAATATCTGATAATGTCTTAAAATGATTGATTAATATAAGAAACTGCATATCCATTTTCATACAAAGTTCATAAAATATTATAGTTTTATTCTTAATAATACTTACCTACTTTTATTTCAACATTCTTATCCTAAGTAAGACACAATAACACGCCGAATAAACACTAATTCAGAAGTCAAACAACAACTGGATTTTCTAGAGGCATTTCACATTCATAAAAAAAAAATCTTTCTGTTCTAGTTAACGATCCTAATTCCAATCCATCTTTGCCTTCGTCCTTTAAAGAAATTATGTTTTAGTTCTGGTTTCACCAACAGATGGCGCCACTTGCTTATTCTTGTCCAGGCTTTCTTATCTTATCTAATCATTTCTTATCTTGTTCATTTGCGGTTTTGCAGCTGAGGATGATGGATCGGTAAAACCATCGAAACTAGTCCTGTGAAAATTTTGAAAATATAACGCTGATTTTTGTTGTTTGACTTCTGAATTTGTATTCTTATCCTAGACATAGTAAAAAAAAAGCTTGTTACTTTAAATGCTTATATATCAAGATCTTGAGGATAAGTTTGGAGAATTTAATCTGGATGATTTATGAACCAAATGCGTACCATTTACGTTTTTCTCGTCGTTTCACGCTTTAAAATTTTATAAAATGCACACAGCAATAAAAATATTAAGCATAAAAAGGTCTTTTGATTAATTTCTAATGCATTCATAGAAGAAAATAAACGAAACTTACGCCATTCCACTATTTATATAACAGAAACTTAAATTTCGAAATGAAACATTTCTCGCGGCATATTAATTTATGTTTCTTCCTTTGTATTTTCTTTGCACTAATTGGATCATTTGAATAAGAATATGTAAGTTATTCATAGCCATTATTTGCAGATGGTTTCATAATACATTATGCTAAAAATATTACGAGAAGGAATATTCTGTACAATATTTTATTTTTATGCGTGTTTCAATTTCTAACTTGAGAGTATATAATTAGGGTATATTTTAGTTTCACATTAGATATTATGCATGTTAAAAATGTAGAGTATTGAAACAATAATCATTGCATGCTGTCATAAATAAATAAAGAGCTAGATAGATGGATGAAATGCTTAGAATGTACCAATAAGTATATTCCTTTCTCTACAGTTGGCGAAACGAAGTAAATAAATAAATATTCAATGATCTCTGCTGGGCGAGGAGAAATGACCGCTTCACATCGATAGTTTGATTCAAGTTCATACGCCGGTAAATCAGCTAGACTTTAAACAAGTTTTCGTTGTTTTGCTCAAGCGGCTTCTAAGATCTTAACGTCTTTTGAGGATAGTTCAATCCATTCGTCTTACATCATACAATCCTCCATAGTGCTATCCCTTATTATAGTTGTCATCAGATTTATCATATGCAGTTCAATTAGTAGGCAAAGAAACTTCTTTAATCCATTGAAACTGCAAATTCAGAGTGAATGCTTCGGCAATTCATTGTCATGTTATAATCGTTCAGACATCCGTCATCATTATTTAATCACAAATACCTTAGTTAATAAGTAGTGTATTAACAGACGCAGTACTGTCCTTCTGTGTAATGATTTCATATAATTGACAGATCCGTGACACTTAGTAGACAGCAGTTAGACGACAGGACATTTAGCCGACAAGGACATTTAACCGACAGGACACTTAGTCAACACAGACATTTAGCCGACAGGACATTTACGGACATGGACATTTAGCCGACAAGATGAAAATCTATAGTTTCTTTATTATTTAATTAGATCCAAAATATGGTACTTCTTTATACCGCAATTGCATCATTTAAATGATGCAACCATAAACCTTAATTTTAAACATTCTCATTAGGTACCCTGGAAATATCCTCTTTCTTTCCAGGTAAATATGAACAAATTTTATTAAAATATTGTCGCTTATTTTTTTAATCAATTTTTTGTGTGTGTGTATGTGTGTATCACTGCGTTGTCAACTAAACGTGCTGTCGGTCGGCTATCCGTCTTGTCGGTTAAAGGTCTTGTCGCCTAAATATCCTGTCGAGTAAATGTGAGTGTCGGCTAAATGTACGTGTCGGTTAAATGTCCTGTCGTCTCACTGCTGTAGCTATGTCTCTCGTTGGCTAATTGGCTGTCGGCTAAGTATGCACGACGGATAATTGACAAATCGGTGACCAAAGTAATTAAATCCACAAAACTCTGACATTTCATCATTGGTTCGATTCCTGGCCTTTATGTAGTCTGGTACAGGAACAGGTAACTATCCTTTCGGTAAAAAAACTGCACGATTTGTAAAAAAAAATATCCTACTTTTTAATACTTCCTCGAACTTACGCCTTACTCGCTATTACATTTCTAAGATCTTAACGTCTTTTGAGGATAGTTCAACCCATTCGTCTTACATCATACAAATCTCCATCGTACTATTCCTATATCTCCAACGTACTATTCCTATCAAATACATGTTTACTAGGGTACTAGCGTAACAGTGAGATAGCAACGAAATCTGCGCTGGGTAGCGAAAACACGCTCTGAATAAACTCAGAGATTCATCCGTTTAAATACTCACTTAACTTTAAATTTACATCCTGGCGAGGAAATGCGAGGAGAAGTTGAGGAGTTCAGGAAAGGTATCAAACTTAAAATAATTTGTTATTCAAAATAAGGGAAACCCTACAAGTTATGTGTCTTATTTACTGTTCGCAAGTGATCTGTCTGAAGCACATCTTTTCGTTTTAGTTGCACATGTATTGAGGAAACACCATGCACTGATAATTTGTCAAATCCGGTGCACAGTGACGTGAGTATTTCAAATATTGTTGTAAAATAGTGATTTCGGAAGATTTAGTCTTGTTACTAATCTCGAAATAGCTTTATAATAGCAAAAGTGTTATCATAGTGTGTTCATTATTTTTTCACCCGATACAAAATTTTAACAATGCGCGTTCTGTTATGCAAGAGAAAAACCATTAACGTGCAGCATCGAAAACTAATTGCGGAAGTAGTTTAATAACTACTTTGATTCAAGGGAAGAAGAAATTCTTTATCTTCAAATAGAATGTTCTTTTCTTTCCATTTCAGAAAAGCAAAATGAACAGAACACTTAGCAATGAATCACTCGCCCAAATAATGAGCAAGAGATTATTAGTAATAGATTGCTGGAAGTTTCATTGTTCGTGGCAGAAATATGCAAGCTTTGATATTAATAATTTCGAAAAATTTCTTTGCGTACTGGAACAGAATTCGTCATTTATGTTAAATCTCTTGTTTTCTCGTAGTCGTTTTGTTTTTGGTCCCAAAGAAAATCTTAACCAAAGCAAAAACTAGCAGCAGAACATTTAAAGAACGAGGGTAATTTTTATTTTCACTTTCCTGTCGATTTTAGTACTTTAAAATGACACTCATGAAATTCGTAAAAGATGTTTTCAAACTCATAAACACGCATTCAAACTCGTAAATGCATATTTAGTCTCATAAAATAAATCTTCATTTTTTGTTTATGTTGAATATCCGTGTTTCTGTTGAACTACACAAATAAGCACAATTCGTTTTACATAAGAATTTATGACGCCGATGGAGATACTCAAGTCTACTGCATTCAGTGTTACAAAGTTTTGAAGAAAGTATTTTTATAAATAAGAATATTTTTATTATATGCATTTCTTTTTCTCGTTGAAGTATAGAGAAATCCCAGAGCTCCTTTCCGAAGTTGTATACGAAGCTTGAAAAACATTTATTTTCAACCTTAAAACAAAGAAAAAGTGACTGAACTCTAGGCGCTACATCAATCATATTACAACCTAAATTTTAAGGGGACTCATACACCTTAAAACCCATAAGATGTTCGAATAGGTAACTGTTGCAAGAATTGGGATAACTTACTTATTTCAAAAGCAATTACTACCAACGTTTTACAGCTGACTACATAATATAGCTGCTTTCTGAAATAGTAATCAGAACGTTTGTGTTGCCACAGATATTTTTATAATTTAATCCGCTTTGTGACAACATTTTTCGTCATGTTTCCAAATTGCGCGCACAGTTTAAAACATTCTGTTTCATAATTTAATTCCATATTTAATATATAGCTTTTATAACATTTGGAAACTACCGTGAACCTAAAATTCTAAAAATTTCATGTTCAATTTTTATTTTATTTTGAGTTGAGTTTATAAAATGTATTTTATTAAAAAAAATTGTAATGTTTTTGTCCATAAAATTTTTCAATATTAAAATATTTATCAGATTGTTGGTTCAGTTAGAAAATAGTGCCCATATAAAGAATTCCATCGAATTTCAAGTATGTACCATCAGCCATTTTTAAAATATCGTGCGCGCAAGGTGGAAACATGGCGAAATATTTTGTCAGAAAGAGAATTAAATTACAAAAATATTTGTGGCAACACAAACTTTCTGGTTACTAGTTTTCAAAGCATCTATATTATGTAGTCAGCTATAAAAAGTTGGAAGTAATTGCTTTTAAAATAAATAAAATATCCCAATTCTTGCAACAGTCACATATTCGAAAATCATGAGGTGTTTAAGGTGTACGAGTCCCCTTAAATCGAGTAGTGAGAAATGGTGTTGAGAAACCCAAACTTCTGAAAGAGTTGATAAGCTGAACGTTTTAAAATTTAATTCATGTTACTCACTATATAATAGGAGGACAGTGTTATTCCACGGAAAAACTTTAATTAAGTATGAATTTATTTCATTAAAGTATACGAACAATATAAAATATAGGTGTAGACATATTATGAACTCATTTCTAACGTTACTAAAAATTGCTGCATAACATCTAGAATACATTTAAAGGAAAAAGGTTTGATTATGAAAAGCAATGCTGTAGAATAAGCCTGCTAATTTTAATTTACCCGATAAAAGAAGATAAGGTATTTCCCCAGCCTTCTTAGCGTGTCTTCGTGGTGTTATTGTCAGCAGATTCGGCACGTTTTCGTGAGGTCAATGGTTCGAGACCCGGCGAGAGCGATGCTCATTTTTCATCTCTCCTACTTCAAAATAATCTAATGTCTCTACAAGAAAATAAAAATTAAATATAAATGAGAATAAAAAAACAGCTAAAGTTAACGGCATTTTTCTACTACACATAAGAAAACATTGTGACGTTGAAAACGTCATGAAATTTACTGTCGAAATAAAAGTTGTCCCTTAACATTATTCACAATTAATACGTTTGATCTTGTTTGGCAAAAAGTGAAAGAAATGTTCAACATAAGTTTCCTTTTAACTTAATCTATTTTGATCGCTTCACCTAACAAAGAAATAGGTTATATTTAACCTCAACCTGATACCTCTCGCGTTAAATTTTTCACGCGTAAATTAGATCTAATGCAGAGTTATCTTAATTTATCAGCATATGTAGTGCTAGAAAACCCGGTGGTCATACGAAATGACCGCTGTTCTAGATATTATAAATTGTAATTAAAATGATTTGTGCAAAGGTGTATGCTAATTCAAACTGAATTACCCAGGACACCCCTTTGCTTACTGCCCCACGGTGTTCCCCCCTTCTATTTGCTTAATTGCTTAAAGTAGAGTGCAATGAAGGAAACCACTGGCAGTACATTTCTTAAGAGCCCACCGCTAGGTTAATAAATAAAAGTGATTTAAATAATAAAATGGTAATTCACATGTCAAATATATCTTTGTACACAACATTTCTTGTGTAGATCTTTCCATCATTTTTAAGCTCGCCTTGCAGAGGATCATCCTTTTTAATTTTACGTCTGTTCTTTCACGAACTCTTGAACAGGAACTCGCGAACTCTTGCGTTCAGTTGTAAACCATTTCAAAAACAAGTGACAAGTGACGGAGGACGCGGGCACTGTCCCTTTACCATAAGGTTAATCGGTATAGCATCGCGTTCACCCTTGTCTAGAGACAACACCAAACATTGCTAATGCAAACAAGTGTTCACGTTCCCCCTGACACGCTCAATTTGCGTTCAGCTGAAAATTCAGTTTAAAATACAATGGCGGAATAAAATCGGGCAAAACTTTAAACTCTTTACGCGAAAGGATATTTAGCATACGAGTTTGGGTAAACCTACCTGATGAGATGTACTATGCACAACTCGTTAGTTGGTTTCGTCTCCTTTAAATTCTCAACGTGTGCAAGTTTCTAGCTAATTCATATGTAAATATAGTTAAATGCATAATAAGCAACAATTGTATGAATTAAAAATATTTAAATGTTCTTAAATACCATGACAATTCAATTAAAACAAGGATAACTGCATGTATGCTATCAGTGTATATGGGCTATTTGAATGCCGTGGCAACTTCACCCCATTGGCTAGTACAGTTACGCAAGCAACCAATAAAGTGTCGGGGACAAACAGATACTTAAGCCGCATATATATAAGATATTCATTTAGTACATGAGAAATGTTTATGTATCATCTGTTTTACAATCTACCAATATTCATGCGTAATTTTAATAATGGAAATTGTGACACAAAGTTTTCATAGAAACCTCGGCCCTCCTAAGGAGAAAAAAAAATTGGTAATCATATAGTTATAGGTATAAGTTAAGCCAGCACGTCTATAGTACCACAGGTGATTGAGGTATTGCTGAACCTGGCTAACTTTTAAGATTTTTTCCACGGTTTTGAGGCAGCACACCATAGACGAGGTGGCCCGAGGGTTTCACATAACTCTTTCTCTCCCACAACCTCTCGAGAAGACTTTTAGTTTGCTGTGTATTTTCAGTGTGCCGTTCCCGCACAGACACTATACGGTTACAAATAAATTGCCATGCCTTCTCCGAAATGCGAAGTCGGAACGGCAATCAGCGTCACTAACCACTATACTGCAGGGGCTATACATGTGTTTATAAGCTTCTTTTTATAAGCAATAATGGCAACGCGCTCACCAGCCAGATCACGTGATCATTTTCGGCAGATCAGATGCTAGACGGGAATGACGATGAAGTTTGGAAAACCGAAAGAATGATGTGATTCCGCTTAATATGATTTTATTCCTTTTTTTATGATGGCATGAACAGAGCTTCTTATTTTCTTCTAATTTCTTTTTATGTGCTATCTTCGTGTTAATTATGTTCGCGTGTTTTCGTCATTAAATTACTAAATGTCACTACTTTTGTCATCAATAGGATAATAGTTCGTAAATACAACTACAGTAATGAGTTGAGTGATTTATTTATTTAATAGATGGCGCTACTAAAACACTGTTTTTAAATTCGAATTTGCAGTAGAATGGTGGGGAAAAGAAATGCTTAAAACAACATATTTTTATATATTAGAGGATTATTTATATATATTAGAGGAGCCTACTACGGTATCGAAATTTCCTGGTTTGAATCCCGGGAAAGGTATGGATATTTGTAAATGTATAGTGTCTTTGTGGCATGGGTACTCTAAATATGTGGCTGGACTAAAGTCTTCTAGTGTGGTGTGGTACGAGGGAAGAGGAGTAAGAGACCCTCGGCCTACTCCTCGGGGTGC
This sequence comes from Stegodyphus dumicola, assembly GCF_044657685.1. Classification (NCBI taxonomy): domain Eukaryota; kingdom Metazoa; phylum Arthropoda; class Arachnida; order Araneae; family Eresidae; genus Stegodyphus; species Stegodyphus dumicola. The sequence continues at coordinate 8,797,978 of NC_140773.1, forward strand.
TGTCTTTCAAAATTGGGATAGAAATCCAACCTCCTTGAGGCATTCTTTCATGAAATATATGGACAAGACAGCAATGAGAACAAATGTTAATTTTGTTTTTCATTCAACCACATTTAGAGGTTCGGTCAAACCCTTGTAACATAGCATTGCTGCATAGTTTTCCTCGAAAGCAGAAAACAAATTGTGGAAATCTTCGTGCAGAGGGAAACTCCTTATTTTGAATCTTATGTGGCTAGGGAATAGGGGAAGTTTCTTAAAACATGGTAGCTTGAAACAATATTTTCCTCTACAAAGAAGAGAGAAGTGAAGTATTCAGCATATGATGAAGAAGAGGCTGCAAGAACTTCACAATGAAATTGGAATAATACCTAGCTTATACCAAATTCAGAAGCTCAGAACTTTATCTTATAAAGCTTTCAGAGAGTCACATACATAGCTACTCGAACTCAATTTTTGCAACATAGATATTCTCCGTGAATGAAATACAGAAACGTTCTTCGCAAATGTTTATTTCTGTGATGGCAAATCTCAAAGCGTTTATTACATAAAACCGAACAAAAAGGGGACTGCAAAGTTTTGAATAAGTCATAACATAGATAGCTGCTGAAGAAAACTTCAAAAGATGAAATATTTGAACTACATTTTTTGTTTAATTGCAGTTAACGATTTTGCCAACTCCAAGTAGCTGCAAAACGCTAACAACCGTTAAACACTTGAGGTTTCTCACGGTGCACATATAATGAAGTTACGAACTACACTTTTTCTTTTTATATCCATGGTCCAAACCTTGGCCACCTGGCCAGCTGCATAGGGGCCTTCTTGGATTTACTTATGCTTAACGTAAACACACAACGGTTTCTCCTAAAATGCCTGCCCCTGAGGATTTATATTCCATATGGCCCTCTCATGCTTTATCCTACTTTAATTTTCCAATTGTAAATGTAATTTTTCAGTTACATTCTTTTAATTGTCATTGCAAAGATAGAGAAGAATATAGCCAAAACACACTTAGCATATGTTAAGTTAATAAACTTGTAAGGATCCTAAGTTTTACTAACGTTTATTTTATTTTAAATCTTTACTATCACTTCTTATTTTCTACTTCCGGCCAGAATTAAAAGCTTAAACTTATTTATGCAAATTTGTCTTGCGAACGCCAAGTATTTAAGTTGTGGCTTTTTGCCAAGCAAGAGAGAGGAAGGAGCTATTAGGAGCAGGCCGCTTGCCATAGCAGTTTTACTCGGTTGCTGGTTGCCTTCAAGGCCAGAGGTTTAATCCTCTTAATAATTTTAAACATATCGTAGTGTTAGCAGTTCTCTGTACTACATATGGCTTTTTGCTAATATACGGCCAATCTTGGAGTAGGCACTTGTTTGATTAATCCAAAGTTAGTTTAGTTAGAGTTTAGTTAATATTTTTATATTCTTACGTTCAGACCACAAGTGGTTGGTCTCTGTATTCCGAAGTCCGAAAATCATCGTAAAAAGAGAAAAATAAAGGGTTTCGTGTACCCTTCCTGTGTTTATTGTCTACTTCCCAAATTTATTGAACATAGCTTTAGTAAGCTCCCTGTTCCGAGTCAGGACATTTAATGTTCCCAAAGCAAGTAAGGAGGAACACAGAACCTGATAAACTTATTCAGTTATTTATATTATAATAAACTCATCTCATATTAGTATGTTCGAAAGTTTATTAATTGTATTAAAATAGTTTTCAGTTATCTGTCAAGATAAAATAATTTACTTATTTGAGGTTCGAAACTGAAACCTGTTTCACAGAAATATTTATTATCCCGGTGCAGAATTATTTTTAATAGCACAACATTTTTTAGAAAACTAAAAATCGTCTTACACGAGAATCATCTGCATCGTAAATCCATGTAAAAAAGAAATATTTTAGATTTTGTTTTCAAAATCTTTGCTATTTAGACATAAAATATTAGCACAAACTTATTTCATTCAAGTCAAAAATGATTTCAATAATTTTTTATCTTTTATGATAAGTAGGTAAAATAAAATTTGCCTTTTTATATTCCAAATAATAAATTTTCGGATTTTAACTGTCAACAGCTCACCTGACGCATAAACAATTCCCAACAACCTACCTGACAGGCTTTGTTTAATTAAGAATATGAAATTAAAAAATGCCGTGCCAGGTGTTGCATTCTTTTATTAATAACTTCATAAATTTTCTGAGTACGCTTCGTAATTTCAAATCTGAGATATGGAGATGTGTAAAAACAAAAATGACGATATTTCGCAAATATATTATTTGGGGGAAAATTATTCTGTACCTACAATTATTATAAAGGATGGCATATCTAGTTTATGGCACCTAACATTAAAGGGAAAAAAATTAGAATGCATAAATATTTTCCATGAACATAAGAATGCAATAATGCAGAGAAATATGCTTTGTTTGTTTAATTTTCCTTTACTCCTTTCGTTCATTTCTTAATCATTTAAAAGATTATTTTCTATATTTTGTTTTAAGAATATCACTTTAAATTCGGGAAATTTAGGTTTATTGTTATGTTTTAAGTTGTAAAATATTCGCGTAACTATAAATTTACTTAAACAAAGAAAAGTTTAGTATTTCTAGAAAATAATCAAACTTGTAAGAATTATATATTTGTAAGTTAGTATTTACTACATTTGAATTTCTGAAAATAATTTTATACGCACTATGCTCAAATTCCAAAAATATTTGCCACCATTTAGAATCTTATAAACTATTTCTAAAGCACTGTCGTAGTTGCTTATTTTTTTCAGTACTTTGAACTCAACAACGAATAAAACATTTTATGATATATCAAGAATAATTCTAAATCTTATTTTGAATATTTATTTTTGAAAAATACGTAAATAAAACTTTAAAGCAATTTCGCAATTAAAAACAAACTCTGTTCATAAGGGAATCTAAGTTGCAAGCAATTAGGTTGCTTATTTTTTGTATCTAACAGTAAGATTTGGTTAAAGCTACCAGACTGCTGATATACATGTGTGGCATATATGTAACCATGGGGAGTTATAAGTTGACCAATGATTATACCATGGGCTATTAGTCGGTACAGTTGCAGACAACAGTTGTGGATTGGTTTATTTGATTATAGCAAAGCACTCGTGGGCTATCTGCATAACGGGATATGGATATGGAGAAATGTGGTGGACACCCATTGTTTAACCATTGGCAATGTGGATATTGTCCAGCCACACTAGATATCCAGATATATTACGTCCCACAGGACTTACAGGGGATCCTGCCAGGCGTTGCTTGCAATGCTTTATATTTTATCAGACCGCGGGCAGTGCCTTTCTTTTTCCCTTAAATATACATTGGTGTTTTTACAGTTGGTGCCTTTCGCACGTACATGCTATGGAGGGCAGCTCCAGGTCTGCTTGCATACTATGTTTTAAGTAATAGCTTTGTTATATTATTCTAGGTTGTGTTGCATAGCTCAGTGCCTCTTGTGGATAGGAAGTTCATTATAATTATGGTTCTTTTTCGGAGATGGATATTCTTGGTAGCCTATCTAATAAAGGGAGTCACTTCACTCTCTGAATTCGGGACTTTTAGATGATGTTCAGCTGTAAAGAGGCATTTAAATATATAATGGTCTGGACTGCCTCTTTCTCCACATGCACATTGATCTGAAGTTGCTAGTTTCCTTGCATAGAAGTACGTGGGAAAAGGGCCATGCCATGATAAGAACCACGTTAGATGCCTTCGTAGAGAACTTTCTAAGTGAAATGGCTCGTATACAAGTTACACGCGGCAAAACAAGGAAACAGCCACGCTAACAACCTGTTCGCCGGATATCACACATCTGACCGAACTGCCATTGTTCAGCAATACTACTGTTGATGGGCTCTGCAGATGTGGAAGTCTTCATTCAAATATGCTTTGTGACAGATATGCAATAAGTATTATTGTGGAATGAGGAAAATCATCAAAATTGTAGGCAAGACAGTTGATGGCTTGATGGAGGTTCCAAGACGATGGTGTAAAAGCGAACACAACTATGGTTCTACTCTGACAGGCAATTTTGGCAATTTGATTTGACCTTTCTTCTTTCCAGATTTAAAGACCCCGGAACCAGTTTCTCTAGTTATATATGAAAAAGAGACCTATGCGCATTCATTTCGGATGACGGAAAACCGAAATTCATGTGCGAAGAACTTTTTCTCTGAGTTAACAATAGATGAAGTAGTCTGAAGATCTTAAATCCGGGAAGCAGGATAGCCATATCAACTAGCCAAAATGATGAATCGGACAATTTAGAAATATCTGCTAGAGTATAGTCATTATTGTGTTTGTCTTTGCATGCTCCATTGAAATCAAACTGCATTCATTCTGTTACTGCTGTACCCACAGTCCTGGCGGTCTTCAGTTTGCCTCTATAATGCCCACTTGGAATCTGTCACAGAGCCTGTTTGAATGATGGCTTCCACAGCCGTGATTCTCCTACATTGGCTGGATCTTTATAATGTCACTTAATTTCCCCATTTTGCAGTCGCTCAGTACATTCTCATAGCAATAGGCAGGTTTTACTTCTTTTTTAACGTCAGTTCCACTATTACTCCTTTGCACTCTTGCCAAACCACAGCGGGAAGTGGATTCTAGAGGGCAGAGTGAGGGAAACACCTGTCTAACTGTCCAATACGATGGCTAAGTAGTGATGTCCCCGCTGTTACTATAAGCAAGCATCAGTGTTCATTGCATGGTTACTATATTACAAGGTTGGCTCTTGCGTCACGTCACTAGCCTATAGTCTGGTCAAAAATAACTACTCCCGTTGCGTCTTTTTTTCTTCCTCGTGTGAGTAAGTGACGTCAGCATTGGGGAGAATCTAGCCTCATCTGTCTACTGCTCTTGATTCTCAGTATACTGATCTACTCATATCCAACTTTCCATGGATGCAGGTATGCACCATATTTGTACTGGTGCGCACACATGGTGCACTGGTTCGAGTGTGTATTATGGCAGGGTTGCTAATTCAATTTCATGAAATATTAGCCACTTTACATGTTTGAGTTCACAGATGACATTTGTAATGCTTTTACATTTTCATACATTTTCAAAGATTAAAGAAAAGTTATTAGCTGAAACTTTCATGAATTTGATTTTATTGTTACTGTTGTTAAAAAAACTGATTATGTTCAAATTATTATAACTCATCAACAAGAAGTTAAAGCTGACATTTCGTTTATACAGATTTATTTGGGATTTAATTTAAAGTATAAAGCATTCTGAAGACTAGATCATGATGGCAGACTTGGTAAAATATCCTGCAAAATTAAAAGCACGAGATTTTTCTAATGAAACCGAAAGTTAATGTCTTCTAAAACAACTTTTATTCGCCATAATACTAATCTGAGCTTAATATTCATTACGTTAAATTCCTGGTTAAAAGTTTTAATGACATATGGGGATAATCATGAAGATATAACGGCATTATTAATGGCGCGGAAAGTCATAACGACGCAGTGTGATTTTCGTAAAAGCTTTGTGTAGACTTTGCTTGAAGTATATTTTCCCAAATATGTCATTATGTATATATCTCCTTGTCTGCAAAAGATTTCTACTGTGGGCATCAATTTCCATGTATTAGTAATTTTCTCTTTAGATAACGGGAAATGCTTTATAAAAAAACTAATGACTAAATGGAAAACAAAAATACATTTACAGAAAAGGTAAGGAAAAACATCTTAACTTACTTAAAGTACTTTTTCTGCAGTTTAATTAAAATGAAGATTAAGTTAAACAATGGATACGTGATAAAAATTATAGAGTGGGAAGTCATTTTTATAGAACTGTATCAGGTTTTTACTGAATTTGTTCTATTCCACGTTAAATAAAATGTTTAGAAATTATTTCGAGTAATACATTTAAACAAAAAAAGGAAATCATATTTTATGAATTTTTAAGATTTGATTTTCATCAGTTTCGATACATGAGTAATGAAATTCTAGAAGCCGTTATGTCTGTAGTCATCTAAGTCTACCCTTCCACCCACCAGCGGCCGAATGGTAAAGTCACTGAACACTGATAATTTGGCCAGGAGTTCAAATCTTGGTGAATGGGCTGGCTACATGGACTTTTTCGCTGCATGGACCATGCGTAACGTGTGTACGAGCCAATTTCCCTTAAAACGTTCTCCACAAAGGCATCCCTCCTCTTAGGCAGATAGCCCTCTAATGTTTTGCCCTAATCAAATAAACCAAATCGCGTACCATCCCCTGGAGCATTAGTAAATAATGATTTTACATCAAATGAATCCATTATGAAATCTCTCGGATAAATATTTTTGATTTATTAATGAATTCCATTCAATTTTGATAGTGTAAGAGATTCTGTAAGGATCCTAAGTTTTACTAACGTTTATTTTATTTTAAAACTGTACTATCACTTCTTATTTTCTACTTCCGGCCAGAATTAAATGCTTGAACTTGTTTATGCAAATTGTCTTGCTAACGCCCAAGTATTTAAGTTGTCGCTTTTTGCCAAGAGTTAGGGAGAGAGAAGGAGATTTAGGAAGCAAGCGCTTGCCACTGCAGTTTTACGAGTTTTCACTCGGTTGCTGGTTGCCTTTAAGGCCAGAGGTTTAGCCCTCTAGATATTTGAAAAGATATTGTAGTTTCAGCAGCTCGGCGTACTACATACGTATCCTTTTAAATAAAGGCCAGTCTTAGTGCTAGACATTTGTATACTAATTCAAAGTTAGCTTTTAAATAGAGTTTTAGTTAGTAGTTTTATATTCTTACGTTCAGACCACAAAGGGTTGGTTTATATATCCCGAAGTTCGGGAGTACCTGTAAAGTATAGAGTTGTGTGTGTGTGTGTGTGTGTGTGTGATTATGGCAAAACCTCGAGGGCTATCTGCCTAAGAGGAGGGATGCCTTCGTGGAGGACTTTCCAAGGGAAACCGGCTCGTATACACGTTACACATGGGGAAAACCACGAAAACGCCCATGCAGCCAGCCCGTTCGCGGGATTCGAACCTCGGACCGAACTACCAGTGTTCAGCGATTTTACCGCTTGGCTGCTGGTGGGCGTAAAGTATAGAAAATAAAGGGTTTCGTACACCCTTCCTGCTTGTGTCGTCTATTCCACACAATCTGGAACAGAACTTTAGTAAGTTGGTGTTGGTGTATTTAATTATGGCAAAGCACACTAAGGCTATCTGCCTAAGGGAAGGGATGCCTTCGTGGAGGAATTTCTAACGAAAACTGGCGCGTATACACGTTACACATGGGGAAAACCTCGAAAACACCCATGCAGCCAGCCCGTTCGCGGGATTCGAACCTCGGGCCGAACTACCAGTGTTCAGCGACTTTACCGCTCGGCCGCTGGTCTTTAGTAAGTTAACTGTTCTTATTCAGGACACGGTATGTTCCCGAAACAATTGAGAAGAAATACATCTCCTGACAATTCTACGCAAATTGTAAAAACTTACGGGGAATGTTATATAACACGTTTATGATTTTGGGGAAAGGCGTATAATCTGGCATACCTCGCAAGAGGTGGGACAAAAAGTTTTTGTAAGTTACTGGGGAGAATAAGAAAACGTAACCGCAGTTTTTTTTTTTTTTTTTTTTTTTTTTTTTTTTTTTTAGAAGTCGAAAAGTAAACTATCTTTAGAATTCAAACTACATGGACTTTTATTTAGAAGCACAGTTACACCAGTGGCGTAAATGGGTTTGTTCATGATGACTATTGGGTCACCTTTGTATGCTTTTTGAAGGTTGGAATAAATTTCCCGCAGCATAGCATTTTGTCTCACGTTTAGTCTAGAGCAGCGGTTCTCAATCTTTAGACTAGCGCGTACCATCTAAACAAAAATTTAAAACCTTTATACCACCACTACAAAATACTACTACCACCTAAACTCTTGAACAAAGCTCAGATCGCATTAATTCAAGAGTGTTAGAAAAAAAATTTCAATCAGGATGTTGGGGTTTTAATTTTTGAATTTAATAGTTAAAAATACTTTGTACCTTTGCGTACCACCAGTGGTATGTATACAACCGGTTGAGAATCCCTGGTCCAGAGTTTAAATGTTTGTTGTTTTATTTCACACTAGCGGAAGTACCCGATGCCAGTTACGTTAGATTGAGAGCAATGCATCTAACAACAGAGAAAAAGCTACCGTTGTAATCCTTCTCTAATTATTGATCTTTGGCGTAACAAAATCGGGTGAGGGTATTTTTTTTCTGTTATGAGGTATTTTTATTAAAAGAAGACAATTTATTTAAATGCACTTTTATTGTAAAGCTACGCGATATAAAATATTTCGAAGTTTACCCTAGAAGCAAAAATGTAGCATTATATGTATATACTGTACATATATATATATGTTAACGTGAAAGACCGAAATTGGAGAATGTCGACTTTCACCGGAGAATGTCAACATTCACCAGATACGTCGGTGAAAGATCGAATATTTCTTTACATTCTTGTACATTCGGACCCTCACCGGTGTATGTCGACAATCACAGATATGCTCTGGTGTAGGTCGAAAAGAGAGGAGTGTATGTACACGCTGCCATTCCAAAAGGAAGAGTTCCACAAATAAATGCAGTTGTAAAAGCAAGGTCCTCTTGTGCAATTCAGAGTGTCATAATAGTTCAAGTTGTTGCAATAAATAAGATTTGAATCACGTAATTTGGTAAGTTTATAACTTCTATTATTTTCCTTTCTCATTTTGAATGTACTGTGTGTTTTAAGTTCTTATGTTCTTAAATTCTTATTCTGAGTCTCATGTGCGGTTTTTTGCGAATGAATTACGGAGAAGGAAATATAATGTTCTTATGTTCAACATTCACCATTAGTACATGGTGAATGTCTACATTGACCGGTGTAATTCGACATTCTCCAGATTTCGGTGTATTAGATTTTGAGTGAAATTGAACAACCAGAAGTGATATTTTACTTAAAGATCAAGAATTAAGTTAGTAATGAAACTACCATAAAAATTTTTCAGTTTTAGAATCTAAGCCATTTACGTGAATGGAAACAACATATTAGATTTTAGCTAACATTTCATTTTTGAGTCTTAAGTGCTATATTACATGAAGTTCTGGACAAGTTTTGTTAAAAAGGTACATTAAGGATTATTCTTAAAGAAATAATACAGCAAATTTAAAATAAACTCAAGGCAAAATTCAACACACAAGTTGAAATTCATAAGATATGTTGTTTTAAAAAATTTTGTCCTTTTGGTTTTGTACTTACTTTGTCATTAATAAAAGACATAGGCCGTATGTATTCTGACTTATTAGATTTCCAAAATCTTTAAATATGAATACAGGTTTTGTTATTGTTAAATAAATTTTAAATTAAAAGTACCGGAAACGGGACAGGGCAAAGCATACTAAGGTTCATGGAGAAGATGTATTTTGGAAGAGCTGGGGGTGTAGAGAAAACTGAACCATATTTATGTTTCACTTGAAGGAAACTTGCCATTTAAATGCATTCTAATCAGATGCACTTAAAGGAAAGCTAAGCGAATTACTAGAGTGTCACAGCCTCGGTCCTGCACCGGGTATTATGGTATGGGGCGGTATTAGATATCCCTATCGCAATAGTCTAATACGTATTGCCGGTATTTTAAACAGCCAGCGGGGGAGTTTTATGATTTAAATTGTATTATCGCGAAATTGTTGTTTCATTTATCGCCAAGTTGTTGTTTCATTTATCGCCAAGTTGTTGTTTCATTTATAACAACCTGAGTAGTTAGTTGAATGCTATGGAAACCCTACTATGACGTAATTGGCTTCGGTGAGTTTGAATCGTGGAAAAAAAATTGGAAAGTGTGGTCGGATTTTGTGTGAGATGTATTTGCGGTTTACACGGTAAATTGGCTGAATGTGGTAAGATTAATTTGAAGTTTCTGTAGGATTTGGAACGAAAGGGAAAAAAGCATTAATTGACTGGTGTGTAAATGAAGGTTTACTTAGTAGCCATTATTAAGTGTTCTGTTTGGAGAAAGGAAATGCGTATGGTCGAACAATCGGATATTTTCGAACGGAGGATAATTTGTACTCTTATTTTTTGTGAATTTATGTGGCGACACCAGTATACAGATGCTAGTTCAGATAATTTTGGGAAGTGTTTGGATGCTGTTAAGGAATTGTGTTTGACTGAAGACACGTAAATTCGAAAATAAGGTAAGTGGATATTTCCTTTGTGTAGTGCTAAGATGAATTTCCTTTTTTATGTTTTTTCATTGTTTGATTTAAAATGTAGTTTATTCAGATTATGTATTTTTTTGTTCGCTGCTCCTTTGATTTTTAAGTGAATATAGTTCGATGTGTACATGGACAAAGTCAAGAGATGACGCAAAGCCTAGTTTGTGAAATTCTCTGTTTTTTTGTTTAAGTGAAAATAGGTCGATGTGTACATGGGTAAAGTCAGGAGATTACGCAATGCCATTTTTGTACAATTCTTGTATTTTTTAAGCGAAAATAGGTCGATGTGTACATGGATACCAGTTTGTGCTATTCTTTGTCTTGTTATGTTGGCTTTGTGTAGCGGCGTTTTTTGCCCCAAAAATTTCCGCTACGCAAGCCAAAATAACAAGTCGAAGAATTGCACAAACTGTGTATCCATATACCGCCAAAAATCGCCATGTTTCGCCAAGGGGTACCCTAAAATATACTTTTACCCTTCTTTTGTATTTTTTAATTTTATATCCGGCGGTCCTATTTACACACTTCGACAGTAAAGCAAACGAAAAGGTAGCGCCATCTATAGGCAAAAATAGTAACGAAATTGAAAAAAAAATAAGTTAATAGAATTTTAAAAGCGTTAGGAAGGACTGCGTGTTTGTGAATGTAAAAGGCTTCAAGAAAATCCAATTCACCCATTAAAAAAGTTTTTTGGCTAATCTTTGGAATATGGTAACAGGTAGTTTGGCGACATTTTGGTAAGGCGATAAAGGTTACTAGCTAGGACTTTAGCAGTGTACATGGATAAAGTCAAGAGTGTACGCAATGCCATTTTTGTGCAATTCTGGGATGTTTTTTTAAGTGAAAATAGGTCGACGTGTACATGGATGATACCGTGTATGAGCAATTCTTAAAAACGCGGCAAGCAGTGGATGATTCTGCACTTTCTCCCAATTTCGCACCTAATCTTCGTCATGATTAAGCAGTTTTGTTCCATAAAAGTTCTAGTATAAGCGTAATTCGGCTAGCAGATTGTTGGAAAATATGTTGAGTAAAAAAAAAAAAAAAAAAAAAAAAAAAATGCCTTTACTTCGTGAAAACAAAATGGCGTCCAAAACAAAACTAGCAGGTTGATCTAGCAGGGTTGGTCGCCACATTTTCGCCAAAAAACCGCCAAGTTACCATAATCCAAAGATTAACCGTTTTTTTTTTCCTTGAAAACGTCTTCACTCCTGATGAAGAGGGAGCTGTAGCGGTTTGCCTCCGAATCGATTGAGAACTTGAATAAATAACCAAATAAATGGTTGTTGCTTTGTTAATTTTGCGTCTATATCTAGTAATAGGTTTTAGCACTAACCGTTTAGAATATGCTATGCGACCATTTTCAAATCATCTTCTCTACATATTAGTTACAATCACGAATAACCTAGTAGTTTTATGAAAAAGACTAATGGGGTGATCTTTACATTATGGTAACTTGGCGTTTTTTTGGCGAAAATTTGGCGACCTACTCTCTTACAGCAACCCTCTATTTTTTTTTCCCCCGCCGCCATTTTGTCTTCACGAAGTAAAGACATGTTTCTTTTCTTTTTATCTACTGAACACTTCTTCCAACAATCTACTAGCCGAATTACACTTATGCTAGTAATTTTCTCTAACAAAACTGCTTAATCATGACAAATATTCACTGCAAAATTGGGAAAAAGTGCACAATACCATACTCCTTACGCGTTTTTCAAAATAACACATACACATAAACCATGTACACGCCGACTTATTTTTACTTAAAAAAACATCCCAGAATTACACAAAAATGGCATTGCGCACACTCTTCACTATACCCATGTACACTGCTTTTTTTCTCATAAATTAGAAAAAATTCACGAAAATACATGACAATTTTCTGAATCTTTAAACCCGGTAAAAAGAACATATATGAAATTACCTGATCGCGAAAAAGTTTATACCCTTTCCAAATATGAACATTTCCACATATAAAATAAATAAAATATCCAAAAACTTTTACTTCTAAATCATCTATTATATTATACACCTCACCAACGAATTCATACCGCAAGCATTACAAATACTTAATGTCAAATATTTAAATTATTTCCATGCACGTTTACTTCAACTTAAACGTATACCAAATTCCTACAAACATAAAATTCACAAAATAACTATCATTTAATTAAAATATCACTAAACCATGTACACGTCGACTTATTTTTACTTAAAAAAACATTCCAAAATTGCACAAAAATGGCATTGCGCACACTCTTCACTATATCCATGTACACTGCTTTTTTCTCATAAATTAGAAAAATTTCACGAAAATGCATAACAATTTTCTGAATCTTTAAACTCGGTAAAAAGAACATATATGAAATTACCTGATCGCGAAAAAGTACATACCCTTTCCAAATATGAACATTTCCCCGTATAAAATAAATAAAATATCCAAAAACTTTTACCTCTACATTATCTATTATATTACAAACGTCACTTAACTAATTCATACCTTTACTTCATTACAAATGGTTACAAATACTTAGTGTCAAATATTTAAATTATTTCCATGCACGTTTACGCAAATTACTTTACTTCCACCTTACGTTTAGAACAATGCATAAAAATAATATCCTCAAATAATTAAAAATACTAACTTACCTATTCTTCTTCAGAATCTTGATTACATGTCCGATAAACTTTCCTTATTTCTGTTTCAGGATTTTTAAAATCATACTTATAGTTCACAGCAAGGTACCAGGTAAAATAAATAACTTAATAAAACATCTTTACTTCTATCTCGCACAACCTTAAAGAAACACTTATTACTACTCCTTTCAATCCCACTAAATACTCATTTCGAATTCACTTTAGTTAGGGCCATGGGATCCAAAAATTAACGAACACTGTTTCACACAACACAGAATAAAGGCAAATACAAAATTTCCAGATTTTTTCCCGATTTCCCCCCTTTTCCGATTAAAGAACCGTAATTCGTCCATTAATATCACATGACATATCACATGATCTCTCATTTCCCTCACCCAAAATAATGCGTAATCGGAACTGAGTACTGCTCACATTATTACCAAAGTCCCAGGTAGTAACCTTTATCGCCTCCAAAATGTCGCCAAACTACCAGTTACCATATTGTAAAGATCAGCCGACTAATGCAAATGTGAAACATAAAATTAGGTAAACAAACTTAAATTGGTATAGGTTTTAAGTGAAACTCTATCAATTTCGTAGGCCAATATGTTGTTACGTTCTGTACAGGTTTGTGGATTTGGAGTGATTGACGATAACACTTGATGAAGAAGCAAAACACAATTTATTTAGCAGTATTACTCAGGAGAGCTCCTGTAAATACGTTTACAGTCGTCGAAAAACCACTATAAACACGCTGCAAAAATCAGCCACACAGCCTTCAGGCTGTAACGGGGAAGACAGCTTCACGGCAAAGCGCCAGAGTACAGTTCGCAAAACTCTACTCTCGAGACTCTCCACGCTGCAACTCGCGATGCACTCGATAGCCTCAACGATGCACACTCTCGATGCACCAACTCTCGATATACCAATGAGACACTCTGTCGAGATACATTCGAAGACCAACTCGACACTAGACTCACGATCAACTCGACAGACTGCTATTCCGCTTACAGCCAGGGTTTAAATAGCTTTTAGCCTGCCTTCGAGGACATTTTGAGCCAAACCTGTAAGAATTCGTTCTGGAAGGTTTTCCATCCGTCTATGGCATATCGCAAATTTTCCCGCCAAATATGGCAACTCTACCTTCCTTTGTCATTTACTGGCAACCCTAAATCCGCCTTGCGAGGAAGCAGCTGAACATTTCATAACAATATGTCCAATGTAACTCTTTTTCAACAGCAAAATCGTTTCGCAACCTAACTCTTATATAACATGAATGAAAAATTTCAAATAGGTTGGCGATCTAAAACGATAATATAACTGATTAACTGATGCAGAGATATAGAGGAATTTATTTCTAGAACAGATGAAAGAGAACTAGGGTAAAAATAATAGCACTCAAAACTGTCGTTAGCCCTTGCATAAAAGGGGCATAATTCAAAACATGGAGGCTTGTGGAGAAAGGAAAACTGTCACAACAAGACTGCCAATCAATGACACAGAATGTGAGCTAAAACGTAATAAATACACAGCAAAGGAAATTACACAGCAATCGAACATTCGTTATTTCTTCCAAAACGTTCTTTGAGAGCTTCGAATTTGTATATGATGGGCGTATTATACGAAACGCAAAAAACTCGTTACAGATTCGTGTTAAAAACCATAACACACTGTGAAAGGTTCAGAAGTGCATTTATCACGAACTGAAACTTACAGTTTGGTTTTCGGAATTATCATTCTTTACGCTTACGATTGCAAAAGCATTTGATTGTAGATTCATCCCACAAAAGCACGCAATTTCGCTGGATTGCTTTATTTCTCAATCGTATAGGCGGAGTTGTGACTTATTGGTCATATATATATCCCCGTATTTTCTCAAGACTATTTATTTTATATAGTATTAAAGAAAAATATATTTTTTTTTAATTTAACACATTTCTGGCGAAATTAGTTCCCAGATAATACACCCTTTATTTTAAATTTCTATTTATACATACAGCTGTTTAATAAACTCTTAATTTAGCTGCATAATTATAAATATAGCTGTATAATAAAGTCTTAATTATTAAAGCATGAATTACCGCTCCAGTGTTTCTTAATTAATGAATTTAAGTATTTCAGGCATTTATGGAAAATTAAGCGGTATCAGAAACTATTATTTTTATATGCCTTTTATCATTTTGATGTCTTAGATATACTGCAGCAGTTTTATGTTCAGCGTTTATACGTATACTACAAATGTGGCGGTTCGAGGCACTGTTATAGTAGCCAGACCCAGATTTAGACTTTGATTGAGGCCCTAATCTATTTGAGATACAGGGCCCTTTATAAACCTGTCATAATATATTTTAATACTATTTATACTATATTTTAATTTTTTGGCCTCCCCCCCCAAAGAAGTGGGGACCCTAAGCTATAGCTTGTGTAGCCTTATACGTAAATCTTGCCCTGATAGTATCAAGTACTAAACTTATCAAAAACGTTGGATAAAAAAAGTAGGATAATTTAGATAGGATTGATCATCAATCCTATCTAAATTATCATCTGTATAACAGCCCGATTCGTAATCATAATATATCTTTAGTGAGTGTCAAATTTGGAAATATTACTTAACTATATTGTTGCGTTTTTCTTTTCTTCTGACACCAGTTGTTACGTTATTTTCTTTCTTCACGTTCGTACGGGGTTCGTAGATTTGGAGTGAATAACGACGACGCTTGATGAAGTATCGAAACACACTTTATTTACTAATATTAATCAGATAGCTCCAAAATCACTTTTACAGTATATTTGTTTTATAAACATGCTGACACGTTCAGCGACACAGCCTTTACAGTGTCAGGCATTAACGGTGAAGACAAGCTTCCCCTCGAAGCAGGTTTAGGTTTGCTATAAAATGCCAAGATACGGCAGAGTTGCCAATTTTGTCGCCGAATGGGCGATTTCTCGCCAAATATGGCAACTCTGCCTTATCCTGCCATTTTATAGTAACCCTAAAAACTGCTTTGCGGGTAAGCTATTTCACCGCGCCTGGACCTTTCGTAACAATATTATAATGTAATCAAATTCTGTATTTAAAAATTTGAATTCAATATATGAATAGTAACGCATTCATAAAATTATTAAAGCTGCAAATTCAAAACTGTTAAGGATGCTTTTAACTGTAAATTTCTAGTAAATACGAAAAATAAGCCCTGTTACACATATCAGTCGGTCATATCGTTGGATTCGGGCTCGTATACTGAAAAGTAGAAATACAGAAGTTTTTAACTCTCAGTTGCTTTTTCTACGAATGTAATATCGCTCGTTTTCTGAGGTGAAAAAAACCTGGGGCAACTTCGTCGGTAACAATTTACAATTGCCATTCCCTAAAGAATCTCACCGCGCCTTAAAATTAAATCTAAATTTAATTTCGAGTATAAAATTCAGAGACAAGTGATGAATCCATTCGTTATCAATACACATAAATTTATTTACATATTACTGTGAGTACAATCATAATTATTAGGCATTCGCCTGCGGTAGTTTTAGGCTTAACACTTTCGTTCTTCACGTAGAAGTTAAGTTATCGAATAACTCCAGAGTCAGAACGCTAGGAGCGCCACCTAACGGCAGGCGCTATCAATTCATAACAGGGCTATCTCAACTGAATCTTACGCATTTGAGCTTTAGCAGCCTACTGAGTTCTTTGCGATATTAACGCTTCTTAGCACGTTGAGCGCCACGTCAGCCATCTGTGGCTGACACTAGATTTTCCGTTTAAGCCGCGTGAGCCATCTTTGGCTGACACTAGATTTTCCGTTTAGGCCGCGTCAGACATCTGTGGCTGACACTAGATTTTCCGTTCAAGCCGCGTCAGCTATCCTTGGCTGTCACTAGATTTTCCGTTTAGGCCGCGTCAGCCATCTGTGGCTGCACTAAACTTTCCGTTTAGGTCGCGTCAGCCATTTGTGGCTGACACTAGAGCTTTTCGTTTAGGCCGCGTGGACCGCCGCTGGCTGACAGCGTGTAACATGATATATAACTATAAAATGTACACTGTTTTAGGAAATTACACAAAATTTATTTAAAATTTACTTCATTTTGATTCATGATTTGATTTTGATTCATTGGATTTCATTGAAACACGGTAAACGTAAAAACGGTTCTCCATTACAGCTATTACAAAATGTGGCAACTCTCTTAATCTTTTTTTCTAGCCATTACTCTACCAGCTTCTTTTGCATTTTTATCATAACATAATTTACAATATTTTTCGTACTTCAGAGGCTTTCCCGGTTTTCTTTGGAGTTTATGTTGTCGTTTTTTAGATATTCTTGTATTTTTGTTCGACGGAATGTCTTCTTTTTCACAACTTGTAACTATCTTCTACCGCGATATGAATCACTAGGCCTACTATACCAGCGCTTTCAAGCAATGCGCGTGGCCCGAACGGGATAGCCTAAAACATACGCGTGGCACTCAACGTGTTAGGAATAAGAATGAATGAGCCAAATTATGAGCCCTTAATGCTGCCCAGACGGGAAACTGGTTAGTGGTTCTGATTACCTTTCCGAAGGACCCGTTTCGAATCTCGAAAAAGGCGCTGATGTAAATTATCTGTCCTTTCAAAGGAGGCAACGGTGGCCCTTTGGTGCCCCATAGGTGCCTCCATAATAAAGTGACCACCAGGCCTTAAGTAGTGGTCAACGTCTATGACGACTTGTATCTACCACTGGGGAGACGGAAGAATGAGTTCTTAACTCGCAAGACCCTTGCGCATCGTCTTTAGTACCCATATAATAGAACTCTTAAATGTAAGATATTGATCAGGCAGACGAATGAAATTTTCTGCAATGAAGATGGCGGTCGTCGGTCTGGTTAAGAAAACTAAAATTAGAGCCTTAAATTAAAAGTGTCAGTTTCGTTCACATAACAAAAGAGCCTGTAATTTCACTTATATCGTAGTGGACAGTGCACATGAACTATAAATCATTTTGTTAGCACACAATAGCAACAGAAGGCTTCTGAAAAGAAAGCACGGCAGATCGGAAAATATTCTGAAGAAAATATATAAACTTTGGAAAGGCTTTTTATATTAGAAAGTAAGATATAGTTGTAAAAACATAGTAGGCTTATCGACGCTGAAAAAGTGAAATATCTATAGTGTCCTTGTAGGGTTTTATGTTTGCTAACCATTCACCTTATTATTTTTGTTTTTAATTCCAATTTTATTGTATTTACCAGGATGTAAATTTGTTCTTTCTTAGAAATACAGGTGCTAAAGCTTAAAACAGAGTTTTCGGAAGGGATCGCTTACCTGTCTGCTGCTACTGTGTCCCAACATCTGAACTGTTGAATCAGTTTGATTCTTGCTAGTTGAAACTATTCTTTAAGAGCTTTGTTTCTGTTATTCTTGCAAGCTGCGGAAATTTAGTTCTGTTATTATACAGGTGATGTACAATTGAGCTTATAAGGTATTTCTCCCACTTTCTTAGCGTGCCTTCAGGGTGTAGTGGTTCTGCACGCTGGACCGGTATTCCAGAGGTCCGTGGTTCGATTCCCGGCGAAGGCGGTTGCTAATTTTTCATCTTGCCTGCTTTCAAAAAAATCCTAATATCTCTACAATTTCACCCGAACTGAAAGGGTGTTGGATGAGGTTTCTCCACACCCAGGATTTGGCGATTGGGTCCCCTAAAAACCCCAGTTGCTCTTTAAAAGGAGAGTATATAAGGTATTTCTCCCACTTTCTTAGCGTGCCTTCGTGGTGTAGTGGTTCTGCACGCTAGGCCGGTATTCCAGAGGTCCGTGGTTCGATTCCCGGCAAAGACGGTTGCTAATTTTTTCATCTTGCCTGCTTCCAAAAAAATCCTAATGCCAATAAAAGCTGACATACTAATAAAAATGTTAGGTTTAATTATTTTATGTGGCAGTTAGATTTAAAGTTAGGTTAGGTAAGAGAAGTGTTATATCACATATACGATGCCGCCGAGTTTGAATCAGGAATCTTTCAAGTAGTAATACTGAACGTGCTGACCACTGACACCTTCAGAGAACGCAGGGGAAACTGCAAAATTCCTTAGACATTGTTAGAAGAGAAGTTTGGAGAATGTATATTATCTCTCTTAGAAAGTAAACATTAGATAACGACATTTATAGCGAATTGATTTGTATTTACGCTGTATATAAGGAATATAAAGAAAAAAAATTCGGCTTCATATTCTTTTATCTGAATGCATACAGAACGAAGTTATGTATGATCGTGTAATTTTATTATCTTTGTTCATCAGATGATGAATTTCAAAGCGAAATTATCGAGTGCATTTGTATTAAATATATCATTTTTCCATTAGAAGTGACTGAATACATAAGGTTTCAATGCCATGCGAATAAAGCAAAAAAATATTTTTACGTTTTCCACGTAGAAAGAGGGAAAAATTACTTCGAGCTCTTACAATTAGCCTATATATATGCAAGTCTTTATGAGATATCACTCAAACTACAGATCTTCATGTTTTCAAATTTATTTCATGTTATCGTAAGCACCTACCCATATATTTTTCTTGAAGTTTATAAATTATATACTTATCAAAATCATACAGGTATCACCAAACCATTTCACATTTATTACAAAACAATATCACCACCAAACCACATCATACTCATCATCAAACCATATCACGAAGTTTCATTAAATGAAAAAGTTAAAAAAGTGTATACGGAAATGCAAGTTGTCCATGTGTGGCTTTTAATTTCCATTTTAAGTAAAGTCAAAAAAATTGAAATTAATTCAGGAAACCGTGACATTTTGAAATAATGTCATTGCTTCAGACATTTCGCAACTGAGAGGTGTGTTAATATTTCTGTAACAAAAAAATGTCTAACAGGGTTTTCCAGTAAACCGCCCACCAGCAGCCGAGCGGCAAAGTCGCTGAACACTGGTAATTCGGTCCAGAGGTCGAACCCCAGTTGGCTGCCTGCATGGGGGTTTTGTGGTTTTCTCCGTGTGTAACTTGTATACGAGCCAGTTTAGAAAGTCCTCCACGAAGGATTGGATTATTCAATTATGGCAAAGCACACGAGGACTATCTGCCTAAAGGGAGGGTTGCCTTCGTGGAGGACGTTCTAAGGGAAACTGACTCATATACACGTGACACACGGGGAAAACCACGAAACCACCCAAGCAGCCAGCCTGTTCGCGGGATTCGAACTTTGGACTGAACTACCAGTGTTCAGCATCTTTACCGCTCGGTTGCTGCTTCCACGAAGGAATCCCTCCCCTTAGGCAGATAACCCTCGAGTTCTTTGTTATTACCAAATAAACCAAATCAAACTTTATTGGTAAATTTATGTAAATTTCAAATACTTTGGAGTATGTTTTTTCAGTAACAGATAAAACAGAGTGTAAAATATTCCCAACTGTACATATTGTTTGTATATTTGCTCAATAGTTCATAAAAATACTGAAATGTAATTTGTAAAACTTTAGATTGGAAAATAGGAATGTTTTTAGATTTTGTTAAAATCTGCTGAAGTTACAAGCCTTTGAACAATTATTGAACGTCATCTGCAGACCAAATTGCTGTTCGCGTGTATTGGCAAGTATAACAGCTGGTATATTTTCAATAGTTCGATTTCCGATGAAACGATATGGCTATCCAGGTTAAGTAGAAATGTTGTTAGGTTTGAAATAGTTCTTTTCCATTGCCAACAATGATATATAAACACAGCAACAAACACCTAAGCGTGATTTTATTTAGTTGTAGACACATTTTTCTTTTCTTTTCTCTTTTTGGGGGGAAGGGATGTGTTTCTAAATTATGATTTATATTGAGTTATAAACTGCAGCTTATTTCGTAGCGACCATTGCCTATTTGCGATAGATAATTTGAACTACGGAAGGGTTTATTTAACGTGAAAAGTAATACGCGTAAAGTTTTGTTCAAATCTCGTTAGTTGGGTACTAGCGCACTTTTACTTTGCACATTTGCTTTGAGAAACAAGTTATTGTTATGAAACATTTGTGTAAGAAACTTGTATTTATTTCCGTTCGAGATGTTTTACTTTCTATAAACAGCTGTACTTTTCTATAAATATTTGCTTCTACCAGAATATGAGATTCAAGAGTAGAATCATCTGGGTACCCCCTACACCACAATGCAAGTTTGTCGGTTTGGTAGCCATTCACACTGTATATAATAAAATGTTACAAACCTTTAAAGTTAAAAGGTATGTTTTTATTATCATCTAATACAGCTCTTTTAAATATTAGTATAAAACATTAAAAAGAAAAGAATTTTTTTAGATGGAAACTAATGCAAGATTAAAGATAAAAAATTTAATTAAAATATAAAAAATAAATAAAAGATAAAAAAATAAAAATCTAAAAAAGAAAAAATTAAAAAAAAAGAAAAAATTTAATCTTAAAGATAAAAAATCTTAAAGATAAAAAATTTAATCTTAAAGATAAAAAATCTTAAAGATAAAAAATTTAATTATACGTTTATTCAGTGACGTCCGAAGAAAACAGTTATCGTAAGACCTTGCTGTAGTTCTGAGGGTTTTTTTTTTTTTTTTTTTTTTTTTTTAATTACTGGAGTGGTCAAGATCGATGACTACTGTTAGTTCGTAACTGGCTTCATATTCCTGCAAACAGGCTGGTTGCATGCCTGTTTTAGTGGTTTCCGCCATGTGTAACTTGAATGAAAGCAAGTTTAATAATTTATCCATGAAAGCACCCTTCCTTTAGACCAGATTTCCTAACTTGGGGTTCGCGATCCCAGTTGGGGTCGTGGGACCTGCAGTAGGGAGTTGCCAAAAATTTTAGCAATTTTGATATTATTTTAACTGATAATAATAATTTTACGATTGCCAAATACTTTTACGTAGTGTATCTGAAAATAAGTAAAGATAAGATAATATCTAGACAAATAAAAAAACGAAAACGTATCGACGCATTTTTTTTTATAACAGAAACGTTTACTTTACTTTAAAAATTAAATTTAATGACCTAAACGTGCATTACTACATTACAGTAACAAGTGAAGAAACAGATAGTTTCACTCATGCGTGTGTCGGATTTGCGCAATGCTTATGGGATCTCACAGAATTTTCGTGAATATTACGGGGTTCCCACACCAAAAAGTTTAAGAAACCCTGCTTTAGACAAAATCTTTTAAATGTGCTTTGTTGGGATAAAATGTTTGCAGGTTTTTCAAATTTCAATAATATTTATGACTCTCATACAGTTTGGATGAGGTGCACACAACCGAAATTGGAAACATGCATTTCAATATGAGGGAATTCTATGTATATTCTTGCCTAGAAGTTCGCTGGTGTTAATATAGCAGTGAACACACCTTTGACCGTCTCCAAAGAGCTCGGTGCTACTTAAATAATATGAAACCGCTTTTAAGAACTGTATGGAAAACATGTAGTGGTCTTGCTACTTACGTTTTCCAAGGGTAATTGCAACGTCGGAAGAGCATTATTTATCACTACCTGCATAAAGAAAGCGTTACGCAAGTGCAATCCAGCTGACTTGTGAACAGTTTAATATGCATCAATGTACGAAAAATCAGTAACCTGTTCTACTTAAATGCTCAGAATATTACGCGAGGGGAAAACAGTTGACTTTTGAACAGTTAATTATGCATCGATGTACGAAATATCCGTAAACTGTTCTACTTGAGTGCGCTTGACATCATCGCTGTGGACTAACAGAAACTTTTGTCGACGAATAATCCGTAAACTGTTCTAATTGAGTGCGCTTGACATCATCGCTGTGGACTAACAGAAACTTTTGTCGACGAATAATTCGTAAACTGTTTTACTTGAGTGCGCTTGATATCATCGCTGTGGACTAACAGAAACTTTTGTCGACGAATAATCCGTAAACTGTTTTACTTGAGTGCGTTTGACATCGTTGTGGACTAACAGAAACTTTTGTCGACGAATAATCCGTAAACTGATTTACTTGAGTGCGCTTGACATCATCGCTGTGGACTAACAGAAACTTTTGTCGACGAATAATTCGTAAACTACCTTGATTGTGCAAATCGCTGTGGATTAAAAGAAACTTCTGTCACAGGTACCAGAGTTCGGAGAAAACGTACTCCATTATTACTCCTGTAGTAAGTAAACTGTCAACTCTGAGTAGTGCCTTTTATAGATGTAGTAGAGCGTTGCGTGTTCCAGATCTCTCTCTAATTCCAAACAAGCTGTTTGAACTGACCTGGACTCTTCCTCTAACGTAAGCCTGACTTATTTGAACTGAAAGTCAGCAATCCTGAGGTTCATTCATCTCGTTTAGAATTATGATGAAGAGGATACCATTCTAAAGGTTTTTTTTTTTTTTTTTTTTTTCTAAACAGGAGGACACAAAGCATTGGTTTGTACGAAGATCCTGGTCATGAAGCCTTCCTTAAGAACTGCTGGGAAGTTGCTGGCTTTTGTTTTGAGGTTGTGTAACGAGACAAGAACGAATACTTTTCATTTTATTGCGTTACAGTTACTTCGTCGACGAATAATCCGTAAACTACCTTGAGTGTGCAAATCGCTGTGGATTAAAATAAACTTCTGTCACAGGTACCAGAGTTCGGAGAAAACGTACTCCATTATTACTCCTGTAGTAAGTAAATCGTCAACTCTGAGTAGTGTCTTTTATAGATGTAATAGAGCGTTGCGTGTTCCAGATTTTTCTCCAACAAGCTGTTCCAAACAAGCTGTTTGAACTGAATCTGGCCTCTTCCTCTAACGTAAACCTGAATTATTTGGACTGAAAGTCAGCAATCCTGAGGCTCATGTATCTCGTTTCGAATGATGATGAATAGGATACCATTTTAAAGGCCATTTTCCAAACAGGAGGACACAAAGCATTGGTTTGTACGAAGATCCTGGTCATGAAGCCTTAATTAAGGACTGCTGGGAAATTGCTGGGTTTTGTTTTGCGGTTGCGTAACGGTTTCTTCGAGACAAGAACCAGTACGTTTCATTTTTTGCGTTACAGTTACCCTTGGCAAGCAAAATGACCAACTGTTTCCATTCTTTAAAAGAGGTTCCACATTCT
Source organism: Stegodyphus dumicola (assembly GCF_044657685.1). NCBI lineage: Eukaryota > Metazoa > Arthropoda > Arachnida > Araneae > Eresidae > Stegodyphus > Stegodyphus dumicola. The sequence continues at coordinate 8,821,852 of NC_140773.1, forward strand.
TTGGTGCTATTAATCTCTCTAGCCATATCAAATTGCTTGAGACTAACCAAAAGTCTCCCTACCATTCGATAATTCTGCCTCAATTATAATTATTCTTGTGAAACTCTCTTAACAATATTTTGCTTTTGCGGTTGCGTAACGGTTTCTTCGAGACAAGAACGAATACGTTTCATTTTTTGCGTTACAGTTACCCTTGACAAGCAAAATGCCCAACTGTTTCCATTCTTTAAAAGAGGTTCCACATTCTTTGGTGCTATTAATCTCTCTAGCCATATCGAATTGCTTGAGACTAACCAAAAGTCTCCCTACCATTCGATAATTCTGCCTTAATTATAATTATTCTTGTCAAACACTATTAACAATATTTTGCTACTTAATTTGCTTTTGCGGTTGCGTAACGGTTTCTTCGAGACAAGAACGAATACGTTGCATTTTATTGCGTTACAGTTACCCTTGACAAGCAAAATGACCAACTGTTTCCATTCTTAAAAGAGGTTCAACATTCTTTGGTGCTATTAATCACTCTAGCCATTTTGAATTGCTTGAGACTAACCAAAAGTCTCCCTACCATTCGATAATTCTACCTTAATTAAACTTATTCTTGTCAAACACTATTAACAACATTTGGCCTGACAATTTTATATTTCATCAAGTTATATGCTGAACATCTAATGTATTTCTTTTCAATTTTTGTTTTATTTTCGTATCCTCTTCACAGATAATAAGGAGCAGTAGATTTTTTTTTTCAATTCATTAGAATATATTTTATCATAAGTAACTATATTTAGTGAAATTATTTATCAGATGCATAAAAATGAGATGATCTTTACTGCATTTCAGGATCAATCCACGCATCGTATTTAAAATGAAAAAAAATATTAAATCAACCAAAAATATTAAATTAAGCACCAAGCAGTTTGGAGACGCTCAAAAATGTGCTACAGAAAAACTATAAATACAACCTACTTTTCTTTCAGTAAAAGGATGTATGAAAAAAAAAAAAGGATTGAGAAACATGTATACCTCTGTGTAAATTGCCATTAAGCTGTGCTTACGTCATAATTCATATTAAAGCAAATAATCCTGAGATATGTTTGAAAATTATGCTATCAATCTGGTAAGAAAATTTAATTTTATTCATTATTTCAGCCAACCTTTTGTTTTCTTAGATTAAATGAATTATTGTATTTTTGTGATACAAAATAATAATATCATTTTTCACGAAAACCAGTAATACCAGTTTGACAAAATTGAGAAAACAATTCGTACTTACGCATTTTTGACACAGTTTAAATTATTGGCACCGAGTTTCCTTCGGGGTTTCCTTGGATGGTTGAGGTGAGGGTCATTCAAGAGTGAATGTTATCCTTTGCTAGAAGTTTTCCATTTTAGTTCAAGTCGATACACCAGATTCATACCTTAAAATCCTTACATTCATATGAACACAAATTAATGTTGCCCAACGAACATGTGTTTTCGTGTACACCAATCAATATCCGTAACAGAATCAAAGCCCTTAATTATCTCTACTAATTATAAGGAAGCTGTTCTGTCTTTGCAATGCTGACAGATAAATTAATTTATTTAATTAAAATTAAGTTTAAATATCAAGAACTGAATTTGAAATCTTATGGTTTATATATACAGAATGTTGGAAAATGGTTACAGGCCTCATTTCCTTAAGTATTCTTTCTAGACAAGTACTTATAGCTAGAAAGATTCTCGAAATACAGGGTTATCCAAATTAAACTTCCCCAACTCAGAGGCCTGTGCAGAGTGTTGTATGGGTCATAATGTGATGAAATTTTAAAAACAGACACTTCAGATCATGCGCTCGAGATTTATTACACAAAAAAATTAGTACAAGAAGTTGCCGATAGGGGGCGCTGTAACGCTAGTAATGTGCATATTGCAGCAGCGTGATTTGCAGAAATAAAGCTTCTGCGCAACGTATCCAAAAGACGAGCCCTACAAAAGTGGAAGACAGGCCTTGCACAGGCAGTTGTTTCCAGCTCGCTGATGCACAATGGCGACTTTACGAGACATGATGAAGTAGTTCGAAAGAACGGGACAGCTGGGAATTTTACCAGGTAGAGGACGACAGGTTGTGGAATCTGCACGCGTAGAAGACGTTGCTTTGGCGGTCGTGGACCCCACTAGCCAATCGCCACATAGTGTTGTCAGTGTACCAACTGTTTCTCGTGCTGTTGATATGCCCTATACGACCGTCTGGCGTGTGATGCGTCGAATCCTCGGTTATTTTCCTTACAAAATCCATAGTCGTCATCAGCTGTCCGACGGGGATCCTGTAGTTCGGGAAACATTTGCGTTGCACTTCCTTGCCAGAATGGAAGTCGATGCTGCTTGGCCTTAGAACATCCTTTGGACGGATGAGGCCCATTTTCACCTGAATGGTCAAGTGAATACGCACAACTGCCGCATTTGAGCAAGTGAAAACCCGCACGCAATCCATCAAGTGCCCTTGAACCCTCCAAAGGTTACTATATGGTGCGGTTTCACTGCAACATTCGTCATTGGGCCTTATTTTCTTGAAGAGGTGACTCCAACAGGGTTCAAAACCTGCTTTGTCACAGGAAAACTGTATCAGAACATGTTGACAACGTTTGTGATCCCTGTACTGCAACAAGTGGCCGCCTCCAGGACACGATATTTATGCAGGATGGTGCACCTCCCCATATTCTTCGTGGCGTTCAATAGGTGTTACGGGCAACTTTTACCGATGCACGTGTGATCAGCCGCTGTTTCTCTACAGCTTGGCCTCCCCGCTCGCCTGATTTCACGCCATTCGACTTTTGGTTATGGGGATTCTTAAAGGGTCGGGTCTACCGAGAACACCCAGCGACCTTGGCACATCTGAAAGACGCAATTATTCGACATGTTCGTGGAATTAATGTGGACTTACTGCGTTCCACTGTGGAACACACTGCTTTGCGAATGGAAAGAGTTGTGGAGAACCACGGCACACATATAGAACATTTGTAGAATGTCTTGTTGATATGCAGCGCCACCTATCGGCAACTTCTTGTACTAATGTTTTTTTGTTTAATAAATTTCGAGCGCATGATCTGAAGTGTCTGTTTTTAAAATTTCATCACATTATGACCCATACAACACTCTCCACAGGCCTCTGAGTTGGGGAAGTTTAATTTGGATAACCCTGTACTATAAAAAATATTATAAAAGCAATTTTAGCCCTCTATGTAGAAAAGTTTTGAAAATTTAAAAAAATAATAATAATCACACATGTTGGTACGGTCCTTGTAGAACAGAAGATCAAATGTAAAACATTCGCTGTGATTTAATATATTAAATACTAGTTGTTCATATATTTAAATACCAAATTAATGGAGATATTAGAGAATACATTTATTGAAGTAAAACCCTTCTTAGTGGATTATACGAATTCGATCGTCTTTTAATCAAATTCAAGGAAAAGCTAAAAAAAAAAAAAAAAAAAAAAAAAAAAAGATTCATATCTCCAAATTTTTAAAATATCACTTGTTATTAAATTTATAGTGGCTCTTGGGTAGATAGTCCTGGCTACTTTGCCATAATAAAAAATAACAGAGAACAAAGAAGGGGCATTTTTCAGTTCAGATCGAGAATATATATGTGTTTCTTGGGGCTTTACAGGAGTTCCGGGCCACAGAGGTCACTGGACGGTTATGTACCTCCTACGGGTCAAGCGAAAATGACCCCTGAAATTTGGTATGTCGAGCGGCTTCGAATCTTTGAATGGGCTTTGTGCAAGAATATTTTGTGATTTTCTTCATATGTTATTTAAAAGTGGCCAGATTTCTTTGAAAAAGTACTCCACGAAAAAATCCTTTTATTAGGCAGATAAATTTTAAGTACATTTCTTTATTCAATTAGCCTTACTTTTAGCTTTCAATGGTTAAAGATAAAAAAAAAGAAATATAAATATCTTCATCTTTATTGAACTGCAAGATAAAACGTTCACCAGTTTGTAGAGATGTTAGGTTATTTCGAAGCAACAGGTATGAAAAATAAACAATGCCCTCGCCGGGAGTCGAACCACGACCTTTCGAATGCGTGTCGAGCGTGCTGACCACTGCACCACGAAAGCAAAAGCATGCTAAGAAGGCGGGAGTAATATCTTACATACTCGTCCTTTTAAAGGGCGAATGGGGATTAGGGGACCCAATCGCCAAATCTTGGTGGTGGAGAATCATCATCCACCACCTTTTTTTTTTTTTTTTTTTTAGTTCGGGCGCCGCTGCGGAGACATTACGTTATTTTCGAAGCAGGAGAGATGAAAAATGATCAATGCCCTCACCGGGACTAGAACCATGAACCTCTCGAATTCGCGTCGAGCGCACTGACCACTTCAGCACGAAGACAGGCTAAGAAGGCGGGAGAAATACCTTATAAGTTAGCGGTACAAAAATTAAATTCATTAAGAATTTTTTAGATTCTGAAAATTTAATTCTAATATATTGTTTGTTTAGTTTTAAGCTGACTTACTTTGGGAATAAATGATTATACGACATTGAAGATTGTTTTGTCGTGATTAGACTGTGTCATTTCCTATGTATGCCATTTGATTCTGCTATTAGTTCGAAGAGAATTAAATTAGTTTGTATGCTTAAGAGAGTAATTAAAAGCAGTAAAATTTCAGAAGAAATTAGCTGAAACTTTTGAGACTAAATGGCAATATATTTTACTTTTCTGCTCAGTTACTTATTAAGACAGAATAAATAAGTTCCTTTTAACTTGTTTCTGTTATTTAGTCATCCGCATAGTAAGATAATTACGTTTATGATTAAGTAATTGAAACATATTGAAAGGGAAAAGAGGAATAATTAATAAGGGAAATTAGATTGCGTTTATTGCTTTTCTTCTAATCAACAATTTATTGCATACAAGACGTACAAAATAAAGTTTTTTTCTTCCTCTTACTGCATTAAGTTACTTATTTTCGATTTGAATGAAATGTTCTTTCGTCGAAAATTTTACTAAACTATCTGAAGCCATCTCAAGTTCTTTGCCCGGTTTATTTTCTGGAAGAATGCTTTCAGCTGCGGCTTTGTTCTTTATAAAAACGTAATTTACTACGTTGCACAGCGTTCCTCTGCTATGTAATTCGAAGTAATGAACTTGACGTAGCGATACATTGGATTATTTCAAACAACGTTTCGCTTAACAGATGCCAAGGGAACTTATTTCGCTTGAATAGAAGCATAGAATGGTTTATTCCGCTATACGCAATTTAATAAATCGATCTTCTGGGACGAAGGTAGCTGATATTCACAAATTTGATTTCGGGTAAGAAAGTTGATTAAAAAAGATGTAGTTGCCGGTTTTAAATTATTATAAGCTTTGAAAATAATAGCTTTTCCTACTTTCGAAACTGAGGCTAAGCTACTCGCATGAGGCTTTCCTCAAAGCGAATAGCAGTATTAGTTTAATAAATTTCCTAAAAATTGTTTAATATCTATAGGTCTTTATAATAAAGATGTATTACTTTATAAACCAGAAAACGTTCTAAACGCTCGATTCCTTGTTTTCGTTCCACTACATAGTAGTTATTCAACTCATGAGCTAAAAGGATATAAATATATTAAAAAGAGATGAGTTCAAAGCGTCTAGACAATTTATTCCCAATCTTCTTTAGCCTGCCAATGGCCGAATTGATAACGTTTCTGAAAATAAGTAGTGCGCGCATTTTCAAATCTCAACTAACCATTTGATTGCATAGTATAGTTCGACCGCCTCATTCGCGACCATGAACGCAAACACGCATGCGCCATTCGGAACGAATTATTGTCAAAATAGGGTGGAAGGATGGGGACTTTCTCTCCAGCATAGCTCTTTCCGGAGAAGAGACCTTTCACGTCGCAGCAAGTAATACCGCCCCTTTTGGACGAGTCTATGTGCGTTGGCAGAATGCCAACCAGGGTTGCGCTTTAGACTGTCGAACTATATTTACATTGCTTGCTGAAATATAACTTGAATACAAATCAGTGCTTAGAGAAGCTTCCACAATGGTATCGCTTTCCTTAACTCTTTCACATCGAAGTCGACCGTAACACCCGTGCATTCAGACATTGGCAGGTCACCGGAACGCCTTTATCCATTTTCTGCCTAGTGATTCTTTCCAATCACATTAAAGCATGGCTCACTGGTTTCGGGAGTTGTTAACGGACGGTGCCAGTCATTCTTTTAAAGCTACTTTAAAGTAGCCTCCTATTTCAATGCGCCTTACTTCTCCTTTGCTTAGCTTTAACGTTTAGCTATTGATACTCGCATTTGCCATCCCATCCTAAGAAGAACCTGCTCAAAGTGGCTGAAACAGCACAGAGATCTCCAAGAGAAAAGTAATCACTTCACGTTTGTACGTTATTGTTAACGCCGTGGCATTCTTCTTGGCATGGGGGAAAGAAATCCATTCCAACAAATGTTCGTATAATGGAGCATTTGAGGGGAACGGATTTTGGCCTTTCTCGGTGCGAAATATTTAAGCAGATAACCGAATTATACTTACCGAGTTATCTAATCCAAATCGAAATCTTATCTTTCTTGCGTATTTCTTAGCAGATTCCAGAAAGTAGTAGTTAAGAGTTCTGGTAAGATTTTTTTTTCAAATCGCATTATTAATGAAATATTATAATTTAAATTAACTATCATTGGAGAGATAAATGAAATTTATAAAGAATAATTGGAAAAATTAGAAAAAGAAAATGCTTCCAAACTTTCCATTCAAAATTATGTATGAGAAGCCCTCAGAATTTTTTTGTTTACACTTTCATTAAAAATAATAAATTATTTGATTATACTCTATATTTAAATATTTTGCTTTGTTTAACTCCACTGACAGAGCAGCTGGTCCACCTGGAGGTGGTGCTTTTTAGCCTGTTGAAACAATGCCAGTGATTCTAATTTTGTTCGCATGTCTGGATGAAGGAAGCTGTCTATATATGAAACGGCAGTAAAAGTACAGTGTACGTCAAATGTGCGGCTAAATCAGTTTGTTTTTATTATACTTTTGTTAAGCTGAAGGAGGCAATACATGTTTTATTGGTGTCCACCAGCGGCCGAGCGGTAAAGTCGCTGAACATTGATAGTTCGGTCCGAGGTTCGAATCCTGCGAACGGGTTAGCTGCAGGGGTGTTTTCATGTTTTTTCTCATGTGTAACGTTTATACGAGTCAGTTTCCCTTAGAAAGTCCTCCACGAAGGCATCCCTCTCCTTAGGCAAATAGCCCTCGAGGCTTTGGCGTAATCACACACACACTCACACATGTTTTATTCTTTTGGTTTTGGCTTAAAAAGAGAACTGTCTTTTTGTGAGTTCTCGAAATACTACATTTTTACTCGTTTGAAAGTAGATGCATGGCAATAAACAACTACACATAAACAAAAATTAATACTGTACAATGTATACTGCAAATCATAACATAAGCATAAAAAATTGCAAGTACACCTTGCACACACGCACGCACACAAAGGACAAGTCTGTATCTCCCGTTGTACTGGCTCGATTGTCAAAATTTGATTTGTTTTCCATGTCTTACAAGGCCCACCAGCGGCCGAGCGGTAAAGACGCTGAACATTGGTAGTTCGGTCCGAGGTTTGAATTCTGCGAATGAGCTGGCTGCATGGGTGTTTTCGTGGTTTTCCGCATGTGTAACATGTATACGGGCCTGTTCCGTTTAGAAAGTCCTCCACGAAGGCATCCCTCCCGTTAGGCAGATAGTCCTCGTGTGCTTTTCCATAATTAAATAATCCAATCCAATCCATGTCTTAAAAGCGCGGCTTAAAATATGTATTAGACTTATACATAGCATTGTTCTAACATAGATGTTTTGACACAAAATCGGACTTTTTCTGAAATAACATGCCACTTTTTTTCATATTTCAATGCTAGGACTGAAATTATGCTTAGATATTAAATTTAGTAATTTTTGGTGAGAATTTATGGAGAAATTAAAAAATTTATCTTGGCGCATATTTTTTCTGTTTGTGGCAAGAATAATTCACTCGGGAAAATTCTCAATTTATAGCAACTTATTTCCATTTCCTTTTTGTCATTGTACACGAACCGAAAAAAGGTTATCGTTTGCACTTTCAAATAATTTTAACTAGTTGCGTAAACCACATTTGGCGTTCTTATCGCTTATAACAAATATGCCAAATTTCAAAACGCGCCAATATGTGAATTCCTATATAGCTTATGAAATTTTGAATCTGATGTGTACACCACATGACTTCCTTGTACGAAGTAGTAAATTATACGCATTTTTTCTTCATTTCGTTTAAACATATTGGATTGAATTAAATCTACTTCGCCGACAGCGCATAAACCACAATAGAATAAATGCATTCTTTAAAATTCACTCTATTTGTTTACCATAGCGACACTCTGGCGCTAGGTTCACTTAACAGTATTATATTTCGTTCATATTATAACTCAGAATGCACAAAATTTATAGCATTTAAAGAATTATCAAATTATTGCCACATGTTCTACTCAAATACTATAATAAAGCTAGAACGATGCATAAAAGAAATTAAGGAAACTAAACAAAAAAAGAAACAGATTTTCACAGGCGATTGAGTATTTCACATTCAATTAATTCAGTTCTCACTTCGCGACAAGGCAAAAATACGTAAAAATTCAAAATATCTGTATTAAAAATTACGAAGTAAATCTTAAACATTTATTTCTTCGAGAAAATTCCAGAAAGGATTAAGCATGATTTAATTCGCAATAATAAATGAAGGCATTATCTTTGTTGTTGCGTTTCTCTAGATTGGCAACAAATCCACTACTCTGCTGTTTCAAATGTAAACAAGCATTAGCCGCCATCAAAACAATTTTTAGGCTTAGTGGCACTTAAACAACTTTAAAATTGTTGATAATTCTAAAAAATATTGCATACAGATTTACTAAAGACATGAAAACCTTAACCGGAAGATAAGAACAACATAATTCAATCATTTTTAAAGCAAAATATATACAATTTACAAATATATTAGAGTAAAGAAACTCAGATCACTGAGCCGGGTAACAGAGTGGATATATATATAAATATATTTATATACGTTTGACGCGGCCGATTGCAACCAAAATACGAGGTGCACATCTACATGTTATAGTAGTCCTATATACAAAATTTCAACTTTCTGAGGCTACTCGTTTTTGAGTTATGCGATATACGTACGTACGTAAATACGTACATACGTTCGTACATATTTTCGTTGAAATATGCTGCCTGAAACTTTTCGAGATCACGATACTTCCTTTTCACTTCGTACAAGGAAGTAAAAACTCTAATTCTTTGCAGGTATCCTTAGAAATACATCTACTTTAAGAGGATGGTAGAACTTTTATAGGTTATAATTCAGAGTGTTTCTGAAAAATTATTTAAAAATACAAATTTTCAAAATAAATCATACAAAAATGATCGATTTTTATCTGAAATGAACCTAAATTCGAAAAACAAAGGAAGAATCAAATAAGTTTAATAAAAAAGGAGGTATTATTAAATATATACTAAATTCAATTACCACGGAGAAGCTAAAATTTTGAGAGCTGATTTTTTAAAAAAATACTTGTGCGATTTTTACAAAACTTGGCTTTTTGCCATAATTTGAGTCATAGAATCGAAATATGGAAAACGATTTGTATGTTAGGAAAAGCCCGATTTCGGGTAAAAGTACCTATGATAAATAGAACAATGCTATATAAAATATATAGCATAAGCATAAGTCGCAATATATAGCATAAGTCGCGCTTTCGAGACATTGAAAACACAAGTTAAATTTCTACTGTCCAGTAGAACGAGAAATTGTGAACTGCCCCTGATTTTCGTGCACGTTATACATACATGTAATAATAAAATTCCATAGTCAAGAATACACTTAAAATTCTAACTGTATGTTCTCTTCATTTTTAATGGCGACGTTGTCTTATTTGAAAGTACGTGGAATTAAATCCACAGCCCCGTAGTCAAGTTGTTTTTCCCGCCTTTTCTACACGTACAGTTATAGAATGTTCTGGAAGTATTTAAAGCGAACTGGATTGGCTGACGTCATTTCTTGGAAGCGCCGCCTTTCCAGAGGCTATAAAAGGACTCGCAAAAGAATATCGGAGCTTTTTCTTAAATGTAGCTATGCAGTAAACTTCATACTAAAAGTTATAAGTAATTCTTTTTTATTAACTCCGGAAATATGATTTTGTAACTGCTATTTCTCCTGATATAATAAATGGATCTTGTTTTTTAAACTTATCGTCTGATAATTTAAGCTACGACTAAATCTGGTACATCACATACATATAGCGATATGACACAATATTACGATTAGACTGTTATATTTCAATAGTAATGCACTTTACTAGTATACCAAATGTATAAAGAATACAAAAAAGTAACTGGAATTAACTATTAAAATGTCGCACACTAAAAAGGGTGATTTTTTTTTTTTCGCCATGCGATACCCTGCTTAAACGATCGTAGGTTATATGCACAAGTTATTATTTAAATATTATTTGCAAATCCTGAATCTTCTTACTAAGAGATATATTTATAGTAACGATTATCGAATTTTTATTGAAGCGAGGAGTATAAAAAATCGAATATAAAATACTAATGAATGCTTAGTGAAACAATTTGTTTCAACACAAAAATTTTAACGACTTTCTCAGCTTTTTGTAAAACCACTTAAAAGCCTTTAAAAATTTCACGGTATCTTCGGCCACTAAAAAACTTCAAATTCTTTATACTGAAAATTGTAATCATTCTGAACTGAATGATATTATTACCTGTCCATTTTTCATCATTATGAAAACTAAAATGAGCTTAAAATGAATACTTATAGCTAGTTCTCAAATATTCATAACATTAAAGGAAATTCCGTTGTGCCATGTATTAGCACTTTCAGGGAGAGATTTTATTCACGTGATGAGAAAAGTTAATATATCTTTTATAAGAACTTTGCCTTAAGGGGGACAAATCTTCTTTACCTCAATGCGCCATCTCGCATTTAATGAAATTAAACTACGTGCTTTAAAGCAATTCACGTTATGTGGTTTTATATAGTTGTAAATTTTGTTTCTTCAGTTTTATATTAGTCCATGTATTCACTGTAATTTATTTAGTCTGCAATGATTTATTGATATTTTGTCTAACCAGTCATTTTATGTTTAATACCTTTTTTTTTCTCTCGTTCTCCTTTCCGTTTTCCTGCCAGAATGCTAATTTTTAGTTCGAACGTGTTCATATGAGAAAGGTGGTAGAAAGAGGTAGTATTTCAAGGAAAGTTTTAGGTTGTTTAATCAGAACGTGTTCCGCCTGCTAAAGGAGCACGTTTCTGGTTGCAGTTCTATTATAGCCAGTCTGTCTGTAGCATTGTTTTATTCCTGCTAATAGTGTTTGTCACGTCAGTATAGGTTTGAGCCAATTTGCGGGTTATTCATTTCTGCGTAGCCATTGGCTAAATTACTGCTTAGTTTGAATTTGAATTTCTGTCATTTTGAGTGAGCCATGAATATTGACTGGTTTGTAAGCACAAAAATTGCCGTCGTTTAAATGACTATGTACACGGAAAGAGGGAGAGCAGAAAAAAATTACAGAAGGTAACCTTGAAGACGTTAGGCATTTTATTTACCTATTTAATTATTAATTTTGTTATTACTTTAGATAATTAAAGTACGTTGCCGTTAGGTATGTTGATACTGTTCGCCGATTTACAACAAATATAGATTATAATTTTTTTAAATGCCACGATAATCGATAAACTACGCCAAGGTTGTTACGTTAATACGTAAATTTCTGAATTGCGTGTTCTACTTATATATTTGTAATGAGTGGGAATGTAATATGTTAAAGATTCTTTTAATGTAAGTGTTAGTAATGTAACAGTTTGTAATGTGTTAAAAAGATTGAATATCCTGAGAACGAATTTACTAATTTAGCAACTATTAGTCATAAAATTCAAGACATTTGGGCAGGCAAAATATTTAAAACAAAATGCGTTTCTTTAAGCAAAAATATTTAGATTAGTTCTAGTTTTGTTAAACTGTTCACATTTAAAGTAATACGTCAAGAGGAGTAGAATGTTATTTAAATTTTCCCTTTAAGGATTTTGTGAAAGAATTTGTATTTCATATTCAAAGAGTCCTCGCACGCGCAGAGTGTTGAACCTGTTTCGTAAAATTTTCAGAAACCTGAGAAATTGAAATTTATGTCGATTCAATATTTAAGGAACTAAGACCTGTATACTCGCCTTTGTTTTGTATAATTTTTTTCAGTATTTTTACATAGATAGAAGATGTGTCAGAACTACAGATTACAGATTTGTGTTTCCTGAGTTTCGAGTTTCTCGAATCTTGTAGAATATTTGAAGAAGTAAATGTGAGTTTCTTAAATGGTTAGTACAAGTCTGAACAATGGAATAAAATTATTTGTCATCGCAATAAATTCCTGATTTATTTGCTTCTAATATACCGCTTTGTTGCACTAATTTAAAAGCCAAAAGACTTTACACCAGTACTCTGCAAAATTTGGTTGAATAATATTAATGAAATGACTGTGACCTTTTCAGAAGCAAAAAAGAATTATTTATTTACATAAAAGGCTTCTGTTACCTTTTATATTAATAATCTGCACAATCAGTTTTAATTTTTATCTTAGTATCATTGTTAACATGAAAGACCGAAATTGGAGAATGTCGACTTTCACCTGAGAATGCCAAAATTCACCAAATACGTCCGTGAAAAATCGAATATTGCATAACATTCTTGTACATTCGGACCCTCACCGGTGTATGTCGCCAATCACAGATATGCTCTGGTGTAGGTCGAAAAGAGAGGAGTAAACAAAGAGGCGACTGGCTGTTTCTCGCCAAATCCTTTGTTCTGGTGGGAATCAGTCAGCTTTGTTTGTCTTATGCAAGGTTTGGTGGTGCAACCAACGTTTTCTTAATTTTTTTTCGGGTACCCTAATTTATACTGAATGGATACTGCAGTGAATCGTGGTCTTTTTCTTAAGAAATTAAATGCATTAATTGCGAGTAAACGAGAAGACAATTGTTTTTTATTTTTCGCAAGAAAAGTACTTTCTGAAATGGTTTCTACTAAATCTAAGTGCAACACACCTTTAGATTACAGACAATTAAAATGTTTCCATGTTTTAAAAATTAATGAAGAATTTAATTCTACCATTAAAACCAGGAGATACGAATATACAGTATTATGTTACCAATGAGGAATTGTTCAGTATACTATATGAAACTCACACCAGAAGAGGCCACAGAGGAAGAACACGTATGTTAAAGAGTTGCAAATTAAATGCAAAAATATTACATATGTTATATTTAAATTGTTGCAATGTTTTATTTAAATTTATGCAAACAGTGTCAAATGAAGCACAGTTTACCTAAAAAGGTATTGTTGTGAAACCAATGATCAATTCTGAGTTAAACTCAAGATGTCAAGTTGATCTGATAGATCTGCAGTCAAACAGAGATGGCGAATATAAGTTCATAATGGTGCATCAAGATCATTTAACTAAGTTTGTCCAGCTACGACCTTTGAAAACTAAGCCGAAGAAGTAGCGTATCACGTTCTTGCAATATTTTTAACATTTGGTGCCCCAGCAATATTGCAATCAGATAATGGTAGAGAATTCAGTAATCAAGTCATATCCGAAATATGGCCTATGTGGAAAGATGTTAAGATAATTCATGGAAAGCCTCGTCACAGTCAAACACAAGGCTTATTTGAAGGAGCCAAGCAGGATATACAGAATATGCTAACTGCATGGATGAACGATAGCGATACAAATAAAACGGACAGAAGGTTTACCCTTTGTTCAATTTGCCAAGAACACTACATATCACGAAGGAATACGCCAAAGTCCTTATCAAGCCATGTTTGGCGTGAAAGCAAAATCGTCTTTTTTGCCTAGCGAACAAATCGCAAATATCGAAAACCGAAGAAATTGCCAATACTTTTGAAACCAAAGAACAGCTTGAAGAGACTGGTAATACTTCTGAAAAAAAGCTGAGCGGTAGTCATACCGAAAACCATATTCCAAAGAAAAATATTGAAGAGAATTTGCAATCTACCACGTCTTCACATGAAGTTCTGACTGAGAAACACGAGTTAATTTCTATAAAAAAAACCCGCTGCGAAAGAGAATCTTCAACTGCAAGCAACAAAAATGTTACGAACCTCACAAAAACAGTTTCCTCCAGCTCAAATTGGTGACAGTGTACGAATACAAGTCCTTGATGTCGACCGTGGTTGTACACATAACGGAAATCTGTTAGCTGTTGTTGTTGGAATAGAAGACTCCGACCTCTATAAACTTGCACACGTAATCAGTTTACACAAGTAATCAGTTCGTAATTTTAAAAAAAAAATTACTTTCCATAGATGAGATTTATTTTCAAGAAATGTCGCTGAGCGAAGCAGCTGCAGCTAATTCGAGAAGCGGTGGGCAAGGCTATACAGGCCGTCATTGTTCCACAAATAAATGCAGCTGTAAAAGCAAGGGCCTCTTGTGCATATCAAAGTGTCATAATAGTTTAAGTTGCTGCAAAAAATAAGATTTGAGACACATAATTTAGTAAGTTTTTTATTACTTTTATTTTACTTTCTCATTTAGAACGTACTTTATAATTAAGTAAGTTTTTAAATGCTATTATTTTTCTCATTTTCAATGTACAGTGTTTTTTAAGTTCTTAGTTCTTAAGTTCTTATTTTAAGTCTCAAGTGCGTTTTTCTGCGACTGAATGACTGAGAAGAAAATATAATATTCTTTATATGTTCAACATTCACCGTTAGTACATATGGTGAATGTCGACATTTACCGGTGTAAGTCAGAAATAAGAGTATTTGGAAAATATTTCGGATATACACCAAGCGACTATGTGAATTTTGACATTCACCGGTGAAATTCGAGATTCTCCAGATTTCGGTGTTTCACCGTAACATCATGATAAATTAACGTCTGTCTTAGTCTGATTATTTTGCGGGTTTACTATTCTAATGAGCCCTACTGATATGGGTCCTAGTCTAATAATATGTAAGAATACTTTAATATTTAATGGTATAGGAACTTGTTTCTTAATAGCGCTAATCCATGTTTTAACCATGCTGTGTTACGTGAGAGTATACCTTAACCCCTTTCGCGCCGACTGTCACGTATACGTGCCAGCAACGAACACACTTATCTACCGGCCGACACGCAGGCGTGCCAGAGCATTGTCGCATTCTCTACCGACTGTCACGTATTTGTGCCAGTACCTTGGAACGTTTTTCAAACTATAATTTCTGCCACAAAATGGTACTGTATGTCCATATGGTTTCAGATACATGTACATTAGACCTTCTACTCGAAATGAGAGAAGCATGACTCACATACACGTGTTTTTGATTATATAAACAAACGGGGCACTAAATGTTTCCGAATGGCGTGATTTATGACGTCTCTTTAAATCGCACATTATTCGCACGTGGTAGTTATTTATTGTAAGTAGAAGTTTGTTCGTTTGTTCACATTCTCGGAAAAATCCTCCAAAACGGCAAATGAGTTATTACGAGTTCAAAGAATGTAACGTAGGACTGTGTGTAGATCCCTGTTTTCAAATTTTTTATACGAAAAGAGAATTTTAAGTAATATATTTAGTTTTCAGATTGTAATGTTAAAAGTCATAAAATGGTGAGTAATTAAAATAAAATGTGTAAAATATGCATTTAAACAAGAAATAAGGTAATTAAAGTATATATATAAAAATATCTATAAAGCATAAGCCGTTTAAATACTCTATAGAGCATTATTAAACAATGCGTTGATACTTCGGAAATTTCATGGATTTAGGCTTAGTAGCAAAAAAGCCCCCGGCCCTGGAGAGAAGCTCGCGGAAGACACTGCCGGCCTCCGCCATAAGCGCGCGTTTTTGCTACCCGGCTCGAAGGGGTTAACTGTACTTCTCAAAATATTTATTACGTAACAGAAATTGCAATATCATCAATATCCTTAGCTTAGTCTAAATATATAAAACCATACGATAAAAGCAAAAGTTTTCGGTTAATCTTCGGATTATGGTAGCTTGGAGATTTTTGGCGAAAATTTGGCGACCAACCCTGCTATAGCAACCTGCTAGATTTTTTTGGACGGCTAGTTTTTTTTTTTTTTTTTTTTTTTTTTTTTTGGACGCCATTTTGTTTTCACGATGTAAAGGCATTTTTTTTTTTTTTTACTCAACATTTTTTCCAACAATCTGCTAGCCGAATTACGCTTATGCTAGAACTTTTATAGAACAAAATTGCTTAGTCATGACGAAGATTAGGTGCGAAATTGGGAGAAAGTGCAGAATCGTCCACACGTCGACCTATTTTCACTTAAAAAAAAAAAAAAAATCTCAGAATTGCACAAAAATGGCATTGCGCACACTCTTGACTTTATCCATGTACACTGCTAAAGTCCTAGCTAGTAACCTTTATCGCCTTACCAAAATGTCGCCAAACTACCTGTTACCATATTCCAAAGATTAGCCAAGTTTTCAGTAAAATCCTATCTAACCCGTGCACATACGTTATACAAAAATATTCGTCACTAAGTTACTTTGTAAGGTATTAACAATTTCCAATTTCTTACAAGTTACAACTATTGTATCTTGTGACTAGTCCTTAATAAGACAGTAAGCAACTTATTGCTATGTCTTCAAAAATACTACGGAGACTTAGGAAGGCTGTAAAAGACCTTTTATTTTAAAAGTAAGGAAGATGAACATAAGGCACACCTTGTGTTTACAGATCAGCCAGCATTATGGCGAGAACTCAAAATATAAACTCTGTGTAAATCTAAATAGATAATAACCAAAGGCTACGCAGAGTACTTTAAACGCGAAATTGGCTTTTAAAGTTTCACAGGCGTGAAATACTCTCGAAAATTATAATGCACGGCGGAAGGCAAGGAGTAGCACACCTAACAACGTGGCCTTCACTAGCTAAAACACGCTCTGATTTAACAATTCAGCGTAACCTTCACGTAAATAATGCGAGTTATTTTGCATTCTATCGGTAAAACAGACAGAGAGAAGTGATAATAAAGATACTTAACATAAAATAACTGGTTAAATAAGTTAAATAAACATTAAAACTTTAATAAGTCCATAAATAAGCCAGTAAAACCTTCACTGAAATACACGCTAGCTAATTTTCATTCTATCGGAAAAACGGAAAGAGAGAAGTGATAATAAATATTCTGAATATAAAATAGCTGGTTAAATAAATTAAACATTAAAACTTTAATAAGTCCATAAGCAAACCAGCAGAAAACCGATATGTTACACCGAGTTAGAAGCAAATCACTCATGACTAATATCTTGACAATGAACCTAATTCCAGCGGTGCCATACCAGCCATAAGTACTTTTTTCAGTATTGAAGGGTTCATATTTATCAAATCTTATCCTAGTGATATTGAAATTTGTACTGTAGTGAAATGAACATTTGCACTGTATCAATATGATATTAATAATTTGACGAATATCATAAATTAAATGTGATGTTAATAGTTCATGTTCTGAATAATTATAACTATTGTTGACTAACGTTAATTCACTATCATAATAAAATATTCATTAATATTTTATTAGGATATGAAGAAAGGATTAACGCACTTTGGAATACCTCTCTGAACAGTTTCTTCCGTTTAACTTCAGATTTCATTCCTGATATTCAAAAATAGAATAACGTTAGTCATCTACAACGAATTTCTTAACAAGAACATTTATCTAACATCTTCTACAAGATTGAGTTGAGAAGTTCGTTTCGCTTTTCTTCCTAAAACATTTTAATCATGCAAAAGCTGCATGGATTCCAAAATAAATGCATTAAGCTGAATGTCTCTAACCTGGCATTTTACTTAAAGATGCATGGGAACTTTTATCCTTTTATTTGAATATTATTCTGATGCTCAGGTCTACAATAGCCGGGTTGAATTGGATTACAAAGAGAATTCAAATGTAATGCGACCTACTCTGAATAAATCCAATCTTCAATGTCGGGTAAATGCTGAAAGTCATGAACTTTTTCCAAATGCTTTTAAGAAAGGAATAAAATTTAGCATCTGAAACCTTTCCATTAAAAGGGAACAATATCACCCAAGATATTTAAAATAAAAAAGAAAATAATCTCAGCAAATAGGTTTAGCATTTTGATTAAAAAATAAAAGAACGGCTTACATTTTTGTTTCTGTTGCCTTTTATTTATTATGTTTATGCATATCATAAAAAATACTAATGGCGAGCATTTTTAAATTTTGAATTTTTACGATGTTCAGAGAGACATTCCTAAATGCCATTAGTTACATATTAATCCATTTTACTGCCAAAGCTACATTCGTATACTATAGTATTTTTGAAGTTTGATACGTAGTATTTTTGAAGACATAGCAATAAGTTGCTTACTGTCTTATTAAGGACTAGTCACAAGATACAATAGTTGTAACTTGTAAGAAATTGTTAATACCTTACAAAGTAACTTAGTGACGAATATTTTTGTATAACGTATGTGCACGGATTAGATAGGATTTTACTGAAAACTTGGCTAATCTTTGGAATATGGTAACAGGTAGTTTGGCGACATTTTGGTAAGGCGATAAAGGTTACCAGCTAGGACTTTAGCAGTGTACATGGATAAAGTCAAGAGTGTGCGCAATGCCATTTTTGTGCAATTCTGGGATGTTTTTTAAGTGAAAATTTATCGACGTGTACATGGATACCGTGTATGTGCAATTCTTAAAAACGCGGCAAGCAGTGGGCGATTCTGCACTGTCTCCCAATTTCGCACTTAATGTTCGTCATGATTAAGCACTTTTCCATAAAAGTTCTAGCATAAGCGTAATTCGGCTAGCAGATTGTTGGAAAAAAAATGCCTTTACTTCGTGAAAACAAAATGGCATCCAAAACAAAACTAGCAGGTTGCTGTAGCAGAGTTAGCCGCCAAAGTTTCGCCAAAAAATCGCCAAGTTACCATAATCCAAAGTTTAACCGAAAATGCTTGTAGCAAGCTTCTATTCCAAATCTATTGAATCATAATACTGGAAATACTAAGAAAATGCTTCTTTTGAAGACTGTCGGGTTTGGGGTGTTTCCTCGTTCTAGACAGTTTAAATGCTTTGAAAACATTCACCAAGTAAAACCATTTTGAGAAGAGAGGACGATACAGGCAAATGAAATAATTATATCTGACAGATAATGTGGTTAAAGCATGACATGGATATGTTTCTCATTTATAAATCTTAATCTTCTTTACTTAAATTCCCATTGCTAAAATGCACTAC
This sequence comes from Stegodyphus dumicola, assembly GCF_044657685.1. Taxonomy (NCBI): domain Eukaryota; kingdom Metazoa; phylum Arthropoda; class Arachnida; order Araneae; family Eresidae; genus Stegodyphus; species Stegodyphus dumicola. The sequence continues at coordinate 8,841,190 of NC_140773.1, forward strand.
CGCGGCAATGATCGAAATGATATTTAAACGCTACTTATGCTGTATTATTAACTACGCTGTGTTTTAAAAACAATGTACAAAAACGTCCCTGCAATCAGCCAGTTCACCGGCATTCGAACTATAGTAGAACTCCAATTATCTGAATCAAGTGGGACCGGGCCGCGTAATGGCAGACCGCACATTGAATTGAACAGTTTTAAGCGAATTTCGCTTACTGCGCATGCTTGATGGTGTACCTTTGGCGCGGGGATAAATATTGGCGACTAAGCAACCCTACGTTAGCTTATTCGTGATCTCCACGGCTTTCGAGTGATGTTTAAAATTGCAATGTTGTGGAACATTGCTTATTAGTTATTTTAACGTCCATACCGATTGCACTTGCTTATTTTTCTAATATATGTTTCATTTTAATTTGTCAATAACAGTGCATTTAATATTTGTTAACATATGTTCGTAATAATTCGTTATTTAAATGTAATTTGTTTACATGTTATAATTCAGTAATTGTAAACTGGAGTATCTCGCTTAGTTTGTTAGCGTATATTCGCGCTTTTATTTTCTCATTTCAAAGAATTGTAAATTTTCTTCAGTGTTATTTGCAAGCACTTGTTATATTCCTCAGTGTTTCTTTACGCTATGTACGAATGGAACGTATGGTAAATCCTGAATTCTTTTTATTGCTTAAAAGTATAATGAATAAATTTTCAACTAATATATCCAAATATCAGTCTTTTTATGAACGAAAATTTCTACAGTTCCAAAGGAATGTGCAGAATTTCATAAGTATTATATTTTACATTTTGAATGTAAAAACTGCTTCACATTACCTCGCAATAATTTCAGCTTTCTAGTTGTTTGAGCAGTACAGCAAAAAATAGTATTTTAACACAGTAATTAATTTACATTTACATTTACATTATACTCTACGAAGATTTAAACGCCAGATTTGTTTACAATTAGATGGCGATACATCTACCATATACCGTATTTATCTTCTTTTCAAATCGCGCCAACATAGTAATTACGCCAAATTGTTTTCTGGGCATGCGCAGTATGCGACATTCGTTTAACACTGTTCAACTCAATGTGCGGTCTGCCATTACGCGACCGGTCCCCGTTCGGATAATCAAAAATTCAGATAAATGGATTTTTTTCCGAAGAAAGGGTCTATGTATACTTTAATTAATTAACTGCATGTACTGTATGTTGGAAATCGGAGAAAAATGGTTTTAATTAATTAAAATGTAAAAGCAACATTTTTACGTACATATTATATTATATATATATACATATAGCATATTGTAGAGTAATGTTGAAAGTCATTGCTTGCTGAACATCTCTGTCAAAGTAAGCTATTTGACTCTCTTCATTCGCTTTCGGGCGGCCAAGTCACGCACCCTCTGGCAGTGAGATGTAGTCACACTCTTAATTTTTTTCTTAAACTCTGAGAGCGATTCGGATAATCGGAGTTCGGATAATTGAAATTGTACTGTGCTATCGTGAAGCAACTTTACTGCCGGACCGGTGTTGCGCCAATTGTGATTAATCAATTGATTCGTTCCTACAAACTTGAACTATATTTTTTAAATCTATTAAAATACTTCATAAACATACCACAAATTTTATTTATCTTAAACAAGTAAAGATTAATAACATTTTTACATTATTACTTTCGACAGCGGCTGTAGCTATTTGTGGGGCTTTATGTGTTATTTGGCTTCAACTTTAAGAAAGCCATGAGTCGGCTGAAAGCAATATTTGTGAAATAAAAGAAAAACAAGTATGTATAATTACTGAGCAGAATTTACAGATGATCACAGTTAAAGTGACCTTAATCAAACCTCTATAGAGCCCAGTCTGGTTAATGTATTGCTTTAGAACTTAGTATACATCTTATATGGAACATAGGTAAAAGAAATCGTAAATAAAAAGTCATAGTTCAAAATTCAACCGCCAGGTGAAAAAAGGTGCATTAAAGGGACTCATACACCTTAAAACCCATAAGATGTTCGAATAGGTGACTGTTGCTAGAATTGGGATAACTTATTTATTTTAAAAGCAAATACTACGAACATTTCACAGCTGACTACATAATATAGCTGCTTTCTTAAATAGTAATCAGAAAGTTTGTGTTGCCACAAATATTTTTATAATTTAATCCGCTTTGTGACAACATTTTTCGTCCTGTTTCCAACTTGCGCGCACAGTTTAAAACATTCTGTTTCATAATTTAATTCCATATTTAATATGTAGCTTTTATAACATTTGGAAACTACTGTGAACCTAAAATTCTAAAAATTTCATGTTAAATTTTTATTTTATTTTGAGTTGAGTTTATAAAATGTATTTTATTAACAAAATTTGTAATGTTTTCGTCCATAAAATTTTTCAATATTAAAATATTTATCATATTGTTGGTTCAGTTCGAAAATAGTGCCCATATAAAGAATCCATCAAATTTCAAGTATGTACCATTAGCCATTTTTAAAATATCATGCGCGCAAGGTGGAAACATGGCGAAATATTTTGTCACAAAGAGGATTAAATTACAAAAATATTTGTGGCAACACAAACTTTCTGGTTGCTAGTTTCTAAAGAAGCAGCTATATTATGTAGTCAGCTGTAAAAAGTTGGAAGTAATTGCTTTTAAAATAAATAAAATAGCCAAATTCCTGCAACAGCCACATATTCGAAGATCATGAGGGGTTTGAGGTGTATGAGTCCCCTTAAGAAACAAGAAGCACAATCCCATATTCCACCAGTGTTGTGTATTCTCTGCTCCCTTTTCTACTACCCTTATTGCCAATCTCCCTTCTATTGTCCATATTATTTATTATTATTTATTATTGGTGATTCTCTGCAGAAGCCGGCAAGCAAACTCATTGCTGTAATATGGATTTGAAAAGTGCAGGTTTAACATAATGTGCATCTTGTATGGGTATCACTTTAACGTGGATTGCAGAATCTTTCTACCTAGACCAAAAGATAGACAAATCATGAAACATCACTCAAGTATAAGTCGAAGAACATCGAGAGGAGGACCCTCTATAGACCACAGCAACAGTAACTTTCTTTACAGTTTCATTTGAAATCTGTTTTTGACCTTTTATTGGCAGCATACCCAACTGCCCTTAAGTTTCTCCAAATTTAGTGATCATCTTTCTCAAGCCATTCTTTGATGTAGATCATATTCGCAAGCCATTTAAATATTTATATTCTCGCAGTGCAGCTATACTATATATATATATATATATATATATATATATAGTGTAGTTTTGATAAAACGAAAGACCATTAAAGCTCGAACTATCTTCTATTAGACATTAAGAAGAATATTTTAACTGCATTTACTACTGCAGTATCTCAGAGGATTGCTAATTTTTACAAAACTTCTTTCCTAAATTGTATGAAAAGCATAAACTAGTGAATGACGTAAATTTACTATTACACATTGTTATAAGAATTTGAGCTATTATATTTTGTTAATTTTTTCCCCTTCATTGGTCTGTATAAAGCATATACCACGTTTCAACGAAATACATAATCTGACTTGTACTCTACATAGGCCTGAGTCACTTATTGATAAAAATGACTAATTAAAAACTAACTAAAAAATTAATGCATTTTAGCTAGTTTTTTAGATAGGAAATCGTAAGTTTTATGAACCATCTAATTTTGTCCCATACGTGCTCTGTTTTCGTTCAACAGAGATTTAAAGTTAATTATTATTTAGCAGACACATTAAAAGCATGCTTAGTCGTTTAAACAATTTAACGACACCTTACCTTTATCATTTGACCTTTTTCGCATATATGGAAACCTTTGGCGGCAGTTTAAAAACACCAGATTTTCATATAACGCCGTATAGGGTGGCATTCCTAATAGCTAATAGTATGATACAATAACAACACTTTCTAAAGAAGATGCAAAGATTTGGGCAGTTTGCAAAATTTTATTTAATATCTCCCTTCTCCTAACCTCCGGCCTAGCGGAAAATCGCTGAACACTGGTAGTTCAGTTCTGGGTTCAGATCTAGGCGAAAAGGTAGGCTGCCTGATGTTTTTGTGGTTTTTCCCATATGTAATATGAATACAAACCAGTTTCTCTTAGTATATCCTCCACGAAGACATCCCTGCCATTTAGCAGATTGTCTTAGTGTGCTTTGCCATAGTAAACCAAACCAAGTCCCTCTCCTCCCTCTAAACCTTTCTTGCCCAAAGTAGAATTTGCAGTTGCTCTTCTGTGTTAGATATAGCGATGTGAAATTTATGGTTTATATTTTAAGGTCTTTAAATTTAACTATAATTGATAAGAATACTTCACAGAAAAATGTTCCAAATATGTGACGGTATGCTGCCAAACACTATCTAAATTTCACATCTGTATGGCTATTCATACATACATACTAAAATATTTATAATTTTTTATTTCCTTACGAAGCAATAAAATAAAAAAAACAAATATAAGTGAATTTCAAAATAATGCATGGTAATGAATTCTTATAAATATGTAATTAATTTTAACAAAACTATTTTATGCAGCGCTAAAATACACTCCTCCTGAAAACATACCCAACAAAGCTAAACCAAATAATAAATCAAAAACTGTTTAATGGATACGCGTGAAATTGATTCAAGAGGTTGGTGGCATTACTAGACTTCAAGAGGTTAGTGGCATTACTAGACTTCAAGAGGTTAGTGGCATTACTAGACTTCAAAAGGTGAGTGGCATTACGTTACAAAGAAGACATGCAAAAATCAGACATTTGTGACAGCATTCAAATACCAGTGACATACAGATGTCACTGATATTTGAATGCCGTCACAAATGGTTCAGAAGAATGTGCAATGGAACCATCGTGCTAATAACGGGTAGGACTAGCTGAAATGAACGGGGAGGCAAGCTGGCAATAGTATCGTTGATCGCTTGTTGTGGCAGTAACGCCAGTAGTAATTCATGTCGCCTGTAGTAATTCATATCTCCATCTCATGTCGCCTGTAGTAATTCATATCTCCATCTCGAAGCTCGTGAAGGGTGCCTAGCGGCACACTACGACCTACTATCCATCTTCCCAACATGTCCAGCACATACTCAAAGCCTGTGATCAAGCCTGTGATGATACTCAAAGCCTGTGATCTAGCAGGCCATGGCAGATGTGGAAGGGTTTCATCCTCCAGATAACTAAGCACCAGTCGTGTTCTATGCAGGCAGGCATTATCCTTCCTAAGTATCGCATCGGTACACATTGCAGCGATAAAAGGACGTACAAGAGGGTGAAGAATTTCGTCACGATATCGATGGTTCTGACTGAGCCATCAGGGATTGCGTAGTTGTCGGTGAGGCCGTTTGTTGACATCTCAACCCACGCAGTCGTCGCAACACAGTTTGGTGAGATACGGGATGCAAATCCAGTTGACGTCTTGCACTTACCAACTCCAGCAGAAAGATGCAACTCCAGCTGACGTCTTGCACATACGAGTAGGATTCGATCGTCTCCCATTGTGGTAATCCTTCAGTTTCCAGACCGAACCTTCTACAGAGGTTTTAATCCCTTTGGTAACGGTTCCATAACCTATTGATGGCACTATGATGCACATTTAGCTTTCTCGCAATAGCGGATTGTTTTGCACCAGCTTGCAATATCCTGACAGCCCATCAACGCAGATGGTGTCAACATGCAGATGGTTTCTTCGGTTCATGCTTTCCGCTTTGGCTACTTCGGATTACACGGAACTATGGCTGGTTTCGAACTGACGCATAGGTCCGGCATGCCCCTTTATAAGGCGTAGTGGTGTGACTGCGGGATAGAATTAAATGCTTACTTTGTTGTCTATTTGCATTTGGCAATGCAACCTGTAACTCAAATGTAAATTGTATGTTTTAATTCTCCTTTCTACATTAGCACGTTTTCGTTTAGCATTTCTTACTTATTTATTGAGGACGAGAGTAAATAAGAAATACAATTAAAAATAAATCTAAAATAATGAATAAGATTGGTTCAACCATGCTCTCATCAGAGTGATGGGCTTAATAGAAATAAATAAATTAATTAATTAATACTAAAGTAAAGAAATAAAGCGCTATCCATATTCGTGAATTTATGCAAGACAAGGTAAAACTTAAACCCATATAACAATAATAATAGTAATTTCTATCTTTGTACAGTATAAATCTACCCACAATATATCTTTTATTCTAAAACTAAAACGCAAAAGTAATTTTGAAATTTAAAATGAAGAGCAAATTTCGTGGATGTAATTTAAAGTCAATAAATTCAAGTTTTATTATTCAAAATGTACAAATGCCAATATATTAGAAAAATTAAGAATTTTTTTTTTTATCAGAAACAAAAACGATACTAGGCAATACCTAAATTTAATCATAATTTCAATACCAAATAACAATAAAAAGGTAGATAAAAATAAAAAATAAACCCACAACGCTTACATGCAGGTGCTAATCTAGATTTACATCGAAGGATAAAGACACCTAAATTTTTATATATATCACTCTCTTAACAGTAAAAGAGAACATTGTTAGTTAAATTAAATAGAGAAGTATGTTTAGAGTGCATCAGGCTTATCACAGCAGAAAATCTGCATTGTACTCGGGATTTGAAACATGGATCTCACATTTGCTAGTGGGACGTACTAATCACTTACATCAACAAAGCACGCTAGGATGAATGCGATGACTTTTTAGGTCTCCTTTACTTGAAGCGCGACTGATCAGAGAGACGAGATTCAATCTTGGAAGTCTTATAAGGTATTTGTCCTGCTTTATTAACATGCCTGTGTAGTGGTCAGCACTCTCGACGTGTACTCGAGAGATCCATGGCTGAAGTCCTCGCGAGGGCATTGCTCATTTTTCGTCTGTCCTGCTTCGAAATAACCTAATGTCTCTACAGTGGCGCCCGAACTAAAAGGGTGGTGGATGATGATTCTCCACCACCAGGATTTGGCGAATGGGTCTCTTAATCTCCAGCTGCCCATTAAAAGGGGGTTATATAAGGTATTTCTTCCAACTTCTTAGCATGCCTTCGTGGTGTAGTGATCAGCACGCTCGGCGTATTCGAGAGGTCCACAGTTCGAGTCTCGGCGAGCGCACTGCTCATTTTATCATCTCTCTTGCTTCCAAAAAAATTCTAATGTCTCTACAGTCTAAGTGATAACGGTGTAAGCGATGAGGGTATTTCGTCCACCGTAACCTTTATTTTAGGCGCCACTGTAGAAACAATACATAGTTTAGAGGAGGGAACTACAAAAAATCAGCTGTATCTTCGCCAATATTCAAACCTCCCAGCTGGACGTTCTACCATTTAACCGGAGAATGTACGGAGTAGGTGGTGATAATTCCTTGTACATTTAATTCAGTTTCAAAATACAAAATTAATTTGAAATTGAAAATATTTTAGAAACTATTATGATCGCTAATTCATTTCCATTACTACCTGTTAGATAATTTCAATCATCTTCGCATTGTATCTGTAAAAGTTTTTTTTTTTTTTTTTTTTCTCTTTTGCGGAAATAAAGTACAATTTGTGGAGAGAACTGAAATTGTCGAGAGCCGACTGTGGCAGATATCTAGTATTTCCCCCTGGAATTGCACACAGAGCGCATTCCCAAAAGAAGTTTCAAAACTTCTTTTGGTGAAAATATTGAAACGCAAAGAACGTATATATCTCTCAACTGTGAAGCATTCCCGCTAGGCTCCAACAACAATAATATAGCATATTTGTTATCTTCACTACTACGCATGCAAAGAACAGAAACCTTTCAAAAGCATTTTTCTCGTTTCATGTTCTGTATTCAGAAGAACGACCAGATAAGGTAAATTCGTAAAATCTAAAATAAACTTGCAAATTCAGGCAAAAGAAGTTGCATTTTTATGACAGATATGGCTACCCCAGTAAGAGTGAAATTCTCTACAACATAGCACGGAAAATGAATAACAGAATAGTTATACACTTCTTCATGGATAAATTATTCTAGGAATAATTTTGATTGAAATTTTTACAAAACTATCTGCAGTACTGACCTTTAATTTTTTTTTTACTCAGTGAATCTTACAACTCAGTTATGTTTTGTGAAATAAGTATACCCCATAAAAGTAAATGTTTAAAAACTGTTTAAAATACAAGCCTCTCCGGAGGACCAAATTCCAAAGATGGCCACAGCTGATAAGACAGATATTTCTCAGAACGCAAATAAATATCGTTTGTGAACATTACCAGTTTAAGATAACAACCTCCATGAAGACTATAAGCATATGGAAGCGTGCGGGTAGTCGTCTTAGTGCATGCTCACCATACATCAATGTAGAGTGCACTTTGTCTTCCAACAGAGAATAGTGGTTACTGAATCTGACTGCAGTATCGAATTGCCTGGATTTGAATCCTGGAGAAGGCATGGATGTTTGTAAATGTATATGTCTGCGCGGCATGGGACCACTCTAAATATGCAGTAAGGCGAAAGTTCCCTGGAGAGATTAGTGGTAAGAGAAGAGGAGTGGGAGACTCTCAGACTCGTGGCCCTGGGACGCTTTCAATCAAAATTAAGGGCAAAGATCAGCAGAGCCATACTGTCACCTCTGTGGTACTCAAGGTTCTTGCCGACTAGAGACGCAGTTTTGCACTCTATGCCACGATGAATTTAGTGAACTCTATGCCATGATGATCAGTGGCATAGAGTGCAAGTGCTACGATGAATTTAGCGTTCTGATGCTGCTTTCACAATTTCGTACGATTTCATATTTCCAAAAAGACCACATACAGTTCCAAATAGCTTTTGTCTTAAGTGAAAGTCATTCTCATAGGCAACATTCAAAACTATTATTTATTTACAGTTTAAGAAATATCGTTCGCTTTCATGGTGACGAAATGGCGAAATGTGGTTCAGCATGTATATAGCTTCTCAATTGAAATTAAAACATCTCTGACATATTTACGTTCGAGAGATATAGAAGTATGTATTAACATTTAGCATTCTCAAAGAATTAAGTAACACAAAATGAAAATTTAGCATTTCTCAAAGAATTAAGTAAAATGTAAAAACAACAAGAATAGAAAATTTAGCATTTCTCAAAGAATTAAGTAAAAGTAAAAACAACAAGAATAGAAAATTCTCTCCACAAGTTGGTTATCGTCTAATAAAAGAAGCTAGTTACCTATCTAACTGAAGATTTCATCTCAATAAATGGTAAATTTGACAAAGGGAACACGCCGGCAAAAGAGAGTGTCTTGATACTGGCACGGGATTCGGCGATAGGGTCACCTTGCTGGAGTAGATAGACATCTAGATGAGGCATATCTTAAGATAGTGCGTTTCTTAGATGAGGCATCTTTAGACAATTGTTAAGCCGGAGAAAGGGTTGCGCATCCGTCTTAAGAAATTGCCTGCGGAAAGGGAACTCTGGTTCGCCGTCAGATAAAACTTATTAACGAATCGGGATACCTTTCATAAGGCGCATCTTCTTGGGATTTCCACTGGGTTACTGCATCGTGTTTTACCTCCACCGCGAGAGATGTGTAGATTACTTAGGCGTCTTTGATTGGTTACGAAGTTTGGTTTTAACTCCTGAAAAAGGTACAAGCCACCCTGTAATGATCTTAAGTTTTACTAACATTTATTTTATTTTAAATCTTTACTATCACTTCTTATATTCTACTTCCGGCCAGAATTAAAAGCTTTAACTTATTTAAGCAAATTTGTCTTGCGAACGCCAAGTACTTAAGTTGTGGCTTTTTGCCAAGCAAGAGAGAGGAAGGAGTTAGTAGAAGCAGGCCGCTTGCTTTAGCAGTTTTATTCGATTGCTGGTTGCCTTCAAGGCCAGAGGTTTAATCCTCTTGATAATTTTAAACGTATCGTAGTGTTAACAGTTCTCTGTACTACATACGGCCTTTCTGTTAATATACGGCCAATCTTCGAGTAGACACTTGTTTATTAATCCAAAGTTAGTTTAGTTAGAATTTAGTTAATATTTTTATATTCTTACGTTCAGACCACAAGTGGTTGGTCTCTGCATTCCGAAGTCCTGAAATCTTTGTAAAGAGAGAAAAATAAAGGGTTTCGTATACCCTTCCTGTGCATCTTGTCTACTTGCCACATTTATTGAACATAGCTTCAGTAAGCTCCCTGTTCCGAGTCAGGTCATTGAATGCTCCCCAAGCAAGTAAGGAGAAACACTGAACCTGATAACCCAACCGGTATAAGTGGTTAACGTCGTTGACTGCCGTGCCGAAGGGCTCAGTTTCTAATCCCGGAGAAGGCATGGATGTTTGAAATGTATAGTGCCGATGCGGCATGGTGGCACTTTAAATATGCAGCAAGCGGAAAGTCCTGTCAGTGGGTTGGTTGTAGGGGAGAAGAGTGGGAGATCCTTGGATCCATCCCGCCCCGGGGGTGCCCTCGGCGGAATTGAGCCAAATCGCAGTGTCACCTTAAGTGCTCAAGCTTGTGGCCAACGACAGGCGTAATCTTGAGGTTCTTGCCACGAGGAATTTCGTGGGCTTGTGATTGACTACGTCAGACAAGTGTGCATAATCAACAACAACAACAATAAGGTACGAGAATTAAGTTTTCGTTTTCTTTCGCTGTTGTAGCAAGCGGTCCTTTGAAGTGTGGCTCAGAGATGTGAGGCAATCGAATCAGCAGAAGAAAGTGAGCTTTTACCCACCTGCACCTCGTTTAAAAGAGTGCAAGTTACCACATTACATAAAAGGCTCCAAAAGAAGAGAGAACTTTAAGCACCCACACCAAGAAAAAAACAGTACAAAAATTTCTATTTTAAATTTATTTCATTTGAACCTCTTTCGTCCTTCCCGCAAGCGCGCATTTTCCTACCCCTCTGTAACCGAATATGAGAAGCAGATTAAACTGCTAAAATGGGTGACCTGTCTTGGAAACAGAGTTAAAACGTAGGTTTTGAAAGCCTGAAAAATACAGTGGATGGACAAAAATATGGAAACACCTTGTGAAATGCATGTTTGAAAAGAAAGATTGATTTTAATGAAATATGTAGGTGGCGCTGGCGTTTTCGACTACTGACGCCACCTATACAACTTCGTAAATGTGCTAAACAGTTCAGTTGTTGTCGGAGTACTGTTATGTGAGGTTGTCATTGCATTACGTCAGAGTTAACAGACTTCGAACGTGGCCAAATTGTTGGAGCACGTACGGTAGGTGCTTCCGTAAGCAAGGTAGCCGAGGTGTTTAGTGTTTCAAGAGGTACTGTATCGAAGATTTATTCCGCATATTTGAAAAGCGGAAAAACATCATCTGCTAAATGACAGCGCGGACGAAAGTGTGTCCCGAGTGATCGTGACAGACGATCATTAAGGGCAATTGTGACGAAAAATAAGAAGACCACAGCTGCAAAAGTTACTGCTGAAATGAATGTTGTGTTACCGAACCCTGTGAGCACCAAAACAATTAGAAGGGAGCTTCATAAACAGGGAATTGCTGGCCGTGCTGCAATTGAGAAGCCACTCGTCAGTCATGCTACTGCCCGTAACAGGAAAAGGTGGTGTTTAAGTCATAAAGCCTGGACTATAGAGCAGTGGAAGCGAGTAATATGGTCTGGCGAGTCTTCTTTCACATTGTTTCCCACTTCTGGCCGAGTTTACGTCTGGAGAACGCCATCTCGAGCCCATAATACAGACTGCTTGTTGCCAAGAGTGAAACATGGCGGGGGTTCTGTTATGGTTTGGGCAGCCATATCGTGGTTCTCTGCTAGTTCCATGATAACTGTGTCAGGGCACGTGACTGCCAAGACTTATGTGAACATTTTGGCCGATCAAGTTCATCCCATGGTACAAACTTTGTTCCCCGATGGTGATGGTGTCTTCCAAGACGATAAAGCTTCTGTTCACACAGCTGACATTGTCCAGAACTGCTTTTCTGAGCACGAGGATGAGTTGTCCCATCTCCCCTGGCCACCACAGTCACCAGACCTGAATATTATCGAACCTTTGTGGTCTACATTGGAACGGAAAGTGCGTTCTCGTTATCCACCGCCAACATCGTTATCTGAACTTGCCACCGTTTTGCAGGAAGAATGGTATAATATTCCCTTGGCAAACATACAGGAACTGTTTTTATCCATTTCGAGAAGACTGTAAGCTGTTTTGGATGCCAACGGGTTTCCTACACCATATTAAGCAAAGAAACATGTTTTTTTAAAGGTGTTTCCATATTTTTGTCCAACCCCTGTAGTTGCCATTCCTAAAAATAAATCATTTTGTATTTTTAAGTTGCAATACTACTCAAATGTTACTTAAGGCGCTTAACACCCCTAGGTAAAGGTTATATAGTAAATTAAAGTGTGTAGCTGAATTTGGAGTAAGATTTTAATGAATTAAATTAATTTTTTTCTCACTCTTTCCAGCATGCTTTCGTGGTGTAACGGTAGCATACGTAGCTCGTGTTCGAGAGGTCCAAGCTCACGTCCTTCTCATCTTCTGCTTCAAAATACCCTAATGACTCTACAACACAGCATTGCTTAAATCCTGTTCGAGTAATATTATGCAAATCTTTTATAAATCAATTAAATCTCCACAAATAAATTATATGAATCGTGCATAAGCAACTACCTTTGAATATGACCTGAATTTCAGGTTCTATCCAAGTAATCTTCAGTAATATTTTACTCTCAGTTCTACATTTGTAGTGATTTCGTGAATGAATATGCTTTAGCTCTTAAGGAAATGGAATTTGTTTTTATGTCAAACTTTTGAACTTTACAACTTTGCTTTCACAGAAATTATTTCATAGAAGAAAATGGCAGGCGAAAATGTTTCTAGACACAATAAATCGATTTTCTGCTCGCTGAACATTTGATGAGAATTGAATGCACGTAAATTATTGTAAAAGCATGAATTTGTTTTTTAAAACTAAAATATTTTCTAAAACTAAGTAAGGATTTTATGCGATTTTCAAACAAAATGCTGCTTTATTTCAAACATAAATTGTTTTGAAATCGTTAATAAAAAATTGCTTCCATAAATGCTTTATAAATTATAGTTAAGATTTTGATTTTTGGCTTTGAACTCTAAATATTTTAAGAAAAAGTCGGTTTCATTTTCTTGCATTTCAGGTTATCTTAATAGCTATTTTTTTAAAAAATATTTCTCATTTATTTTCATCAAATTAGAAATATCAAAAGTCAATCATTTTCCGTAATTATCAGTTCAAACTAGCAGTGGGCCACCCTCTGAAACGAACGAACAGGCAGATTCCAGAAATTATGTAGTTAAGTTTTAATCCAAAGGGGCAATTTGCCCTGAAGGACTATTATTTTCATTTTGGCATTTTGCGTTGGTTCACTATAAATGTCCGATTCACTTTTGTTGCCACCAAATATTATAATCCTGTATTATATTTAAAGAAATTAAATAATGAAGACTCTCCATAAATGTATTTATGTTTCTCGCTTTGTGATAAAACAACGGTACCTAGAGCCATACAATTTTGAATAACGTACGTTTCCACCCAAATATGGGCATCTGGAAGTCCAAATTTGAAATTTGGAATTTGTTTTATTATCTATTTCATATTTTGTAAACCTTTAATGAATTTTTGTTTCCACCCAAATATGGGCATCTGGAAGCCGAAATTTGGAATTTGTTTTATTATCTATTTCATCTTTTGTAAAAGTTTAACGAATTTTTTATTACCAAACTCAACGATTTCAAAGCGAGCAATGGCAACACTGTATAAAAAGAAAAGTATTTTTATCTCCAGAGTGGGAGACTGTGTATCAGAAATTCTAAAGATATACTCATTTAAAATATTTTGCGATACTGCTGTATATTTCGAAGAAAATTATATTTAATGAATAAAGGTAACGTAGAAAACGTAATTTGGATGTAATTTAAAATCTGAAACTTTTCATATTTTCTGTTTTTTCTTTATTTATTTTTTTCTCAACTATTGCTTCCATATCTTGTAAAAAACTAAAGATGTCGTATGTATATTAGTTTCTCTTATTAAAATTTTCTGTCTTTTCTCAAAACTGAGAAAGACAATTTTTTATTCTTTTTCCTTAAAAAAAATGTCTGTTTTGATATGCACATTTTTATTTCCTATATGTTTTTTAAAAATTACAGAAATGAAATTTTACAAAATCGGTTTTAAGGCATTTTATAGAATGCCAAATGACAGACAGGCAAAGTATAAAATACATCTGCGATTCTTTCCGATTAACCGAAACCTCTTACCAGAAGTCAGTAAATGATGTAAAAAAGCCAAAATGACTGATAAGAAGCACCCTCGGGAATATTGGTTGCTGAATCGCTGTGGTATGATGTGTATGGAAAATAAATGCAAACTCATTCGTCCTGTTAAAGAAAGGCGTGAGTTATTTCGGGTACTTTATAAAATTCTTTTGCCTGTTGGGCACAGAGGCCGTGACAGAATGGTATAGGAACTTTAAATTAAATATAAAAATTTTACATGGAATGGTATTGAACTGTACACCCACATTTGTCAGCCCTGCCTGAAAAAGAAAAGGCATTAGAAAGTTCATTATTGTGAAACCTATGATTTTTCTGAATTTAATTCCCGTTGTCAGGTAGCTTTTATTGATTTCTAGTCAGATAAAAAATACAAATTTATTATGCTGTACCAAGATCATCTCACAATTTTTTACCTATTTAGAATAAAATGTTTTAATGATAGTCTTTCATTATTTTTTTAAATAACATTTGCATTTTTCAGGAATAAAAGTCTTATAAATAATAGCTTATCATGAAATGTTTTCATACTTTGCCTAAAGCGCTATTTGTCATTCGATAAAATGCTTAAGTATAATACAATTCGATGCAATGCCTAGGTATAATACAATTCGATACAATGCCTAGGTAAAGTGTATAGTAATTCTCATACTTTTCACACTTTCACTAAAGCGCATTTGTTATTCGATAAAATGCCTAGGTATAATACAATTTGATACAATGCCTAGGTATAATACAATTCGATACAATGCCTAGGTATAAATACAATTCGATACAATGCCAAGGTATAGTATATAGTAATTCTCATACTTTTCATATTTTGACTAAAGCTCATTTTTCATTCGATAAAATGCCTAGGTATAATACAATTCGATACAATGCCTAGGGAAAGTATATAGTAATTCTCATACTTTGATTAAAGCGCATTTGTCGTTCGATAAAATGCCTAGGTATAATACAATTCGATACAATGCCTAGGTAAAGTATATAGTAATGCTCATACTTTTCATACTTTGCCTAAAGCGAATTTGTCATTCGATAAAATGCCTAGGTATAATACAATTCGATACAATGCCTAGGTAAAGTATATAGTAATTCTCATACTTTTCATACTTTGACTAAAGCGCATTTTACACTCGATAAAATGCCTACGTATAATACAGTTCGATACAATGCCTAGGTATAATACAATTCGATACAATGCCTAGGGAAAGTATATAGTAATTCTCATACTTTTCATACTTTGAAGCGCATTTGTCATTCGATAAAATGCCTAGGTATAATACAATTCGATACAATGCCTAGGTAAAGTATATAATAATTCTCATACTTTTCATGCTTTGCCTAAAACGCATTTGTTACTCGATAAAATGCCTAGGTATAATACAATTCGATACGATGCCTAGGTAAAGTATATAGTAATTCTCATACTTTTCATACTTTGACTAAAGCGCATTTTACACTCGATAAAATGCCTACGTATAATACAATTCGATACAATGCCTAGGTATAATACAATTCGATACAATGCCTAGGGAAAGTATATAGTAATTCTCATACTTTTCATACTTTGACTAAAGCGCATTTGTCATTCGATAAAATGCCTAGGTATAATACAATTCGATACAATGCCTAGGTAAAGTATATAGTAATTCTCATACTTTTCATAGTTTGACTAAAGCGCATTTGTCATTTGATAAAATGCCTAGGTATAATACAATTCGATACAATGCCTAGGTAAAGTATATAGTAATTCTCATGCTTTTCATACTTTGCCTAAATTCGCCAGGCATTCTATATAATGCCGGCATTTCATACATTGGCAGTAACATATATAACAGTTCTCCGACACTCCTCTGTATTAGATTTTGTTCTTAATTGTATAATAGTTTTATATTCCTGAATGATTTTCTTGTACTTCATAAATTATCGTTTCCAATTTTTTGTTTACATAAAATCTGTTTAGTAAAAACATGCGTCTTAACTGACCCGCAGTTTACATTTTAATTAGTTGAGTTAAAGGGTATCTTTGCTTCAAGAAAACATAAATCTGAGATAATCTTCTACGGTTAGAAATCTCTGAGATCTAACGGTGTTTTTCGAAGGTTTTTATTTATTTATTAGCCTAGAAGGGCTATTAATTTCATTTTGGCATTTGGCTTTGGAAGATTTCAATATCGGTTAACGTTTGAAATTGTTGCCTATAAATATTATCGCCCTGTTGTTATATTTAAAGAAATCAAATAATGAAAAATCTGCATAAATTTATGTATGTTTCTAGCACTGAGATTAAATAACGGTACCTACAGCCATACAGTTTTGAGTTACGTAATCTTCCACCGAATGTGGGTATCTGGAAGCTCTAATTTGGAATTTCTTTTATGATCGATTTCATATTTTGTAACATTTCAACGGGTTTTTGATAAATAAACTCGACGATTTCAAAGCGAGCAATGGCAACACTGTATAAAAAGAAAAGTATTTTTATCTCCAGAGTGGGAGACTGTGTATCAGAAATTCTAAAGATATACTCATTTAAAATATTTTGCGATACTGCTGTATATTTCGAAGAAAATTATATTTAATGAATAAAGGTAACGTAGAAAACGTAATTTGGATGTAATTTAAAATCTGAAACTTTTCATATTTTCTGTTTTTTCTTTATTTATTTTTTTCTCAACTATTGCTTCCATATCTTGTAAAAAACTAAAGATGTCGTATGTATATTAGTTTCTCTTATTAAAATTTTCTGTCTTTTCTCAAAACTGAGAAAGACAATTTTTTATTCTTTTTCCTTAAAAAAAATGTCTGTTTTGATATGCACATTTTTATTTCCTATATGTTTTTTAAAAATTACAGAAATGAAATTTTACAAAATCGGTTTTAAGGCATTTTATAGAATGCCAAATGACAGACAGGCAAAGTATAAAATACATCTGCGATTCTTTCCGATTAACCGAAACCTCTTACCAGAAGTCAGTAAATGATGTAAAAAAGCCAAAATGACTGATAAGAAGCACCCTCGGGAATATTGGTTGCTGAATCGCTGTGGTATGATGTGTATGGAAAATAAATGCAAACTCATTCGTCCTGTTAAAGAAAGGCGTGAGTTATTTCGGGTACTTTATAAAATTCTTTTGCCTGTTGGGCACAGAGGCCGTGACAGAATGGTATAGGAACTTTAAATTAAATATAAAAATTTTACATGGAATGGTATTGAACTGTACACCCACATTTGTCAGCCCTGCCTGAAAAAGAAAAGGCATTAGAAAGTTCATTATTGTGAAACCTATGATTTTTCTGAATTTAATTCCCGTTGTCAGGTAGCTTTTATTGATTTCTAGTCAGATAAAAAATACAAATTTATTATGCTGTACCAAGATCATCTCACAATTTTTTACCTATTTAGAATAAAATGTTTTAATGATAGTCTTTCATTATTTTTTTAAATAACATTTGCATTTTTCAGGAATAAAAGTCTTATAAATAATAGCTTATCATGAAATGTTTTCATACTTTGCCTAAAGCGCTATTTGTCATTCGATAAAATGCTTAAGTATAATACAATTCGATGCAATGCCTAGGTATAATACAATTCGATACAATGCCTAGGTAAAGTGTATAGTAATTCTCATACTTTTCACACTTTCACTAAAGCGCATTTGTTATTCGATAAAATGCCTAGGTATAATACAATTTGATACAATGCCTAGGTATAATACAATTCGATACAATGCCTAGGTATAAATACAATTCGATACAATGCCAAGGTATAGTATATAGTAATTCTCATACTTTTCATATTTTGACTAAAGCTCATTTTTCATTCGATAAAATGCCTAGGTATAATACAATTCGATACAATGCCTAGGGAAAGTATATAGTAATTCTCATACTTTGATTAAAGCGCATTTGTCGTTCGATAAAATGCCTAGGTATAATACAATTCGATACAATGCCTAGGTAAAGTATATAGTAATGCTCATACTTTTCATACTTTGCCTAAAGCGAATTTGTCATTCGATAAAATGCCTAGGTATAATACAATTCGATACAATGCCTAGGTAAAGTATATAGTAATTCTCATACTTTTCATACTTTGACTAAAGCGCATTTTACACTCGATAAAATGCCTACGTATAATACAGTTCGATACAATGCCTAGGTATAATACAATTCGATACAATGCCTAGGGAAAGTATATAGTAATTCTCATACTTTTCATACTTTGAAGCGCATTTGTCATTCGATAAAATGCCTAGGTATAATACAATTCGATACAATGCCTAGGTAAAGTATATAATAATTCTCATACTTTTCATGCTTTGCCTAAAACGCATTTGTTACTCGATAAAATGCCTAGGTATAATACAATTCGATACGATGCCTAGGTAAAGTATATAGTAATTCTCATACTTTTCATACTTTGACTAAAGCGCATTTTACACTCGATAAAATGCCTACGTATAATACAATTCGATACAATGCCTAGGTATAATACAATTCGATACAATGCCTAGGGAAAGTATATAGTAATTCTCATACTTTTCATACTTTGACTAAAGCGCATTTGTCATTCGATAAAATGCCTAGGTATAATACAATTCGATACAATGCCTAGGTAAAGTATATAGTAATTCTCATACTTTTCATAGTTTGACTAAAGCGCATTTGTCATTTGATAAAATGCCTAGGTATAATACAATTCGATACAATGCCTAGGTAAAGTATATAGTAATTCTCATGCTTTTCATACTTTGCCTAAATTCGCCAGGCATTCTATATAATGCCGGCATTTCATACATTGGCAGTAACATATATAACAGTTCTCCGACACTCCTCTGTATTAGATTTTGTTCTTAATTGTATAATAGTTTTATATTCCTGAATGATTTTCTTGTACTTCATAAATTATCGTTTCCAATTTTTTGTTTACATAAAATCTGTTTAGTAAAAACATGCGTCTTAACTGACCCGCAGTTTACATTTTAATTAGTTGAGTTAAAGGGTATCTTTGCTTCAAGAAAACATAAATCTGAGATAATCTTCTACGGTTAGAAATCTCTGAGATCTAACGGTGTTTTTCGAAGGTTTTTATTTATTTATTAGCCTAGAAGGGCTATTAATTTCATTTTGGCATTTGGCTTTGGAAGATTTCAATATCGGTTAACGTTTGAAATTGTTGCCTATAAATATTATCGCCCTGTTGTTATATTTAAAGAAATCAAATAATGAAAAATCTGCATAAATTTATGTATGTTTCTAGCACTGAGATTAAATAACGGTACCTACAGCCATACAGTTTTGAGTTACGTAATCTTCCACCGAATGTGGGTATCTGGAAGCTCTAATTTGGAATTTCTTTTATGATCGATTTCATATTTTGTAACATTTCAACGGGTTTTTGGTAAATAAACTCGACGATTTCAAAGCGAGCAATGGCAACACTGTATAAAAAGAAAAGTATTTTTATCTCCAGAGTGGGAGACTGTGTATCAGAAATTCTAAAGATATACTCATTTAAAATATTTTGCGATACTGCTGTATATTTCGAAGAAAATTATATTTAATGAATAAAGGTAACGTAGAAAACGTAATTTGGATGTAATTTAAAATCTGAAACTTTTCATATTTTCTGTTTTTTCTTTATTTATTTTTTTCTCAACTATTGCTTCCATATCTTGTAAAAAACTAAAGATGTCGTATGTATATTAGTTTCTCTTATTAAAATTTTCTGTCTTTTCTCAAAACTGAGAAAGACAATTTTTTATTCTTTTTCCTTAAAAAAAATGTCTGTTTTGATATGCACATTTTTATTTCCTATATGTTTTTTAAAAATTACAGAAATGAAATTTTACAAAATCGGTTTTAAGGCATTTTATAGAATGCCAAATGACAGACAGGCAAAGTATAAAATACATCTGCGATTCTTTCCGATTAACCGAAACCTCTTACCAGAAGTCAGTAAATGATGTAAAAAAGCCAAAATGACTGATAAGAAGCACCCTCGGGAATATTGGTTGCTGAATCGCTGTGGTATGATGTGTATGGAAAATAAATGCAAACTCATTCGTCCTGTTAAAGAAAGGCGTGAGTTATTTCGGGTACTTTATAAAATTCTTTTGCCTGTTGGGCACAGAGGCCGTGACAGAATGGTATAGGAACTTTAAATTAAATATAAAAATTTTACATGGAATGGTATTGAACTGTACACCCACATTTGTCAGCCCTGCCTGAAAAAGAAAAGGCATTAGAAAGTTCATTATTGTGAAACCTATGATTTTTCTGAATTTAATTCCCGTTGTCAGGTAGCTTTTATTGATTTCTAGTCAGATAAAAAATACAAATTTATTATGCTGTACCAAGATCATCTCACAATTTTTTACCTATTTAGAATAAAATGTTTTAATGATAGTCTTTCATTATTTTTTTAAATAACATTTGCATTTTTCAGGAATAAAAGTCTTATAAATAATAGCTTATCATGAAATGTTTTCATACTTTGCCTAAAGCGCTATTTGTCATTCGATAAAATGCTTAAGTATAATACAATTCGATGCAATGCCTAGGTATAATACAATTCGATACAATGCCTAGGTAAAGTGTATAGTAATTCTCATACTTTTCACACTTTCACTAAAGCGCATTTGTTATTCGATAAAATGCCTAGGTATAATACAATTTGATACAATGCCTAGGTATAATACAATTCGATACAATGCCTAGGTATAAATACAATTCGATACAATGCCAAGGTATAGTATATAGTAATTCTCATACTTTTCATATTTTGACTAAAGCTCATTTTTCATTCGATAAAATGCCTAGGTATAATACAATTCGATACAATGCCTAGGGAAAGTATATAGTAATTCTCATACTTTGATTAAAGCGCATTTGTCGTTCGATAAAATGCCTAGGTATAATACAATTCGATACAATGCCTAGGTAAAGTATATAGTAATGCTCATACTTTTCATACTTTGCCTAAAGCGAATTTGTCATTCGATAAAATGCCTAGGTATAATACAATTCGATACAATGCCTAGGTAAAGTATATAGTAATTCTCATACTTTTCATACTTTGACTAAAGCGCATTTTACACTCGATAAAATGCCTACGTATAATACAGTTCGATACAATGCCTAGGTATAATACAATTCGATACAATGCCTAGGGAAAGTATATAGTAATTCTCATACTTTTCATACTTTGAAGCGCATTTGTCATTCGATAAAATGCCTAGGTATAATACAATTCGATACAATGCCTAGGTAAAGTATATAATAATTCTCATACTTTTCATGCTTTGCCTAAAACGCATTTGTTACTCGATAAAATGCCTAGGTATAATACAATTCGATACGATGCCTAGGTAAAGTATATAGTAATTCTCATACTTTTCATACTTTGACTAAAGCGCATTTTACACTCGATAAAATGCCTACGTATAATACAATTCGATACAATGCCTAGGTATAATACAATTCGATACAATGCCTAGGGAAAGTATATAGTAATTCTCATACTTTTCATACTTTGACTAAAGCGCATTTGTCATTCGATAAAATGCCTAGGTATAATACAATTCGATACAATGCCTAGGTAAAGTATATAGTAATTCTCATACTTTTCATAGTTTGACTAAAGCGCATTTGTCATTTGATAAAATGCCTAGGTATAATACAATTCGATACAATGCCTAGGTAAAGTATATAGTAATTCTCATGCTTTTCATACTTTGCCTAAATTCGCCAGGCATTCTATATAATGCCGGCATTTCATACATTGGCAGTAACATATATAACAGTTCTCCGACACTCCTCTGTATTAGATTTTGTTCTTAATTGTATAATAGTTTTATATTCCTGAATGATTTTCTTGTACTTCATAAATTATCGTTTCCAATTTTTTGTTTACATAAAATCTGTTTAGTAAAAACATGCGTCTTAACTGACCCGCAGTTTACATTTTAATTAGTTGAGTTAAAGGGTATCTTTGCTTCAAGAAAACATAAATCTGAGATAATCTTCTACGGTTAGAAATCTCTGAGATCTAACGGTGTTTTTCGAAGGTTTTTATTTATTTATTAGCCTAGAAGGGCTATTAATTTCATTTTGGCATTTGGCTTTGGAAGATTTCAATATCGGTTAACGTTTGAAATTGTTGCCTATAAATATTATCGCCCTGTTGTTATATTTAAAGAAATCAAATAATGAAAAATCTGCATAAATTTATGTATGTTTCTAGCACTGAGATTAAATAACGGTACCTACAGCCATACAGTTTTGAGTTACGTAATCTTCCACCGAATGTGGGTATCTGGAAGCTCTAATTTGGAATTTCTTTTATGATCGATTTCATATTTTGTAACATTTCAACGGGTTTTTGGTAAATAAACTCGACGATTTCAAAGCGAGCAATGGCAACACTGTATAAAAAGAAAAGTATTTTTATCTCCAGAGTGGGAGACTGTGTATCAGAAATTCTAAAGATATACTCATTTAAAATATTTTGCGATACTGCTGTATATTTCGAAGAAAATTATATTTAATGAATAAAGGTAACGTAGAAAACGTAATTTGGATGTAATTTAAAATCTGAAACTTTTCATATTTTCTGTTTTTTCTTTATTTATTTTTTTCTCAACTATTGCTTCCATATCTTGTAAAAAACTAAAGATGTCGTATGTATATTAGTTTCTCTTATTAAAATTTTCTGTCTTTTCTCAAAACTGAGAAAGACAATTTTTTATTCTTTTTCCTTAAAAAAAATGTCTGTTTTGATATGCACATTTTTATTTCCTATATGTTTTTTAAAAATTACAGAAATGAAATTTTACAAAATCGGTTTTAAGGCATTTTATAGAATGCCAAATGACAGACAGGCAAAGTATAAAATACATCTGCGATTCTTTCCGATTAACCGAAACCTCTTACCAGAAGTCAGTAAATGATGTAAAAAAGCCAAAATGACTGATAAGAAGCACCCTCGGGAATATTGGTTGCTGAATCGCTGTGGTATGATGTGTATGGAAAATAAATGCAAACTCATTCGTCCTGTTAAAGAAAGGCGTGAGTTATTTCGGGTACTTTATAAAATTCTTTTGCCTGTTGGGCACAGAGGCCGTGACAGAATGGTATAGGAACTTTAAATTAAATATAAAAATTTTACATGGAATGGTATTGAACTGTACACCCACATTTGTCAGCCCTGCCTGAAAAAGAAAAGGCATTAGAAAGTTCATTATTGTGAAACCTATGATTTTTCTGAATTTAATTCCCGTTGTCAGGTAGCTTTTATTGATTTCTAGTCAGATAAAAAATACAAATTTATTATGCTGTACCAAGATCATCTCACAATTTTTTACCTATTTAGAATAAAATGTTTTAATGATAGTCTTTCATTATTTTTTTAAATAACATTTGCATTTTTCAGGAATAAAAGTCTTATAAATAATAGCTTATCATGAAATGTTTTCATACTTTGCCTAAAGCGCTATTTGTCATTCGATAAAATGCTTAAGTATAATACAATTCGATGCAATGCCTAGGTATAATACAATTCGATACAATGCCTAGGTAAAGTGTATAGTAATTCTCATACTTTTCACACTTTCACTAAAGCGCATTTGTTATTCGATAAAATGCCTAGGTATAATACAATTTGATACAATGCCTAGGTATAATACAATTCGATACAATGCCTAGGTATAAATACAATTCGATACAATGCCAAGGTATAGTATATAGTAATTCTCATACTTTTCATATTTTGACTAAAGCTCATTTTTCATTCGATAAAATGCCTAGGTATAATACAATTCGATACAATGCCTAGGGAAAGTATATAGTAATTCTCATACTTTGATTAAAGCGCATTTGTCGTTCGATAAAATGCCTAGGTATAATACAATTCGATACAATGCCTAGGTAAAGTATATAGTAATGCTCATACTTTTCATACTTTGCCTAAAGCGAATTTGTCATTCGATAAAATGCCTAGGTATAATACAATTCGATACAATGCCTAGGTAAAGTATATAGTAATTCTCATACTTTTCATACTTTGACTAAAGCGCATTTTACACTCGATAAAATGCCTACGTATAATACAGTTCGATACAATGCCTAGGTATAATACAATTCGATACAATGCCTAGGGAAAGTATATAGTAATTCTCATACTTTTCATACTTTGAAGCGCATTTGTCATTCGATAAAATGCCTAGGTATAATACAATTCGATACAATGCCTAGGTAAAGTATATAATAATTCTCATACTTTTCATGCTTTGCCTAAAACGCATTTGTTACTCGATAAAATGCCTAGGTATAATACAATTCGATACGATGCCTAGGTAAAGTATATAGTAATTCTCATACTTTTCATACTTTGACTAAAGCGCATTTTACACTCGATAAAATGCCTACGTATAATACAATTCGATACAATGCCTAGGTATAATACAATTCGATACAATGCCTAGGGAAAGTATATAGTAATTCTCATACTTTTCATACTTTGACTAAAGCGCATTTGTCATTCGATAAAATGCCTAGGTATAATACAATTCGATACAATGCCTAGGTAAAGTATATAGTAATTCTCATACTTTTCATAGTTTGACTAAAGCGCATTTGTCATTTGATAAAATGCCTAGGTATAATACAATTCGATACAATGCCTAGGTAAAGTATATAGTAATTCTCATGCTTTTCATACTTTGCCTAAATTCGCCAGGCATTCTATATAATGCCGGCATTTCATACATTGGCAGTAACATATATAACAGTTCTCCGACACTCCTCTGTATTAGATTTTGTTCTTAATTGTATAATAGTTTTATATTCCTGAATGATTTTCTTGTACTTCATAAATTATCGTTTCCAATTTTTTGTTTACATAAAATCTGTTTAGTAAAAACATGCGTCTTAACTGACCCGCAGTTTACATTTTAATTAGTTGAGTTAAAGGGTATCTTTGCTTCAAGAAAACATAAATCTGAGATAATCTTCTACGGTTAGAAATCTCTGAGATCTAACGGTGTTTTTCGAAGGTTTTTATTTATTTATTAGCCTAGAAGGGCTATTAATTTCATTTTGGCATTTGGCTTTGGAAGATTTCAATATCGGTTAACGTTTGAAATTGTTGCCTATAAATATTATCGCCCTGTTGTTATATTTAAAGAAATCAAATAATGAAAAATCTGCATAAATTTATGTATGTTTCTAGCACTGAGATTAAATAACGGTACCTACAGCCATACAGTTTTGAGTTACGTAATCTTCCACCGAATGTGGGTATCTGGAAGCTCTAATTTGGAATTTCTTTTATGATCGATTTCATATTTTGTAACATTTCAACGGGTTTTTGATAAATAAACTCGACGATTTCAAAGCGAGCAATGGCAACACTGCATGAAAATAAAAGTATTTTTATCTCCAGAGTGGGAGACTGTGTATCTGAAATTCTAAAGATATACTCATTTAAAAATTATTTTTCGATATTGCTGTTGAGTTCAATTTTATGGTTTAAGTGCAAAGAACAGTTAATAAATAAAGTAACAGACAAAAGGTTTAAAAACATCCCTTTGAGCGTAGTGTAAAATCTGAAGGCTTTCAGATTTTTTTTATTCAGAAAATTCTACCGTGATCAATTAAAGTGAATTATAACTATTTATATATTTATTATTATTTTTGAGTTCAAAGTTTGTTCTTAAAACGGCGTACATTTTTAGATAAATTGTGATGTTACTAGCAAACATACAGACAGAAACAAAACAAAAAAAAAAAAAAAAAGAAAAAGATCTTGGCAAAATAAACTCCGTAGACGTGATCATGTCATGCAAACGGATGGGAAAGTAATCAAAAGAATCGAATCTTGGAGAAGAATTTATCATTTATGTGCTTTGGAATACGTTATCACTGCGTGAATCTTAAGAACTTCAGTTTAGTTTCCAGTCACGTATATTTAATTTTCATAGCATTGCTATTCAAAACGCATAATCGTTAATTTATCTTTTGAATTCTTATTTAAGAAACTGGATAAATCAAACGCGGTAAACCTTTTTCTTAATAATATAAATAGCAAGTTACTTCTTTTATAATTCATCGAATAGGTGTAAATTAAAAAATTAAATATATTTCCTTTTTAAAATATCCAAATAATAAATATGAACATCTGAAGCTTTGTCCTATTTAAAAAAAAAAGATGTTTCTTTTTTTATATATCACGGAAATGAGTTATTAAAATCATTTTGTATATAATTTTTATGATGGTCATTTTAAGGATCATTTTTATCCTTATGAATCATGGATGATCATTTTAAGGATAATTTTTATGATGTTTTTTTTTTAATTTAATTTTTATGATGATCATTTTCATCATGTATCATAAATAAATGATCATCATTTTTATGATGATCATTTATTTATGACACATTTTAAGTTATTTGTTATATGTTTATCGATTTTAAAATTTTTAATGGCAAACACATTGTCTTGTTAGATAAAGGAAAGTTTCCAGATCGTTGTTTCCCTTTTTTTTTTTTTTTTCTTTTTGGTCAATGAGTCTTTATTTATGTTTAAATAATTTACTGAAGAAAATATAAATATCATAATTTTTTTAGATTTATTAACTGCATTCAAAATTGAGGTATTAAAAAGAAAGCAAAGCTATTCATATTATTTACTGAACAGATATGGAGTAACGAACAAAGAATAGCTTGGACAAAACTTCTAGATTTCTGTCTGCTGATGATCGTTATATTTAGATCAGACAGACGTTTTTAAGCTCACGCGTCATTCAAACTCATATTAATATACCCTCTTTCAGTCCTTTAAAATAAGATAATTTGGATATATTTCACAGTTCTGCATTAAATATTTATAACTTATATGGTAATATAGAAACTTTTGGCAGTTTTTAGCAAAAAGATAACATTAATTACCTTAATGGTATTCTAAAATTCCTTTGTTTTTCTTGCCATATTTGAAATTAAATGTGTTAAAGAAAGCATCAAACCCTTTTTAAAATTTAAATCAGTCAATTAGTGTGAAAATTTGCTGTTAATGTCTTTCATGCATAAAAATGCACGTTTGCATTTGTATGCAGTTCCAAAACAGCAAATATAGCTCTGAAAGAATTTTCTAAATTACTAAAAATGTACCCAGAGCATTGATCTTCACACATTAATTACATCAAAAACATCTGGAAGTGACTGTAGTTCATGAAATTTGATTTTCAGTAAAAACGGGTTTTGAAAAGAGTAACTTCCATTTGTGTATGGCTGTACATCATAAAGATTCTTTGTTCTTCAAATTGAGAAAAGATTTATAAATGGAAATGCTCAGACTTATTCTACAGAAAAATCCTATAAAAATTGTTAAGGCACCTTTGCAATAATCTGAGTTTCTCTGGATAATCTGTAAAGTTGTCATGTTTTGGTCATGTCAAAGTTATCTCACTTGGACTCGATCCTGGGCCTCTAGAATACGCTCTGAGTGTGTTATCGTCATCTTAGTCCAACATAAACGATGAATGATTTTTATTTATTCAATAATTAATCATAATAAAAATGAAAAACAAGGAAGTATGAAATTTTGAAATATTCTTTTGAAAATTAAGACAGATAATTAAGACTTATTACATGGTTACTGAGTTAATGCAGAAACTGTATACAAAATATAACTGCACACAATCTGAATAAACACTGGTTATCTGCCAAATGACAAATTCCGGCCTGTATATCGTATTTTATATATTTTTATAATCAGCATATGATTTTGAGGTTCGTTATTTTTACTTAACATTTATATTAATTTATCAAATTTATACAAAACATCAAACGATAAACCCATTGCCATACAGAGATAGTAAAACCTTTCAGCGAATAAATTAAAAAATATGTATATTATTTGCATCAAACTGAGTACATACAGCTGCACTCTTTCGACAATTAACTTTTGTTCGAATTCCAATGAAGCATGGATTTTTGTACGTGTATCGTAAATACATACCAGTTATTCTCAGAACGTCGTCCACAAATGCACCATTTTGTTAAGTAAATAGCCATTGTATGCTTTGAATACCCTCGTATGAATGAAACAAGAAAACAATAATAACAATGTAATAGAAAAAAACAAGAAAATAATGTAACAGAGGAGGTAGCACTTTCTACTTAAATGCACGATCTGTCTTGATATTAATAGGTACAAGTTTAGGTCTTTTACAGATAAATGACGAATATAGGAATTTGAAAATTACGAATGTTGAGGTTAAGAATATATGACGAATATAGGAATTTTAAAATTACCTACAATCATACCGGAATTTGAATCTTAAGATTAACAATACATTAATGCTGTCATATATTAATTTGTAGTGGTCAGATAAATTTCAGTGAGTTTAAAGTAATAAAAAAATATGTCAAATATTTCAGTTAGTTAAAAAAATTTATCAAACACATAATTTTTCCCTATAAAATATAAATTAAGTATAAATTATAATTTAAAAAAATATTTTGTTTCGTTAAATGCTTTTAACTCAGATGAAAAAAATTAACAAAGATAAATTAACTAAGATGAAAAAAATTAACAAAGATAAATTAAATTAGGGGGAAAAGTCTTGAATAAATTTAGTACAAAGTCTGTTATATCAATTACTTTATTGTTTTTATTATTTCAATGTTATCTGTTATGTTTTTTATTTTAAAACTATATCAATTATAAATAATTTTATTCGAAAACTGTAAATCATTACAGGATCTTTCTGAAAATGTTAAGCTAGGAAACAATAAATTCGACTGATGCGAATTTACCTCTTTGCCTCATGTGAAAAAAATGGCTTAGTACGATTCTGCAGCAGGCTAATGCTTCTTAAATATTTTCTCTTTTTTTACTGAGATACGTTTAGCAAAACAATATTAGATACATTATTTTAATAACAAAATACACGCCTTCGAAACTTTTGCCAGTATTATATAGTTATTTACATTCTTTAAATTCCTTGTAAAAAATGCAATGTAATCAGAATTCAGATGATTATAATGTCGCAGTTGATGGTTGGAGAGCCAAACCTTTCTAGGGAAGAAATAAAATCACAAGAAATAAAGCTTGTTTGGCAAGAGATACCTATTAAACGCTAAAATAAAAAAATCAGTACAGTTCCAGACGGAAAATTTCCACTTGTGCACGTTCTGTACTGAAATGTGTGAGTTAAATTTCCGTCAACGTGCTTGCAGAATATTCATGATCAGCAGCAAAGATCTCGTGCAGTCATTTGTATTCTGGAAATGCACAGACGGTGAAAAAACATGCTCATTAAAATAGATCACATGAAAAGAACAGGACGGAGTTTAATATATAATAATGGGTGCGAGTCATTGCGCTATATAATGAATATTCGTGTTTTTGTTGCATTAAAAGGATTTAATATTGCGTTTCTAATGAAATGATATATTAGTAAATATTATCAGATGGAGAAGAATTTCTACCAAGGTTTCATTAAATGATATCAAACATATTCTGCCTTGTAAGCATTTTCTATGTCCATTAACTGGTAGAAACTACTTTTTTTAATATTATTTTGAATGAATATTCAAGACCGCATTGAATCCTAACGAAATAAAGGATTTTCTTTTTAACAAGAACGCTGTATTTCCTAGCATGTTGTGACCTGTCTCGTAAATTTTCTTCCAAAATTTTAAAAATTTAGCACAATTTACAACTTGCTGCCTGAATCTGGGACTATTGGAAAAGAACATTGCGTCGTTAGATGCGTGTGTGTGATTATGGCAAAGCCTCGAGGGCTATCTGCCTAACAACAACAACAATTTTGGCTGCCCCGCCTCGTGGAACTAAATCATATTACGGGACCACTCCCCCTTTGGGCACTTCGTGGAGGTACCACTATTACTCTTCCAAGGGAGCAGCGCACCACCTGGATAGGACACCAGACAGCACCGGTCGTCAAGTTGCTCCTGTTAGTCGCATGGGCGAGCCCGTCGCAGTAGGCCGTTACCCAGCAAACCGAGGGGAACTATCCCTCCGGCTACGGTTCCGTACCACTCAGGACATGCCAGTGTCCAAGGCCGTCCAATAAGTGACCTTTCCCGGGGCTTCAGAACCACCAAGTTCATAAATTTTATCCCCCCGTGGCCGAGACTGCCTAGGTACAGATCCTAGCCAGTAGCTTCGCAGAGTTATCTACGTCGACCTCCGGTGTGGGACTATCTGCCTAAGAGAGGGATGCCTTCGTGGAGGACTTTCTAAGGGGAACTGGTATACACGTTATAATGTGGAAAACTACGAAAACGCCCACGCAGCCAGCCCGTTCGCGGGATTCGAACCTCGGACCGAACTACCAGTGTTCAGCGACTTTACCGCTCGGCCGCTGGTGGGCTGCGTCGTTAGATTTTTGGGGTTCTTCTTCTTTGCAAATGCATTTCAAAACAGTTCGTTTATCTCCCCAAAGTCGTAACCATTATTATTTATCCTCATTCCCATGAAGATAATACATAAACGAAGGAAGTGGGCCCACATTATAAAGATAACATCCCTGGAGATAAAACTCCATCCGAGTGGTTTAAACCCACCAGCGGCCGACCGTTAAAGTCGCTGAACACTAGTTGGGATCGAGATTCGTGTTGACCAGAGTATATATATCTACCCACTCAACACACCAAGTCAACATACCAGAGTGTGTATATATATTGGTAATAATAAAATTCCATAGTCTAAATTTCACTTAAAATTCTAACTGTATGTTCTTTTCATTTTTAATGGCGACAGTCTCTTATTTGAAAGTACGTGGAATTAAATACACAGCCCCGTAGTCAAGTTGTTTTTCCCGCCTTTTCTACACGTACAGTTTTAGAATGTTCTGGAATTATTTAAAGCGAACTGGATTGACTGACGAGGCTGACGTCATTTCTTGGAAGCTCCGCCTTTCCAGAGGCTATAAAAGGACTCGCAAAGGAATATCGGGGGCGTTTTCTTAAATGTCACGATGTAGTAAACTTCATACAAAAAGTTATTAGTAATTCTTTTTATTTACTCCGGATATCTGATTTTGTAACTGCTATTTCTCCTGACCAATAATAAATGAATCCTGTTTTTTAAATTTATCGTCTGGTAATATAAGCTACTACTACATTTATGATTCTTTAACAATCTATTTATTCTTGACAAAAGCTGGTACATCACACACACACACACACACACATATATATATATATATATAAACCCACTCTGTTTATATACTTTACATATATTTATATACTTCTGGTACGGCAGGTTGTAACAAAAAAGGGAGAAGCACAACTACATGTTATAGCAGTCCTATATGCAAAATTTCAATGTTCTGAGGCTACTCGTTTTTGAGTTATGCGAGAAACATACGTACGTAAGTTCAGGAGTGATGAAAAATTCTTTTTCGAATCTATTTTGAATCTATTTTGCAATCCGCTTTGTGAAAAAGATTCCTTTAGTCTTCTTCGTCAGTACGTATCAGATGCCAGGCAGAAAAATCGTTAAATTGGTATACGATAGCGGTCAAAATGGATATTTTCGTTGAAACACGCGAAATGTTTTGCGATTAACATACATTCTTTACTTCGTACAAGGAAATAAAAATAATTAACAATAACAATAATGTTGAAACTGTAACTAACGGAAACACACACTATTTATCAGTTATCTACAATTTTTATAATAAATAAATTACTAGACGCATGTAAAATGCAGCCGAAAAATATAAGTGTTAAGGAAATTTTTATCCTAAAACACTTTATTCTTGTTGCATCTGCATACAATAAGCTAATTAACTTTGAAGCATCTTTTGAGAATAGGCGGAAATAAATTTGAAAGTTATTGCGCAGTTTTTGTAAGTGCTTGTTTGTCGTTTTGTATAAAAATGAATTTTTATAATTTTATAAGGTGAAAATGCAGATGAAAATTTCAAATGAAAACAATTTTAGGAAATGAATTGTCCAAAATGGAAATGCTAAATTAAATTCAAGGTGTGTTCTTAAGCAATTTATGAATGTAAAAATAGGAAAAGCGACGTTTTTCATTCGTCTTTGATGAAATTGAATATCTATTTTCGTCTGCATATTATCGTGAGTATGAAAAAAGGTTATGTGTTTATTTAAGGAGAAAAAAAAGTAAAAATGTAGAACATTCGTTTTAATAATGTTCCACATTCCTTTCCACTGCTCTTAAGTTAATTTATTATGCATAGTTTCGTGAAATAATATTCTAACAGAAAAAAAAAATGCATTTAAAGTAGAGACCATTTTAAGCTTTCTTTTCCTCCCTTGCGCAGTATTGAAGAATATTCTGCTTATATGTAATGTATGGTGGTTTGAAAGTTTCTGTACATATTTCTATTTATAATAGCTGCCACCCAACCAGTACAGTGATTAGCTTCACTGAATGCCGTACCGAAGGCCCCGGGTTCAAATCTCGGAGAAGGCATGTATAGTGCTCGTGTGGCATGGAGGCACTATAAATATTCGGTGAGCCGAAAGTCTTCTCGAGAGGTGGTTGGTAGGGAAAGAGGGGTGGAAGACCCTCTGACCCTTCCTTTCCGGAGCGCTCTCCATCAAAATTCGGGCGGCGGAACTGAGCTAAATCGCACTGTAACCTGTATGATGCTGAAAGCTGTTGCCAACGACAAGTGTAATCTTGCGCTCGTTGCCACGAGGAACATCGTGGGTTTGGGCTGACTATAGGTCTGACAAGTAAGCATTATTCAACAGCGACATTTATAATAGCTCTATGAGACAAGCCTCAAATGACATTAAACCTAACTTTCTTCTAAAGTATACTGAATTGCTCTATGCTTCTCTTATAAGGTATTTCTACCGCGTTCTTTGCATGCCTTCGTGGTGTGGTGGTCTGCACGCTCAGCGCGTAATTAAGAGGTCCGCGGTTCGATTCCCAGCGAAGGCGTTGCTAATTTTTCATCTTGCCTGCTTCCAAAAATACCTAATATCTCTACAATGGCGCCCGAACTAAAAGAGTGTTGGATGATGGTTCTCCTCACCCAAGATTTGGCGATTAGGCCCCCTAAAAAAGCCCAGTCGCTTTTAAAAGGGGGAGTATATAAGATATTTCTCCCGCCGTCTTGGCATGCCTTCGTGGTGTGGTGGTCTGCACGCTCAGCGCGTAATTAAGAGGTTCGCGGTTCGATTCCCAGTGAAGGCGTTGCTAATTTTTCATCTTGCCTGCTTCCAAAAAATACCTAATGTCTGTATACTCTGACTAGAGATTACAGCCTACTACATCTGTTTTTACTGCAGCATATAAAACAAGTAAAAACTCAAAAACAGGCGCGCTTATTGCGCCATTTCATCCGTATTGACTTCTAAAATATCTGTTTATGAGAATAAAAGGAATTTTAAAATAGTTGTTCAGACGTCTAGAGAAAAGAAATAATCTGCAAAAGGTTGCAACAGGTTAATGTATCATTTGATCAAACAGGTAATATTAGTATCTCAAATCGCTGAAAACACGAATATGCGTTTGTTGTACACATACATAAACTATTTTTACGCTTAATCCAACTGGTTGTTTTTTATGTGACCTGCTTTAAAAAAAGGCTTTCCAGGAGACGTATGACGGCATGCATTATTCATTGGGTGTGCGTTTCGCGAATACAAATGTTTTCAGGAGAGGTTGGCTACTGCTCATGAATATTCCGGAAGTATGTTGACGTAAACTTTTATTTCCGAACTGAGAGAAGAGCGCATGAAAGCTTTCTTTTTTCTGCTTGTGAATTACTATATAAAGTATAGTTTTTAAATTTACAAGTTAAATAAACGCATAAAATGCATTCGGTTATACAGTAAGCGTACAACGGTTGGGTATCAATGAGTTGGATATATTTTAATACAAACTGTATATTTTTAGCAACAGAATTCGTGCAGCTTCACATTCTTAATAAGCGTGTCAAATCCTTTAGAAGAGGGTATATTTCTTCATATCTAATGTTTAATTATTCTTGTATTTTAATTTTTTCCTAAAATGCTTCTTTTAATAAATTTCTTAATTTAGAAAAAAAAAAAAAAAAACATTGTCGTGGTTTTTAAGAAAAGAAGGTATTCTAAAATATTGCCAATGCAGAAATAGGCTGTAAACGGCGAATTAAGATTTAAAGTTATTTTTTAAACTTCTATCAGTTTTTTTAGTATGCTGCAAAATTTAAGCAGTTGCTTTCATAATGCTTCTTTAATTACTTTTTAAGACTTAATATATAGAACAGCATTATTCAACCGAGGCTTTCTGAAATCTTCGTGCCCACAAGTGGGCAAGAGGCTAAAATTGTTGAAAGCTGGTAGTTCGAAATGAGTTCAGATCCTGATCAACAAGTTACTTGTATAGTAGTTTCGAAGGTTTTCCTCGTGTGTCACGTGACGTGAGTATGGGCTATTTTCTCTTGAAAGCTCTTAACCTAATAAGCTTAACTTTGTGGATGTAGTTAATAATATTAATTATTTCTTTTAATTAATTAGCGAATTATGAAATTAAAATTCTTTTTTTTTCCTCTAATACTTTAAAAAATTATATTTCTTTTTCATGATTTTGTTGTTTCTTACAAAAAGAGCCGAGTTTCTGCCGAACGGTAATTTTCTCATTTTAGTGAATAAGTTTCATACCAAACTCAAATACATTCTGCCATTTCTGAAATTAAGCAGACTTCTAAAAATAAAGATTCTTTGGTATCTAACCAATTCCTGTAACTCACTCTTACCAATAATGTAGTATTAAAATATAAGTCCAGCTTTGAACAAACAAACACACAGCGAGCACCAAAGTGCAAAACCAAAAAACTATATTTTATTGAAATCATCATACTGGCTAAATATTGGGACCATGTGCGTTTTAACGTAGATACGAACCAGTTTTCCTTAGAAAAAGCTCCACTAAAGCATCTCACCTCTTAGAAAGATAGCTCTTGCATGCTTTGCTAAACCTAAACAGATAACAAACTTGATAAACCAAAAATTACCATTAAACTATACACCAGATTTTCCAAGCATATTTTCATTTTTCTATAATATTTGCTAGTTCACCTGAACCATTATATAACTCGAAAATTAAAAAAAGTAATGTATTTATTAGTCAGAATTATATACTATGAAGCACGAACTTACTACAACATTAATATTACATGTTCATCCCTTACCCAAAATATTATGTATAAGAGTTATTTTATAATGAGCGAAAGTCTATATTACACGTTTTATAATTCCGTGCTCAGTTTTCCCTTCTAAGATTAACTTCAAATCCATTAGAAGTGGATATAAATTAATATTAGTATAATGGTGGTTGGCGATATGGTAAAAATAATATTCTAGCTGACGTTCTAAACCCAGTGCCAATATTACTAAAATTATTGGCACGAAATGAAGTGTCTTTATAAAGAAATTAGGAAAAAATAAATTCCGAACAGGTCATCAATCATCTGTTGATCCGACCGTGGCGGAGAAAGAAGATTGAAATGAAATCAATTTTTAACTACTAATTTTTTCTCATATGCATTGAATATCTTACAAATAAACCGAAGTGTAAAAAACGAATGCTGACGTTTAGATGATTTCACTGGTTGTATCAAAAATGAAAATGTGTTATACAAAACGTTTGAGGAAACTCGATTAGGTTAATTTGTTTTAGCTCTTTTCTTATTTCTATACTACATCCCTCTTTTCATTATATTGAGTGTTCATGCAGTACTTGGATCAATAATTATACTTTTAATATTTGTTCATTAATATGCTATGTAGGCTACCCTTTTTGTTAAATTAGAACAGTTTATCCAACAATGTTTAAAATTATTTTTCTTAGAGCTATAACCCTTTTCTCTTAATTAAAGAATTATTTTTAGATATACTCTTATTTTCGTCAGATATCTTCTAGACTGTCAATTGATTTGTCCAAACGCAAAAGCAAATTATTGAAATAATTCAAAATTGTCAGGAAATTTGAAGTAATGTAATTTATTTTTATAGGTACTCAGTCATTATATGTCGCCTGTAAGTAAGTCTGATTTTGTACTTGTATCATCGAAACCAATAAACGTAAATGCTATACTAAACATAAAATGATTACCTACTGTAATGTTAGGCGCACTCTAGCGGCTAGCCCATCATTGGCCGAGCGATAAAGTCACTGAACACTGATAGTTCGATCCGAACTTCGAATACCGGCTAACAGTTTGGCTGCATTGGTGTTTCCGCGGTTGTACCAGGTAACCAAGAAAGTTCGCGAGGTTTCTTAGAACAATTACTTTTGTCACGTAGTGTTTAAATTGATTCTAGTGTGTTTGAATAGTGTTTAGATGTGTGTTTAAATGTGTGTAAGTGCCTGGTGTTTACTTTGTGTATGTGCCAAACAACGCCTAGTGTTTAAATTGATTCTGATTGCATCATATGTTTACACTGCTTTCAAACCTTAATCAGTTGTTCAGTGCATCGCACATTTCGCTACTGGTTTTGTAGTAAGCGCAATCTTCCAAGAACATATCGTTGGAAAAGGAGATTTTGAGGCCATTTTTGCTTTACGAGTACAAGTTAGGAAACAAAGCTGCAAAGGCAATTCAAAGAATATGCTTCGTACTTGGAGAGACGTCAGTGAGTGAACGGACTGCTCAAAAGTATGTTCAGCCGATTTTTTTTTCTGGAGATGAGAGTCTTGAAAGCAGTTCTGGTGTTGATCGTCCATCCACCCTCTACAAAATCCAGCTGGAGGAGGAAATTAAGCAGAATCCTCTTCGAACTTGCCAGGAACTTCCATATAGTTTTGAAGTATCTAATGAAACCATTCAATCACAACTTTATAGCCTTGGGACCACATGGAAACTAAGCAAGTGGGTTGTCCACGCCCTGTCCGAGGCGAACAACCTCCAACGGTTGAATATCTGCTTGTCATTGCTGTCGTGCCATAATAAAGCGTCGTTCCTGAATCAAAACTTGACATGTGTCGAAAAATGGATCATGTATGATAACTGGAAGAGGAGACATCGTTGTTCGGTCTCACTGGCCACTAAACCGGACATTCACCTAAAGAATGTAATGCCGTGTATTTGATGGATCAGCCCTGACACAGTCCACTATGAATGTCTAGAATATGGAAAAGCCATAACAACAGAATTCTACTCATCATAAATGCAAAAAGGTTCAGCAACCAGCACTGGTCAACAGAAGAGGTATTCTCCTCCTACTTGATAATGCCATACCTCCTATGGCAAAAGTGATCAAAGAGGTGATCAAAATGCTGCCCGAGGAATTATGCCTTAGCTACCCTATTCCGCGGACATCGCTCCATTGGATTAGTATATGTTTTTGGCCATGGTTAAAACACCTGTGGGAACCGATGTTCCGAAAAAGCGACGATGTCACAAAAGCTGTTTTAAAATTTTTGGACACCAGGAGAAAGGATTTTTCAAAAATCGTATTTATGAACTCGTGTCTCATGGGTAGCATGTAAGTGAAGCCAATGGTGGTTATTTCGAAGAATGAAATGAGTCGTTTAGGTTTTCTTGGGGCCGCTGTTTTTCACAGTGCGAGAAACATACATACATTCATACAGATTCTTCATTATTTAATTTTTTAAATATAATGCAGGGCTCTAATATTTGGTGGCAACAATTTGAAAAGTGATTCAGACTTTTATAGTGAACCAACGCAATATGCCAAAACGAAATTTTTACTCCTTCTGAGCTAACACTTCTTTGGGCTAAACACTGACTAAAATTTATGTCACGTGTGCTCAGATTGGTAATACATTGCGATTAGGTTAGGTAATACATTGCGATTAGGGATTGGACATTGCGATATAGGCAATGTAATAATAATATATCAGTTGTTAACGGAGAAAAAGTTAAAATTTATCGAAAAAGCGTGAATAGTTGACAACTTTAGAACCATAACAAAAATGAATCGCTTTTGCAGCGGTATATTGTCGCCGACAGTTAACAGTGCCTATCAGCAGCAGGTTTAAAAACAGAGGTTTTATTTTTCGGAATTTTAAGTTCGATCATGTGCCTATGGGATTTACTAAACAATGAATGTAAAGCTATTAGTTTCTTACGAGAGTGTAATGTATTGTTATGCAACCATTAATGTTCCAATGTGCAGGAAATGAAAATTTTATTTAAATCAATCAAAAACGTTCATGTTTGTTGCAACAGTAAGACACCATTTAAAGTCTTACTTAGCGGAGTTCATGTTGCAGAAGAAAGTTGTAGCGCAGGGTCATTAAGCATTTCGAAGCTATTTTAGAAG
This sequence comes from Stegodyphus dumicola, assembly GCF_044657685.1. Classification (NCBI taxonomy): domain Eukaryota; kingdom Metazoa; phylum Arthropoda; class Arachnida; order Araneae; family Eresidae; genus Stegodyphus; species Stegodyphus dumicola. The sequence continues at coordinate 8,879,710 of NC_140773.1, forward strand.
CGATTGCCATACATTTTCCACGCGAAATAAAGAAAAACTAACTGTAGCAAATTACAACCAAAGTTTGCCAGTCCTTTTTCTGCAACATGTTAAGTGCCAATATTTCTGTAAATTCATCCGTTACGTTAAAATAGGCTGATTATGAACGAATGTAACGAACGCTTTCTTTGTGAAATTTAAATATTCACAACCCCTTCGCGCCGACTGTCACGTTTACGTGCCAGCAATGAACACACTCACCTCCCGGCCGACACGCAGGCGTGCCAGAGCATTTTCCCGTTTACTACCGACTGTCACGTATTTGTGCCAGTGTCCTAGAACGTTTTTCAAACTATAATTTCTGCCACAAAATGGCACTGTATGTCCATATGGTTTCAGATACATGTACATTAGACCTTCTACTCGAAATGAGAGAAGCATGACTCACATACACGTATTTTTGATTATATAAACAAACGGGGAACTAAATGTTTCCGAATGGCGTGATTTATGACGTCTCTTTAAATCGCATTTTATTCGCACGTGGTAGTTGTTTATTGTAAGTAGAAGTTTTATATGCGCTAAAGCGTTGAGTATTTCGGTTTGCAGTTCAGTTTTTAGAAAATAATTAGATCTTGTTAGATATGAATTCTTTCTGTTTTTACCGTTGCAATGTCGAAGCGTCGAAAATGTTTAACAGAGCATGAAATAGCAGAAATGATGCAAAATATTTCAGATATTGATTCTGAAAGATTAACTGAAAGACATTTTCCAAAACTTTGTTCAGAAGAGACTGATAAAGAAATGAGACGACGATGCTTCGTTTGTTCACATTCCCGGAAAAATCCTCCAAAACAGCAAATAACTTATTACGAGTGTAAGGAATGTAACGTAGGACTGTGTGTATATCCCTGTTTTCAAATTTTTCATACGAAAAGAGAATTTTAAGTAATATATTTAGTTTTCAGATGTTTAATGTTAAAAGTCATAAAATGGTGAGTAATTAAAATAAAATGTGTAAAATATGCATTTAAACAAGAAATAAGGTAATTAAAGTATATATATAAAAATATCTATAAAGCATAAGCCGTTTAAATACTCTATAGAGCATTATTAAACAATGCGTTGATACTTCGGAAATTTCATGGATTTAGGCTAAGTAGCAAAAAAGCCCCCGGCAATGGAGAGACGCTCGCGTAAGACACTGCCGGCCTCCGCGATAAGCGCGCGTTTTCGCTACCCGGCTCGAAGTGGTTAAGAATAGTGTTGAGTTATTTTAATGCATATTGATTAAGTAAGAGTGTTAAAAAACATACTCTTATTTTTCCTCCGTCATACTACAAATTGCTTATCCAAGTAAATACTAACAACGGTCAGACCATGAACAATAAACATTGTTTTAACATTCCGTAATTAAAAGTGTCGAGCTATTAGTTTGCCAGTTTTGTATGATAATCGTCGCAGTCTATAAATACTTTCCTCTAATTTATTAAAATCTGTTTTCTTGTTGGATATCAGCCAAGAAACATTAAGTCATCAGGGACTTTTTTTCTCCCATGATGCTTTGCAAGAGTGAATTTATTTATTGTTTGCGTTACACTTCTGTTTATCAAACGCGTAACCGCAGCGCGTTCTTTTCCGAAACCAGACAGCAGCGAATTGTTGAAATAAATTACGTGGTCTGGAATATTTAAGTATACAATTACTTGCGAAAGCTCCGTCAAACAAAATTAACTCTTGTAGCATTTATGCTGTACTGGAAGTAAATTAAAGAATTTTAAGATAGGTATTCTATTAAAAACTGTGAGGAGAAGTCAGTTTCAATATACTCAAGATTTGAATTTGTTTGTAAAATTAATTTGTTTTCGTTTCCTCTTTAAGTATTTAATTTAAAGCTGGTCTTTAAGAAACCAAGTTTTGTACGGTTCAAGGCGGCATATGTACTTTTCCGTTACAAAACAACACACGCCAAACTATTTTCTCGAGAAGTAGATATTCGTAGTTTCACGTACATCTGACGAGTGACGTTTCTGTGCAAAAACGCTATGCAAAATGTCCGACGAAACTGCTCGTATGGTATTCGTGTTTTCCCTGCTTTGCTGATAAGGGTTTTTTTCTTTCGCTGCTTGTGAGTGAATTGTGATTTTCTGGACTACGATGTCGGTCAGAAAGTAGCCAAGTGGATATTTCTCACCAGGAGGAAAATTTTCCGTCGCTGTGTTCTACCTCGTGCGAAAACGGCGCGGCTAACCCTACCGCATGGTGTGATATTGCGGATAGCGCCGATAATATGGATACGATTACTTTCGCAAATAATACAGAAAATGTGAATTTCGATAATGAAATGCTTGAATTTCTGAAAAACATCCATCGCCTTGACCCTACCAATATTAATGTGGTGACAAGTGTGCTAACATTGATGTGCAATTAGTGAAAAAGATTGATAAACCCCACGCAGATGCTGTATTGAATTTCTTCGGAGTGTGTATTAAAAAACTTGCAAGCTGCAATTCAGCGCGAAAATGGATTACTCGAAACGCCTGTATTTTTATCGCCTACTATTACTCAAGAGTTACGAAAGAACGTGCAAATGTATCATAAATGTTCGGTTGAGCTTCAAGGTAAGTGCGCATGGATATGTCATAATTTATATGATCCTATTAATAAATTACATGATGTAAATTCCTTTGATACTAATCCTATAATTAGTAAAAATTCTAAAGCATAAAAGGAATAATAAACATAAAAGGAAAAATTCCACTAATAATAACGATGACGGTTTTCAAAAACCAGTCTCCAATAATGATACCAATAATAATGCAAATATGGATGTTGCATCTGATATTGTAAATCCCCAAGCAGTAACCCACATCCGCAGTTTGACAATCAAACCCCCTCCTCTATTATGGTCTGGCCCAACGTGGGCACTAAATATTATTATTTCTTGAAAGATTTATCGGGTGAGCTACCCGAATGCAAGTTCTTTGGCCGTGTTACCGGCGAGTTCTTTGAAGTTGAACCAACCACTCCTAAGGATCATAGAATTATCGGTGATTACTTTTTGAAAAATGTCATTGAACATTACGTGGTTAATCCAAAAAATAAACTAATTAAAGTCATCATCAGAGGCTTACCCACTGATGCTGAAATCAGCAGTATTGCAGAGGCCTTGCGCGAGCTAAACTATAATGTTAATAAAGTTGTACAATTAACCAGATTTTGTACCAAAGCCATTATGCCCTTATTTCAGGCACAAATATTTCCTGACAATAATATTCATGAAATCTACAAAGGGAAGCATCTTATGTAATTTAATATAATTATAGAGAAATATATATCTAAGAACCAGGTGCCACTGTGCAACTATAGCCAGAAGTGGCACCATTCATCAGAAAATTGTCATGTTGCACCCAAGTTCGACAAATGGGCTGCATTTCATAAAACTGGCAATGGTGACAAACCTGGCAGAATTGATAATCCTGTTTGTGTGAATTGCCATGGGCCTTACGTTGTGTCATATAGGGGGTACCCTAGGTTCCCCACCTATAAAAAGGCCATAACGTCATCTAGTACCGAGCTAGGGGTCAGTTATGCCCAAGCAATTAAAGTTTCATCAAACTCAAGCAAAGCCTCTGCCCGTAATGTCTCTGCGGATGCGGGCAAAGTTAGTTTGCAAAATGCACAAAGTAATTAACTATGTCTGTTAACAAAACTGTTAGCAACAATGCAAATGTAAATATACATGCCAAAAGTTATGTCCTACCTCATGTAAATCAAAATAATGCCAGGAAAAATAGTACAAATGATATATTTGAACTAATTAAAGTTATGAAACGTCGAAAGTATTTTTGATTGTAACATCAGCCAAGTTATCCATATTTATAAAAGTAAATTACATGAACTTAGAAAATGTGACAATATTTTAGACAAAATTCAGGTACTGCGTATTATCCTTGAAGAAATCCACGGGCTAGCAAACAACAGCTAATTTATGGATAATAGTCTTGTAACTGTAACATGGAACGCAAACGGGTTACGCCACAGAATTGATCAATTACGCATCTTTGTAAATGAGTATTGCCCTGATATTCTTCTCCTACAGGAACACAAACTTAGTTCACAGTTTACTTTTCAGATTGCTAACTACTGTCTTTACAGATTTGACCGTATTCTAACAGGCAACAGGCATCCTGGAGGAGGACTCATCATCCTTATTAAACGCTCCATCACCCACCACCTTACAACACTGCCACAGGTTTTAGCCGTCGAGGCCCTAGCTATCACAATCACTCCACTCACATCACACCCACTCACTGTTATCTCCGCTTATGCCCCATCAACAAAAAGATCACAGGCGAATATTGCGCGTGACTTTGAAGCGCTATTCCAACTCAACAGAAAAACTATCATAGGCGGAGACTTCAACACACACCACCGACCATAAAACTGCAACCACTCCACATACCTAGGTACTGTAATTTACTGCTTTGCCAACGAGGACGGAATTACTATTGCAGCTCCAAACACCCCAACACGCTACAATGACAGAACAGCCAATGTCCAATGTTTTCGATTTCTTTCTTCTCAAAGGCTGCTCCACAAGATCCATCGAAACTCTTAATGAGCTATCCTCTGACCATAACCGGGTTATGATAAACGTGAGAACCTCTGTCTGTAGCACACCATACAAAAAGGCCTTTATCACCAACTGGGCAAAGTATGCCAAAGCCCTAAACTACACATCCCAACAGCTCACTCAGGTGATGAGTTAGACGCTTTGGTTACCAGCTTCACTAACGACCTGCTAAATGCTCTTGATGCCAACAGTATCCCTGTTCAACACAGGAAAAAAGCCACAGATCCTGAACTAAAAAAGCTCATACAAAGAAGAAATGCTGCCCGCAGAGAGTGGCAGAGGCACAGCCTACCCAGCAAACACGACCACACTCAGCAGATTAAATCATCAGGTGAGGGCTTACGTCAACATACACAACATGACTGGGCCACTTACCTCTCTTCCCTTTTAGCTAGAAAAGCTCAGTCTGGAAGGCGACTGCAAAACTTAAGAGATGCTACATCAACATTCCGCCCTTAAATGGCCGACAAGGAATTGCCTCCACCGAAATTGAGAAAGCTGTGCCACTAGCTGATCACAATGTTTCTCAATTCTGCATATACATCTTCCACCCTCCAACAGAATATATGGTCACCCGCACGCTAACACAATACCTCTCAAAGCCATGCACAAACAACATTCCTCCTGTCAATCCATCAGAGGTCTACAGCTACATCTAGAAATTTCAACTCAAATTTACGAGCAACTCAAATTAAATTTCAATTCAACGAGAGTCCTGGAATGGACAATTATCTAACAAGATGATAAAAAATATGGGGTTCTCATGTTCCTGAAACTTGTCTCAATCATCACCGCAATGCTGCACCTGGGCCACTTTCCATCGCTGTAGAAGACTGCTATTATAACTCCACTTCCAAAGCCTGGAAAGCCACCCTCTGAGCCATCCTCCTACAGACCTATCAGCTTGTTATCATCATTAAGCAAGATCGCTGAATACGTCATTCTAGAGAAGATCCTGTCATTCACGGAGCAAAACAACATCATTATCCCCCAGCAGCGTGGGTTTAGCAAGAAACATTCCACCGTACACCAGCTGTACAGGGTCACGGAGTTGATCTCTCAAGGCCTGCAGGACCACCAGACTACAGGTGGCATCTTACTTGATCTAGCTAAACTTTTGACCGTGTCTGGCTCGAGGGCCTCATGCACAAATTCATCACTCTGGGTTTCCCGGAGCACATCACATCCATCACATAATTCTATCTTAAGGATAGACGCTTTAGCGTTCGTATAAACAAGGTCACTCTCTGCTCCACGGGCTATCAAGGCTGGCGTCCCGCAAGGGACCTCCTTGGGTCTCTCCTTGGGCCCATTTACTATAATAACTACACGAACGATATCTCACAATCACCACACGCAACCCTGGCTATGTACGCCGATGACACGGCTATTCTCTCAAAAAACGCATCTCCCGGCCCAGTTATATAAGCACTCCAAAGCCACATCGAAACACTTGAGTCCTGGCTGGAAAGTCAAAATCAACGTGGAGAAATCCGAAGCAGTTTGGTTCACTAAAAGAAGAAATATTGACAACGAAGCATGCATCCGCATGTATGATATCCCGATTCAGTGGACTAAGCAAGCCCGACACCTTGGTATTACTTTGAATAGGCGACTCACTTAGACCCCACATATTACACAGATCAAAGCCAAGTTCCGTGTCCGTAAACGTACACTTGCCCCATTAAATTGACCGGAACTCCGTTCTCTCTATTGACAATAAATTACTCATTTACAAGACTCTTTTGCGTCCCATCCTTTCGTATGCCTGTCCTGTTTGGGGATATACCAGCTATACTAATATCATGAAACTGCAAGTTCTCCAGAATATGTTACTCAGACAAGCGGCGAATTGTCGTTGGTTCGTCAGAAACACGGCAATTCACCAAGATGTTGATATTCCAGATTTATGGGCTTACTTTGCCAAACTCGCTGATAAATTCTTTCAAAAAAATCCCTGATGTAAATAATAGCACTATACCAGTGCTTAACTATGAGTACAACTCTGATAGTAATCGTAAACGACCGCTTGCGGTTCTCAGATACCTAAATTCTATATTCTATTTTTTTAACATTTACTCCTATGCATAGTCTCTTACTGCACTGCTTTACTGTCATGCTGCTGACGTATGTAAATATTTGTCTGTATATAGTTTGTATATATTTACATTTTGCTTGAATCTCATATTTATGATTTATGTATATTTTTCATTTTAATGTTTTCCATTTCCCACTTGTTTCGAAATATCTGAGAGTGTCACTCTGATTCAGCAATATAAGGCATTTCTTTTAAATCACATATGTTATGCATTTACTTATCTTACTTGTGCACTTACTTTCGCCTCAAGAAGATTTTTTGGATCTTTCCTTGAGATATAATTCATACTCATATTTACTGTAATTCATATTCACATTTGCTTAATACTATTATTTTGTTTAAATTTCTGTAATTATTTTTCCATACTTTTCACCTATCATCTAGTAAAGTTATAAGTTATTTGGTAAGAGTAGATCTTGATTTTGGAATATTTCTCTGTTAAAGAAGCTGAATTAATGTTGTAAAAATGATACATACATCTTCTGCACTTATTTTTGTGATTTAATAATTTAGTATGACAAGCTTGAAAGTTGATAATTCATAGTTAATATCTGAAATTATATAACGGCGCACGTACTTTATCGTAGGGTCAAAGTATACTGCGATAAGACTGTATGCAGCATTGAAAGCTCCAAGATTCGGATCCTGGCTAAGGCACTGTACATTTTTCTGGCTTTCCTCTACGAAAGTCTAACAAAATACATAATGGCGCCGAAGAAAAATGGGGGGAGGATTTATTTATTAATTCCACCACCTGGATTTGAAAGCTGACCTTTAAAAGTGGGGAGATGTAAAGATCGTCTTCTTTCCTACAGTGCAAGTGGTTCGCATGTCTACGTTGTAAACACTTACTCTACAAAAAGACGTAAAGGAAGTATTGTCATTTGATACAGCAATGGTTTGAATAACGGCAAAAATATTATTGATTTTTCACATTTCTCGCTTCAAAAAACTTAATATCAAATAATTATTGCGCAAAATGCCTAATACTAATAATAAGAATGTTTGCGATGGAAGAATGCGTAAAACTTTCTATATGTGAATTGTAAAAGGCACCAAATTTTTTCAGAGCAATTTATAGGAAAATATTTTAAATGGTGTAGCAGAAAATACGTAATTTTCCCAATGCTTCTAATATTTTTTTCTTTTGGTACTTTTCCGTTTTGCCGGCGCAAACGAGAAAGTCGCCAATAATGGTACAACTGACGCCAAACGGAATATCTTCGCTTGTAAACTTTTACACCTCATTTTCAAAACAAGTCGTAGTCATTTCTTACCAGATTGTTTCCTTCATTAATGGCATATAATTACGTAGAATATTTACAAAAATAATTAAATTGTATGCGCTGAGACCATTCGCGGTAATTAAGTCAATTGGGATGCAATCACGCCACTCGCCCGAAGGCGAAAATATAGACAAAGGGTTAAATAAGGCAAAACCAAGGGTTAAATACATCAATTCTAATGAGAATGCACTAGCGAAGTAAAGCACTGCGGTTTTACATAATTTCTGAGTAAGCTATTCGTACGAATTGAAATAATTCTTGCATTTAAACTTGTATTAATTACTGAGAGAATTAGATTTTTGTAGCGTAGTTTACGGGAGATGAGATCTCTTGGGGTCACGTGATACGAACCATGTTGAACCATGATAGCACAGTAAATTCTTAAATTAATGTCTTTTTACAAGTTTATTGTCTTTATTTATTGGTTTTTTATACAATTTTAAACCATATTAAAATGTTTATGTCTTCAAAATAAAAAATTCTTAGAACTAACATTTGTTAATTTTTTTTTTTTTTTTTTTCCTGTGTATACTGCATGTTGTCGCCAACAAAGTCTGCTTGGCGAGATTTGCCCAGGCGAAACGGAAAAGTACCTTTCTTTCCTATGTGTTGAACAATATATAAATCGACATATAAAGCAACATCATTATATTAGAAGTTTTTGTAAATATGGGAGGGTTTTTCAAACATACTTAATTATTTTCATCGTTCATTGGTATCAGACATTTGCGATGCCATGCTTTATTTTACCTAACATTATATTTTTTTTTGTTTGTAGACATACCTTTACAGCTGCATACACTTTAAAATTATACTTGTTTGCTTAAATATATTATTATTAAATTATTATTGTCGTTGCTGGAATTATTACTATTATCTTTGCACTACTACTCCAATCGTTATCATATTATTTCTGCATTAATCTGTAATAAATCTTAGTTTATATGAAAGATTTCGAAAATAATATTTTTTTATATTCGTTCGCTCACTATTTATAGTCTTTTTACTTCCTTGTACGAAGTAAAAAGGAAGTATTGTAATCGCGAAAAGATTCAGGCAGCATATTTCAACGAAAATATCCCATTTTGACCTCTTTCAAATGCAATTTAATGATGTATTTCCGTGATATCTGTATGTAAGGACAAAATAAAACACTCTTTTCCTCCAAAAAATATTATAAAACTGCTTTAAAATGAATTCTGAAGAGAATTTTTCGCGGCGTCTGTACGAACGTATGTACGTATCTGGCATAATTCAAAAACGAGTAGCCTCAGAACGCTGAAATTTTGTATATAGGACTGCTATAACATGTAGATGTGCACCTCGTATTTTGGTTGCAATCGGCCGCACCAAACGTATATAAATATATATATATATATCCACTCTGTTACCCGGCTGAGTGATCTCAGTTTCTTTACTCTTACATGTTAGTAAATTGTACATTTTTTGCTTTAAAAATGATTGAATTATGTTGCTCTTATCTTCCGCTTAAGGTTTTTATGCCTTTAATAAATCTGTATGCAATATTTTTAGAATTATCAACAATTTTAAAATTGTTTAAGTGCCGCTAAGCCTAATAATGTTTTTGATGGCGGCCATTACTCTTGTTTACATCTGAAACAGCAGGATAGCGTATTTAATGCCAATCTAGAGAAGCTTAGCTTCGCAACAACAAAGATAACGCCTTCATTTATTATTTAAATCATGCTTAATCCTTTCTGGAATGTTTTCGAGGAAATAAGCGTTTAAGATTTACTTCGTAATTTTAATACAGATATTTTAATTTTTTATGTATTTTTGCCTTGTCGCGAAGTGAAAACTGAATTAATTGAATGAGAAATACTCAATCGTTTCTGAAAAACTGTTTCTTTTTTGTTTTGTTTGCTTAATTTCTTTTATACATAGTTCTAGCTTTATTATAGTATTTCAATAGAACATGTGGAAACGATTAGATAATTCTTTAAATGATATAAATTTGGTGCATTCTGAGTTATAATATGAACGAAATATACTACTGTTAAGTAAACCTAGCGCCGGATTGTCGCTATGGTATACAAAATGAATTTTAAAGAATACATTTATTCTATTGTGGTTTGTGCGCTGTCGGCGAAGTAGGTTTAATTCAATCTAATAAGTTTAAATGAAATGCAAGAAAAATGCGTATAATTTAATATTCCGTACATATAAGTCATGTGGCGTACATATCAGATTTTTTATATGCAATCTTAAAAGAAATGGAAACACCTAATCTAAAGGCAGAGGGTATGTTATTTATTTTTCTTCGAAAACTTACCGTAATCCACTGGAAAAAAAATTTCGGCGGGGAGTATGGGTATGACATTTAGCTCTTGAACAAGAAAAAATCCTATGTACCAGAAGTAAAAAGGAATGAAAAGGATATTATAAAATTGCATTTATTACGTAATTTTCAAATAGTGAACGTCATAAGAGAAACCAATATCGATCTCATAATAGAAATTATTTTTGAAATACGGGATATGTCTCAACTGAAAAGGAACAAATGTAATGCAAGAGAGAGTAAACATTTATGAAATTTAGAATGAAATGCGTAAATGAGTAACATGCACTTCTTAATTATTCTAAATTTTCTTAATACGTTTCTACTATTTTTCGAAGGTAATATAATGTGATTAGGTACTTAGTGTGATTGCTAACATACTATTGATATTTGAGACGAGACGAGAATGCCTAGCTAAGATTCAGAATTCACACAAACAGTAGAAACAATGACGTGCGCACTCAGCAGCGAAACACGCTCTGACCATTGATCTTCGCTGCTTCAAACCATTGCTCAAACCGCTGCTTAAATACACTCTCGTTCACCATAACTCATTTACACCCTGGCGAAAAATCGCGAGAGAAAGAAAAGATAATCGAAAAGACTAAGAAATTAAGGGGACTCGTACACCTTAAAACCCACAAGATCTTCGAATATGTGACTTTGGCAAGAATTGAGATAACTTATTTATTTTAAAAGCAATTACTTCCAACTTTTTAGAGCTGACTCCATAATATAGCTGCTTTCTTAAATAGTAATCAGAAAGTTTGTGTTACCACAAATATTTTTATAATTTAATCCGCTTTGTGACAAAATGTTTCGTCATATTCCACCTTGCGCGCACAGTTTAAAACATTCTGTTGCATACTTTAATTCCAGATTTAATTCATAGCTTTTATAACATGTGGAAACAACTGTGAACCAAAAATTCTAAGAATTTCAAGTTAAATTTTTATTTATTTGGAGTCGAGTTTATAAAATGTATTTTATTAAAAAAATCTGTAATATTTTAATCCATAAAATTTTTTAATATTAAAATATTCATTAGATTTTTGGTTCAGTTAGGAAATAGTGCCCATATAAAGAATTCCATCCAATTTCAAGTATGTACCCTTAGCCATTTTTAAAATATCATGCGTGCAAGGTGGAACGTGACGAAAAATTTTGTCACAAAGCGGATGCAATTACAAAAATATTTGTGGCAACACAAACGTTCTGGTTACTAGTTTCCAAAGCTATATTATGTAGTCAGCTGTAAAAAGTTGGAAGTAAGTGATTTTAAAATAAATAAAATAACTCAATTCTTGAACCAGTCACATATTCGAAGGGTGTTAAGGCGTTTAAGATGTATGAGTCCCCTTAATAAATACCATTGAATAGATGTACATAAAACAAAATTGAACTCCACTTTCAGAAGTTTGAGTTTATGTAGCAATTAGCTTTTATGACGCATTTTTTGCAACGAATTGTTTTACCTTTTCTTAGTTTCCTTTCTTTGCTTTCTGATGTCGCATACTCAGGTTAAAAGAGAATCGATAAATACTATTCTGGTTTTGATCAAAGCATTGTTTTTTCTTGAAGAGCTGCGCAGCTACATTTCAGAGAATCAGGGCAAATAAGAAATAAAGTGAACAGTTTCAGAGGGCCATGTCAGTAGCAGAGATTAATATAGCTTAATATTAATATAACTTATTTATTTTAAAAGCATTTACTTCCAACTTTTTACAGCTGACTACATAATATAGCTGCTTTCTGAAATAGTGATCAGAAAGTTTGTGTTGCCACAAATATTTTTATAATTTAATCCGCTTTTTGACAAAATGTTTCGTCATTTTTCCACCTTGCGCGCACAGTTTAAAACATTGTGTTGCATACTTTAATTCCAGATTTAATACATAGCTTCTATAACATGTGGAAACAACTGTGAACCAAAAATTCTAAGAATTTCAAGTTAAATTTTTATTTTATTTGGAGTTGAGTTTATAAAGTGTATTTTAATAAAAAATCTGTAGTATTTTCATGAATAAAATTTTTTAATATTAAAATATTCATCAGATTTTGGGTTCAGTTAGAAAATAGTGCCCATATAAAGAATTCCATTGAATTTCAAGTTTGTACCATTAGCCATTTTTAAAACATCATGCGCGCAAGGTGGAAAAATTTTGTCACAAAGCGGATTAAATTACAAAAATATTTTTGGCAACGCAAACTTCCTGGTTACTATTTAAGAAAGCAGCTATATTATGTAGTCAGCTGTTAAAAGTTAGAAGTAATTGCTTTTAAAATAAATAAAATATCCCAATTCTTGTAACAGTCACTTATTCGAAGATCATAAGGGGTTTAAGGTGTATGAGCCGCCGTAAAGTAACTATTAGTAACAATAATATGCACCTCATGGCAGATACACTGTCTGATATACGGCAGATATGCATTCATTGAGAATAAACAAATCCGCTTTCAAAAAATTATAAACATTTTCCTGATTGTGGTAAGCAATCGTCAGCCATTGTAAATCAATGAATAAATGCATATAAGTTCTAATAGAAATTATTTGGTGAATTAATAATGTCGGTTGATATGAAAAAAGCAAAACAGTTTATAAAGAAGGCGGCATCATTGGACGTTAACCTTACTTTCCGTCTAAAAACATGCTAGATCAACCTGCATGAGATACAAACAAATAGAATATATAAGTAAATTAAAATTTTAATACATTAACCTATCCGTGAGTGTTTTTATCAAAGCAAAATAATACTCGTGAGGTTACCAAGGATGAATTTGATAATGCATAATATCCCGTCTAATAAATATCCCGTCTACTGAAATCAAGTAGAAGATATCGCGTTTCCAAAAAAACTTCGATAATACTTCTTCCAACTTCAGCCTTTAAAAATCGTGTTTCGAAATAAAAACAGTGGAAGAAAGTGTGCAATCAATACTTTTTTTTCTTGCCAAGAACTGAAGCGACGGATGCAAGGGTTGGGCAAGGGAATTCACAGGTCGACACAAATAGAATAATATCTGGAGGCTGTATATAAAGTGAATTTCTCCAAGAAAGTTACCGAAAGAAATAGGAGTAAGATTGAGCTGAAAATATTCAGATTTCAAAAGCAAAATCAGAACCGCACTTGCATGTATTGCAATTTAAAACGTAACCTATTTTGGGGGAAAATACTTTTTCCCCTCCTTGAGAAGGATTGAAAACATGGAATTCACGAGAACAGCTAAAGCAGGGGATGATTTAAATAAAAGGACAAAAGAAATTTCACTATCGCAATCTGTTTTTAAAAACACAATCTTGAATATTACAGTTAGTTTTCGTATATTTGTTGAGATAACTTTCTTGGACATAACAAAATAGGAATAAATATGCAATTATTTTTTATTTTTCGTTAATTCAATTTTTCGTTAATAAATGTAATTAAAAATGAACACAAATGTGGTTCTAATCATTTTAAGGGTCTGTTATTTTTAATTCTTATTTAAGTTTGTGTTCCATGTATTTGTAATGGCAGTTCAATATAAATTGAAAGCAGGAGACTTACAATGATGTAGTTCCCTAAAAAAAAATGCAAAAATCCCAAAGCTTTATTTTAAATCTTCCTATTCACTCTTACACGGAGTTTTAGAATTCTAATACTTTAGCTCTTCATGCCTCATTACTCTTTTACTCGACAGATGGCACTGTGTTCATGGCCGCTTTGCTCCGCCTATTACTTTCGATGTAAAACGATTGTCACTCCTCCTCTCATTCTTTGCAAATTGTTTTGCTCTTGAAAAAGAGGGATCTGTATCTGTGTGTGTGTATTTAATTCTGGCAAAGCACGCTAGAGCTATCTGCCTAAGGGGAGGGATGCCTTCGTGGAGGACTTTCTAAGGAAAACTGGCTCGTATACACGTTACACAGGGGGAAAACCACGAAAACGCCCATGCAGCCAGCCCGTTCGCGGGATTCGAACCTCGGACCAAACTACCAGTGTTCAGCGACTTTACCGCTCGGCCGCTGGTGGGCGATTTGTATCTGTTCGCTTTCGAAATCCACAGAGTTTTGTTCAAAATTTAATCTAAATTTTTGTTCCTTAATTTTTAAAACACCGCATGTTTCTTTATGGGAGGGGAATAGAAAGGAGAAAAGAAATGGAAACAGTTCTGCAGACTGCTTCTCTAAAATTGAAATGAAAGTTTTACCTTCTCTAAAGTTGAAATGAAAGTTTTCTTCAGTGGCTTGAGATTTAATTCGCATGGCATTATAATTAAATTTTTACCAATTTATATATGTTTCTGTAGTTTCGGTTTAGAATAAACATAATGTACTTATAAATGATACTTCTCTTTCATTTGAATTTAAATATGGAATTAATTTTAAAGGAAAGGAAACGAAAATCTGAAAAGTTTCAGAGGTTTCAAATTTTAACTTAATCCAAAGGGGCGTGTTTTTTAATATTTTGTGTGTTACCTTTATTTATAAAATATCACGTTCTTCGCACTTAAACCATAAAATTCAGTTCAAAAGTAATATCGAAAAATAATTTTAAATTGAGCATATCTTTGTAATTTCCGATACAGTCTCAAGCGCTGGAGATAAAAATGTTTCTTTTGTACAACGTTGTCATTGCTCGCTTTGAAATCCTTGAATATATTAATCAAAAATTCGTTAAAGTTTTACAAACTATGAAATCGATAATAAAATAATTACCAAATTTGAGCTTCTAGATGCCCATATTTGGGTGGAAGTGTACGTTATTCAAAATTGGATGGTTCTACGTATTGTTGTTTTATCACAATGCGAGAAACATACATACATTTATGCAGACTCTTCATTATTTAATTTCTTTAAATATAATACAGGGCAACAATATTTGGTGGCAACAATTTGAAAAGTGAATCCGACATTTATAGTGAACCAACGCAAAATGCCAAAATGAAAATAATAGTCCTTCAGGGCAAATTGTCTCTTTGGACTAAAACTTAAATAAACTTCATAATTTCTGGAAACTGTTTATTTTAGTTTGTTTCATAGGGTGGCCCACTGGTAGGTTGAACTGATAATTACGCAAGACTGCCTTTTAATATTTTTAATTTGATAAAAATAAATGAAAAATGTTTTTGAAAAATAGTTGTTAAGGTAACCTAAAAAAGCAAGAAAATAAAACTGACTTTTTCAAATTCAAAATTCGGGCTTCCAGATGCCCATATTCGCAGTAGGATTACGTCATTCAAAATTGGATGGCTCTAGGTACCGTTGTTTTATCACAATGCAAGAAACATGCATACATTTATGCAGATTCTTCATTATTTAATGTCTTCAAATATACTACAGAGCGATAATATTTGGTGGCAACAGTTTGAAAACCGACATTCAGAGTGATGAGACTCAAATTCGTAAAACAACAACAATAGTCCCTCAGAGACAAAGCCCCTTTGGACTAATAATCAGATATATTTAATAGGAATATGAATATTTTTGCAGTCCTTGGATAGTTCAAATTTATACTACGCCAACAAAACGAAAATTTGCTACAAACTAATTTTAAACAAATCATCAAAATCACCTCTTAGTCTTATATTAACGTGAACACTGTTGTTCATGTAGCTATAATTTGTCTTTTATTTTAGTAACACATTTTCGCTTATAATTTATAATACAGCACATTAATTCATTTGCGACGTGCAGACATATAATCATACATTCGGTGATGATTTGAAGACTTTAATTTGCTGTCTATTTTCAAACAGCCAAGCCTACCTTAATGCATTTGGCAGGTAAGTCCAACCCATCACACATTTAGCCGTCACAAATGGAGCGTTGCTCATGACGCACCATTGGAAGCGTCCAGTTTTGCACGTGTTAAAACAGAATAGCTCCCCCCAATTTTTGATGCATTACACCTCGGAGGACGCCTTCGAGTGTTTCTCATTCCTCTTTACTTATCACCCGACCTCTCGCTCAGCTTTTCAGCTCTCCAGTACTTTAAGTGTCCCCATGCCAAATGTACATTATACACATTCAAACTTTCAAACCCTCTCCAGGATTCACATCCCGCTTCTGCTGTGAGGCGGCCAGCATTCGCTAAACCTTTTTCGCTTTCTCGAACACTTTGGAAGGTTTACTTTTTCTTTAACCTAGATAGGTCTTGTATGATTTGTCTTATTCTGCTTAACAAATGTTTCGTCACACAAATGAAACACAAGGAAAGATTTCTTTTTTATTCTAGTTGCTAAAAATAAATTATAATAAGGATATTTTTTCATTCTTGCTTTGATTCGTACTGCAGAATATTTATCACAATAATAACTGCGGTAAAAATAGATTATTTTGACAAAATTTATGATGTCTTTCTCGTACACAAAAATGACTGAATCACTGAAGAGTTCTATCGTGCTCGATTAATTCCTCTGTCCCTTTTAAACCTTTTCTTGCCTTAGATTTTATCGTAGGTTTAACATATGCCCAGTAGCCATCTGGAAAATGATAAGTGTGTCTGCTGCAGCTTTATTTCCTTAAACATATGAGAGCTATATAACGATTTATATTTTTTGGGGGGGAGAAGGGGCCTTGCTTATGAAACGCACTAACAGCATTTGTTGTTTTCCGTATTCACGTTATTATAATTTATTTATTTATCTGATTTCAGTAGGAAATATATTTATAGCGGGAGGCTAGGAAACTAAATGAGATGTGTCTGAAAATGTTTGGACTGAAATTTATGTTTCCTCTTTTGTTAAAGTTTTAAGCATCATTCCTACTCGAATTAATATTTTTCTACTTTTGAAATACTGAAATATACACAGAGAAACTGACTCATGCAATTTGAAGAGAGTTTACAGTTTTGTCATGAAAACGCACCAAACCTGTGTCTGTGTGAACTAGTGTTAATTTATATGATAGTAAGTTGCTGAACATAGTATTTCATCCACTCTTAGCAAATAATAGATGTAATGTTATTTTAAAATGCGAGAAATAAAATAAACTTTCCGTGTAGCTACTGTTTTATGCAAATTTTCGGTAAAGAAAATGTAATCGAGCTTGTAAATTATGATAATAATAATGTAAGATATATGGTTGCAATGGCATTGAAACATAATTTTTCGGAGAAGTGTACGTACTGGCACAGTTTAGTGAATATTAAGTATTAGGAGCACTTGCTTGGCGCCATATTGTTTTGTAGGCAGTTTTCGAGATAAAGAAAGTTACAGAGGTGATACAGATACAGAAGGTGTTTACACATTTTTGTAACGAATTTCGTTTTCTCCATGAATTTAAATATTAGTTTTTAAATACAAACGCGACTGCAGACTTCAAATTGAAATAAGGTTTAATTGTCGTCTACAGCATTAAAAATATTCATTCTTTTAAAATGTCGCTGAAAATTAACATCGGTGCTATATCGGAAGAGAAATACTCTTATTGAATTATTAAAAAAAGATACGAAAAAGCACAGTTTTAATATTTCTACACGTAGAATAAGTGATATAATTAATATGAAAGGAAAGCAACTTCAAAGTCTACATCTGACAGAGAAAAAAGCAAAAAGTACATACCTAACGCTCGTACAGCTGTTATTAAATCTCACATCTCGTGTTTTAAAGGAAAATTCAGCTTCCTTAAAGAGCTACTGCAAAATTTTTAAATATATCTGTACGAACTGTGAACATTATAAACTCTGATTTTAAGCTAATCAATACAGTAATAATAAAAAAGCATGATGTTCATCGCCTAAAGCAGAAACATGCTTCAGATCGTAAGACTTTGTGCAGATTGCCGTACGAAAATTAATTGGCAGGTGAAAAATGGAAATATATATATAGCTATAATAGATGAGGCTTCGATCTACTTATCTGATTGCAATAGAGACATCCGCAAACATTGGATAGACTGTGGAAGATTATGTGAAGGAGGATTGGAATAAAATCAATCTTGATGTTTTAAGAAAATTACATTTATCTTTGAAATCAAGATGTAAAATGATAGTTCAACAAAAGGGGTATCAAACTTTTATTCTTTTATGTATTTTATTTATGTATAAAAATATATTAGAAAATAAAATTCTAAAGTTTGCTTATATATAAATCTTTGCAAAGTCGTTAAAAAATGTGTGAACACCTTTTGTCCATAAACTTGATATTCATACTACGGCTGCTGATAGTGGAAAATGAGCACTGAAAAAATATGAATATTTTATGCAAAGACATGAAATCATGATTCAATTATTTAGTTAGAACCATCTAAGCCTTACCCGAGCTGAAACTCCTAAATTCTTCAGTGGAGTTTTGAGTCCTGTGTATGTATTAAATCTTAGATAAAGGCCGCTTAAAAGCATATAATACTTATAAAATTGCCATAGTTAAAAAGAATAACGTTTATGAATGCAGTTATCTTAGCAATTTCTATAAAAATAAACTACAAAATGTCCCGCTACTTACCTTGTTATGACTTGAAATATGCGTTGATTTGTTTTCACATAGTGTCAGATACAAGTGTTCATCAGCATTATATTTGTATATATAACAAATTCAAATCGCAAAATATTCTCTCCTGCTTAAAGTTATTTTAAAATATTATAAGTGTTCTAACATTCTAACGATTAAAATGTAAAGAAATAATTATTCAACAAGAATTATTCTGTTATAAGACTAGTGCTTAGCAAGATACGAGGGTTGGAATTTAATAGTGGCAACTATTTATTTACAAGGAATACAAAACTGATTCATGTCACCATGTTTTACAGTCCTTCAATATAGTCGCCAGCATTGTGTGCAACCCGTTTCCAACGATGTGGAAGTCGCAGAATACCTGTAGCAGCGCCTGTTTTGTTGATAGTTTGAATGGACCGGTCTACTGCCGCAAGAATCTCAGGAACAGTTTGGAAGCGAGTGCCACGAAGTGGTTCCTTCATCTTAGGAATTAAGTCATAGTCACAAGGGCTTAGATCTGGGGATTATGGTGGATGGTAAAGCACTTCCCAGCCCCATCGCTTGAACAAATCAGTCACAGCTTGCGCTGCATGCGGCCGAGCATTGTCATGAAAATGAGAGGAGCGTTCTGCAGAAAGTGTCGCCGTTTTTTTCTCAAAGCTTGTCGGAGATTGTGCTCCAAAAATGAGCAGTAATACTGCGCAGAGGCGGTTTGCTGTGGGGGGCGGTATGCGTTAGGATGACACCATCACAGGCGTATACGAGAATCACCATAACTTTCACATTGCTGGGGTTCTGACGAAATTTCGAACGTCGTGGTGACCCGTGATGACGCCATTCGTTTGATTGTCGTTTCAGTTCTGGCTGGTACGATCGGGCCCAAGTCTCATCCAGCGTAATGATACGGCGTAAAAAAGCATCTCCTTCGCGCTCATAGCGCTCCAGGTGGGTTCGGGCAGCATCGTATCGTAGCCATTTCTGCAATTCCGTCAGTTGATGTGGAACCCATCTTGAAGCAATTTTTCTCATGGACAGGCGTTCCTTCAGAATGTGTATTAAATACATGTGCTGTTTGGAATTATGAAGTTTTCGTGAACATTCTTTTACCTTAAATATTCTTACGAAAATTTCCAAGACTGATATCTTTATGCTTTCTTTCTCTTTCTTAATCAATAACTAGAAAAAAATCTTAACTGTAAAAAATGAGTGGTACAAATGCATTCATGCTTTTTTCAGCACGAAATAGTCTTTCAGGTGACTACATGATTTATGATAGTAACCGCGCATACAAATGAAAGAAGTAGCAAGCTAATTTATCAAACGACTCAAATCTTAAGGGAAAAAAATCTAATAAAATAAAAAGATTTCTACTTTGTTCCCAATTATGTCATATGTCACAAGACACATAATAATGAATTTATAAAATTTTATGGTGATAAAATCATAATAAGTAAAGCCAGTTTCTAAAGCTTTCTTTTTGAGAAGTTGAATTTTTTAAAGAAGTTTTAAATATATATTTTATTCAGTTTGATGTCGTTATGAAATATACTTAGATTTTTAAAGAATAGGTATAAACTGAATAAAGGTATTATTTTATTCAGAATAGTGAAATTCTAGTAATCTATTTTGCATTTATCCGTTCTTTATTACTACTTGAGAAAATAAAAGAACCAAAATCTACTATATATTCTCAGTCTTGAAGAAGGTACAGATTGCTACATTAGCATCGGATTACTAACTAAATACAGTACAAAGTCCATAATCCGGGCGTCCATTATCCGGAATGATCTATAATCCGGACCTCAAAGCCACAAACATTTTTTGTAAGCTTTACGCATGCGCGTTTAATGTATAACGGACGGTATAAGCTAGGCTAAAATTATCTTTACTGATTCTAAGGCTAGTAATTTTACTGATTCTAAGGCTAATAATTTTACTGATTCTAAGGCTAGTAATTTTAAGGTTAGTAATTTCAGTTAATGTTGCAGATTGCGCTGTTCCTTAATCTTCTAATTGGATCCGGCTTATTATTTTTTGCAGACTGTTAGAGCAATTGGTAAACGTTTACAATTAGGTGAGCCTTGTTTTTTGGCGTTTTTTTTTTTTTTTTGACGCCAAGATCGGCGCCAGGAAGGCAACATTTCAAGATGGCCGCTACACAAAACCAAAATAAGAAGTCAAAGAATTGCACAAACTTTGTGTCCATGTACACATCGAACTGTTTTCACTTAAAAAAACATCCTAGAATTGCACAAACTATGCATTGCGCACTGCCTTAAATTTGTCCATGTACACATCAATCTATTTTCATTTAAATAAAATCAGGAAGCTAAAACAAAGTTAAAACTATCATGTTAACCAGAAGTGGGGTTTCATCGCCAAAATGTAAAAAAAATGTCGCTAATCGAAGGGGCACTCAATTCTACACTAGAGCCGAGCAATTTTATAAAAATTAAGCTTGAACTTTCGATTATGTCAAAAAGAGTTTCCAATTCTGGAGCAGCCAAAGAATCTACAAAGCGAAAGCGTGTTTCGATTTCTATCAAAGAAAAAGTGGATCTGCTGCAAAAAAATGGATAAAGGCATATCCGTCTCAAAATTATGCGAGGAGTATGACATAGGAAAGTCTACTGTATATGACATAAGCAAAAAGAAAAAGAAACTTTTTGAATTTTTTGTGGAAGCATCTTAAACAACTTACATTGAAAGAAATGTTTTATAAAGTAAACAAATAAATATTAAGCATTTTTTTAGAACTTTTGACACCCTATAGATCATAATTGCTCTTTATTTCATAAATTACGGTTTCATATTTTTATATGTATAATTTCTGCATGCCATCTTACCAGATTTAAATTGATGATCTATAATCCGGAAAAACTCCTAATCCGCAATCGCCGAAGTCACGACGAATCCGGATTACGGACTTTGTACTGTACCTGTTTCGCATTAAAACAGCGACGCATCATTGAAAGGAAGCTTATCGTAGAAATATTTTGATAGTTAGTAAAATTTCTAAACATTGTAATTATACTCAACTAATAATGAGCAGCAATAACTAAGCTCTCAGCTAAATTTCGCATAAAATTAGCGGCGATCATTGAAAATAAGCTTAACCTATAAATACTTTGATGTTTGGTTAAATTTCTAAACATTGTAATTATACTCAACTAATAATAAGCAGCAATAACTAAGCTCTCAGCTAAAAGATGTTATTTTTAAACATTATAAGATTAAAAAAATGGAAGTTGATCTTAGTGAAGGAATAAGATGAAGTAAGAACAGTAGTAAATATTCGTTTTGAGTTGACGTGCTGAAACAGTCAATGAAAATTGCTTCTACATCATCAGATCACCTTTTCTTAAATATTTATTTTTTTGGTTTAAAACCGGTGATTGACAGACCTCTAGGGAAATCTATGGATTTCATGATAGTTTCCTTTGCCATTGAGTGATCTCCAAATTAAAAATATAACCTTTAAATTCGAGTGGATTGATAAAAAAAACTAAACCTCAGTGTATCTGACTAACTCATTGAAGTATTTCTTTTGGACAAAATTTATGGAATTTAATTACATATTATTTGTATTGATAATTATATATTATTTTTATCAATTATACATTATTTATTAATATTTAGTTTGCGATACAAATAAAATGTTTTCATCCCGACAAGCAGTAAGCCCCTTTTCGTGCACAACTCTATAAATCCTTAGAACAGTAATCGGTAGGAGAAGGTTCATTTTTAATATCATTGATTTTTATTTCATTATTGAAGCGTAGAAATACTGACTGAAAAGAAACCAAATAGTAATAAACCTGTAGTTAGTACAGAGGCTGTTCACACATTTTTTAGACGATGTATATTGTATTCAGAAAACTAAATTACATAACATTCTTGTGTTTTAAAGCCCACCAGCGGCCGAGCGGTAAAGTCGCTGAACACTGGTAGTTCGGTCCGAGGTTCGAATCCCGCGAACGGGCTGGCTGCATGGGCGTTTTCGTGGTTTTCGCCATGTGTAACGTATATACGAGTCAGTTTCCCTTAGAAAGTCCTCCACGAAGGCATCCCTCCTCTTAGGCAGATAGCCCTCGAGGCTTTGCCATAATCACACACACTTGTGTTTTAAATGTTCTATTTGACATTGCTTATTCTGAACTATCTTTCGACACCGCAATTTCCAGGATAATAATGCCTTTTGAAGTGGCAGAAGAGGTATTCTATCCCATCCCTCCCGAACAGCTTTCCAGAGTCCTGTTAGGGTTTGGGGACAACGTTTGGATAATGCAGTTTTTAAAAGTCCGAAAGCACAAAAATCCATAGGTGTCACATCGGGAGATTTAGTAGGGGATATCAGTGAAGGGTATGGCCTTGATACCAGTTTTTTGTTCTATTTCTTTTAGGAAATTTACAGTGGATTTTGATGTGTGGCTGCTACCTTTGTCCTGATGGAGTCTCACAGATGGATGGCACTGTGGGTAAAGCAATGGTATTTCATTCAGAAAAATTGGTGATAAAATATGTTCCTGATAGTATTTGGAGTTAATCTTGACATTTTTTTGCACTCTCTTTATTTTTAACTTGCCATTATAAAGAAAATCAGCAACAATCATGAATCCCTTAGAAAAACTTTCTTTCGATTCTTCGATTTCCATTTTGAATAAAAACAAAACTTTCAAGCCACAGACGATAATTTTGACTTTTAAAAACATAGTACAATTGCAAATACTTCTTTTGCAGCGAAGGAGTTTTTATTGCTGCTTACCAAAGTCGTCTAAAAATGTGCGAACAGCCTCTGTAGAGTAATCCACTTCTCTTGTAAGATGATTGCACCTTGAAGCGTGTTATCAGCCAGTTAAGTCTTGACAAGATTGGTTTGCAATTTATCCTGTATCTTTGCTGCGAGAGAGAAGAGTAAAAGCAGTCTGCTTTCGGTTTGTTATCTGTCCTCTATTTTATTCAACATATACTGCTTTATCTTTTGATTAGTACTCCGAAAAGGGCAAATTAACAGTTCCACTTTACTGTCAAGATTTCCACTCTTTTACGCACCGTTCAGCGTGACAGAGAGCTCGTTCGTTTTGCAAGAGAAAATTGTCCATTACCTAATAATGTCACATTAATTTTAGCGTGAAATTCTTTTGAGCAATTTAGCACATTATCTTCAATTTTTTGGCTTGGTGCAAAATAACTGGTGTGCTCAGTCCTCCTCACACAAAAAATAGTTCTGTAATTTAATGGCGTTTTTGAAGTATTAACCCTTTGCGCTGGAGGCGCTTTTCTGTGCACACTGTCCATTCTGAAGGTTCAGTCTCTTCTGTACAAATCACTTTGGCTTCCAGATTCACTATCGATTATTCGGAATTTTCGTCTTCTTGCTCCTCTAACGTCGTCACTATCTTTAGCACTTCCGTCTTCGTTCTCATGGGCAAGCTGTCTATGTAGTGATGTAATTTCGTTCGTTATTGCCGAAAAATTAAACTCATCTTCGTTAGAAGTAACTTCTTCGACGTGTTCCATACTTATTGGGCTCAGTAACTTTGGAAGAAATACTGCGATCGGCAAGAAGGTTGAGTTCGAACTGATGTCGAAGACAGAGTCCTACCATCGGTCGCAAGTATTTTTGAAATAAGACATTTAATCGCATAAGCATTGCAAAGACAACCTTTATTTGAGATAAGACATCCTTATAGCTATTCAGACACCTTGTAATATGATCTACAAAAGGCCAAGTAGATCTCTCAAGCGATATTCCTTAGGTCAAACACAAATAAACACATCGATTCGAATGGTGCCTCTCAGGCACCGCTCGAGTTATCGCATCACTTGCAATCCAGTCAATGTGTAAATGAATTACAAGATTAATTTGATTATCTCAGTAAAAGTATTGTAAATATGAATTCATATAATGTTTAAATGTACACATAGTTGTCATGATTTTATGTATCTATCATATGTAATTTGTACAAGACAATGATTGTAATCAACATATCTATGCTTATACACAGGCCCTGTATGCCCATGTAATATTTATATGTATATTTTTACACGGAGGAAATTTTACCTTCTGCCAGGATGACTATTAACACTGTAAGACTTTTACAACAAAGTCAGGTCAGTGGTTATCTCAGGCGGTGCTCAGTGGTGCCTGAGAGGCACCGCTCGGGTGGAAAAGGTTAAAATTTGTTACAACATATTCTTGAGGACAACATACGCTTAACTACCACTAGATGATTTCATAATAATTGAATCATCACAATAGATGATGTCATTGATAAACTTAGCTTTTGAGTGATCTGCAAGCTAGTCGTAAGGATGGTATGATAAACCAAATGACGTTTCGTTGTTACGGCAAAGGACGTTTCGTAGCTACGTTCTTAGCGAATATAATAATGCTTTAACCCTCTGACCGGCCAGGGTTTTCGTTAACCCGCGAGCACAAGCGGCGGGTATGTCATACCCATGTGCATTTTTCTTTTTTTCTTTTTCTCTCCCATTCTTTCATAAAAGGACGAAACTTGGTGTAGCTGAGTTCAAGGTCACATACTTAAATGAGGGAAATTTCTGAAGTGGCGAGTGCAACGGTTTTTTAGGACCAGCATTGTTCGGGCATGTCATACCCGCGCGTGTACTGGCGTTTCTCAGCGAGTCACTTCGCACTTCTCGTTTTCAAGCTTTTAGTATAAGTTTTTCTTGAGTTGTAATCATGCCACCGTATATTCCTTACGATGAAGTGATGAAAAGATTGAGAAATTTCCTTGAAACAGTTTCTTCTGATGAGGATTCATTTAGTGAAGAAGAGGAAGATGTTGATGACGAAGAATATAATTAGTAATCATGATTCATCCATATAGAGTAGTGATTCAGACACAGAAACAGAAAAGGAAACTCTGGAATGTAGCAATGATTTTTATGTTGGAATAAAAATAAATCCCGGACTAATGTTAGAATTGGCGCCAAAAATATTATAACTAAACTCCCTGGAAATACAAAGTATTCTAAAGACGTCTCAACACCTCTTATCGATGTCCTTGTCATTGCTTATCGATGAAAATATGTTAAAACATGTAGTTGATAATTCGAATATTTATATTGATTCAATACGAGAAAATTTCACTCGTGAACGGGATGAGTACTTTTCTCAAAGCCTTAGGGATGCAGCTAAAAAAATGTTCAAAATGAACGACGGCGAGCATCTGTGGTTCCTGATTCTGGACGAACACTAACCACCGATGAACATGTTAACAATGGACCGCCCTCCAAAAACCTAAAATGACTTACAAGAGGTGTACAGAGTGCTCCAAGAAAAAAGATAGAAAGACTAGATTCATTTGTGAAAATTGTAGCAAAAGTATATGTATGGACATATGACCTCATTTTGTAAACAATGTTAAAAAAATTGTAAGTAAATAATTTTTCCTCTCCTTATTGTTTCCTATTTTATCTAAAATGAAGTATTAACTTGGTTTTACATTTTAATTTTTTTTAAAAAAACCGATTAATTTTTTTCGACAAATTTTTAATTACAATTTTTTTATTTCGGGCATGACATACCCGGCGCGTGTTCTCGTGTTCGTCGGATCGGTGCGTGTGCTCGCGGGTTAAGAATTCACCTGGTATTTTATACCACCTGGATTTGTGTACTTTTAATATATTGACTTAATTTTTTGACATACTTTAATATTTGCGTATATACCTATATATGTTCTTATAGATATCGCAAAAAATATTCCAGACTTACATATACGGCTTTGTCGCTTAGAGGGTTTTAAATTAGAATGACCAACTAATGTAACTATATCCTGTCCAATGTGCAACTCTTGTTTTCAGTCCACAGTCTGCCTGGAGTAATTTATGTGTTATTATTGATCTTAACTCCTCAAGCGTGCGGAAAGAACTACTGACGTTTGAACTCAAGTATCTGAATTGAACTATTTCTGATTGCTTTCCTTTATAAAACTACTACATGTAAACGTAAACATCGATCCGCTTAATGCGTTCCCACTACATACATTTTTTTCCTCTTCGTATTTTTAAATCGTATTAACTAAGATTCTAATGTCACTGCTAACACTGGAAATAATAACTAAAGTAACAGCAGAAAACTACTAAAGTAGGCAGCTCATTTATTTCAATATCTGAAAACTAACATCAAAATGGTTCATAGAAAGTAAATCATAAACTTAGATAACAATACTAAATCTTCTAACATCCTCATGATTGCATCGATGTAGGAAACATGAAAAATTTGCAATGCCCTAGCTGGGATTCGAATGACGGTGTGGTGTAGTGGCCGAAACCGCTACGTAAACCCTGGGTTGTGACAGAGGGTTGAAATGAACTGCAAATTCAAGTTTTAACAATAACAGGAATTTTAATAAAATGAAAACCTTAACAGTTGCATATCTTGACAGTATGGGACTTGGATATATTTAGTTCCGTAATTTTAGAATTATGTTACAGGAAAAACTGCTCTAACGCATTATACACGGGGAATGAACGTTCTAGCAGGTCAACATGCCCATAGCTCCAAACAGAAAAGTTCCCTCTTTTCAGGAAACCACTTTATAAATCTGCCTGTGTTTACTTGCGCTGAACTCCCAGAGGGGGGGGGGATATTCTTTCACTCATGCAGAACAAAGTGTCCATCTCCTGACACTGATGAAAAGACTTCTTTTACCTCTTTGTCCACTGGAGCGACCTTCGAGGCTGCAATCGGAATCGTTAACAAAGGCACAGGATTTCACCAGGGATATAAAAACTATTGCACTCTAAAAAATCATCCTAGACAAAAAAACCTATATGCCACCTTATCACAACGGACTTCCCGATTACGCGTCAGACGTTCTTTCAGATATAAAAGTTGCTAGAGCATACTTTTGCGTTATTTTCAACATTCCCGAGAAATAAATGTGGTGTTGCATGAGGTTATGGCTATAAGAGATGCAAATTTGTTAGATACCTAAAGGTATTGTATAGTACATTATTCGATTGGGTATTTCTACTCCTGTTGGAGTTGACGGCCATTATTTGATAGCTAATATCATCAGACTTAGTCGAAGGTGATTTATTGAAAGTTCGTAGAGCAAAGTTAACTATCTGATCTGCGAGTTTTAAACTGTAAGGGTTTATATATCTTGGTTGCAAATTCCATAGGTTTCTATACTATTATGGGGAGAAAAATTTAAAGGCAAAATTGCGTGTCTCTGGTGGCACACGTGGGTGTAAATTGCTCTTGACCTTTCATTAGGAGACATAATTGCCCCTTTGTGACTCTGGAGTCTTAATTAAGACGCTCTAAAGACAAAATTAACGGTATCTCTGAAGGCACATTTAGGACGCATTCTCCCCCTTTACTTTTGTGTCATTCAAGGTTTGGATATTGATACAAATATACATAGGAATTTATTCTTTTGCACCTTAATTTTTCAACAGCGACAATCGAACAAAATGTTTCATATGGATGATAAATCTTTATAACCTAGAGTTAAAATATTCGGGTCTCGTGCTTTTTTCCAACTGCTTTTCAAATGGGAGAGAATGCAAGAAATGGTCCCATTCTTATTTTATTTGTTTGCTGAACTGTGAGTAGTACAAATTGCAATAGTACAGATATATTATTCAGATTGAAAATGACAGATCTGTGTTGCTGAGGCGGTCATGTTTTTGTAATTCTGGCACAAAAACCCGAATAATCTCTACCGGCCATATTATATAAAGTGAAATTTAAACATTACTAAAATGTTCCCTGAAACGAAAATATATTAAAAAAAATTGAAAGGTTTCAGATTTTAAATTACGTCCAAAGGGGCGTTTTTTTAATATCTTATGTGTTACCTTTATTTATTAAATATCATATTCTTTGCACTTAAACCATAAAATTTAGTTCAAGAACAATATCGCAAAATAATTTTAAATTGAGCGTATCTTGAGAATTTCCGATACAGAGACTCACGCGCTGGAGATAGAAATATTTTTTCTATACAAACTTGCCATTGGCTTGCTTTGAAATCCTTGAGTTTGTTAATTCAAAATTCGTTAAAGTTTCATAAAATATGAAATTGATAATAAAATAAATTCCAAATTCGGGCTTCCAGATGCCCATATTAGCAGCAGGATTACGTCATTCAAAACTGGATGGCTCTAGGTACCGCTGTTTTACCACAATGCGAGAAACATACATACATGTATGCAGATTCTTCATTCCTTAATTCCTTCAAATATAATACAGGGCGATAATACTGGGTGGCAACAGTTTGAAAAGTGAAACGGACATTCAGAGTGATTCGATGCAAAATCGCAAAACGAAAACTATAGTCCCCAAAAAGCATTTTCAAAAATCTATTTACTTCATTGCTGGCGTATGGTTGCTTATTTTTCTTCACATAAATTGTTTTAAAAGTACATAAATCTTTTTAGAAAATAGACATTTCTAAATTACTCGTAACTTTATCTACTATGAAATCTAATCGGTTCATATCTAGCTCTGTGAAACCACCTTGATAAATGTTTTTCAAGATATCCCAAACGAAATTATTTTCACAAATGTGAGTAGGCAAATAAATCAATAAATAAAATAACAATATCACCGTTTTTGTAAAGCCTGACAGAGCATTTTCTAAATCCTTTTCTCTTAGATATCAGATGGCTTGAAAGACAAGCAAACCTCAAAGTCCATTTCCTGAGCTTTCTATATGACCATAAGCAACCTTAAATGGTCACGATAGAGAAAAGTGGCCGCTCTCTTTTATTTCATTTCTTCTTTTGTGTTGTACGTCAGGCAATTGTGGTAAAATCGATAACAAGACATGTTTCTTGCCTTTCCGAAAAGAACACGTTACAACTAAAGTAATGTTCCGAAGCAAGAGTTAAACATTCTGTTATTGACACATGTGGGTGATTGGATGGAGAACAATAATTAAGTTTATTTTATTTTGCTTGTTATAACCAGTTAGAACAATTGTTAAATACGTGGGTGATGTAACTAGATGAAAGAAAATGTTTTACGATGTTCTGTGTATACCCTTTATGTCGACGTTAATAGCTTTAGTGTCATGTTTTTGGAAACTTATATTTTTGCGAAATGAGAGTTTTGTTTAAATGGATTTCTTTCCTGAAACCGTTGCTAAAAGAACACATCTGTACGAATGCTGTTATTAAAGTCTTTTAGAATGCACGACAATAAAAGCACAAAACGATATGAAATGCTGAAATGTAATTTTATATATATTTTAAATCAAGAGATGTTTGTGAAAAAAAAACAATATTTTTCTAATTCTAGTTTTCTAGACTTTTAATTTACAGGTTCTTCAATTCGCTTACTTTGTTACACTTTATTACATAATTTAAGAGGGCTCATACACCTTAAACCCCTTATGATCTTCGAATATATGACTGTTGCAAGAATTGGGATATTTTATTTATTTTAAAAGCAATTACTTCCAACATTTTACAGCTGACTACATAATATAGCTGCTTTAGAAACTAGAAATCAGAAAGATTGTGTTGCCACAAATATTTTTGTAATTTTATCCACTTAGTGACAAAAGTTTTCGTCATGTTTCCACCTTGCGCGCATGATATTTTAAAAATGGCTAATGGTACATGCTTGAAATATAATGGAATTCTTTATATGGGCACTATTTTCTAACTGAACCAAAAAGTTTCACGAATATTATAGTATTAAAAAAAATTATGCACGAAAACATTACAGGGTTTTTGAATAAAATACATTTTATAAACTCAGTTCCAAATAAAATAAAAATTTAACTTGAAATTCTTATAATTTTAGGTTCACAGTAGTTTCCAAATGTTATAAAAGCTATGTATTAAATATGGAATTAAATTATGCAACAGAATGTTTTAAACTGTGCGCGCAAGATGAAAACTTGACGGAAACTTTTGTCACAAAGCGAATTAAATTATAAAAATATTTGTGGCAACACAAACTTTCTGATTACTATTTCAGATAGCAGCTATATTATGTAGTCAGCTGTAAAATGTTGGAAGTAATTGCTTTTAAAATAAATAAGTTATCCCAATTCTTGCAACAGTCAGATATTCGAAGATCTTATAGGTTTTATGGTGTATGAGTCCTCTTAAAAGAACAGTGGAGCACTTTTAACAAAAAATAAATAACAATATTACGAATTTTGTACGTATATAAATAATTTTATAAAAATTAAATGTAAATCTGTAATATTTTCTATTGCACAATGTAACATGAAGATCTAAAGAGGCAAAGCTTTTCCGAAAAAGTACGAATACAAGGGCAATTCTACATAACGTTGAGTACATGACTACCTCGCTAAATTGGCATGATATTACCAACTTGGCGATGGTTTTGACGGCTAACTTTTTTCGCCAAAAATAGCCAAACTTCGCGACATGTTAGTCTAATCTCTGTATAACTGCAATGGGTGCGGCCTGTGAAACTGTGAAGAGATGTATGATGTATTTTTATGGAAAGTTCCAGAACCAGTGGAGTGTTTCTTTAGGTAAAGTAAATTTTATTAGTTAATGCAGTTAAATTTTGGAATTCAGAGAGAGGAAACTGTATCCTTAAGAATATCTCTGCCACCATTTCTGGGATCACAAATATCGCTTTTATTTCTTTTTAGGAGCTCTTTGGTAGGCAAAGCGCTGGTTAATTTACATTTTCTTCCACATATATTTATTGAGGAACCACAGTTCACTAATTTTTATCAAGCTAGGCACAAAATCTTAAAGTTATCGATTTGGACAGAACTTTTGCTCGTCGTTTCTTACTTTAGCCAAAAGTCACCTGTACTCAAAAATCCTCCTCCACTTCTCATAAGAAAACAGTCTACTACAAAAACTAGAATTTCACCCCCCCCCCCTTTTAGAGACCAAATTTCCACTTTTTCACCCAAAAGGACAAAGCAACTCAACTGCGCAAGGGCAACTACTCAAAACCCGGGGCCAAACTGGACACTTTTATCGCCAAAACCAGTGACCTTTTGTCGTAAGTTAAACATTAACCCCCTAAATTTTATCACGTGGCCACTTCACCCATGGCAACTGCAAAGAAATTTCTTTCTAGAATGTTCTAAGGAAGTGAGCCAGTCCCCGAAAGAGAATGGGACAGCCAAATTCGCCCTTTTTCTGAATTTTTGACAAAGAAACGAAGTTTTCTTGGTTAATTTAAATAAAAGAAAAAAATATCATTGAAGCATTGTTTTTTCCCAAAATATAAGAATTTACATAAAAAAATATTAAAACATTAAGTTAATAATCTACGGAATTAAATAAAATTCTGAGTTTTCTTAAATAAGGAAAAATAATTAACTTAATTCAGATATCATCAACGCAACAATATACTCCGCCTTTTAAAGGGCAACTGGACATGACGGAAGCCAGTCGCCAAATCCTGCTGGCGACAAATTCTAGTTCACCACTTTTAGTTCGAGAGTTACTGAGAACTTCGCGCTTTAGAAGAGCTTTATGTTTAATATTCTTAGTAGTTTGAAGTGTAATTACTAATTGTGCTTTGTCAGCCTGCGAAGAGCTGTCCGAATGCTTTCGTTGAAAGCTCCAGAAATTTCTACAGTTTCTTTTGGTAAAAACGCATTTTGTCAAGCTGTCATCGGTTCTGTGTGCATTCAATCTATTACGAACCCGTCTGCAGGCGAAAATATATTACACATCACATCCGCATTTTTGAAACATAGTTTTATGCCTAAATATACTCAAAATTACATATGCTTCCTTTTCCTCTATGTTCCTTAGTATGCCTCCCAGTAGCTTTCAGAAAGCCTGTTAATAATACTTCACTGAATTAATTCATGCCAGTAGTTGTAGAGCGCTAAAGTGACTGATTGAATTTCAGTACCACGCGATTAAGCATGAAACAAAAGAGTTTCTGCGTCATTTTCTGAAGGGTGGAGTTTAAATTCTTTATCTTAATAGTTTACGCAATTAGGTTTTAGCTCTACATTGAAAAAGAATAATTTTTTCTTGAGAGAATTTTTATTTTCTCTAACACGAAAACATCAATTGTTTAGTTTCGTGTGTAGGTTAATCAAGAGTTTTGTCGCATGGTTTTCCACATGAGTTTCCAGAGTTAAAACAGCTAAATATAGATCCTGTGACGATGTTCCTGTCTAAGTATTGAGTGGTAGTTCAAAGTTGTTATTTTTAACTCTTTTTTGTAATTACTAAGGTTTGCGTAATAACAAAAAATAGATTTTTCGTGATACCTGGAATTTTATGTATGACATTCGCTCTCAGATTCCCGAGGTCTAATAACTCAGAAGCGGGTATAAAAGTAAAGATTTCGCCTTCGCCCCGTTTTATTGGCAGTAAAAATGCTTTAGGGTAAGATTTAGTGCCCACCAGCGGCCGAGCGGTAAAGTCGCTGAACACTGGTAGTTCGGTCCGAGGTTCGAGTCCCGCGAACGGGCTGGCTGCATGGGCGTTTTCGTGGTTTTCCCCATGTGTAACGTGTATACGAGCCAGTTTCCCTTAGAAAGTCTTCCACGAAGGCATACCTCCTCTTAGGCAGAGAGCCCTCGAGGCTTTGCCATAATCACATACACACACACACGGTAAGATTTAGCTTGTGAAACTCTCTTGTAGATTGTAAGGATTTATTTATTTTCACCTAACCAGTTATTTTATATTAAGTTGCTTTCCTGTTTTTCTTCTTTTCCATTTTGCTGCCAGAACGCAAATTTTAGCTCGAGCGTATTTTAATGAAGCGGAAAGAGACAGTATTTAAATGATTGTTGAATCAGAGCAGATACTACCTGCTGATTCATGTTACTAACTGAAACTTCTGACTGGCTGCCTGGCCTTGTACGCACAAAGTGCCTTCTATTAAATTACTTAAGTTTCAAAAGAAGGGTCTTTTACACCTTTCTTACTTTATCTGTCTTCTTACTGAACATAATGATCGATCGCTTTAGCTTCAGCTTCAGTCTCAAAGTAGTTTATGCTTCCAAAGAAAGTGACATTCTACAAGATAACTGTAGACCTTTTATAAGCACTTTTACATACTTGTTATACATACATGTGCAGTTACAGTTCATGTCCACTAGTTACATTAATATGTAAAGAATTCTCAAGTAATTTTTTTCTACGAAGTATGAAGAAGCGTAAGTGTGATCATCTTCGAAATTCACAGAAGGCAACTGAAAATTAGTGATGAGTCATTAAGACTTACTAACTTCTTACCATCCTTATCATATGAACCAGCTTCTTTTATACTGTATACTTTTATACTTTTATAGATAAAATAAAAATAAAGTAAGTATAATATAGTAAATATTTATGAACTTTTATGATTTTTTTCAATAATCCTTTTTTTACGAGCACTCGGTTATAACGAACAAATACCGCTGTCTTTTCGCGGTCGTTTTAAGCGCGTTTGGCTGTACACTGATTTACAAAAATATATTAAGTAACACAAATTTGCGAAAATTCGAAAACCTTGCATTTTATACAGTCTCCTGGTCCCAAAAGCCAAAGCAAACGTTTGGCAAGGATAATTATTCTAGTTTGAATATTTTACAGATTTTTAACAATGCAAGAAAATCAAACATGCTTCTGTTCTTGAGCGATCATATAAAAATGAATTTGTAAAGCTTAAAATTTACATTTTTCCATTTAATGTCATTCATTGAAATCTCTTTATGATTTACCAGTGTGCAACAATTTGCAATTTATTAGAAATTTTGCTAAATTTTTTAAGTTGAAAGCATCTTTGACAAATAATTTAGGTACTATTCGGTTTCGAGGGCCGTAAAAAATCGCCAAACTATTGTTGATGCCATTGCTGCCAAAAATAATTGCGGCAACCCTAATAATTGCGGCAAGAAAGGAAGTATAATAGTAAATAACTAAGATTGATGTTTTAATTTAGATGAAAGGTTAATTTCATATAATACTTTTTATTATTATAATTTATATAAAAAGGCTAAACATGACTGAATGGAAGCATAAGAGTAAATAACTATTTCAGATCATTTTTATAATTTGTATAAAATTGCTAAACATAACTGAATCGATGCCTGCATCGCTATTTCGAATTTCATCTCTTTGGTTGTTCAAATATAATTTTCTATAATGAATGATGCCTTTTATTTGAGAATATCCTCGGTAAAGTGCAGAATTGCTCACTTATTTGTTTGCCGCTTTTTACAAGGGTAAAAACAATTGGTTTTTGTCAATTTTCTTTTACTTTTTAAGTGAAAATAAGTCGATGTGTAGATAGATAAAGGGTGTGCGCAGTGCCATTTTTGTGCAAATGTAGGATTTTTTTTAAAGTGAAAGTATGTCGATGAGCACATGGGTACCGAGTATGTGCAATTCTTAAAAACGCGTCAAGCGGTGGGTGATTCTGCACTTTATCCAAAATTCTTTTGCCGAATTTTCGTCATGGGCATTTCCCAAATTGTTAAATCCATAGGATATCAAAAAAGGATTTAAAATCAAAAAAGGATGTAAAAATTAAACTAGTATTTCAATGGCGTCTTAAGAAATATAGAATTATATAAACTTACGCAATCTGAAATCAACGCGTACGCTAGATTTGGCGCGCTGTTAAATGGGCGCGTTTGCTAGATTTGGCGCTTTTGCGCATACATTTTCTCTGCAATTTTTTACGGCTCTCAAAGCGGAATAGTACCGTAATGGGTATAATTTTTCAAATGCTAAAAATACATCAATATTTATTTGCAGTTTTTTTACGATAGGACCGTAAAACAATAGTCATATAAAAAGTGGAAATTTGGACTAAAAATAATTTTCACTTTTAACTCATGCAAATAGTATTACGAGTTTGCTAAATGATAATATTTGAAGTCTGCTACTATTCTCTACGTTTGTTTATTTAATTGCCGCCAAGCACGCGAGGGATTTCTGCCTAAGAGGAGCGGTGCGTTCTTGGAAGACGTTTTTAAGAGAAAGTAGATCATGTATACGTTACACAAGGCGAAACCCACGAAAGGCTCCCAGACAGCCAGCGCTTTCGCCGGACTTGAAACCCCAACATAACACCCCAATGTTTAGCGGCTTTGTTACTTGGTCACTGGTGAGTGCTGATATTCTCAGGAACAAGAATTATGTTACACTCAGTGAAAAAGGTATGTTTTTGAAAAATGTGTATTGATCAAAACGTTTTACGACATCTTCCGTATCAGTGTTTTTCTTTTAATCCATTAATATCAGAATGGTTTTGCTAAACTGATATTTTATTTTTATTTACTTATAAATTCTTATATTTTCTTCTAGAATTGGAGAACGACTACTGATGGTTGAGAAAATATGATTTAAAATCTTAAAATTAAATATCTCAGTCCAATTTTGTCATATGGGAGTTAAATATTTTGTGTTTTATTTTCTAGATAGCGAATAAACTTTTATTAAATGCAATGTAGGAAAATAGGAAATAATAAGGTTAATTTTATATGCAGGTATAAATAGTTAGATACAGTAATTTTAATAAGAGAACATTTTTACTTTCTTATACGAAGTAAAAAGGAAGTATTGTAATCGCGAAAAGTTTCAGGCAGCATATTTCAACGAAAATATCCATTTTGACCGCTATCGAATGCAATTTAACGAGGTTTTTGCGTGATATCTGTACGTAAGGACAGAATAAAAGACTCTTTTCCTTCAAAAAAATTATAAAACTGATTTAAAATTAATTCTGAAGAGAATTTTTCGTGGCGTCTGTACGAACGTATGTACGTACATGCGTACGTACGTATCTCGCATAACTCAAAAACGAGTAGCCTCAGAACATTGAAATTTTGTACATAAAACTGCTATAACATGAAGATGTGCACCTCATATTTTGGTTGCGATCGGCCGCACCAAACGTATATAAATATATTTATATATATATCCACTCTATTACCCGGCTGAGTGATCTCGGTTTCTTTACTTTTATATGTTTGTAAATTGTACATTTTTTGCTTTAAAAATGAGTGAATTATGTTGTTTTTATCTTCCGATTAAGGATTTTATGACTTTAGTAAATCTGTGTGCAATATTTTTAGAATTATCAGCAATTTTAAAGTTGTTAAATTACCGCTAAGCCTGTTTTTAATGGCGGCCATTGATGTTTACATTTGAAACAGGAGACTAGTGGATTTGTTGCCAATCTAGAGAAACTTAGCTTCGCAACAATAAAGATAACGCATTCATTAATTATTGCCAATTAAATCATGCTTAATTCTTTCTGGAATTTTTTCGAGGAAATAAGCGTTTGAGATTTACTTCGTAATTTTTAATATAGATATTGTGAGTTTTTATGTATTTTTGCCTTCTCGCGAAGTGAGAACTGAATTAATTGAATGAGAAATACTCAATCGTCTGTGAAAAACTGTTTCTGTTTTGTTTTGTTTTCTTAATTTCTTTTAGACATAGTTCTAGCTTTATTATAGTATTTGAATAAAACATGTGGCAACGATTAGATAATTCTTTAAATGATATACATTTTGTGCATTCTGAGTTATAATATGAACGAAATATAATACTGTTAAGTAAACCTAGCGCCAGAAGTGCCGCTATGGTAAACAAAGTGAATTTTAAAGAATGCATTTATTCTATTGTGGTTTATGCGCTGTCGGCGAAGTAGGTTTAATTCAATCTAATAAGTTTAAATAAAATACAAGAAAAAATGCGTATAATTTAATATTCCGTACAAGGAAGTCATGTGGTGTACACATCAGATTTTTTACTTAAAGAATCCCAAAACATGAATATTTGTAACATTTAAAACAATTTTATAGCTCAAAAGGTGTATAAATGCTTTGATGACTAGGGAAGATATGTATAGTTTTTATGTTTATAAAATGCCATAACAAAACAAAATTGCGTCGCAAAAATGCATAAGTTGATGCAGCTTCAGGCTATTTGTTTTCTGCTTACGCAAATATTGTATGCAAGTGCAGTTTCTTGTATGTACGACTCTGAATATAAAGATTTGTGCTATTTGGATGCAAATTTGAAATGAGTTTATTTTTAGCTGCACATTTTATCATGAATTCAATATACCTCTGAATCTACTGAAAAATCTATACCACTAAAATCTGTGCATGTTTGTTTGTTTGTGGAATTATCTCCTCAGGAACGAATAGATGTTGAATTTCGAGAGAAGTACTTTCGGATTCCAAAAATTCGTGGGAAGCCATTTTGATCATTACCATCTTCGTACGATTTTAATTAGAGGAGAAATTATTTTAAAAGTCTGAAAATACTAATTTTTGCCCTCATTTTCCCGAGTGAAAACAGTCTCGCATGCTAGAGGTAAAAATCTGCTTTATTTCGAGAAGTATTGTCCCTGCTCTCTCTCAAATTGTAGAGCTTTTTAAAAACAATTTCTAAGTTTTACAAAATATGAAGTAAAAATGTCAAAAATGAATGTCAAAAATTAAATACATTATTCCCGATTCCGAAGGTTGATGGAAAGCCATTTCGACTGTTCCTATATCAGCCGAGATATTTATTAAAAACTCTGAAAACACTAATTTTCGCACTCATCTTCCAAGAGCGGCTAAAGTCTCTCTCGTTGGAGATAGAAACGTTTTATTTCGAAAAGTGTTGTTACTGCTTGCCTTCATATCAAAGAATTAATCAAAAATCTATAAATTAAAAAAAATGAAATAAAAATAACATTGCCAAATATTAAACTTTTATTAGTCCAAAGGAGCAATTTGCCAAGAAGGGCTTATTTCGTTTTGGCATTTTGCGTCTTCACTATAAACAGCATTTCACATTTAAAATTGTTGGCACCAAATATTAGAGCCCTACATTATATTTAAAAAAATTAAATAATGTAGAATCTTTATGAATGTGTGTATGTTTCTCGCACTGTAAAAAATCAATAATACCTAGAGACGTCAGATATGGAATAACATAGTTCTGCACTCGGATATGGGCATCTGGAAACCAAATTTTGAATTTATTCAATTTTCTGATTCATATTTTGTAAAACTTTAGCGAATTTTTAATTAACAAACTCAATGCTTACAAAGCGAGCAATGGCAGTACTGCGGGGAAAAAAAATATGTCCACCGCGCGAGACTGTGTATCGAAAATTCTAAAGATATGCTCTTTTTAAACTATTTTGTGATATTGCTGTTGAATTGAATTTTATGGAGCGTGCGGCGAATATGATAAATAAAAGCAACACACCAGACGTTAAAAAAGCGCTCCTTTGGATGTAGTATATAATTAGAAAGCTTTCAGATTTTGTTTAATTATAGAACGCCATATTCTGACGTTGAAAGCACTCCATTCCATGTGACGTCACTGTATGTCGTAAATTATTCGTTAATGTAAGCATTTGAACACCTTAGTCGTCCGTAACACGTCTAGCGCGTTCAAGTGATACTTTCACAGTGCGGCCGTAATGCGCTTCAAGCGTTCTTCTACATTTTAAAACTTTTAAAACGCTTTCTAAATGTTTACTTGTTTGAGTTTTTATTTTTGTTTGTTCTAATACCTCCTAGAGGGTAGTACTAATCAGGCATTCTGTTTCTAATTGAATTTCCACCCGGGTTTTATGAATATTCGCGCCATTTTACATAAGATACAAGACAGTGAGAGATCTTTAACGTCTACTCGGCAGAAAAAGAGAAAAAATGAGGTTGTGAATTGTAAAGACAAGAAGGATATACTTTTGATAAGTACAGTCCATAATAACTCTATGCTTGATGTTGAAGCAAGGAAAAGATCTGTAAAAAAATAATAATTGTAAAAGATTACAACAACAAAATGGAAGGAGTGGACCGCCTGGATGAGATGTTATCAAATTATCCTGCTGTTAGAAATAAGCAGAGATATTATTATTTTTCCATTATGCTTTATTTCGTTATAACTTTGCATAATATTCATTGACATTTATCCACCACGAATGTCATGTATGGAAAGTTAAGATGTACAGAAAAAACAACATTACACACTACGAAAAACAGACGGCCGCTAGGGGGAAATTTTCGCGGACAGGAGAGGATGGCGAAAGGGTTAAATACTATATAGCCGTTGTCGGAAACCTCGTTAAATCTTTTGTTAATAATATTGAGAAAATGTCATATTACATTGAATTTAAATTATGACGTCGTACGTATTAAACTGGAGTGTCAAAAGGTTTTTGTTTCCTGGTTCATCATTAAAAAACTTATAAACGAATTGGTTGTTGCTTGGAAAGAATAACCTAATTTCTTTCGTATCCAAATGTTTTCATACATTTGTTATGCGTCAGTACCCAGAACGTTGCAGCGCGCTTTGGTTTATTGCCTGTATTCGCATTTGTCTTTCTGTATAGAATCAAGAAAATTAAAATAACTTATTAGTGTATGATAGCGAGGAAGGAAACAACTTTTAAAACTGCGAAACGTGAAAATTATATTTCAATCTCAAAAAGGCTTTAGTCAAAGCACATCACCGTCCATTTTGAAGTAATAAACCTGAACTGTGGTATATACTTTAGTTTACAAAATAGAAAAAAAGAAATAATATATTTTAGGAAGGAAATCATTAAAGTAGTTTCTAAGAAAAGATACAAAGCAGGTTAGTTTGGAAATAATAATCCAAATAAGTATGCAGTCGATAATTCAGGAAGCTATTTTAGTTTCACACGGTGAGAAGATAACGGTATTTTAATCAATCAGTCCTTCATTTACTGCATTATAAAGTTTAATTAGCCGAAAAGGGCGTTAGTCTGAATGGGCTAACAGTTTCGAAATTGGATTTGGGGGCGTATCACTTTAAATGTCTTTTCCAGATTGTTTCCACGAAATATTATGCCCTTGTGTTATATTTAAAAAAATCTGATGTGTACACCACATGACTTCCTTGTATTGGAATATTAAATTATACGCATTTTTTCTTGCATTTCATTTAAACTTATTGGATTGAATTAAATCTACTTCGCCGACAGCGCATAAACCACAATAGAATAAATGCATTCTTTAAAATTCACTCTAGTATTTGTTTACCATAGCGACACTCTGGCGCTATATTCACTTAACAGTATTAATAATTATATAGCAGTTAACTTACATAATAATTATATAACGGAAACTAAGTTAACTGTTATATAATCCAATAATTATATAACAGTTAGAGTATATATTTCGTTCATATTATAACTCATAATGAACAAAATTTATATCATTTAAAGAATAGAATTATCTAATCGTTGCCACATGTTCTATTCAAATACTATAATAAAGCTAGAATGACGTATAAAAGAAATTAAGCAAACATAACAAAAAAGAAACAGTTTTTCACAGACGATTGATTATTTCTCATTGAATTAAATCAGTTCTCACTTCGCGAGAAGGCAAAAATACATAAAAACTTAAAATATCTATATTAAAAATTACGAAGTAAATTTCAAACGCTTATTTCCTCGAAAAAATTCCAGAAAGAATTAAGCATGATTTAATTGGCAATAATAAATAAATGCGTTATCTTTGTTGTTGCGAAGCTAAGTTTCTCTAGATTGGCAACAAATCCACTAGTCTCCTCTTTCAAATGTAAACATCAATGGCCGCCATTAAAAGCAGGCTTAGCGGTAATTAAACAAATTTGCTGATAATTCTAAACATATTGCACACAGATATACTAAAGGCATAAAAACATTAACCGGAAGATAAGAACAACACAGTTCAATCATTTTTAAAGCAAAAAAAAAAATGTACAATTTACAAACATATAAGAGTAAAGAAACTGAGATCACTGAGCCGGTAACAGAGTGGATATATATACAAATATATTTATATACGTTTCGTGCGGCCGATTGCAACCAAAATACGAGGTGCATATCTACATTTATAGCAGTCCTATATACAAAATTTCAACGTTCTGAGGCTACTCGTTTTTGAGTTATACGAGATACGTATGTACGCACGTACGTAGAAACGTTCGTACAGACGCCACGAAAAATTCTCTTCAGAATTGATTTTAAAGCAGTTTTATAATTTTTTGAAGGAAAAGAGTATTTTATTCTGTCCTTACGTACAGATATCACGCAAAAACATCGTTAAATTGCATTCGATAGCGGTCAAAATGGATATTTTCGTTGAAATATGCTGCCTGAAACTTTTCGCGATTACAATACTTCCTTTTTACTTCGTACAAGGAAGTAAAAATTAATTAATGAAGAATCTGCATGAATGTTTGTATGTTTCTCGCATTGTGAAAACACAACGGTACCAAGGCCTATCAGATTTCAAATAATATAGTCCTTCACCGGAACATGTGCACCTGGAAGCCAGAATTTTGAATGTTGAGTTTTATTTTTCAACTTTTGTAAAACCTTAATAAGTTTCTAACAAACTGAACGGTTTGAAAGCGAGCATTGGCAACACTGCCTAGGATTAAAACATTGTTATACCAGCGAGCGAAATTGTCTATCGGAAATTCTAAAGATATGCTATTTTTAAATATTTTGTGATTTTGCTATTCAACCGATGTGACGTAAGTGCGAAGAACATGATAGTTAATTAAAAAAATATAACACACAAAACGCAGTATTGTGTGTTCAACGCAATAATAAGAAAACATTGCAAGCCATATACTTAGAAAACTGTAAATTAATATAAGCTGAGAAAATTTAAAAATAGAAAAAATATGTGTCAACACTTAATGCTTCAGCAGGAATTTTAAACACTTGCTACTTTAAAATTTTTAAAAATTTTTCTATTGACTCGTATATGCAAAGAAAACGATGCTTAATAATAAAACTAAAAAGACAAAAGAAATGGGTTTGCAGGAGTGAGTGCTACAGCAGACTGGTAGAGCGTTAAAATAGCTACAGACTTTATTTCTTTAAATAACGGTACTTTATATATATGCACTTTCAGTTACGAAGTTTCTCGAAGTTTAGTAAATAACTTTATTAAAATTGGGCGAAGAATGGTGGTAGAAGAAGCATTCTAAAGTACAATTGTAACTTTTATGTAATCTTAAGAAGCAACATTTCGAATTAATTGAATTCCAGTTATGTTTAACAATAAACTGCAGTACCTAGAAATAGAGATTACAGAAATTTGAAACTGCCAATGGCTGAAAATTAGAAGCCTGGTACCCAAAACATCTCAATTAATTAACTGCGGAATTCGATCGGCAACGGAAGCCCACCAGCGGCCGAGCGGTAAAGTCGCTGAACACTGGTAGTTCGGTCCGAGGTTCGAATCCCGCGAACGGGCTGGCTGCATGGGCGTTTTCGTGGTTTTTCCCATGTGTAACGTGTATATGAGCCAGTTTCCCTTAGAAAGTCCTCCACGAAGGCATCCCTCCCCTTAGGCAGATAGCCCTCGAGGCTTTGCCATAATCACACACACACACACACGATCGGCAAAGGAAACGTAACGCACTTGCAAAACTTGAAATGCTATCAATGTGGTCATTCATCTGTGGAACTTGTCTCGCTGTCGCATGTATTTGGATACATAAATCATTAAGGTCGATAACTGACTCTTTCTTCGGGAATAGCTGACCAGTAATATCTCAGACTGAGTCTCAATGAGTAACAAACCTATTGATGTGTATCTATTTTAGAGGGTTCTGCCGTTTATTCTGGAATATCTCATTTAAAACTTTGAACAAAAATGTAGGCACGTAACGTATCCCATAAATGCATCATTCAATTTTGTATTCTGCAAAAGCATGAAAAAGTGCAAGATAAATAACCATTATGTTACAAGGTATTTCTTCCGCCTTCTTAGCGTGCTTTCGTAGTGTAGTGGTCAGCACGCTGGACGTGTATTCGATAGGTCCGTGAATGTCTGCAGAAAGTCCTCAAGCTTAAGTATCTCTGAATCCTCTTTCTACTAGAAAAGTAGAAATTATTATTAGCATCTAGCAAACTCGTAAAGCTATTTGCAGGAGTCTGAAATTATAATTTAGATATTGTTTGGATTATACGAAATAAATAATATGCTTCTCAGAAACTGAACGCTACATCTCAAATTTAGTACGCAATTCAATATAATCTCCTTTGTTTTTTTTAAGCAATCTACTTCCCCTTAAGAATATAGTCAAATTTCAACTAAGTGAATTCATGATGCAAATTGCAGAAAGAAAATCAGTGACTTTCTACACAAAGCAAGTAGATGTAGAGTCCCAGATATTAGATATAAAGAAATTCCACAAAGAACAAGGAATTGATTGGATTCCTCAGAACGTCTTTATTTGAGGTTTAGCAGATGGCATAGGTAACAGAAAAAGTTAGTCTTAACAATTCGGAATAGATGTAAGTGAAAGTTGGATCGAAACTTTCGAGCGTGAATCTAAAAACACTTTTTTTTTATTTTCACCTTTCCCAAACAAAAAGCATTTTTTCTTGTTGCCTTAGAAACGGCGTTATTTTCCACAACTTGAATTTAGACACGCATGCTAAATTATTTTGATCCATAAGAAGATTGTATGCTTTAGGATTCAACACCAAGCAGAATTTTTTGAACAGAGTAATTCAATAAAATATCTTTGATCTTTGGTGTTTCACATTTGGTGTTGTTATTTTCCCCTCGGGCGATGATATTTTTCCGCCATGTATATGAAAAGTAACTTCCAGGCAAAAATAATTTATTGAAATCTGTAAAAGAATACACCATTTTAATTAATCCAAGGCTGCGCTAAATATTAAGATCTTGCAATTAATTAAAGGTACTTCATGTGGGTTTCTGGTTATGTATTTCAAAACAGTCTGATTCTTTAGTAATAAGTTTAGTTGCTTTGAACGAAAAAGCATCAGCTTTGTATAAAAACTTTATTGATTTCTAAGAACATGAAATATTTAAGAGAAAAATTGCTTGCAGCGCTGTGAGGCTAAGTACACTATTCTACTAAAACATAAACATGAACAACTGTTGCCATTCACACAAACTTAATAGTAAAATAAAGCATGTCACCAGTAACAAGATTATTGTAAAAATCACAACATAAAATTAAATACTGAGAAAATAAATAAGGCAAAAGAGAAAGGGAATGCAAATATTAAACATACATCCAATACTGTTCTTGAAATAACTACAAGTTTCCAATTGAAAAAAATAATATGTAGTCTGTAAATTTTATATTAGGTTAACACGTTGAAGAACTTGCAATTCAAGTAGAAAACAGTAAAAAATATTCACAAAATAAAAAATAAAAAATATTAATTAAAAAAAACTGAAAGTTTTCAGATTTTACATTATGTCCA
Source organism: Stegodyphus dumicola (assembly GCF_044657685.1). Classification (NCBI taxonomy): domain Eukaryota; kingdom Metazoa; phylum Arthropoda; class Arachnida; order Araneae; family Eresidae; genus Stegodyphus; species Stegodyphus dumicola. The sequence continues at coordinate 8,924,602 of NC_140773.1, forward strand.
AAGGGGCGTTTTTTTAACGTTTTGTGTGTTACCTTTATTTATTAAATATCATGTTCTTAGGACTTAAACCATAAAATTCAATTCAACAACAGTATCACAAAATAATTAAAAAGCGCACATCTTTTAGAATTTCCGATACACAGTCTCTCTCGCTGAAGATAAAAACGCTTTTTTTTCGCACAGTGTTGTCATTGCTCGGTTTCAAATCGTTGAGTATTTTAATCAAAAATTCTTTAATGTTTTATAAAATATGAAATAGGTAATGAAACTATTAGCACTTGTGTTTCTCTTGGTTTGCTTTGGAAACATGGTGCGTGCTGAATAAGAACAGGGAGCTTACTCAAGCTGCGTTCAAGATTTGTGTATAACAGACGACACAAGCAGGAAGGATATACGAAACCCTTTATTTTCAATACTTTACAGGTACTTCCGAACTTCGGAATAAAGAGACCAACCACTTGTGGTCTGAACGTAAGAATATAAAACTTCTAACTAAAACTCTAACTAAAAGCTAAATTTGAATTAGTATACAAATGCCTAGCACTAAGAGTGACCTTTATTTAAAAGGGTACGTATATACGCCGAGCTGCTGAAACTACAATACGTTTTCAAATATCAAGAGAGCTAAACCTCTGGCCTTAAAGGCAACCAGCAACCGAGTGAAAGCTCGTAAAACTGCAGTGGCAAGCGGCTTGCTTCCTAAAAACTCCTTCTCTCTTCCTAACTCTTGGCAAAAAGCGACAACTTTAATACTTGGGCGTTAGCAAGACAATTTGCATAAACAAGTTAAAGCATTTAATTCTGGCCGGAAGTAGAAAATAAGAAGTGATAGTACAGTTTTAAAATAAAATAAACGTTAGTAAAGCTTAGGATCCTTACGAAACTAATTCCAAATTCTTAATTTGGGCTTCCAGACAACGCTATTCAAAATTTGGTGTCTCTAGGTACCTTTGTTTTTTCACAGAAACATGCATACATTCATGCAGATTCTTCATTATTTAAATATAATGCAGTTTGATAGCAACAATTTGAAAAGTGAGACGTCGTTTATAGTAAAATTCCATAAAATACCAATACGAAATTAATAATCCTTCTGGGCTAACGTCATTTTGGCTAAAAATAAAGAAGACGAAATATGATTTTGGGGAAATGTCTTTCCTTTTAACAAGCCAAAACAGTTTTAAGCTGAGCAATTACAATAAGCTTACATGTTTAAGAATTAATCCTTCGGAAATAAAAGCACAAAAAAAAAATCATATATTTAAAATGAGCTGTTCAGAATGGTAAAGTGAAATGGCAAGGAAAACGGCCGAGGTATTATTTGAACGTAAAATTAACGCCATGGGGAAGCATGGAGAGTTATTTAATAGAAAAGACTTGATGGAAGAAAAGAGTGGTTCTGAATTTATTTGATTGTATTGCTTTCAAGTGAGACTTACAAAAAATATTGGACCAACCCAAAACTAGTGTAATTTTTTATACTTCTTCTATTTTTTAAATTTAAACACAGTTTGTTTTTATATTTAACCTCATCCTCTGCTAAATATTAAAAGATATGATGGTATATGATTCTTACCAGGGCCTGCAGAAGGTTCGTGTTGAGCTCTATGTATTTTCTAGAAAGAGGTTAGTCTTCCAGGCTTCAAATGAATCTCTGGATTTTCTGATTCCATCGTTATTACCGGCTGATGCTTATTGTCTATTCCCCATATACTGCATTAATTTTCTATTAATAATCATTTCAATAAACGTACAAAACAAAATATGCCGAATATTCTCCTTTGTTACTTCTATTCCATTCCTTTGTTACTTCCAGCGCACCAGCGGCCGAGCGGTAAATACGCTGAACACTGGTAGTTCGGTCCGATGTTCGAATCCCGCAAACGGGCGGGCTGCATGGGCGTTTTCGTGGTTTTCCCCTTGTGTAACGTGTATACGAGCCAGTTTCCCATAGAAAGTCCTCCACGAAGGCATCCCTCCATTTAGGCAGATAGCCCTCGTGTGCTTTACCATAATTGAATAATCCAATCCAATTCAATCCAATCCTTTGTTACTTCCATGAGAAAATAATTATTAAAATAGAACTGTACTCTTTAAAACTTGCACTAAGATTAAGATAAACTTACTGTACCAGCAGCTTTTACATCAGTTTGATGCAAGGAGTTTATTCCATTCCACTCGTAATTCAGTTGAAAAAACACCGCTTCGTTTCTGGAATGACCCAATGTTTCTCACAGATTAAAAATACGCTGTATTTTACCAGGACAGGCAATTCCAGCACTGAAATTAATATCCACCTGTAAGAGGTTTTATTCGAGGCGTTTAAAACGCGACTCCGGAATCTTAAAATCCAACACTGAGTCAGGTCATGTTTCAGTTTCATGTTTGAATGTGCGATATTTGCGTTTTAAGTTTCAAATAAGCAACAGCAAGAAATCCTAATTAAATCAATGACTTCACAGTTGTGTCTGACGAGACAGCGGAGCTATTAGGATTTAAATCTGCCCTATGAGTCAGTAATATACATTCTTAGTCATTCCTGTTATCATTTATATTATTGTAGGAGGAGTGAACTTCATGAACAGATTTAGCAATCGTAAAAGACAAGTATATATCACAACGGATAAGTACAGAGGCTGTTCGCACATTTTTTAGACGATTTTGGTAAGCGCTAATAAAACATCGTTTGCTGCAAAAGAAGTAATTGAAATTGTACTATGTTTTTAAATATCGAAATTATCGTCTGTGGCTTGAAAGTTTTCATTTTATTCAAAATGGCGAATTTCACAAAGCAGTGGTTCTAAGGCTACATTTACGCTCTTTCCGAAGAGAAATATGCATACTCCGTTACCCAAAAACGATGTGAGAGTCATAGTTTTGTGGTATCTAAAGCGTCGATAGGTAATATCATCAACAGGAAAGGAAAAAAACTTAAAATTGGAGCCTCAAGTGGGACAAAAATTCCAAACAAGTATCCAAGGGTAAAACGAACATCTTCGACTATTGCAAAGGTACGTTGTTTAATGTTAAAAGAAAATCCCCTTAGTTGGACTAGGACAGTTGCAAAATCATTAACATGCTCGGTGTCCACTGTACACAAAATGATAAACGTTGATTTAAATCTTAAGAAAGCGAAAAAACGCAATGTGCATCGTCTTCTTCCAAAGTATATCGCTCAACGCAGGACACGCTGCAGAATTCTATATGAGAAACACTTATCCAAAGAAAAATGGAAAACAATTGTCACAATAGATGAAGTATGGGTGTATTTAAATGACTGTAGCAAAAAAAGAGCCATTTATTATCATAAAAGGGGAGACAAAATTTTAAGCACATGGTTCGAAGAATCGAAAGAAAGCTTTTCTAAGGGATTCACGATTGTTGCTTGTTTTTCTTATAATGGCAAGTTAAAAATAAAGAGAGTGCAAAAAAGTGTCAAGATTAACTCCAAATACTATCAGGAACATATTTTATCGCCAATTTGTCTGAATGAAATACCATCGCTTTACCCACAGTGCCATCCATCTGCTAGACTCCATCAGAACAAAGCTAGCTGTAAATCATCAAAATCCACTGTAAATTTCTTGAAAGAAATGGAACAAAAAACTGGTATCAAGACCATACCCTTCACTGATATCCCTACTAAATTTCTCGATGTGTCATCTATGGATTTTTGTGCTTTCGGACTTCTAAACACTGCATTATCCAATCGTTGTCCCGAAACCCTAACAGGACTCTGGAAAGCTGTTCGGGAGGAATGGGATAGAATACCTCTTCTGCCACTTTCAAAGGCTTTATTATCCTAGAAATTGCGGTGTCGAAAGATAGTTCAGAATAAGGAATGTCAAACAGAACATTTAAAACACAAGAATTTTATGTAATTCAGTTTTGTGAATACAATATACATCGTCTAAAAAATGTGTGAACAGCCTCTGTATAAAAAAATGTATGACGGTCCTTGTGATACTACGGTGTTATTATAAGTTTCTGTTACCGAGGTCATACTTCCCAGAGATTCAAGTAATCCTCACGCAGCCTGAGACTGAAACATGCATCATACGTTTCCTCGAAAGGGAAGAACTTGACTATAGGAAGGATAGAAAGTAGATATGTCTGGTTGTGAGCTCAAAAAATCTTCGCTTGAGCTACTTTGACGAATACATATTTGGTCTGTCTGGCACATCAAAACTTTACAGGTGACACAGAAAGAGGAATGTAAAACTATTAACTTAAAGATATTTTTCCTTGTGCCGTTCTGATACAATGATCATTGTATTAGTCCAGTAATACGTAGGCCTATAGTTCGAATCTGGATGGGGACAAAATCAGTTCCCCAAGCTCCTTCTCTCCCAGAATTCAAGCAAATGATTTCGATCAAAAACCACGATTAACTGACTTACAGTTTTAGTATCATAGTTACAACCTAAGCGTCTACGAGAAAGAGTTCTGATTAGAGGAATACCAGAATTCTATATAAACGTAACCTCAACTTGAGTTACGAAAGAAAACATTTTACTAAGTACGAAACATACTGTTGGTAGTTGAAATAAAAGTAGGTTTAAGCCATCAAAAACTCGGGAAAACAGGAGATTCATTTAGCACAGTTCATCAGTGAAATAAGCTTTCCTGGATGCTCTTATTACTAAACTAAGTAAATCGATAAAAACTAATACTCAACCTAAGATTAAACAGGCTCGAGACCTAGCCATTCAGATGTTTTTTTATCAGAAATCTCTGCTGACAAGCTAGGTAAAGAATACAATTACAGTGGCTGATTAATTATGGGTATCTGATTGGTACTCTGGAATTGCCTAATACTCTGATTACTCAGGCTTAACATACGCGGTATTTATTTTCTACTGTTTCTAAACTTTCTACATCTAAGAGTATGAATGGCTAGAATAAAAGAAAAAGCTTTGATTAAGTTCCAAAATGATTAACACAAGTATTTATAAACGTTTTAAGGTATCATTTTTTATTTCTCATCTGTATGATTTTAAGGAGCTATTTCTGTATTAATGTGGGATTTATTTGTGCTTCCCGGAGATGAACAGAAAATTCCATTCTCTTGAGTATTCTGTTCATGTGTATAATTAAAAAAAGTGAAAGTAAAAAATATGCCTGTTTCCAGATTTTAACAATCGTCCGAAAGAGTTTGTTAAGGTTTTTATGCTCTCGCTGAGCTCGAAGTCTACCAATGTACTATTACACGCACTCCTACTAACCATTGGGCCCACCAGCAGTCGAGCCGTAAAGACGCTGAACACTGGTAGTTCGGTCCGAGGTTCGAATCCTGCGAACGGGCTGGCTGCATGGGTGATTTCGTGGTTTTCCCCATGCGTAACGTGTATACGTGCCAGTTTCTCTTAGAAAGTCCTCCACGAAGGCATCCCTCCCTTTAGGCAGATAGCCCTCGTGTGCTTTGTCGTAATTGAATAATAGAATCCAATCCAGTCCATCCTACTAACCATTTTTTTTTTTTCATTTTTAACTTTGTTATTAAGCATTTGTTTTTCGCACTTACGCCATATATAATTCAACACAAAAATTACTAAATCCTAAAAGCAGCATAGCAGTACACATTTAGAATTCCCAATGCAAGTGAAACGTTCGCATACAATTTTCTGTACTTTGTTCTCCCTTTTTTCTTCGGTCTTTTCTCAGTTCATCAAATTATAAGGTATTTCTCACACCTCTTAGCATGCCTCTGTGGTGTAGTGGTCACACACTCGGCGCGTATTCGAGAGTTCCAAGGTTCGAGTCCCAGCGAGGCCATTGCTCATTTCTTTGACTATCTGCTATCCAAAAAAATCCTACTAACTCTACAAAATCGATGTTGAGGTTTCTTGCTAAGATGGCATTACAGCATACTTTTTGCCTTTTTTTTATTAATGTTTTATGGGGGGCGCTACATAAACTTCGGTTCAACGGCAAAATCAAAATATTTAAAAACAGCATAACTTTAGAACTTCCGATAGAGAGTCTCGTGGGGCGCTGGAGATAAAAATGTTTTATTTCGTACAGTGTTGTCACTACTCACTTTAAAATTGTTGAGTTTGCTAATAAAAAATTCGCTAAAGATTTACAGAATATGAAATAGATAATAACACAAACTCAAAATTCAAAATTCGGGCTTCCAGGTGCCCGTGTTTTGGTGGAAGATTATTCATTCAAAATTTGATGGCTCTAGGTACCATTGCGTTTTCACTATGCGAGAAGCATGCATACATTCATGCAGATTATTTATTATTTAGTTTCCAGATAAATACCGCAAATTTACAATTTTTGTTCACAAAAACTTCGGGAAAATACTAAGTTTTTTTCATCACGGAGCTGGTAGATCTTGTAGCAAGAAAAAATTATAAGATGACCGTAATTCTCTTGCATTTTCAACGAAATTCATGTTTCTACTCTGATTTCAAGCTTTAATGCTCCTTTCAATTAACCAAACAGATAAAACGCGTTGAGCTATTTCATACATATAATGTGATTTGCAAAATGGCAAAAGGAAAATGACCAGAATTCCATCAAGAAAATCTTAACAGAAAGCAAAAAATCTTTACATTCAATTATCATTAATATACTTCAAAGCCCTCATTTTTCCCTGATTTTGTTATTCCAGTAGAATAATATTTTGCCTGTTTTAGAGCATCAATCTGCTTTAATGCTTAATTTTGTAATGCCAGCAGATCTGAGAACAAAAAGTATAAACTTTTGCGACATCTTGCTCTTAATGATGGGAAGACATTCAAATAGTAGTTTTCAGAATGAAGCTGCTGTTAATTTCCGTTAAAAGTAGCTTATACGCAGCAATATTTATTTTAGGTATACATCTCTGAAAATTCGATTTACATAAAAAACTAATTATGTCTATTAATTTATTAAGATTAAATAAATCAAATGTGTGCGAGAGGACATTTTATCGGACATTTTAGTCAAACCATATTATTTGCGTTTCGTGTGACTTACAGAATCGTCTGCACGATATCCAATTCCGAATAATGAACTCAGGTAGCGACATAGACGCTTAAGTTGCAGCACGAAATATCTAAACACATTCCCCAAAAATAAATAGCATTATAAGCAGTAAACAAAAAACTATAATAAATGCGAAATATGTGTCTAATGTGCAAGAAGTAATTTTTAATTTCCAGAATTAATTTATCGTAAATTTACAATGCATAAAGTTCCACATGTATTTGTAAATGGCAAGGATTTCACTTCTTTAGAATTACTAACCAGCTTAACGGGGAAATTTAAATCATATTTAAACAAATACACTCTTTTAAACTACATGCTACTTTTATTATATATACAAAATATATCATAACTCGCATACGCACTTATATCTACAGCTACTCATAATTACAGCTACTCGCATTCTCCTCATTTTCTTATTGCCACGCGGGATTCGATGCTTGTCGCTGTGTCAGCTTTAAGTCCGATTTTGATATACACATCGATAGTTCTCGATATACCACTTCCCTCTCCCTTTATCATAACTGAAGTCTATCTGGGGGACGTCGAATTGTACTGGACCGACGCAAAGGTTGGTGGCACTGCTGGTTTCTTTGATAACCTGGTTGTATCAGCAGCAGGTCCGGTGGATGGGACATCTCGTACAACTTTGGGCTTGGAGGACGACACAGACTCATCTGCCTGGTGGCTATTATCTTTGGATGGTTCTGGAACTCTACTCTTATCAGGCTCTTTGGAAATCACGAGAGCTGTAGGTGGACGTCTCCATCGTCTATCGCCTTGGCGATAATTTCTTACTGCCCCTCTATCTCCTACTCTAAGATCCTCGATCTGCAAACTCGTAGGTTCGTTTTCAAATTATGTCTTCCACCCTTCTTTTGAGATCTGGTCTCAATAAATCTTTCGAATTTCCCTCTTCAGCATTAACACTGCAGGGCTCTGCAGAGTAGTTAAATTCGGAGCTTTCCTATATTGCATCAAAAATGTACTGAGTTTTTGTCTCAAAGTTCCTGGATAATTTTGCATTGTTCTTAAAGATTGTTTTACTGGAAACACATAACGTTTAGCCTGCCCATTACTAGATGGTTTAAATGGTGCTGTAGTTTTGTATTTGATTCCGTTACTCTGTAGAAATATCTTAAACTCATGTGAAGTGAATTGTGGTCCGTTATCACTCACTAACAATACTGGTAATCCGAATCGTGCATAAAAGTCCCGCAAACATTCTCTCGTTTTGAAAGTCGAGCTTGATTTCATTGGATAAGCCTTCCAGCCATTTTGAATAAGCATCGACGATTATCAAAAACATGCTCAAAAATAGGTCCTGCATAATCGATGTGAATACGTTCCATTGGAGCTCCCAATGTTGAACTTTTACCTTAGGAGGATCTATTTTTATGTTTTGCACATTCAGAACAGTTTTTGGAAGTATTTTCGATATCTTTATCTATACCATTCCAAAATACGTAAGATCCAGCAATTGCTTTCCTCTTTACAGTCTCTAAGTGTCCGTGGTGCAACTCTTTCAAAATAATATCAAGGTATCGTTTTTGGAATACAAACGCGTTGACCATACATTATACAGCCATCTTGGAGACTGTACTCCAGCTACAAAAATTTATTACCATTCCTTTGACAATACAGGGTGAATACATTGCTACATAATATGCAAATTCCTAGACATTTGTTCTAATTTTAAAACTCACCTAAAATATTGATTCGGATACTATCTACAAATGATCATGTCATTTCATAATTGAATATTTACGGTGTTTCAGATGGTATCTTGCTTTTGTTGAAGTAAAATCTTGCTTAAAATTTGAAGTAAACGCATTTATTGGCATTCTTTCACTGCAGTTCACTGTTTCCGAAAACTATTTGCTTTGAAATAAATGTCAAGATTCTAGACAGTTTACTGTGATTTTGAAACTAACTTGCACATTAAATTTTCAGCGGATAACAGATAAAGATATTTTTAAGCGCTTTTGGACATTTGTAATGGTTCTTAAAGGCAACGAATTAAAAACGGAAACTGGTGGAATGAGGCAAGAATTTTGCTGCCTGCTGAGTTTTCTCTGTTTTTATTATCTCCGTTACTCCGTTATCTTCGGTACTCCGTTATGGAATTTTTAGAGAAGCCTTAAAATGGAGGTTTGTAACTCCAGATTAAAATGCAATATTCTTGGTGAGCCGTCATATCGGGGAAATTAATATGGAACGCATCGACTTTTCTAGAAACAATTTGATAAATTTTCTCTTAACGTTTTCATATACAAGAATCATCCGAATGCTTTTAGACAATGCAAACAAGTTCGTTTTATTATCATACAAATGTCATTGCATTTTATATTCTTGTTGTTACTAATCCCACTTGTTTAAATCAGAGTGGGCTCCCAAAATTCATCGTGGCGTATATCACAATGAGTCAAGTAAGAGCCTATTGTTGGTAAGAGGCTTTGGCACCATACATGTAAGAGTAGGACTTTTCTCAACCCCCCATTTTGAAAAGGGGCAGTCCGGTGAGGCAGGTCCTTGAGTGTCCCAACTCTCTTTCCCTACCACCAACATTTCGAGAAGCCTTTCGGCTCGCCACGTATTTTGAATGCACAAATTCTATACATTTACAAATATCTATGTCTTCTCCGGGATTCCAACCCGAGCCTTTCGTTACTGTAGTCAGAGTCACTAACCACTATCTCGTTCGGAAGGCTATTGCATTTTATATAAATATCACAAGCAGTTTGATGCGTGCTAAAAATTGTTAAAAATCTGTTGATAATGACATAAACAGGAAAACAAGAACCAATTACAAATTGAAAAATACTCATGTATGTTTTTCACATTCATTCAGCCAATAGTTTCTTTATATCACAACAAAATAAATTTCTAATATGCAAAGTCCGGTCACATTAATATGTCCACTTGTCAAAAGCCGGAATAAACACCTTTCCCAGAGCAGACCGCTACTAGACTTGTTGGAAGAGAGTCAATTAGATTCTTGAAAGGCATTCAATGGGATGTTGAGCCATGCCGACTCGGGTGACCGGAAAAATGCCCACAGTAAAAACGCTCACAGGAAAAATGCTCGCAGAATAATGTTCACAGGTATAAATGCTCACAGGAAGAAAGCCCACACAGAAATATGCCCACATAGAAAATACTCACATGAAAAATGCTTACTTAGAAATATGCTCACACGGAAAAAAGCTCACATGGAAATAAGCCCACCGATAAATAAAATACGTCGAAATATCCTTGCATTAATCAATCAATAATTAATCGATTTGAACATAGTACACCTATTTGAATGTTTCAAAGAAAAATTATTTAAATAACTAAAACATCTGTGGAATATATATATATATCAAAAACTGTATAACTTATGTGTAGATTTAGTTGCTATATAAGATTAACAAATGGGCAGTTTTGAATTAGGAAAAAGAGAGCAGGAAGGAAGAAAAATGAAACAGAATATACAGCGAAAAATTATTACCATAATTCCCCTAAAAAACCCAACCGCCCTTTAAAAGGGAAGTATATAAGGTATTTCTCTCGCCTTCCTGGCATGACTTCGTGGTGTGGTGGTCTGCACGCTGACAGCGTATTCCAGAGGTCTGTGGTTGGATTCCCGACGAAGGCTTTGCTGATTTTTCACATCTCCTGCTTCCAAAATACCTAATGTCTCTACAGTGGCGCCCGAACTAAAAACGGTTGGTGGATGATGATTCTCCACCACCAGGATTTGGCGATCGGGTCCCCTAATTCCCAGTATATAATATATGTAAATATATAATATATGTAATATATGTAATATATGTAAATATATAATTTTATCATCGATTTCATCATTGTTTCTTACATGATTCGCGATTACCAAATGTAAGTTTTCATATTTTCTTTTACTTCAGTACGCCCTGTATTTATAATAACTAGTAACGTTGACAGCCTAAATCTTTTTTCAATCCGTCAAACAAAAAGCACATACTAGGTTGGCTACAATTAAATAATGATATTAGCACCTTATGAAAGCTTTCGTAATAATTGTTGTTTTAGGAGATTTTCGAAGGTTGCTTCATAATGATTCTACACTTCGATTGGAAACTGTGGTCTTCTGGAACATTTTTGGCTCCAAACTTAAATAACTACATTCAGATATCAATTTCTATAGATACACATCAAAAGTATGCAAAAATAGAGTAAATAAAAAACAAAAAGAAACTATTGAAGTTAGAGGGAAAAATGTCATACAAGGCAAGTGATATAAAATAGTACAGTACATGCAAAATTTTACTATAGTTTTCATTCCTTTATATACCGCCCCTGAAAAGGTTAATAATAGCATTTTTCCAATAATTTTCCTTTAGAAAATTCAAGTTGTGTACGATGTTCAAATCGATTAATGTAAGGATATTTGTATGTATTTCATTTATCAGTGGGCTTGAGCTTTTTTCCGTGTGAGCATATTTCTAAGTGAGCATTTTTCCATGTGAGTATTTTTCTATGTGGGCATTTTTCTGTGTGGGGTTTTTTCCTGTGAGCATTTATACCTGTGAACATTATTCAGTGAGCTTTTTTCCTGTGGGCTTTTTTCCTGTGAGCTTTTATCCTAGAACCGCCGACACTAGTGCAGTGACTAGCTGCGTTAGGTTACGCGTTTGAGGATCCATGGTGCAGAATACAAAATACAAAACAAATATATCACTCTTCAGAATGAAAAACATTTTTATTTATGTCGCTCTATTTAAATAGGAATGAATAGGAATTAGAAGATTAATACCTGCACATTTAATTTATTTTTAATTATTTTTTATGATTTAGCAATTTATTTTAACAGATGATTTTATGATGTTCATATATTCAAGATGATGTTCAAATAAACGATGTACTTTTGCGGAAAAAGCATTTTCTAAGCATTGAGATATTATCTAACTTTTTCTTTTTGTACTCCCCATAGAAATTTTGCTTTGTTCTGATAGTTTTGTGTAGTAACTTTTCTATCGTCCTGCTATAACCAGTTCCCAGATAAGGCTTTATTAATTTAATCCGTCCCTTGTTAATCGTCAGTTAACTGTACATGTTTGTAACGTAAGTATGGTTGTGAATCGTTAACAGCCTGGATTTTATCGCAGCAGTTTACAAGATAATTTTATCTAAATTACATGTCCCAGTGTCAGTTTCCTTTAGAATGTAGTCCACAAAGGCATCCCTTTCCTTAGGCAGATAGTTCTAGTGTGCTTTTAGCTGAAGTCAACTAAACTGAAATCTAAACCTAACTTACATGTTATCTCTTTCTTAATCAGTTATTCATGTAAGTAATCGCGAACAGGCTGGCTGCATGGGCGTTTTCGTAGTTTTCCCCATGTGTAACGTGTATACGAGCCAGTTTCCCTTAGAAAGTCCTCCACGAAGGCATCCCTCCCTTTAGGCAGATAGCCCTAGTGTGCTTTGCCATAATTAAATAAACCAAACCATGTCAGTAATACTAGTCAGCAATTATTGCATTATGAAGTTTGGGAAACGTATTAAATTTTAGAACAATAAATAATGGACTGAAATGTTTAAAAACATTGTTTTCAAGCATATGATCTCGCCAAAAGTTGTATAATGTAACAGAAATATGCAAATCTGTATTATAAGTACTTTTGCTAACGGTGTATCTTAAAATAATAAAACTGGGTTATATTTTGCTAACAAACGGATGAAAAGAGTATTTCTGTCTCAGCAAATATTATAGTCGATTTTTTTCTTTCACATTTAAAATACATAAAAAGAATAAAAACCTTTTGAATAAGGAAGAATGTTCACTTCGAGAAAAATTTACATAAATACTTTTCAGTTGAAATACATATTTATAGCAAATTTTATATTTCAAGCATTGAAACTAAAGGAATGTTTTCATTTTATGGGTCTTTGTAAATAAATTTTTCAGCTTACAGATCTTAAATATACTTCAAATATTTTCGTGCCAAAAGCAGATTTAATGTAAGCTTTCCAGTTCAGAAATTCCTATAACTTGAGGCAGCTGAGTCTGAAGTGGTATTTTACTTTAGTATGAAACAGTTTTATACTTCAGCATAGAATTCTGTTGTGAAAACTATTACACAGAGGTAGTTCACACGTTTTTGTAACGATTTCTCAAAGATTTATATATAAGCAAACCTTATAATTTATTTTCTAATATATTCAGTCTGATAGCCATTTTATTGCACTATCATATTACATCTTGATTTCCAAGATAAATGTCCTTTTCATTTCACTCCCTCTTCACGATCTGCCAGAGTCCATCCAATTTTTGGGGATGCCGCTTATAAAGAGCTTATTTTAAAAGTCCAGGTGTACAGTAATACATAGCAGATGCATCAGAGGACTTGGATGGGATGCATTCAAAGGGAATAGCTTCAATTCTGGTTTCGTGTCTCATTGCTTCAAAAATAGAGCAGTAAATTTTGAGGTATGGCTTGGAGCCTTATCCTGATGAAACTTAAGACAATGAAGGTTGTTTGGCTAAAGAGATGCAATTTCTTCTTTAAAAAATAAGTGTTGAAACATATTTCTGATAGTAATTCGAATTAATTTTGACATTTTTTTCTACATTCCTCATATTAAATTTTCCATTGTAAGAGAATCCTGTAATAACCATAAAACCTTGAGAAAAACTTCCCATGTTTTCTCTGAATCAACATATTAAGTCTTTTTCTCCTCTCCTTCGATAGTAAATCGATCTTTTTTTTATTGCAATCAGACACGTATATCCAAGCCTCATCAATTGTAACTATATATTTCCCCTGCCAAAAAATTTTCATATAGCAATCTGCACATAGTCTTATGCTGAGAAACATGTTTCGGCGTTAGGCGACGAACATCATATATATATGTATATATATTTTGATTAACTTTAACCCCGCGGAACTCGCACCAAAAAAAGTTACTAGAGTGGGCGCGTGGGTTATCACATACCCCAATATTTAAAATACAATAAAAATAGTATTATTTAGTTTTAAAACTGTTTTTTTTTTGTTCTCGTGTATTATAAATAAGTGAATAATAATTGGGTTTCAAAAAATTAATTTCCGAAATAATCTTAGAGTTAAAATTAAGATAAATGAAAATAATAAACATCATGCCTCTAAGTTTCATTGCATCTGTAATACACCGTGCTTATTTTATTTCTTCACACTTTGAACGAAATGCATTCATGTGTTCTTGGCACAAAATGTTTTCACATTTTAAACATTGCATTCACGTTCCTCTGTCCTTGGCGCGAAGGCAAAAAACTTAACACAACTTTCATACTTAGTTGTTTCGAATTTCATGCATTCGTTTTAATTCTTCATCGAAACTTCTGCTTTTGTTTTGCATGCAGTACGACACTTTCTTGGAAAAGTATTAATCTCTGATATCTGTTCAATACATTTTTTCATTAATTGTAATGCTAAGTCCTTCAAAAACAGACTTCTGTTTCTTGTTGGTGGATTAGCAGTTGAATGTAATATAATTCAAGCATTTATTACAGCAACATTCAGTGCAGGAAAGAAAATTACCATTGGCCACCTTCTTGTTATTCTGGCAATTGAATAATTGGCTGACATTTCATCCCCCATATCCACTGCTCCTTTAGTCATATTATTAAAATATATAATTCCTGACGTTTTATTTTCTCCAATAGTATCATCTATAGTATGATCGTTATATAATGTTGAAAGCATAAGAACAGTTTTTGCTTTTTTAAGAACATACGGAATTAATGTTTTATCTTTTTCGAAACCAAAACATTGTAGAAAATATTCTTAGTTTCATCTTCAGTTTCCGAAATGCAATCTTCATCGCTTTCAAATATTTCTAATAAATCTCACATGCGTTGCATCTTCAGTTCAAAGGGACTCATTCTTTTTACCATAATGCAGTTAGAAATTTTTAAGAATTTAATGTCAAGTACTTTAAAATCACTTGCGAGTAGAAATATTTACTGTTACACTCTAGAAATAAATTTCTGAACTAAATATTCCGTCAGAAAAACACTTACGCGAACAGGAGCGTGGGGTGTGTCATACCCCAGTTTCAACAAAATACCGATAAGTCTTTTTCTGAAACACACAGGCAAAGAAAAAGCGGTTCTGAAAGTCAACCGCAACTAGAAACTCAGCTACTGAAAGCAGCACAGAATGTCAGTTTCACAAGTTAGGAGTATTCCACTTTTATGTAGGGTTGGGGTATGATACACCCCACGCGCCTTCCCCCGGGTTAAATCAGATGTTATAATCTTGTTCACAGTTCCTACAGATATATTTAAAGATTTTGCAATAGTTCTTTGGGGGGGACTGGGTTTTCCTTTAAAACATAAGCCTTAAATTATGTATTAGTTTCTTTTTGATTTAATATTGCATTAGGTTGCATATTTTAGAAGCTACGAAAGGAAAAAGCTCTGAGTATCAAAATTAGCCTCATTGATAAAAATATTTCAATTATAGGATTCTTTGCATTATCTTTATTGGCTACATATATTACGCAGAAGTACTGTATTTAAATTAATAATTTGAAACTATCTCATAACTACAAGTACAATGTAATAAATTTTAATAAGATTAAAAGGAGTGCTGTGTGCACTTAATGCTTATACATTTGTGCTTAAGTACCGGGTAATCAAAAAGTCAGTATAAATTTGAAAACTTAATAAATCACGGAATAATGTAGATAGAGAGGTAAAAATTGACACACATACTTAGAATGACAGGGGGTTTTATTAGAAAAGCAATAATTAGAAAAGCAATAATCTGATCAGAAAAGCAATAATTAGCATAACAAATTTAGACAAAGCAAAGATGATGTTCTTTACAGTAAATGCTCAATATGTTCACCATCATTCCTCGACAATAGCTGTAGTCGAGGAATAATGTTGTGAACAGCAATGTAAAGCATGTCCGGAGTTATGGTGAGGCATTGGCGTCGGATGTTGTCTTTTAGCATCCCTAGAGATGTCGTCGATCACGATATACTTGCGACTTCATGTAACCCCAAAGCCAATAATCGCACGGACTGAGGTCTGGGGACCTGGGAAGTCAAGCATGACGAAAGTGGTGGCTGAGCGCACGATCATCACCAAAAGACGCGCGCAAGAGATCTTTCACGCGTCTAGCAATATGGGGTGGAGCGCCATCCTGCATAAAAATCGTACGTTCCAGCAGGTGTTTATCAGTCAGCCCGGGGACGATGCGATTCTGTAACATATCGGCGTACCTCTCACCCGTCACGCTAGCACTTACGAAACCAGAATCACGCATTTCCTCGAAGAAAAAAAAGCCCGATAACAGTAGATGTGGTAAATCCGACCCATACGTTTGAACTTTTTTTTTTTTTTGGTTCTAATAAAACCCCATGTCATTCTAAGTATGTATGTCAATTTTTACCTCTCTATCTACATTATTCCGTGATTTATTAAGTTTTCAAATTTATACTGACTTTTTGATCACCCGGTATAATGCTTATCGTACTGTATTAAAGTTTAATGTGTTATTGCTTTTAAAATGGTTCAGTAAATATTGCGCGAGATATTTTCAACTCTATTAAAAATTCAAAGATACACTATAAATATGATATATCACAAAGTGAACATTACGTGAAAAATTATAATTTAACTAGAGATCAGAACTAGGAAAAATATGAAGTGGTATAAGAGTTTAATTTTATCATCCGCTGTTTGGGATTAGGATTATTCAGTTATGGCAAAGCACACGAGGGCTACCTGCCTAAAGGGAGGGATGTCTTTGCGGAGGATTTTCTAAGGGAAACTGGCTCGTATACACGTTACACATGGGGTAAACCACGAAAACACCCATGCAGCCAGCCCGTTCGCGGGATTCAAACCTCGGACCGAACTACCAGTGTTCAGCTTCTTTACCGATCGGCCGCTGGTGGGCCTCATCGTACTGCACGACGTGATCAATTAGGTTAAGGAGGAGTCATGAAAAATGAGCAAAGCCTTCGCCGGGAATCGAACCACGGAACTCTGGAAAACGCGTCCAGCATGCAGACCACTACACCAAGAAGGCATGCTAAGAAGGCGGGAGTAATACCATATAATACTTATGTTACATCGTTTTTATTTGTATAATATTAGCATTTCACTCATTTTCTGAAGCTATATCAAAAGAACGTTTTACCCACAAGGGAAACTACTGTCTACGGCATCAAATTTGACACTTACGCAGGATGTCTGTGTGCACTTTAGACAACTTCTATTTCGAAATCTTTCAAGGCACAAATCAGAAAACCCACTCGATATCTTAAAAGGCTTTCTTAGTGTTCCTTTGGTAATTCAGGAAATTCAAATATCTAGAATACTCCTCGCCAGTAAGATTTTCGATAGTGACTCGATTCTGATTTCCCTTACTTCACGTTTATGGCAAAAAGAAGATTCTTTTTTATGTTCAACCAGAAGAGGAATGAAGTCTTATCCTTCTAAATTTACACAATGACGGAAAGATTAAAATCCGGTCTGGCGAAATGTTCAGACTAGACAGCAGTCCTGATGAGGAATCTAAATGTGACGACTGGATGCAATGAAAGACATTTAATGGTGTTTCTAGAGTTACGTTTTTGGAGTGAAGATGGCTTTTAGTACGTAAAAAAAAAAAAAAAAAAAAAAAAAAAAAGTTTACATTCTCATTGCAGGTTATTGGGAGTGAGCGTTACAGCTAAGGGAATTCTTCAGAGTAATCTTCTGAAATTTTTGCATTTCAAAATATGAGTAATTTAAGGGGGCTCATATACCTTAAACCCCTTATGATCTTCGAATATGTGACAGTTGCAAGAATTGATATATTTTACCAATTTTAAAATAAATTACTTCCAACGTTTTACACCTGACTACATAATATAGCTGCTTTGCAAACTAGTAACCAGAAAGTTTGTGTTGCCACAAATATTTTTGTAATTTAATCCGCTTCGTGAAAACAATTGTCGTCCTGTTTCCACCTTGCGCGCATGATATTTTAAAAATGGCTAATGGTACATGAAATTTAATTAAATTCTTTATATGGGCACTATTTTCTAACTGAACCAAAAATCTGATGAATACTTTAATATTAAAAAAATTTATGCACGAAAACATTACAGAATTTTTTAATAAAATATATTTTATAAACTCACTCCAAATAAAATAAAAATTTAACATGAAACTCTTAGAATATTTGGTTCACAATACTTTGCTAATGTTTTAAAAGCTATATATTAAATATGGAATTAAATTATTCAGCAGAATGTTTTAAACAGTGCGCGTAAGGTGGAAACATGGCGAAAATTTTTGTCACAAAGCGGATTAAATTACAAAAATATTTGTGGCAACACAAACTTTCTGGTTACCATTTCAGAAAGCAGCCATATTATGTAGTGAGTTGTAAAAAGTTGGAAGTAATTGCTTTTAAAATAAATAAGTTATCCCAATTTTGCAACAGTCACATACTCGAAGATCTTATGAGTTTTAAGGTGTACGAGTCCGCTTAAAAAATCCTGATTAGGTAAAGTTACAGTAGATATAAGATATTCTTTAGTGTTTTGGTCCTGTATACTGATTTAATAGAAAATAAGAATTATCCTAAGATTTTAACAAATGCTGTTAAAAACCTGATCATTATTGCATTTACAATTTTCTTTTCAATCTTATCAGAATAATTTGTGAAAGATTAAAATTATTTCAATGGAATGTTAGACATATTTTTTATTAAAATTTCAAGATTATTGAAAGCTCTTCCTTTTTGTTTAAATCCATTGGAAGATTTCGTAATTTTGTTACCTTCTCTTAACCCTTTCGCCGTCCTCTCCTGTCCGCGAAAATCCTCTTCCCCCCCCCAGCGGCCGTCTGTTTTTCGTAGCGTGTAATGTTGTTTTCTCTGTACATCATAACTTTCCGTGCATAACTTTCGTAGTGGATGAATGTCAATGAATATTAAGTAAAATTATAAGGAAATAAAGCATAATGAAAAAATAATAATATCTCTACTTATTTCTAACAGCAGGATAATTTGATAACATCCGATCCAGACGGTTCACTTCTCCCATTTTGTTGTTGTAATCTTTTACAATTATTGTTTTTTTTTACAGTTCTTTTCCGTGTTCCAACATCAATCATCGAGTTATTATGGACTGTACTTATCAAACGTATATCCTTCTTGTCTTTCCAACTCACAGCCTCAATTTTTCTCTTTTTCTGCTGAGTAGACGTTGAAGCCATCTCTCACTGTCTTATACCTTACGTAAAAACAAAAATAAAAAACTTAAACATATAAACATTTAGAAAGCTTTTTAAAGTTTTAAAATGTAGAAGAATGCTTGAAGCGTGCTATGGCCGCCCTACGGAAGTTTCACTTGAACACGCTAGACGCGTTACGGACGACGAAGAGGTTAATTAAAAACAAAAAATTAAATAATGATTGATATTTATTAAATGATTCAGTTTAATTTTATTTCTGAGCATTCCTCTAGCTACTTTTAGATGTTAGAAGAGGTGTTCCATATTTTCATGGAAAACCAGCGGCCATATTTTGACTGAAATTTTGAAACAACCTTTTACCAACGCCGGGTAGACCGCTGAAAACAGATAATCGGAACCGGATTCAAACTCTGCATGGACTTTTTCATTGTTTTCTCTCTTTGTGATGTGAATACGAGTCAGTTTTCCTTAAAATGTTTTCCGCGAATGCATTACTTAACTTAGATAATCATTGTGTGCTTTGTTCTAAGCAATTAACATTAAAACATCCTTCATTTGAAAAGGTGAATCTATTTGGCAGATTCAGATTGAAAAATTTCGTTGTATTTCTTTAATTTGAAATTTCAGATCATCTAAAATTTATGTCACTAGAAGCCTAAATGGTTTATTTTCAAAAAATTCTTGAAATAACTATTGAGTTATTGGACAGTAGCTAAGTGTCTAAATATTCATGATCCGTTTAAAACAGAGGCACAGACGACAAGCTCCTGAAAGGAGAAACTCCAGCAGTTCATTTGGGTTTCGAACTTCGAAAGAAAAATGGTGTTTCCACGGCTTATTCAAATGCGAGCCATTCCCCCCCCCCAGAGAAAATTGCTTCCCTCCACAAAGCCAGTTTTTCTCTACACGTAAGCCGTAAGTACTGTTTTGTAATTAATTAGCCAAACTAACTACATACAAATACATTTTAAATATTAGTTCTTTTCGTTATCATAAATTGTAACCAAACTTTAGCGAAATATCGCTAAGTCTAAAATAAAAACTGAGTCTTGAGAAAGGTGTAAAAGACCACTTAAAACTAAGGAGGCACACAAGGCACACCTGGTGCTTACAACTCAGTCAGCACTTATGGCGAGATAAATAAAAACGACGGTAAGTTCCAATTTTAAAAATAAGCTAGTAATCAAATACTACAGTTTAACTCGAAGTTGACTCGCAATCTAACCGCCGTAGATATTCAAATATCGACAAATTTAATTCAAGGCCGAAGACTGCAAATCTTATCTGAGCTGGTTTAAACCACGCACATACAATCTAATTTACATTCTGGCATGGAAACGGAAAAGAAAAGTAACAGAAATCTTCTAAATCATAGTAACTGGTTAATTAACATAAATGCTACAGATTTAATAACACATAAAAATGCAATTTAATATAATGAAAGGGTAAGAAATTAGATAGAGTTTAGATAGAGTTAGAAATTAGATTAGTTTACATGAAATAATTTCTGTGAAATTTTACTGATGACAGTTAAGTTTATTAGTTTCATGACAGGTAGATAACTTTATTTCTAAAAAAAGTAGTTAGCTTAGAAATATTACTTTAGCATGCCAATGCAAAAGTTTAGATAAAATAAAATTAAAGACCCAGATAAGATTACCGAATGTCTACACAAGGAAAGCGTTGAATTGACGAAGCTTAGTACAGTTATTTTATTATTACTTTTACTTTCTTTATTCATAGCACTGTTCCAAAATAGATTAAGACTATATCAGAAGATAACATCCTGATTTATTCTTAAAATATACCTTGAAATGTATACATGTAAAGACTCAGAATGTTAAAAAAAATATTAGAAACGCAATATTAAAAGAGAAATGAAAAATATCGTAAATTCACTAATATTTTAGATTAATTTTGTACGAACTACAGATATAGGAACATTAGAAATTTTAGCGAGGTTT
The DNA here is from genome assembly GCF_044657685.1 of Stegodyphus dumicola. Lineage (NCBI taxonomy): Eukaryota > Metazoa > Arthropoda > Arachnida > Araneae > Eresidae > Stegodyphus > Stegodyphus dumicola. The sequence goes on from NC_140773.1 coordinate 8,945,749, forward strand.
CCTCTTTGTCTGTCTTCTTTTCTTGGGCGGGAGGAGGCTTCACTTTCTTTCCGCTAAATTTTTCATCTCCTTATTTGTTTAATTTGTTATCATCATATTTGTTCGTTTTCTATGTCTTTCTTTTTTACTTCCTTGTACGAAGTAAAAAGGAAGTATTGTAATCGCGAAAAGTTTCAGGCAGCATATTTCAACGAAAATATCCATTTTGACCGCTATCGAATGCAATTTAACAATGTTTTTGCGTGATATCTGTACGTAAGGACATAATAAAATACTTTTTTCTTTCAAAAAATTTATAAAACTGCTTTAAAATTAATTCTGAAGAGAATTTTCGTGGCGTCTGTACGAACGTATGTACGTACGTATCTCGCATAACTCAAAAACGAGTAGCCTCAGAACGTTGAAATTTTGTATATAGGATTGCTATAACATGTAGATGTGCACCTCGTATTTGGGTTGCAATCGGCCGCACCAAACGTATATAAATATATTTATATATATATCCACTCTATTACCCGGCTCAGTGATCTCAGTTTCTTTACTCTTATATGTTTGTAAATTGTACATTTTTTTTCCTTAAAAATGATTGAATTATATTGTTTTTATCTTCCGGTTAAGGATTTTATGCGTTTAGTAAATCTGTGTGCAATATTTTTAGAATTATCAGCAATTTTAAAGTTGTTTAATTGCCGATAAGCCTGTTTTTAATGGTGGCCATTGATGTTTACACTTGAAACAAGAGAGTAGTGGATTTGTTGCCAATCTAGAGAAACTTAGCTTCGCAACAACAAAGATAACGCATTCATTTATTATTGCCAATTAAATCATGCTTGATTCTTTCTGGAATTATTTCGAGGAAATATGTGTTTGAGATTTTCTTCGTAATTTTTAATATAGTTATTTTGAGTTTTTATGTATTTTTGCCTTCTCGCGAACTGAGAACTGAATTAATTAAATGAGAAATACTCAATCGTCTGTGAAAAACTGTTTTTTTTTGTTTTGTTTGCTTAATTTCTTTTATACATCATTCTAGCTTTATTATAGTATTTGAATAGAACATATGGGAACGATTAGATAATTCTGTTCTTTAAATGATATAAATTTTGTGCATTATGACTTATAATATGAACGAAATATATTAGTTAACGGTTATATAATTATTAATACTGTTAAGTGAATCTAGCGCCAGAGTGTCGCTATAGTAAACAAATACTAGATAGAATTTTAAAGAATGCATTTATTCTATTGTGGTTTATGCGCTGTCGGCGAAGTAGATTTAATTCAATCCAATAAGTTTAAATGAAATGCAAGAAAAAATGCGTATAATTTAATATTCCAATTTAATATTCCAATACAAGGAAGTCATGTGGTGTACACATCAGATTTTTTTTATATAGTCTATGCTATGATCTAACAGAGAAAGGACACTAGCTATGTTGTTATCCGGGAGATAAGCAGGAAATATGGCCAAGACGATGATATCTTTATAAGTTATAAAAAGTTATTTTCTTGAAGAGATTGCACAAGAAAATCCTTTCATATTGGTTTCTAACTTTTAGGAATACATTAGGGTGTTACACGTATTCAGATTTCTCTCAATGAATTACAATGGCAGCAACCAAAAAAAAGATAAATTTTCCGCCTCTGTTACTGGTTATATTTGCGAATTGCTCACTAGAAATGCGTGCTATGATCGCAATTCCTGTTCATTTGCCTTGAAACTTCGATAATTTGCATGTTCGATGAAGATGTTTTTGCATGCCAAATTTCGTCACGATGGCAAAAGTCCTTCTTGGTGCTTCGAGTTTTTTGCAGAAGAGTGTATTAAGATTTTACTCTTCAATTTTGAGGGGAAACTCTGTGGCGGCGGTCCAAGGGTCTCACCCCTCTTCCTGTACATCAACCACTCAAGAGGACTTTGGGCTTACACTGTGCGTGCCGACAGTTACCATCACTTATCAGCCATCATCCCCCCAGGCTGGTATCACTATACCCCCAGGCTGGTATCACTATACCAGCCTGGGGGGGCAAGTTGTTACTTTACGTTCCATTTAGAAATCCGATCTTACCATTATTTAAAATCACAAGGCTTCAAAAAATGAAAGATTAATGAAGAATTAAGTCGTTTGATTTTAAATTCCATAACTATTAATAAATGCATGTTAGATAAAAAAATATCATTGAAGTCCAAAAGGTTATTTTAAAAATTTTAAAGAACTTCATTTGTAGGATTATTTTCCAAGCTGTCGGATGATGTAAATTTCGCGAAGATTATTCGTACCATTAAACACATCTATAAGAAAACACTTCAGTATTAAATTAAAAAAATCTGATGTGTACACCACATGACTTCCTTGTACGGAATATTAAATTATACGCATTTTTCTTGCATTTCATTTAAACGTATTGGATTGAATTAAATCTACTTCGCCGACAGTGCATAAACCACAAGAGAATAAATGCATTCTTTAAAATTCACTCTAGTATTTGTTTACCATAGCGACACTCTGGCGCTAGATTCACTTAACAGTATTATATTTCTTTCATATTATAACTCATAATGCACAAAATTTATATCATTTAAGGAATAGGATTCCACACATGTTCTATTCAAATACTATAATAAAGCTAGAATGATGTATAAAAGAAAATAAGCAAACAAAACAAAAAAGAAACAGTTCTTCACAGACGATTGAGTATTTCTCATTCAATTAATTCAGTTCTCACTTCGCGAGAAAGCAAAAATATATAAATACTCAAAATATCTATATTAAAAATTACGAAGTAAATCTTAAACACTTATTTCCTCGAAAAAATTCCAGAAAGGATTAAGCATGATTTAATTGGCAATAATAAATGAAGGCGTTATCTTTGTTGTTGCGAAGCGAAGTTTCTCTAGATTGGCAACAAATCCACTAATCTGCTGTTTCAAATGTAAATAATCAATGGCGGCCATAAAAAAAGGCTTAGTGGCACTTAAACAACTTTAAAATTGTTGATAATTCTAAAAATATTGCATACAGATTTACTAAAGCCATAAAAACCTTAACCGGGAGGTAAAAAAAACATAATTCAATCATTTTTAAAGCAAAAAAAAAAAAAAAAAAAAAAAAAAAAAAAAAAAAAAAAAAAACAATTTACAAACATATAAGAGTAAAGAAACTGAGATCACTGAGCCGGGTAACAGTGTGGATATATATACAAATATATTTATATACGTTTGGTGCGGCCGATGGGAACCAAAATACGAGGTGCACATCTACATGTACATGTTATAGCAGTCCTATATACAAAATTTCAACGTTCTTAGGCTACTCGTTTTTGAGTTATGTGAGATACGTACGTACGTGCACGTACATACTTTCGTACAGACGTACGCTCGTACGTACATACTTTCGTACAGACGCCACGAAAAATTCTCTTCAGAATTAATTTTAAAGCAGTTTTATAATTTTTTTGGAGGAAACGAATCTTTTATTTTGTCCTTACGAACAGATATCACGCAAAAACATCGTTAAATTGCATTCGATAGCGGTCAAAATGGATATTTACGTTCAAATATGCTGCCTGAAACTTTTCCTCGATTACAATACTTCTTTTTTACTTCGTACAAGAAAGTAAAAAGACATTTAGCCAGAATTATGCATCACTCATTCTGTAGAATTATGTAAACAGTTCTATAGATTTCTGCTCAGCTTTATTTCTAACAGAAGATCTCAGCTGCATGTCCACTTATTAGAATTCAAAACCAGTCTCAAAATTAAAATGATTTAAGTTATATATTTTAAAAGGTTGTTTAGACCCTTGAGTCTTCCATTCCAGCTTTGGAAATGATGAAGTTTCATGAGACACCTGAGATTAAAAAGTATGAAGAACCCTAGGGCTCTCCATCATAGCATGCCTAGCCCATAAACGCCATAAAATGACGTCCCAGACTTTCGAACTAATGATAAATTTGACGTATCTTCACTGAACAGATGTCGGAAACTTATTTCTTGAAGCGGCATGCTTCGTAAGGTACATTCGTCAATGTCTAGAAAATGACCTTCCGAAACTAAAGAAAAATCTTTGCAAATGTCCTTTACAGTTCTTCCTTCCTATGGTAAGTTAAGTGTATTTAAGTTTTCTCTTTGTTCTTCGGAAATACCAGAAGACAGAAGTTCGAAGTTTGAGGTTGATGGTAGGAATAAAAAAAAAAAGAAAACCATTAATGTTTTCAAAAGATGGACGAAGATAAAAAATGTTTTTAAATTTGAGAAACATTCTGTTTTTAAGTCATTCAGAGCCATTTATTTTCGCTTAAAATATGCTTTTACTAATGTAATCATCTATCATTCTATCAGACTGTATAATAAAAGTTTTCAGTCTAAAAAAATTATATACTTATAGGGGTAATAAAAATGCTATGCTAAGAGGGTTATACTATTTAAATATTTTTTTAGGCAGCCAAACTTGATAGTAGTTAGTGTCTCTTACTACCGTAAACCAAGGGCCTGAGTTCGAATCCTGGAGAAGGCATGGATGTTTTTAAATGTATAGTATCTTTGCGACATGGGGGCATTCTAAATATATGGCGAGTCGAAAGTCCTCTCGTGTGGATTGGTGGTAAGAAAAGAAGGCTGAAGACCCTGGGGCATCACCTCCCGAAGTGTCTCCCTCAGAATTGGGGTGGAACTAGGCAAAATCGTACTACCCCATATGATGCCCGAGGCCCTTACAGAGACAGGTGTTATCTTTTTATTTCAGGGCATTTCCTACTCAGGTAATTTGCTCTTTCTCTACAGCCTGTATAATATTATAAGACAATCATTTCTATAGATTTTACTACGATATTCTTATCTCACATAAATTCGGTTATTAAGAATAGTTCTATTGTTATTTTCTTGTGTGTACTCAGAAATTACTGAAGCTGTAACCTCAAGTAAAACTTTAAATACAAAAATTATTTAAGAATACAAATTTTTAAAATAATTCATAAAAAATGGGCGAATTTTATTTAGAATGGAGGTAAATTTTGAAATGTTAAAGGAAGAGTCAAATAAGTTTAATAAAAAAAGAAATATTAATACATATATACCAAATTCTATTAACATGGAGGAGCTAAAATTTTGAGAGAGATTTTTTTAAAAACTCCCCTGCGATTTTTACAAAACTTGGCAATTTGGCATAATTTGACTCTTAGAATCGAAAGATAAAAAAAAAATGGCATGTGATTTCAGAAAAGTCCGATTTTGTGTCAAAACATACATATCAGAATGATGCTATATAAAAATCTAATACATATCCTAAGTCGTGCATTCAAAACATGAATAACGCAAGTTGAATTTCGTCAATTGGCCTGGGAAAACGGGAGATACAAAACTGTCCCCCTTTTTACTTTCTCGTAAGTAAAAAGGAAGTATTGTAATCGCGAAAAGTTTCAGGCATCATATTTCAACGAAAATATCCATTTTGACAGCTATCGAATGTAATTTAACAAGTTTTTGCGTGACATCTGTACGGAAGGACAGAATAAAAAGACTCCTTTTCCCTAAAAAATTATAAAACTGCTTTGAAATGAATTATGACGAGAATTTTTCGTGGCGTCTGTACGAACGTATGTACTTACGTATCTCGCATAACTCAAAAACGAGTAGCCTCAGAATGTTGAAATTTTGTATATAGGACTGCTATAACATGTAGATGTGCACCTTGTATTTTGGTTGCAATCGGCGGCACCAAACGTATATAAATATATTTATATATATATCCACTCTGCTACCCGGCTCAGTGATCTCAGTTTCTTTACTCTTATATGTTTGTAAATTGTACATTTTTTGCTTTAAAAATGATTGAATTATGTTGTTCTTATCTTCCGGTTAATGTTTTTATGCCTTTAGTAAATCTCTATGCAATATTTTTAGAATTATCAACAATTTTAAAGTTGTTTAAGTGCGGCTAAGCCGAATAATTTTTCTGATGGCGGCCATTGCTTGTTTACATTTGAAACAGCAGAATAAGGGATTTGTTGCTAATCTAGAGAAACTAAGCTTCGCAACAACGAAGATAACGCCTTCATTTATTAATGCGAATTAAATCGTGCTTAATCCTTTCTGTAAATTTTTCGAGGAAATAAGTGTTCCAATATTTACTTCGTAATTTTTAATACAGATATTTTGAGCTTGTCGCGAAGTGAGAACTGAATTAATTGAATGAGAGATACTCAATCGTCTGTGAAAAGTTTCTTTTTTGTTTTGTTTGCTTAATTTCTTTTATACATCGTTCTAGCTTTATTATACGAGGGCTATCCAGAAAGTAGATTACGTTTTGGAATAAAAAAATAAACAAAGTATAGGAAACAAATTTTATTATATACAGATGAAAGCCACACTCAAATACTACTTTTCTACATAGTCACCATACAAATTAAGGCATTTATCTTAGCGATGTACGAGCTTGGAAATTCCTTCGTCGAAAAATTCGGCCGCCTGCGCCTTCAACCACTTCGTTACCTCTTCTTGCAGCTGTGCGTCGTCATCAAAACGCTGCATAGCCAGCCACTTCTTCATTGCTGGGAATAGGTGGAAGTCGCTCGGTGCCAGGTCGGGACTGTACGGCGGATGAGGAAACAACTCCCACTTAAAAGATTCAAGAACTTTACGAGTGACATTTGCCGTGTGGGGCCGGGCGTTGTCGTGAATCAACAAGATCTTAGAGCTCAACATTCCTCTGCGCTTGTTTTGAATTGCTCTTCTGAGTTTTTGGAGAGTTTGGCAATACCTTTGAGAGTTTATTGTAGTGCCTCTTTCCAGGAAGTCCACCAAAATTACACCTTTTCTGTCCCAAAAAACAGTCGCCATCATCTTCCTTGCCGACATTGTTTGCATGCATTTCTTGGGTTTTTGGAGAGAAATTGTGTGCCTCCACTGCATTGATTGCAATTTCGTTTCACAGTTCACATGTTTCACCCATGTTTCGTCACCAGTAACGATGCAATCGAGTAAAGAGTCACCATCCTTATGGTAAGCGTCCAAAAAGTTCAACGCTGCAGCCATTCGCTGATTTTTGTGGTCCTCTGTCAAGATTTTTGGAATCCATCTTGCACAAAACTTGTGGTAACCAAGCTTTTCGCTGATGATTTCGTGCAACAAACTTCGCGAAATTTGTGGAAAACTCAAAGAAAGTTCCGTTATTGTGAAATTTCGATTTTCACGGACTTTAGCATCGACTTTTTCGAGAAGTTCGGCGGTCACTATGCTGGGTCTCCCACTTCGATCTTCGTCGTGAACATTGGTTCGGCCATTTTGAAATCTTATGACCCACTGACGCAATCCACCTTCAGTGATAATGTTGTCCCCATACACTTCACGAAGCTGCCGATAGATTTCTATCGGTTTACAGTTTTTTGCAGTCAGAAACCTTATTACTGAGCGCACCTCGCAGCTCGCGGGATTTTCAATTAACGCAGACATTTCAAACCGTCACAGTATCTGAACGGAGCACAGCACGAACCTCTCACTAGCACGGCTAGATGCAGACTGAGCTGCGCAACGCTCTGACCCCAAGATGGCCGCGCTAGCCCCGCCCCTAGCGGACACAGACGGAAACGTAATCTACTTCCTGGATGGCCCTCGTAGTATTTGAATAGATCATGTGGCAACGATTAGATAATTCTTTAAATGATATAAATTTTGTGCATTCTGAGTTATAATATGAATAAATATAATACTGTTAAGTGAATCTAGCGCCAGAGTGTCGCTATGGTAAACAAATACTAGAGTGAATTTTAAAGAATGCATTTATTCTCTTGTGGTTTATGCACTGTCGGCGAAGTAGATTTAATTCAATCCAATAGGTTTAAATGAAATGCAAGAAAAATGCTTATAATTTAATATTCCGTACAAGGAAGTCATGTGGTGTACACATCAGATTCTTTTTATTTTGTTTTCGTTTTTTACGCAGTGTAAATCCAACATTAAAAAGCGCATCACATTCGTTTTGAATTACTACGGGCCTTTTCTTGATACATGACACTGATGTCAACTAATGACACTTGATACATGACACTGATGTCAACTAATGACACTGATGTAAAGGTCTAGTAGCTAGACATTTTTTTACTTTCCTGTACGAAGTAAAAGAAGCATTGTAATCGCCTAAAGTTTCGGTGTCATATTTCAACAGAAATATCCATTTTGACTGCTCTTGAATCCGTCTGCTCAAACTTTTTACGTGACATCAGTACGTATGGCTAAAATAAAGGACTGCTTTTTCCAAAACGGATTGTAAAAAGATAAAACGGATTTAAAATGAATTCAAAAGGGATTTTTTGAGATATCTGTGCCTAAGTGCATACCTATGTAGATAGGTACGTACGTTTCTCGCATAATTCAAACGTGATTAGCCGTAGAACATTGAAATTTTGTATACGAGGACTGCTATAACATCTAGTTGTGCACCTCCGTTTTTTACTGCAATCGGCAAAACCAAAGTTGGCTCTCTCTCTGTTTATATATTTATATCTATCTATCTATCTATATATATACATATAAATATCTATCTATCTATATATACATACATATAAATGCCTATATATCTCTCTCTGTGTATATATATACAGTGGATGGAGAAAAATATGGAAACACCTTGTGAAATGCATGTTTGAAAAGAAAGATTGATTTTAACGAAATATGTAGGTGGCGCTGGCCTTTTTGACTACTGACGCCACCTATACAACTTCGTAAATGTGCTAAACAGTTCAGTTGTTGTCGGAGTACTGTTATGTGAGGTTGTCATTGCATTATGTCAGAGCTAACAGACTTCGAACGTCGGCAAATTGTTGGAGCACGTATGGTAGGTGCTTCCGTAAGCAAGGTAGCCGAGGTGTTTAGTGTTTCAAGAGGTACTGTATCGAAGATTTATTCCGCATATTTGAAAAGCAGAAAAACATCATCTGCTAAATCACAGCGCGGACGAAAGTGTGTCCTGAGTGATCGCGACAGACGATCATTAAAGGCAATTGTGACGAAAAATAAGAAGACCACAGCTGCAAAAGTTACTGCTGAAATGAATGTTGTGTTACCGAACTCTGTGAGTACCAAAACAATTAGAAGGGAGCTTCATAAACAGGGAATTCTGGCCGTGTTGCAATTGAGAAGCCACTCATCAGGGATGCTAATGCCCGCAACAGGAAAAGGTGGTGTTTAAGTCATAAAGCCTGGACTATAGAGCAGTGGAAGCGAGTAATATGGTCTGACGAGTCTTCTTTCACATTGTTTCCCACTTCTGGCCGAGTTTACGTTTGGAGAACGCCATCTCAAGCCTATACTACAGACTGCTTGTTACCAAGAGTGAAACATGGCGGGGTTCTGTTATGGTTTGGGTAGCCATATTGTGGTTCTCTACTAGCCCCATGATAACTGTGTCAGGGCACATGACTGCCAAGACTTATGTGAACATTTTGGCCGATCAAGTTCATCCCATGGTACAAACTTTGTTCCACGATGGTGTCTTCCAAGATGACAAAGCCTCTGTTCACACAGCTCACATTGTGCAGGACTTGTTTTCTGAGCACGAGGATGAGTTGTCCCATCTCCCCTGGCCACCACAGTCACCAGACCTGAATATTTTCGAACCTTTGTGGTCTACATTGGAACGGAAAGTGCGTTCTCGTTATCCACCGCCAACATCGTTATCTGAACTTGCCACCGTTTTGCTGGAAGAATGGTATAATATTCCCTTGGCAAACACACAGGAACTGTATTTATCCATTACGAGAAGACTGCAAGCTGTTTTGGATGCCAACGGGTTTCCTACACCATATTAAGCAAAGAAACATGTTTTTTTAAAGGTGTTTCCATATTTTTGTCCAACCCCTGTATATATACATATAAATGTCTCTCTCTCTCTGTATATATATATATATATATATATATATATACATGTAATAATAAAATTCCATAGTCAAAATTACACTTAAATTTCTAACTGCATGTTCTTTTCATTTTTTAATGGCGACGGTCTTTTATTTGAAAGTACGTGGAATTAAATCCACAGCCCCGTAGTCAAGTTGTTTTTGCCACCTTTTCTACACGTACAGTTATAGAATGTTTTGGAATGGCTAACGAGGCTGATGTCATTTCTTGGAAGCTCCGCCTTTCCAGAGGCTATAAAAGGCTACAAAAGAATATCGGGGGCTTTTTCTTAAATGTAACGATGCAGTAAACTTCATACAAAATGTTATTAATAATTCTTTTTTATTTACTCCAGAAATATGATTTTGTAACTGCTATTTCTCCTGATATAATAAATGGATCCTGTTTTTTAAACTTATCGTCTGATAATTTAAGCTACGACTACATTTATTATTCTTCACCAATCTATTTATTTTTGACAAAAGCTGGTACATCACATACATATATACATATAAATGTCTATCTATCTATCTATCTATCTATCTATCTATCTATGTATATATATATATATATATATATATATATATATACCACCATACAGATACTTGGGCACTATACAGATGACATTACGAATTTGCTCAGTCCCTCCCCCATTCTGTAGAAAAGCATGCCGATGGGACGGATCCGAGGATACCGCATCCCTCTTCCCCTACTAGCAACGTGAGCCACATGTTTAGAGTTCCCCCATGTGACAAAGACACTATAAATTATAAGTTGCAAGCATCCATGTCTTCTCCAGGATTCAAACCCTAGCCCTTTGATATGGCACTCAGATTCACTAACCACAATCCCGGTACAGCGGCATCAAATTACTTAAAATCATTAATCTTAAAAGGCATGTGCAATAAAGATAAAAGCGTAACGCATTTTTTAACTACGGAATGTCAAAAAATTAGCTAGTTAATAGTGAATGATGCTGAAGGTATGTATTATTTTGGCATGATAAGTTCTTTGGTGCTGCAGGAATAAATGCGAGGAATTAGATAGGATTGAGCAGTTTTATTGCTTTATTAGTATCTATTTAAGCTATCAAAGAAAACGTCATCATAAACAAAATTTAATTTCAACGAAAGCCCAGTTCCGGACTATCTTAACTTTAGAGTGAAGCATATAAATCAGCCCAGAGCGCACTGAAGTTCCAAATATGACGAGCTTTTCTACTTTGCTGTGCAATTCAGAGCAGAAAATTCTGTTATTAACGCTGCATTTTATTTAGCATTTCGTAAAACTCAAATTTATATTGAATTAATTCCTCAGAGATAATCAAAATAGGAAAAACTATTAAAATATTCACATTAGTACCTGGCAGTTATCCTACGGAAGTCTTTGGAAAATTCCTTCCTCCGTTGAAAAGGCTTTTTTCTCTTGAGAATTTCGATGAAATCAGTGATAGGACGTGAACAGCATGGACCTGGGGTATGTTAAATGTGTATAATGCAAAAGAATAAATAAAAAATATCCGGTTTATTTTCATCACATTTTCAATTTCGGGATAAATCACAGAACCCCCCCCCCCCGAAAAAAAAAAAAAAAAACAGAAGCGCAGTGGAAAACTACAAGAAAAAAGAAAGCTAAACATGCCAAAACCAAAAATAAAATATGAAATTTGCCATCTTTCGCTGCGTTGACACCGGGAGGTTGGTGCAACGGAAGGAGTTATGAGGTATTTTCTCCGTTTTTCCAACGTGCCTTCGTGGAGTAACTGTAGCACATTCGGAGCGTATTCGAGAGGTCTAGGTTCAAGTCCCTTTCGGCAAGCCTTCGTGGTGTAACTGGAAGCATACTCGTATTCGAGAGGTCCAGGGTTCGCATCTTGTCGAGGGTCCTGCACATTTTCACCCCTCCTGCTAAAAAAAAAACCTAATGACTCAACAACTTAAACAGAAATTTTATAAATTGTTTTCGCATTTAATCACTACTTCAATAAAAGCCTAGCAACAGTACAACCATTCAATGCAAAATGAATATTCAAAAAACAAAGAAAAAATTATTCTTTTTTTGAAACGGCGCTTCATCTCCAAAGCTTGGATCGGCCATGAATAAATTAAATCCACAACTCTCTGGTTAAACCTGTTATTCCATCTGCCAACGTCTAATACGTGACCATCGATGTTAACAATTTTCGAAATACCAGGAAGAGTTTCCAGCCAATAAGGCTTCGCCTTTTCGCTTCTAATTAAAGATTTGACAAACGACTGAAACGAAAATCCTCATTATCATTATCCTTCAAGCCTTCCAGCAAGCGTTACAGATCACGGAAGAGCTTTAATTATTTACATTTCTCACATTAACATCCCTGAATTTGCAAGAGCGTTCTGAATTTCAAATATACTTAATTCATATTTATCACTGATTCTCAGATTTCATATTCTTCGGAGAGAAGGTTTCGTGGGATTCGAAAAGAAGTTTCAAATATCTAGTGCTCGAAAATTCTGATTTTAAAGCAAAGAACACCAAATAGAGTATCTGTAATTTATAATAATTTTAAGTTATTTAATCTTAACGAAGTTTCAGCTAATTCGTGCGATAGGTAAGATATTTACAAACGAATTATGGGTAAAATATTATAGGTATGATATTTTCTAGGAATTAATATATAAATTTTATTTCATCAGTTTCAAAACGAAGTTTTTGAACATAATCAGTATTTAATAGAATACGAATATTCACACAAATATCTCATACACTGCTGGTGACCGTAAATGCAACACCCTGAAGGAAGCATGCAAATAACATGAAATTTACAACATGCATTAGCGGAGGTGAGATATGCAAATGATTAGAATTTCAGCGCAGACGCACATCACGAGCGCCTGTAGCGCTAATTTAAAGCGCTATTTAAGACTTGGTGTTTTCGACGATTTCAAGTTCGGCAATTATGTTTTTTTTCTTGTGGTTTTTTCAAAAAAAAAAAAAAAAAAAAAATCTGATGTGTACACCACATGACTTCCTTGTACGGAATATTAAATTATACGCATTTTTTCTTGCATTTTATTTAAACTTAATAGATTGAATTAAACCTACTTCGCCGACAGCGCATAAACCACAATAGAATAAATGCATTCTATAAAATTCACTTTGTTTACCATAGCGACACTCTGGCGCTAGGTTTACTTAACAGTATTATATTTCATTCATATTATAACTCAGAATGCACAAAATGTATATCATTTAAAGAATTATCTAATCGTTGCCACATGTTCTATTCAAATACAATAATAAAGCTAGAGCTATGTATAAAAGAAATTAAGCAAATAAAACAAAAAAGAAACAGTTTTTCACAGACGATTGAGTATTTCTCATTTAATTAATTCAGTTCTTACTCCGCGAGAAGGCAAAAATACATAAAAACTCAAAATATCTACATTAAAAATTACGAAGTAAATCTCAAACGCTTATTTCCTCGAAAAAATTACAAAAAGAATTAAGCATGATTTAATTGGCAATAATAAATGAAAGCGTTATCTTTGTTGTTGCGAACTAAGTTATTCTAGATCGGCAACAAATCCACTAGTCTCCTGTTTCAAATGTAAACATCAATGGCCGCCATTAAGAAAAAGGCTTAGCGGCATTTAGACTACTTTAAAATTGTTGATAATTCTAAAAATATTGTACACAGATTTACTAAAGGCATAAAAACCTTAACCGGAAGATAAAAACAACATAATACAATCATTTTTAAAGCAAACAATGTACAATTTACAAACATATAAGAGTAAAGAAACTGAGATCACTGAACCGGGTAACAGAGTGGATATATTTATATACGTTTGGTGCGGCCGATTGCAACCAAAATACGAGGTGCACATCTACATGTTATATCAGTCCTATATACAAAATTTCAACGTTCTGAGGCTACTCGTTTTTGAGTTATGCGAGATACGTACGTACGTACGTACACACGTACGTACTTACGTTCGTATAGATGCCACGAAAAATTCTCTTCAGAATTAATTTTAAAGCAGTTTTATAATTTTTTTTGAAGGAAAAGAGTATTTTATTCTGTCCTTACGTCCAGATATTACGCAAAAACATCGTTAAATTGCATTCGATAGCGGTCAAAATGGATATTTTCGTTGAAATATGCTGCCTGAAACTTTTCGCGATTACAATACTTCCTTTTTACTTCGTACAAGGAAGTAAAATACGATCATCAATTATGCCTCGTTGTAAACAGCGTTCATCGTTTGATCAAGTATCCGAGTTCGATAGAGAAAGTTCGCCTACTGAGAGCGTGGATTATCTTTCAGGGAAATCGGTAGTCGTGTTGGATGAAACCAATCAACTGTAATGAGGATATGTGACCGTTGGATGCAGGAGGGTACGACGGACCGACATGTTCGATCGCATCCACCTCAGTGCACCACTTTACGGAATGACAGGAACATTGTGCGCATGGCAGTGACGGATCGCTCAGTTACATCACGAAGCATATCACAGTACATTCAGTCTGTAACGCATCAACCAGTGTCTGCACGTACCATTCGACGTCGTTTACAGCAGAGTGGTCTGTCCGCAAGGCGTCCATTGCTTCGCCTACCCTTGACGCAGAACCACAAACGTCTCCGCCACCGATGGTGCGATGAAAGAAGAATGTGGACGTCAGAATGGAAGGAAATTGTCTTTACTGACGAGTCACGCTTCTGTCTGCAATACCACGATGGTCGGATTCGCGTTTGGAGACACCGTGGAGAGAGATGCTGAACAGCTGCGTTATGCACCGCCACACTGGTCCTGCACTGGGTATTATGATATAGGACGGTATTGGATATCACTCTCGCACTCCTCTAATACGCATTGCCGGTACTTTAAACAGCCAGCGCTATATCTCCCAGGTGAGGGAGCCACTTGTCCTTTCTTACTTTCAGGGCTTGCCCACAGCAATATTTCAACAGGATAATGCGCGACTACACGTGGCACACAGTGTATTTAAACCACCCTCAAAGAATTTATCCGATGTCTTTTCATCAGTGCACTTATTTATGGCGTGTTTAAACTCTCAATTCGAGCAACCTAAACCACAAAATCTCTTCAAATAGTTGCAAAAGCCCTACTTTAAAATGCGTCTGTCAAACAACTCATTCGGACCAACAATACCGCACACGTTAGGTGCATATATTTCATATTCCAGGGTGTAATGCTCTCTTTTAATACAAAACATAAGCTAGAAATTTACGGTTACGCATTATACACTAAGTATAAAAATGATATATGTAAGAATAAGGAAACTATGAGCATACATAAATTATATTTTACATGTATTTAAATGTTGTTTCTCTAAATGCATACCGAATGAAGTGCATACCAAATGAGCTTAAAAATTTTCTTAATAAAAATAGCATGAAAAATTCGCATATTTGTCTTCCGTTATACCTTCAGACACATAATCGAATTCTGTTTCATCTTCACCATCACTGTTACTCTGATCGATTAATAAATAATCATCCTCCGTTCCATCTAGACTGTTAAGTATACTACATGAAGAATCTGCATAAGTGTATGTATATTTCATGCATTGTGATAAAACAATGGTACCTAGAGCCATCCAATTTTGAATAACGTAATGCTCCACCAAATGTGGGCATCTGGAAGACCTAGTTTTTTTTTTTTTTTTCCTTTGAGAACATACAGACTCCCCGTGCACCACATATGTACAACACGAGGTTTACAGAAGTAAGTTAACTAGAACATTAAAGGTTACATGTATAAATAAACATTAAAAATTACATGCATAAATAAAGCGAACAAAAGCAGAGAACAGCAGTCTGGACATCACGAAAACAGATACGTTCACTGGCCAAGTCCCTCCGAACATTTTCAAATCGTTCTGTAAGCATAATCTAGGGCCATCAAATGTAGGGCACGAGAAAATCAAATGTTCCACATCCTGAGAAACTCTTTTTGAACATTCACATAAATTGTTTGATCGTAGATTAAAACGAAACAGGTAACTTGCAAATTTACCGTGACCAGATAAAAACTGAGGCACTTTAAAATTTAACGAGAGGAAAGACTCGGAATTCAGTCTATGGTAAATAGAAGGAAGGAACTTTTTGGTGACTTTAGCATTACAAGATGAAATGTATTCCTCATTTCACACAGCTAAAAGCTTTTTATAATGAAAGGACTTCCAATAACTCTTTGGAATGCTAATGTTGATATCAATGTTTAAATTTAAGGCATCTTTAGCTAAGAAATCAGTTCTTTCATTTCCGTAGAAACCATGATGAGCACGCACATAAGCAAAGCAGATATCAATATCTCTAATCCTAAGTGAACTAACAGTTACTAGAGTTTCGATAACTAATTTATCGCAGCTGGTAATACTGTTCAAAAGTTGAAGAGAAGAAAGAGAATCAGAATAAATAAGGTACTTTGAGGATGTTGTCCCATGATCCTGGATCCATTTGACGGCAAGATAAATGCACAGAAGTTCTGCTTGAAAAACTGTACATTCATTCCATTTACGGTGTCTAAGAAAGCAAATCTCGGAATGGCCTTCAAAAAGAACAAATGCAAGGCCAACCTTGTTGTTCATCTTGCTGCCATCTGTAAAGAAAACCATATAAAAACTTATTTCAGCAGTCTCTTTATAATCGCATTGGAATTTGTTTTATTATCGGTTTCATATTTTGTAACACTTTAACGAATTGTTTATTAAGAAACTGAACAATTTCAAACCGAGCAATGGCAACACTGTACGAAAAAAAAAATTATCCGAGCTGTGCATCGGAAATTCTAAAGCTATTCTAATTTTAAAAATATTTTGCGATATTGCTGTTGAACTGATTTTTATGGTTTAAGTGTGAAGAACATGATATTTAATAAGTAAAGTTAACATATAAAAATTAAAAAAACGCCTCTTTGGGTGTAATGTCAAGAATCTGAAAGCGTTGAGATTTTTTTGGTCTTGTTTTATTTCATTCTACGCATTTATTATCCGCATACTGCCGCAACAAATTTGTCCTTTAATAACCGTTCTTTCACTTTTTAACATATATGTATTCCGCTGCCATTTTAAATTTTCTTTGACTGGTTTATTGATACAAATATCTAAAGTTTGAACTAATGACGTTAATCTACCTACATAACTGCCCATTTCTGAATTCTTTAGGGCAACAGGACACAGTTGACGATTTTTAATCCTCAATTTCAAACCGTTTTATCCCACCCGTTCTTTCTCGTGAACGTGAATAAATCAACATTTGGGAATTTATATTTAGGCATCGTCTTTCGTTTAAAAACAAGTAATATAAAAAAAATTAAATTGTAGATAGGTCAACAAAAAATGTTTAAAATAGAAAAAAAATTAATTAAAAATTAAACATTTTTTAATATGTGAAAAAACTGTATTAACGTCACGTATCATCCCCTACAAGTTTTAAAAATGTATTTGAACTTGAGTGGATGAATAAAAAGTATTTTATTAATGACTGAAAATTTGGATAAGATATGGGGAGATTGTGAGCCAGTGGGAATTTAATAACCATGTGTTTTGAAATTTTGTACTGTCTGGTAAGCAGGGAAGCACTACAGTGAAGTGAAATTTTCCGTGACCTTTTGTTTTTATGTAGCCGTTTTTATTCCTTTCACACCAACTGTTTCATTTCCTATCATATCAATTACTGGAATTTTGTGCATATTTCCAGTATGAGATAGTATTTTTCTTTCCTTCGTAGGTCAATAACATACTACTGGAAACTTATCAATTTGTTGTCCAAACGCTTCAGAAACTTTTGTGAAAATTTATTTTTTCATAGAATTAAACTATTCCGTGCCATAGCTCGACTGAAAGTTTCTTTAAAAATTCCAATTTTATATGTATTCTCCCTTCACACACACACGTCAAGGGAAATAAAAGGACTGTGTTTCTTATTACGATTAATCCATTCTGGCAGTTTTCTAGAACTCAATTATCAACACTGTCTTCTAGGATAGACCGCTTTATTACTATTTATGTAAATTTTATTTATTATTTGCATATTAATTATTGTGATCTAAATTTTCTTTTCCAATAATATCAATTTTCTGCACATAGAAGCAGCAGTAGTTAGAAAATGCATTGCACAAAAGAATGTTTAAATGTTCTAAATAATTATAAAAATAATTTAAAAATTCTAATAATAATTTAAAAATTCTACCTAAGTTCTAATAAATAATTTAAAAATTCTACCTAAGGTTTGTTTTCGCAATGGCAATTATTTAATTATTTGAAGCTTAAATATTGGACTATATTATTGCATTATTGCAATCTGCCGCAGAGAAAGCATGTCTTCATGTTAGTGTTAGTTTCATGAGATACAGAGTCTTTACTTTCACCTGATACTGTCCTTCAAACTCTACATTTGTAATATGAAAACAACAAAGTAACCTTCTCCTGAATAACAAATTTATTGTTGACTCCTTTTTTACTTCCTTGTACGAAGTAAAAAGGAAGTATTGTAATCGCGAAAAGTTTCAGGCAGGATATTTCAAGGAAAATATCCATTTTGACCGCTATCGAATGCAATTTAGCGATGTTTTTGCGTGATATCTGTACGTAAGGACAGAATAAAATACTCTTTTCCTTCAAAAAAATTATAAAACAGCTTTAAAATGAATTCTGAAGAGAATTTTTCGTTGCGTCTGTACGTACGTATGTACGCACGTACGTAGGTATGGTACGCACGTACGTACATACGTACGTATCTCGCATAACTCAAAAACGACTAGCCTCAGAACGTTGAAATTTTGTATATAGGACTGCTATAACATGTAGATGTGCACCTCGTATTTTGGTTGCAATCGGCCGCACCATACGTATATAAATAAATATATATATAAATATATGCACTCTGTTACCCGGCTCAGTGATCTCAGTTTCTTTACACTTATATGTTTGTAAATTGTACATTTTTTGCTTTAAAAATGATTGAATTATGTTGTTTTTATGTACCGGTTAAGGATTTTATGTTTTTAGTAAATCTGTGTGCAATATTTTTAGAATTATCAACAATTTTAAAGTAGTTTAAGTGCCGCTAAGCCTTTTGATTTTTTGCTGGCGGCCATTGATTGCTTACATTTGAAACAGCAGACTAGTGGATTTGTTGCCAATTTAGCGAAACTTAGCTTCGCAACAACAAAGATAACGCCTTCATTTATTATTGCCAATTAAATCATGCTTAATCCTTTCTGGAATTTTTTCGAGGAAATAAGTGTTTAAGATTTACTTCGTAATTTTTAATATAGATATTTTGAGTTTTTATGTATTTTTGCCTTCTCGCGAAGTGAGAACTGAATTAATAAATGAGAAATACTCAATCGTCTGTGAGGAACTGTTTCTATTTTGTTTTGTTTGTTTAATTTCTTTTATACATCATTATAGCTTTATTTTAGTATTTGAATAGAACATGTGGCAACGATTAGATAATTCTATTCTTTAAATGATATAAATTTTGTGCATTATGAGTTATAATATGAACGAAATATATACGTTAACTGTTATATAATTATTGGATTATATAACCGTTAACTTAGTTTCGTTATATAATTATTATATAATTTAACTCTAATTATTAATACTGTTAAGTGAATCTAGCGCCAGAGTGTCGCTATGGTAAACAATTTATTCTATTGTGGCATTTATTCTATTGTGGCATTTATTCTATTGTGCTTTCTGAGCTGTCGGCGAAGTAGATTTAATTCAATCCAATAAGTTTAAATGAAATGCAAGAAAAAATGCGTATAATTTAATATTCCAATACAAGGAAGTCATGTGGTGTACACATCAGATTTTTTTACTTCTTTGCTCGAATAAGGAAGTATTGTAAACACGAAAATTTCGGGTGTCATATTTCAACCAAAATATCCATTTTGACCGTTCTTGGATCCATTTGAAAGATGTTTTTGCCTGACATCTGTACTTACGGACAGAATAAAGAGTTCTTTCTTCCATAGATTGTAAATAGGTTAAAATGGATTTAGAAGAGGATTTTTTTCGTGACGTTTGTACGTGTGTATGTTCGTACATATGTACGAGGGCATTTCGAAACATAAAGATACACCGTACGCCAGAGGAAAAGAAAAGGTTTGGTAAGCAAGTTGGTAACACAGGTGTTAACCTTGAACCGTAAGCTTTCTCCTCGCGGTCGTTCGGTATTTCAAAGTTGATTCTGGTTGGAGTAGGTCGTGTTTAAAATTGCTGCGCCGATTCAGAATCCCGCCAAATGCGAAGTGAGCTCCGTCATACGTTTTCTTCATGCAAAAGGTCAGCGACCAGCGGATATTCACAAAGAAATTGTTTCTGTTTATGGGAACATTATGAATCGACAAAATGTAACGAAATATTTCGTCATTTCTCTGAAGGTAGGACCGATGTTCATGACGAACAAAGAACAGGTCGGCCATCTGTGATCTCTGATGCCCTTCTTCAGAGAACAGAGGAAGCAATTCGTGCGAATAGACGTCTCAAATTGAAAGAATTGCATCAGATCATACCGGAAGTGTCAATGACAACTCTTTGTGAAGTTGTGACCGTCAAGTTAGGGTACAGGAAATTGTGCGCGCGCTGGGTTCCAACAAGCGGCAACCTTCTATGACTGTGGGATACAAAAACTTGTGCACCGACTTAACAAATGTTTGGATAACGGCGGTTATTATGTCGAAAAATAATAAATAATCCAGTTAATAAGATGTAACTGACATTATCTAAATAAATGGTTTTTTAAGGAATGCGAGCCATTGCATCTTTATTTTTCGAAGTGCCCTCCTTTCGCTCATAACTCAAAAGTGAATAGCCTCAAATCGTTGAAATTTTGTGTAGGGGGCTGCTGTAAAATGTAGTTCTACATATCACTTTTTTGTTTGCCTGTCTTATCCGGCTGGTTGAGCTCTGTTTTTATATTCTTATAAGTTATTATATTGCTTATTTTTTGCTTTAAAAGTGATTGGTTTATATTATTCTGATGTCTGATTAAGGTTTTTATGCTTTTAGTTAATCTGTGTGCAATAGTTGTAGAATTATCAACAATTTGAAAGTTGTTTAAGTAGTACTAATTCTAACGAGACTGTCATTTGTTTATATTTGAGACACATAGTAGAAGAGTGAATTAAATTCGTTTTAGCACCGACTTCAGTGTCTTTTTCCCGAACTTGACCAAAAGTAAACTTTTAAGTTTTTTGCACCGAAAAATGTCTTCTTGCGCGCTGGCCGGATTGCTTGTTTTGAGTACAAACTGTAATTTTATTGTAAAAATTGTTTTTTCAACTGATTTTAGCTGTATTTGTTGTTTTACGTTATTCTGTATTTTAAAATTTTTAATGAAGATATTTTAAGTTTTTATTTATTTTTGCCTTGCCGCCAAGTGAGAACAGGACTAATTGAATGAGAAATATATCTCTTATAAAATTCCAGGATATGAGTTTAAACAAACTCATATCCTGGAATTTTATAAGTGCAGCAAAAAGTGCGTATAATAAATATTTTAATTACGAAAAATAGCACGAGGATTATCTGTCTGAAAACGAACGCTTTCGTGAAGAATGTTCAAATGGCAACTGACATTTCTTTACGTTAATACCTGAACAAAATCTCGAAACCATTCATAGAGAAGCTTATTCG
This sequence comes from Stegodyphus dumicola, assembly GCF_044657685.1. Lineage (NCBI taxonomy): Eukaryota > Metazoa > Arthropoda > Arachnida > Araneae > Eresidae > Stegodyphus > Stegodyphus dumicola. Next base: position 8,967,301 of record NC_140773.1, read on the forward strand.
TTGGTATTCCAAGAAGATATAGATTACCAATGTGTTTAGTAATTTTAATCACTCGGCCACTCGGGGACCTGCGCTCATTCTGAATAGCTTGACACATTTTTAAATAAGATTACAACTTAAATCTCTAATACGAAAATACTCATATTTAACTACGAAAGGCATAGTATATGGGTAGATTCTTAATTACTCTTATTATGATGATAAACTTCAGAATTCTCAAATCTGAAATGAAAATTCTCTAACGGATGTATACACTGGTGTGCAAAAATTAAGGACGAGACGGTTTTTTCAATACAACTTTGTACAAAAGCTTTCCAAATCAACACATTTAATACCGTAAGATCCCCGATACGTAAGGACATGAGTAATGTAAGCAACACTTACCAAAAGAGAAATCAGAGGGATAAAAAGAAGCTTTATTGAAAAAGTAGTATGGAGCGCAATGCGACTGAAGGCCGAAACATCCCTTTGATGGGTGTCCAGCAAGAAACATCCGATCTTTAATAGGGGATATGATCTCCCCTGACTGCTAGGCAGGTTTCACATCGTTTGCCCATGCTGAGAATGAGGGTATCAGTGAGTTGTTGAGGCATTGCTGCCCATTCGTCTTGCAGCGCCAATCGAAGCTCTGGAATCGTTACTGGTGGTAAGGTACGAGCTGCCAAGCGTCTGCCTAGAAAATCCCATACATGCTCGATGGGAATGAGATCCGGAGATCGTGCCGGCCAATCCATACGTTCAATATCCTCACTCTCTAAGAGCTGTTCGGCAGCTACTGTGCGATGACATGGTGCATTGTCGTCCATGAAAAGGAACTGCAGACCCATAGCGCCTCTAAAAAGATGCACATATGGAAGAAGAATCTCGTTACAATAACGGGTCCCGTTGACTGAACCTGCGTCGAAGATGTGAAGGTCTGTACGACTACCAAGCATGATGCCTCCCCAAACGAGAACACCGCCACCTCCATACCTGTCCCTTTCAATGATGTTCGAGGGATGATTGCGGCTTTTCCGCTCTCTTCAGATGAGTATGCGATGAGAATCGCTACTCAGACTGAATCTGCTCTCATCTGTAAAGAGTACTCGCCCCCATTCATTGTCTCTCCAATTCCGACTCCAATTCCGGTGTTCCCGGCACCACAGAGAACGCCTTCTCTAATGGGCAGGCGTTAGAGGTACACAACGTACATGGAGTGGTGCAAACAGACCACTACCGTGCAGTCTTCTGGCCACGGTAAAACGCGATATCGGTCGTCCAGTCGCCTGTGTCGTGTGTCTAGCGATTTCTCCCGCTGTCTGCCGCCTGATTCTTCTGGCCTGTAAGGCAATATACCGGTCATCTGCGGGTGTGGTTCCTCGTGAACGACCTCTACTAAACCTCCGGATAGCTGTTTCTGTAGTTTGAAATTGTCTCCAAAGTCGTGAAACTATGCTGTGAGCAATTCCGAACTCTGAAGCCGCACTTGTCACACTGCGGCCTTCCTCAAACTTCCCAATGATTCGACCTCGGGTAAAAGCATCCAGCTGTCATTTAACAGATTGATTATTTGCCATTTCTCACTGAGGCAGCAACTTGGTGTGATTTTAACTGCTATACGGCGTGCAATCTCTTTGCCAGAAATACTGATCTTACACCGACAACATGCTTTATACTACTCAGACACTCCCCCATTACGTCTACCTGCATATCTGCGCATGTGCTACCGTACATCACCTTACTTAATCTCCTGATTGGTCTTTCTGTCCGCTCTGCCTCTTCGTTCAGCTGATATGCTAATTTTTCGACTTCGTCCTTAATTTTTGCACACCAGTGTATTTTAAAGGTAAAATCAAATTTAAGTAGCATATTCGAATTGCCTCAGAAGGACGCATTGGCAAATGTGCTCGCCGCGTCACATCAGATTAGTGTTGCAATTCATACCATCGTGCAGCATACAGGCATACAGTTGAATGAACACGAGCAGGGAAAATTATAAATTTGAGGAAACATAAGTAGTTAAAAGAAAAATTACTATTTCGTTATTTGCATAATCTTATCTCAGTAATTTTACAAATCCTATTACAATGTTGAAGTTTGCATCAGAATTTACTATTTCAACGAAACGTTTTACCTTTTTCCTTAAAACCATTTTACATATAGAGCTTCAATTTTACATAGTACCTTACAGAAATAAACTTCAGATTCTTAATTATCTATTTTATTATTATTTTGATATGCGCTAGTAATATATAAAATGTGCTTAAATAAAGGTTTTCACGAGTAAAAAGTGTTTTTCTTTTTAGTTTTATAATATTTAAATAAATACAGTTGGCATTGCAATTGGTAATACAGTTGGTTAAAAGCGGAATTTTTAAATCGGAAATTTAAATATCAAATTTTGTATAATTCACTCTGGAAGTTATAAAATAGTTTTCTCAATCCTTTCTCCATGCCTTCGTGGTATAACCGTTAGCACACTCGGCGCGCATTCGAGAGGTCCAGGTTCGAGTCCCAACGAAGGCATTGCTCATTTATCACGTCTCCAGCAATCAAAAACCGTAATGTATCTACAATGGCGCCCGAACTAAAAGATGGTGGATGATGATTCCTCACAACCAGGATTTGAAAATTCGGTCTCCTAATCCCCTGTCGCACTTTAAAAAGAGGAAGTATATGAGGTATAAATGAGAGGAATACGACCCGATCCACCTGGATTATATAAGTATTTTTTTTCTCGTTTCTGCATGCCTTCGTGTTATAACGGTTAGCACACTTGGCGCGTATTCGAGAGTTGCATGTTCGAGTCCCGGCGAAGATATTTCTCATTTTTGAGGTTTTTCTGCTTCAAAATAATTATGTAATAAAAATCATAATAAATAATGACTCTACAGTGTATAAAAGAAATAAAACAAACAAACAAATAATTTACGAATAAAAATGTTCCAGAGACTGAAATGTTTCCCGAACTGTTGAACATCATAGAGAACGTCACGGTATAATATTACTCATATTTTGTTCTACTAGAATGGATTTAAAAGATTTTTCTCAAAACCAAAAGTTTTAAACTGAAAGAATTCTTTTGAGAACATGGTATTATATTATTAATGAAAGGTAAGCAAAATGATAAATAGTATGGTAGGTTTAAGAGGTTAGGCTTCGATGACCAGTTCCCCAGACATGCCAAATATTTTCTCAGCCTCTCAATGAGAAATGGCATCGCTGTCTGTTCCCTTTGACCACGGCATATTTCAAGAAAATAAATGGATGTTTAATGTCTCTAGAGCATGCCGCATTGTGTAATTTACTTTTCTGATTAAAGTTCCGTGGAAGCGTACTTTCCAGAAGTGCATTTCAGTTTCAGCAACTTCGTGCGTTTGCTATTATTATGTCGGAAACAACTCGTTGAAATGAATAGCATATCATTTGTACGTTCCGTACAAATGAGTACAAATTCCATCACAATAGGAGTAATTCATTTGTACAAATTCCGTTTAGTTACAATACTTTTCTGGAATGAGTTCTGTAACAAAATATAACATCTTTGAGTAACCTAGTTCATTCAAGTTCCGAAGTCTAAAATTGGTTATAAGCCTGGAATTTTAATACGCATTTAAATGTTCTTAAATCACTGCGTTTTATTATTTCCTTTATTCAGGTTTAATAGCAGTTAAATTACGTTTAACCGAAATTCAGCTAAATGAAATATCGCTTAATTGGAATAGTGAAGTAAATTGATATTAATCCGATGAGTCAGAAATTCATCGTTTTCAAATTTTTGAAAACTTTTAACATTAATTTAATTTTTTATTGTTCAAAATATGTATTCATTTTGTGAAGAAGTAGTCACAGTATTAAGACACAATAACACGCCGAATAAATACTAATTCAGAAGTCAAACAACAAAAATCAGCGTTAATTTACAAAATTTTCACAGGACTAGTTTCGATGGTTTTACCGAACCATCATCTTCAGCTGCAAAACCGCAAATGAACAAGATAGGAAATAATGTTTAGATAAGATAAGAAAGCCTGGACAAGAATAAGCAAGTTGCGCCATCTGTTGGCGAAACCAGAACTAAAACATAATTTCTCTAAAAGCCGAAGGCAAATTTGGATTGGAATTAGGATCGTTAACTAGAACAAAAATATTTTTATGAATGTGAAATGCCTCTAGAAAATCCAGTTCTCCAATGGAAGATGTTTTTTGAATAATTTTGGCAGCAGAAAAATTGAAAGTGTGATTTTCGGACCAACAATGTTGAGCAACAGAAGACTTCTGTGTTTCCTTTTTTCTAACATATGCCTCATGTTCTTTGACGCGAAATTTTAAGGCTCTCTTAGTTTGGCCAATGTAAATTAAACCGCACTGGCAAGGAATCCTATAAATACCCCAGGAATTCATATCCGGAATGGAATCTATACTCAAGGACCCCATTCAAAAGTATTTCATGAATGAACAATAACTATTATAAAAACATATACGTACGTAAAAACTATCTCCATTTCTTTTTTCTTGGCGTGTTGGCGAAACTTTTTTATTGCTCGATATTGATCGGTTGTTTCGGGGGCCGAAAATTCTTTGGTTTAATCGAAACTTACTCTAGTTAAAGCATGAAACTCTGTGATTAGTTCGTCACATAATTTAAGTCATGAAATTACTTCAAGTAAGTGACTTATTTGATAAGTCGTCCAATTTGAGTGCGGGAAGAAAACAACTTCATTATATAAAGAATTTTTTTAACTTCGGATTCTTTTAATTTTTTATGGCCCCGCGTTAAGTCGACCCCCCACTTTGAAGTCTTTTTTTTTGTCCAAAATATCTCGACTTATACGCGGGTATATACGGTATATAACTATCTACCTACTACTATGACTATACATTTATATAACTATCTTCCTTGCGAAGTTTGCAACACACAGAAGGAACCATGCAAATAAACCGAAATTTACAGGAAATTCAAAGCATGGTTGGCTATGGAAAAGATTAAATATTCATTGGTCTGCCAGCTTTCACTGCCAAGCCGTGTTAGCCGCATAAAAATATATTGTGAAGCGTCAAAAGTTGTATTTCGTTGTTTTTTGGCTGTAAACTTTATATGAGAAGCCACTATGCATAACGGACGAAAAAAGCCTTAATATAAGTACTACTTTAACAACGACGAATATTCGGCCTGAGAGAAAGATGTTTTTCTTATCATGAAATGGCAGAAAATATGTGGTACAATGATCAAAAATCCTTGGGGAAGCCGTGTGAGCGGGAAGAGAACAAGTCACAGACACTGCTGTTTACAACGAAATTGAACGTCAAGACGGGAGAGAACATTATTATCCAATTTTCGTTGATAGACAGTGTATCGTCCTTCTTGGCAGCTATCGCAATGCTGTAATACTGCCACAGGTGTTCCATTGTCAGCTTTAACCAATATCTTCTATGTTGTGGATTACGTGTATGCATTCCTTTGCGCAAGATTTCCATTACAGAAGACCATCAATGCCTTCCTTGCCTGGGTTTAGCAAGAGTACCACTGGTGTGCCGTATAGCAGCAGATGGTTTGTCCAATCAACCTTGTCTTAGTCTTGAGTATAAACTCCTTAGACGCTATGAAGGTGAACGTCATCTTCCAGAGTACATCATCCAGCTTATACTGACGATTGCTATACGCGATGGGCGCCATTGAGCATGACGGTCGTATCTCCTCTATTAAATACTGAAGAAAATGCAGCTACAAGTGCAACATCAGGCCAGTTGCGATGGTTGAAGTCACACTTTTCATTCAAATCATTTCTAGAGGTGTGTTTTAACGTAACAATGTCTATTCACACGTTTACTAGAAATATTGAAGTTTCCTCAACATGCAAGATATCTTCTCTTTCTTGACCTCCCCATTCATGAGATAAATCGCTTTTCGCTGGCTTGTAAGCTGTTTGTGACATTCGTTCCGCAGTAGTTGAAAACCTGGTTAATTCAAAGCTACGACTGAGCTGCTGCAGCAGAGCATGGCAGGATGCAATGTTAAATCAGACCTTCTTCATAATGGCTTCGGTTTCTTGCGATTACTACTTACTTACCACGTCTGCACACTTTCTATGTGCGTGAGGTATTACTACAAAGCCTCTTTCGATATTCTGTTGTGATCTCAGCGTCTAATTTCTCCACTGGAAGTTAATGTTTCCCATAAATGTTGCAAAGATAAAGACGTCGCTATTGTTGGAATTTCAGTGGAGGTTAAAACAGCTTATTTCTGTACAGCTTTAGACTTTTCTATGGAGAAAGAATTTCGATCCGTGATATTTGATGATCTGTGTTGCATCGAATTTACTATTTGCTTTGAGAAAAATTTAAATCGTGAAGTTGTAGTAAGTGCTAGATCTTCCATGAAAACATCTTTTCACTTAGACAGGCATTTTTTGTGTTGTTATACTCAATTAGCAAATTAAAAAAGTCGTCGCATAATTTTTACATGATTGAGTAGCAAATGAAAACTGTTTTATGTTTAGCGTTCCAATTTATATTCTTAACTCTTTCGCATCGAAGTCGCCCGTAACGCCCGTTTATTTAGGCAACGGCAAACCGCCCCAACGCCACGTTTATTTTCTACCTAGTTCTTTCCCCTCCACGTTAGTGTATGGCTCATTGGTTTCGCGAGTTGTTAAAAGACATGTCAATCATTCTTTTGAAGCAAATAAAGGAGAAATACGGAAAGCTATTGACATTCGCAGGGGCAATCCGGCGCTAAGGTGAAACTGCACACAATGGATGAAACCGCAGGGGGAAAGGAAAACTATTCCAAGACAAATTCGTAAACACGGGCGTTTTCGATGTTTGTTGAAAACAGATTTGGTCGTCTCTCGATGCGAAAGAGTTAATTGAGTTGAAATTTATACTCTTAATACACGCAAATCAAAGAATGAATATATTGCCGTGAAAGACTAAAATTAGAAAATGTCGACATACTCTAGTCGCCGAAGTCGTCAACACATACCAAATGCATTGTTGAAAGACCGGATATTTGATTATATTTTTCTAATACATTTGGACCATCACCGGTACATGTCGACAAGCATAGGTATGGTCTGGTGGGAGGTCGTGGAGGTCGAAACGAGAAGCCGAGAAGAGAGACAAACAGGCGTTATAAAAGCAATGGACTATAATTAAAAGAGTCATAATAGTTTAACTTATTGGAATAAATAGTAATGTATAACGTCAATCACATAATGAAATAAGTTTACTACTGGTGTTATTTTGTTCTCTCATTTAGATTGTAGTGCTTATTTTAAGTTCAACAGTTTATTTATGTGTGCTCTTAAGCGTTTTCCTATGTTGACACATATCATAACATATTCTAAAAATAAAGTATGATTTAAAAAGTTAACAAAACTATTTTTCTTCCATATACCCAATCAATGCATGGGGAACGCCGACATTTGCGAGTTTAAGTGAGAAATAAAAATATTTATCAAATATTCAGGACTACATCAGGCGAATATGTGAATGCTGACATTCACAGCAGAATGTCGGCATTTTCCAGATTTCGGTCTTTCACGGCAACGTATAAGTTTCATAACTTCGAAACAAAATCCCATCTGTATGTGGCAAAAGTAGTGTAAGCTAATGGAAAACAGTTAAGAATAATTTTATATTAATACTATTGTTACGTGCGTATCGGTTCGGAATAGACTGAATGCACAAAGAATCGATAATAGCTTGATAAAATTTATTTTTACCAAAACAAAAATTTTACAGTTATGGAACTTTCCACAAAACCACTCGCACAGCACTTCTGAGTATCGCAGAGCATAATCAGTACTTATACTACAAACTCCTAAGAACGTTAAACACAACGCAAAGCAGAGGGCATCTAAAAAGCGAAGCTGTCACAAATATCTCAATACTCCGAGGTTGCTCTGAAATACAAACTGAGAAACTGATGCTTTTTTAAGCCTGACGTAGTTTTACCCGACCGCAGAGAAATTTCTAGTATCTTCCACCTCCCGAAATTACTGGGAACATATGAGGGCCGAATACGGTTACAGTTACGTATAGGAAAAATTAGTTATTCAATTACAATACCATTATAGTTTTATAGAGAGCAGACCAAAATGTCGCAAAGGTTCTTGCAACATTTTGGCAAATTCCGGTCCAAATTCGACTAAAATTAGTCGCCAAAACCATCACCCGGTTGGCGATATCTCGCAATCGATATTTTCCAGGCTATTTACTCAATGTTAAATTGACTTACCCCTGTATCCTGATTTTTCTTGCAGAACATCTTTTCTTTATGGCATCTCATGTTTCATTATATTAAAAAAAAAATGAAATACTACAATTTCACATATAATTTCGCTAAAATAATTCGCCAGAATATATTATAAAATTAAACATAGATAATTAATAGTTAGTTGAGTTTCATACTAAAGTGTTCATCCTATATTCTCTCCTTAATTATTGCTTACCAAAGATCAACTCTTCAAATCCTCTTTATTCATTAACCGAAACTAAATGTAACTTCCCTATAATTTAATATCTCTGGAGTCTTCCTCCATTTACGCAAAATTCTTTCTTCCAGAGAGCTTAGTAATTTCTTTCAAGAGCCATGTCTGCGCACGCATCAAAGAAAGACAGTTGATGAATGGCAGGTATAATTTTATTCCGAATTTTCTTTCCCGCTCTTTTTATTAAAGTAAGTGCTGTTAATTTAATTTTAAGTGATGTTATCTTGAAAGAACACTGGTCTTTTTTTTTTTTTTTTTTTTTTTTTTTTTTTTTTTTTTTTTTGCAAGGCAGATATCCACTAAAACGCGTTATTCGATGTTCTTGAAGCAAACTATAAAGCTTTTAATTTTCCACCTAAACAGAACTCTGCAAAAAATTAAGTAAAATAATCACTGAGGTGTTAGCAGTTTATTTAAAAATGTTCAGGTATTATTCATTAAAGAAGTGTAAAAGTAGTTTTATTTTCAAATGGAAGGTGCTGAAAAGAAAAACAATCAATTACTGAAATTCTATTTAATTTAGAACTTTAATGCGGACCTTGAGGTAAAACATTTTGCCACCAACTAAATTGGAATTTTAATAAAACGTATCTAGGCGTAAAATTATGTTTTAATCGTTTTTAAAATTTGTAACCTCTAAGTTTTGCAAATAAGATAATAAAATATTTATTACATTAAATACATAAGGTATTTTTCCCGCCTTCTTAGCATGCCTTCGTGGTGTAGTGGTCAGCAAACTCGGTGCGTATTCGAGAGGTCATTGCTCATTTTTCATCAAATTAACCAAGTGACTGTACAATATTTTAATATGAGTATTCTGAGTTGCAGATGAATGTTGTCATTTTGAAAGAGTAATCTTTAACTTATTGCATGAGGATCGTTAGACACATTTTCGCATTAAAACAAAATAATTTCAAATTTCACTTCTAAATTATGCAATGTTCTATGTAAATATATTTCTATGAAAAACAAAATGCTCCCAGAAAGGTCCCATAAAAGTACAAGCGGACATCCTTCTGTGGCATTTATTTTGCTCCAGAATGTTCCACCCTAATATTGTGAACTTTATAACTTGCTACTGGTACGCCACGCTTCTGCCATTGTTTAGCTGCTCGATTGTTATAAATAGGTATTTGCAAACTTCCTGTTCCTTATTTTACAGATCACGGAACTCTCCTGGTAGCGCTAGTGTCCCATCATTATTACAGTAAAACCTCTGGATAAATCAATATATCTTTTTATTCACTTTTATCATATGCGTGTAACCTTAGAAGTAGCAATAAAACCACTCACGGAATATTCTATATTAGTAAATATTGCTTTTTACCTCCTATGAATTAATAAAAAATAATTTGGATTTATCCTGGTTTATCACTATCCATTAAAAATATAGAATTATCTACTTTTATATCTATTATATATATTTTGTTTTAGAATTATCTACCAAGTAATGCAATATATAAAGCAGGCATCGGCAACCCACGGGTCACTGAGTGATCCATTTTATAATTTCAAGTGATCCGTTTGCGTTCCGAAAATATAATATATAAAAATAAATTATAAAACATAAATATGCAACGAAGAATTTTAAGAATTCGTATAATATAAATAGGAAATAAATAATAATAATAGCATCTCACAAAGCTGCAATAACGAATTTGCATTTTTCTTTAAAAAATAATAACATCATTTCAAGGTAAGTTTGACAACGTCAATCCATAATCTATAATTCCACAAAATTGTGTTTGCCATTTTGTCCTGATTCGGTTCAACTTATTCACCAAGAAGGACTAGTCTAAATTAAGGGGTATCAGAAACCCCTATACCGACAATGTTAAATTGGCCATTTTCGATGTACCTTTTCTCAAAATCTGCTGTAGATACAAGCTTGAAATTTTTTCTGCAATTAAAGTATACCTATCTCATTATACTGAAATGAGCTTTTGAAGCATTTTGAATTTTAGAGTAAACTACAGAATATTTTGTTAGGCATAGTGAAATTTAGCACTTTTCTCACACCAAAAAAAAATTAAAAAATTCTTTTTCTAAGTTTATCACAAAAAGCTCATTTCAGTAAATATTAGGGAACCTAATAGATAAGCCATAAAAAGTTTAGATACCTGTGAGCAGTAGTTCCTGAGAAAAGGTACATCGAGTATAAAAAAAATCGTTTGGAGGAAAACGCGTTTTAATTTAAAAATCCTCATTGATCAAAGCAGTAGATGACAAATTAAAACTAGATTTTTTTACAGTTCTAATTTTCATAGAGATTAAAGAATGTTACTTTTAGAAAGAAAAAAAGTACAGAGAATTTGAAAATGCAAAAATCCGAAATCACAATTTTTTGAAGATTTTGAGGTTCCAAAACCCCTTAAAAGTACTACTGCCTCGAAACTTCTGTTTAATATTCACATTTTAGTTGATTTGAAGTCAAAAACATTTGCCGAATCCTGATATAAGGTATTATCCGCATTCGCCCTTGTTTATTCTTGATGTGTATGTTTAGTTATTTCAGCTAGCAAATTACAAGAATCGTTGTTCGAATTCTGGCTATAATACCATTGACTTTTCATATTTTATGCTGCAAAAAAATTTGCAGGCACTGCAAATTTATTCAACGTGAAAAAATGAGAATTTTACTCGTAAAATTACCAATAAGTGAAATTACTAATTTAGAAGTCAAACTACAAAAATCAACGTTATAATTGCAAATTTGCACAGGACTAGTTCCCGTTCATTTGCACCTTGGCAGCTGAGAATGATGGTTCGGTAAAACCATCGAAACTAGTCCTGTGAAAATTTCCCAAACATAACGCATATTTTTGTTTGTTTGACTTCTAAATTAACCCGGCGGAAGTCGCACCAGGAAAAGTTATTAGAGTGGGCACGTGGGATATCACATACCCCAATATTTAAAATGCAATAAAAATAGTATTGTTTAGTTTTAAAACTGTTTTTTTTTTTTTTTTTTTTTTTTTTTTTTTTTTAGTTCTCGTGTATTATAAATAAGTGAATAATAATTGGGTTTAAAAAATTTATTTTCGAAATAATCTTAGAGTTAAAATTAAGATAAATGAAAATAATAAAAAAATAAACATCATACCTCTAAGTTTCATTGCATCTCTAATACACCATGCTTATTTTATTTCTTCACACTTTGAAAGAAATACATTCATGTGTTCTTGGCAAAGAATGTTTTCACATTTTAAACATTGCATTCACGTTCTTCTGTCCTTGGCGCGAGGGCAAAAAATTTATCACATCTTTCCTACTTAGTTGTTTCGAATTTCATGTAATCGTTTTAATACTTCGTCGAAACTCCTGCTTTTGTTTCGCATGCAGTACGTCAATTTCTTGGAAAAGTATTAATCTCTGATCTTTGTTCAATTTTTTTTTCATTAATTGTATTGCTAAGTCCTTCAAAAAGAGACTTCGGTTTCTAGTTGGTGGATTAGCAGTTGAATGTAATATAATGCAAGCATTTATTACAGCAACATTCAGTGCAGGAAAGAAAATTACCATTGGTCACCTCCTTGTTATTCTGGCGATTGAATGATTGTCTGACATTTCATCCCCCATATCCACTGCTCCTTTAGTCATATAAACATATAATTCCTGACGTTTTATTTTCTCCAATAGTATCATCTATAGTATGATCGTTATATAATGTTGAAAGCACAAGAACAGTTTTTCCTTTTTTTAGGAATTTTTTTTTTTTTAGGAACATTAGGAATTAATGTTTTATCTTTTTCGAAACCAAAACATTGTAGAAAATATTCTTAGTTTCATCTTCAGTTTCCGAAATGCAATCTTCATCGCTTTCAAATATTTCTAATAAATCTCACATGCGTTGCATCTTCAGTTCAAAGGGACTCATTCTTTTTACCATAATGCAGTTAGAAATTTTTAAGAATTTAATGTCAAGTACTTTAAAATCACTTGCGAGTAGAAATATTTATTGTTACACTCTAGAAATAAATTTCTGAACTAAATATTCAGTAAGAAAAACACATACACGGACGGGCGCGTGGGGTGTGTCATACCCCAATTCCAACAAAATACCGATAAATATTTTTCTAAATCACACCGGCAAAGAAAAAGTGGTTCTGAAAGTCAACTACAACTAGAAACTCAGCTACTGAAAGCAGCATAGAATGTCAGTTTCACAAGTTAGGAATATTCCACTTTTATGTAGGGTTGGGGTATGATACACCCCACGCGCTTTCCCGCGGGTTAATATTTGTTCGGCGAGTTATTTTACCTTAAATGACAGTACTTTTAAGAAAGAGTTACGTTTGAGTTTTACTATAATGAGCTCAACTGCCTAGCTTGAAAATAAAATGAAAATACTTATCACATATATTTAAGACTACATAGAGAACATAGAATGATAAAAATATTACCTCTGCGTGTTTCCACGAGTCGAAATGATAATCTTGTTTATTAATATAAGGGAATATGAGCGTGTGTCTAACATATTTACGCGTCACCTCACCATTTGATAAACAATGTCTAAGTTAAGTCTATAAACTCAGGTCATTGACTGAGAATGAAAATACACTCATTCGCCTTCTCAGTGAATGACTTCACCATATTCGTTCGAAACAGTCACATGTTTGTAATTTTAACTAATCCTACTAGTAAAAATTAGAAATATGCCATTTTAAAACACAGCACTTATCTTGGGTTCAGTAACGTTCGACTGAGAAGACTATCATTGAATTATCAATATAAATATGCTAGATGCAGTATTTTCTAGTCAAAGATTGTAACAAACCTGTAGCAGCACTCCTAGATATAACATTCAAGCTACCAGATGAGAGCTACTTCCTCCTGTGAATCTAACAGCATTTTTCTTGCCAATATTTATGCCACACCGTCATTTCCTTTATAACTTTAAAAACATCAATATCATAAGAATGTGGCACTGCTTCTTGCTGAAAGACGCTTGGGATCAAATTTATAGAAACGCATGGGGAGGAGGAGATAATAACCTGTTTGGTAAAAATGTGGGGATTATCGCATTCCCAGAAGTTACCGTGATGACGAAACAAGTTTATTTCTCTTGAGAGGATGAGAATACACTACTATTAGCTAAGCAAAATTTACTGCGAACTTCAGCAACTGATATTGTCAAATACGTCATCTCTTGATAATATTTATAATTTAAGTTGTACTAAAAGTTAGTTTTAATTGCTTTCCTTTATATCTTCTCTCGTTGCGTGCTCGCTGTAAACAGAGGATACCCCCCCCGGGGCGTCGACATAGAGAACTCAGCGAAGCTACTGGCTAGGATCTGTACCTAGGCAGTCTCGGCCACGGGGGATAAAATTTATGAACTTGGTGGTTCTGAAGCCCCCGGGAAAGGTCACTTATTGGCCAGCCTCGGGGACTGGCATGTCCTGAGCGGTGTGGAACCGTAGCCGGAGGGCTTGGTTCCCCTCGGTTTGCTGGGTAACCGCCCACTGCGACGGGCTCGCCCATGCGACTGGTAGGAGCATTAGGCGACCGGTGCCGCCTGGTGAATTCCAGGTGGTGCGCTGCTCCCTTGGAGGGTAATAGTGGAGGTTAAACCTCCATGACGTGCCCAAAGGGGGAGTAGCCCTGTAGTGTGATTTAGTTCACGAGGCAGGGAAGCCTAAATTCTGTTCTGTTCTGTAACCAGAGGATAAGCAAATTAAATATCAAGCGGCAATGTATGTAATCTTACATCTAGGATGTATGTAATGTTGCAGAAGTCAAGGTCAGTAGACAAACAAGGTTATGCTCTTCCTAACACTCGAGTTCAATGACGTCACTTGATTTATAGTAGTGGAAGAAACGAAGTAACAAAGTGAGTAGGAAGCAGTCGCTTTGGAATAGAGTGTGAGTCATTACTTCACATGTTCAAGGTTTTCTGGTCGGGAAGAGCCAGGTGTGTACTTTCGCCATCGTATTTCTTCTTACAGTAAGCAGCTGCCCATCCAAGCAGAAGAGGCTGATGCTAGCTGTCTTTTGTCCATCCAATAATGTTGTAACTGCAGAGATTTATGGAATTTTCATCTAGTCAATAACTGTAACTCAGCTGCAGTATCTGCTAATCGGCAATAGTCGCAAATGTATAGTTATTGCTGTTAGTTTTATTACCACAGGTATTAGATTATAAAATTTGCATTAAATTTTATCTTTGAGTTTTATCTTGTCTCATAGCAAATATTAAGATAGGCCATAATTCGTCAGCCATCAGAATTAACTTCTTAAGATATCCATTAAAACTCATAATAAGCAGTTTTAATAGTTGAATAACGTTATGGTGTTATACTGTTAGTTTCTGAAGCTTATTGTAATGGAATTTTGAATTTGTTACTTGTTTTATCTTAGATGTTAAAATTTTGATAATTTCTTTTCGACTTTTCGAGCCTTGTGCTGTCTTAAACTGAATTTTCTATTGTTTGCGTAATGACAGCACAAGAATACAAACGTGAAGATAGAAAACCGTTTTTGTACCTTAGAGCTCATCCACACGGTCATCAAGAAAGGGATTATTTTACTTCTAATATAAATTTACGGTTATATATATTTATACTAATAAATGAAAAACATTTCTGGTGCCAGAAAAAATTAATAAATAGACATCACATTTCTTTTTACTTCCTTGCACGAAGTAAAAAGGAAGTATTGTAATCGCGAAAAGTTTCAGGCAGCATATTTCAACGAAAATATCCATTTTGACCGCTATCGAATCCAATTTCACGATGTTTTTGCGTGATATCTGTACGTAAGGACAGAATAAAAGACTCGTTTCCTCCAAAAAATTATGAAACTGCTTTAAAATTAATTCTGAAGAGAATTTTTCGTGGCGTCTGTACGAACGTATGTACGTACGTATCTCGCATAACTCAAAAACGAGTAGTAGTCATATATACAAAATGTTGAAATTTTGTATATATGGCTGCTATAACATGTAGATGTGCACCTCGTATTTTGGTTGCAAACGGCCGTACCAAACGTATATAAATATATTTATATATGTATCCACTCTGTTACCCGGCTCAGTGATCTCAGTTTCTTTACTCTTATATGTTTGTAATTTGTACATTTTTTGCTTTAAAAATGATTGAATTATGTTGTTTTTATCTTCCGGTTAAGGTTTTTATGCCTTTAGTAAATCTGTGTGCAATATTTTTAGAATTATCAGCAATTTTAAAGTTGTTTAATTGCCGCTAAGCCTGTTTTTAATGGAGGCCATTGATTGTTTACATTTGAAACAACAGACTAGTGGATTTGTTGCCAATCTAGAGAAACTTAGCTTCGCAACAACAAAGATAACGCCTTTATTTATTATTGCCAATTAAATCATGCTTAATGCTTTCTGGAATTTATTCGAGGAAATAAGTGTTTGAGATTTACTTCGTAATTTTTAATATAGATATTTTGAGTTTTTATGTATTTTTGCCATATACTGAATTTATTGAATGAGAAATACTTAATCGTCTGTGAAAAAATGTTCTTTTTTGTTTTATTTGGTTAATTTATTTTATACATCATTCTAGTTTTATTATTTATTATAGTATTTGAATAGAACATGTGGCAACGATTAGATAATTCTATTCATTAAATGATATAAATTTTGTGCAGTATGAGTTATAATATGAGCGAAATATAATACTGTTAAGTGAATCTAGCGCCAGAGTGTCGCTATGGTAAACAAATACCAGAGTGAATTTTAAAGAATGCATTTATTCTATTGTGGTTTATGGGCTGTCGGCGAAGTAGATTTAATTCTATCCAATAAGTTTAAATGAAATGCAAGAAAAAATGCGTATAATTTAATATTCCGTACAAGGAAGTGGTGTACAGATCAGATTTTTTTCTTTCAAAAAATATGTTACAGGTTGAAAAGTAACTGAAATTTGATGGAAGTAAAACTAAATCTGAGGAAACCTCGAAACTGCATTACCAAATTACTTTTTCCATTACTATAAGCCTGTCAGTTTTATATAGTTTTCTGACAATTAACAAGGCTAAAAACGTCTTTCAATGTTCCTTTAAGTCATTGCCAATCATCTGAAAGCGTTGAAAAGAAAAGTAAATGAAATAAAATTTAGTGTGTAGGATGTTTTTTTTTTTTTTTTAAAGTTTCTATCGTACCTGAAGCCTTGTATGTTGAAGCTTTCCCAGAATAAATCTGAAATTTGCAAAAGATTTATTGCATAAGAGGAAGTTTGTAAAGAACTAATATCGAAAGAAGCCATCTTGATCAAGAAAATGGCTACGAACGATGATTAATACAACATCTGACAGTCAGCTATGCTGCACGCGAGAATAAAAGCAATATCGAGAATGTAATGCTTTTAAATTATTAAAATTGGTGGCAGTACAGTTGTATTACTTTAAGTATATTTAAAACTATGTTTCTTAGACAGCTAGAGAAAGGTGAATAAACTGAAGGCACCTTTAGGCAATAATTCGATAACCATGCCTTAAGTTTAATGCAGTCTTATCATATTAACGCATTCAGTGTAATACAATCTACAAATTTAGATTTTTATAAGGGCTTTGCGTTTAAGTTGTATTTCGAAGTTGTTTTAATTTTCAAATTTTGATCAAAGAAACGTGAAACATTCCTTAAGTATCACTGAAGAATTCCTCAACTGTAAATACTGATATTACATTCAATCATAGCTGAAAATGATGATAAAATGACAAATAATAATAATAACAACAATAAAGATAAATAATGACAGTAAATTTTCAAATAAGTATCATAATTTAAAAGTATAATGAGGATTAGAAGTAAACTATAATATGGTTTATCATTCCTAAATAGGACACGTGAGGACATGAAAGGTTAGAAGACGCTTTTCCTGGAAACAAACTTTTCCTACCATTCGAGGATTCTTAGCCGAAACATGCTTCATTAGAACCAATGTTCCGGTTAGCCTTTTCCAGGGGGCTGGGACATATATGTCCCTTACTTTCACTGCTTTAAATGTGTCTCAAGAAATTTCAGTAAACTGCGCAGATTTAAAACTTGTCCTTAATATAGATAAGGAAGTGCAACACCCCGTCGATTTGTTTCTGTGTTTTCATGTGTGTGTTTCCTTTTATTTGAAATAAGTGACTAAGGCTGCGTTCAGACGGCGGCGTAAAGGACATAGAGGCGTAGTCATAAGGCACAAAATACGGAAATTCCATTCACACTTGCGAGAACGGGGTGTAAGCCGTGGCCAATGAGAGAAGCTAAATCTGCGCATGCGTGGATGAGTCTACAACTTTCCCGCGCTGTTCTCCTGCTCGATTGATTTCCCGCGTTCGCTCTGCTTGTTTTGTCACAGCGAAATCTTCTGTAGAACGCTGCTTCGTTTTATCTTCGCTGTGATTGGTCGACGCTTGTGCCAAACTCGGCGTAAAGTTGAAAACTTTGAACACTATGCCACGAGCCCTAAACCAGATTTTGTGACGTAGCACAGACTGTTTGCCTTGGCAACGGAGCTTTGCTTTAACCACTTATGCCTTTACGCCACCGTCTGAACGAAGCTTAAATGGCCATAATACATTCGAAATTAGCCCCTATAGTCCACTGGAAAGGTTAGCTGGGCTGAACATTTTGCAATCCATATGAAAATGTTTCATTTAAAGCTGTGTCTCGTAGCTTTTTTCCAAAGAACTAGTTTTTGCCCAAGTCATCGAATCAAATATCACGAAAATAAAAATTTGCGGAAGTGTTTCTTTCGATGCGCTCTTTAGGGTGCGTAGTAAATGTGATACCAGTTTGTATGATTAGCAGACCCAGTTGGCAACTGAAAGATCCATGATTCAAATTCTGGTGTGGTTTATTTTTCATATTTTCTCGATGATTACTACATATTTCTATGGTGTGGTGTATTTAATTATGGCAAAGCACACTGGGGCTATCTGCCTAAGGGGAGGGATGCGTTCGTGGAGGACGTTCTAAGGGAAACTGGCTCGTATACACGTTACACATGGGGAAAACCACGAAAACACCCATGCAGCCAGCCCGTTCGCGGGATTCGAACCTCGGACCGAACTACCAGTGTTAAGCGACTTTACCGCTCGGCCGCTGATTTTAAGTAAGTGAAAAGCGATTTTGTATTTTCATATGGCAACTAAGTCATTTTTCTTTGACTTTAAAGATTCACAACCATATGATTAAGTTATATCAGGATTTATAAAATAATCACTAAATGACGATTATATTTGTAGAGTATCTATGCTAATTAACCCATTATCATTATATTTTAACTGTGTTATCAATTCTGTATTTTATTAATTCTCATCGGGATATTAATGACGTACGTCTAAATAAGTACAGAGTTCTGGAAAGTTAAACAGAGAGCTCTGGCAGATATAGGTACAGGTACAACTTAGTTGGATACCAGAATTTTGCCATTCGTTGTGCTGCTATAATCCCATTGAACTAATTATGCAGCTCAGTGTTTAATGGAAAACATTCCCCTCGAAAGCGGTGCGCTATTCTTTTAAGTGCCCCCATACCGCGCAGACTCTGCACATAAGTACTCATGCCTTCTCCAGGATGCAAACCCGCAGCCACGAGTACGGTAGTCAGCGTCGTGTTAGCCTTTTGCACTGTGAATCTCCAGAATAATTTTACGTTGCCTTTTTAATTTAGTTTCTGTGTTAGTTGAAATCCCACAAGCTGCGAAGATTTAAATTGTAAGCTGAAGCCGTACATTTCTGAAGTTAAGGCTTAAACTAAAAAAGTTTATTTAAAATTTATTTTGCGTCTGTAATTACTTTCACAGACAGGCTATTAAATCATCTAATAGGGTTCAATAAATTGAATTAATTAAGGAGTGAAACCTTACAAATTCCCTTTTTATTAGAAAGATAGCACATTTTAAAATGTAAAATGAAAATAATCTTTAATGAATACGTAATTAATAATAACCATCCTTTTGGTAGTTAAGTTGAAATTCAATTTTATGAGATCATTTTATTTGTGAGATATTTTTTTCAGTTTTAACTTATAAGGTATTTCTCCCACTTCCCTAGCGTACTTCGTGGTGTAGTGGTTCTGCACACTGGGCCGGTATTCCAGAGGTCCGTGGTTCGATTCCTGGCGAAGGCGGTTGTTAATTTTTTATCTCTCCGGTTTCCAATTAACCTAATGACTATACAAGTGGCGCACGAACTAAAAGGGTTGTGGATGACGATTCTCCGCACCCAGGATTTGGCAACTAGGTCCCCTAAAACCCTAGTCGCCCTTTAAAAAGGGGAGTATGTAAGGTATTTCTTCCACTTTCCTAGCGTCCTTCGTGATGTAGTGGTTCTGCACCCTGGGCCAGTATTCCAGAGGTCCGTGTTTCGATTCCCGGCGAAGGCGGTTGTTAATTTTTCAATTTATCTTGCTTGCAAAAAATCCTAATGACTCTACAAACTGTTAACCAGAGAACAGGGGCTCCATTACCTAGCTGCATGATGTCTGCCTTACACGGATTAAAGCCCCTGCCTCCAGAAGCTATTTATTATGACTAAGCAGAATAAGTTTACAGTGGCATACAAGGCCTTCAAGAACACAAGAACGTAAGTAACATAGTCATAAAAGACCCTAAAGAAAGCATGTTACAAGTAGTACCTATAGCATTCAAACAATAAACTGAGTATACTTTCATAATTTGTACTGAAAATACGAAATACTTTCAAAACTGAGTCCAACTAATTTAAATAAAAACTATAGTACAAACAAAATATAATACATCCATTACTGCATTATACACAATTAATATCAATTAGATTCACAATTTTAAGAAGAACCATTCAATTTAGAAAAAAAAAATGCATAAAGATAAACTAAGACAATAATAAACTGCCAAATAAAATTTTTTCATATGAATTCAGAATTAAGAACCAATAACTTTGATACCTGAACAATATTATCATAAAATACACTGAACCTAAGATATTATTACAATGCAAAACATAAATTGGTTTAAAAACAAAACCACTCCAAGTAATATAAAAACTCTACATCAGGTTTGCTGGCAATGCGATAGAAATACAGTACAAGAATAATGCCAACATAAATATATGAAAAATTCCGATTCCAAAAACCACATGCATTCAAAAATAACAGTATTAAGACGCAATTAGTTCAGAATATTAAACCGCAAAGGCTCGGAGTAAATATTTTACAAGTTCGTCCAACAAGAGCCAAAGAGTTACTTGTTCGTTGTAAAAGGGAAGAGCAATTGGTGACATTGAAAAAAGCCATTTTGGAAAACTCGGATTTGAAGGAACATTTGGACCTGAGAATTCCAAGACTACCAAGAGTGTCTTTCATAGTTTTTGGGGTTCCTCAGGATACTACTTCTGAGGAACTACAAATTGACTCTACAAACTGATGCAACGTGATTAAACTGCATAACTGCTTTGAGTTGAGCATCTGTCTATTCTAGATAAAAAATTTAGAATAATTTAATATACTGCCTTAAATTAGGTAATAAAGCACTCCCTGATCCCACAGTAATAGTTTGTTGTTCAATTACAGAGTGCTTGATAATTGCTAGTGATGTTATGCTATTCATTTTTGCCACTGATGTCAAAAAGATCACTTTTCCTTTTTACTCTTCTACCATTTTTAAACTCGATCATCGTACTTAGAGCTTCGTGCAATTTTTCACATTAATCATTATTTCTTTTTCAGTCTGTCAGTAAATGGAACTCGAGAAATTATTTGAGATAAAACTTCTTATGTGACGCAATGTAGATATCAGTAAGGTTTCTTTTATTTGGACCGAGGATTAGAAGTAAAGAACTTGCGCAAATAATACTATTATTTTCATTCCTGGATTCTAAAGGAAGATTACATTGCTTTCGCTTTATCAGTAAACGATTAATTGCCCGCAAGCTCTTATCGAAAGGAATTATTTGGAACTTTATTAATGATATCCAGTAGAGATAATGATAGGTGGATTCAGAGATATTTAGAAAAGGAGTAAAATCAGCTTTAAAACACCATCGGAGAATAGCCCTGAATATCGCGATCAAAACTGAAAAATGATTCCGTGTGGAGGGGAAATGTTTATAATATGTAGTAATCTGATAAAATTGAGCGTGATTACATTCATCCATATGAGGCACTTCTACATAATTAGAGAATCACCGCAATATTTCTTCTTGCGTTCATTTCGTGAAAGGTCTTAACATCAGCTGAATCTGTTTTCTTATTTTATAGCGAAGTATCTATCACCGCATTTCCTGATAATTATAGCACTACTCGTACGGATGGTGGTTAGCGTCGATGACTGCTTTGCCAATGGGCCGGGTTTGAATCCCAGAGAAGGTATGGATGTTTGCAAATGTATAGCCTTTGTGCGGCATGGGGGCACTCTAAATATGCGGCGAGCCGAAAGTCCTCTCGAGAGGTTGGTGGTAGGTGGAGGAGACCCTTGGTCCCGCCCCCCCAGGGTGCTCTCCTTCAAAATTGGTGGGCGGAGCTAAGCTAAACCACACTGTCACCTGTAAGATGCCCAAGGCTGTTGACAGCAGCAATAGGCGTAATCTTGCGCTAGAAGAAAATATAATATTGTTATATGTTCAACATTCACCATTAGTACATGGTGAATGTCGACATTGACCGGTGTAAGTCAGAAATAAGAGTATTTGGAAAATATTTCGGACATACACCAAGAGACTATGTGAATGTTGACATTCACCGGTGAAAGTCGACATTCTCCTGATTTCGGTGTTTCACCGTAACATATACACGCACACAGAATTTATATAAACACATTTATTTATATAATTTAAAAAATAACTAACACCTTTATAAGTGTTTTAACTTTAATTTTGTTTAGCATAACGAGTACTTGTGAGTAATTTCGAATTTATGATTTATCAGCTTCTGTCCTTACTTTTAATGTTTTTCAATGACTTATATACTGATCTTATTCTATTGACGCAAATAACTGTCATTTTATCAAATTTTGGTAATTCATGACACAGTTATAAGAATTCTATGAAGTTGTGCACAGCTCAGTCTTTGACAGTCCTCGAAAAATATTCGCGTTCGTTAAAACTAAATAAGTGCCTCAGTTTCCTGAAATAAAAGCGAAAATCTTTTGAATTAAGTAAGCTGCGTGACTGCAGGTAAGGAAAATATTTCCGTGCCTGAATTTAACTCCTTTTTTGTTGCAAATTCAAAAATAACTCACTCTGTAGTTTGTTAATGAACTGGCTCATTCTATAAGCAAAGTTTTCATATTTCAACTTAATAATATTTAAAGTTATTTTATAGTTACAGCGATAGAAAAGGTTACGAAGTTTACTAAAAACTTGCTTTTGTGCTCCTAACATGTGAATCTATAGAAAATGTACCCTCTGGAAGCGACCACCCTCCTAAGACGACCACTTCATAAAATGTTCAGCGTTTCAAAAAACATAAATCAACTTCAGTAAAGAATATTTCCTCTCTAAAACAACCATTTTCGCAGATCAAAACTATCTGATATCGTTAATGGTCACTTTAGAGAAAACTAACTCATTTTGAATTTATTAATATGCACATCTGTGAACATACAGAGGATTTTAGTTTCTGTTTATTACCTTTAGATGAAATGTTTGTTAAATTAATATGCAAGTGCACTTGAAATTTTTAAAAAAGGAATTAGAAATTTTAAAAAATCTAAATTTTGCTTTTGCATTTGCGATTAGAATTATGTGCATATTTAAGACATATTAAGGAATTATGTGCATATTTAAGACATATTAAGGAATTATGTGCATATTTAAGACATATTAAGGAATTATGTGCATATTTAAGACATATTAAGAAATTATGTGCATATTCGGGTCAGCATGTTTCTTTCTCATATTTATTGAGGCAAATATCCCATAATGTGTTTTACTGTAGTCAGATGAACCAAACCAGTATTGCTTATATCGTAGGAATTCTGTATACTATTCGTTATTTTATTCTAGTTCTTTCTTTAATTTTTCCAAAAAATTAATCGAATTACGTATTTTTACGTGCTGAGACTTAATTAAGGAACAGTGCTTGTCACCAGCTTAATACAGAGACAATATAACATTCGAAATTTAATAAAAAATTGAATGCCTATCGTATATTAGTCGGATTTCTTAAAAAAAACTGTTTTGGGTTGAATATTAATTATTAACGTAAAGAGTAATTAAAAGTAATTTGATGTGGATATCACATAACTTTCTCGTACGGCCTATTAAATTTTATACATTTTTTGCTGAACTTCATTTAAACTTATTTTCTCTAATTTCATTAGATATATATTTCTCTTTTTGTCAGTTCAGTTCTCATTTCGCGGCATGGCAAAAAAACATAAAAACTCAAAACACGGTCATTAAATGTTGCAAAATGCAGGAAAACCTAAAACAGCTAATATAGTTAAAAAAAAAAAGAAGAATTTTTGCATTTAAAATTAGAGATTCTAGGCCAAAACCAAGCAATTCGGGCTAACGGCAGTAAGTCAAAATGTTCGATGCACAAAGTAAAAGTTAACTTTTGATCGCACTGAGCAAGAGCGACACTGAAGTTCGTGTACCAAACTGACTTTATTCACTATATTACTAAGAGTTTAAAATGTAAACAAATTCGCATCACGTTAGGCTTAGCTCTACTTGCACTTTTAAATTGTTGATAATTCTGCGACTATTGCATGCAGATTAACCAAAGTCATAATGTCTTTAATCGGAATATAAGATTAACATATACACAGAAGTGACAAAAGTCATGGGATACCTCCTAATATTCTGTCGGTCTTCCTTTTGCCCGGCGAAGTGCAGCAACTCGACGTGGCATGGACTCAACAAGTCGTTGGAAGTCCCCTGCAGGAATATTGAGCCATGCTGCCTCTATAGACGTCCATAACTGTGAAAGTGTTGACGGTGCAGGGTTTTGGGCACGAACTGACCTCTCGATGATGTCCCATAAATGTTCGATGGGATTCATGTCGGGCGATCTAGGTGGCCAGATCATTCGCTGGAATTGTCCAGAATGTTCTTCTAACCAATCGCGAACAACTGTGGCCCGGTGACATGGCGCATTGTCATCCATAAAAATCCCATCGTTGTTTGAGTACGTGAAGTCATGAATGGTTGTAAGTGATCTCCAAGTAGCTGAAGGTATCCATTTCCAGTCAATGATCGGTTCAGTTGCACCAGAGGACCGAGTCCATGCCATGTAAAAACAGCCCAGACCATTATGGAACCACCACCAGCTTGAGCTGGAACACCAACAGCTTGTTGACAACTTGCGCCACACTCGAACCCTAACATCAGCTCTTACCAACTGAAATCGTGACTCATCTGACCAAGCCACGGTTTTCCATTCGTTTAGAAACCAACCGATGTGCTCACGAGCCCACGAGAGTCGCTGCAGGCGATGTCGTGCTGTCAGTAAAGGCACTCGAGTCAGTCTTCTGCTGGCATAGCCCAAAGGAGACAAATTTCGCCGCACTGTCCTATCGGACACGTCCCTCGTACGTTCCACATGGATTTCTGCGGTTATCTGACGCAGTGTTGCTTGTCTGTGAACATTGACAACTCTAAGCACACGTCGCTGGTCTCGGTCGTTAAGAGCAGGTGGTCGGCCACTGCGCTGTTCATGGTGGGATGTTATGCCTGAAATTAGATACTCTCGGCACACTCTTGACACTGTGGATCTCGGAATGTTGAATTCCCTAACGATATTCGAAATGGAATGACCCATGCGTCTAGCTCCAACTACCATTCCGCGTTCAAAGTCTGTTAATTCTCGTCGTGCGGCCATAATCACGTCAAAGCCTCTTCACATGGATAACTTGAACACAAATGAAAGCCCTGCCAAAGCACTAAGTATTTATACATTTTCTACGCGATACTACTGCCATCTGTATATTTGCATATTGCTATCCCGTGACTTTTGTCACTTCAGTGTATATATATATATATATATATATATATGTATATATATATATGGTTAATCGTTTTTAAGCTGTGTGAGATACATACATACATACGTACGTACATATAATATGTTATGAAAAATTCCTTTTTAATCCATATTAAATCCATTTTACAATGCGCTTAGGACAAAAGAATCTTTTATTCTGTCCGTACTTACAAATCTCATGAAAAAAAATGTATTCGATAGCGGTCAAAATGGCTATTTTGGATGAAACATGATACCCGAAATTTTTCGCGATTACAGTACTTCGTTTACTTCGTACAAGGAAGTAAAAAAAGACGCTTTTATTTTACAAAGCTAATTGGTATTATAGATAACTTCGTGGATTATCACAGAGTTCCAAGCAGTGATAATTACAAATATGTGCATTCCTTCTCAAAGACCTAGAGAAAAAGCGCTTTGGATGGTAAACATATGTTCTTTTGCATGAGTTTGTTCTCTAAAGAAAAGAACTTCTTTTAGAATTTTCTTTGGATATAGTAACAGAAGTAAAGATATAGCAACTGTTAACTTTTTTCATAGCAAAAACAAGAAACACTCACCTGTATTTGAATCACAGGTCCTCCAGTTTACTATCTGGGCGTTCATTTACGTCGTGAGAGCATACAGGAGTATACACGATATGTTCTTATTAAGTTCCTTTAAAGAATAATGAATTGTTTAACATTTTAATTAGACGAATTACTTCGTGTCCGTCCTATTATAGTAATATTCATTTATAAAAACCTGGCATTTTATGTATTCCAATACATTAATTACGATACATTTACCTTAATTACACTACATTGCTTATCTTCTGGACATTTTAAGTAAATTAAAGTACAAATTTAAAAAAACATATGAGAAAGTTACATTGATAATTCGAAATATTACGAATAGTTATTTTGTTATTTAGTATAAAAATACTTGTTCATCTTCCGGCAAACGATATTTATGGGTTATATAAATAGTAAGATAATTTTGTTACGAATTTTGTATGCATGTAAATAATTATAGCGAAATTATATGTGACACTGTAATTTTTTTTTCTATGATGTAACATAAAATGCTTGAAAGGGACGAAGCTCTGCCGAAAAAAGAAAGATTACAAGGACAAGTCTATTTAATACTGAGGTAAATAGCTATCTTACTAAACTGGCGAGATATTGCCAAGCTAGCGATGATTTGCCGATTTTGTCGCCAGATTTGGAGAAAATCGCCAGGAGTCACCAAATTTGGCAAACATTTGGTGACGTATTGGCCACGGTATAACTGTAAAAGAATCCGTATATGTAACTGTAACCGCATCTGGCGTTTATATGCAACTTTAATCGTATATGCATTCTAGTCATTTCGAGAAATGGAAGGTACTAGAGATTTCTCTGGGGTCTAGGAAAAAGTGTATAAGCCCGGAAAGAGCATCAGCTCTGATCATGGCATAGAAGACATAGAAGTTCCTTCACCGATTTTGCACGGGTAGTGCACCCCTCAATTCGGCGATGCAACTTATCCCAGAGGATCACGATAGGGTTCAGGTCTGAACTCTGGACAGGCCAGTCCATTCGATAAACTCCATTTGCACCATACCAAGCCTTGGTTAATGCCGAAACATGACAACTGGCACTGTCGTCCTGAAAGTAACAGGGGTCCAACCCGTAAAACTGCCACAACGTAGGAAGCACATTGTCATCCAAAATAGTGCAGTAGGCATCACAGTTGAGCTTACCATGAATGGGGACCGAGGGTCCCAAACCATACCAGGAGAAACACCCCCAGACCATAATTCCACCTCCGCCGAACTTGACTGTTGGCACAGTGCATTATGGCAGGAGATGTTCTCCAGGTAGATGCCAGACCCAGACCCCGCCATCCGAACGGCAAAAGGTGAACCTTGATTCGTCATTCCAAAGAATCCGTTTCCACTGATCTACGGTCCAATTTCGATGTGCTTTGCACCACATTAACCGAGCAGCGCGGTTGGACTTTGTGATCAAAGGCTTATGGGCAGCAGCACGACCATGAAAACCAAGCAGATGTGCTTGCTTACGAATGGTATTCATTGAAACAATACTCCCGGATGCCTGTTGAAACTCCTCGCGGATGAGGGCCATCGGTTGGGTGCGGTTCTTCCGAATTTCTCTGGCCAGCACTCGTCGGTCCCTATCTCCCAGTTTCGTTGGTCTGCCGACTCGGGGCACATTCCGACAATCACCGCTCACCTTCCACTTCTTAATCACATAGGCCACTGTAGATTTTGGGTACTTCAGATCGCTAGATATGTCCCTTAAGGATCGGCCACATTTGTGATACCTGATAATTATACCTTTCTCGAAATCAGAGACCTCCGAACTGCGAGGTATCTTGCATGCGACTAAAGCCGATGCTGTTTCCTACACGATATATACCGGTGGAGTCCGTGACATACCTTAGGACCACAGATATCGTCATTTGTATAGGTGTCCAAATACTTATTGGTAGTCAGTGTATTTTTTAACAAGAAAACATAATATTCTAACATAACACTAATGTTTACTGCGTCTTTTTATTGTAATAATTTATATTTCTTAGAAAGTAATTTATAAATGATTTCTTCATTAAAATGTATGTTAGTTATTAAATAATTGAATAATATTTGAAATAGCACTTTAATTTTTTATGTTTAGATTTCTATGCTTATTGCAGCGTGTGCATCTTATACGTCGTAGCTTTAGTAAAAATATTATTTTGCATCATACTAAAATAAATTTACATTAAACAGCTGCCCACCGAGCGGTAACGTCGCTGAACACTGGTAGTTCAGTCTGAGGTTCGAATCCCGCGAAAGGGCTGGCTGCATGGGTGTTTTGGTGTTTTTCTCTCCATGTGTAACGTGTATACGAGCCAGTTTCCCTTAAAAAGTCCTCCACGAAGGCATTCCTCCCTTAAGGAAGATAGCCCTCGAGAGCTTTGCCGTAATCTAATAAACCAATAAAAAGCTCATTAGCTGCTGTATAAAATTTTTGTAAGCTAACATCGGAAATTTTCTATAAGAATGGTGCGAAATAATTACCTGTAGCAATCTGTAGTAATCTTGCTTTTAAGCAAGAAGAAACGCTTGGCTTGGATTGGATTATTCAATTATGGCAAAGCACACGAGGGCTATCTGCCTAAAGGGAGGGATGCCTTCGTGGAGGACTTTCTAAGGGAAACTGGCTCGTATACACGTTACGCATGGGGAAATTGACGAAAACGCCCATGCAGCCAGCCCTTTCGCGGAATTCGAACCTCGGACCGAACTACCAGTGTTCAGCGTCTTTACCGCTCAGCCGCTTGTGGGCGCAAGAAGAAAGGAGGTGAGGACTTTGGCAAACGCCGTTTCCTCCAGTCCGCGAGGGAAGTAATTTATAATGAGCTTTATGTAGCTTTTGACCTAAAACCCGTGTTGCCAGAGAACGGATCGTAATAAGAATTGGAAATAAAATTATCCTAAGAATTATCTTTGTTTCTCATTTGTTTGTTTTAAAACGTGACAATGATATTACACATCCGAAATTAAATTCTTGGCTTTTAGAGATCAAAATAGTATTCAAAGTAGTAAATTATTTTATTTTGAAGCGCTATATCCAAAATTGACTTAAAAAAAATCAAATATTTTAAACAGAACATCTTTTGACTCAAAACAATAATTTCTATATGAACAAAGTCACATTTTTATATTAATGTTCATAATTAATATTCATTCTCTTGAACAGAGAAAGATTTACGTTACTTGACGTGGGAAATAACTATAATATATTTTCCTAACGAGAAATTTCAAGCATAATTTTAATTTCTCATATTTCTTTATCTTAATTAAACTGAATATTGTAACTTATGATTCATGATCTGCTCCCCCATTTTCGAGTAAAATAGAGTTTGGTATCTCAAATTTTTAACCCTACAGTTTCGCAGGTTTTATTTTAAAATAAATTATTTGATAAGCACATTGCCGGTAAATGTTAACGTAACATCATTTTAAAAGTTTTACTAGCTTCACTAACAAATACGGCACGCAGTACGCTTTATCTATCTAATTAAGCTATGTTAAGTGTTATTAATTATTCTCCGCTGCTTTGTAAATGCCTTCATTTAATTGCTCAGCGAAAGCTGTACTTTAAACATCTATTCCCCTGCAAGTTTGATGGAAACATAATTAACTCTGTATACTGCTGTTGTGACTTACGAGCCACTTGTCGTTTGCTCGGGAGACAATTTTCTGTCTGTTCATGCTACATAAGTTCTGTGAGAAATTCTGTTGAATATTTTATAATCACGCGGGAAAATATTACGAAAAGATTTTCTGATATCAGAACATTCCTTTAATGACGTAGCTAATTAAGATGAAAGGATTTGTTAGCGAAATACTGTTTAATCAAATACACTCATGTCTATAAATTAAGGATAATTCGGAGTCACGCGGAAATCGAACTCTAAAATAAATATATCACCTGTAAAATCACTACACACGTCTTCAAGAATCATATGCAAATTTAAGGAAGTAACCAGGTGACACCGATGGTACGTCACAATGACGAGAGTGTAAGAGAGTGATATGTAAGGAATACGGGCAAAGAAATAAAATTGTTCGCAGGCGCTTTATAAGCATTTCAGTGCAATAACCGAATAGTTATGACACAAAGGACGCATTTGGATGATTTTTTACGTGGTAGAATTATCGGCCGTCTGGAATGTGGGCGTACCCAACTAATGTCGCCTGCGGTTAGCCTGGAGTAGAGAGCATGCATTGTGGACACCGCAACAGTGGGCTTGTGTGATGTTTTCCGACGAGTCCAGGTTTAGCTTGCAGTCTGACTCTCGACGCACGTTCATATGGAGAGCTCCAGGTAACCCGTTACACCGAAAAAACATCATTGAATGACACCGTTACGGTGGTGCAGGAGTGCTCGTTTGGGGTGGAATTATTCTGGGTTCCAGAACTGACCTGCATGTTCAAATTGGAACCATGACAAGCCAAATCTATCGGGACGTCATTCTGGAACAACATGTACGTTTGTTTCGGGGCGCCATGTGCGCACAATTTGTGTTTCTGGATGACAACGCCCGTCCTCACCGTGCAAACATCGTAAGCGAATGCCTTCAATCGAAGGATATCACCCGTATGGACTGCCCAGCATTCTCACCGGACTTGAATCCAGTAGAGCACGTATGGGACATGCTTGGCCGACACGTTGCAGCCCGTCAACCTTCTCCTACATGTCTACCGGAACTTCGGAGAGCAATTCTTTTTGAGTGGTGTAATATCCCCCAAGATCAGACCGATAATTTGATACTCAGCATGCCTATGCGTTGTACGGAATATATTGCATCGTCTGGGAGATATACAATGTATTAACAATCATACCAACCATGTAATGATGGTTTTTTGTAAATATTTTTTTTTTGTAATTTGCTCCAGGGTAAAAAAATCGCTAATTATTTTAATAATATCAAACATATAGCATCTTATTCAGAAGTCAAACAACAAAAATCAGCGTTAATTTACAAAATTTTCACAGGACTAGTTTCGATGGTTTTACCGAACCATCATCTTCAGCTGCAAAACCGCAAATGAACAAGATAGGAAATAATGTTTAGATAAGATAAGAAAGCCTGGACAAGAATAAGCAAGTGGCGCCATCTGTTGGCGAAACCAGAACTAAAACATAATTTCTCTAAAAGTCGAAGGCAAATTTGGATTGGAATTAGGATCGTTAACTAGAACAGAAAGATTTTTATGAATGTGAAATGCCTCTAGAAAATCCAGTTCTCCAATGGAAGATGTTTTTTGAATAATTTTGGCAGCAGAAAAATTGAAAGTGTGATTTTCGGACCAACAATGTTGAGCAACAGAAGACTTCTGTGTTTCCTTTTTTCTAACATATGCCTCATGTTCTTTGACGCGAAATTTTAAGGCTCTCTTAGTTTGGCCAATGTAAATTAAACCGCACTGGCAAGGAATCCTGTAAATACCCCAGGAATTCATATCCGGAATGGGGTCCTTGAGTATAGAAGTTGGAATTTTATTGATGGGAGAGTAAACAACCCGAAAGTTAAATTTCTGCAAAATATGTGCAACTTTATAGCTAATTGATGGAAAGAAGGGAATGACAACAGAATTTTTATAATCTCCTAAAATAAGAGTGTGGCTTTTAGTGTGTTGAGATGAGAATTTTTTAACTGCTTGATTAATAATGTTGGGTGAAAAGCCCCTGTCAATAGCTATTGCTTTTAAATAATTTAGTTCTTCATCAAGGGCTAGTTTGGAGCAGCAAACTTGAAGAGCACGGAAAACATAGGAATAAAATGAAGCTAACTTTTGTTTAGTCGGATGACATGATTTAAAGTGTGGTGGAAGGCAAACCGATGAAGGTTTACGGTAAACTGTAGTACTGAAGTTGGATGTGTTACGCGTGACCAGAATGTCGAGAAACGGAAGAGAATTGCAAGTCTCAAGTTCAAAAGTGAACTGAATAGCAGGATCAATAGAATTCATTGTTGAAAGAACTCTATTTAAATCATCTTTATTACCTTCAAACAGGGTAAAAGTATCGTCTACGTAGCGGAACCATGCCGGGAAGTTTAAAGTTTCAAACAATTTTTATTCATAATAATGCATGTAGATATCAGCCAGGATGGGACTGAGGGGGCTTCCCATGGCTAATCCCTCAGTTTGCTTGTAATATTTATTTTGAAAAACAAAATGTGTTTGTTTCAAACAGAGTTGAGTGAGAGAAATTAGCTCATCAATTTCGATGCAAGAGAAATGAAATTCGCGAAGTCTGGTTTCTAGACATCTTAATGCACCCTCCACTGGGACATTGGTGAATAATGATTTTACATCAAAAGAAACCATGAGTTAATTACGAGGAGAAATGTTTTTAACCTTTTTTAGAAACTCTATTGAATTTTTTATGGTGTAAATGTTATTGTCTAATAGATTGGAAAGTCTAGAAACTAAATATTTAGCTAATGGATACGAGGCAGTACCTAAATTTGATACAATAGGGCGGAAAGGAATACCACTTTTATGAATTTTGGGAAGAGCATATAATCTGGCACAATTCGCAACAGATGGGATAAGCGAATGTTTTAAGTTGCTTGAAATGATTTGCGAAGATTTGATCGCAGTTTTTATTTTGGATAAGTCCGAAGGTGAAGGATCTTTAGGGATCGGATTATATGGTCCTTCATTTAAGAGTTTAGTGACACCATCGATGTAAGTGTTCTTATCCATGACGACTATCTGGCCACCTTTGTCGGCCTTTGAAATGACAATATCCGGGTTAGAATGAATCTTGCGCATTGTAGCTCTTTCTCTCGCAGTTAGATTTGGTTTCAAAGGTTTATTATTGAATTTCACATTATGAGCGATAAGATGCCTAATCATTTCTTTCTGTGAATCTGAAACTTTACTGAACTTGAAAGCTTTTTCGATAGGAGCCAAAATCTTTGGAATCGAGGGTTTACAGGTTTGTGAGAAGTTAAAATTATATTTTAGAATTCTCTCTTGTTCTTCTGAAAGACTAACATTAGAAATATTAACTATTGGCTTGATGTTTACAATGGGAAGATTTTTTGAACTACTTGAACTGGAAGACTGTAAAAGAAGTTTTTCGAATTTAACTGCAAGAGTGTTTTTATGACGGTTAACTGCATTCTCCGTTCTAGACCAAGACTTTTGTTCAAGGGCAGTGAATTTTGGATATGTTTTAGCGAGTTCCAGATGAAGCTTATAGAGTTCATGTTCAATTTTGGACAATTGTTGACGTGTATCCCTTATCACGGACCGAAGTAAGGCAAGTTTGCAATTTAACAGAATTCTTGAAACGCGACTCGAAGCTTTTTGATTAGATTTGATTTGAATAAAATTGGGGATCAATTTTTTACATTTACATTTAAGTAAAAAGTCAAGATGATTCAGGAATTTTTGCCGTTTCAGGCGTAATTTAGTGAAACGATTAACGGATGAAGGCATGATAAACAATGCAGAAAATCAAACTAAATTAACTGAGCAATAATAAAGTACACACAAAATAGCAGAAAAATCCCTCACTGAAATGAATAGAAAACAAAATGTTTGTAAGCAAAATGCATGAAATCAGACAAGCAAAGCACAATATCCAAATGTACAAAACATAAACATAACTTGAAAATTGCAAAAATGTACTCACCGAAACTCCTACAATCACAAAATGGCGGCCACACCACGTGCAAAAAAGAAAGCAAAATGTAAGCCTGTTTGGGGCTTCTATAAGGCCGACAAAGGTGGCCAGATAGTCGTCATGGATAAGAACACTTACATCGATGGTGTCACTAAACTCTTAAATGAAGGACCATATAATCCGATCCCTAAAGATCCTTCACCTTCGGACTTATCCAAAATAAAAACTGCGATCAAATCTTCGCAAATCATTTCAAGCAACTTGAAACATTCGCTTATCCCATCTGTTGCGAATTGTGCCAGATTATATGCTCTTCCCAAAATTCATAAAAGTGGTATTCCTTTCCGCCCTATTGTATCAAATTTAGGTACTGCCTCGTATCCATTAGCTAAATATTTAGTTTCTAGACTTTCCAATCTATTAGACAATAACATTTACACCATAAAAAATTCAATAGAGTTTGTAAAAAAGGTTAAAAACATTTCTCCTCGTAATTTACTCATGGTTTCTTTTGATGTAAAATCATTATTCACCAATGTCCCAGTGGAGGGTGCATTAAGATGTCTAGAAACCAGACTTCGCGAATTTCATTTCTCTTGCATCGAAATTGATGAGCTAATTTCTCTCACTCAACTCTGTTTGAAACAAACACATTTTGTTTTCCAAAATAAATATTACAAGCAAACTGAGGGATTAGCCATGGGAAGCCCCCTCAGTCCCATCCTGGCTGATATCTACATGCATTATTATGAATCAAAATTGTTTGAAACTTTAAACTTCCCGGCATGGTTCCGCTACGTAGAGGATACTTTTACCCTGTTTGAAGGTAATAAAGATGATTTAAATAGAGTTCTTTCAACAATGAATTCTATTGATCCTGCTATTCAGTTCACTTTTGAACTTGAGACTTGCAATTCTCTTCCGTTTCTCGACATTCTGGTCACACGTAACACATCCAACTTCAGTACTACAGTTTACCGTAAACCTTCATCGGTTTGCCTTCCACCACACTTTAAATCATGTCATCCGACTAAACAAAAGTTAGCTTCATTTTATTCCTATGTTTTCCGTGCTCTTCAAGTTTGCTGCTCCAAACTAGCCCTTGATGAAGAACTAAATTATTTAAAAGCAATAGCTATTGACAGGGGCTTTTCACCCAACATTATTAATCAAGCAGTCAAAAAATTCTCATCTCAACACACTAAAAGCCACATTATTTTAGGAGATTATAAAAATTCTGTTGTCATTCCCTTCTTTCCATCAATTAGCTATAAAGTTGCACATATTTTGCAGAAATTTAACTTTCGGGTTGTTTACTCTCCCATCAATAAAATTCCAACTTCTATACTCAAGGACCCCATTCCGGATATGAATTCCTGGGGTATTTATAGGATTCCTTGCCAGTGCGGTTTAATTTACATTGGCCAAACTAAGAGAGCCTTAAAATTTCGCGTCAAAGAGCATGAGGCATATGTTAGAAAAAAGGAAACACAGAAGTCTTCTGTTGCTCAACATTGTTGGTCCGAAAATCACACTTTCAATTTTTCTGCTGCCAAAATTATTCAAAAAACATCTTCCATTGGAGAACTGGATTTTCTAGAGGCATTTCACATTCATAAAAATCTTTCTGTTCTAGTTAACGATCCTAATTCCAATCCAAATTTGCCTTCGGCTTTTAGAGAAATTATGTTTTAGTTCTGGTTTCGCCAACAGATGGCGCCACTTGTTTATTCTTGTCCAGGCTTTCTTATCTTATCTAAACATTATTTCCTATCTTGTTCATTTGCGGTTTTGCAGCTGAAGATGATGGTTAGGTAAAACCATCGAAACTGGTCCTGTGAAAATTTTGTAAATTAACGCTGATTTTTGTTGTTTGACTTCTGAATTAGTATTTATTCGGCGTCTTATTGTGTCTTAATATAGCATCTTTTCTTGCTCTTTACCTTTTGTTTAATAAATTAGCTTTACAAAAAAGTCACATTTGGTTTGCTTCTAGCTCTTCCTTTGACTGATTTTGCATTATCCTTAATTTATGGACATGAGTATATTTGGATTTCGTTGCTATATGATTTGTAGAAGAAGACGAATTTGGACAGCGATGTTGTTATAACAGGTTGCATAGTCTTTGCCCAAACTCAATATCGGGATCTTTGACATATCGAATCGGTATGTTAATCAGTACGCAACCTATGTAAATAAGCGGCAAACGCAAGGAAATATTGAGTTATTCAGCATAGCTTGAAGCCATATATATAATACTGATCTATCACTGCCTTGGCCTTTACATGAATTTTGTTGATTCCTCTTCAGCGTTTCATCTAATTTTATTATTGCTAAGAAGTCAGAAATATAAAATACGCTGCAGTGTTTACATCTTAATAAATGATTTTTATGTGGCGCCCTGTTTTAAAATAACGTAAGTGAGATAAAGAAAATTAATCGAACAACTTATTAAAACTTAAAAAGATTTACTAATGTTACAACGTCTATCTCCACGTCTATCTCTAGCGTGCCTTCGTGGTTAGTGGTTCTGCACGCTGGGCCGGTATTCTAGAGGTCCGTGTGGTTCGATTCCCGGCGAAGGCGGTTGCTAATTTTTCAATCTCTCTTGTTCCAAAAATCCTACAGTGGCGCCCGAACTAAAAAGGTTGTTGATGATGACTCTGCACACCCAAGATTTCGCGAGTGGGTCCCCTAAAAACCTCAATTGCCCTTTTAAAGGGGAAGTATATAAGGTATTTCGCCCGCCTTCCTAGCGTGCCTTCGTGGTGTAACGGTACCACGCTGAGCCGGTATTCCAGAGATCCGTGGTTCGATTCCCTGCGAAGGCGACTGCTAATCTTTCATCTCTCTGGCTTCGAAAAAAATCAACTAATGTCTCTACGCCTAGTGGCGCCCGAACTAAAAGGTTTGTGGATGATGACTCTCCACACTCAGGGTTTGGCGGCTGGGTCCCTTAAAATCCCTAGTCGCCCTTTAAAAAGGGGAGTACATATCTCATGCTTTCCTAGCGCGCCTTCGTGGTGTAGTGGTTCTGTACGCTGGGCCGGTATTCCAGAGGTCCGTGATTCGATTCCCGGCGAAGGCGGTTGCTATTTTTCATCTCTCCAACCTCGAAAAAAAAAAAAAATACGTAATGTCTCTACACTGTACCATGTAAATATTTGTTTCAGCATGTATTGACACAAAGAGAGAAAGAAAGTATTGTTTGACTGCACGATTTAAATTCCATGATATAAAGTGTTATGGATTTTAAATCGCACAGTTAATGAAATCTTGAACTTTCTTCTTTTTTTATTAGGTTTTCAGATATATAAGGTTGGAATTCAGAAGTTCGAAGTTTTAATTCTCATTTCCTTCTGGACATTCCCAGTGGTGCTGATGATGGCTATTTCTGAAAATCTTTTCTGGTATACTTAACAAAATAAACCAAGTTCTTTAACGCCCTGTTAGTTACATTAGCACGCCTGCAATAAAAATTAAAAATGTTTTAACGTTTGTTAGAGAAGATAATATAAGTTTAGATTTCATGGCGGAATCTGATGTATACGTTAAAGTATATTACTCACGTAACGTATACGTTAAAGTATCCGTTAAAGTATACGTTAAAATATACGT
Organism: Stegodyphus dumicola; assembly: GCF_044657685.1. Classification (NCBI taxonomy): domain Eukaryota; kingdom Metazoa; phylum Arthropoda; class Arachnida; order Araneae; family Eresidae; genus Stegodyphus; species Stegodyphus dumicola. The sequence goes on from NC_140773.1 coordinate 9,004,494, forward strand.
TAAAGTATACGTTAATGTATACGTTAAAATATACGTTAAAGTATATTGCAGTTAAAAGCGTTGCTAGAGGCTAGGCTCTTGATCTAATTGCGTATTGTCCAGTTGAATTAAAAAACAGAAGTTAAAAAAGAATATGAAAAATTCAGTTAAAAATGATTAATTCTTTTAAAAACGAGCGCAGAGAAGAAAGAAATGGCTTAAATCTTGGTGTAATTTTCCCTATAAGCTAGTTTTCTCTGAAGGTTGACATTCTGGCTTGTACAGTGTGGCTTAAGAAAATTACCCCTCTTCTGGCGATATTATAAAAAGACAAATGACTTCTTTTTGATAGGTACAAAAAGGGCAAGAAGGATGGCGAAATGGAGTTGAAACACTTCTTCCTTTGGCAACATTAAATTTCTGAACAGATGGGCAATCACCAGACAGACAGCAAACAGTATCAAAGCAAAAATCAGTAGTATAACCTGCTTTTTCGTTGACTATCCTCTATTAGCTGAGGCGGAACTGATAGAATTTTAGGTACATCAAGTTGTAAGCGAATATTAACTATTATTGCTATTTTTAACTATTGTTATCTATATTAATATTATATTATTACGTGAATCAAATAGCAGTTAAATGAATGGCTTTAGCTGCTAGAGTTTTGATATGACGTCTATAAAATGACGGCCACTCCGTTCCATCCATTTTTCCAACCGATAACTCGTACAACAAACGTAAACGAGGAATATTGCTGAGATAAGTGGTAAGTGACGGAGGACGTGGGCACTGTCTGGAATATTGCTCAGAACAATTCTGGCACGGTCTTCATTTCCAATATCGTACAGCAATGTGTTAAAAAATGTCTTGCATGTTAGAATGGATAATCGGGACGGCCAATAATCTTCGCAGTATCTGGCACACTATTTCCTTGCATACCCTCGTTGCGTTAGCAGTCGTTTCTTTTTGCTAGAACTACAAATAGTGCATATCTATATTTAGCATCCGTAGATGTTGTCACCAAACGCCTGATGATATACTATGGCTGGTAATGGACAGCAGCTTCCAAAGCGCTTTACAATAATGCTTTAGAATAATGGCATGGAACTGCCATATAGTAGAAGTCGTATTTCAGTACTGAAAAATGGCATTTCTGCGATTTCTCTTCGATCTGCAGAATAGTAAATAAACAGCTTTTATTTATTATTTTTGTACATGAAGTATAAAGTTATTCGCCTATAGAATGATATTATTAATACGCTATGAAATCAGAACCTTATGATTGTATTATCTGGGATTCATTAGTTTACAGACAATTGGTTAAAATGAAATTTAAAATTTATCATATAACTACCCAAATATTGAAAGAAATACTTTCTATGGCGTAGGGTCCTGAATCAAAACATGTCAAAACTCACTGCAAAAATTATTTAAAGTATGTCATATTTAAAGTCTAATTAATTTAATAAAAATGTATTTGATTAAGAGTTTATAAAAGAAAACAGTAAAATAGCGTGCAGACATAATTTCATTTGGATGAATTTAGAGGATGTATTAAGAAAAGAATATATAAATACACTAATTTTACTCTTTAATGCGAGGTAAGAATAACCGACTTTGGTTAATCCATGCAACTAAACAACCTACTATTGATCATCCAGAAATTCATCTGTTATTTTACTGCTTAAAAATCCTACGGTGTGTTATTTTGTATAGGGCTCCGTTCAGACGGTGGTATAAACGTCATAACTAGATTAAGCCAAGCTTCGTTGCTAGGTAACAAGACCTTGCTACGTCACAAAAAAATGGCTTAGGGGTTTGAGAAAAAGTTCTAAGTTTTCAACCTTATGCCGAAATGGTATAAGAATCGACAATCAGAGCGAACGTACGAAACATATTGTTCGGACACAGCGGAAAGATGTATACGCATCCACGCATGCGCAAATTTGGCTTTTCTATTTGGCTATGGCTTAGTCCCTGCCTCGCAGGTGTGAACAGAACTCCCGCATTTTATGCTATATGACTATGTGACATTTATACCACCGTCTGAACGCAACCTTATATTCAAAAAACATATACAAACGCCAAATATGCGAACTTCGCCAAATGTGGACTTTGGCCCAGTAGCGCTAGTGAAAGAACTTCGCCAAACTGACACTTGAATGAGAGGTGTACGCATCTATTATATTTCTGTGCGTGAATAAATAAAAATCACACTATCGTGAAGCTAGTATCTTTATTTCTGATGACTGATCGACTCTCATTTTACGAGTTATCAACGAACAACTCGCGACTTTCTCTTCGTTCTAGATTGCTCGTCTTCTGCTGAAGAGAGTTTTACATCGTCGAATGATAATTCTTAAAAACAAAAAGCGAGCTTAAAATGTGGTTCTTCAAAATAAAGTGTGAGTGTTACGGTAATTTTTCCGAGTACATTCGAAACTTTGTTTTTTGCTTTATACATTGCGTTTTGAATATTTATAAGTTTATAAAAATAAAATTTCCCTTAGGTAATCATACACAATTGCAAACCTTTTCTCTTGCGGAGGTGGTCATGGTAAGTCGAAAATGTATTTATCAGTGGTGCTTCAAATCTCAAGTTGTGTTACTTTCAGTGGTATACAAAAGGGGCAAAAACGCGTTCCATTGTATTGGGTTGGCAACTAAGTAATTGCGGATCTCACTCATAGATAGCTTCAGTTGAATTTTTAGGGTTGAAGACGTAGTACAAATGTAAAACACATTTTGTTATTTGATAGTTGGCAATTCAGCTGTCAATCAGGAAGAAAAGTTTTTTGATCGTTTGCGTAGTTTTCGTTTGGCGTTCGTTGAAAAATGGAAAATCAAAAGGAACATTTTCGTCATATTTTGCTTTTTTATTTCCGCAAAGGGAAAAACGCATCGCAAGCTCATAAAAAGTTATGTCCTGTTTTTGGTGACGAAGCCTTAAAAGAACGGCAGTGTCAAAATTGGTTTGCTAAATTTCGTTCTGGTGATTTTTCACTCAAAGATGAAAAACGCTCTGGTCGTCCAGTTGAAGTTGATGACGACCTAATCAAAGCAATAATCGATTCGGATCGTCACAGTACAACACGTGAGATTGCAGAGAAGCTTCATGTATCACATACATGCATTGAAAATCACTTAAAACAACTTGGCTATGTTCAAAAACTCGATACATGGGTTCCTCACGAACTGAAAGAAAGGCATTTAATGCAACGCATTAACAGCTGCGATTTGCTAAAGAAACGTAATGAAAATGATCCATTTTTGAAACGACTGATAACTGGCGATGAAAAAAGGGTTGTTTACAACAATATCAAGCGGAAAAGATCGTGGAGCAGGCCAGGTGAACCAACTCAAACAACATCAAAAGCTGATATTCATCAAAAGAAGATTTTGTTATCAGTTTGGTGGGATTACAAAGGAATTGTCTACTTTGAACTCTTACCACCCAACCGAACGATCAATTTTGATGTCTACATTGAACAACTAACGAAATTAAACAATGCAGTTGAAGAAAAGCGGCCCGAATTGACAAATTGAAAAGGTGTTGTATTCCATCATGACAATGCAAGGCCACACACATCTTTGGTCACTCGGCAAAAATTATTGGTGCTTGGTTGGGATGTTTTGCCACATCCACCATATAGTCCTGACCTTGCACCATCTGATTACTTTTTGTTTCGATCTTTACAAAACTCCTTGAATGGTAAAAATTTCAATAATGATGATGATGTCAAATCGTACCTGATTCAGATTTTTGCTAATAAAAACCAGAAGTTTTATGAACGCGGGATTATGATGCTGCCTGAAAGATGGCAAAAAGTCTACATTAAACGACTAACGAAATTAAACAATGCTGTTGAAGAAAAGCGGCCCGAATTTGCAAATCGAAAAGGTGTTGTATTCCATCATGACAATGCAGAAGTTTTATGAACGCGGGATTATGATGCTGCCTGAAAGATGGCAAAAAGTCATTGATTAAAATGGGCAATACATTACAGAGTAAAGTTATTTAGTTCCATGAAAAAATAGTCTTTGATTTTCTAAAAAAAATCCGCAATTACTTAGTTCCCAACCCAATACTTCCGTGCCAGCTGCAAATGTAAATCTAATGAATAAGCTCTATTAGGAAGATAGACCTCGGCTACCTTGCAAAAATTGATTAAACCAAAGCCAAACCAAATTATCACGATTTCATTAACAGTAAACTATGCTCACACGTAATTTTTTAATCCTGCATCAAAAGATACTACTACCTTTTCAAGTCAGTAACAAACATTACGTTATAAATGGACTTGTTTCAAAAGATTTTTTTTTATTTTTGTTTTAAACAAAAATACATAAGGCTAGATTTCAGTTTTTTTATTGTCTTCATTCCATTCTTTTTTCTGCCGACAAAACTCATGGGAATTTTATGGGGAAGGGATGGTGATGTGTTTTTCCCTAGCTTTCACCTGCCTCAGGTTTCGAGTTATATAAATACATGCAGCCACTTCGGCAATACAGAATTTTAGTTTCATGCCGTGTCTTGCATATTGCAGTTTTGTTTTCCTACTTAAATTCTTATTCATGCTGCGAGAAGTTTTGGGTTAGAAATCTATTCCGGTGTTTTCTGAAATGCATGTTTGTGTTCATTTCTTAAAAGCTCTTTGTTCATCAACGCGAGTTGACTCTATGAGTTATCGATGAATAATGTCTTACAAAATGACGAATATGTGTTTTCTTCAGTGAAGTACATCTGACTTTTGAAATAACTGAGATATAGTAGCGCAGTTATAGTACTCACAAGTAGTATTGCATATACTGAAACACATTTGACATTATTCTGAAACACATTTGGCTCTTAAATCGCGCTTTACCGCTCCAGTGTAGCTCACAATTGTAAATACTTGTACATTTCCCCTCTTTTCTTAAGGGAACTCATACACCTCAAAACCCATAAGATCTTCGAATATGTGACAACTGCAAAAATAGAGATAACTTATTTATTTTAAAAGCACTTGCTTCCAACTTTTTACAGCTGACTACATAGTAAAGCTGCTTTCTGTAATAGTAAGCAGAACGTTTGTGTTGCCACAAATGCTTTTATAATTTAATTCGCTTTGTGACAAAATTTTGTATCATGTTTCCACCTTCCGCGCACAGATTAGAACATTCTGTTGCATAATTTAATTCCATATTTAATATATAGTTTTTATAACATTTGGAAACTACTGTGAACCAAAAATTCTAAGAATTTCACGTTAAATTTTTATTTTGTTTAAGAGATGAGTTTACAAAATGTATTTTATTAAAAAAATCTGTAATGTTTTTGTGCATAAATTTTTTTAATACTAAAATATTCATCAGAGTTTTGGGTTAGTTAGAAAATAGTCCCCACATAAAGAGTTCCATCAAATTTCAATTATGCACCATTAGCCATTTTTAAAATATCATGCGCGCAAGATAAAAACATGATGAAAAATTTTGTCCCAAAGCAGATTAAATTACAAAAATATTTGTGGCAACACAAACTTTCTAGTTACTAGTTGCCAAAGCAGCTATATTACGTAGTCAGCTGTAAAAAGGTGGAAGTAATTGCTTTTAAAATAAATAAAATATCCCAATTCTTGCCACAGTCACATATTCGAAGAGTTGTTTAAGGCGTATGAGCCCACTTAAATGTATTAAAGAAAATTAATAACTCCTGTATACTAGAAGCCTTACCGAAAACTTTGTAGATTCATCTGGTTATTTTGTTACTGTAGAAGTAAATATTGAGCAATGCCCTCACTAGGACTCGCACCTGGACCTCTTGATTACGCGTCGAGTGTGCTAACCATTCCACCGCGAAGGCATGTTGTAAAGAAGGAGAAAATACCTTATATACTCCACCTTTTAAATGGTGATTGGGAATTAGGGAACTCAATCGCAAACTCCTGATGGTAAAGAATCATCAACCACAACGTTTTTACTTCCTTCGTACGAAGTAAAATGGAAGTATTGTAATCGCGAAAAGTTTCAGGCAGCATATTTCAACGATAATATCCATTTTGACCGCTATCGAATGCAATTTAACGATGTTTTTGCGTGATATCTGTATGTAAGGACAGAATAAAATACTCCTTTCCTTCAAAATAATTATAAAATTGCTTTAAAATTAATTCTGAAGAGAATTTTTCGTGGCGTCTGTACGAACGTATGTATCTCGCATAACTCAAAAACGAGTAGCCTCAGAACGTTGAAATTTTATATGTAGGACTGCTATAGCATGCAGATCTGCATCTCGTATTTGGGTTGCAATCGTCCGCACTATATATATAAATATATTTATAAATATATCCACTCTATTACCCAGCTCAGTAATCTCTATTTCTTTACTCTTATATGTTTGTAAATTGTACATTTTTGGCTTTAAAAATGATTGAATTATGTTTTTATCTTCCGGTTAAGAATTTTATGCCTTTAGTAAATCTGTGTGCAATATTTTTAGAATTATCAGCAATTTTAAAGTTGTTTAATTGCCGCTAAGCCTGTTTTTAATGGCGGCCATTGATGTTTACATTTGAAACAGGAGACTAGTGGATTTGTTGCCAATCTAGAGAAACTTAGCTTCGCAACAACAAAGATAACGCATTCATTTATTATTGCCAATTAAATCATGCTTAATCCTTTCTGGAATTTTTTCGAGAAAATAAGCGTTTGAGATTTACTTCGTAATTTTTAATATAGATATTTTGAGTTTTTATGTATTTTTGCCTTCTCGCGAAGTGAGAACTGAATTAATTGAATGAGAAATACTCAATCGTCTGTGAAAACGGTTTCTTTTTTGTTTTGTTTGCTTAATTTCTTTTATACATTTTTCTAGATTTATTATAGTATTTGAATAGAACACGTGGCAACGATTAGATAATTCTTTAAATGATATACATTTTGTGCATTCTGAGTTATAATATGAACGAAATATAATACTGTTAAGTAAACCCAGCGCCAGAGTGTCGCTATGGTAAACAAAGTGAATTTTAAAGAATGCATTTATTCTATTGTGGTTTATGCGCTGTCGGCGAAGTAGGTTTAATTCAATCTAATAAGTTTAAATAAAATGCAAGAAAAAATGCGTATAATTTAATATTCCGTACAAGGAAGTCATGTGGTGTACACATCAGATTTTTTTAATTCAATTCCCCACTGAAGAGTCATTAGTTTTTTTGACGTCAGAAAAACTAAGAAATCCGCATTGGCTTCGTCGGGATTCGAACCTGGACGTCTCAAATAAGCGCCGATGTGCTAACCGTTACACCCCATAGGCATGCTGGAACAAAGGAAAAAATAACCTTATAACTTAAACATTATAATAGTATGCATTTTTATATTATGTGAATTGTATGCTGTAGTCTTATAATAGGATAGAGTAAAAGGGAAGAAAAACACACCATTAAGGTACAAAATAAGACCGAAAACAAAGTGCAGTTAAAATAAGCAAAACAACAACCTTGTGTTTGGCATAGATTCTAATCAATACTCTATAGATTTCAAGGACAAACAGATACAGGACCCTCTTCAACAGGAGCAAGGATTTCCGGAACGAAAACCAGCGGCTTTCTCTCCGTTCCAGATTTCTCTGCTTCTGATAAAAAAAAGGATCTGTATCTTGTTGCCTCTGAAGTCGATATCATCTTACGAAAAACGTAACGTTACGTTCCAGTTTCACAGAAATTTCCTCCCCTCCCCGTCCATTAACGCAGAATATAGGTGTGAAGATTTCCAATGACATCCTTTGTACTTTCTAACAAAGATTCCATTAGTCTTTGACCCCGTTCTTTTTAAAACTATTCTGAAGGTCAGATCAACAAGCCTTTCCGGCTTTGTTATGATCACGACTGAGATTTTGCTTACTTCCGTTATTTTTATAGGAAGAAATAAATTGTTTAAAAATAAATATAATCCTTAAATTTTTAAACTGCTCTTTTATTGCTGTTTAAAGTTTAAAAGCACACTGTACCACAAAAGAATCAACAACGAAATGTCACGATCAAACAAAAGATAAAAAAAACCCTCTTAGGACAAGCTGTCTGCAGTAAACTGATACAATGCATTTGGGGAAAGTGCATACCTTAGGGGGAGGGAAGAAAAGAAGATTACAATCTCGGCCGTTTTCGGGCGGTTCTGGTTGTTTCATTTTAGGTCCCTGTCGGGCGGATTGGATGTGAAGGAGTTAAAGCTGGAAATATGAAAAATGAGCAATGCCCTCGCCAAAAATCGAACCTCTACATCTGGAATACGCACCGAGTGTGGTAACTCCCCCCCACCTACCCTATCGCTCCTCTCTTCTCTCCTCTCCTCCGCCATTCTTGGCCCCTTCAGCCATTTTTGGTCCTCGGACCGGCTCTCTTCCCACGCTCATCCCAAGGCATTAGCGATTCCGCTGCTTTTCAGAGTAGCCACAACATAACCTTTCCCGGGGCCAGAGGCAAGTTCCTCTCACCCCATTAACTTTCAACAGTCTCGATTTCATCCACGCAAAGCGTGCGGAAATCGCCTGCGTTCTTCTTCGATCTTTCTTATCGCACAGGTCACTGACCCTTCCTTAGCGAAATTGAAAGCCGAAGGAACTTCTCGTCCCTTGAGTGGACTCCTCATTCACTACTGGTTTTTAAACCCTTAACGGTTTTCACTCCTCACTTTAGCTATGCTCACTCTTAATTATTCAATAATTTTCTTAACCAAGTTGTGGAGGTTATTGCATTTATTTGCAAAGGTACTCCGGAAGCAAAACGCCTTGGGCCTTAGGCCGAGTGTGGTACCTTACACCAGGAAGGCATGCAGGGAAGAGGTAGAAAATACCTTATATACTCCACCTTTTAAAGGGGGGATTAGGGAGCTCTAGTCACCAAATCTTGATGAAAAATCATCATCTACCGCCTTTTTAGTTTGGACGCTACTGTAGAATCATTGGGAATTATTTTTGAAGAATGAGACATACAAAATTAGCAATGCCCTCGAACCTGGACTCGAACCTGGACCTATCGAATATGCGCGGACAGTGCTACTACACCACGAAGACATGCAGAAAGGAGGAAGAAAATACATTAAAACGTTGGTGGTGAACTTTGAGCCGACTCAAACCCGTATGTACAACTGAGATTGCTCTTCCAGTTACGGTTGCAGCGGAAAAATGTAGAAATTTTCGAATAGCAATGCCCACGTTTTTCCTACTCAAATTGATTACCGCATTGGAAAACCATACATAGCTTTGAAACGATACACATAATGACGAAAACTGCAGCCGTAAATCACTTGCAAAGACAACACAAGCGAAGAAACTGAAAAAAAAAGTTTTCATTCTGGATGAAGTTTGTTTTCTGTTAAATTTTAAAGTTTATGTAACGAATGATAATAAAAACGTTAATTTTAAACTTTCATTTGAGCTTGTATATACTGTATATTATATTAAATCTAAAATTTTTGTATAACGTTTTGGAGTGGTAATAAAAATGTCAATTTTAAACTTTCATATTAAATAATTTAGTTTCTGTATACTGTACTTTAGATGTTCAAGGCTTCTGCCTGGATGCACAATTCGAGGAATTAATATTTAAAGTAGGGTGGAAATAGACAAAATTTCTTCATTTTTTTTTTAACTAGAGACAGCAAAAAAGAGGGAATTGAGTTTTACATTTTAACAGATGATGGCAGGGAAAAAATGGAGATTGCTGTTTTGATTTTGAAATGAGTGTCATCTTTTTCCCTTCCCACTTTATTTATGATAGCAGTTTTTCCCCACTGAATTTTCCCTAGAAAGTTATGACACTCTCTTTATTAACAGAGATCATATTTAACTCCCTGAGATATATTAAAGATTTGTTTTTGTACAGTTGCACCATTTAAAATCAGACGCATTTTCGTTGAAATGAAATTTCGTTTCTTCTTTCTATATTTTATATTTGTTTCATTCTTTTCCCACTACATTACGCTAATAACCCAGAAAAACAAATATTCTTGCCAAAGTTTCTTTTTTTTCCAAATTCTAAATTTCATTTTAAATGACTTTTTCGGTAATTTTCTAATACACCATTTCTCCCCCGGCAAAATGATCGAATTTGTATAAAATTTCACATTTGTGTATTTGAATATCAGAAACAAAATGGGGTATTTTTATATATTGAAGCGAATTAATGCTCCTTCCAGCAAATAACATAAAAAACATTTTTTTCCATGTTCGAAGATCTCTAGTTGGCTTTTTTTCATTTACGTAAGAGTACGTTTTTGAAAAATTATTTAATCAAAAAGGTGTTTTGAAATCTTATATATATTTTGTGATTGCAGACGCATTACTGAAGAGAAGTATTAGATTTGAATTAAAGTCTATAATTGCAAATATGCAATTATAAAGCTATTTAGAGAATTATAGGAAAAAGTAAAGCTATTTAGAAAGAAAGAAACATTACGAAAAAATGAATTTAATATAATAGGAACCTATGCCTGAAATTTCCTTGATTTCAGATTTATTCCAAATATTCAGGAAGTTTCAATTAACAATTAGAAAGATTTCCTGTAATAGTTGTAACTTGCCCTCATATATATATATACAATATATATACATGTATATATATGTAATAATAAAATTCCATAGTCAAGAATACACTTAAAATTCTAACTGTATGTTCTTTTAATTTTATTGGCGACGGTCTCTTATTTGAAAGTACGTGGAATTAAATACACAGCCCCGTAGTCAAGTTGTTTTTCCCGCCTTTTCTACACGTACAGATATAGAATGTTCTGGAGATATTTAAAGCGAACTGGAATGGCTGACGAGGCTGACGTCATTTCTTGGAAGCTCCGCCTTTCCAGAGGCTATAAAAAGACTCGCAAAAGAATATCGAGGTCTTTTTTTTTAACGTAACGATGCAGTAAACTTCATACAAAAAGTTATTAGTAGTTCTTTTTTTATTTACTCCGGAGATCTGATTTTGTAACTGTTATTTCTCCTGAATAATAATAAATGGATCCTGTTTTTTTAAACTTATCGTCTGATAATTTGAGCTTCGACTACGTCTATGATTCTTCACCAATTTATTTATTCCGGACAAAAGCTGGTACATCATATATATATATATATATATATATAAACAAAAAGGGAAGTACAAAAATATTTAATAACCAAAAAAGATCTAGTCAAAATTAGCGATTTTATCTGCTGATGTTTTAAAAGAATTTAAATAAGAAAGGAAGTTTAAATCCTAGAAAAAGTCGTTAAAATCAACTGAAGTTCCTATCTTAATTCCAGAAACACTTCGTAAAATGAGTTACTAATCAAATTACATATATAAGCTAAAAGATCTTTTAAAACAACATATTTTTTTTTAAATGAATATTTTTATTCTTTTGCCTTTACTTGTCATTTGAATGTTAGCCTTAATAGGCCAATTCTGTTTTAGGATTTACTTTTAATTAAGTTTTATTTTTAGGTTTGATTTCTAGTACTTTGTATATAATTTTTCCTTTATATTTTTTAACTTTAAGTGCTTTAGAACACGCATACATGTCGGGAAAAGGGGCAAATCTAGTGAGACTTTATTAAGTTTAAATATATAAATAATATGAGTTCACTTATTACAGTTTGGAGTCTCAATGGATTTGTCAGGCGAAACATGTTTGCATGGTCTAGTTAATCAAACGTTGTTAGACGTTTCAAGCACTTTTTCCTTGACAAGTTCTGTTTGAAGCTTTGAACAGAGAAGATAAACAAAGTATTTTTGTGCTCATTATTTAAAACTTTTTGTGTTCTTTTAAAACATTTTTTAGTTCATGTTTGTAATATGATTAGTAATTCATTGTACAAAGTGTTTCTAGAATTAAGACAGGAACTTCAGGTGTTTTTAACGACTTTTTCTAGGATTTAAAATTCTTTTCTTATTTAAATAAAGAAATATAAAAGTAGGCTAAAAAATTAAATTTAAAAAAATTCTAAACCTCACCTGCGCTATAGCTGGGGGTTTAAGTAGAATAAACTTGAAGTATCTAAATTTATTATTAAATTGGAAAAAAAGCAACACCATTCCTCTATAATATAATTAATTGCAACCGTGTATAAAAGGTATAACACAATATCAAAACAAATTCGATTAAAAGAAAGAATTCATAGTGAAACAAACTCGAAGAATAAAAATGCGAAAGGGAAAAATATACAAAATTATACAAATAAAAATTAATCTCTTTTTATTGAAACTCCAATTCAGAACTCGGGGGGAAAATGAATTAAAGCTTCATAAAAGTCGATTTATACGCTTTGTTCTTCTGGTCCATTTGAGATCAAAAACCGTAAAAATGTTTCATCAAATTTTTATTTAAGACTTTAAACTTTATATAAAACCGAAAACTCGAAAAATAAAACTGTGTAGGAAAATGTACAAGCATTTCCCTTCATATTAGCAGATTAACTTTTATTTGTATAATTTTGTATATTTTTTCTTTTCGCATTTTTAATTTTTGAGTTTGTCTTACTATGGATTCTTTCTTTTAATTACAAGTAGGTTTGTTTTGATAGAGTGTTATATCTCTTATACACAGTTGCAATTAATTATATTATAGAAGAATTTCCTTGCTTTTATTCCAATTTAATAATAAATTTAAATACTTGAAGTTTATATATATATATAAGAACTAAGGATTAATTTCGTAAACATAGAAAGATTATTAAGATACAGAATTTATCATAGAATTCCACCCTAGGAAGTTTAAGAAATATTTAGTTAGGCATTTAAGATAAAAAAATATGATGTGTACACCACATGACTTCCTTGTACGGAATATTATAGGCATTTTTTCTTGCATTTCATTTAAACTTATTGGATTGAATTAAACCTACTTCGCCGACAGCGCATAAACCACAATAGAATAAATGCATTCTTTAAAATTCACTCTAGTATTTGTTTACCATAGCAACACTCTGGCGCTAGATTCACTTAACAGTATTATATTTCGTTCATAACTCAGAATGCACAAAATGTATATCCTTTAAAGAATTATCTAATCGTTGCCACATGTTCTATTCAAATACTATAATAAAGCTAGAACAATGTATAAAAGAAATTAAGCAAACAAAACAAAAAAGAAATTTTTCACAATTCATTGAGTATTTCTCATTCAATTCATTCAGTTCTCACTTCGAGACAAGGCAAAAATACATAAAAACTCAAAATATCTGTATTAAAAATTACGAAGTAAATTTTAAACACCCTTTTCCTCGAAAAAATTCCAGAAAGGATTAAGCATGATTTAATTGGCAATAAGAAATGACGGCATTACCTTTGTTGTTGCGAAGCTAAGTTTCTCTAGATTGGCAACAAATCCACTAGTCTGCTGTTTCAAATGTAAACAATAAATGGCCGCCATAAAAAAAGAGGCTTAGCGGCACTTAAACAACTTTAAAATTGTTGACAATTCTAAAAACATTGCATACAGATTTACTAAAGGCATAAAAACCTTAACCGGAAGATAAAAACAACATAATTCAATCATTTTTAAAGAAAAAAATGTACAATTTACAAACACATAAGAGTAAAGAAACTGAGATCACTGTGCCGGGTAACAGAGTGGATATATATATAAATATATTTACATACGTTTGGTGGGGCCGATTGCAACCAAAATACGAGGTGCACATCTACATGTTATAGCAGTCCTATATACAAAATTTCAACGTTCTGAGGCTACTCGTTTTTGAGTTATGCGAGATACCTGCGTACGTACGTACGCACGTACATATATACGTTCGTACAGACGCCACGAAAAATTCTCTTCAGAATTAATTTCAAAGCAGTTTTATAATTTTTTGGAAGAAACGACTCTTTTTTTTTTTTATGTCGTTAAATTGCATTCGATAGCGGTCAAAATGGATATTTTCGTTGAAATATGCTGCCTGAAACCTTTCGCAATTACAATACTTCCTTTTTACTTCGTACAAGGAAGTAAAAAGTGTGTGAAACTATTAAATATTTAGATTAAGTACTAATCAAGTTGAATTTCTTTTAAAAATTATGTAAATGTATTTAAATTATGAAAACTTAAAAATTGAAATTGAAAAATGCAAATTAATTATTCGTATTTTAATGTTTCAAATAGTTTCATCAGGTGGTAATTATTTAAACACTGTAATCTAAACAACTGAGAAATACTGAAAACACGTTTCGCCCGTGTTGACTATTTGAGAGTAGAACCGCAATTTATACCGCCAAGAAAAAACATGTTTAAGCTGGAGACAGCATCAGTTCTTAGGTGTCAGTTCAGAGTTGACTTTGGAATATTCATGAGAGGTCTGTAATACTGAGACGAGCTGTACGAGTACTTTTGTGGAATGTTCTGGAAGCGTAATGTGTTCCTTTTGGCAAAATAATTCATTTTCGAAACATTTTCTCCAACTTGGAAAATATACTATAAATAAATCAATGTGGTAATGATGTGTTATGAGAAATGTAGACACTTATGTGCAAATGTAAATTTAGCGTCTTGTGTTTGAGAAGTTAAAGTTTATATATAAAGCGAGAAATAAATAGACACACACGCACGTACAAATGTTACATCAACTTTAGCAACGTAATTTTTTCTTTCATTATGTCTTAAAACTTAAATCGTTAGAATGCGAATCAGGCATTAATGGCCCTTCCATCACATTACGACTTAGATTTGTACTTGCTCGTGTAAAATCCTATCTCATATAAAATTAACTTATATATATCATTTCTTCGGAAATTTTAGAGTATTCAGTTTTCCCATGCACTTTTTACCCACGCTGAAAAGAGAAGTTACAATCACACTACAGAAGAAATCAATGATAAACGAGGTTACACCTATCTCACCATTGTTCTCGAGATAGCAAGTTCTAGAAAACCCGCTACTGAATACAAGTTGAGCCATGAAAGGCTCTTCTGAATTTCATAGCTTTACACTGCTACTGTCCTTTCGATTCAACTCACACTGCTATGGTCTCCTTAGAATTCGGAACCGTTTGTGATAACTCTGGCGTAAGGTCTCCGCTATGGATTCTCTGACATTCGCTGTCGATGGAGCGAAAGATCGCGTATTCGAGAATATTTTCCGAAGCGGCATTGAAAAGGTTTATTTGAATTGTCGGAAATACAGTCCTTTGAGTATTCTAGGTGACTTCGGAAGTATAATTGAAAGTGCAGTCGAGCAGACATCAAGCAATTTACTGATGCTGAAATATATTTACTTACTGTTTGTTTCTCTCAGATAAAATATTATTAGAATTCTCCAATTCGCGAAACTGAAACAGCTGTATTGCATTTATGTTTTAACGTCAAATACAATAGAAATAATTTTTTGAAAATACTGTTTCTTAAACAGAGATGATCGCATTAGTTTCAGTGGCATCTGGATAAGGTAAAGTCAAAAGTGTATATATATGCTATTCTAGAAACTAGAACTTGAAGATTGACAAATTTTTCTTAAAACTTAAATTTCAGTATTGGTATCATAGCGTCTTTTTCTTTTCTTTAAGTATTTTTGATAATATATTACTATTTTTTATTATTTAACCTGGCTGTAACTCGGTTCAAGTCCTTAAATGTATTAGGTTCATTAATGCATTACTTGTGTATGCGCGTGTAACATTTTTCATTTTCAGTTCACATTGCTGAGTACAGTATGAAAATTATTTGTTAAGACTTCTTTTTAACGTAGGAATATGTTTTTCTCTAATGGTCTGATGGAAAAGCAAAAATGAAGATGCTATTTGTGGTGTGCCCAATTGCTTAGATCTTCGAAACTGCAAATGTTACAGTTAATGTAAATACATCATTAGATAGATAATAGAGCACATTAGAAAAAAAATTGCAAATTGCACAAAAGGTATACTCGTAGTAAGGCATCTAAACTAGCGAAATTTTGGTGAACTGAAAGCTCCATGCACAAACGCGACAAGTTGTGTGACAAGTTGCCTGGTAGACAGTCGCTCATAGACAGTTAGTGTGTTCAGTGGTATTTGCTATATTTTAGTTTATTTCCCCAAGCTAGTGGTATTGTCTCTCGGGGAAGCCTGTAACCCCTAAAAAGCGCGTCCCCAAGTGGCGGATCGGGGAATGCCTCCATAGGTTTATCCTTGGGTGGTAAAAGGGAAATAAAATACCTCCCGCGGACCAACAGGCAGAAGTCCAACCTCTTCGAGGCTCTGGCAGCTTCTTTTTCTATGAATTGTGCAATGTCTGCTGATTTCTCTTCAGCCATCCAACTGCCTAACCCTCGTTGATGCCAATGCAGTTGCCATCCAAAGACTAATCGGTCAAGTTAAAGGAAACTCCATCGCGGAATTGAACTGTGACAGAGCCATATTGACTATTATAACCAGACTTAGGACAAATCACTTAAAAGGGATGAGGATTTCTGCAGACGGACAGCGCAGTTGCACCAACATTTGTCCTCATTGCCCAGATGACATCCCACTGTCTCGCCATCACATCTTCAGCTGCCAGCAATCCAGGCCAGACTGTTTAACATCGGCATTGAAGACCCAGTGGACCTACTTTATACTGATAGAGCTGCCGAGGTTGCAACAGCTGTCTTTGACAGCTTCGAAGCTATATAATTGAACTTTGTCATAGACACGACATCATCATCATCAGCGGTGTTGTGATTTATAGAAATTTCACGACGTAGAAAATGGTATAAAAACCGAATTGACCGCCAAAATGTCTATAATAATAAGAGAATCGGATGTTAAGTCTCCCTTAGAAAGTCCGATGCAACTCAGAATGTGGTGCGGAGTACCTGGATGGTCCCAGTATTTTGTACAAGTGGGGTGGATTTTCCTGCCACTACCAAAGGAAAGACATTCAAGGTGGTCCCTTGTTAGTCTAGTCAGAGCAGTCTGGGAGCCACGTTTACACGGTTGATTTCAGCAGATATACAGGAGATGTTCTTGTGTACCATTGGGTGCGTGGATGGAATACGTCATACTAAATTGATCCTAGATCTTTCATTTGAGTATAGTTCTTGATAATTAAGTGAAACGCCAGTGGTCCTTTCAATTCTGACTATCCTCTTTGGCCAGTTTTATTACTTCAGAATGATAATATGATAATCATACAAAAAATTTATTAAAGTACGAATATAATTCATAAAATAATGCAAATAATATTACCAGTTATCTACATGGCAATACTGCAGTCTCCCAGTGTTTTCT
The DNA here is from genome assembly GCF_044657685.1 of Stegodyphus dumicola. Classification (NCBI taxonomy): domain Eukaryota; kingdom Metazoa; phylum Arthropoda; class Arachnida; order Araneae; family Eresidae; genus Stegodyphus; species Stegodyphus dumicola. The sequence continues at coordinate 9,021,658 of NC_140773.1, forward strand.
AAATAAATAATTCTATAATATTTTCTGAATAAGATCTCTGTTTCGAAAAAAGAAATCCTACCCATCCATACCTTTATCAAATATCTCTATTGAAATGCCTACCACCTAATCTCTTAACATCAGAAATGTGTTTCTAAACTGATAATTCATTTTTAGGTACGAACAAATGCAAACAATTTGCTCTTCAGTTTATGTGCGGTCGCTGAATAAGATTTCTAATTTTAATAACAAATACCTAGGTCAATTTTTCTCATACGGGAAATACATCTTTTAAGTTTCATATTTTATAATGGATACAACATTTTCCTAAACGTAATGATAAGAAGAAAGTATAAAATATCATATTTTTTTCATTTTTACAAAATTGTCCTTTTTACTTCCTTATACGAAGTAAAAAGGAAGTATTGTAATCGCGAAAAGTTTCAGGCAGCATATTTCAACGAAAATATCCATTTTGACCGCTTTCGAATGCAATTTAACGATGTTTTTGCGTGATATCTGTACCTAAGGACAGAATAAAAGACTCTTTCCCTCCAAAAAAATTATAAAACTGCTTTAAAATGAATTCTTAACTTCGTGGCGTCTGTACGAAAGTATGTACGCCTGTATCTCACATAATTCAAAAACGAGTAGCCTCAGAACAATGACATTTTGTATATAGGACTACTGTAACATGTTGATGTGCACCTCGTATCTTGGTTTCAATCGGCCGCGCCAAACGTATATAAATATATTTATAAATATATCCACTCTGATACCCGGCTCAGTAATCTCAGTTTCTTTACTCTTATATGTTTGTAAATTGTGCATTTTTTGCTTTAAAAATGATAGAATTACGTTTTTCTTATCTTCCGGTTAAGGATTTTATGTCTTTAGTAAATTTGTATGCAATAGTTTTAGAATTATCAGCAATTTAAAAGTTGTTTAAGTGCCGCTAATCCATAATATTTTTTTTTTGATGGCGGCCATTGCTTGTTTACATTTGAAACAGCAGTGTAGTGGATTTATTGCCAATTTAGAGAAACTTAGCTCCGCAACAACAAAGATGACGCCTTCATTTATTACTTAAATCATGCTTAATCCTTTCTGGAATTTTTTCGAGAAAATAAGCGTTTAAGATTTACTTAATTTTTAATAATTTAATTTTTAATATTTAGTAATTTTGAATACAGATATTTTGAGATTTTATGTATTTTTGAGATTTTCTCGAAGTGAGAACTGAATTAATTGAATGAGAAGTACTCAATCGTCTGTGAAAAAGTTTCTTTTTTGTTTTGTTTGCTTAATTTCTTTTATACATCGTTCTAGCTTTATTGTAGTATTTGAATAGAACCTGTGGCAACGATTAGATAATTCTATTCTTTAAATGATATAAATTTTATGCATTGTGATTTATAATATGAACGAAATATAATACTGTTAAGTGAACCTAGCGCCAGTGTGTCGCTATGGTAAACAAATAGAGTGAATTTTAAAGAATGCATTTATTTTATTGTTGTTTATGCGCTGTCGGCTAAGTAGATTTAATTAAATTCAATAATTTTAAACGAAATGCAAGAAAAAATTCGTATAATTTAATTTTCCGTTCAAGGAAGTCATGTGGTGTACAAATCAGATTTTTTAATTTAAAAAATGCAAAAATATGAATATTTGTGTCATTTTGTGCATTTTTGTGACTGGAAGTATGTGTCTACGACCAAAGGTTGCGAAAATAAAGGTCGAATAAGGACTGTTGTGGTTATGGTATATACAAGGAAAATGCGTTTCTTGATGAACATTTGTCTTACAAAGGATGTTTCGTCTTTAGGCTCTTCTTTAGGGTGCCTTGGACAACCTCTACAGGAGGCGGGGTGGTCCCATCCGCAGTTTTTAACTCTTCTAGCATTAAAACACATTTAACGCTACTAGAAAGAGTAATCTTACGCGCACTGAGATCCACATCATAAAAGTTTTAATAGTTGTATTAATTACTGTTTTAAAAAAAAGAAGTATATGTTATTATGTGTCGTAAGATGTATACGCTTTCTTTATTTTTTAAGTTCTCCTATTGTGTATACGTAAAGTGTCCGTTGATGCGTTTAAGGCTCAAATGTAGATCAGATTTCAATAAATGTATTTATAGTTTAATCTACACGTATTTTATTATGTAGTGTCCCCGATCAACTTGTTTTAAGGTGTAGTGAATTATGCCAAAGGATAAATGTTTGATTTTCACTATGGATTGGATTATTGAATTACGGCAAAGCACACGAGGGCTATCTGCCTAAAGGGAGGGATGCCTTCGTGGAGGACTTTCCAAATGAAACTGGCTCGTATACACGTTACACATGGAGAAAACCACGAAAACGCCCATGCAGCCAGCCCGTTCTTGCCATGCAGCCAGACCAGTCTTCAGCGTCTTTACCGCTCGGCCGCTGGTGGGCCTGATTTTCACTATGAAATTTGTGCATACATGTTAATGCTAATTAATTAAATACCTTAAATTTTGATTTCTATATAAAACTGACATTTTATCCTTGGAAAGGGGATGTTCAAAATTGTTTCTTGATATTTCGTTCAATAAAAGTTTATTATTTAGTTCAATTAAATATTAGCATAAGAGATAATTATAAAATTATTATTAAAGCACCACCGAAAATTATGGTAAATTTCCTTCAAAACTAAAATGAAAAGTTTACATTAAATAATTCTCAATAAATGTTGCAATAAGGTATTATAAAAAAACGCTTTAACCCGAGGAAAAGCACGTGGAGTGTATCATACCCCACACCTACATAAAAGTGGAATATTCCTAACTTGTAAAACTAAAATTCTGTGCTGCATTCAGTAGCTGAGTTTCTAGTTGTGGTTGACTTTCAGAACCGCTTTTTCTTTGCCTGTGTGTTTCAGAGAAAGATTTATCTATATTTTGTTGGAACTGGGGTATAACACACCCCACGCGCCTGTTCGTGTAAGTGTTTTTCTGACTGAATATTTAGTTCAGAAATTTATTTCTAGAGTGTAACGGTAAATATTTCTACTCGCAAGTGATTTTAAAGTACTTGAGATTAAATTCTTAAAAATTTCTAACCGCATTATGGTAAAACGAACGAGTCCCTATTAACTAGAGATGCAACGCATGTGAGATTTATTATAAATATTTGAAAGCGATGAAGATTGCATTTCGGAAACTGAAGATGAAACTAGGAATATTTTCTACACTGTTTTTGGTTTCGCAAAAGATAAAACATTAATTCCTAATGTTCCTAAAAAAGGAAAAACTGTTCTTAAGCTTTCAACATTATATAACGATCGTACTAAAGATGATACTATTGGAGAAAATAAAACGTCAGGAATTTATGTTTTTTTCATATGACTAAAGCAGCAGTGGATATGGGGAATGAAATGTCAGCCAATTATTCAATTGCCAGTATAACAAGAAATTGGCCAATAGTAATTTTCTTTCCTGCACTGAATATTGCTGTAATAAATGCTTGAATTATATTATATTCAATTGCTAATCCACCAACTAAAAAGAGAAGTCTGTTTTTGAAGGACTTAACATTACAATTAATGACAAAAAGTATTGAACAAAGATCAGAAATTAATACTTTACCAAGGAACTGACGTACTGCATGCAAAACCAAAGCAAAGGTTGTGACGAAGAATTAAAACGAATACATGAAATTTGTAACAACTAAGTATGAAAGATGTAATAAATTGCCCTCGCGCTAAGAACAGAAGAACGTGAATGCAGTGTTTAAAATGTGAAAACATTCTGTGTCAAGAACACATGAATGTATTTCGTTCAAAGTGTAAAGAAATAAAATGAGAATTGTGTATTAGAGATGCAGTGAAACTTAGAAGCATGATGTTTATTTTTTTATTATTTTCATTTATCTTAATTTTAAGATTATTTTGAAAATTAATTTTTTGAAACCCAATTATTATTCACGTATTTATAATACGGAAGAACAAGAAAAACAGCTTTAAAACAAAATAAAACTATTTTTATCGTATTTTAAATACTGGGGTATGTGATACCCCACGCGCCCACTCTAGTAACTTTTCTTGGTGCGACTTCCGCCGGGTTAAATGTAGCCTTAGTTTTATAAATAGTAATATAGTTCGATTATATTAGTTTAGTCCTAGAATTTTAATATGTTGTTAATTCGTAAAACAAAGCATATTTTCAACTAGCAGTTATCTTGATAAAAAAGCATATACTAATTTACAGCATCAAATAGAATTTTTGCTAAAATGCTTAACATAGAAAAGTCTTCAAAAGTTTCACTCCATCTTTTGTGAAATTAATATTTCAGTATTCCATTAACTCATTTTATTGTTAGAACAATATTACTTCACATATCGTACTTCATAAAATATGTTATTTGTATTAATATATTTTTCGATAATAATATTTCTTTTGATAAATTCAATAAATCGTTTAGCAATTTTAAAAATATGGCATATAAACCAAGCACAATCCGTATAAATAAGTTATATTGTAAAATTTAACTACACTGCTAAGTTGAAAACAGCTTAGTTTAATCCTTTTGTTTCCATTAAGGTTTTGCGTCTATCAATGAGAAGTTTTTCTTTCGCTAATGAAATTTACAGTTTAGATGTATGGTATTATTTTCTGTTTAAATTAGTTTTATATTGCTATTAAAAAAAGTGTATTTTATTTTATAATTTTTTTTAAACTTCAGTTAAAAATAATCGTTTCAGATGCTTGATTAAGTAAAATTTAGCACTAATTTTTAAAACCCTATTCTTTCAGCGTATTATCAAAAAATGAGTGCAAATAATTTAAAATATTTATGGTTGTTTTGGAGCTTCAGAGTAATTTAGTGCTTGATTTTCAAGCTGCGTTTGAACTGCCGGAAGGTTTCGTTATAATATTATACTTCAAAGAAAATGTGGTACTATTTGGTTTCGAGGGCCGTAAAAAATCGCCAAACTATTGTTGATGTGTGTATGTGTGTATTTTAATTATGGCAAAGCACATGAGGGCTACCTCTTTAAGGGGAGGGATGCCTTCGTGGAGGACTTTCTAAGGGAAACTGGCTCGTATGTGTTGATGTTACACATGGGGAAAACCACGAAAACGCCCATGCAGCCAGCCCGTTCGCGGGATCCGAACCTCGTACCGAACTGCCAGTGTTCAGCGACTTTACCGCTCGGCCGCTGGTGGGGGCCTATTGTTGATGCCAGTGCTACCAAAAATAATTTCGGCAACCCTAAAGCAAGAAAGGAAGTATAATAGTAAATAACTATTTAAATATTGATGTTTTAATTTGGATGAAAAGTTAATTTCATATAATATTTCGCTACAGAGTTATCGCTAAAGCATAATGTCATCTCGTTGGTTGTTCAAACATAATTTTCTATAATGAATGATGCCTTTTCTCTGAAAACCATTTTCGGTAAAGTGCAGAATCTCCGCTTGCTTCTTTGCCGCTTTTTACAAGGGCAAAAACAATTGGAATTTTATCAATTTTCTTTTACTTTTAAAGTGGCAATAGGTCGATGTGTACATAGATAAAGTCAAGGGTGTGCACAGTGCTATTTTTATGCAATTCTGTCTTTTTTTTTTTTTTTTTTTTTTTTTTTTTAAGTGAAAATAAGTCGATGTGTACATGGATACCGAGTATGTGCAATTCTTAAAAACGCGCCAAGCAGTCGGTGATTATGCACTTTACCCAAAATTCTATCGCAGACTTTTAATCATAGGCAATTCCCAAATTGTTAAATCTATAAAATATCAAAAAAGGAATTAAAAATTAAACAAGTATTTCAATGGCGTCTTAAGAAATATAGAACTATATAAACTTACGCAATCTGAAACCAGCGCGTACGCGAGATTTGGCCCGCTGTTAAATGGGCGTGTTTGCTAGATTTGGCGCTTTCGCGCATACATTTTCGCTGCAATTTTTTGCGTCCCTCGAAACCGAATAGTACCGAAAACATTTCGTCTTAAATAATTAAGTCTCTTTCCTAAAGCTTTATGTGGCGTCAATTTGCAATAAAATAATTCTAGAAACTCCTTTTCTACCACTCTGCATTTGCATTTCAGGAATCTTATTTTAACTATAATATTTTTAATTTTTGCATGCAGTACAACTCCAATTAACTCCGACTATCCGAATCGCTGATTATCCGAATCGCATTCAGAATTTCAAAACTTTTAAGAATCAACTGAAGAAGAGAAGGGGAAGGAGAAAAAGGAAAAAGAAGCTCAAGGAAAGGGAGGGGACAGGATAAAATGAGGATGGCGTGTCACTTGAGGAATTAAAAAATATTCGTTTTTAAATTCCTGTGTGTTCAGAAGTTAGTGCTGACGATACAGCAAAATGAATGGAGTGTGATTCGTCAGACCTTGGGCTGAAAATTCTAAATGATGATGAACTTACTGAAAATGTGAGAGGAGAAAGTATCGAAGAAGTAGATGACCTTGTTGAAGCAGACACAGGACCATCAGCTAGTGAAGCATTTGCCGACCTTGAAACTGTGTTGAAGGCGATGGAGCTTCAGCCCAAGTGTAACCACATGCAGCTTCTCACTGTCAAGCAGATGCGTGACTTGGCTGCCCGAAAACGGATGAAGGCAGTCAGACAGCTTACATTGACCGAGATGATCAGCAAGCAAGAAGGCAGTCAGACAGCTTACATTGACCGAGATGATCAGCAAGCAAGAAGGCAGTCAGACAGCTTATATTGACCGAGATGATCAGCAAGCAAGAAGGCAGTCAGACAGCTTACATTGACCGACATGATCAGCAAGCAAGAAAGCAATCAGACAGCTTACATTGACCGAGATGATCAGTAAGCAAGAAGGCAGTCAGACAGCTTACATTGACCGAGATGATCAGCAAGCAAGAAGGCGGTCAGACAGCTTACATTGACCGAGATGATCAACAAGCAATGACTTTCCATACAGTACACTATATAACATGTACGTAAAAGTGTTGCCTTGTCATTTTAGTTAATTAAAACCTCTTTTTCTTTAAAAATAGTTTTTTCTCCCATTTTCAACATACAATACATACAGTAATTAATTAAAGTAGACCTTTTTTTCGGAAAAAGTGCAACTATCCGGAATTCTAATTATCCGAATAGAGTCCGATCCCAATCGATTCCGATAATTGGAGTTCTATTGTATTTAACTTCAGTGAACTAAATAATAACTAACAGGTTTTTTTTTATTTTTATTTTTTTGAACTTAGCTGAAAACTGAAGCATCAAGCGAATATCTCCATATTATGATCAGATTGCAGTTTCTTTTTAATCTTACCAAATTTATGTCTTTTTAATTTTCAGAAATTTTAATGGTTTACTTTTCGGAAGGTAAATTAATATCTTCAATTTTGACACTGCACGTATTGTAATTTTTTTTCTCTTGTAATGGCATTTTCTCTTATACCATTCTGAAAAAGGTCTACCTTATTTTCACTTCAAATAATCTTCCTCTGGTATTTAATTATCATACTTTTAATTTTGGCACTTTGTGTAACGCTGCAGCAATTTAATGTTTCTTTTTCTGCGATAATGTATTATGTAGCTGTAATATTGCGCCTATTAACTTGAGTAAAAGATAATTTGGATCAATTATAACGCCACCGAATTGCTTAATTTAACAGCCATGGAGCAATTGGTGAGAAATTTTTTTACTAACCTCCAGCAGGAAGGTAATTTCGCTTCAGAGTTTCTTTCTAATTGAATGATTTGCTGCATCTAATATGTTCATTCGAAGTAGTTTTATCATTGCAGCATTCGAAGCGAGTTGCAAGTAATTAATGAACTTCGTTAAGTCGCTTTCTTTTTATCTTCCCGTGAAAAAGCGGGTTTGAAAATATTCGGATTTTAATTTGTATTTTTAATAATTATTCTTTTGAATTTCTGAGTGCTTGTATGGCTGCTATGAAAAATATTTTCATTTAAAACGTCTTCTCATCTTTTTCACCCAATAAAAGTGCTTGTGTAATTCGATGTAATTCTGATTTATTTACATTAAACATGTTCATGTATTTTGATTTCACGGCACCTCTTAATTTTTTCAAGGAGCGGGGAATTTATTCATTCATATATTTCAAATCTCTGTGAAAAATTGAAAGCCATACTTTCGAAACAGAAATAATCGTAGATAATGTTCGGTATCATTTTCAGTTGAGATAATGAATGAACGAATAAATGAATTAACCAATTCCGGCACGCTACCTTCTAAAGTTGGAGTTTTGATTTAAAAAAAAAAAAGGTAGTCAGTCTAATTAAGTTTAGGAGTCTAATTAAGTCAGGAGGGAACTTAGGGTGAAGTTTTCTCGGGTAATAAAAAGCTAATACATATGACTAATGTGGCATTGAAGGCATACCATTGAAGGCTATGACACTGAAGGCATGAAGTATCTTCAATATAGTACCTTCAATGGTATAGCACCAAAAGTACCTTCAGTGAAGTATCTTCAATGGTATGCCTTCAATGGTACAGTACGAAAAGTACCTTCAATGGTATGCCGTCAATGGCATAGTACGAAAAGTACCTTCAATGGTATGCCTTCAATGGAAGCATTGAAGGCATACCATTGAAGGCTATGACAAACTTTTGAGATGAAATACCACATTAGGAAGAATTAAGTAGGCTGTATGTACACGGTCTGGTAGATAAGGGGACAGGATGAGAATTGTAACACATTTGTATGCAAGAAAATGTTATATTTGTGTGCAGGTACATTGATGCATTTGTGCTCACAGGAAAAATGCATTTTGTGCGGTTAATATTTGGGCGCAACAAGAAATCGGTTATTCAATTGAACTGTTGCAATTACCAAAGATCATCTGATGTGTTGTCAAAAGGCATAATCGATACTCAAATAATTGTATCCCTGTCAAGCCTGATAGGTAACCCATTAGCAGATTTTCCAGTCCTTTCCATCTCAGATGAACACATTAGCATCTGAGGTGTAAACACCTTTTTGATTACAATGCCATGAGCTAATCCAAGACCATCTAGATAAAAGGCGAAACGCTAACCACGTAAGACACCTTCCTAAAAATCCATTCTCCCGAGAGAGTATGTTTCGGAATTTTGAATCGAACGCAGAAACGAGTTAAAATGACACCATGGGTGTAATATATTCGAAACAGTATCACAAGTAACAAATGGTTTACAAAACGAACGCCTCATGTGCAACGATTTGGGGTTCCTTATATGAAGCGCCACAATGTCATTTTTCGCGATATTTCGGATGTCTTCATATTTGATATCTTTATTAAAAATCTGGCAAAAAACAATTTAGAGAACTAAAAAATAACTCTCAAGTTTTACATCATTAATTAATAATTTTTTTTTCCTAAAATGGGAACAAAATTACAAAAGGGAAAAACTTTCAAAATGTGAAAAAAAAAAAAAAAAACACTATTTTTTGCACAAGTGTTTAGAAATGACAATGAAGAACAATATGTACTAACACGGATACATTTTTAATTATGATTATATTTTATTGATATGTTTGAGAGATATACTTAGTAAAAATTTAATTAAAGCAAATTGGCTGGATTCCAGTGATATTGAGTACTTTCATTTAACAAGCAGTTAAATTGCATGGAATATTCTGAAACGTACGTTTTTAGTACAATGTTATTAAAAAATTTTTAACTAAATATTTAATGCTATTAAGAGAAAAAAACCGGAACAAATCATTATGAAAGCTGGGTGGATAACTTTGAAAATATTTAAAAAAGAAATTACTCTGTAAAATGAATTCAGCCTCAATATTGCTCTAGCATTTTGCATCTATTACTCCGTTTTAATTCTGTCAAAAGAATTAAAAAAGAATATGAATAATATCATTATTTAAATTAAAATAATTACCTTGCAGAGAAGGATTTTGAATTCTTTTAATTATACTCGAAAATAATTACGATTCCAAAAAACAGTACCATTTTGAAAAGAAGGAAGGTAATTACCGGGTAGCTTTTAATTACATTCTCTCAAATAAAATTTTGCAGTTGCCAGATTTGAATGTGTTCCAGAGGATAATATATTCTTCTTTCTAAATACTGTGTTACGGTTAAGCTCCAGGTGCTTCTTTTATCAACTCCTTGGCACTCTTTTTCATTGCAAAATATTTCAGAATATAAACAAAGGTCCCGTGACCATGAAGAATGATGCTTTAATTTTACTTCTCTCACAAATATCATTAACATATTTAACTATTTAAAACTAGTGCATTATTAACTTCCACAAAATAAAGTATTGTATTTTTTAGTAGTTAGTTGTAACTCTACCTTCGCACGAAATCGAAACTTGATAAAAACAACCACCTCAGTTTTAACCTTCATATGCAGCCCTTGCAAATAAATACAGTACGGAACAATTCAGTAATTCAGCTGTTTAACTTCTTCATAGAATTCAATTTGCGAAATAATTTTTCTGTCTTTAGTTATTGACCACTACGGGTTCAACTGTAGCCTCACGACGAGCCATCACCTACCATATCCCACTACGGATATAGTACCTTACAAGAGGTTCATCATCAAACACGCACCTGCGATAAGAAATATATGTAATACTATACAGCAGCTGAGCGCCTTAGGGCAGGATGTCTGCCAACCAACGTAGGAATAATAGCACACACAGCGCAAGAATTCTATGTCTCTATTGTAACTTAGCAGGTGTTATGTCTAAAATTGTAAATATGTAAGTGTATAAGTAAATATGTAATGTAAGTAATTAATTAATGAGTGTAATACGTCGTACAATGTGTATTTTTAACATAACGTAATTGGTAATGTAGTCATTAGCGCGTGTAACAGGTGCCACATGTGTATTATTTTAAGTAACGCATATATGATTATAAGGCAAAGTATGTGTGCCTTGGCAAACATACTTTGCCTTATATTATATATTTTGCCTTATATTATAAGGCAAAGTATCTTGTTATATAGCATAATGTCCTTTAAGAAGTAATAGCAATAATGTAAACTATAAGTAATCCAGTTATAAAGTAACTTAGCAAGTTCGCAATACAATTAGCTTAACGTAGTATACCGCCAGGTTATAACTCTAATAAGTGTAGATTAATGTCATGCATTATGTATCTGTAGTCTAATGTCATGTGAAGTATAAAGTTATGTATGCAGTAACTCATGCAAGTATTATGTATAAGTTTAATGTCATGTCATATATCATGTATGTAATGTTATGTTTCATGTATGCACTATGGCCTATGAACACCCAGGTCAACCATTAACATAAGAATCTCTACAGAACCAATGTCAAACTGGAATAGCCCTGTATGACCATGTAAACTTTTTCATGAAGGCTCAGTAACTCCCAGTGCGCCCTTGTGGGACCCCAGGGAGTTGTTGCCTCTAGATAGGGGAGGGCGTGGAACATATGCCTGTTTACCTCCTCTAAACACCAGGAGTTCCCGTCCTCTGTCACCTGTCACCTGTCTTTAGTTATTGTTTTAATACCATTGAAGGCTATGACCATTGGAGGCATTGAAGGTATACCATTAAAGGCTATGACCATTGGAGGCATACCATTGAAGGCTATGACCATTGGAGGCACTGAAGGCATACCATTGAAGGCTATGACCATTGGAGGCATTGAAGGCATACCATTAAAGGCTATGACCATTGGAGGCATTGAAGGCATACCATTAAAGGCTATGACCATTGGAGGCATTGAAGGCATACCATTAAAGGCTATGACCATTGGAGGCATATCATTGAAGGCTATGACCATTGGAGGCACTGAAAGCATACCATTGAAGGCTATGACCATTGGAGGCACTGAAACCATACCATTGAAGGCTATGACCATTGTAGGCATACCATTGAAGGCTATGACCACTGGAGGCACTGAAGGCATACCATTGAAGGCTATGACCATTGGAGGCACTGAAGGCATACCATTGAAGGCTATGACCATTGCAGGCACTGAAGGCATACCATTGAAGGCTATGAACATTGGAGGCACTGAAAGCATACCATTGAAAGCTATGACAAACTTTTGAGATGAGAAATCACATCAGAGAGAATTAAGTAATAGGTAGAAGATCTGTTAGATAAGGGGACAGGATGAGAATTGTAACACATATTTTTGCACGAAAATGTTGTATTTGTATGCCGGCGCACTGATGCCTTTGTGCTCACAGAATAAATGCATTTTGTGCGGTTAGTTTTTGTGCGCAACAAAATCGGTTATTCAATTGAACGTTCTCAGACAAACGATCTGATTCTTCTGAAACGTCTTTCTGATCTGTGCAAAAAACTCATAGCTTGTTCCTCAGGAATATCTTTTTTTTTTTTAAATTACCCATTTCCAATCAAAACAAAATGTCCCCAACTTTGTGTTTAGACGAGATTTCTGAAAGTTTAGCTTCTGTGCCATGATGAAAGATGACTGTAATGGATAACAAAAACGCTTACACAACATTTCCGATAATTCTGCCTCCGGTCCCCATTTTACAGGATGATCCATTTTAAAACGACAGTAGAATTATTTGGAGCTCATTGGTTAACTTTCGAATCAATAACAGCAGACATTTGCTAGATAAAAGTAAACGATTAACTCAATAGAAATTTCTGTCGGTAAGCAAACAGTTATTTAGGGAACAAAAGTTGACATGTGAAAGAAATAAATGACCTTAATTACCATTTGGCATTGTTATCGGAATTTGCTAAAACTTTATATATTTAGAGATGCGACGCGTATTTCAGGAACAAATAATTTCCTTCGTAAATTAAATAACTGAGACGGAACAACAGAAACAATCTTTCCAATAAATCTAATATTTAAGAAAGGCTTAGACGAGATAATCCTTAAATTAACGTTCGAAATATAAACATCGAGCATAAAATACAATGAACAACGTAAAATTGGCTATCCATCTAAAATATTTCTTTAAACTTCTGTTAAGAAACAACTGTGTATTCGAAACAGTTTTAAACTGCATCAAAATAATGACCTTAAATATTTCGCTTTAAGAATTCGCCAGTGCAAGGTGCATTAAACCCAGAGAAACACTATTTAATTATCCGAATTTGCATAAACTAGAACAGACGTCTCGAGCTTAAATAGCATACGGACGGCAACACGGTCTAAAAACAGTTACTGCAGCAGAATTTTTCTTCTTTTAACAAAATGAGAATATAAAGAAAGAAAGAAACAATTTATTAACAAAATAAGAAATATTTTAAATAAATTATAAACACAGCTTATCAAGTATTTATTTAATCATGCGTAACAATAATAATAATAAGACAAAGTCAAAAAAATTTAATTTATATTTATTTTGTATCCGAATGTAAAGTTCATACCTGTAAGACAGTTTTGTTGCTTACACATTGTAATTCAAATATGCAGACAACTAAATATTAAATTCTTAGACTGACATTTCTTTTAATTCATAATTCATCCCAGCATATTAAATTAATCATTACGTAACTTACTTTAATTTAATCTAAAAACAATAAAATTATGAAAACTTTCTAAGTTTTCAGAGGAAATTAATTAAACGGAACCAAGCGTGATAATAAATTATAAGAATTTAGTTCCTTTCTCTTGTTAAATATTTCTTCGAGGCATTAATGCTAAAAATACATATGCTTGTACGTAAATAATTATAAACTTCATTTTTCGTGATACGTATGTATACATATAAATGTATTCCCCGACAAAATGATTATTCCTAGCGCAAAAATTCGTAAATAAGCTTATTTTGTTTTCGACAACTCTGAATAAGTTAATAAACTCTGCATGTCCAAATCTTTGAATAAGATTTATATCACATTTTATTTTAATTAGCTTCATTTATTGGTTTTTTAGTACAATATTCATGTCCGTTTTTGATGGAAAAGAAATTAATATGATTTTCGATTTAAATAGCTAAAATCTCGGAATCTCTGAAACACATATTTCCAATAACGACGTAATTGAAATTTCTTCGCGGGCCACATAAAATTCTTTTACGGCTGCATGCTGCCGGCGGGCCAAGTTTGGAAGCCTGCAATTTACAAAACTGTAGAAACCATAAAGGAAAAAGAATATTTCATCCAGAAGCCAATAGGAAACAAATGATGAAATAGAAATATTAATGCGGAAGTTACAAAAGCAGTTAATTCTTTGAATATTATTACGTTTATTAAAATTTATAATAAAAGGAAGTTAATGACCTACTAAGTATTGTAAGGTTTAGAACTTAAAAAATTTTTTGGTAGTTTGATTAGTAGGCTTCAAAATTGTGTAATTGTTTTTTTTCTTTTCCAGCTAATATTTCAAATTTCTGGAAAAATCAGGTTACTACTAAAAATCATTTATAGTGTTATAAAAAGACAAAAATATTACGCTTTAACAAACGTACTGCAAAATATTCGAATTTAGCGTTCTTAATATTTTTTCCCACAGCAGAATCCAAAATGTCAAAAATCTTTGAACCAAAAGTCTCTATGAGTTTAATACATCTCCTTCAAAGTATAATCCTTTCCTGAAGGAAATAAATTTTCTAAAATACACAAAATGTTTTACAACAAAATGTTCTGAATTCTGCAGTTAGTAAATTTTCTAAAACTTCTATTATATTTCTCATGAAAACATTTTTATAGAAGGTATTTCTCAGCAGCTTTTAAAAAAATCTCATTTATTTTGAATTTGAAATTTCAGCACTTTAAAAACTTTCTCACTTATATTGAATTAAAAATTTCAGCATAAAAAAAACAGGATAAAACTGTTTCAAAAGTTGTCCTATTACTTTCAAATTCTGCTTGCTGACTTAAAGAGGGAACAATTAGGCATAAAATTATGAAACCGATATACATACATAATTTATATATATATATGTATATATATATATATATATATATATCAACTACCTGAGAAAGAAAGAATTCGGAAAACGTAACGTTTATCTGATAAGAAATATGAAATAACTTTTGGATCATAGATCTTTCTCAAAACTTACATTACTTGCACTTAAGGTATGTAATTTAGAAGGAGCGTCAAACGGTGAAAAAAGATGTCTTAACGATGGTAAGCACCATTTGACGCGTATTCCATTTAACAAAGCACTACTTACTGATATAGAATGGAACAGCTGGAAGTCACGCGAGAAAGCTGCCTTAAAAATAAAGGGGAAAAAATATAGATATATTTGTCTTCTCTTTGGGGATTTCCTTGTTAGAAACGTGACTAAAAGTTTCAAATAGGTATTCGCTAATGCCCCCAAACAGATTAAATTGCTGCTCTAAAAATAAATTATCATTTGGAATGATATTTTTGAAGGATTCATTTTCGTATTCTTCTTTCCAACGCCAGACAGCCAGACTTAAAACAAAAGGATAAATATATAACAATATAAGATAACAATATAAGATAAACAATATAAGATAATGCAAGGATGTATATGCAGTATGTATTGTGGGAGATTCAAAGCACATATACCGTCAATCAAATATAGTGAAACCTTGTGCATTCCATACCGATGCTGAAAATGGTACTGTTCATTCATTCTGTTATTAATAAGTGTAAGATATAGGATGACTCTTATGAATTCATATTGCTATTGATATTCAAAGATGTCTGAGACGCATTTAAATACGCGAAAGAAACATAAAAACAAATATTCTATGTTGCCTAGCTTAATACTACATACGCAAAGCCATGAGAGCATGTGCTTTTAGCTTTTGAGTAACAGGCAACTCAACAAACTTTATTCATTTTTTACATCATACCTGCAGTAAATCATCATCGTTTTTCATTAATACTTTCGCATCGATTGCAGCCAAAGTCTGTCCGCCATCAAAAATATTATTAGGCTTAGCGGCACTCAAACAATTTTAAAATTGTTAATAATTCTAAAAATATTGCATACAGATTTACTAAAGGCATAAAAACCTTAACCGGAAGATAAGAACAATATAATTCAATCCTTTTTAAAGCAAAAATTGTACAATTTACAAACATATCAGAGTATAGAAACTGAGATCACTGAGCCGGGTAACAGAGTGGATATATATATAAATATATTTATATACGTTTGATGCGGCCGATTGCAACCAAAATACGACGTGCACATCTACGTGTTATAGCAGTCCTATATCAAAAATTTCAACGTTCTGAGGCTACTCGTTTTTGAGTTATGCGAGATATGTACGTACGCATGTACGTACATACGTTCGTACAGACGCCACGAAAAATTCTCTTCATAATTCATTTTAAAGCCGTTTTATAATTTGTTTGGAGGAAAAGAGTGTTTTATTCTGTCCTTACGTACATATATCACGGAAATACATCGTTAAATTGCATTTGAAAGAGGTCAAAATGGGATATTTTCGTTGAAATATGCTGCCTGAAACTTTTCGCGATTACAATACTTCCTCTTTACTTCGTACAAGGAAGTAAAAAGCAGTCCTAAAATCGATATGAAAAAATTAACTTAAAATCAACTGTAAACAAAAAAGATAAACCTAATCAGTAGATCTGTCAAACAGACATAAAGCAAAATTCACAACTTCCATATATATATATATATATGTTGCTAATATATCTAGGTTAAATCACGTAGGTAAACATTTAGTTCCGCGCAGTTAAAACAACTTTGTACAAATTTCGTATCATCACAGAATAAAATAATGCACACAATCATCAATAAAAAGCAATTATATGTACATGGTTAAAATAGTTCTTCTTTTACTTGCACAGTAATCAACAGTACGAAAGAATTAACTTTACACATTAGCATTAGCACAAATTAGTTTAATCGTGATTTTACATTTTTCTAGATAGCCTAAGTTTTGTAGCATGTAACACATCATTATGTAAGTTGGTTTACAAAGAATGAAGAGCTGATCATAACGTAACATTAGAGTTGTCAAACTAAAAAGAAGAGTACCATAAAAACATGCAAGTAAGTACAGTAAGACCCCGCTTAACGCGGGGGATACGTTCCATCAAAGTAGAGCGTAATGCGAAACAGCGCTAAACGAGGCTATCTTTACATGTAAATATTGGGGTTAGGGGAAGATGGCTAGGAAATTGGTTAGGTATTAAATTTAAAAAGTATGTTTTTTAATAAAAATAAAACCAAACATTTATTTCTTAAAGCCCAAATTAATACCACATTATTATTTCTTGCAAAAATAAAAACAAAATATAAATAACAAAACGAATATTCTTAAGAAAAACAAATAAAATTCTAAGTCAGTCATATTTAGTTAGCCTTCCGCGTTTTCAGTGTTCTGCCTTTTTGTGACAAAAGCATCTAATGTTGTTTGCCTTTTTCTTTTGCGTTGTTCTCTTAAAAGTTCTTCATAAACGGATAGAGCATCTCTAACACCACGCCTTACTTTTGAGCTCGTGTCAAAATTCGGATCATTTTCAATGAATTGATCCATTATTTCAGTTATGGTAGACAAACTCCTTTTTACAAACGCCATCGAAAGTTCTTTTTGCTCTTCTTCTGAATCACTGCTGTCAACATTTTTGTTTTCTTCTTGTTCAGTTAATTCCTTGAGCTCATCATTAGAAAGACTAGCCGCTGCTTGTTGAATTATTTCTTCGACATCTTCCACATTTACCTCTTCAAAATATGTCTGTGCAATACCGCACCAAACAAGAAATACAAGTACACTCTTTCGGATATGTATTTGAAACCAATCGCTGCACAATATTTCGGGGAATCCCCGTATGCTGCGAGCGATTTCGTGGAATCCCCGGGTTGAAATAAAAGAGCGCTAAACCGAAACAGCGCTAAACAAAACAGCGTTAAGCGGGGTCTTACTGTATCGTTATTCCCTGTAGTATGGCCTTTACACCTCTCTAAAAATACAATAAAATTCATATGTAATAAAAACAATGTATTTATATGTATTTTTATTATATGTATTTTTTTATTACATATGTGAAACATATTTTTTTATTACATATGTGAAACATATGTAATAAAAAAAAGTTAACTGTTTCCTTAGAAAATGCTAATAAAGCATTCCTTATTTCACATTGAATTTTAAACGATTAGAAACAAAAAGAGGAAGCACGCACGTATTCTGCAGCTATACCAAAACAAAACAAAATTTTGATTAGAAAGGAAGCAAGTAAATGTATGATTTAAAATTTGGCAAATAAGCAACATTAGATTTATGTACATTTTGAATAAAATTGTATGAATTTTAAACATGATTCGACATAGCAACTCAAGTTTGATAGCCAAAACCTCATTGAGTAAGCATTTTTACTTCCTTGTACGAAGTAAAAAGGAAGTATTAGTATTGCAATCGCGAAAAGTTTCAGGCAGCATATTTCAACGAAACTATCCATTTTGACCGCTATCGAATGCAATTGAACGATGTTTTTGCGTGATATCTGTACATAAGGGCAGAATAAAAGACTCGCTTCCTCCAAAAAATTATAAAACTGCTTTAAAATTAATTCTGAAG
This sequence comes from Stegodyphus dumicola, assembly GCF_044657685.1. Classification (NCBI taxonomy): domain Eukaryota; kingdom Metazoa; phylum Arthropoda; class Arachnida; order Araneae; family Eresidae; genus Stegodyphus; species Stegodyphus dumicola. The sequence continues at coordinate 9,040,077 of NC_140773.1, forward strand.
AGAATTTTTCGTGGCGTCTGTACGAACGTATGTACGTACGTACGTATCTCGCATAACTCAAAATGCCATAGAACGTTGAAAATTTGTACATAGGATTGCTATAACATGTAGATGTGCACCTCGTATTTTGGTTGCAATCGGCCGAACCAAACGTATATAAATATATTTATATATATATCCACTCTGTTACCCGGCTCAGTGATCTCGGTTTCTTTACTATTATATGTTTGTAAATTGCACATTTTTTGCTTTAAAAATTATTGAATTATGTTGTTTTTATCCTCCGGTTAAGGTTTTTATGCTTTTAGTAAATCTGTATGCAATATTTTTAGAATTATCAACAATTTTAAAGTTGTTTAACTGCCGCTAAGCCTTTTTCTGATGGCGGCCATTGTTTGTTTACATTTGAAACAGTAGACTAGTGGATTTTTTGCCAATCTAGAGAAACGTAGCTTCACAACAACAAAGATAACGCCTTCATTAATTATTGTCAATTAAATCATGCTTAATCCTTTTTGGAATGTTTTCGAGGAAATAAGTGTTTAAGATTTACTTCGTAATTTTTAATATAGATATTTTGAGTTTTTATGCATTTTTGCCTTCTCGCGAAGTGAGAACTGAATTAATTGAATGAGAAATACTCAATCGTCTGTGAAAAACTGTTCCTTTTTTGTTTTGTTTGCTTAATTTCTTTTATACATCGTTCTAGCTTTATTATACATGTGGCAACGATTAGATAATTCTATTCTTTAAATGATATAAATTTTGTGCATTATGAGTTATAATATGAACGAAATATAATACTGTTAAGTGAATATTGCGCCAGAGTGTCGCTATGGGAAACAAATACTAGAGTGAATTTTAAAGAATGCATTTATTCTATTGTGGTTTATGCGCTGTCGGCGAAGTAGATTTAATTTAATCCAATAAGTTTAAATGAAATGCAAGAAAAAATGCGTATAATTTAATATTCCGTACAAGGAAGTCATGTGGTGTACACATCAGATTTTTTTTTTACTTTTAAAGAAGAGAGATATGTGTCTGATCGCCTTTGAAATAGATATAGTTTGTGCGAAAATTGACGATAAAATTCTTAAATAAAAAAGTTATGTATGTATATTTGTCGGTTTACTTTTTGTTTTACAATTAATCACTGCTCGTTCACGCATTGTTGCAAAAAACAAATTTTGTTTTTTCCAATATACTTTTAAATTCGGTGAATGAACTTATGCATTATTCAAAATAAGAAACTTGTATTCATAGTTCATACAAAATCGAAAGCTCGAAACAAATTAAGCATTTATTTAAATTTACGTTATATTTTAATCTGTTTCATAAATTAAGCAAGACAAGGTATAGAAAATATTGATAAATACAAAACTTGAGTAAACGCATACTTTTATATTCATAAATTAAACATTGAACAGCTATTATTCACCCTGAAAGTATGAAATTCCTCCCCCCCCAGGTTCCGAAATTCTGATTTATATCGACATCAATATCGTCTTAATGTGGTAAAACTATGGCAGGGTTGGATTGGATTATTTGTGTTAGAAGAAAACATCCTGAGGCCGTGTATGTAAGGAAAGAAATATCTACCTGAAAGACCTTCTAAAGGAAACTGAGTCATATTCACGTTAAATACGAGAAAAATCATGGAAATAAATCTGCAGTCTTCAGTCACTTACTGAGATTGAAATTCTAGTCGAATTATCACTATTTAGTGGTCGGCTACTTGTGGGTGAGTAAAACCACTGCTCAGTATGGCTAGAAAACCCCTTTACACCTTAACTAAATGTAGGTAATAGTGTAAGATGGTAAGATATTTAAGATTTGAACATCCCGTGCTGATTATTTATATGGCGAGAGTGCTCCTCACGTGAATTTCAACGTGCTTGCCGCGTAACTGCCACGTGACTGCCAGGGAAGGAGAATAAAATCCGTGCGTTGAGCAGTTCGTTGTCTCGCCTTAGTGTGCTTGGTGAAAAACAGTTGCTTGGAGGAGCGTTTATTGACAAGTGTATGGATTCATGAACGGGGCACAAAAAAGAAAATGTGACACAGATGCTGGATACGTTTCGTGAATGGTTCTGTAAGAAGCCACCAAGTCGTCAGATTCTGATCACGTGGTAGACGAAAGCTTCTCGCCTGTACATGTTTTGGGTTCACCAGAACCTTATCCTTGGTCGTCTCGAAGTCTGGACCTTACGACATCAGACATTTCCTTGTGTCATATGTCAGGAAGAAGCGGTACGTGGACAATGAAGCTTCGCGGGCAAATGTACTTGAAACCTTCCAGCATTTGACTCTGCAGCTGCTACAGCGGATGAGTAAGAGGACATTGAGGTGTATCGAGCAGTGCAAGGATAACGAAGGTTCATATACGGACATTTTAGACTAAATGAAAGTGGTATTAAAGTTACATTAAAATTATCCGTGCAAAGGGAATTTCTGCCGACCCTGAAGTTTTTAAATGATTTATAAGCGGTAGGCGTCAGAAATGAAATGCTTGGGGAAACGTTCGGTGCTCTTTTGGGGGGGGGGGAAATAAATGTTGAAAGTATCCGCTTAAATTTTATACACTCTATATTTTATACATCCTGTATTTTATACATTCTAAATTTTGTACATTATATGGCTACCTTTGACATCACGTTTTTGATGATTCTAGGTTATTCGGTTTCTTTTGATAAGTTTTCAATACTTATGTTCGTTTGTATAACTTTCTATTCTTAAGTGGAACATGGAAGTTCGAAACCACATTGTTAAGTAGCCAACTATATACTTACTTCTGTCCCTTTAATCTCTTCGTCATCCGTAACGCGTCTAGCGCGTTCAAGTGAAACTTCCGCAGGGCGGTCGTAACGCGCCTCAAGCGTTCTTCTGCATTTTAAAACTTTTAAACGTTTAAAACGCTTTCTAAATGTTTACTTGTTTGAGTTTTTATTTTTCTTTGTTCTAATACCTCCTAGAGGGCAGCACTAATCTGGCATTCTATTGCTAATTGAATTTGCCCGGGTTTTATGAATATTCGCGCCATTTTACATAAGCTACAAGACAGTGAGAGATGGCTTCAACGTCTACTCAGCAGAAAAAGAAAAAAATGAGGTTGTGAATTTGAAAGACAAGAAGGATATACGTTTGATAAGTACAGTCCATAATAACTCGATGATGGATGTTGGAACACGGAAAAGAAATGTAAAAAAACCAATAATTGTAAAACATAACAACAACAAAATGGGAAGAGTGAACCGCCTGGATCAGATGCTATCAAATTATCCTGCTGTTAGAAATAAGCAGAGATATTATTATTTTTCCATTATGCTTTATTTCCTTATAACTTTACTTAATATTCATTGACATTCATCCACTACGAAAGCCATGTATGGAAAGTTATGATGTACAGAGAAAACAACATTACACGCTACAAAAAACAGACGGCCGGGTTTCGCGGATAGGAGAGGACGGCGAAAGGATTAACATGGATGTTATTTTCCTGACTGAATCTCAGCCAGAACGTATGTTAAATAAATTTAAGCTGCATTTAAAATTATTCCCTCTATGTCCATAAATCCAACTTATTAAAGAGGTATGATTCATTTTTTATTTCATGAAGTTATACACATGTTAGATAGAAAACGCTATATATTTTGTCCTTTCTCATAAATTCTCATTTCCTTCTAGCTTTTACTCTCTTCTTGTCACTGTTTGTCAGAATGACTAAGCCAATAAACATTTTTACCGAATATTTCTAGTTATAAACTTTGGTATGAGTGGAAAAGTCTGCTACATTCTTCGATGCCAATTGGATCCATGCAGTTTATCATTTAAGCAATACATCTTGAGACAAACATTCGCCTTATGAACGCATTTGCTTTTGGAAATAAATAAATGGCCATAACGGCTTTCGTAATGCTTCCTACTATAGCTGCGGTTGTGAGATGTCATAAGTAATTTATTATGTTGTATCTAAGATACTTTTATTGCATCTATGCACCTATAGAAAATTCCATTTTTATGAGTATTTTCTTGTTTCTGAAGACTGGAATCCTTGTTTCATTTGATTTTCTGCCACTCTTTCAAAGTAATAATATGTTATTGCAAAGAAACATTGATTTCCTTTTTCCTTGAAATCCTGAGCGCTTTGTTGCTTTGCTACATATCAAGTTTTATGAATATTTCTATTTTATCTTTTCTCACGAGAATGCACATCACTGCTAAAAACAAAAAATTCGAAAATTTGAAATTTTCGACTAAAGAAAATTTGTGTTTTTCCCAATAAAACTTTATCAAGTTTATTTTATTTTCAATAAAACTTTATCAAGTTTATTTATCAAGTTTTTTTTTTTTTTTTTTTTTTTTTTTTTTTTTTTTTTTTAAGTAAATATGTTAAAGAGTATGTTTAACGTATTCGCTTAAAAAAATATTCAGGGTTACAATATGAAATTTAAGATCGATCTGTTGCAGATGCTGTTTGCTGGAATAATTTTATTTAGTAAAACATTTACAATGTCAAAGATAAACTTTAAAAACATCCTTTAAGAACAACCTATTAATTCATTTTTTGTAAAACATTGAGATTTATGTAAGACAACTTTTCACTTAAGTTACATTTTCTTCGCAGTCATCTACTAATCACATATATTTTAATAAGCTTGATCGACATTTCGTCACTTAATTATTTACATATTTTAATAAATTAATAATATAATGCGTAATTAGTTAATTTGCTGAGTCATTAGGGTATTTTGAAGAAGGAGACGGAAAAAATGTGCAGTGCCTTCACCGGGACACGAACCTGAACCTCTCGAATACGCGCCGAGTGTGCTACCGTTACACCACGAAGGCATGCAGGAAAGAAGTAGAAAATACCTTATATACTCCCCCTTTTAATGGGGGGATTAGAGAACTCTAGTCGCCAAATCTTGGTGAAGAATCATCATCTACCGCCATCATCTATCGCCATCTACCTTACCACCACTTTTAAAGGGCGACTAGGGATTAAGGGACAAATCTGATCATTAATTAAATTATAAAAGTACATACTATAGGCACATTCAATTATAAAAGTACATATATATATATATATATTTAATCACACGCCACTTGCAGTGATCGTGTCTTCTCTTTGTGTTTTAATTAACATTTTAATTAACATAAAACATTATGTATTATCGTAACTAATCTTCTAGGAAAGCGTCATTTTACCATTAGTTCAATTAAATATTGTGCCTTTTTGTTTCTTCTGGTCCTGCGATTTTGTTTTCTGGTCAATGAAATGAGTTGCTACATTTCGTTCTTCGAATTATTTTATGAAATCTATTTCTAAGTGTGAAAGATTGAAAGATTCCTTATTATTGATAATAAAAGGGCAAACATCATTTGAAAGTATTTGTTTTAACCTAATTCGCTTGTAGGGTTTATATTTATTTTAACTAACATTTATTTTAAGTTTAAACTATCTTTCCTGTCAAGCCTTACTTTCCCCTGGAACTGCCAATGCCAGAATATGTAAATTTGAGTAGAACGCGCAAGGATTCAAATTATCAGCGGAAGTATTATGATTTAAATAGAAGGAAACAAGTTCGGTGTGTGATATTCTTACTGCACGAGCGCGGAGGTAGTTAGCGAGAATTGAAGAACCCCGCGTTGCGGCCTATGTGCTTGGCGGGAAGTAGTGGTAATCGTTCCAGTGAGCTTCAAGTCTGCTGAATTAGCAGCGGTATTGTAAAACGCGAGTATTGTGAGTTAGTTATTTTAGAGAGCCTCGTAGTTAGAAGCTTGTCTTTACTTTCTTTTCAGGTTATTATTTTTATTTGACTGCCAAGTTGGCACAGTCTGTGAGCGTCAAGAGCACGCAATTGTAATTTTATTACGTTGAATAAAAAGGGACTTAACCCCTTCACAAGGCTCTATCTTTTATACAAGTTTTCACAGTCACCTCTTGGTTGCGTGCAAGTTGGAGGCGCGCAACGTTATATTGGCGCCCGAACAATTATCGAACTGAAATGGCCGAAAACTGGATGGAAGCCGCTGGACAACACCAAGAAATGACAAGTCAGTTAGAAGGATTTGGATACCTGGTCCAGACTTTGAGAGCGTCAATCAAGCCAAACGTCTATTTCGACGGAAAAAATTCGGTGTCGGTATTTTTAGAAGGTCTAGAAAACCACTTTCAGCTCTACCCGGTGCCTGAAAGACAAAAAGTTGCCATGGCCACATCAGCACTAAGAGGACAGGCCGCGCTATGGTGGAAAAACATAGGAAAATTTCTACTAGGTGAATTTGGAAGCCCGACATATATATTTGACAATTTCAAAAAATCGTTAGTAAAGGCCTTCCCCATAGTGAAAGATCGCGCACGGCTGGAAGCCGAACTATATAGTTTCTACCAACGGGATGCAGCAGAATTGACGGACTTTATTTTACGAAAAATCAAGCTAACGGATATGCTGTATGGAAAAAAACACGATGCGGAGATTATTGAAATAATATTACCAAGATTGTTACCCGCTGTCCAAGACTACTTTGAAATTAGAAACCCAAGCACATTGCAGGAACTTTTCGAATTGGCGGTGAAGTTTCAAAATCGCAGAATAGCGGAAAAAGCGAGAGGGGAAACATATTCTCAAAGTACCCGAAGGAAGGAGGAAACCAGAAATGGAAATCGCTCGTATGGGGGAAAGAACTATCAAGCTAACGCATCGAAACTCGAAGGTCAAGGCCCAAAAAGAAAATTTGAAAATAAACATCCGCGTACCCAGAAGACACAGATTGAAAAGAAAGCTTTAAACGAGTAGAGGGGCCTGTGAAAGGGAGGGTCCAGACCCCGGAAGTTTTAAAAAAAAACCCTCAAATAGACATTTAAACACGGTCATCGTAAAAAACTCACAGCTACCAATTATACAAGTCCTGGTTGGCGATGTACCAGTATAAGCCCTCATAGATACAGGAGCAGAAGGAAATTTTATGAGTGAAAATTTCTTCAAAAAGAATTTTTATAGGATACGACTATTTAAAACCAGAAATACGGAAATTATAGCAGCGCAAGGAAAAACATGTCACTGCATCGGGAAATTATCATTAAACTTACAGGTAAAAGAGGAAAATCTCAAAGTATTAATTTCTGTGGTGAAAGACCTACAACACTCTCTTATTTTAGGTATGGACTTTTTAAGGGCCGCGAGGGCCAAATTAAATTTTCAAGATAGTTCCGTGGTGTTGGAGATGGACCAGAGGGTGGTGGAACCTGTGGAGACACCTGAAGTGGACCTTAGCCATCTGAATGACCATGAAAGTAAAGCAATACAGCAAGTGGTGAGTAATTTTTCTCATTTGTTTTCAGAAAAACCAGGAAACTGCCAGATAGTAACTCACAAGATTCAATTAAATGCCGAAAAACCTTGTAGGACTAAACCGTATCGTTATGATAAACAAAAAGACCTAATCATCGAAGAACATATTCAGGAGATGTTAAAGAATAAAATAATAACGCCCATAAATAGTGAGTACGCGAGTCCAGTCGTACTATGTAGGAAAAAGAACGAGTTTCCTCCTTCGGATAAAAGGGCTTGGAGGTTTGCTATCGATTACAGAAAACTAAATAGTATTACTAAATTTCCAGTTTACCCTTTGCCGGTTATAGACGAGATCATTAGACAGATCAAATCGACAAGATATATGTCTACTTTGGACTTAACGTCTGGCTACTATCAAATAGCTATGAGACCCGAAGATATACATAAAACCGCGTTTATAACAAAATCGGGCACTTATGCATTTTTACGCATGCCCTTTGGGTTGTGTGGGGCCCCATCAACATTCCAGAGAGCTATGGACATTGTTCTAAAGCCTGTCCTAGGAAAATCAACTTTAATTTATCTAGATGATATAATTATAACGAGTAGTACGTTGGAACAACACATTAATGACCTCGAACAAGTTTTTAAATTATTAAAAGAGGCCGGTCTTACAATTAACGCCTCAAAATGCAAGTTCGCAACTAAAGAACTTAAATATCTCGGTTATAAAATTTCGCAAAAGGGTATAGAAACGCAAGATTCAAAAATAAAAGCTATTAAGAATTTCCCACCGCCCAACACCGCCAAGAAACTTTCTTCTTTCCTTGGATTATGTTCTTACTATCGATCTTTCATAAAAGATTTCGCTAATATTGTTGAACCACTCTTAGTAATCAAAAGAAAAAAGAGTAAATTTACGTGGACAGCGGAAGCTAACACAGCTTTTGAAAGATTAAAAGAAGCGCTTATTAATGCCCCTGTTTTAAAATTCCCTGAGGGGGACGAAAACCTGGAAATTGCGGCAGATGCGTCAGACTATGCGGTGGGTGCGGTTCTTATGCAAAATAACCATCCGCTGGCATTTTTTAGTAAAACGTTGAATCAGACACAAAGGAATTATACAGCTACAGAAAGAGAAACATTAGCCGTATTAATGGCTGTACACAAATTTCGAGTTTATTTCGGCAAATCGCCAGTAACAGTCTTTTCGGATCATGCGGCTGTTGGTAGACTTTACTCGGGAAAAAACCTAACGCCCAGGTTAATAAGATGGGCTTTAAAACTCCAAGAATATAATATCACAATAAAATATAAACCGGGTAAGGAAAACAATGTAGCTGACGCACTTTCTCGTATAAAACTGGACGATGAAGGAAATGAACTTAAATGCGCTGTGTTGACTTCAAAAATTTTAGATTCTAGAGATACGGTTATTACTGAACTGAAAGCTGATCCTGAATTTGGAAATATCTATGCTTATTTGAAAGACCCCGAAAGCTTTGAGCATACAGATATCGATGCGATAAGAAATAGAGCAAAAAACTATGAAACAATAGATAATTTATTATTCTATACGAAAACAACAAACGAAAATCTTGAGTATAAGCCAGTCATCCCAGCCTCGCTTCGATTAAGCATTTTGAAGGAGTTGCACGAAGAAAAAACAGCGGGCCACCTCGGGGTCAGAAAGACTATAAAAAGGGTACGCGAGGCGGTATATTTTCCGCAATTATACAAAATAGTAACGGCGTATGTCAGGTCCTGCAATCAATGTCAGTTAATAAATGATATTAATTACAGCCCGGCCGGGTACTTAAATAGCATTCGCGCTACATTTCCGAATGAAATTTTAGGCATAGATCTTCTTGGTCCCTTCCCCCAGAGCGAGTTAAATAAAAATCGTTTTCTTTTAGTAATAGTAGATCATTTTTCAAAATGGATAGAAATTGTTCCACTTAAACGCGCGTCAGCCAAAACAATCGCAGATGCATTCTTACACAGATACATTTTAAAATACGGTGCACCGATAAAAGTCATTAGCGATAACGGAAAACAATTCATTAGTCAAATATTTGAAAACATTTGCAATGGACTTGGCATACGCCATATCAAAATGGTTCCGTATAGACCCCAGGCTAACATAGCAGAAAGAGTTAATAAAAACATAGTAAAAATAATTCGCAGTTACGTTAGCACACATCACAAGCGCTGGAATGGCTACATAAATGAATTAGCTTATGCTTTAAGAACGGCACATCATGATACTACGGGAAAAACTCCAGCAGAATTATTCTTAGGCCGAAAATTAATTACGCCTTTAGATAAATTATTCTTTATGCAACAAAGAGAGCAGGAGTTTAAACAAAAAGATGTGCAAAAGCTCATTGATCAGGCGCTTAAAACCTCGGATACGGCAAGAAATAGGCAGAAACTATATTACGATAGAAAACGCCGTGAAGCAGATTTTAAAGTTGGGGATAAAGTATTGAAGCGGAAATTTTCTTTATCAAGTGCCCCAGACAATTTTATGGCAAAGCTAGTTCCAAAGTTTGAAGGCCCCTATGTAATTCAGGAAATCAAAGGAGTAGTCTTATATCTTAAGAAGGAGAGAGGGGAAATCTGTAAAGCAAGTCCCGACCAGGTGAAAAAATACTATAATCCAAATGATTTTGAAATCCTTAAAAGTTTCTTGCAGGACTCAAGTCTAAACGAAGTAGAAGAATCAGAGACTACAACAACTATTCCACCACCCAAGAAACAGAGAACTGAAGAGAGACCTAGCACTTCTACAACCCGGACGTCGGTATCAAAAAGAAAAAATAATTTTCAAACTCCAGCGTTTAAGAAAAACAAAAATACAGATGAACCGGGTAAAGAAACCGTGGTAAAGAGAAAAACACCACCTACAAAGGATAGCAGGAGAAATTACACATCAAGGAGAACGCGCACACGGCCACAGAGTCAGGTGCCAGCAAGGCCGCCGTTCCGGAAACTGAAACGCCAGCAGGAGGCACAAAAATACGAGGAACAGAAGAAATTCAAGAAGGACTCCAGACCGGAGGACGTCAAGACCAGCCGTCCCAGGGAGAAACGAAAAGGCCAACAACCAGACGATTACTCCGCCAAGAGGCCAGCATGTAGAGGACTCAAAAGAAAAAGCAACGTGGACGACACTCGGAGATCAGTAAGGAGAAGATTAACATCCATGAAACCTCTAACTTGGGACCAATTCTGCCAAAAACGAATGACGGAGTTTCAAGCATCGAAAACTCAAAGATAAGTTAAAACCTTCTATAATTTTTTTTTTCTCTTTTGTTCCGAAATGTTATGCATAAGTACGAAGTTCTATGTTTTGACGAAAGTCAATATGTCTCGGTTGAGACTTAGTTTTGTTTTACTTTATTTAGCTAAGGCAAAAGTATTATTTTCTTTAAGTGTAAAAGCTAAAAACAAGCATTTTCTGTTGGTCGAAAGACTAATTCTGTTATGTTAAAACCAAAATTTGGCCGAAGATAAAAATAACTTCGTATTCTTGTATTAATAAGAATTTTAGTTTCAGTGCCGCCAGCTTGGCGAAGAACGAGTAAAGTAAAAATTTATTTTCTCTTATTCATTTTATGGTAAATTGTAAAAAGCATATGTATTAAAATTTTGTAAATGTACGTAAATCCTTGAAGGTTATGTAAAAGTAGAATTTAGTCTAGAAGCATAAAATTGTAAATGCTAAAAGTGAATGCTTAAAAGCAATGAAGTCAAAATTTAAGTAGTAAATTGTAGATAAAGTCATGCTTTAGAGCGAAAGCCTGCATGTTTAAAGATGAATGAGGGGAAGTTAGAATGAATGTGTTTTGTAGGGTTCTCCACCTACATTTGAATTTTTAAGAATATTAAAGTAGCTCATTGAGTTGTAGAATGTCGAGTAAGGTGTGTCTATTTGGTCGTTGAATTCTAACAAATCATGGTGGTTAGGGGAAGTGTTGTAAGACTAAAACACGAATATTCCCGTTTGACACCACACACGGTGGAGAGCCAGGGTAAAGTTAAATTAATGCTTGAAAAATTGAATGAATGTGAAGTAAGCAATAACTAAGAAAAACGAATCGTTTAGAAACAAAAATTTATTGTGTCAAGAAAGTGTAAATTATAATGTATTTAGAAAGATACTGATACTTATTCCTTCCAGATGCTGGAAGGAAAGACCAAGATTGATTGATGAAGTCCAGGAAAAGTTGCTGTAAGAAGAAAGTTATAACGACCAACAGAATTTTAGTATATAATTGTTACATAAGATATTTTTTTTGTGTAAACGAGGTTCTCGCCAGTTAGTTCAGAATTAGATAAACTTACAACAGGTCGTTTGTAGGACCTGCTTCCAAGTTTTCCAAATTCTGGCAGCGGCAAATGTAGGGTTTATATTTATTTTAACTAACATTTATTTTAAGTTTAAACTATCTTTCCTGTCAAGCCTTACTTTCCCTGGAACTGCCAATGCCAGAATATGTAAATTTGAGTAGAACGCGCAAGGATTCAAATTATCAGCGGAAGTATTATGATTTAAATAGAAGGAAACAAGTTCGGTGTGTGATATTCTTACTGCACGAGCGCGGAGGTAGTTAGCTAGAATTGAAGAACCCCGCGTTGCGGCCTATGTGCTTGGCGGGAAGTAGTGGTAATCGTTCCAGTGAGCTTCAAGTCTGCTGAATTAGCAGCGGTATTGTAAAACGCGAGTATTGTGAGTTAGTTATTTTAGAGAGCCTCGTAGTTAGAATCTTGTCTTTACTTTCTTTTCAGGTTATTATTTTTATTTGACTGCCAAGTTGGTACAGTCTATGAGCGTCAAGAGCACGCAATTGTAATTTTATTACGTTGAATAAAAAGGGACTTAACCCCTTCACAAGGCTCTATCTTTTATACAAGTTTTCACAGTCACCTCTTGGTTGCGTGCAAGTTGGAGGCGCGCAACGTTATACGCTTATCGCAGAAACTGATTTCATTTCGCAGAAGTTACTAAGAAATTAAACTTCTCATTACACTAGTTTAACAAAATTAGAAAAAATCACAAAAGTGGCGATAATTCATCCAAAAATAAGGCAATCCGTATAAAATTTGATTTATAATAAATGCAGTAGGCAGATTAGTGACGTTGCAATCGAAATGCGTCATCTGCGAGAAGCATATAATTGCATGTTTAAGTGAAAGCCTGTAAAATTCATTGTGATACTGAGATAAGAAATGTGGGATAACCAATTCGTCGCAATGACCTTCAGACATCATTTGCCCTAGAAACTGCGGTGGGGAATTATTCCGAAACTAGTGGCAGGACAAAATCAGACAGAAGTATTTAGATTGCTGAATGCGAGTCCTTCCGTGGTTCACAGACTTTCGCAACAATTTCTAAATACAGGTTCTGCATCCAAGAGGTTCAGCTGAGGACGGCCAAATGCTACGACGACTGTCGATGATAAATATTTGTTGTTATTCACGCGAAATAAGAAGGAATTCATGAAGAAATTCTATACGCGAGGTGACCACCCATTTGCGTGTCGCTCGCGTCAGCTCATAGAAGTGAACGGTACTGCTCATAGTAACAATCATATGTAACTTGTACAAGACAATGTTTAAGACACAATAACACGCCGAATAAATACTAATTCAGAAATCAAACAACAAAAATCAGCGTTATATTTACAAAGTTTTCACAGGACTAGTTTCGATGGTTTTACCGAACCACCATCTTCAGCTGCAAAACCGCAATGGAGAGATGCATTTGCGGTTTTGCAGCTGAAGATGGTGGTTCGGTGAAACCATCGAAACTAGTCCTGTGAAAACTTTGTAAATATAACGCTGATTTTTGTTGTTTGATTTCTGAATAAGACAATGTTTGTAATCAACATATCTCTGCTTATACACAGGCCTTGTATGCCCATGTAATATTTATATTTATATTTTTACACGGAGGAAATTTTCCCTTCTACCAGGATGACTATTAACACTGTAAGACTTTTACAACAAAGTCAGGTCAGTGGTTATCTCAGGCGGCGCTCAGTACTTCTTTGGATGGTGGATCAGTGGAGGGTTTTTCTCTTTATGGATGATACCAGATTGAGCCTTCAAAGCTATAGCAAGTGTTATTTGATTCTGAGAGGACATGGAATTCCTTATAATCCATGCAACATCTGTGAAAGAGATGCATACAGAGGAGACAGTGTCTGTGTTTGAGGTGGTATCTCTTTTTATAAATGTACACACCACCATGTCTTTCCACGTGGAACCGTGAATGCTCAGGCCTATAGAGATGGCATGCTTAATGTTTTTATGTGCCCTTATGCTTCGGAAATAGGTAATGTTTTCCTGCTACAGTACGACAACGCTAGACCGCACAGGACTCGCATCGTGGATGCAAACAATTCAGTGCATAAGGTGGCCAGTGCCATAACAGAGCCTGAATCGTGTCGAGCATGTTTGGGATGCTTTCGGAAGATGTGCAGCTGCCCCTAATTCTAATGTTTCAATCCTTGCCACCAGTAGCGGCTCGTGGCTAAAATTAGTGGGGGTGCTGTTCCAAAAAGATTTAACCTTTAAAAATTGTCTAAAAGTATTGGATTATTTAATTAATGTCAAAGCACACGAGGGCTATCTGCCTAAAGGGAGGGATGCCTTCGTGCAGGAGTTTCTAAGGAAAACTGGCTTGTGTACACGTTACACATGGGGAAAACCACGAAAACGCCCATGCAGCCAACCCGGTCGCGGGATTCGAACCTCGGACCGAACTACCAGTGTTCAGCGTCTTTACCACTCGGCCGCTGGTGGGCACATTTGTCTAAAAGGAAACAAACATGTATAAAAAGAACATTTATTTTGAAACTTCATGAAATCTGACAAGAAAAAAATTAAACATTTCCTAATTACTTTAACCAAAATTGTTACAGTTCAATCTTTGTCTATTCATTTAAAAATGAAATCCATACTTCTTGTTTTAATTTGCGCGAAAAGATCAATAATTTTCTCCTTGATCTCTGAATGACAACTGAGGAAATGTTTCTTTGTTGAAAGCAATGCAAGCGCATTTAGTCTTTCCGAATTCCTAGTGCTTCTTAGAAAATTTTTCATTCTTTTCAATGTTGAAAAGCAGCGTTCTGCCTCTGGTGTAGTCATGGGAACTCTCAAGAGAATTATTATCTGTTTCGTAATTTCATTAAGAACATATCTAGATTATTTTCGAAGATAAATTTCAGTAGCTCAATTAATTTGCAGTATTGATGGATATGAGACCCACAACAGAATACTTTTAGTTCGGTTTCAAGCTTTTCTTTGTCAATCATTGGATATGCTTCAGTGGTCAGTACTATTTTTTCTGTAGAATTTTCATTCCTAAAACTCGCAAAGCATTTCTTGTTTAAAAAATGCTAAGTATTTAGTAGTAGAATATCTGTGTTCCTCAGCTTCTGCCATCAGTGTCTTTGAAAAATTCTCACAGTATTTTGAGTTTCTTAATTCTAAAATAGCAGTTTTGAAATATGTTACATATTCCTTAACTTTAAACACACTAATTTCTCTGGATTGCATTTAGTTGTATATTATTTCAACATGAGGCATCTAGTAAAAAAGCTCTAAGCAAAACTTGAAATTATCATCGTTTAGATATTTTAAAATTCCTGTTGCTTTTACAATAGTTTGATCTGCATTTGACGTTGACTGAATTTCAGTAAGACAATTTTTTAAAGGTTGAAAATTTTCATCAACTCTGTTTATGGTTCGTACGGTGAAGTTCCACCTCGTGGAGGAATACCACACGCGCGGAGTAAAAAGAAATCACGTTTCCAACAACATGCCAGAATTTCGGCACTGCAAGAGCGACAGTGCTCTTCCCTCTAGCCGGCTCGCGTGCTGCTTCTGTGTACGCATGCGCAGAACAGCCAAACACCACGTCGCTGGAACTGTGAAGCGCGCAGTTCCAAACAAAGAATTTCGTACCTTTTTCACGAAGTAGGGGATGACAACTGACATTAAGCTTAAGGATTATGTATTGTAAAAGTATAAAGAGAGAATTAAAGGCTAAAGGGCACATTATATTAAATATTAAAAATAATAATAAGGGGAAATAGAGGGTGCTGCAGTTCCACAGTGCTTATTAGGAGCCGCCACTGCTTGCCACACTTGCCACTGTTTTACAAGAGCAATGGCTCTCTATTCCTACGGAATTGATAAACCGTATAATTGACAGCATGACATATTTCTATGTGCGCTGCATATCTATCTATAATGTGAAATCAGTTAATATGTAAGGGGGATCGAACTCTATATTGAAGGTAATTTTTCTATTCGAAACTGACACATCCGATTTGTTAATTTTATACATAGGTTAATTTCTATGTAAAAAAATTAACACCATAATTGTTTGGTAATTCTATAATTGTAACACCATAATCTTCTGTAATTTCTTTTCATGTAATTTTATACCATACTGTGTGTTGTATACTGTGAGTCAGTTTCATTAAATTCTACATTAACGTTTTGAATAATCGTCATTTTTGTGATTTTTCCTTAATTAGTGATAACCAGTGTAATGTAACTACTTCATTACAAACATTACTAAGACATTACTAAGAAATGAAAAATACAATGACGTCAAAAGGCATGTGACGGTTAGAGTATTAAATGAAACAGCAGGAAGTATAAAATATACTCACTTTGTATTCCGTTTAAGTATGTGAAGGTTACTTTCCATAATATTATAGCTTAGAAATATTTTCCTTTTAAGAGTGTCGGCTTCAACTTCGATTTTACTTTCGAGAAGTGACACACAGCAAATATTTTTTTTTTTTTTGATGGCTTATTCTGAAAATCTTCATACAGCAAACTGTCATTTTATTCTCCTACAAGCATGCATTATGTCGTAAGAAATACCCATAGTCCCATCCTTATAATATGAACCTTCGTTTGTCTCGATCTGGTATCTTAACATTCTAACGCTGATTTATTACCAGTTTTGAATCTTACATTTTTATTATTAATCTTACATTACATTTTATATTAGTTAACACATTATTAGCCCAAAAAGGCCTATTAGTCTCGAAGTGGGATTTTGCGTTGGATCACTGGAAACGGTGTATCACTTTTCAAATTGTTGTCACCAAATATTAGCGCCTTGTATTATTTTTAAAGGAATTACGTAATTACGAATTTGCATGTACAAGTATGTATAAATTTCCTAAGCATTGTGAAAAAATGAAGGTACCTAGAGCCATCAAATTTTGAATAACATAGTCCTTCGCCCGAACTTAGGCGTCAAGAAGCCAAATTTTTTAGTTTTGAATTTCTTTTATTATTTTTATTCCATATTTTATAAAACCTTAATGAATTTTAATAACAAATTCAATGATTTGAAAACGGGCAGTGGCAACCGAATTCAAAATAAAACATTTTGTTGGTTGAACATGCTTCAATATGTAAATTTGTTCCTGATCGGTTTCCTAGTGATGCTTTGCGTTGTAAAGAGCCTATAGTATTTTCTTTCTTTGCTTATACGTTTCGGGAATTAATAAGTTGATAAATGTCTAAGGGTTTATATTATACATCTCGGTGTTTAACTTTGTCTTTCTAATATCAAAGATTTTTTTATGCCAGGTTTCATCTGATGATCGCCGAGCCATATCGAGATTTTTCTGGTTTCATATTCGTTTCAATATTTCTCGACCGTTTCATGGCAAGACCGCCTTATTTCTACAGTCGCTAGTTCTAGACTTTACAGTTCTTGAGTTTTAAATTAAACTTCGTTATTTTTAGTGTTTGAAAAATGTATTGAGGTTCATTCAAAATTCGAGGACTGTGCATTGTACTTTAAATGCAAGTATATTTCTGAAGCATTGAATGTTTGAGTTATATATTAGGGGGAGTCAGAAGTATGGTTACAGGATTCATAGCATAGTGTAATAACTACGTTATGGCTACAGGAAATGCGATATTGTCTGTAGATTGGTTAAGATTTCAAACTGAATAAAAATGCACAACAATGCTTAAGCAGACTCACTTTATTCTCTCAAACTACTCATTTCATGACTATTTTCCGTTGTAAACAGTCGTTCCTGCTCCTTTTCTGAGATGACAGCAAATTTTCTGCGTACAGCCATATCTCTCAATACCGTGACCACACAGTCATTTTAGGTAAAGGTGTCACTGAGAGCTAGAATTTATCAACTCACAAGGCAAGTCGTTTCTTTCGTTAACGCTGACTTGTTAAACAAATTGTTCTTAGTCTACTTTTTTTTTTCAATTTCTAACATTTTTTGCTTAGATGTCATGTGGAATAACATTTTACATAAAATTCGTTATGTAGGTAGGTAGGTGGCGGAAGACGGGGATGCCTGGTGTGATGCTTCTTTGGCGATATGAAGCAACTCCAATGATGGAACACAGCAATAACTTTTATTTAACACTCAAAAATGGCGACATACAAACAAGAAGAGGAAACATATTCTAACATTTAAAAATAATTTACATTCTTCGTGCGAGAGTCGCACGTGGCACTCGAGTCTGGTTTCAAATATTGCCATTCACAAATACCTTAATGTTCATCTATTTAAATTATTTAAACTACAAGATTTTAATATTATTTAAAGCTGTTACAACCTCTCCCCCAACGGAGAGACTTTTTCCGAAGGGAAAAGTTCTGTAAAATTCGATAGTTTAATAAGCTTGGCTTGCTCATTTGCTTAAAGAGAAAAGGTAACTTCTCTGATAAATTTCCAAATTTCATGTCAAAATTTTTAAGTTTTAAACAAATATTTTTACACCACGTTTAAATAGGAAGAAAATGGACAGTGTTCAAAAATTAGTCTTCCTTTTTTTTTTTTTTTTTTTTTTTTTTTGACGGTGCCTAGATCTTTTCCATGTTGGATCAGTTCTTCGGCTATAATTCACAACAAAGCCTTTCCTCAGTTCATTTGTGCCTTTCGGATAATATTCGATTTTCTTTTGTTTTTGACAATTGTTTTCTTCGTATATTACTAGCGGCTTTTATATTAAATCGAAAGCCGAAAGATGATGATAACGTTGCATTGCAAAATGATTCTCAATATTAATTTCTTTATCGTTTTTCAAATTTTCGTGAAAATCTTCCACGTTTAATTCCGGTGATTTAACTTCTTCTTCAAAGATATCTTTGGATGCTTTATTTTCTTCCTTCATCGGTTCCAAGATCTTCTCTTCAGCTATTTTTCTTTTCCTTTGAGCTCTACTAGAGACGGCATTAAAATGGTATCACTAAGTTTACGTTCAAGTGATAAACTAATAAAATAAGGCAGTTCAGTGTTAACAGGAAGTAATAACCTGATATCACTAATATTATGTTCAATGATGAACTAATAAAATAAGATAATTCAATATCAACAGGAAGTTAGGTTCAGTGATGAACTAATAAAATAAGGCAATTTAATATCAACAGGAAGTAATGATCTGGTTTCACTAATATTACGTTCAGTGATGAACTAATAAAATAAGACAATTCAATATCAACAGGAAGTAATAACCTGGTATCACTAATATTACGTTCAGTGATGAACTAAGAAAATAAAAATACGCACGATTATTCGATCTCGGCCGGTGCCTCCAAAATAATTATGACTGTGATGCTTCTTTCGCGATATGAAGCAACTCCAATGATGGAACACAGCAATAACTTTTATTTAACACTCAAAAATGGCGACATACAAACAAGAAGAGAAAACATATTCTAACATTTAAAAATAATTTACATTCTTCGTGCGAGAGTCGCACGTGGCACTCGAGTCTGGTTTCAAATATTGCCATTCACAAATACCTTAATGTTCATCTATTTAAGTTATTTAAACTACAAGATTTTAATATTATTTAAAGCTGTTACACTGGTGGCTACCAGAGATAAACAGGCATGTGTCCCTCGCCTTCCACTATCTAATGGCAACAACTTCCTGTGGCCTCAAGAGACCGCGCCGGGAGCTTATTAAATGCGCAGAAGTTTACATGGCCAAACAGGGGCGACTTATTGACATTGCTTGACGAATTACATAATTACAGGTATGATACTTGTGGGACGGATTTACAGATGAGGGGCTCAGAGCTAAGTACTGAATGTATGAAAACACAAAAACATAAAAATGTACAGAAAACACACACAGAGAGGGGGAAAAAAGGGGCGAGAGGGATGCACTTGATTAATACTGAAGACGGATGACAAATAAAACACACTTAAAAATAATAATGCACATATACCACATGTCAGATACATATTTGGGCCTCAGTGACCACATATATTGCACATTGTGAGGTGTGTTTACAGACGAGGGGCCATAATATGGGATTAACATGTGATTGCTGGACATTGATATGGGAAACACGGAGAGTTCCTGGCGAATATATATTTGTGGAGCGCATAGGTTGCTGAGTGCATGAGCACGCCGAGCATGGTGACATGTTAGCAGCACAGGGTGATGTGCATGTTGACTTCTGTTAGTGGCGGGCGTTGTAGGATTATACAGCGTCGCATATATCTTGGCCCATAGCCGCGAGCTGGTCAATAACCTTACAGATTTTATTGATTGCAGGTTTATTTTTAATAACAAACCGTTGAAAGGCGTCTGTAGGAGGAGTGGGATGTTTAATGTCGTTGTCTGTTGTAGAGTAGATATAGTGTTCTGGTGATCCAAATTTCATTTCGTGTGAATATATGCATAACAGCAAACATTTTAAATATTTTCTCTATGCATTATGGTTTACAATCTCGCCGCCCCTTCAGCACGGCAGTCAACGACGCTAACCACTATACCGGTTGGGCGTTATAATATAATTAATGTAAGGGTATAAAGATTTACTGTATCTTCTTTGTATGCGCTCTTGTAGTATAGTAGTTAGCACTTCCAGCTGGAAAATCCATGGTTCGGACTGCGGTGTAAGCATTATTGATTCTTATTTCTTGCTCAGTAAAAACTGATAGTCTCTACAATAGCCCCGAACTAAGCTTGTGAGTATGAGTAGTTTGGCGGAGTCTGATGGCTCTCATTTGTCGTATTTTAAAGAAGGGGGTAGATGTAAGGATTTTGCCCAGGTATGCTCTCATATTGTAAGCACGTACAGCTAAAAATCGGAAAATCCATCTTTCGAACTCCGATAAAAGCATACCTGATTTATCACGTCGTAAAAATTTCGCTTTCGAAAACGTAATATATTCTACAGTGCATACTCTCAAACTTATCTTCAATAACTGGCAAAATTACATTTCGGCTACTGGTGTCATTCTCCCACCAGTCTTGTTACATTGTTGAGCAAAATATAGGTTTCCCCCCCCACACTTTTAAGGGTTTCATGCATTTAATGTTTTTCACTTCCTTGTACGAAGTAAAAAGGAAGTATTGTAATCGCGTAAAGCTTCAGGCAGCATATTTCAACGAAAATATCCACTTTGACTGCTTTCGATTGAAATTTAACGATGTTTTTGCGTGATAACTGTATGTAAGGACAGAATAAAAGACTCTTTTTCTCCAAAAAAATTATAAAACTGCTTTAAAATGAATTCTGAAGAGAATTTTTCCTAGCGTCTGTACGAACGTATGTTCGTACGTGCGTACGTACGTATCTCACATAACTCAAAAACGAGCAGCCTCAGAACGTTGAAATTGTGTATATAGGACTGCCATAACATGTACATGTGCACCTCGTGGTTTGGTTGCAATGGGCCGCGCCAAACGTATATAAATATATTTATCAATATATCCTCTCTGTTACCCGGCTTACTGATCTGTTTCTTTACTCTTATATGCTTGTAAATTGTACGATTTTTGCTTTAAAAATGATTGAATTATGTTGTTTTTATCTTCCGGTTAAGAGTTTTATGCCTTTAGTAAATCTGTTTTCAATATTTTTAGAATTATCATAAATTTTAAAATTGTTAAGTGCCGCTAAGCCTAATTTGATGACTGCCATTGCTCTTGTTTACATTTGAAACAGCTGAGTAGCTGATTTGTTGTCAATCTAGAGAAACTTAGCTTCGCAACAACAAAGATAACGACTTCATTTATTATTTAAATCATGCTTGATCCTTTCCGGAACTTTTTCGAGGAAATAAGCGTTTCAGATTTACTTCGTAATTTTTAATACAGATATTTTGAGTTTTTATGTATTTTTGCCTTGTCGCTAAGTGAAAACTAAATTAATTGAATGAGATATACTCAATCGTCTGTGAAAAACTGTTTCTTTTTTGTTTTGTTTGCTTAATTTCTTTTATACATCGTTCTGGCTTAGTTATAGTATTTGAATAGAACGTGTGGCAACGATTAAATAATTCTTTAAATGATATAAATTTTGTGCATTCTGAGTTAAAATATGAACGAAATATTATACTATTAAGTAAACCTAGCGCCAGAGTGTTGCTATGGTAAACAAAGTGAATTTTAAAGAATGCATTTATTCTATTGTGGTTTATTCGCTGTCGGCGAATTAGGTTTAATTCAATCTAATAAGTTTAAATAAAATGCACGAAAAAATGCGTATAATTTAATATTCCGTGCAAGGAAGTCATGTGGTGTACACATCAGATTTTTTTTTTTTTTTTTTTTAGCTTTTCCTCAGAAACACAAAACATCATCGTTGCTGATAGTTTTTGGTTGTTTAGTTTCTGGTAAAATTATTAAGTAACATTTTCTTCTCACCGTTAAAAATGGCATTTCTTTCTTTAAAACGGTATTAACTTCTGCTAAACAGATGTTTCCTTCCTTGCTAATTTAATTATTTCTGTTCTTCACAGGTTCAACATTAAAGTTATTTTTTCCTCCGCTAATAAAATTCTAGTTTTATCCATAAATTATTTACGTTAGATATAAATTTTAAGATATTTTTTTAAAATTTTCTGTCATTCCGTTTAATATAAATTGGTGATTAGATGAGTGAGATTTTACAAAGTGAGAAAATGAGATTAATTGTGATACCAAGCGAGATTTAAAAAAAAAAAACATTTTTCATTTCCAGTAAGGAACAAAAACCACATAAAAAAATTGATAAATATTCTATCGCTACTCCGGTTTCTTCTCTTTTTTTTCCTCTCCAAATTTCTTTCATAAAATTATCCAAGAAAATGTCTGCATTTGATGAAATAGTTAGGAAGATGTGAAAACACTGTGATTTTCTCAAATTTCGTAACAATTATTCCTACGTAAATATGGTCAAAACACAGTCAAATTTGTTCCATAATAGGCGCTAAAAGTTAGTTTCATAATAAGCAATGATGTGGTTAGTGAGTGAATTTTAAACTTATTGAAGAATAGAAGAGTAACACGCCAATGTGACAATCAAAATCGCATTAACAACCTAGTATTTCGCGTACATTTATTAAAAACACTCAATCGATTTCGAGGGCAGCTACAGGTCCCTCCTCATCAGGAGCACGAAATTACTAGAAAAGCTGCCCTCGAAATCGATTGAGTATTTTTAATAAATGTACGCG
Organism: Stegodyphus dumicola; assembly: GCF_044657685.1. Classification (NCBI taxonomy): domain Eukaryota; kingdom Metazoa; phylum Arthropoda; class Arachnida; order Araneae; family Eresidae; genus Stegodyphus; species Stegodyphus dumicola. Next base: position 9,062,850 of record NC_140773.1, read on the forward strand.
AAATACAAGGTTGTTATTGGGATTTTGATTATTGAAGAATAATTGCTAGTTTACTGTTTGAATTCTGAGTGAGGACTATAAGTAAGTTGATTTTCTTTTTAAGCTATAAGTTACTTTTCCCTCCTTTACGCATGCCTTCGGAGTGTAATTAGAAGCATACTCGACGCATATTGGAGAGGTCCAGGGTTCTTGTCCCAGCGAGGACACCGCACATTTTTTCACGCCTCCTGCTTCAAAATAACCTAATGATTCTAGAAGGCCAATATACATTTATATTTATAAAGAAATTAAGAATTTTTGTAAATGAAATTAGTGCATAGCTAGAACGAATATTTTTTTTCCTTTGAGAACATACAGACACCCCGTGCACCCCATATGTACAACACGGGGCTTACAGAAGTAAGTTAAGTAGAACATTAAAGGTTACATGTATAAATAAACATTAAAAATTACATGCATAAGTAAAGCGAACAAAAGCAGAGAACAGCAGTCTGGACGTCACGAAAGCAGATAAGTTCACTGGCCAAGTCCCTCCGTACATTTTCAAATCGTTCTGTAAGCATAATCTAGGGCCATCGAATGTAGGACACGAGAAAATCAAATGTTCCACATCCTGAGGAACTCTTTTTGAACATTCACATAAATTGTTTGATCGTAGATTAGAACGAAAGAGATAACTTGCAAATTTACCGTGACCAGATAAAAACTGAGGCACTTTAAAATTTAACGAGAGGAAAGACTCGGAATTCAGTCTATGGTAAATAGAAGGAAGGAACTTTTTGGTGACTTTAGCATTACAAGATGAAATGTATTCCTCATTTCACATAGCTAAAAGCTTTTTATAATGAAAGGACTTCCAATAACTCTTTGGAATGCTAATGTTGATATCAATGGGTAAATTTAAGGCATCTTTAGCTAAGAAATCAGCTCTTTCATTTCCGTAGAAGCCATGATGAGCACGCACATAAGCAAAGCAGATATCAATACCTCTAATTCTAAGTGAACTAACAGTTACTAGGGTTTCGATAACTAATTTATCGCAGCTGGTAATACTGTTGAAAAGTTGAAGAGAAGAAAGAGAATCAGAACAGATAAGGTACATTGAGGATGTTGTCCCATGATCCTGGATCCATTTGACGGCAAGATAAATGCACAGAAGTTCTGCTTGAAAAACTGTACATTCATTCCGTATACGGTGTCTAAGAAAACAAATCTCGGAATGGCCTTCAAAACGAACAAATGCAAGGCCAACCTTGTTGTTTATCTTGCTGCCATCTGTAAAGAAAACCATATGAAAACTTATTTCAGCAGTCTCTTTATAATCGCAGAAATTTATGGGTTCTAAAGAAGCGGGATGAGGAAGATCAATGAAGGGGACAATTCCATTAATACAGTCTTCCGAAGCATGAGTTGCCAATGACTCAAAAATATTATTCTTATATGCAATTTCAAAATCAATAGGCGGAACTCCTGCAAGAAAAAAGTAGCCTCATAGCTTAAGGTTCTATAACCACTAATAATACCAAGAACAATTCTCCGTTGAATCTTTCTTAAATTTCTTTTGTTAACCTTCTTGGCAAGAACATGTCCCCAAGCACGACAAAAAAACACAGATCCTAACTTCTTTAGATGTTAATCCCTGCGTCGCAAATACAGTCAGGCGAATCATCATCTCGACTTGATCCCTCATTAAGGTAATTCCAAAACAGAAGTTTTAAAATAAACCTCTGTTTTAGATCATCGGCTTAATAGTTACACAATCTGTTTAACAGCATATATCGAACCTGAAAGCTTGAGAGAATGATAGAAATAAAGTTTGAAGCAAAATTTAAAATAATAAATTTGCAAGACAAAGTTCGCATACAAGCATTGCTCAAGCCCTCAAAGTCTAGCAAACAATTACGGCTAACAAGGTTCAGACTGATGCAAATAATTTAAACAATGGAAGTTACTATAGCGAGACGATCAGCGATAAATTCCACAAGCTCTCATTCAAACTCAAAACCTTTGTGTTTAAGTGGGCTCATACACCTTAAACCCCTTATGATCTTCGAATATGTGAATGTTGCAAGAATTGAGATAATTTATTTATTTTAAAAGCAATTACTTCCAAATTTTATGGCTCACTACATAATATAGCTGCTTTCTGAAATCGTAATCAGAAAGTTTGTGTTGCCACAAATATTTTTATAATTTAATCCGCTTTGTGACAAAAATTTTCGTAATGTTTCCACCTTGCGCGCACAGTGTAAAATTATCTGTTGCATTATTTAATTCCATAGTTTATATATAGCTTTTATAACATTTGGAAACTACTGTAAACCAAAAAAACTGAGAATTTCATGTTAAATTTTTATTTTATTTGGAGTTGAGTTTATAAAATGTATTTTATTAAAAATATCTGTAATATTTTCGTGCATAATATATTTTAATGTTAAAATATTCATCATATTTTTGGTTCAATTAGAAAATAGTGCCCATATAAAGAATTCCATCCAATTTTAAGTATGTACCATTACCATTTTCAAAATATCATGCGCGCAAGGTGAAAAAATGACGAAAACTTTTGTCACAAAGCTAATTAAATTACAAAAATATTTGTGGTAACACAAACTTTCTGGTTACTAGTTTCCAAAGCAGCTATATTATGTAGTCAGCTGTAAAGAGTTGGAGGTTATTACTTTTAAAATAAATAAAATATCTCAATTCTTGCAACAGTAACATAATTCGAAGCTCATAAGGGGTTTAAGGTGTATGAGCCCCCTTAAATGCTTATACGTATTCGCATGAATGAAGGACTGATGATGAACCGATGACAGTAAAAATAAAATAATAAGATTGTAGAGCTATTAGGTTAATTGATAGGTTTGGTTTATTTAATTATGGCAAAGCACACTAGGGCTATCTGCCTAAGGGAAGGGTACCAGTGTTCAGCGACTTTACCACTCGGCTGCTGATGGGCCATTAGTTTAATTGAAAGCCGGAGGGAAGAAACATTAGCAACACCTTCACCGGGAATCAAACGGCGAACCCCTGGAATACGCACCCAGCGTGCAGACCTCCACACCACGAAGGCATGCTAGGAAAGCAGGAGAAACACCTTATATACTGCCCCTTTTAAAGAGCGACTGCAGGATTCTAGGGATTCTCCCCATATGCAGGATTCTAGAGAGCCAAATCCTGCATGTGGGGAGTCATAATCCAGCATCCTTTTAGTTCGGGGGCCACTTGTAGAGACATTAGGCATTTTGGAAGCAGGAGTGATGAAAAATGAGCAGCGCCTTCGCCGGGAATCGAACCACGGACTCAAACGGCGAACCCCTGGAATACGCACCCAGCGTGCAGACCTCCACACCACGAAGGCATGCTAGGAAAGCAGGAGAAACACCTTATATATTCCCCCTTTTAAAGAGCGACTGCAGGATTCTAGGGATTCTCCCCATATGCAGGATTCTAGAGAGCCAAATCCTGCATGTGGGGAGTCATAATCCAGCATCCTTTTAGTTCGGGGGCCACTTGTAGAGACATTAGGCATTTTGGAAGCAGGAGTAATGATAAATGAGCAGCGCCTTCGCCGGGAATCGAACCACGGACTCAAACGGCGAACCCCTGGAATACGCACCCAGCGTGTAGACCTCCACACCACGAAGGCATGCTAGGAAAGCAGGAGAAACACCTTATATACTCCCCCTTTTAAAGAGCGACTGCAGGATTCTAGGGATTCTCCCCACATCAGGATTCTAGGGGCCCAAATCCTGCACGTGGGGAGTCATAATCCAACATCCTTTTAGTTCGGGTGCCACTTGTAGAGACATTAGGCATTTTGGAAGCAGGAGTGATGAAAAATGAGCAGCGCCTTCGCCGGGAATCGAACCACGGACCTCTGGAATACGCGCCCAATTGCAGACCACCACACCACGAAGGCATGCTAGGAAAGCGGGAGAAATGCCTTATAAGGTAACTGATTAATAAGTATCAAACTCTAAAAATAGAGCCAGTTTTTATCTCAGGACACATTACATGATCGATAGGTACACTGCGAACAAAAATGGTTTATATTTATATAATCGTATACTTTTACTTAATCTTATGGTAAGCAATTATTTTCTAATCGAACTAATTAGTGCAATGTTTCTAATTTGCTTTTACATAGTGAGGATAATTGAATTCGGTACCATTATGACGCAAAAGCACATGAAAGCTACTTTTTTCTCGTCTTTTTATGGAAAACGGCTTCGTATTTATGTTACACATGAGGCGAATCACTTCTCCCAAATTGGTGATCAGCGTAGCGCAGTATTTCAGCCTGGAAAAATATCTCTTCGCTGTTTTTTTTCCCCTTCCGCTGCTGGCTAGCAGTTTTAGGCTGTATAGAACTGAGCTTTGATTAGCAAAAAACTATCATGCTACATCTGAATATCATTTAAATAGTAGTGAATGTTTTTTCACCAGTGCATACTAATATGATTAGAAATACGTAATAAATTTATAAAATTTCCTGGCCTTCCATTTTTAGAAGGTCTTTGGCAATATATCTTATTTCTATTGACAGTTTTGAGATAAATATAAAAATTTCATAAATGCGATCCATTTTAATTCTTTCTTTTGAGCAAAGTGTTTTACAAATCTTTATAAAATATTTACAATAAATTACCGCGTAGTCATTAATATTTTGACGAAATGTGGTCTAAATTCTACTCTACTGAGTAAAGTACATAGTACGAATAAGTATGCAGATGAAGCTATTTTTTTTTTTTTTTTTTTTTTTGTTTTCAGATTTATTTGTTTATGTCTTTTTTATTATTTTCTATTTTCGACAGCTGTTTGTAAAAAACATTATGTAAACAAGTCATGATTGTAGGTATGATCTATATACTAGAAATAAGTTGCTTCCAGCCACCTCAATTTATAATTTCATGATCAATTTTTACAGCAAATAACAATGTACTGCTAGACAATAATGTAATTTCTGAAAATCAATTAACACAAAAACATACGTTACAGCACATAATGAATCGTCAAAAATGAGTTGTTAAAGTTTCAACACAACTTTACACCAGTACTTAAATGTAAGCTTTGTAAACAATTTTACAGTTCTTAATTAATTCTGAGAGTAAACAGATCATGTTTACATAAATGATTTGTAACGTGGGAACATCCCGCCTGTTTCTAATGCAATATGTAATGTCCTGAAACATGTTGCCTGTACCCACTACAATAGATAACATCTTCAAAATATGCACCTGCACCACTATGTATTTCGCAATGTATATCATGTAATTCAATCCCATTTGCTTGAGCTAATTTAACGCTGAAAGGTAGGAGTACCGTTGATGCCGCCGCCGGTGGCAGTACTTTTAATGCCCATTGGAGTCACACTTTCCATCATGACTCGAGGAATGATGCCAATATGTTGTTAGTTTTCTAGTTAGAATGAGGGGCTAATACCTGCTTACTTAGGGTAAATATTAGATGGCCCCCCTTCACTTCTACATAACATAACTCTACTGAGTCTCAAATGTAAACAAGTGGCGGTTCGTTAGGCTTAACTCGCAACTTAAACTTTTACATTGTTGATAATTCTACAAGTATTGCATGCAGAACTATAGGCATAAAAACCATATATTTCAATCACTTTTAAAGAAAAAAATTCCCAATTTGCCAATAGATAAGAATACAAAAACTGAGCTCATCGAGCCAGGTAACAGAGGAGGAATATACACAACTGCATGCTATAGCAGCGCCATACACAAAATTTCAATAATCTACGGCTACACATTCTTGAGTTCTGGGAGATACATACATATATACGTACACACGTCAAGAAAGAAATCTCTTCTGAATCCGTTTTAAATCTCTTTTACAATATTTTTTAGCAAAAACATTCCTTTATTCTGTCCGTACGTAGGGATGTCACACAAAAATATGGTTTAGATGGTTTCAAAAGTGGTTGAAATGGATATTTTCTTTGAAATATTATAAGGTATTTCTCCCACTTCCCTAGCGTGCCTTCGTGGTGTAACGGTAGCACGCTGGGCCGGTATTCCAGAGGTCCGTGGTTCTATTCCCGGCGAAGGCGGTTGCATATTTTTCATCTGATCTGCTTCCAATTAACCTAATGACTCTACAATATGATGCCCGAAATTTTTATGGGATTATAATACTTCCTTTACTTTGTACAAGGAAGTGAAAATGAGCTTCTAAAATCTTTCAAAATCTTTTGTTAGTAACGAACACGCATTTTATTTTTAAAAAATAATATATGTGACATAATTTCAAGGGAATTATCTTTGCATTCGAAGCTATTCACTTTTGCTTCATAATGTGTACCGCGAAACATAAAGAGTAGGTAAAGGGAATTTTAATTTTTCATATCTTGACATTTTTAAGTTTCCATCAGCTCTATATTATAAACTCCCTACCCATATCATTATTTCTTGACATTCTAAAAAATGATTTCGCAGAACGTAACAGCAAAGGCGAGCTCATTCTCAAAACTTTCATTTTTTCCCCTAAAAATATCTAAATTATGACAATTCGCAGCGCTATTACCTCTAATATCGATTTATAATCTCAAAGGAATGAAATTTTAACATAAGAGCTCGTTTTGAGATGGTGAAACGCTCGCTATCTTCTGAAATGTATTTTCCACATCACTGAAATTTACTTCTCGGATGAAGAGGAGGAGATAATAAATTTCAAACTATCTGCTTCTTCTCGCGTGACACGGGACTGTAATGTAATGGTCGACACATAACTGCTGCGGCCGCATGGCTGAACAACGGTCGTTATTGATGGCAAATATATACTCGAGAATTTAGAGGAAATATGGTGAATACTTTGCCGAAATTGAAATGTATTTGAATGAGCTTAAGGGAACTCGTACACCTTAAAACCCATAAGATGTTCGAATAGGTGACTGTTGCAAGAGTTGGGATAAATTATTTATTTTAAAAGCAATTACTACGAACGTTTTACAGCTGACTACATAATATAGCTGCTTTCTGAAATAGTAATCAGAAAGTTTGTTTTGCCACAAATATTTTTATAATTTAATCCGCTTTGCGACAACATTTTTCGTCATGTTTGCAACTTGCGCGCACAGTTTAAAACATTCTGTTTCATAATTTAATTCCATATTTAATATAAAGCTTTTATAACATTTGGAAACTACTGTGAACCTAAAATTCTAAAAATTTCATGTTAAATTTTTATTTTATCTTGAGTTAAGTTTATAAAACGAATTTTATTAACAAAATTTTTAATGTTTTCGTCCATAAAATTTTTCAATATTAAAATATTCATCAGATTGTTGGTTCAGTTAAAACGTAGTGCCCATATAAAGAATTCCATCAAATTTCAAATATGTACCATTAGCCATTTTTAAAATATCATGCGCTCAAGGTGGAAACATGGCGAAATATTTTGTCACAAAGAGGATTAAATTACAAAACTATTTGTGGCAACACAAACTTTCTGATTACTAGTTTCCAAAGCAGATATATTATGTAGTCAGCTGTAAAAAGTTGGAAGTAATTGCTTTTAAAATAAATAAAATATCCCAATTCTTGCAACAGTCACATATTCGAAGATCACAAGGGGTTTAAGGTGTATGAGTCCCCTTAAGGATCTAAAATAATCTCCTCATTTCCTCCATTATTTCTTTGCTACCTTAGAAATACATCTTTACCTGAATTGGATCTCATTTATTTATACAAAAGTATTTGTTTCTTACTCTCATGAGCATAAAATGAAAAAGGGTAGCTAAACCACTAAATAAACAGGTTACTTAACCACTAAAACTAAAGTCTATTTTATATAGTCTGTAATATATTGTTGCGTGAGTACAGGTTCGTAATAGACTAAATGCACACAGGTCCGATGATAGGTTAATAAAAATTTATTTTACCAAAATAAACACTTCAAAGTTCTGGAATTTTCCTCTGAAATACTCGTGCAGGTGTCACAGTAACTCACAGTACAATCAGTAGTTACACTTCAGACACTAAAAACGTTAAACACAACGCAATGCGACGCGCATCTATAGAGAAACCTAACTAGGGTATATCTCAACTCACACAACTAAGTACTCGCAACAACAATAATTAAACAACTGAGAGCAGATACTCTTTCTTCGAACCTGAATAGTTTCCAACCGAACGCGGAGATATTTCTAGTAGTTTCTGCTGCTCGAAATTTCTGAAAAGGCAACATGACGGTAGAATAAACGTTACAGCTAACATAGTGGTCAATTACATTTATTCAACACACATTACAGAGGTACAGGGACCGGACCCTCCAACTGGTCGCCAAATTTGGTGGCGATTTCTCGCCAAATAATCATTTACTCAGTATTAAATGAACTTTCCTGTGTATTCTTACATTTCGTAGAGCTTTCTCTTAAAATTTGCTTCGCGTTACATTACACAGAAAAATATAAACATTTCGCATATAACTACACTAAAATCATCTACTTATGTATAAAATTCATAGCAATATGCTTACTAGCATATTGTTAATGATGGTTTCAAAACTGCCAGAACCTTAAATAAATACTAATTCAGAAGTCAAACAACAAAAATCAGCGTTATATTTTCAAAATTTTCACAGAATTTTCACTGTGAAAATTTTGAAAATATAACGCTGATTTTTGTGACTTCTGAATTAGTATTTATTCGGCGTGTTATTGTGCCTTGCACTTTGATTAAAGTTTAATTTCGGCATACACATCGATGTGATGTTGCTAAAGAGTGGAATCGCTTACGCCGAATTGATTAGGGGAAAGAAGTGTTCATCAACTACTTTTGTGCCGGTAAAATAACAATTAATAATATAATATTTTTATTCTGCTTTACATCCACAGAATTCACAGAATGGTGACGAAAAAGGCAGTCTCATAAACATGTATCTGAACATAGAATTGTTCTACGTAATGAGTAAATACACTCATGTCCATAAATTAAGTATAATCGGGAGTCACGCGGAAATCGAATTCTAAAATAAATATATCACCTGTAAAATCACTACACACATCCTCAAGAATCATATGCAAATTCCAGGAAGTAACCAGATGGCACCGATAGTACGTCACAATGACGAGAGTGTAAGAGAGTAATATATAAGGAATACAGGCAAAGAAGTAAAATTGTTCGCAGGCGCTTTATAAGCATTTCAGTGCAATAACCGAATAGTTATGACACAGAGGACGCATTTGGATGATTTTTTACGTGGTAGAATTATCGGCCGTCTGGAATGTGGGCGTACCCAACTGGAAGTATCAGACGAACTTGGAAATGCCCAGAGTTTCATCTCCAGGCGTTGGCAACGATTCCAAGATGATGGTAATGTCAGCAGACATTACAGCACAGGTCGCCCCAGAGTTACAACGCCGAATGAGGACCGGTATTTGGCAGTTACTGCCAAAAGAAACAGGCGGAGCACAGCCTCAGACCTGTCTCGTCAGCTCTCTTCAGCCACTGGTACGACAATTTCAAGTCAGACCGTGTAGAGACGCTTAGGGCAGATTGGTCTCTAGGCTCGTAGACCTGTCAGATGCGTTCCACTTACTGCAACTCACTGTCGCCTGCGGTTAGCCTGGAGTAGAGAGCATGCATTGTGGACACCGGAACAGTGGGCTTGTGTAATGTTTTCCGACGAGTCTGTGTTTAGCTTGCAGTCTGATTCTCGCCGGACTTTCATATGGAGAGCTCCAGGTACCCGTTACCACCAAGAAAACATCATTGAACGACACCGTTACGGTGGTGCAGGAGTGCTCGTTTGGGGTGGAATTATTCTGAGTTCCAGAACTGACCTGCATGTTCAAATTGGAACCATGACAAGCCAAATCTATCGGGACGTTATTCTGGAACAACATGTACGTTTGTTTCGGGGCGCCATGGGCGCACAATTTGTGTTTATGGATGACAACGCCCGTCCTCACCGTGCAAACATCGTAAGCGAATGCCTTCAATCGAAGGATATCACCTGTATGGATTGGCCAGCATTCTCACCGGACTTGAATACAGTAGAGCACGTGTGGGACATGCTTGGCCGACGAGTTGCAGCCCGTCAACCTCATCCTACATGTCTACCGGAACTTCGGAGAGCATTGCTTTTTGAGTGGTGTAATGTCCCCCAAGATCAGATCTATAATTTGATACTCAGCATGCCTAGGCGTTGTACGGACTGTATTGCATCGTCTCGGATCGGAGACATACAAGGTATTAACAATCATACCAACCATGTAATATTGTTTTTTTTTTTTTTTTTTGTAATTTGCTCCAGGGAGAAAAAATTGCTAATTTTTTTAATAATATCAAACATATAGCCTCTTTTTCTGCTCTTTACCTTTTGTTTAATAAATAAACTTTACAAATAAGTAAAATTTGTTTTGCTTCTAACTCTTCCTTTGCCTGATTTTGCATTATCCTTAATTTATGGACATGAGTGTAATTGAATGAGAAAATTTATGGCTTACAGATGTGATCAGACAGTTTCGATAAAAATGATTTTAACATATGATATAATTATAATAAGTTTATTTGGTCTCGTAAACATGAGTAGCGTAAACTATCGAGACCTAGAAGCCTATGTGAGGAACTGTACTCTAGTTAGGCAGTTAGACAGTCTCTGGACTTAACTATCCTCTAGTTAAGTCCAGAGAAGGATGCAAAGAACCTTTTATTAGCTCAATATAATCACAGAGGGTACCGACTGGTGCTTACAGAAGCTAATACGTTTGTCTTAGCTAAAAAAAATAACGATTTACTTAAAATTAAATGCAGTAAATTTAGCCTAATTCACAGGATAATTTAATGCGCATGAAGGCTTTGACTTGTAAATGTCGGCATAAACAAGCCTAATGTTTAGATGCACTTATCGCAGAGAAGTTTAATCGCTAGTAAATCAAAATAGCAAACTGGGCTTTAAGTACGTATAACACGCTCTAAAATCTCCTTCCAAGATATTCCATTAAATACTACTTCTTTCTAACTCATTTGAATACACGCGCCCTAGTTTTTCAACTTTCTGACAAGAAAGCGTGGGTGGAAAACTATAATCAAAGGAAAGTTGCTTTAAGGTAAAAATTGCTGTTAGATAAATTAAAAGAATCCTCACAAAGTAAACACTGAAAATAAAGATCCTCCGTAAATTCTAGAACATTTCTCTAACAATAAAACTTTTTTATTTAATTATACTAAAAAATCTGATGTGTACACCACATGACTTCCTTGTACAGAACATTAAATTATACATATTTTTTCTTGCATTTCATTTAAACTTATTGGATTGAATTAAACCTACTTCGCCGACAGCGCATAAACCACAATAGAATAAATGCATTCTTTAAAATTCACTCTAGTATTTGTTTACCATAGCAACACTCTGGCGCTAGATTCACTTAAACAAACAAAAGAAAAAAGAAACGGTTTTCACAGACGATTGAGTATTTCTCATTCAATTAATTCAGTTCTCACTTCGCGAGAAGGCAAAAATACATAAAAACTCAAAATATCTGTATTAAAAATTACGAAGTAAATCTGAAACACTTATTTCCTCGAAAAAATTCCAGAAAGGATTGATCATGATTTAATTGGCAATAATAAATGAAGGCGTTATCTTTGTTGTTGCGAAGCTAAGTTTCTCTAGATTGGCAACAAATCCACTAGTGTGCTGTTTCAAATGTAAACAAACAATGGCCGCTATCAAGAAGAGGATTAGGCTTAGCGACACTTAAACAACTTGAAAATTGTTGATAATTCTAAAAATATTGCATAAAGATTTACTAAAGGCATAAATACCGTCACTGCGAGATAAAAACAACATAATTCAATCAATTTTAAAGCAAAAAGTGTACAATTTACAAACATATAAGAGTAAAGAAACTGAGATCACTGAGCCTGGTAACAGAGGGGATATATATATAAGTATATTTATGTACGTTTGGTGCGGCCGATTGCAACCAAAATACGAGGTGCACATCTACATGTTACAGCAGTCCTATAATCGAAATTTCAACGTTCTGAGGCTACTCGTTTTTGACTTATGCGAGATACGTACGTACGCACGTACGTACATAAGTTCGTACAGACTCCACGAAAAATTCTCTTCAGAATTCATTTTAAAGCAGTTTTATAATTCTTTTGGAGGAAAAGAGTTTTTTATTCTCTCCTTACGTACAAATATCACGCAAAAACATCGTTAAATTACATTCGATAGCGGTCAAAATTGATATTTTCGTTGAAATATGCTGCCTGAATCTTTTCGCGATTACAATACTTCCTTTTTACTTCGTACAAGGAAGTAAAAAGGGCGACATTTTAAAATTAAAAATTGGATAAAATAAAGATTCAACTTGATTTTGTAGAAAATTTCTATGCATTTCGAAAGATGTCCCGGCTCTTCGATTGAAATGTCCCGGCTCTTCGATTGAAATGTCCCTCTTCGTCAGAAGTCAGATATATTCTGCAGAAACATACTTAAATTATTTGACTCCTTTACGGAGAGCAAAAATATGTTGTACGTCAAAACTTCATTCTTTTATTCTTTAGTTTACCTAGGAAATCTAAAAAGATTGTATGAAACCGAAAACAAACTTCTATTTAATACTGAATTTTACCTGATATTATATATAGCATTTACACTATAAGTAAATTTATGTTAAAGGAAATTCAAATAATGTTTAAAGTTGCATTTTGATATGGGCTTTATGGAATGGTATACACGTTTCAATAACGGAATTTTTACGCTAAAATAAACAGGAAAATGGAGAAGAAAAAATAAGTAACTAAAAACATTTCATTAAAATATCATATTATACGAAATTTAACTTTCTAAAATACAAGTATGTCCGATATGTAGTACATTCGATCAACGCACACGAATTCGTGTATTTAGCATATGATTTACCAGATTTTCTTATCGTCCGTAGTATAGTAAACCTGTAGACAATTAACCATCTCTAAAATGTCATTCAAGTTTTCGGATAATTTCAGTCTTTGATTGGGATGGTCGTCTTAGAGGGGTGATATTCAGTATGAATACTTAATTTAAGTTTTCAGCAATACAGACTGCTTTCGGATGTAGTCGTTACGAGGAGATTCATTGCATTTATTTTTTATTGTATTCAACTGAATTACTGCAGTAAACAAACGATTTACTACATTTATATGTACGACATCACTATGCAGTTCCATTGGATACCAAAAAGCGCTCTGCCTATTAGAAAGGGCTACGAATAATACATGCAATGAAACTCAGTGAGTCTCATTGAGGTTTCATGTCTGATTTTTCTGATGTGATTTAAAGTGATTTTTTTTTAATTTATCCGATAAAAGAAAACAAAATTCTAGTTACAGTTTGTTAGGTTAGGTTACGTTATTTAATTACGGCAGCGCCTCGAGGGCTATCTGCCTAAGGGGAGGGATGCCTAATGGAAACTGGCTCGTCTACACGTTACACATGGGGAAAACCACGAAAACACCCATGCAGCCAGCCCGTTCTCGGGATTCGAACCTCGAACCGAACTACCAGTGTTCAGTGACTTTACCGCTCGGCCGCTGGTGGGCCCCTTGTTGCAGTTTAAAAAACACTGGTATGGCTTACCTTTTATTAAAAGCATAGCTAATTTTCTGTGCTTGTAATTTGCGCATGTGTATTATAATAAAATAGCCAGGAAATGAATTATCATCATAGTAATTTTAAAAAAAAATATGTAAGATAATGCGTCATCACTACACTGTCAGTTTCTCTGAAAAAGTGTTTCAGAAGAATTTTGTTTTTTTCTAAATACTTAGTGCTAGTCATTACATAAAGAATCATATTTCCTATTCATAAGTATGAATAGGAAACACGATTAACTCTTTCGCATCGATACAGGCAAAAATCTGTTTCGCTTAATCACCTGAAATGCTCGTATATACGAATTTTTGTTGGAATGGATTTTTATTCGCCTGTCAATACCTCAGTGTTAACCTACTTAAGTTATGCGATTACTTCTTTCTGAGGGATCTCTATGAAGTTCACCCACTACGTTCGTTTTTCCCTTATGCTATTACTGTAAATGCGAGCATCGCTAGCTAAACTTTGACGCTAAACAAAGGGGAGAGAAAAAATTTGCATTGAAATAAAAGAATTACTTTTGTCGCTTCAAAAGAATGATTTCGGGGTTTAACGATTTCCGAAACCAATGAGCCATGCACTAACGAGATGGGGGAAAGCACCAGGTGGAAGATGGATGCAGGAGTTCGGGCGACCTTCCGATGTCTGAATGTGCGGGTGTTTCGGACGACTTCGCTGTGAAAAATTTAAATGTATCAGACTGAGAAATAGTTCAAATATACGAAAAGAGAAATAAAATATTGTTTTTATTAGACACATTAGAATATCTACTCTATTTATAGTATTGATTTAACGGGTTTGTAATCTGCTTGTTTGATTTCATAATATTTTACTGTATAAATAAACTGTATAATAATATTATATCGGTTTTCATTATGCATTCCATTTTTTCTTACAGGTAAGCCAGTATTTATCCCTTACAAGTTAATGCCAGTTATCTCATTCAGCGAATAATGGTAAAATTATTTCTAGTTTGATTTTAAAGTAATTTACATAATTCTCCAGCTATGTTGTGTTATGCCTTTAGCATCAAATGTTATTTCGGATTTAATGATTATTTTGCTACAGAAGTAGGAATCGACGAAAGTATATTTTGTTCTGAAAATATTGCTGCATCACATGGAAAGAAATGATAATTATAAAAAATATTGCATCAAAAATCAGAAATTACGAGGTTTGGAACTTTAATAGTGGCAACACAGCTGAAAAAACGCTACGCAACAAAACCAAAGAATATCGCGTATACCACACGTGAACTACATACCTACTTTACCTCTCAGCAAAAAGACTCGTCCTGCCTACGGCACGTGCATGCGGAGTGACGCGAAGAACGAATCCTTGTATTAGCTCGCGGTCTAAAGTAAGCGTTGTCAGGATGTTTTCAAAACAAGAACAACGATGTTGGATAAATATTGAATGTCCAGAGGTCGTACAGCACGACAGTGTCATCAAGGGCTTCAAGAGGCTTGCGGGGAATCTGCATTGCCTTACAGAACCGTAGCAAGATGGGTGAAAGCATTCAATGAAGGACGTCAAAACGTGGCAGACATGCTGCGGCCAGGTCGTCCGAGTGTCAGCGATGCAGACGTGCAAGCTGTTGCCGCACTAATGGACAGTGATCACTGCCAAACGATTCGTCAGCTGGCCGGACAAACAGGATTAGCGCATACGACTGTGCTGCACATTCTGAAGGAACGCCTGTCCATGAGAAAAATTGCTTCACGATGGGTTCCACATCAATTGACGGAAATGCAGAAATGGCTACGATACGATGCTGCCCGAACCCACCTGGAGCGCTATGAGCGCGAAGGAGATGCTTTTTTACGCCGTATCATTACGCTGGATGAGACTTGGGCCCGATCGTACCAGCCAGAACTGAAACGCCGATCAAACGAATGGCGTCATCACGGGTCACCACGACGTTCGAAATTTCGTCAGAACCCAAGTTATGTGAAAGTTATGGTGATTCTCGTGTACGACTGTGATGGTGTCATCCTTACGCATACCGTTCCCCCACAGCAGACCGTCACTGTGCAGTATTAATGCTCATTTTTGGAGCACAATCTCCGACCAGCTTTGAGAAAAAACGGCGACACTTTCTTACAGAACGCTCCTCTCATTTTGCATGACAATGCTCGGCCGCATGCAGCGCAGGCTGTGACTGATTTTCTCAAGCGATGGGGCTGGGAAGTGCTTTACCATCCACCATACTCCCCAGATCTAAACCCTTGTGACTATGACTTAATTCCTAAGATGGAGGAACCACTTCGTGGCACTCGCTTCCAAACTGTTCCTGAGATTCTTGCGGCAGTAGACCGGTCCATTCAAACTATCAACAAAACAGGCGCTGCTGCAGGTATTCTGCGACTTCCGCATCGTTGGAAACGGGTTGTACATAATGCTGGCGACTATATTGAAGGACTGTAAAACATGGTGACATGAATCACTTTTGTATTCCTTGTAAATAAATAGTTGCCACTATTAAAGTTCCAACCCTCGTATTTAGGTGAATCTTCCTCTGAAATAATGTCAGCCAAATTAAAATTACATTTAAAAAATGCTTGATTGCTTCATAACCGATAAAGAATATTAATATGAATTTGCATAAAGTTGCCATTCGGAAGTTTACTAAGCTGAAAAGGCAAAATATATCAGACACAGAAAAATGAACTTGTTTTCAAATTATTTTATATCTTTAATCAGGTGAGAGAAAAACATAATTTGCATTAATAGTAGTCAAATATTTGGAAATATTTTATTGTGTTGTAGAGCCCTTAGATTATTTTGATGTTGGAGACGTAAACAATGAGCAATGACCTCGCCGGGACTCGAACCTGGACCTCTCGAAATACGCACCGAGTGTGCTAACCGCTATACCACGAAGGCTTGCTGAAAGGAGGGAAAAAAAATAACTTATACTGTTATATATAAATTTTATTTTCTGATTTTGATAAGTAACATAACAGAAATTTTCAAATGAATTTTGTATTAAACGAAATCAATTCAACTGATTCTCTAAAAGAATAGTGTTTGTATGGCTATAAAATAAAATTTTGATTAATTAAATGGTGTGCATATTTTGTTAATCATATACCTACTAATATATTTGAGCTGTGGGGTTTAGGCAAACATCCTTGAACTTTGGAATACTTAATGCTTAAATTTCAGGATAATATTTTGTCAGGTTTATATAATGTATTTCTCCCACTTCCCTAGCGTGCCTTCCTGGTGTAACGGTAGCACACTGGGCCGGTATCCAGAGGTCCGTAGTTCGATTACTGGCGAAGGCGGTTGCATATTTTTCATCTTTTCTGCTTCCAAAAACACCTAATGACTCTACAAGTGGCGCCCAAACTAAAAGGGTTGTGGATGATGATTCTCCGCACCCAGGATTTGGCGACTAGGTCCCCTAAAACCCTAGTCGCCCTTTAAGGGGACTCATACACCTTAAAACCCATAAAATGTTCGAATAGGTGACTGTTGCAAGAATTGGGATAACTTATTTATTTTAAAAGCAATTACTTCCAACTTTTTGCAGTTGACAACATAATATAGCTGCTTTTTGAAATAGTAATCAGAAAGATCGTGTTGCCACAAATATTTTTATAATTTAATCCGCTCTGTGACAACATTTTTCGTCAAGTTTCCGCCTTGCGCGCACAGTTTAAAACATTCTGTTGCATAATTTAATTCCATATTTAATATATAGCTTTCATAACGTCTGGAAACTACTGTGAACCTAATATTCTAAAAATTTCATGTTAAATTTTTATTTTATTTGGAGTTGAGTTTATAAAATATATTTTATTAAAAAAATTTGTAATGTTTTCGTCCATAAAATTTTTCAATAGTAAAATATTCAACAGATTGTTGGTTCAGTTAGAAAATAGTGCCCATATAAAGAATTCCATCCAATTTCAAGTATTTACCTTTAGCCATTTTTAAAATATCATGCGCGCAAGGTGGAAATATGGCGAAATATTTTGTCACAAAGAGGATTAAATTACAAAAATATTTGTGGAAACACAAACTTTCTGGTTACTAGTTTCCAAAGCAGCTATATCATGAAGTCAGCTGTAAAACGTTGGAACTAATTGCTTTTAAAATAAATAAAATATCCCAATTCTTGCAATAGTCACATATTCGAAGATCATGAGGCGTTTAAGGTATATGAGTCCCCTTAAAAAGGGGAGTATATAAGGTATTTCTCCCACTTTCCTAGCGTGCCTTCGTGGTGTAACGGTAGCACGCTGGGCCGGTATCCTTAGGTCCGTGGTTCGATTCCCGGCGAAGGCGGTTACATATTTTTCATCTCTCTGGCTTCCAATTAACCTAATGACTCTACAATGTAAACTTCAAATATGTTATCTCTATATTTTAAAATGTTAAAATTCCAGCTAAAAGTGTTAGTAAGATTTAATCGCATTCAATATTATCCACATTTTATGCTAAATCTTAAAGTGTCTATGAATATTACTGTTTCATGATAAAAGCGTTCAGAAACAGGCATTTATATTATTTGTCTGCAGTATTTTTCTTTTAGGATGTCAAGCAAAATATGAACTAGCGTCAGACATCCATCTTTAATCGACGGTTATATTTATATAGGGTTCAAGCCAACTAATGTGTATCAATATGAATTTTAATTTCAAATGTTAAAATTACTTTTCAAGGTTGTTTAGGTTTTAGTAATAAGACACAAAGAAAGCGCAAGCGTCAGAATATTAAACTCATTGCATTTCAGATGAGTTCCATATATTTTGTCACTACTATTTGTGTTAGTTTTGTGAAAATCTTTAATTTTTTTCAAAATTCTTAAGTTTATCAAACTTCTAGAAACAGCAAGCAAGCTCATGAAGACAATGACTCCTCTTCAAAAACTACAGGTGGCACTAGAATTTCTCCAAATTATTGATAAACAGTAAAATTAAATATTTTGAGTATTTGTAAAATGATTCTGTGACAGACATCCTGTGATTGTCCTCTCCGTCCACTGATGAAACGACATCCCCTTCACGAAGTCTTCGAAGCTGGCTCAATTTCCAAGCAGCATACGATGTACACTGGTTATCATAAATTAAGGAAAAATCACAAAATCACGATTACTGAAAAATTTGCATGTAGAATTTAATGAAACTTACCCACAATATGCAGCACATAGTAAGGTATCAAATAACATAAAAAGAAATTACCAGACAAATATGGTAGTATAGAAATTAGCACATGTATAAAATCAACAAATCGAAGGTGTCAGTTTGCTATAGGAAAAGTACCTTCAATATGGAATATGATCGGCTCTATAAGCAATACAGCACATACAGCGATGTGTGATGCTTTTAATTATGCGGTCTATCAGTTCCGTAGGAAGCGAGAGCCATTCCTCTTGCAAAGCAGTTGCAAGCGCGACAAGGGTTTGAGAGGACTGATTGAGAGTAGCTAGACGTCTTCCTAAAGTTTCGATAGGATTCAAGTCCTAAAGTGCTTCTTCCTAAAGTGCTCGATAGTATTCAAGTCCGAGGATCGAGCTGGCCACTCCATGCGCATGATTGTTTCCTGTTGAAGATAATTATCTAAGATGCGAGTCCTGTGTGGTCTTGCGTTATCGTCCTGTAACAGGAAAGCATCACCTATTGCCCCAGCATATGGGGGCACATAAACATCAAGGATGTCATCTCTATAAATCTGAGTATTCATGGTACCCTTGGAAACACATGGAGGTCTGTGCATCCACACTAAGAGATGCCACCCCAAAACACAGACACTGCCTCTTCCGTATGCATCTCTTTCACGGTTGTTTGACGGATGATAACGGGTTCTAGGTTCTCTCCATATCAAATAACGCCTGCTATCGCTTTCTAGACTAAACCTGGACTCATTCGTAAAGAGAACCGACATCCATTGATCAGGCGTCCCATGGACATGTTGTCGTGCCCACTGAAAACGGTCCCTCCTGTGGCGTGACGTGAGCGGCACGCAAATGGCTGGTAGCCCCGCATACAGACCAACTTCGTGAAGCCTTCTACGCACAGTTGACTTTGACACGAACCTTCCGGTGGCTGCAGCAAGGGAGGATCTAAGAAACGTCGGTGTAGCGGTTCTATTCCTGCGTGCACATAATGTCAAATATCGGTCACCGGCTCTCACCGTAGCAGTTGGCATCCTTGGCTGAACCTCCTAGATGCCGAATCTGTGGTTTGAAATTGCCTCCAAAGTCTATGAACCACAGAAAGACTCACATTTAGCCATCCGCCCACTTCTGCTTGACTTTGTCTGCCTCTAGTCTCCCAATGGCTCTCCATCAGAGTTCTGCAGGCAAATGATGCCTGAAGGTCATTGTTACGAATTGGCTATCTCAGATTTCTGATGTCACTGTCACAGTGAAATATGTGGGCTTGCTCTCAAACATGGACTTTTATGCTCCTCGCAGATGACGCATTCCGAAAGCAGCGCCACTAATTTGCATATCGCAGTTTTACTCAGCTACTCTTACTTGGCAACATATTCACATTTTACACGGTTTGGCTGATTTTTGAGGGAGTTATCCCTATTTTTGTGATTTTTGTTAATTTATGATAACCAGTGTATTTTCCCCTCTTCACTAAGACATGGAAGCAAACTTTTGGGGGGCTTCTTAAAACACTTTCCCTCTACCAGCATCAGACTTTGTCTGTTGTTTTCATCGCTACAAAGTTTGTAATTTTATTTCCATGCAGTATGCTGTCCTTATTTAGGTATTCACCATCAGGAACGAACAATCTTAGGCACCTTCATGAAACATCTTCATGCTACCTGGGGGGGGAGGAGGTAGAGTGCTTTATCATATTCATTTGCAATGTACATAAATGAAGGTTTAACTGTAATGTATATGAAAAACATCACAGACATTATTTAAAAACTACGCAGTAATAAATCATATTTATGCATTATTAATATATATATATATATATATATATATATATATATATATATATATACCATCATAATATATACCATCATAATATGATCAGTATATTCATTCAAATTAATACTATTGTCTTTGCTACAACTACTACGCCAGTTCGCCTGGGCTCCAGCTGTGATGAAAGTCTAAATGTTCGTGAACGGCGGACATTTATGAATGGAAAACCTGTCGCATGAATATACAGTAAGCAAGATACACATTAAATTTAATCATTTGAGCCTTTATTCCGTATGTTGATTTGGGGGAAAACCAGGAATTTACGTATTTCAATGTACGCACGTAGTATGAATATTATATAAGACTTCATAAACAATATGTAAACAATAAAGTTAATACATAACATGAAAAGGAAGGAAAGTAACTGTAAATAATATTACAAATATTCGTATGAAAAAGTATGTGAAGCAGTAGATAGTATTCTGTATTATGAACTATGGTTACATATTATATGTAGAAAATGTAATGACTGTTGAAATATAGCAAAGTATTATTATTATTATTATACGTGTGCAACTGTGGAGAGTTAAAGACAATATCTTTAACTGAAAGCTAACAAACTGTATTCCGTAACGCTATTTTGATTTTTTTTTTTTTTTAAATTTTGTAAATTTATTTATCTAGTTAATGTATTTACTACTAAAGCAGAGAATGAAAGTTATGATCACTTTGTGCATTCCCGAAATATTTTATAGAAACAATACAGAGACAATGAGTATCAAATTATGTGAGAAGAATATCACTTATAAAGAAATACTTTAAATTCTAAGAAATTATTGCCATAAGATGAATTAAAATCAATGGGACAATTGGATAAATTTCAAGCAATGTATCAATTATGCAGCCGAAAATTGCTGCTCAAGTATTTTGTACTCGAAAAAAGTTATAAAACTAATTATGCTGTTAATTTTTTTAATTAAGAATAAAATTTACTTTTTAATAAAATTTACTTCAGTTTTCAAGTTAAACGTTTTCAAATGTTAGCATTTTGTTAGCATTAATGCGTTTATAGTTAAAATAAAAACCATTTCTTAAAAAATGGTACCCGAACGAGGTCGGATACCTTAATCCTTTAAAGACCAAAACGCACGAGACTTCCTTTTATTCAAACGAGCACAAGCGCCCAAATTCACAAGCTTTGAAAACAAAATTTAATTAAATTTCGTCGTATTGTTGAAAGGTTTTATGAAATAAATCTAATTTTTCAAGCTGTTCCCGCAGAACAAATTCCAAATAGCAATACATTCGTTAGGTTTAAAACAGTAAGCAAAGTAAAAAGTTCCGTAATTTCACGTGCAGAATTCGCAAAAGTATGCTTGATGAATGTTTTAAGAAGCCAGATGCTAAATTAATAACGAAAGCTGATTTAATGAAACTAAAAGTAACAGTCATTCAAAAGAGAATTTTTTCTTTTTAATCCTTTGAAGGCCCGCTACAGCTCTTCATTCAAACGACCACAACCGCTCGAAACGGCAGAAATTGCGACGTTGTTTTCTACCCTTCCCCTAAGGTATGCAGTAGCAGGTGTAGTTTCTCTAAATGCATTGTATCAATTTATTGCAGGCAGCTTGTCATAAAAAGCTAACGGAAGCTTCTTTGTTAGGATGTAGAAAGGATGTCATGTGAAATTTCATGCGTTAGTAGAGAAGCTGAGGGGAGAAAACGGACGAAACGGTCATTGGGCGGGGTCGGGTGTTTCGGTATTTTAATCTTGCAGGTTAGCGAAGGCTTCGGTTTTCTAAGGGTTAAAGAATTATTTTTTGAAAGGCCTTGAAGTATCGATAGGATTAAATTATATTTTGTACTGGAAATTTTATGAGTTAGGATAAGCTTACTAAAATCACTTGTATTGTTGCTGTTAAATAAATTATTTGTTTCTTCAATTTTAAATTCGAGGAAAAGCTAAATTTTGTAAAATAACTGTTTTCATAACTAGAATGTCCTTTACCTTTGCATGTGTTAAATGTAGTTTTTGCTGAAAACAGGATTTTTTGAAATATGAACCATGTAAATGTTACCAGAGCAGTGTTTTGTTTCATTTATTCGATCAAAATTCATTCTTTTCAAGTCACTGAAACATTTGAATGTTATCAACACCCACGTGCTTTAATCTAGTAGATATATTACTCTACCCCGCTTACTAATTCCAATAACTCGAGTCTTCAGAAATGCTCTGAAAGTCAACAGAAATGAGAACAACAAATTAACGGTTGTACTATTTTTATCCCCATTTAATGGCAGCGACGGCACAAGTTTCCTGTTTCAGTTTCAAATCAGTCTAGACAAAGCTAATATCGTAATGTTCTTCCAATACACAGTAATTTATTCCAACATAATTTGCTGGCGTTCTTTAATCCAAATGGTTAATTTCGCATTATTTAAATAGTCTTTGTTTGCGTTTACTCCTACCTCCAAGCAATTAAGTTTGCTAATCCAAAACTAAGAATGCTTGATAAACGAGGTTACGGATAGTTGAACGCTGTATAAAACTTTGTCTCCACAAAAGACTTCTTAAACTTCACCAGCCTCTCGTAAACTTTACTTCTAAGGGACCTAATTAATGATAAAGAAGGCCTTGTGCAAAGTAACTTTCCTTTTTCAGGATCAGAAATTTAAATTAAGGGAAATGTTCGTGCAAGGCCTTATCTGATGTCAACTCGACGCAGAGGAGCTTCTGAACGATGCAGTTCAGTATTATTACGATTTAAATCCACAACGTAAAAATGTCGTTAAGTGGGAGGTTTTTTTGTTATTACTATCATTTCATTTCCTGATTTATTCAAGTAGTTACATTTATCTTAATGAAGGGCATTATGTTTGAAAGCATAATTGTGTCTTGAGAATTTTAAGCCCTTTATAAAGCTGTTAGTATTGATTTTGGCTTAGGAAAGAATAAGTCACTAATCTGGCAAATACTGAGGAAGAAATACGTACAAATGTAATCAACTTAATGATTTGATTTTTTTAAAATTAGTTCCTTTTCTATTTACCTCACTGTAAGATGTTTTGTTGTTGTGACTTATCTCACTTGTTTGGCACAGTAAAATAAGAACAAGCCTACCAAATTCACCTTGGCAAGGAGTGCAAGATTGCGCCTGTCTTTGGCAAGGGCCTTGAGCGCTATGCAGGTGACAGTATGACTTTGCTCCGTTCTGCCACCAATTTTGAGGAAGAGCACTCCCGGTGATGGGTCCGAGGGTCTTTCCCCGTCGTCCTCCCCTACCACCAACCTCTCAATAGGACTCAACTCAAACTCAAAACACTAGGGCGAGGCTCCACTGTTCACAATTACGTGTATATTAGGATTGATACTCCGCCACTAGAAGTCTATCGGCGATGTAGCGCTTCACACAGCCCGGTTCTAGACTTGACAGTACCCGTACGGTCCCTGCCGAGCCTGAACGGACCATAGGAAGGACCTATGGTTCTAGTCCTGTGAAGAATGATTATACTCGTATATCCAAAGAATCGAAGCTGTCAGGACACAAGTCCAGTCAGTGGTCTGGTTGAACCCCGGGTCTCCTCCCATAAAAGGTCGGTTCTGGAAATCCCCACCAGTCGATCCCCTGGGATGGGTTGCCCAGCGTCATTAGCCTATACGAGCCAAGGCTTGGACCAAGGTACCGTATAGTTTCCAGTGGGGCCACGAGGAGGCTGACGCTGAGCTGTGGAAGTCGCGAGCAGTGTGGGACCTGTCGCCATTCCCACAGTCCCTGCCCATCGATCAAACGCCGGGTCTCCTGCCTTCCGCCACTGCCTACGACTGTGACCCACGGACAAAGATCACGCCGCCTACAGTAGTTTTCAACCGGTTCCGGACATCCGACCCCCGGGTCAAGGATCCGGCAGTTCGTTCCTCGGAACCGACTGCCTAGCAAAAGCCGGGTCTCCTCTTGCTAGGCAGTCGGTTCCGGACATTTGTCCTCGGGAGGGCGAACGCCACCCGCCTTCTCAAAAGGACTGTCGGCAGGCCGCATATTTAGAGTACCCCCTTGCCACTAAGACACTGTACATTTACAATCATCCATGCCTTCTCCGGGTTTCAAAGCCGGACCCTTCTGTACGGCAGGCAGTGTCACTAACCACTGTGCCTGTTGGTCCGCTCACTTTAAGGCGTAAACTTACTGAACCAAAGCAATCCTACGGTTCAATAATATACTCCTGCTCATGAAATATGCAGCAGTATGTAACACTGGAATAAGAAACGAATGAAATTACTTGAAGCACACAAAGAAAGTGACACAAAGAAAAGATTAAATTACAAAGTAATACCAGGATGTTGAATGCAGAAAATCAATATCTGATGAATATTGTGCTCTCTGTGGCATTGAAGCACACAGATTTTGAAGTGTTCCTATGGAACATCACTCCATGTTGCTCCTTTTCGAGTCTTAAGTACATTCGTGTTGACTGCGAGACGTGTGTCACATGCAAAATGACAGTGTAGGTAATACTAAACATGTTCAACAGCAGGCATATCTGGTGAATGGATAGGCTCAGGAAGAAAAGCCACCTTCAAGTCTTACGTATCTCTAACAATTTGTAGATGGGCATTGGCCTGCTGAACGCATCTCAGGAACGCTTTGAACAAAACGTATAGCCAATATGATGCTTGTTATTAGACTCCGGAAGATAGTGTTCTTTCTTGTAGCGTCTAACTTGTAGGGTTTATATTTATTTTAAGTTTAAGCTATCTTTCCTGTCAAGCTTTTACTTTCCCCTAGAATTGCCAATGCCAGAGTATGTAAATCATAGTAGAACGCGCAGAGTATTCAAATTTTAAGCAGAAGTAATTTGAGTTTAAATAGAAGGGAAACGAGATTTGTAAGTGTGCTTCTTAAATCACGAGCGTGAAGGTTGCTTGGTAGAAATTTAAGAAGCGCGCATTTCGGCCTGTGTGCCTACTTCGGCAGTTAGTTGAATCTTTTAACTTATTAATCAGAAAGTTTGCTGAATCTCAGATGTATCTTAGAACGCCGTTAAGATAGTTTCGAGTATAGAGCCTCGTAGATAGTGACTTCGTTAGTTATTCATCCTGTCATTTATTTTTAGTTGTATTTTTCTATTTTTGTTTAACCGCCGGGTCGGCGTAGTTTGTGAGCGTCAAGTGAACGCAACTGTGATTTCTAAAGTGAAATAAAAAGGGAGTTAAACCCTTCTTAAGAGTCTGTGTAATTTCCAGTTCATAGCAGTCACTACTGTTGCTGACAAGTTGGGGCCTCCCAACATCACAAACGTTTTATTTGATCATCAACACACAGTAACCGCAGCTTATTAAAATCACTTCCTTTTGCACATATTTAAGTTTATAAAACGGCTGAGTTTGGTAGGTGCCAGTTTGTATATTGTAGACTTTAATATCAGTTTTATATTTATCTAGTAAGATAATAACTAACAGTTGGTCCAATAATTAATATCTAAATGAATAATTAAAAACTTTCAGAAAATCTTGAAATTTATTTATTTATTAATTAAGGTATTATATATTCACGTATTGGATTTAATTCTGAATTTTTACAAACAATATTTTTTATCTCTGTTTGTTTTGTAATGCCCGTCAAGTATTCCAATTACTCCACGAAGGTATGCGGAAGGGAGGAAGAAAATATATTATAACTTGACTGAACCTCATCCTTTAGTCTAAGAGGTTTCTTTAAATTTTCACGCTTTTCGAGTTTCATTGATACTAGCCCATCATCACTTTATTCTGTATAACTTTCAGCATCAGTCTCTGCAGTTCAGCATCAGTTTTAACTCTGTCTATAATATCCTTGCCAACGTTTTCACAAGTTGTTCCAATATCAGCATCAACTGACGCAATAAATGAGTCTTCATAATTTCTATGACGCTAATCGTAGTTTAGAATTCCTCGAATCTTCTTTTATATAAAATTAAAATTTTTCGAAGACAGTTTTAATTGGGTTTTAAAAGATTAACTCCTTGTATGCATGACTTCAACAAAGATACCCACTTAGTATCCGCCTAGAAGCGCAAATTCAAAAGATTCAATTTTGTTCATCATTTTTTGAATAACGTTTTTTCTAAAATTACAGGTAACGTTTTAAATACCCAAGCCTAAATTCTGAATCATAGAAGAAACCTTATTTTAATGCTTTTCGGAACAAAATCAGAGTGTAACAGTAAAGCTCTTCTCTTATTTTTCAGTTCTCTGTCCCATTAAAAAAGGAATTCAGATTATAAGTACTACTTGTCGTTCTTAAGCTCTTCTTAATGTTGAAATTTAGATATAAATTCTTGGCTTCTATCAGACATTGAGGTTTTCTGCTTTTGCCAATAGTCAATGGTGTTCTTTTAATTGTTGCATCCATTTTGCACATTAATAATACAATAACGCATTTTTTGAGTTTCTTAAACCTACTGTTTCATTTTTAAATAATAATACGTGTTTTTGTTGTGTTCTTAGCGCAATCGTGTTTTGTCTGTGATGTAAATTTCGTGTGCCTTGTATTCGTTTAGCGGTCTAGGTGGAACGTCTTTTATTCAATCATCAGCTGCATGATGATATCTCTGTTGCTTTATCTAAAATTAAAATCCCTGCTATTACGAAATGATTTAAGGCAATATAGCGCCATTACGTTGAAAACTTTTCATAATCCACTACCTATATGGTAATGCCTAAATATGATATTTCATTGCATATATTAGATCTAACTATTACACATGTTATAAATACAAATATGAAACAAATCTGCGTCTGAATTATTTAATTTATTCATCTTTTTCTGTAGAATCAACAAATTTATGTACAGAAGTTGTTATTGTGGCTATTTCGCTTGTCTGATATCACAACAAGCCCACAAAATTCATCGTTGCAGGGAGGCAAAATTGTGACTGTCGTCGGCAACAGCCTTGGCCACTATACAGGTGACAATAGGACTCTGCTCAGTTCCGCCTCTAGTTTTGAAGGAAGCACCGCGGGAGGGAACACAGGTCCGATGGTCTTCCATTCCTTTTCCCCATCACCAATCTATTGAGAGGCTTTTGGCTCGTATTTGCAATGCCCTCCTGCAGTACAAACACTATGCATTCACAAACATCCGTGCCTCCTTGGAGACTAGAAACCGGACTCTTTTGAATGTGTTCTTTCTAATATCTACTCAAAATTAACTGAAGAAACTTTTTAAAAAATGTACCAACATGATAATTTATTTTCACATAATTTTTTTTTAATTAGGGAAAGAATCCGCTCCCCAGAAATTTTAAAGTTTTTTCTACAATATACAGGAAAAAAAAAAGACTTTAAAAAACACGAAAGAACATGTTTTGCCTTATGTTTCGAAAACGCAACGTCAGTTGTTCATGGATTTTAAACATAAAAGCAAGCTTTGATATTTAATAATCCTTACCTACTTCAGTAAATTTTAACGTTATATTAATTCGAAATAAATCTGCACAACCAAGAGTCTGCTTTAATAATTTTGCCCCGTCGCAATTCTTCATGAGGAGAGACCGGAGTCTCTAAATACGTTTCAACATCTTCGACACGGAAAATATTAGTTTACCATCTGCTAAATACAATACAGAAAATGAAACTTCTCCTTGTATTCGATTACAGATCTAACCTCAAAGTCAAGTTGTGAATAACGGAAAATTTAACAAATGTCCCTGATACTTAGGCAAGTGCTGAACAGCAAGTATGCGAGAGAAGTTGGGATGCGCGGTATAGTTTTTGTTGATCCATCCACGGAGAAGCTTATATTCCATAGATTATGTCATCAAACAATATCATTCCTTCCATAATCCATTTTCGTGACGCTGAGACTTCCATCTTTGATACTCTTATTTAGTCTTATCAAAAGATGTATAGCTTCATAAATAAAGATTTTTTATAATGTTCTATGACCTGTTTGCTCTGTAATAATCAATTCCGTCTAATGACTGTATATTGCGTGGTATATCAATTTAGAAAATATATATTATGAGTATAAATTGTCTAATAACAAACGGTATGAAAATTATGTTTTCACTGAGGCAAAATCGATATCTTCTCCATTTATGGAAAAACACTTACTTTGTAACAGAAAATTATATTTTTCTCTTGACTTATAATATTTAATAGGTAAAATGCTATAATGCTTATCTTTCCTATAAGTACGGCTCACCAGCTGCCTGTAAAGTCGCTGAATACTGGTAGCTCTGTCCGGAATTTTCATCCAGGCGAACGGGCTGTGTGCATGGGGTTTCATGTTTTTCCCATGTGGAACGTGTACACGAGCAAGTTTTCTTTAGAAAGTCCTCCACGAAGGCTATATGCTTCCCTTTAAGCAGATAGCCTTCGAGTGCTTTGCCACATTAAATAAACCAAACCCAAACTGCTATACGTAACTAACCAGAGAATTAAGTTTAATTAAATTAAGTTTGTAAGTATGAATTAAGTTTTTTTGAGAGATGAGTTATACACTCTTAGGATAAAAAAAAAAAAAAAAAAAGGACGCACCAAGAAAGAGTTATCCAAAAGGGATGAGAGCTTCACAAAGTGAAAAACGTCAGTAATGCGTTTGTCCACCTCTGGCCCTTATGTGCGAGCAGTTATTCGGCTTGGCATCGTTTGATAGATGTAGCGGATGTCCTCCTGAGGGATATCATGCAAAACTCTCTCCAACTGGCGCGTTAGATCGTCCCATCCCGAGCTGGTTGGAGGGCCCTGCCCATAAAGCTCCAAACGTTCTCAATAGGAGAGAGATCCGGCAACCTTGCTGGCCAAAGTAATGTTCGGCAAGCACCAAGGCAAGCAGTAAAAATATGTGCAGTGTCAGGGCGGGCATTATCTTGCTGAAATGTAAGCCTAGGGTGGCGTGACATCTAGGCCAACACAACGAGCCTTAGAACTTCGTCGACGTACCACTGTGCTGTAAGGTTGCGACGGATTGACAACCAAAGAGGTCCTGCTTTGAAATGAAATGGAAGACCAGACCATCCCTCCTGGTTGTCAGCCTGTCTGCCGGAAGACAGTCAGTTTGGTATCACACTGCTGCCCGGGGCGTCACCAGACTCGCCTTCGCTGGACATCGGAACTCAGTTCAAAGCGGCTCTCATCACTGAAGAATATTCTACTCCAGTCAGTGACATTCCAGTGGGAATGAGCACGACACCACTGCAAACGGGTTTGACGTTGTACAGAAGTCAATGGTAGTCGGCGCAAGGGGCGCCGTGACCTCAGCCCCCTTTCTGTGAGCCGTCTATGAATGGTCCTTGCGTTCACTGAAAGACTAATTGCACGTACAATCCATGATAATGATGCATCTGGGCTGTGAGTGACGCTCTGACGATAGCTCGGTCTTCACGTTCTGTCGTTTCTCTAGGCCTACCGCTTCCTTCTTGACGCTGTGTGCGGCCATGGTTCATCCATTCCTGCCAACATCGTCTAATAGTGGCATAGCTCCTGCTCAAATGTCGAGCTATTCGCCGATCAGACCAACCGGCTTCTTTGAGGCCGACTACACGACCTCTCTCAAATTCTGACATCTGCGCATATCGTTCGCGCACCTGTATGTGAGGCATAGTTACTGTCTACCAGAGTACACGGAATGAAATTCCTGAAGAATTTATGAACCTGGAATCGTAATTTCTCCTCTTAAATATCCTGCGAGTTGGCGCAGACCAGATGCGCTGTAGCGTCAACCGTTCGTTCATTGGCAGCGAAAATGTAAAATTTTGCACTTTCCGTCGAAACCTGCATGCATATCAATTTGTGTCCAATTTGCTTTATATCTTCTCGGTGCGTCGTGGTGCATTTTGTTTTTGTCTAAGAGTGTATTTCTGTGATAATTATGATTGAGTATCATTTACAGTTAGATTTTGACTTAAATCCGATCCTGCCCTACATAGAATTCCTACATTTTATCCAAACCAGAAATTATGGAAAGTTATATGTATGGGACATAGTTTAAAAGTAGGAGTTTATTCTTAATTATGACGTATTGGAGAGTTCACAGCATTGTCGTTATCAAATAAACTTAAAGCCTGACGTAGACTAGCAGCTGTGTTGGTAAGTGATTACAAGCTTAAAGATTCTGTAGACGACCATCTTTCAACCAGAAATTTGTTTTCAAATATTTGAAATTCAGAGACAGGATAAGCAACCTCATCTTCATTAAAGTTTTAGTAAGAAAGACCATTTTAATTTGCGTTGTAATGCTCATTCTTAAACCGTTCATTAAGAATGGCTTAATAAAGTTTATTTACTTAAATTTTTAATTTGCATTATTTGGCTTTTAATTTCTTTTGGCACTTTTTCCAGTTAGATAATTATTTGGGATGATAATTCCCTAATAGATTAAATTAATTCAGAGTGTTGGATGTCAGGTCATGTTAATCCACTTTATTTTAACCTTTAGAGCATTGCTAGTGAACGATTGGTAAAACCGTTAAACATTGGTAGTTCGACCCGGGCTCAAGTCTTTACAGTCGGTGGGACAGCATATGCATTTTTGTGGCTTTACCTAGGTGTGTAACGTACTTAAAAGCGCCATTGAACGTTCCTTAGAACGTCCCCCACGAAACCTCCCTTTCCAATAGGAAGATAGCTGTCGATCTGCTTTATCTTAGCACACCGTGCATTTATAGTTGTTTTGATTGTCATAACGTAAGCTATTTTAAAACTGCATTTTAATACTCAAGTTACCAAATATGTGCCCTCTAATGTTTTCGTTTTACCTGAAAACTTTATTTTTTCAGCATTTATATTCAGTGAGGTTTATCTAATATGTAGTTTAAATAATAATCGGCCGCCCAACCGGTGTGGGGATTGGTGACTCTGAGTGTCGTACCGAAGAGCCTGAGTTTGGAGAAAGCATGGATGTTTGTAAATGTATAGTGTCTGTGCGACATGGGGGCACTGTAAATATGCGACGAGCCGAATGTCTTCTCGAGAGTTTAGTGGTAGTAAAAATGAGGGGGACAACCTCGGGTACGTTCCCCCAAAGTGTTCTCCTTTAACACTTTCCGGCACGCTACCTTTTAAAGTTGGAGTTTTAATTTAAAAAAATAAATTAATAAATAAAATAAAAAAAGGTAGTCAGTCTAATTAGGCCTAGAGGAGTACACAAGTAAAATTTTGTGAAGATGGCACTTATAGTTTTAATTCTGTGGGTGTGCCCAAAATGGGTCCACTGATTGAATAGAGCTTCGAAAAGAGTGCTGAAACGAGCATTGTTGTCAATGAACTGACCGATGAGATGGGTAGAAACAAAGAATACAGATTCTCAGTTGTCCTAGATTCTCGGTGAGCCCGGTCTGAACACACCTAGGGTTCGCCGTTTGATTTCAGGCAAGATTTCAAGGTAAAAATTTAAAACTAATATAGAATAAGGAGATTAGCATACAGCCAAAAAAATAACATAGACATTTTTTTTCAAACAATTCCTTTTACACTTTAAAAAAATCTGGAAGATTTCTCTGAAAAATGAAGGTCTTAAAAACTAAACATGGCTAAAATATATGGACTGGTTTGTGTTGAGCTGCCATCTTCTATAACTACAGAAGGTTCAGAGTAACCTATAGTAACCTATAAATCCTTTTTATTAAATTTTTATGTGCGTAAAGAAGGAAATTTTTAGGTGTGTCTAGACCGGACACACTGTGCCGCAAAGTGTTAAAAATCCCAAAACATGAATATTTGTATCATTTAAAAAAATTTTACAGCTCAAAAGGTATAAAAATGCTTTGCTGAATGCGGAGGATATGCATAGTTTTTATGTTTATAAAATGCCATAACAAAATAAAATTGCGTCGCAAAAATGTATACGTTTGTGCAGCGTCAGACTATTTGTTGTCTGCTTATGTAAATATTGCCTGTAAGTGCAGTTTCTTGAATAAATCTATGTACAGCCCTGAATATAAAGATTTGTGCTTTTTTGATGCAAATTTGAAATGAGTTTATTTTTAGTTCTACATTTTATCATAAATTCAGTATACTTCTAAATATACTGGAAATTCTATACCACTAAAATCTGTGCACGTCTGTTTGTTTGTTTGTGGCATTATTTCCACAGGAACGGCTGGGAGTAGAATTTCGAGAAAGGTACTCCGGGATTTCAACTGAGCTTAAATTGGGCTGTCATCTAATGGTGCTCAAGGTTCATCCCAACGACAAGTGTGTTTGACTGCTTGCCATGATGAATTTTGCCGGCTTATGCTGATCATTGGAAGGCAAGTGATACTGATAACAACAGCAACAAATAATAATCGATTTACTATATGTGTTTAATATCGTTAAGAAAACTGTTATCCTAGAAATTACATTATTATTGAAGAGTAGGATATACTTCACTTTGCATGCAGTTCCCAAAAATCTTATCCTTGATATATGAGCTCTAAAAACGTCGTTTTTTCCATCACCTTCATAGTTGCGGCAGGCGAGAAACATTTGCTCATAATGCATTAATTGCTGAACATAGCTGTAAAGTTTTGCTTAACCAAGATTTCAATTAACTGCGGCTTAAATTAGCCGTTGCAGCAATTAACTTTCGCTCCGCCTCTTTAATTTGATGAAGGGTCGTCATTACTTGTCTGAATAACTAATGGCCGGATAACTAAATCATACAAAAACTACGTATTTGGGATTAAGGATATGTAATTTTCGCATCACATCTTCTCTCCACATATCACTGTTGACATAAGCATTATAATCCCTGCCGTAAAGAACACTTAATTTATGAAGAGAATCTGAAGCCGATAAATCCTGAGTAAAATCTTTAAGGGGAGTAAAAGTTTTTGAGAAAATAGAAACATTTAAACTGAGGAATTAAAATACCATTTGATTGATAATTATTAAGCTTAAATAAAAGTAAAAAAAGTAGAAAAATTAATTTGAAAATATTTTATTATTAGAAAATATTACAGAACACATAGATGAATATTTGAGCCTGAGTAAAAACTTTAAGGCCAACATAGAAAATAACATATAAGAAAAAAAAAATTAAAAATTCTTAGAAGGTTGTGTAGGAGCCATTTCTTCGAATTACTACAAATATTCTTGTTTTTATGGATGAAACGAGTTTTTGACAAAGGGTGGGGTCGGTTTTATACCATTCATAGTAGTACTATTCTTCGATAGTAGATTTCAGCTCTGTTGTTGATATAAAATGTCTCCTATTTGCATAAACGCTTCTTGCTAAGTCACCCCAAAGGTTCTCGATTGGGTTGAGGTCTAATGATCTAGCTGGCCATTTCACAGTTTCAACATTGTTAACTTGGAACCAAATTTTTGTGCTGTTACTCGAATGGATCGATGCATTGTCTTGATGATATTTCCAATTTTCTCCAGCAAGACATTCAACATTTGGCAAAAGATGATTTGTTAGGACATTTTGGTATCCTTGTGAATTCATTCTACCTGAAACGAATGCAATTGAGCCCACACCATTGTAAGCAAAACAGCCCCAAGTCATGACAGACCCTCCACCTAATTGGCGCTTGGAGAATATTTCTTTGTCATTTCTTATATCATGCCAGTAGAAATTCCAGCCATCTGGTCCATCCAAATTCCATTTTGTTTCGTCAGAAAAAATAATTTCTATCCATTGGTTGTCCCAGGTCATGACTTTCTGGCCAAAGCTCAAACGCTCTATTTTGTGTCTCTGCAGTAACTGAGGCTTAGTCAATTTTGCTGTAAAAGTGAACCTTCCAGACCTTCTAATTGTGTTATAAATTGTTTTCTGACAAACTTTTAAACCTGTCGTCGGAATCAGTTTCCTGGTTGAGTACTTTCCAGTAGATACAAGTTGGCAAACTCTTCTTTCATCACGCGAGGACAAAGCTTTAGGTCTTCCTCCAGTATTCTTTTTACCATAATTGTCTTTCAATTTAAAAAAAAAATTGTTGACTTCCTATCTTTGTCGCAATAGCACGACTACTCATTTCTGTTGTTGTTGATCTTCCTATCTTTATCGCAATAGCACGACTACTCATTTCTGTTGAAGACAAAGCTTCGATCTCTCCTCTTTCACGATCAGTTAACTTCTTACCATTCGCCATCTTCACAAAGATCACCAATACTTCAAAGAAACGTATGACAAATATGAAAATTGCAGCGTTGTCACAAGCAAGTAGTTTCAATGGTAATTACACGATTATATTATATTTATTTTTAAAAAAATGACTGGTGGCCTTAAAGTTTTTAGTCAGCCAGAAATACTAATTTTGTAAATAACCACATGTTTCTCATAATTATGTATTTACAAATTATGATTATAGCACTTATTTCTTATCAATGAACTTTAATAATTAATATTATTTGAATCCCTTTTATTTCATTTTACATTTTCTCAAAATTTTTACTGGCCGTAAAGTTTTTACTCAGGCTGTATAATCTAATTTAAACCAGTTTCCATTAACACATAATTTTTTGAGCCTGGTTTAATAGAATATTATTAAAAATTGGGGTATCAGGTTCAATGTTTCTTCTAACCTTCTTCGGAAACATACAATGACCTGACTAGAACAGAGAGCTTACTAAAGCTATGTTCACTAATTGTAGTAAGTAGACAGGATACAGACGAAGGGTATACAAAACCCTTTATTTTTCTTTATATACAATGACTTCCGTACTTCGGAATACAATGACCCTCCACTCGGGGTCTAACATAAAAGATATCAAAATAAAACTAAACTCTAATTTAACTTTAGAATACTATACGTGTAAGATTGGCCTTATAGTAACAGGAAGCGTATGTAGCACAGAGACTGTGAACACTACAATACGTTTAGTTTATCAAGAGGATTAAAACCTCTGGCCTGGAAGGCAAATAGCAACTGCGTAACTTCTAAGGTAAGCGTCCTGCTTCGAACTTACGGCTTCCTCCCTCTCTCTTGGCAAAAAGGCCACACTTAAATACTTGGCGTTCGCCAGACAACTTTGCATAAACTCCTTCACGCTTATAATTCTGGCCGGAAGTAGAAAATAAGAAGTGATAGTAAAGATTTAAAATAAAATAAACGTTAGTAAAACTTAAGATCCTTACATACTTCCCGCCAGAGTTAATTAGTTTGAAACTGAGGTCTAAAACGACCTTGTTGAAAACTTTTAGCTCTAGAAACTAACGCGAGGCCAACCTTTTACAATCATAACTTAGCTAGAAACTAGAAAATTTAAAAGAAAGAAATTTGTTACAATAGCAGCTCCCGGGATATACAACAATCTTTTTTTTTTTCATCTGTACTGCATCTAAACAGGAGCTTTATTCAATTCTGGTTCCTTCCAGAGATCTGGAAGGAAAACTAGTTTAATGAAATGTTACAGAATGACATTGCAAATAACATATAGAATATACTTCTCTTAACGTTCTTATTTCATTCATGACTATTTTAATTATCTCTCCCCGTGCTCTCTGACATGTGTTGTAAAAGAACACCAAACACGTATGTGTTTCTATCTACGTGTGCCACACTTCCTCCTACAATCAAAACACTAACGTGTTAAAATTCAACATACGAGACCTCTTAACACACCCTACTTTTCAACTCTAAACCCTGAGGTACTATTCTAAAAGTGGCTAACTCTAAAGTGTAGCGTCAGAGAGCCTAACTCCATCATTCAACCTTTAACATATATTCGTCATGATTTAATCTTTACAGTCACACGAATAACAAATTTTTAACATTACTTTCACTTTTACCGTATCACGGTATTTCTTAACATTTAAAATAACAGTTCACATGTATATAAGAACATATCAACATGCCGTTAATTTTACACATTTGAAAACATACATTAGTAGTACATTGTTAACTTTTATTCTTTTCAAAGCAAGTGCCAATTCTTTCTACATTGAAATAATACTACATTTCAAAAAGTCTTTCAGACTAAAACTTCTCTCTTGCTAGAATGTTTTAAATAAAATTTATACAATAACTTTTTTTACAATATTTAAGTTCTTACACAACGCTATTATACATCAACTTTAGTTTTACGCGCGAGTAATTGAAAAACATAATAAGAAAATCGGTCACAACTCATTTCTCGCCCTTTCGGCGATAAAGGTAGACCTCGCATGAGGTAAAACTTCTTGAAATCTGCCACTTGCAGTAAGAATGAAAGATTAACTCAAGTTTGCAAAATAACATAAAATTTTACTTATCTTTGTAATAGTCAGACATCCTTTTCTGGGCCCAGTCTTTAAAGGTATAGCAGATAGTGGCTTGGTTGATCCTCCTTCTTGTACGGGCTCGCCCTTCAGTGCTTTCCTCTGGAAGCTTCCGTTTTTCACCAGTACGGCCACCCTTGAACACCTTCCTTTTGTCTTCTGCTTGTGGTCATGGCCGTTTGAAGGCAGCTGGTCTTGGTGGAACCGGGAAACTTCTGTCGTGATCCTGCTTGGACCTCGTTGTTGGCCGTTCAAATTTTTCTTGTACTTTTTCCTCCGCCGCTGATGGCCCTTCCGCAGTTCGACGACTTTTGCTGCGGAGAGTTCTGTCGGATGAGTCGATCTTCCGTTTTAAAGTCGGGTAATAGTTGCCGTCCTTTCTCCCGGTCCTTTTCACATACGTCGTCCTTCTCCCTTCTTCATTCTGGGGGTGTTCGTGAACTCTGTTTTCTGGACGGTGGAACGGCTTCTTTTTCTTTTTACCTTCAATTTTTCCGCGGGGCAATTTTCTTTTCACTTGCTTCTGTCTCTCATTGGCTTGCCCTTGTACTTGTCGTTTTCCCACCTCTGGAACTTGTACCTGCGGTGTCTGCCGTACCGGATCCTGCAAAAGATCTGAAAAGATTTGCATTTTATTACGATCGAAGTAGGGCTTAATTTGATCAATATTTGCGGAACAGGTTTCACCATTTCTTGCCTTTAACACTACAACAGCGTGAGTTATTTTTTCTATAACATATGGTCCTTCAAAGCGTGGAAAAAATTTGGCAGTTTTATCTTCTGGTGCTGAAGAAAGTGAATGCTTAATTTTTAAAACTTCATCCCCTACTTTTTAAGTTACTCCCCGTCGTTTCAGATCATAGTATAACTTCTGTTTTCTTTGTGCTACTTCCGTATTCTTTTTTGCTTCTTTTATTAGTTTTTCTATATCACCCATTTTAAATTCTGGGGCTCTTTGTTGCACATAAAATAGTTTATCTAACGGTGTTATAACCTTTCTGCCTAGAAATAACTCAGCAGGAGTTTTGCCCGTTGTATCATGTTTTGCGGTCCTAAGGGCGAAAGCAAATTCATTGACATAGTTATCCCAGCTTTTATGAAAATTTTTAACATAACTACGGATAATTTTCACTATATTTCTGTTGACCCGTTCCGCTATATTTGATTGCGGCCGATACGGGACCATTTTTAAATGACGTATGCCCAGTTTTTGGCACATGTCTTCAAATATATTACTTACAAATTGAGGACCATTATCCGATATAACTTTTAGGGGCGCCCCGTATTTTAAAATATATTTATTTAAAATGGAATCGGTAACTAATTTCGCGGAGGCTCGTTTTAAGGGAACAATTTCGGTCCATTTACTAAAATGATCAACCATAACAAGGAGATAGCGACTTTTGTTTAACTGACTTTTTGGGAAAGGGCCCAATAAATCTATGCCAATTATTTCATTTGGAAATTCGGATTTAATACTATTTAGAAACCCGGCCGGGCAGAAATTAATATAATTAACGGCTTGACATGTTGGGCAGGACTGGACATACGCCCTTGTTAACTTTTGCAGTTCAGGAAAGTAGACTGCCTCGCGTACGCGTTGGATAGTTTTTCGAATACCAGCATGAGAAGCTAAAGGGCTGTCATGGAGCTCTTGCAGGATATTTAATCTAAGACTAGCTGAGATAACAGGTCGAAATTCGTTGTTGGAATTCGTAGTTTTTGTGTAGAATAATAGACCATCTATTAGTTCGTAATGGGCCGCCCTATTTCTTATCGCCACAATATCTTGGTGGCTAAAATTTTCAGGATCCTTCAAATACTCATAAATACTTCCAAACTCAGGATCCTTACCCAGTTCGGTTATTACAGTTTCTCGGGAATTTATTGTACACGCTGTAAGCATTTCAACTTTTACGGTATTACCCTGTTCGTCTAATTTAATTCGTGATAGGGCATCTGCTACGATATTTTCCTTTCCGGGGGTATGCTTGATTACCAGATTATATTCTTGCAGCTTGAGTGCCCATCTTATTAACCTTGGGGATAAATTTTTCCCT
This sequence comes from Stegodyphus dumicola, assembly GCF_044657685.1. Classification (NCBI taxonomy): domain Eukaryota; kingdom Metazoa; phylum Arthropoda; class Arachnida; order Araneae; family Eresidae; genus Stegodyphus; species Stegodyphus dumicola. Next base: position 9,101,594 of record NC_140773.1, read on the forward strand.
GAGTACAATCTAGTTACCGCCGCATGATCAGAATATACTGTTATCGGCGCCTTTCCAAAATAGACTCGGAACTTTTGCACTGCTAACAGAACTGCAAGTGCCTCTCTCTCGGTCGCGGAATAGTTTCTTTGTGTTTGATTCAAAGTTCGGCTAAAAAATGCCACGGGCTGCTGATTTTGCGAAAGTACCGCTCCTACCGCATAATCCGAAGCATCCGCTGAAATTTCTAAATTTTCATCCTTTTCAGGAAATTTCAACACAGGGGCTTGCGTTAATGCTTGTTTTAATTTTTCGAAAGCACTATTGGCTTCGGCAGTCCACGAGAATCTTGCCTTTTTCCTTTTTAATTTTAACAATGGCTCAGCGATAGCCGCAAAATCTTTTATAAAGGACCTATAATATGAACAAAGTCCTAGAAAAGAAGAGAGCTTCTTTGCCGTGTTTGGAGTCGGATACTTTTGTACAGCGATTATTTTTGATTCATCTGTCTCGATCCCTTTTTGCGATATTTTGTAACCTAAATATTTTAATTCAGGGGCTGCAAATTTGCATTTTTCGACATTAACTTTTAGACCGGCCTCATTTAATAAAGAAAACACCTGTCTTAAATCCTGTATATGTTGGTCTAGATTATCACTAGTAATAATGATATCGTCTAAATAGATAAATGTGGACTTTCCAAGAACAGGTCTTAACACAATGTCCATGCATCGCTGAAATGTTGCTGGGGCGCCTGAAAGGCCAAACGGCATACGCAAAAATGCATAAGTGCCAGACTTGGTTATAAAAGCAGTCTTAGGCACGTCCTCAGGCCTGACCCCTATTTGAAAATAACCATTCGTTAAGTCTAAAGTCGTCGTAAATTTGGTTGATTTTATGTTCCTTAAAATTTCTTCTATGATCGGTAACGGATATACCGGATATTTCGTTATGGAATTTAATTTACGGTAATCAATAACGAATCTCCACCTTTTTGGATGCTCCAAAGGATAATCATTATTTTTCTTACATAAAACCACCGGACTAGCATAACTACTTGAGATAGGCGTTATGATCTTTTTACGTAGCATATCGGTAATATGCCATTCTATAATTTTTTCCTTATTCTTATCATACCGGTATGGTTTTTGACGAACCGGCAATGCATCTCCGGTGTCAATACTATGGTTAGTAACCTGAGTAAATCCTGGAATATCACTAAATAAGGAAGCAAATTCACTTACCACTTGTCGGATTCTATCTTGCTCGTCATTAGGCAGGTGGTCAAGATTTAACCTTGGCGGTTCAACCTTTTCTACACGCACTGGTTTCATCGTCAGCTTAAGGGACGCTTCATTAAAATCCAGTGTAGCTTGTGCGTCTGAAAGAAAGTATATTCCTAGGATTAAATGTGCTTGCAAATTCTTTACTATAAAAAACATCACCTTTACTTGTTCGTCCTTGATACGGATGTACAAAGGTACTTTACCTACGCACTTATATTGTTCTCCTTGCGCCGCTAATACTGTTGTATTATCCGCATTATATATGCGGTATTTGCGAAAATACTTTCTAAAAAAGACTTCTGCCACACAGGAACACTGCGCGGCGGTATCCAGGAGTGCGGTGGCCGGGATATTATTTACCAAGACTTCAATCTTCGGAAGAGTTAAATTTTCACCATTACTGTATTTAACTTGTAGGAAGAGGGGTTTTCTTGGCCTTCGGATTTCCGCACCCTCTCGTCAGCAGAAATCCGTTTTAGTTTAAATTATTTTTCCTTTCCGTGCTTTCCTTCTTTTTCCACTGGCCTTGAGACTTTTTTCCTGGGTTGCTATTGAACTGTCGACGTTCGCCGGCTGTTTTTGAATGCTCGGGTTTCCTTGCCCACCGATTCGCTTTTTCTCCGTAGCCATGTGCTTGAGTTTGCTGTAGTCTTGGCGTACCAAATTGGTTTCGCTGTTGATATTGGCGTCTTCTTTCGACGTCCGCCGTTTTTCTACTTTCAAACTGGATTGCTAGCTCAAATAATTTTTCCAGTGTAGTCGGATTTCTCAATTCAATAAAGTCTTGCACTTGGGGTAGTACCCTCGGCAAAATCACTTGAATTATTTCAGGATCCGGACGGTTTCCATACAAGAGCTTGAAAACGTGAATTTTTCTTAAAATAAAGCTCGAGAGGTTTTCCATTCTTTGTTGATATATACTGAAAAGTTCTGTTTCTAATTTCGCACGATCCCTTACAACAGGGAAGGCTTTTAGTAGGGCAGTCTTGAAATTTTCGTAAGTATAGGTGGGACTTCCTGCTTGACCCAAGAGACTTCTGCCGATACATTTGAACCAGTTAAGCGCTTGGCCCCTCAAAGCGCTGGTAGCTAAGGTAACTTTTTGAAACTCGTGCACGGGGTAGAGCATGAAGTGGTCATCCAATTTTTCCAAAAAACTGGTTACCTGTGAGTTTCCATTAAACGTTGCTTCTGGTTTCATCGAAGCGCGCATGGTCTGGACGATGTACCCAAATCCTTCCAGGGCGGCAGCTGGCATTTCTGGATTCTGAGCCCTTTTTCTGCAGGCAGCACAGGTTCTTCTTGAAATTCGGCCATGGTTATTCTTCGTCGGGCGCCACTATCAGGTTCAATGTTTCTTCTAACCTTCTTCGGAAACATACAATGACCTGACTAGAACAGAGAGCTTACTAAAGCTATGTTCACTAATTGTAGTAAGTAGACAGGATACAGACGAAGGGTATACAAAACCTTTATTTTTCTTTATATACAATGACTTCCGTACTTCGGAATACAATGACCCTCCACTCGGGGTCTAACATAAAAGATATCAAAATAAAACTAAACTCTAATTTAACTTTAGAATACTATACGTGTAAGATTGGCCTTATAGTAACAGGAAGCGTATGTAGCACAGAGACTGTGAACACTACAATACGTTTAATTTATCAAGAGGATTAAAACCTCTGGCCTGGAAGGCAAATAGCAACTGCGTAACTTCTAAGGTAAGCGGCCTGCTTCGAACTCACGGCTTCCTCCCTCTCTCTTGGCAAAAAGGCCACACTTAAATACTTGGCGTTCGCCAGACAACTTTGCATAAACTCCTTCACGCTTATAATTCTGGCCGGAAGTAGAAAATAAGAAGTGATAGTAAAGATTTAAAATAAAATAAACGTTAGTAAAACTTAAGATCCTTACAGGGGTACTAAACAATGCAGTCTTCTGTAGAGTAGTACGAATTTGTGTATTCAATCGAGATACGCTTTGTTAGGTGCTCTGTTAGTAATGCATTACAATAGTAAACTAAGTGTAAACTGAATACCAATTAATTTTTGTGCAGTTCTGCTGCTCAAAAGGGAATTATACTCTGTGCAGTAAATGTAATAATTAGCCTGTATTCGAAGTTGTGCAAAATTCTGAAACGTTTACTAAATGCTATGAAATTCGACGAAAAAATTTAGATTTTAAAATGGGGCTGACTTTCTTTATTACTATAATATGAAAACTGTAATTTTTAACAGTAAAAACGATACATTAATAAAATAATCAACAGTCAGACAAAGACTTCTGTTGTTGTTATGACTAAAATCGTTAGTTTCATATCAGAGCACGCGCACTAAATTATCGTGACAAGGAGACAAAATTGTGCCTGTCATTGACAAGTCGTGAGCACCATACATGTGACAGTACGACACATCTCAATTCCGACCCAGTTTCGAAGAAGAACACCCTGGGGGAACGGATCCAAGTGTCTCTCACAACAGCGAGCCTCTCGAGAGGACTTTAGGCTCGCCATATACTCAGAGTGCCCCCATGCCACACAGACACTATACATTTATAAAATCCATGGCTTCTTCGGTATTCAAACTCGGTCCCTTCTGTGGGACGGTCAGTCATGTCCTGGTTGGACTGCCAAACAAAGACTAATGGCATTAACCTCTATATTATTCTTCCTTAAAATATAAAAATATCTCAAATTTTATTTTCATACTTTATTTCTTTACTTCCTTTTTTACTTCCTTGTACGAAGTAGAAACTATTGTAATCGCGAAAAGTTTCCGGCAGCATATTTCAACGAAAATATCCATTTTGACCGCTATCGAATGCAATTTAACGATGTTTTTGCTTTAAAAATAATTGAATTATGTTGTTTTTATCTTCCGGTTAAGGATTTTATCCTTTAGTAAATCCGTGTGCAATATTTTTAGAATTATCATCAATTTTAAAGTTGTTTAATTGCCGCTAAGCCTGTTTTTAATGGCGGCCATTGATGTTTACATTTGAAACAGCAGGATAGTGGTTTGATGCCAATCTAGAGAAACTTAGCTTCGCGACAACAAAGATAACACCTTCATTTATTATTGCCAATTAAATCATGCTTAATCCTTTCTGGAACTTTTTCAAGGAAATAAGTGTTTGAGATTTACTTCGTAATTTTTAATGTAGATATTTTGAGTTTTTATGTATTTTTCCCTTCTCGCGAAGTGAGAACTGAATTAATTAAATGAGAAATACTCAATCGTCTGTGAAAAACTGTTTCTTTTTTTGTTTTGTTTGCTTAATTTCTTTTATACATCTTTCTAGCTTTATTATAGTATTTGAATAGAACATGTGGCAACGATTAGATAATTCTATTCTTTAAATGATATAAATTTTGTGCATTATGAGTTATAATATGAACGAAATATATAAGTTAACTGTTATATAATTATTGGATTATATAACAGTTAATTTAGTTTCTGTTGTATAATTATTATATAAGTTAACTGTTATATAATTATTAATCCTGTTAAGTGAATCTAGCACCAGAGTGTCGCTATGGTAAACAAATACTAAATTGAATTTAAAGAATGCTTTTATTCTATTGTGGTTTATGCACTGTCCGCGAAGTAAATTTGCTTCAATCCAATAAGTTTAAATGAAATGCAAGAAAAAATGCGTATAATTTAATATTCCAAATTCAGGCATTAAAATGCTATTTACGTTTTATAATTATCTTGTACATATGCGAATTGAAAGGTAAACACAAAACTGGATTCCTTTATAATTTAAATAGGCCACACATTTCTTGACAAGAGAACAACCAATCTGATCTTTGATCCCTTCATCAAAGCCACTAGTTTAGGGATAGTCACTGAGGGGTAGGTAATGTTGTGATTTATAGCACTGGTACTAATAGCGACGAATTTCAGATGTTAGAGTTCTCTCACTAACGAGAAAGCTGTTATGGAATTTTAACAGCTTTCATATTACAACGATGTCAGTTAGCTGGAGTGTACATTATTTCACAATTTGCGAACGTTTCATCTTTGATTGTGCATAGTTTTGCAAACAGTGCAAATGATAATGAACCCTCAATACTGAAAAAAAAAATATGATTATAACGGAAGCACCGAAACACTCAGATCCAAATAAATAGGATTCACAGAACAACACTTTCAACTTTCAAACATGCAAATTTCGATAAAAAATGTCTAGACGCGCATTTCGTCACCTTCCAACAAAACGTGATAATAATATTCGTAGAAATAATAACGATATATAAGACACTCAAAGCATTATGTAGTAAATTTGAAAGACGCAATGCCGTACGTGGAGAAATTTCGAATTTTTTTGTATTTTGCAGTAAATTATTACTGAGCTCTTGCAAATAAAAGTTGTCACAACGAGATGTTGCAAATTTAAATGTGAAACTAAATCGAAAATTTAATTTGTCATATTTTTTTAGAACTGAAATTATGGATTGGATAGCTAGCTAGGTTTACTGACGATTTCTTGTTACATACTTTTATTTTAACTTATTCCTTTTAATTCAGAATTTAAACTTGAGTATTTTGCAGAATCGTTCAGAGTATTTTTATTTCTTGAAAAGAAACAACATTTTTAAGAATTATTCCAAACTCTGTCTGTTATCCTATAAAATTATAAATAAACGAAAAAAGGAAATTTGGCTACATAGTATTGCAATGGTATGTTTCTCATTCATATATTTCTAAAGAAATTCGTAAACTCTTAGGATTACTACACACAAGTTAAAAAATATTATTTTTACTTTGGCTGTAAAATAAAATTTTGAAACAACTTTAGAAAATTACTTCACGAGTCTATTAAAATGCTACTAAGACCATATTTCATGAAGAACGTTAGTTCTAAAAAAAATATTCTAAAATATATGAACAAAAGGCCTTCTCAAATAGTCATGGTTTCGAATTCCAAAATAAAATGGAATTTCCTTTATTAAGCATGGACTTTTAACAGATATTCAAATGTAACTGTCGAATAACAAGCAGGCTAACAAAATCAAGATATGCCTATATAATGTCTTTGAGCAGTTGAAAAAGGTACAGGGCATCAGTAAAATTCTGTTCGTGAACTAACAGACACACTAGTGGCCAAACGGATAAGATTGCTGAATTATGGTAGTTAAAGCCGGGTTTTGAATAACGAAAACGCGTTGGCTGCTGGGGTGTTTACGTAGTTTTCCACACATGATACACAAATCAAGACCGTTTCCTTCAGGTTTGTCTCTGTGAAAGTCTTCCTTCTTTTAACTTTCATGCCCGTTGCTTCAATTAATTGAAAAAATAAACCTATTAAACTAACATAAGCAACTTTGTCAAGAAAATTGTTTAAAGAACTTCGTGAAACCACACTGTAATTATGTTTTTAAATGTTTTTTTTTCCTCGAGTTACTTTTCTATAACTGTGTCATTATAGTTAAAGGTCCTGTTCAAAACAAATAACCTTTTAAAAATGTTTTCATATTTTTTAATAACTGTAAGATGTTTAATTTATCTCGGACACAAACCTCTTAAACACTTTTGCTCTATATGACCATCTACTTAAAATATAAAACTTATATATGTTATGATATTCTCTCTCTCTCTCTATATATATATGTATTGTTACGAAATGCACAGGCGCGGTAAGATGGCTTCCCCCAAAGCAGTTTTAGGTTTGCCATAAAATGGCAAGAGAGGCAGGTTTATCACATTTGGCGAGAAATCGCCCATTTGGCGACAAAATTGGCGATATACCATGGACATGATTGAGAACCTTCTGGAACGAATTCTTACCGGCTTAGCCCAGAATGTTCTCGACCACAAGCCAAAAGCTATATAATCCCTGCTGGTCCGCAGTCATTTAGTGTGTGTGCCTCGTCTAGCGAGCTGATAGTCAACCATTGAGCGAGTATCTCGAAGTCTAGCGCCGAGGTGGTCGTCGAGTGCATCGAGAGAGTCTTTTAGTGCATCGCGAATTAGTGCATCGTGGAGTTTTGTCTTAGACTGTGCTGAGTCGAGATCTATACTCTTGTGTATCGTCGAGTGCATCGTGTGGAGAGTCTCGAGAGTACTAGGAGTTCCGAGAACAACCAAGCAGAGTTGGGAGCTGTACTCGGGTGCTTTGCAGTGAAGGTGTCTCCACCGTTATTGCCTGACAGTGTGAAGGCTGTGTCACTGATTGTTCCAACGTGTTTATAGTAGATCTCCGACGACTGTAAAAAGTGTTATTGGAGCTGTTCTGATTAACATTGGCTAATAAAGTGTGTTTCAATACTTCATCAAGTGTCGTCGTTATTCACTCCAAATCTACGAACCCCGTGCGAACGTGAAGGAAGAAAATAACGTAACAATACATATTATGTAATAAATTCAGGAGTAGGAATTTTGATAGCGTAGAATGCTAAAACGCCAATTCACGATGAGTAAGAAATTTGGCAGTTTATGTTTAATTCAACTTTTATTTTAGTAAACATGTTGCGGTCACAATCAAGTTGGCACATTAAATGTGCCTATTCCAAGAGATTTTACATTTTAGATAAATTTGGAATTAGAAAGAAAGAGCAGACAGACTGCAGTCCAGCTAAGGCAAATCGTAGAAAGCAAGTGTGTTATGATCAGGATGAAATCTCAAATCAAACTGAGTTAATTTTCAAAGCATTTTGATTCGATAGTTAATATTGCTGTAAAATTATTATTGGGTGTTTTAGTTCAATTTACATCACCAGAATTACGTAAGAGTCATATGACATGGATTTTTCTCGAAAAGACGCAGTGCAAATAGATGTTGCTATTTTTAGAATGGATAAGTGAAATTAATTTACGCTGTTAATTTAATCTTTTACATATTCTTTATTTTTCTTACATATATATCTATATATCTATATCGATATATAGATATATATGTAATAACAAAATTCCATAGTCAAGAATCCACTTAAAATTCTAACTGTAGGTTCTTTTCATTTTTAATGGCGACGCTCTCTTATTTGAAAGTACGTGGAATTAAATCCACAGCCACGTAGTCAAGTTGTTTTTCCCGCTTTTTCTACACGTACAGTTATAGAATGTTCTGGAAATATTTAAAGCGAACTGGATTGGCTGACGATGCTGACGTCATTTCTTTGAAGCTCCACCTTTCCAGAGGCTATAAAAGGACTCGCAAAGGAATATCGGAGGCTTTTTCTTAAATGTCACGATGCAGTAAACTTAAATAATGAAGAATCTATATGCATGTATGCACGTATGCATATAATGTATATGTATGTATACATTAGACCAGAGGTTCTCAACCGGTGGTACTTGTACCTCTGATGGTACGCAAGAGAAAAATAGGTGGTACACAAAGAAGTATTTTTAACTATTAAATTTAAAAATTAAAACCCCAACATCCTGATTGAGGTTTTTCTCTAATACTCGTAAATTTATCGGATCTGAGCTGTGTTCAAGAGTGGTGATGGTAGTAGTACTTTGTAAAGGTGGTACTAAAGGTTTTTAATTTTTGTTTAGATGGTACGAGGTAGTCAAAAGGTTGAGAACCGCTGCATTAGACCCATCTGGTTTTGAACACACAGAATATGCCATTGAACATTTACATTTCAGAATCTTTGAATTCGAAGTTGCTGTTATATTTACTTTATTTTTTTTTCGAGATTGATGAAATTATTTTAATTAACAAACTCAGCGATTTAAATGCAATGTGTTGCCACTAGCCAAAGCATAAGATACTGATGTTTCAAATTTAATTAACAAACTCGGAGATTTAAAAGAAATATATTGGCGTTCTCCAGAATTAAAGAATATCGTCTTCCACGTGCCATTGGGTTATCATTAGGGCAAACGTAAAGTTTCCGATTTCCTTTCATTTTTAATCTGTCTTTTATCGATTAACAAACTTGGTGACTTAAAAGCAGTAAACACAGTACACGATTTATCTTATTATTAATTACTAGCTGGACTCGTGAATTTATACAATATGGATTCATTAAAATAATTATATATATTTTATTTTTATAATTATATATATTGAACGGCTGGCGACGCAAATGGCAATTGTCGTACGTTATGAAAGGCATGATCCGTAAGATAAAACCCACAATCACCTCACATTATTGTTATTTGCGTCATCTATTCTTGTGTCCTTAAGACAAAAACACGATAAGTTATTCCTAGCTTCTAATCTTAACTCTCAGTTGTTTAACCACGCCTATGCGTTTATGGTTATCATCGATTTGGACTTGTGAAAATGGAGTTCCTCGTGTTGACTGCTTCTGCTTCCCCTTCGAAATAAACATCGACGGCGCCACTTAATATTGCGAGGTAAACCACCAGGGACAGCATATACCTATTCTCCCAGTTTTATTACTTCTCCCACAACAGCAGCAAAAATAATATTTCTGTTTCCCATTTAGAGAAAATTATCATGCAGTGTGTTAGTGAGAATCCATTACGTAACAGAGGCTTTTATTCTCACGGGATAAAGGAAGGTGTATTATGTATTATAAGGAAACAAAACACTGTAAGATCATATACGAGATGTAATTATTAACTCTTTGTGTAACTAATGTTTGTAATAGGTTAAAATCAGAGAAGCAGTATTACAATTTCTAATTTCTAGTAAATTCGTTAAATATGATGCATAAAAATAGTAGTTATTTGCTGTAAATGAGGATGCAATTTTCTCCAAAAACTGAACATTGTAAATTTATGCAAATATTAATTTAAATTTTATATATAATTTTCTTTTTATTTTATTCCTCCTAATTGTATATTTGTTATTTACTTTTCATTATTGTAAATATGGGGATATTTATGCATATTTTTAAAATGTAAGCCATGGGATCTGATTTTTTTTAGTAAAAACACCTGCGAGGTTTGATTTTAGCTATCATGTTTCTTTTATGTTAATTCTTTCCTATACCTTCTATTTCTTTCATCAGCCGTCACCAGAATAAAGGTGTTTAAATAGAAGGGGAATTTGTTACTTTGAACGAGAGAGAGAGCTGTTGCTACTCACAGAGAAAGCTGTTTGCTTCTAAGACATCCACTTACGCAGCAATCTTGATTTTGGGGAACGATTTCTGTATTTGTTAGTGTATAAACAAGATATACCAGCAGTTGAAGCCGACGTAACGTTAAATGTTAACTTTTGTTGTTAAATAATTTGAGTTTATATATCTTCTATCATAAGATCCTGCACCACAAAAGATAATTAAATTAATTATTTATTTTGTTAAACAATGGGATTGTTTGGTTTATGTGATTATGGCAGAGCCTCTAAAGCTATCTGCCTAAGGGAAGGTATGCCTTCGTGGAGGGCTTTCTAGGGGAAACTGGGCTCATATACGCCTTACATATGGAAAAATCCACGAAAGCATCCATGCAGCCAGCCCGTTGCAGGATTCGAACCTATGACCGAATTGCCAGGGTTCAGCGACTTTACCGCTCGGCCGCTGGATATATGGGTGTAATATAAAATCTGGGATATTTTTTTAACGTTTTGTGTGTTATCTTTATTTATTGAATATCACATTCTTCGCACTTAAACCATAAAATTCAATTCTACACTAATATCCCAAAATAATTTGAAAAGAGTATATCTTTACACAGTCTCGCGCGCTGGAGATAAAAATGTTATTTTTTTCGTACAGTGTTGCCATTGCTCGCTTTGAGATCGTTGAGTTACTTAATCAAAAACTCATAAATTCTTTACAAAATATGAAACTGATAATAAAACAAATTCTAAATTTGGGCTTCCAGAGGCCCATATTCGGATGGAAATGTACGTTATTCAAAATTTGATGGTTCTAGGTACTGCTGTTTTATCACAATGCGGGAAACATACATGTTCTACATTTATGCAGATTCATCATTACTTAATTTCTTTAATAGGACTAATATTTGGTGACAATTTTCTTTAACAGGGCTAATATTTGGTGACAACAATTTAAAAAGTGATTCGCCGTTAATAGTGAATCAACGCAAAATTCCAAAACGGAATTAATAGCTCTTCTGGGCAGATTGAAACTGTGTTTTGTGTATAAACATTAGCAATAAATTTTATATTATTAAAATATAATGAAAAGATATTACATACATTATTAAATTTCCCATTTTTTGTTTTGAACTTTTTCTTGCTTATTTTATGAAGTATTCCGGAGTTTGCCAGAAAAATATTGTCAGTTTTTGATCCGTACTTTGTTGGAGACAACGTAAGCCACCTGAAGCTATATTAATCTCTGCTACTGACATGCCCCTCTGAAATTGTTCACTTTATTTCTTATTTGCCCTGATTCTCTGAAAAGTAGCTGCGCAGCTCTTCAAGAAAAAACAATGCTTTGATCAAAACCAGAATAGTATTTATCGATCCCCTTTTAACCTGAGTATGCGACACCAGAAAGGAAAGAAAGGAAACTAAGAAAAGGTAAATCAATTCGTTGCAAAAAATGCATCATAAAAACTAATTGCTACATAAACTCAAACTTCTAAACGTGAAGTTAAATTTTGTTTTTATGTACATCTATTCATTGGTATTTATTAAGGGGACTCATACATCTTAAACGCCTTAACACCCTTCGATTATGTGACTGTTTCAAGAATTGAGTTATTTTATTTATTTTAAAATCACTTACTTCCAACTTTTTACAGCTGACTACATAATATAGCTTTGGAAACTAGTAACCAGAACGTTTGTGTTGCCACAAATATTTTTGTAATTGCATCCGCTTTGTGACAAAATTTTTCGTCACGTTTCCACCTTGCACGCACGATATTTTAAAAGTGGCTAAGGGTACATACTTGAAATTGGATGGATTTAAATGGGCACTGTTTCCTAACTGAACCAAAAATCTAATGAATATTTTAATATTAAAAAAAATTATGGATTAAAATATTACAGATTTTTTTAATAAAATACATTTTATAAACTCGAATCCAAATAAAATAAAAATTTAACATGAAAGTCTTAGAATTTTTGGTTCACAGGAGTTCCCAAATGTTATAAAAGCTATATATTAAATATGGAATTAAATTATGCAACAGAATGTTTTAAACTGTGCGCGCAAGGTGGAAAAATGACGAAACATTTTGTCAAAAAGCGGATTAAATTATAAAAATATTTGTGGCAACACAAACTTTCTGATCACTATTTCAGAAAGCAGCAGCTATATTATGTAGTCAGCTGTAAAAAGTTGGAAGTAAATGCTTTTAAAATAAATAAGTTATCCCAATTCTTGCAACAGTCACATATTCGAAGATCATATTTGTTTTAAGGTGTACGAGTGCCCTTAAAGGATATTTCTTTAAATAAAATGACTGACCTCGTGATTTTGAAATATAGTCGTTCAAGGAGATCTCGACACTTTTAAGGAAGTCCCTTATTAGAGTGGTCTGCACCCTGGTGTCGCATCTGGAAACCACTGTAATGGAATAACCTAAGAGTGTAGTGCGTCATTGTGAATCGAAAGTGTTGTAAAGTCAGAGATTGATCAAGAAAATAAATATTAATAATCTTTCAGGTAAGTTCTTCATATTTTGCATTGCATGAAGTATAAGATTGGCTTTGATAACGATGATAAATGTGGACGATGGCTTCGATTTTTGGCGATATCCAAATGACTGGCTAGTGAGATCAGGCATTCAGGAACATGGATGTCTACGCAAAACGTTTTCACAACCAGTCAGAGGGGGGTACTGCCATCTTTCATCGAAATGTGTAATTGGGGGAGATTCCGACAGTAGGTTACGGGGAGATCTCGACAGTCGAGTCAGGCAATTTTGCCAATGGATTTCGAAAATGGGGAATATGCCTATACAATCCTGATATTTTGGACGACAATGTGTTTGAATATGAACTCATGTCTACTACAAATGGCACCATTCCAGTTATGGTAGAGGAAGACGATAACCTCTAGAGGTCATCTTCACTATTTACTGCATCAGCTTCACATCATATTCGGAAGTATCCCCTGTACCAATAGTACAGAACCACTCTGTACGGAATAGGAGAAAAAAAAAACAAGAAACAGCCAATATAATATCCACAGAATACAGGATCAACTACGCAGTAAAACACCAGCACAGGGACCTAGACGTTAGGAAGGATTTCAACCCAGTACCTCGAGGGATCTCGAAGACAGTGAAAATTACTGTGGCGAGTGCGGTGGGTCTATTTTGATGATACTGCCACACAGAAGTGGGTGAAATGTATTGGAGAGTGTAGTACGTGGTTCCATGAGGCGTGTATACAAAATTGGAATCAACCCCAGTTTACATGCAACAAATGTACGTAGTTAAAAGGGAGGATATATTGTTGCATTGTTATATGTGTTTAGTCTGTCAATTTTTCTTTTCCGTATTGCGCTGTCCTTATTTCTTAAAAAAAACCCATTGTTCTGAATTGTACCTGCCGCCCCGTAGATACCTGTCGAGATCTCCCGCAGTTAAGGGAGAAGTGGGCATCTGGATTTTATGGTTTTCATTGCATTTATATGACCTATGATGTTTTTCAGGTAAGCCAAATTTTCATAATGTATTACTAATACAGGAATAATTATTTTCGGTAAAAATAAATGACAAAAATCCTTAAATGTCAACCAGCTATTCATAATTTTCACTTAAGGTGTCGAGGTGTCCCTGAACGACCTTATACTAGTTTAGAGAAATCATTACAAATTTCTTACTTTAAATATGTACTATATATATATTTAAAATTGTCAAAACTGAATTTTCTTTGACCTTAATTTTCAAGTAAAAATGTCCAGTGAATTTCAAAAGACAATTTGCAAGATGCCTTTCATTGTCTTGGGGGACAGTTGCTCTTCTCATATGCTTCTGACGCGAGGAAAACAGAAAAATAATTAGAATAAAAACTGCAGTCTTCTCGAATTGCATTATAATTTGTGTTTGAAATAATTTTTGAAGATACGATTTTGACTATTAACACTGTTAATACTTGATGCATCACTTACTAGTCACGATTTATCTGCATCATTGCATCACTTACACGATGCATCACTTACTAGCACAGGGACGTCTAGGTCCCTGTGCTGGTGTTTTACTGCGCAGTTGATCCTGTATTCTGCGGATATTATATTGGCTGATTCTTGTTTTTTTTTTTTTTTTTTTTTTTTTTTTTTAATGTAAATAGAAATAATAAATAATTTAAAATAAATAATTTCTTTCCTAATGTAAATTTCTAAGTAAATGGTGAAGATGACCTCTGGAGGCACTAGACATACTGGCTTTTAACATAGAAACAAATTGCTAAAAGTACTATAAATTGACATATGAGATATAAACTAAACATAAATCCAAAATACTGGACACCAAGCACACGATGTAAATTGAAATGAATGTAGATGCATCTGAATTGGTTTAGGTTATTTAAATACAGCAAGGCATACGAGGGCTGTAGCTCTAAGTGGATGGAATGGCTCCGAGGTGCGTTTTCTAAGGGAAACTGAATTTTATTCACTTTATGTATAGAAAATGCTACAAATGCCAATTGCCTGGGTTCGAGTCCGGGTTGAACTACCAGTTTTCAGCGATTTTAACTTCTCGGCCACTGGTGTGGCAGATATACATGGAAATAAATAATACAAGAAAACATCAATTCAGGATTCAACGTACGCGGTATAATTTAATCGCATTTAAACAAAAGGTATGATTTCGGTTTTATGTGAAGGATTTAGTTAAAGCCGTGTTAACTCTCGTCTGCAACTATACATTTGTCAAAATAGTAAAAAGCTAACATAAACGTGCATTACATAAACACTGCAAGTATCAACATTTATATTTAACACCTAAGATATTTTAATAGAATGTTTAAGCATTGCCTCTTTTCAGCAATTTATATAGTTTTACAATTTAATATACTACAATAGCATGATTTTTAAAACTCTTGACATGTTTTAAGGACTGTTAGTTTTTCTATTTTAATTAAGATTTATAATATAACATTTTCGTTTTAACAGTTTTGTGTTTCATAAATATAAAACAGAATATAATTACATAGGCAAAATTAAACTATAAATTTCAACGTATGCTATAGTACGCATTAAGATTCTTAATGTGGCATAATCTGTGTCTTCATGTTTATTTCACAACAATAAAACAATGTAGGCAATTTTTTTAATTTATTTTGAAACAAAAAAATATGATATAAAGTAAAAACAGGTTTGAAACATAAGCCTTGCAAATTTAATTTTATGTAGACAATGAAGTGTATATAGCATGTTAAGCGAAGAACCGAAATTCCATACTCTATTTTTGTTCTATAGCTCAAGGAAGTCGATGTTTGTTATAACTTCTTAAACTCTCATAAGCCTTGTAACACTGCCCTCTAGCGATCGACGTTCGCCTTTTCGCACACGAGCTCCTATATAAATCTCGTTTGTCACGGTACGACAACCAGCATGTTAACTTTGGCAGCGACCTTTTGAGCCGCCCTGTATAATAAGCAACACTCGACTACATCGATGTCACTGTTTCAGCATAGGAGGAGCCACTGATATCGAAGAGAAAAGTAAAGTTCGTTTAGTTACATTTGTTTTTTATAACAATTATAATTATAACTTTTATTACAATTATAATTATAATGTTTAAAGCGTATTGTAATTATTTTCTCAGAGGCCGCTAATGGAGGAGCGGTAAAATCACTGAACACTGGTAGTTCGAACCGATGTTCGAATCCCTCAAACGGGCTGTTTGCATACGTGTTTTCGTGATTTTTCCAATGTGTAACGTGTATACGAGTCAGTTTCCCTTAGAAAGTCCTCCACGAAGGCATTCCTCCCCTAGGCAGATAGCCCTCGAGGGCTTTGTCACAATCAAATAAACCAAACCAAACCAAATTATTTTAGAAGTCAAGCAACAAAAATTATTCTTATTTTTGCAAATTTTCCAGGACAAGTTTCGGTGCTTTAACTACCGAAACATCTTCCTCAGCTGCCAAATGCTAACGCTGATTTTTGTTGTTTGACTTCTAAAATAATCGTTGTTCGGCATGTTATTTTAACCCAAACCAAATTATTTTCTTAATAAAATTTATCTTGTTATTCACCAAGTAAGTCTGTTAATATGTGAAAATGCCACTGACCTGAATTCAAAGAAGCCTGCAGGCACTTGATGTACATGATGATATTATAATGCGATGTCCTATTCAGTTTGATAAAATAATTCTGTTTCCAAAAATATCAATAAAGAGGCTTAAAGTGTTCTCTTTTTTGTGTATTAGTTTACGAATAAGAGAAGAATATTTTTTGCTAAACTCATACGCTGACATAATAAATTATATTATTTTAAATAAACATTTTCTATAATAAAAAATGCAAAAATACTTTTAATGTCCTTTACTTAAAAGTTGCATGCTAATTGGAAAAAGAAAGGACAAAAACTATTTTCGTTATTAAAAAATTTCTGAAACCGAGCAAAATATTTAAAAGGACGGTTTAATTTAGCTTTCACAGAAGAGATAAAAGCCACCGCTAAGTGGGGGAAAAAAGTGCTCTTCGTGGGAAATAAAGCAAATAAATAAATGTCAGCCCTCGCTAGGAAACTGAAAAGTGAATTTTCGCCTGTAGATTGACAGTGGACTGAAAAACAACTTCACCTTCTTCTTTTATTTGTTCTGACCCAGAAGGCATTTCTCCGCTGGAATTCAAAGATATATTCTTCTTTTCTAATTACTTATATAAAAAGAACGTGCGTAAATAAATCAGCTGAATTATTTTTTTAACCAAATGTTTTTATTACTGCAGGCGTTTACTACCTTTACTGTATTTTTAAGTTCTTCCTCTTCCGTCTTTCGTTTTTCTTTCTAGAATAAATATTCCTAAGGGAAAAAATTTATACCGTTTTCAAAAAGCATCATTATACAGTGGGTCTCCCTTATTTTCTTGTTATGTGTTCCAAGATTAAACTGCGGTTAATACTGAACGTTGTACATGTTAAGATATTCAAATAACATAGATGAATATGTTAAAAATTAATTGGTAAATTGTGTACTGTAATATATTACCTACATTATATAAAGAAATATCTAAAAAATTTTACCCTACGTTAGTATTTAAATGCATTTTCTTCTATTCTTTCTCTATCGTATTGAAAGCTTTAAAAAACTTAACTTAATCCTAAAATTAACTTTGATCTGAACAGATTATAAAGCAGTTAAAAAATCAAGTAACATGCAGTGTACAATACTATCTTCGATTTCAGCGGATGTCAAAAGAATAAACATCATGTGTTTGTCCGAATACTGTATTGTTGTGAAGTTTGTATATATGTAAATAATTTTAGTGAAATTGTATGTGAAATTGTAATATATTTCATGTAATGTAATAAGAAATGCTTGAAAACGTGAAGTTCTGCTGGAAAAATAAGGTTACAGGGGCAAGTCTATTTAACAGCGAAGTAAAAGTGTATCTCGCTAAGTTGGCAAGATATCGCCAAGTCGGCGATGGTTTGGGCGACTAATTTTTGTCGCCGAATTTGAGGGAAAATTAAAAAAGTCGCCAAACTTGTCAACCATTTGGCGACGTATTGATCCGATCCCTATAGAATTGTAATTGATCCCTATACGTAACTGTATCCTGCATATGGCCTTTATATGTAACTTAACCGTATACGACTATCTGGAATTTCGAGAAATGGAAGGTGCTAGACATTTCTCGGCAGCTGATTGTGTAACATACAAAGCGCTCATTTTATTGATGTTCTAATTCTTACCTCACTTGGTCACTGGTGGGTTACTCATAAGGAAGAAATTATTTGATTATGGCAAAGCCCACCAGATATAATTACCTAAGGAAAAGGATGCCTTTGTAGAGGGCCTTCAATGGAAGCTGGCTTGTATTTATGTTACAGGTAGAGACAAAAGAAATTTTTTGTACTACAAGGTTTGCACTCGACTGACATTACTGACTCCTAATCTGCTCAGAAGGATATCTAGGTTTCTACGATTTATGTAAGTGACATCAGCACTGAGAGCAGTCTAACTGACATTTGTCTACTGACATTGACAGAAAAATAGGGAAACGCCCATGCAGCTAGTACGTTGGCCGATGTTCGAAGCCGGAACCTGCGTTTAGGGATATTATTACTGGTGGGCCTCTTCGTAAGGAAAGGAAGGCTTCTCTTTAAGACCCACCAGCGGCCGAGCGGTAAAGTCTCTAAACACTAGTAGGTCGGTCCGAGATTGGAATCCCGCTAACAGGCTCGCTGCATGGGCGTTTTCGTTGTTTTCCCCATGTGTAACGTGTACACGTGCCAGTTTCCCTTAGAATGTCCTACACGAAAGCATTCCTCTCCTTAGGCAGATAGCCTTCGAGGCTTTGCCATAATGATATAAACCAAACCAACACGCCAGTATCTGAGTTGTAATATTGCCGAATATTGGTAAACTGATGTGCTTTCAAATCCTGGAGACGAGACTGGACACACGGCACATTTTTTCTTCTCCAAGTTTACTGCGAAGAAGAGAGAGAGGAAGTCCTCCATGAAAGCATTCCTTTCCTTAGGTTTAGCTGGCTTTGCCGTAACCCAGTCCTTTAACGAGCTACTTTTTCTGGAGGGAGGATGGGTTTGTATCCGTAAACCCCATACCTCTAAAATCCGTATTAAATCGAAAGATATAAGGAAATATTTGTATGGTGAAAGTACATTGTTACCCCAAAGTACGCCTTGTTCCTGCCTTAATTTGCAGGATTTCTCTTAGAGTTGCATAATTCTAAGAGAGGTAGTATACATCCAAGTGACTCGATATCGCGTATTAGTTTGGATCGGAAATGATTGGTTTAGATCTGAACGGTCTTACAAGGAAGCTTCAGTTCGTGCACCGTCTCTGGGGTATTAAAATAGGCGATTATATAAACTCGAAGTTAGTCAGTGCGCAGTCTCATAAACAGAGTCACTTAGACGCTACACTTGATCAACAATGTACTGGGCACGATGGTCCGATGATGGTCCCGTTTGAACTCGGGACCGATCATGCCTGATTGCGTTTTCTAGGAACGTACAAAATCATTGCTGTTTGACACCCCTATTGATAGCGCTGAGGAATAAGTCTCACGCTGCCGGTGAAGGTGAGATATTCCCTGAATGTTTGGAAGTCCATTTCCCGGTGATACGAGACTTGCATTAACACTCGTGGAGGACGCTTTGATCATCTGCTTTGACTTCTCTTACATGTGTAATATTTATTATTACAATGTATATTCAAAAATGTGGTTTTCTTCCCTTTCTGGTGTTTCTTATGAACATTAACACATGCACATGCCATTTCTTACCCTATCTGACTCGGCTGGGCAGACTCTCCTACTGTCAACTTGTAACCCTCGTGCTAAGATACCCTGCATATAGATAGACGTAAGCCTGTAAAAGAAATTAACAAACGAAACTTTTATACGACTTGTTAATTTTCCTATACTTTTCGCATAATTAAGCAGCAATATATGACTTTTATTGTCGAACTCAATTAAAATGAAATAATTAGGATCGAACAGAATAGAAAAATAATTTCTAAGAATTTAATCAGATCTATACTTCTATAAATTTTTGAACTGACTAAAAGGAAAGAGCTAACAATAGCCAAGGAGTTCAGAGGAATAAGCACTGATAGTTCTGCCAGGATACACTTCCAGATAAAAGGGTCACCTGAACTGGTATTTTCCTGATTTACTGGCGTAATTTTCTTCGTGGTTTTCTAATACGTATATGATCTAGTTTCCCTTTAAAATGCTTTCACGAAGATAGTTCAACATCTAATTTAATAGCCTTAGTGTGCGTTTTGGCGTAATCAAAGAAACCTACGGCCCAAGACACAAACCAGCTTCGAGGTGACGTCAAACCCCTTGGTATTACTGAAAGGAAAACATTGAGAAATACGTTCAGCTGAATAAAAATAAATAACACGTGACAAAGACAACCCAATTTGGAATTTTATTGCGTCTGTGATAAACTCTTAAAATCTGAAAGCATAAAATGGGCTGATCACATAATCACATGAAAAATGATTGAAAACCTAAGAGGTTCTTTTCAGCCAAATTTAATTGAATCCGACTAAAGCAATACACTTTTCTTTAGATAAGCAAATCGTCCGGATAAGCATTTTCTTGAGCTAAAAATCATAAGTCGGAGGACAGACACCAGAATAAGTCGGAGGACAGACACCAGAATAAACGAATCTGGACCTGAATTCTAGAAAATGTCAAAATCCAGGCCAAAAGTAGGCTGTTGTGTCAAGAATCTCTCAAGCCAGTTAAGTAGATATTACAAATATAATACTTACCAGTTAAGTAGATATTACAAATATATTACAAATACAGTAAGACCCCGCTTAACGCGGGGGATACGTTCCATCAAAATAGAGCGTAATGCGAAACAGCGCTAAACGAGGCTATCTTAACATGTAAATAATGGAGTTAGGGGAAGATGGATAGAAAATTGGTTAGGTATTAAATTTAATAATGTTTTTTTTAATAAAAATAAAACCAAACATTTATTTCTTACAAAAATAAAAACAATATAAACGAATATATTTATAAAAACAAATAAAATTCTAAGCCAGTCAGATCATTCAGTCTATTCTGTGTTCCCAATTTTCTGCCTTTTTTTTTTCAAAAAGGCATTATGATAGATTGGCTTAATGGCATATTGCGTTCAATTTCGTCGTCAATCCATATAGACAGTCGTTTTTCCACTTCCTCTATAATGTTATTTCTAGAACGGGTATTTCTAGTTGCAGAACTTGACGTAGTTGCAGTTGCCGATGACAGTATTTTTTCTTTATTCTTAAGAATTGTCCTTATTGTTGAAGTTGCCAAATTCAATGCAGCACTAATTTGAGATTGACTCTCACCAGAATCTAATCTTTAATTACTTGCTTTTTAGTTTCCAATGAAATGCTTTTTCTGGTTGCTTTCTTTTCTTGTTTTTTATTATCACCATGATAAAAACTAAAGATCATAATATTTGTCACTGTATTAATCATTATAGTATTATGTAAATTTATACTTACAATAATGTCAACAAATGTTTCAAATGATAAAAATGCTTCCGTACAGCACCTCACCGCACCAAACAAGAAACATAACTACAAAGTTTCGGATATGTTATTTGGAAACCTTCCGCTGCGCACAATTTCGAGGAATCCCCGTAGTTCATGCTGCGAGCAATTTCGGGGAATCCCGAGGTTGAAATAAAAGAGCGCTGAACCGAAACAGCGCTAAACGAAACAGCGTTAAGCGGGGTCTTACTGTATAATATTACAAATTTAATACAACAGAAATAATTTTTTTACGTAAAAACGTTGTATAATTTATAAAGGCTTTTAACACATCAGAAATTATGCGAGGTATGAAATATTTCTCACTTTCTGCATAAAATATAATGCTACTCTTTATTAGATTATTATTATTTTATTAGATTTTAAGCATTGAAGGATATTTATTCTTGACATTTGGGTCTTATAAAAATTTTGCATAGCAATGAGAAAAACAGTTTGTATATTCTGCATTACGTTTTCTTGATGTATCCGTTAAATTTGAGTACTATGGTATTTATAAAAATCACAATCCATGTAAATATCATTTTAATAAGAAATAAATTTATATATTAAACATTTGCCGATATTTTTTCCAATTTTGAAAGTGAATCATAAAGCATGCAAACGTTTGTTATCATAGAAATGAGGAAGTCGGAAGAGATTAAATAATGCTGATGCAGTATCTTCACCCATAAAATTTATTCAGTCAAAAAAGAATTATAATTCAGATAAAAAGGAATGTTGGCCAAATTTTGATGTTATTAGACTGTGATATTTTTTAAATATACCTAAAGAAATCACTTTACTGAACTTATTACTTCCAAATCGCTGAGTCTGCGTCTGGTTATGAGAAAATATATTTTAATTTCAGGAAAATATTTGTTGAAAGCCTCGAAATAGTTATATTGGATCATATGGAATAATTAAGTTCTTTTTCTTTTTAAAAGACGTGATTAAATATACAGAACATTAATTGACAATTAAGCCATGCTTTTAATTTTTTCTCCTGTAGAATATCGCTTTTGAAAAAAATCATATTTTACATTCTATATTTATATCTGAGAGAACATGCCGACGGCCAAGCGGTAAAATCACTGAACATTAGTAGTTCCGACATGGGTTAAATTCCAGGTGAACAATGACTGCATGGGCACTTTCATTGTTTTCGCCATGTGTTACTAGCCAGTTCCTTAGAAAGTCCTCCACGAAGGCATCCTTCTCATTAGGCAGATAGTCCTAGTGTGCTTCACCGCAATCAATTAAACAAAGCAAATATCTGAGAGACTAACTCTTGAAGTAGTTCACCCGTCGTAACTGTTTAACTTTAAATTCCTTCAGTCTTAAACTGAGATCTTCACAGAACTTGAAGATCTGGCTGCAGTGCGTCGCCGGGAATCAAACCCTCTGGAATACCGGCCAGCATTCGAAACCACTACACCATGAAGGCACGCTAGGAAGGCGGGAGAAATACCTTATACACTCCCCCTTTTAAAAGGCAACTGGGATTTTTAGGAGACCCAATCGCAAAATCCTGGGTGAGGAGAATCATCATTCAGCACCCTTTTAGTTCGGGCGCCACTGTAGAGACATTAGATAATTTTGGAAAACAGGCAAGATGAAAAATTAGCAACGCCTTTGTCGGGAATCGAACCACGGACCTTTGGAATACCTGCCCAGCGTGCAGAACCACTACACCACGAAGGCACGCTAGGAAGGCGGGGAAAATACCTTATACATGTTTTTTAAATTAATTTTTTTAAACGATAATGAGAAACGTTTCCAGGAGTTAGATTGTAAATATAGTCTTCGGAATGCAATTTCTTTTATAATTTTTCCTCAGACAGCTGATTTCTGAAAATATTTTATATCGGCCAAAATACGAAAATAAGAAACCATTCCTTTATTTCAGTAACGAAATAAGAAAAATTTTCATCAACATTGTTTCCCAGTCTGCAAGTATCGAACAATAGCCTTTCTTTTCAAATTCAGTGTTTCATACAAAATGCAAAATAATTGAATTTTCCTTTACAATACATCCCATTTGTTGAAGGTTTCCTAAAGTATGTGAGAATGCAAAAATGAATACCGTCTACTGATCCAAGGCTTGATGTAAAGCTTTGCTATTATAACGCAGGCCAACACGAATCAATTTTCTTTCTTTAGCATTTAATATTTCCATCAACGTGATAGGATTCAGGTTGCGAGGTTGTCATTCTCACGTCTAGCTGTGGCGTATTATTATCTTTTGTCACCTAGAACACACGCGTGATGCATATTTCATGAGGCAAAGGGCTGAATTTTGGACGAAATTTTAGTTTTAACGGGGACTATTCGTGATCGTATATAATCTACATATGTCGCAGTAAATGCGGGAACTCATTTTCTCCACGTCTTAAATTAATGACATATATTTCCAAATTATGGAGCGAAGAGTTAAACATTCCAAGCTGCATTAAATAGTTTAGAGGCTTTGGTGTTTATTTTACATAAATTATGGTATATTTCAAAAGGATTTTCAGAATAGAATTCTAATTACTGCTTAATTAGAAGTCATTAATTGTGAGAGATAAGAAAACAACAAATTCCCAAATAGACTACTTAATTACGATTGCTTTTTGAAACAATAGGTAAAGCTCTGTGCTGATTTTAAATACATGTACATAAACTAGTCAAATGTAGCAAATGATGAAAATGCGAAAGCGACGCCATGGCGTATATTAGATAGATTAACTGCAACTGGAACAAAGGCAATGGAATACCTATCTGCCTATGAGAAGAGCGAGAACATTTCAGCTGAGAGGCCCACCAGCGGCCGAGCGGTGAAGTCGCAGAACACTGGAAGTTCGGTCCGAGGTTCGAATTCCTCGAACGTGCTGGCTGCATGGGTGTTTTCGTGGTTTTCCGCATGTGTAACGTTTATACGAGCCAGTTTTCCTTAGAAAGTCCTCCACGAAGACATCCCTCCCCTTAGGCAGATAGATAGCTGAGAAATGTGTTATTGACAGGTTTGGTTTGGTTTATTAGATTATGGCAAAGCACTCGAGGGCTATCTGCCTTAAGGGAGGGATGCCTTCGTGGAGGACTTTTTAAGGGAAACTGGCTCGTATACACGTTACATATGGGGAAAGCCACGAAAACACCCATGAAGCCAGCCCGTTCGCGGGATTCGAACCTCGGACTGAACTACCAGTGTTCAGCGACGTTACCGCTCGGCCGCTGGTGGGCCCTGTTATTGACAGAAACTGGTTTGTATAAACACTGCTCATGGGGAAAATCATGAAACATTCCAGGCAAGATTCGACTCGGGTCGAACTACCAGTGTTCAGTAAATTTATTTTTAGGCCGCTAGAAGGCAGTAAAACATATTGTAACCTCTTTTGTTTTTTAAAACGCTGTGTTTAAAATGCAACTACTTTTCCTTAGTGTCTTTTTAGTGGTCCTATGCATTGTGTTATATTATTTTTCAAATGAAAATGGTTATTGGTTTTTGATTTAAAATAAACTGTGAGGATGACTGCAGACTAATTTTAAATTATCTTTGTAACGTTTTAATTTAAGTGGAAATGAATAATTCATATTGTCTTTAATTTAAAGGCATCTCAAATCTTTAGTTTTTCCCTCCTTTATGATTATCTGTTATAAAGGATTCCCCCCCCCAAAGGTATTATTTTGCCTATAACAATTCCGTGTTCTTAGAAGCATAATTCAGATTTTTATTTTGTACTAGCAGCTTCGCTGCCAGCCTTCGTCTGGCTTTTAAATGTACCGGGAAAATGGCTGAAGGGAACACCAAACGTTAAATTAAAAAACTGCGTAGACTTTTACTCTGCAGAACAACTTCATAAAAAAAAAGTTATTACGTATAACAAAATTACAATGAAATACGCAATATCCCTTAATACAAAATTAATTAAGACACAATAACACGCCGAATAAATACTAATTCAGAAGTCAAACAACAAAAATCAGCGTTAATTTGCAAAATTTTCACAGGACTAGTTTCGATGGTTTTACCGAACCATCATCTTCAGCTGCAAAACCGCAAATGAACAAGATAGGAAATGATATTTGATATAATGATATTTCCTATCTTGTTCATTTGCGGTTTTGCAGCTGAAGATGATGGTTCGGTAAAACCATCGAAACTAGTCCTGTGAAAATTTTGCAAATTAACGCTGATTTTTGTTGTTTGACTTCTGAATTAGTACAAAATTAATTATCCTAATAAATAAATTAACCAACTCAAATAGTATAAAGGAGGTTAAGAACTTTGTTTCCTAAAACAATCACTCAAAACTTTTCAATATCTTAAAGACAGTGAAATGAGCAATAAATAACATAAAAGAATACAAAAACAAAAAATTCTGAAAAGCAAATTAATGATATTTTATCTTATATTTCCAACAGAAAAAAATTACAATGAAATAAGGTATATCCCTTAATACAAATATTAATTATCCTAATAAAAATTTTACCAACTTTCCGTTGAAGGAAAAAAAAAAAATCATGCAAATCTTTTCAATATCGTACAAATATTGAAATAAGCAAAATATAACATGCAAGAAACTCAAAAAACAAAAAATTCGGTGCAGAATTTTACTCTGCAGAACAACTTTAATGAAAATAAAATATCAATAAAAATGTATTATATATATAAAAAAATGACAATGAAATATGCCAATCTCTTAAAAATAAGGACATAAGAAATACGATGAAAAATTGTTGCCAAATCCATATTTCTAAAAGAATGAAACTATTCAAACTATGGTTTTTACATGCTTTGAATAGTCATCTTCTTATGAAGAGGGATGCGTTCGTGGAAGCCTTTTTAAGGGTAACTGGCTCTTATCCGCGAAGCCCTCCCTGCAGCCAACCCGTTAGCACAGACTCGAATCCGGAGCAAACGACCAGCGATATGTGGAACTTCTAATCATTACATATTTTAGTTACACATTATAGTAATTAGTGTTTATAGTGTAGAATTTACAAAAGCAATCTCGACACTGTGAAGTCATATTTTTAAATTAAAATTTTTATGTTCCTGGTATAAGTAATATTCGTGTTATTTAAACTAACACGAATATTACTTATACCATTACTTATAACTAAGTGTAGGATTTACTTAATTATAACGGAAGCATTTTTTCTTCTTGGAAATACATTTAATAAGTTCTTTTTTCCGAAAAGTAAAATTATCTATGACAGACGAGGTATCAAATAATTAGCCGCCGAAAATAGCAGATTTGTTGCGCAATTAAAATTGCCTTAAAAACGTTGTTTTCAAGTCGTTATTAAATATAGGCAAACGGTCAAAGGGAGTAAATTCACTTTCTAATATCTTCACGAATATGGGCATGTGGAAGACGAAATTTGAAATTTTTAATTTGTTTTATGATCGATTTCATATTTTGTAAAACTTTAACGAATTTTTGAGTAACAAACTCAAGGATTTCAAAGCGAGCAATGGCAACACTCTACCGGGGGGGGGGGTAGGAATTCGTTTATCTCCAGCGCGCGGAAGTGTGTATCGGAAATTCTAAAGATAGTCTCATTTTAAAATTATTTTGCAACATTGGTACTGAACTAAATTTTATGATTTAAGTGCAAAGAACATGACATTTAATAAATAAAGGTAACACACAAAACGTTAGAAAAAACGCCCCTTTGGACATAATTTAAAATCTGAAACCTGCAGAATTTTTTTTTTTCTTCATAAAGAAACTTCATTCAGTAATTGAAATATAAATCGACTAATTTAATTTTAAACTGAAATTCATAATAGAGTATTATCTATTTGCGCTTCGTTAAGACAGAATCCTGACAGGCAATTGTGAAAATATTTTCAATATGTTTCTCGCTGTCAGAATTTAGCAGCCTTGAAATTGTCTCTGAAAAGATCTTCCGGCCTAGCAAATTTCGACTTTCCAAAGACTCTGCTATCCTATAGAGGAGAGAGAATTTAATCCTGTTCCTGTATAGGGCTTTTGCAGCTGCAGGAAGTAATAGAAAGTTTCATACAAAGACAGCTACTCCTCCTTATATATGTCACATTTATTTTACGGCTGGGTAGCAGAACAATTACTTTTGCTGAAACCAATAATGGCTGTTTCTGATGTAAAGATTAGAAACCAATAAGTCTAACAATACGTATCCAATACCTAATTTTACCTCCAAACTAGAATACTATGCTTCTTTTCAATTACGACTTTTGCTCTTATGTTTCGCTGATCAGTCACATACATCAACAGGAGTTTAATTCTAGTTGATTAAAGAAATTACAGAAGACGTAAAATTCGCGGAATAAATGCGTACGTACGTTTCTATATATATATATATATATTTATGTTTCTCGCATAACTCAAATATGATTAGCCATAGAACTTTGAAATTTTGTATATGGGTCTGCTGTAACATTTAGTTGTGCACCTCCCTTTTTTATTGCAATCGGCAGTACCAAACTTATATATATATATATATATATAATTTATTTACTAAAATAATATTGATTACATTATCTTCTAATATAAAGTTAGTAGAATGTATCTGAATGAAGTAACCCAGAAGTATGAAATTTAATCCCGAAAATTATATTATAATGAGTAATTATAATATTAGTATGTATGTAATTATAATATCAGTAAATATCTCCTAATATAAAGTTAGTAGACTGTATCTGAATGAAGTAACCTAGAAGTATGAAATTTAATCCCGAAAATAATACTGTAATGAGTGAGTATAATATTAGTATGTATGTAATTATAATATCAGTAAATATGAAATTTAATCACCTCATTCATAAATAGATTGGTGAAGAATCATAGACGTAGTCGAAGCTCAAACTATCAGACGGTAAGTTTAAAAAACAAGATCCATTTATTATTATTCAGGAGAAATAGCAGTTACATAAATCAGATCTCCGAAGTAAATAAAAAAGAACTACTTAAAACTTTTTGTATGAAGTTTAATGCATCGTTACATTAAAGGAAAGACCCCGATATTCCTTTGAGAGTCCTTTTATATCCTCTGGAAAGGCGGAGCTTCCAAGAAATGACATCAGTTTTAAATATCTCCAGAACATTCTATAACTGTACGTGTAGGAAAGGCGAGAAAAACAACTTGACTACGGGGATGTGGATTTAATTCCACGTACTTTCAAATAAGAGACCGTCGCCATTAAAAATAAAAAGAACATACAGTTAAAATTTTAAGTGTATTTTTGACTATGGAATTTTATTATTATTATTATTATATATATAGATAGATAGTTAGATATAGATACACATAGATAGATAGATAGATATCATTGTACATCTACACATATCAAGATGTAATACTATTGTAAGATTTAAAACAATTTAATAGCATCCATGAATGTTTATACCAACAAAATAAGATATACAGCAAGAAAATATGTTGAACTATGTGATTGAACCAAATAATATAACTGAAGTTGTGGGATCTAATCTCTCTTTGCTATAATAAAGTTCAATACATCTCACTAAGGAAACATGGCGACTTCTCGTACAGGCATGAATAATACTAGCACAAAAGAAGGGTTAAATAACCCTTTATAATTCGTGAACCTCTTAATACAAATGCTACTTCCTGCTTCCAATAAAAACGACGACTTGGAATGGAACTTAAGGATAATTCTATAAGTAATTCAAAGATGAAGCTGTAGACGGAACTAACAATTTAATTTAAGGCTAACTAGGCTGACTCAACAACCTACTCGGTGTTATACTTATTAAATGGACAAAAAGGCACATCAGCAACTCCGCATAACAGCAAGGGCAAACTAGTAACGTGTGCTGGCTAGCGAAATCATGCTCTGGATAAACTACAAACTTCGTTCGTTTAAATATTCTTTTCACTTGACTTTTAAATTTACATCCTGGTAAGGAAATGCAAAGGGAAAATGAGAGATTCAGGAGATGTACTAAACTTAAAACTATTTGTTATGTAAAATAAGGGAAACTCTATAAAGTAACCAAAAAACCAATCAAATATATAATGCAGAATGTATTAGAAGCAGTGCTAATGCATTGCGATATTGAAATAAATGCAGTTACATACATATTATATGCGTTGCTAAAAATTTCATAGTTACTATTAGAATACAAAAAAAGAAAAAGTATGTAATAGAAAAAAAAATCTTGGTTCATAAGAATGATACAGGAAACCAGTCGATAAGCAATACTGTAAAATGTTAAATGCATTGTACATATATAGATTATAGGGATAATTTGCTATGATTCTCAGCAAATCAAGGTGCGCTATACGCATTAAAAAGACTCACCCATTAAAAAGGGTGAATATTGATACAAGCGCAGCTCAGAGCAAGCGCTAAGAATGTTCCATATGCATTTTTGTCACTTTTGTTGCATAATGTTTGGCAGTCCATGCTGGCCAATTGATAAATGTCTGGTCGTAACAGTTTCTATTCTAGTTTAACCAGCTAGTAGTTCTGGGGTTCTTGCAGGTCTGGAAAGTTGAATATTAATTTCTAGGAAGTGTACTTACTGGTAACGGTCGGTGGATACCTTAGGCTGTTATGACACGTCGGTTTGTTTCGGAAGAACAACTGTTTGGAACAATTCTTCTGCTTTGTCACAACAGCCAATCAACACAGATCGCTTTGGTATCAACCATGGAGGTAGGAAAGGGAGGAGGGGCCATTCCGCGGTAGAAGTGAAGCACTGCTTTGAAGCTTGGGTCACCAGATGGGGTGTTCTTTGTTTACATTCAGAAGCTCGCTTGACAGGATTCTGATAGTATTTAGACACACGACAGTTCCATACAAATCGAAAAAGGGACACTTTCGCATGAAAGAAACATTCATAGTGTGATGGATAATAGCAATTTGTATAGTTTAGTGACATTTACGCAAAAATCACATCTTGGTTATTTTTCGATAACTAACAGCAGCGATTTTGATTATGAATTTGTTTTATAAAATTCTAAGCTGTTGAACTACAAAAATATAGATTTTAAGAAAAATGTTATGCTTAAGGAATGAAAAACACCTTACGGTACATTTAAAATTGTATACCTCTTTCGATACCCTTGATAGAGTATTCGCTACTTTTATTTTATTTTCCAAACGCCAAAATGTTTTAAATAAAACAATTTTTTTTAACATCCATATATTGTTGCATATTATTGCAAAAACCATGTATCTGCCTTTGACAAAATACATAAATATTCATTAAATTATTTATAAATGTATTTGAAATGAAGAATTTATACACTTATAAAACAACTGTGAAAGTACTGTGAAGAAATCTAATTATTAAATGTATCTAATTTAAAATAATTATAAATGTTATCTAAATATATAATAACCTTAATATTGAATTGTAAACATAAATTGAAATCCTGTTGACAAATACGTTATAAAACTATTTAAGCAAGAATTGTTCGTATTGGAAAGCAATCTGTTAAAAGGTATTGTAAAGCAAATGCTGTGAGATGCGCACTTAAGAACGTAATAAAGAGTTTTGGATTATGTATTGTTGAAATGAAGAGTAAAAAAAAATCTGATGAGTATAATTAAAAGAATTATTCCCCTTACATTTTATAATAACTCAGTTACAAGGTTTAAATAATACTTCAAAAAAAACTTATTTTATTCCCTTTCAGAAATGTTCAGAGAAAGTCAAGTACTATTTAAAGTATTTCGCTAATTCCTAATAATTCTCTAATTTAAAATGAACCGAATAGAGCATTAATTATAAATAGACTTACATTTTTCGACTTAAAAGATGCCTCAGAAGCCAAAAAATCATGTCATATTTAAGAAAGTATTTTAGGAAGAAGCTCTATAAATAGAGAAGAAATAATGCATAATTTTAATATTAATAATACAATAAACTTTGTTCTTAATTTTTGCACCTTAACCGAATAAAATCGAATTACCTTAATTTTTTTTCTAATTTAATTAACGAAATTCAAATTAAACCATTCTGAGAAAAGTGTCCTGTGAAAAGTCTAGCATTTAATTCCGTTTAGAATGAAATGTTGTTTAAAAATATGTTGTTTTCACATACTTAGGACTCTGAAGTGTTGTAGAAAAAGAAAATATATACATTTATATGTATGTTTACGACGTAATTACAAAATATTTACATCCGAACGCGTCAAATCCCATTGAACTCAATGGTAAATGACCCAATGTTTTGGTCACCACGTAGGGATCGCCGGTGCTTCAGAGCAGGGTACGGGAGAAACTTGTTTAGGGTGACTCCACCTTACTTCCTACCTCCATGGGATCAACGCAGCTGAAACTGGTTCCCCATTACAAACAAGCTGATAGCATTCGAAGATGATAGCTGATTGGTTGAAAACGAACAACCTGCAATTTTTTTGGAAAGGAAGGAAAAAGTCGCGCGTCTTTCTTTCAATAGTAAACCAGGCAGAAAAATTGTCCGAAACAGTTGTTCGTGTGAAACAAACGCCGTGCGATATGGGCTTTACTGAAAATTTTGTTCTAAGCTAAATAAAACTTCAGATTCTGCTAGCTCGGATGAAATGATGTAGTACTCGTTTGTACGTAGGTCATCTTCGTGCGCTAGCAGCATGTTTCGTGTCGTAGTCTGTAGCTTGTTCTTGACTGGATTCTGTATAGTTAACGCACTGTTTGTTGGTGGCATCACAGGAATCAGCTGTGTGCGAACCTTCGCACTCTGGGCAGACTGTAATGAAGGTGCAGTTGCGGCTATGGTGCCCAAAATTGCTGGTGCAGTTATAGGTGCAGTTGTGGCACCTTGTCACCCTCTGGGTACTGCGTAAAAGGGCAAGAATTGAATTCCAGATACATTCTGGTATTTCCGGAGATTGCTTTTATAAGTTCAGGTGAGATATCTACGATCCAGTTAGAATCTGAATTTTTACTAGAGTCCTAGGAACAGTTCATTTGTTAGAGTGGAGCCAGATCCTATAATGCTTTACAATGTTCTTCCGCCCTTTATAGTACTGAATACCAAATATGATAATTATTTTCTTATTTTGTTTGGGAGTACCTAGAAATAACGTTGCACAATTTTGCTCCTACCTCAAAGCCTTTCTAGAGGATATTCCGCTCGCCAGCAATTTAAGTGCCGCTATACATTACAACAACAATCTTGACTTCCCTGCTCCGTAAACTTAATCACACTACAAGTCCCCCACCCCTTAGAACCAGGCTCAGAGGTTCAACATCCGCTCAGAGAGAAAGGCGCACAGCCCAGGAAGTCCCCCGGACGGCACTGGTCCTACCTATTCGCTACCTACCAGTCGCTGGGGCTGACCGTTGCAGCGAGACATTACCCAGAGAACCTCCCCGGGGTTCTAGTACCACGCTGCGCTTGGAAGTGCCAGACCCCGAGGCCGGCCAATAAGTGACCTTTCCCAGGGCCTTCAGAACCACCAAATTCATAAATTTTATACCCCCGTGGCCGAGACTGCCTAGGTACAGATCCCAGCCAGTAGCTTCGCAGAGTTCTCTACGTCGACCCGCTATACATTACAGACACTATGTAAGGACATTAGTATATTTTGGAAGCCGAAGAGATGAAAAATTAGCAATGCCTTCGCCAGGAATCGAACCACGGACCTCTGAAATGCCGGCTCAGTGTGCTGACTACTACACCACGAAGGCACGCTAGAAAGGCGGGAGAAATACCTTACATACTCCCCCTTTTGAAGGGTGACTTTGGATTTTAGGGGACCCATTCGCCAAATCCTGAGTGTGGAGAATCATCATCCACAACCCTTTTATTCGGGCGCCACTGTAGAGACATTAGGTTAATTGGTAGCAGAAAAGATGAAAAATATGCAATCGATTTCGCCGGGAATCGAACCACGAACCTCTGGAATACCGGCCCAGCGTGCTACTGTTACACCACGAAGGCACGCTAGGGAAGTGGGAGAAATACCTTATAGATATACTTTTACAACAGCAATGCCTTTCCAAGGATTTGAATCCAGGCCAAGGATAAGGCACCCAGCACTGTTCAATGCGGCCCACCAATAGCCGAGCGGTAAAGTCGCTGAACACTGGTAGTCTGGCCTGAAGTTCGAATCTCGCGAACGGGCTGGCTGCACGGGCGTTTTCTTGGTTTTCCCCATGTGTAACCTGAATGCAAGCCAGTTTTCCTTAGAATGTCCTCCACGAAAGCATCTCTTCCCTTAGGCAGATAGCCTTCGAGGCTTTGCCGTAATCCCATCAGTCAAAACAACCGCTCAGTGCGAAACCAGGAGGAAGACAATTAGTAAATGATGCATAGTCTATGAATTATTAATCAAATAAAATTACAAATAAATACACATTTGCGATTAATCGTATCTATATAAATTTACAAGCATTAGTAAAGAACTCGTATGAAATATTCATAGGTATATATTACTAGACAGCAGAATGGTAACTGAAAATATATATTTCACTGCATGGATTTCTGATGTGAAAGTGATTAATACTATAATGAAAACTGATTTAAAAAAGAGTAGTGAAGCCATAAGCAATACGTAAAGAAAACAATGTATGAATCAATTTATTTACATTATTTTATGCAATGTATGTAGAATGCTCTGTAGAATTACTTGCAAGAAACTCAAAAATCAAATTCTTAGAAAATTCTTTATTAAGTGTGAAACATTTAAACATGTTCAAGAATAGTAACGGTATTGAATGCATTAAAAACTGAGGTTTGATTTCCTGTTTAATCAAAATTAAAAAATTTTTCTCACTGCTTTCAGGTATTCAACAATCAAGTAACAAAACTTTTGCTGAAAAGGAAAATTATTTCTAAAACTGAATGATTCACAAATTTACTAGCAATTCCAATCCGTTTTAACAACAAATTTACATAACTGGAGAGAAATACTACATCAGGATAAATTTAAATTTGTTAATAAATAATTTTTTTTTTATCCTTGCCCAATGATATCGGAAATTTTGTAAATTTAATCGATACCATGCATTCAGCAAATACTTAACTTGATACTTCGCTACGCGCTAGATATAGGTTTGTGAAGAAAGTTTTGAAATATTTCTTTTAAGAATATATACTGTATATCATTATAAGTATGTTCATGTTACTAGCATGAGAGCTAGAAATTAAATATTTCAAGTAAAGATTTCATAGTTACACTGAAATAATATGAAATGTTTTAGTAACAACTAACATGCTTAATTAACCTAAACTATTTTCACATTGTTCGAATGAGAGCAGTAGGTATAATTTTACAGGCATAATTGTTTATTTTCACGAGTCAATGCATTGCCTTCATCTTAACCCGCGGGAAAGCGCGTGGGGTGTGTCATACCCCACCCCTACATAAAACTGGAATATTCCTAACTTGTGAAACTGAAATTCTGTGCTGCATTCAGTAGCTGAGTTTCTAGTTGTGGTTGGCTTTCAGAACCGCTTGTTCATTGCCTGTGTGTTTCAGAAAAAGATTTATCGGTATTTTGTTGGAACTGGGGTATGACACATCCCACGCGCCTGTTCGCGTGTTTTTCTGACTGAATATTTAGTTCAGAAATTTATTTCTGGAGTGTAACAGTAAATATTTCTACTCCCAAGTGATTTTAAAGTACTTGAGATTAAATTCTTAAAAATTTCTAACTGCATTATGGTAAAAAGAATGACTCCCTGTGAATTGGAGATGCAACGCCTGTGAGATTTATTAGAAATATTTGAAAGCGATCAAGATTGCATTTCGGAAACCGAAGATAAAACTAGGAATATTTTCTATACCGTTTTGGTTTTTAAAAAGATAAAACATTAATTCCTAATGTTCCTAAAAAAGGAAAAACTGTTCTTATGCTTTCAACATTATATAACGATCATACTATAGATGATACTATTGGAGAAAATAAAACGTCAGGAATTATATGTTTTTATAATATGACTAAAGGAGCAGTGGATATGGGGGATGAAATGTCAACCAATTATTCTATTCCAAGAATAACAAGAAGGTGGACAAAGGTAATTTTCTTTCCTGCACTGAATGTTGCTGTAATAAAATGCTTGAATTATATTATATTCAATTGCTAATCCACCAACTAGAAACAGAAGTCTGTTTTTGAAGGACTTAACATTACAATTAATGACAAAAAGTATTGAACAAAGAATCAGAGATTAATACTTTACCAAGAAACTGACGTACTGTATGCAAAACAAAAGCAGAATTTGCGACGAAGAATTAAAACGAATACATGAAATTCGAAACAACTAAGTGTGAAAGATGTGATAAATTGCCCTTGCGCCAAGGACAGAAGGACGTGAATGCAATGTTTAAAATGTGAAAACATTCCGTGTAAAGAACACATGAAAGTATTTCGTTCAAAGTGTAAAGAAATAAAATAAACATTGTGTATTAGAGATGCAATGAAACTTAGGGGCACGATGTTTATTTTTTTATTATTTTCATTTATCTTAATTTTAACTCTAAGATTATTTTGGAAATTAATTTTTGAAACCTAATTATTATTCACGTATTTATAATACACGATAACAAGAAAAACTAAATAAAACTTTTTTTTATCGTATTTTAAATATCGGGGTATGTGATACCCCACGCGCCCACTCTAGTAACTTTTCTTGGTGCGACTTCCGCCGGGTTAAGAAGTGATATCCTTTTTAGACTATTTGAAAATAGTATTTTGCTATCTAGTATAGTAGATGTTTTGATATGGATGCACTTCATATATCTTAGTCCGAGCTCTCGCTTTTGCATATTTGTCTATTTTTTATCTATACTGCCATTTGCGTATCTGTTCATTTAGTCCTAGGGTTTTTCACGCCTTTTAACCTCATGATTCAAATGGATATAGTAATAATTCATCACGATCTCTATTAGAGATCGGCTCTTTATCACGACTCACCGCTCAATAATAATAGCCTTGATGTATAATATCAAAAACGGGAAGTGAATCAAGAGCAATGGGCAACCATCTACCAAAGAGCGGAAAGAATAGAACGAGTGGTGGAATCGGAAGACCAGACTCCATAGAACCGGTAACTACCTGAGATGATATCTCTCCAGTCTAGTTTCGAGATTCCTTCAAACCTTCTTTTTACATCGAACTAGCAATAAAATTCTGAAATTTAAAAAATGCTCAAAAAGTTGGGAAATGATGAAAATTAATCTGTCAAAAGTTTTAACTTGGGAAGAGAAAAGAATGGGTATCTTTCTCCTTAGAATAAAAACCGAGGTTTAATGGCACACTTGCAACAAAAACTCTCGGTGAATGAAGTCTAAGCGAAATGTTTTGGCGAATATCTTAAAATCAAATTGAAATTTTTAATAACGTAATTGCAGGTTAATATTTATGATTGCACACTAAGCAAAATAGTACTTTAAAACACTTCACGACTTATATTCGATCAAATACTAATAATCAATACATATCTGTGTATTGATAGTTAGCTCTGAATAAATTAAAATTACTACAAGAAGAGGAGAATTACTACTTTCAGATTCTAGTAATGACTCAACGTGTTTGCATGTAAAAATAATGTGTATCACCTTAAATCCACTGTTATGAATTGTGAATTGCTTAATTATACCTTAATAAAGAAAATCACTTATTTAGATAATAGCAAATTAATCGACTAAATTTAATCTACATTTTCTATGATGCAACAAGTTATTCGATCTGATGCCGAAGAACATTTCTGCGAGATCTACACAAATTGATCATTAGAACCGTGATCTTAAAAGTTCACATGAGTGAATAAAACAACGTAACATGCAAAGGTTTCTTCACGTCTCATTTAACCTCCCTTCTTTTGATGAGAACTTTCCGTTTTGGGTCCCATTTGATTAACTTCGAAAATGAGAAATTTTTTATTCATGTACGTGGCAAAATGTGCTTCATTATTCAATATAATTTTTTAATTAGCCCATTTTAGCTTAAATAACATTATAAGGTATTTCTCTCACTTCCCTAACGTGCCTTCGTGGTGTAGTGGTTCTGCACGCTGGGCCGGTATTCCAGAGGTCCGTGGTTCGATTCCCGGCGAAGACGGTTACATATTTTTTATCTTTTCTGCTTCCAATTAACCTAATGACTCTACAACATAAGCAAAAATGAATATTTCTTCTTCTACTTAACATCCTGAGATCAAAAATTTCCATTGAAATGGATACAGTGCATTTTTATAAATTATTTTATATTATTGCACCTTTTCATGTAATACAATATTACGTTGTGCAGAGACAGGATAACGTAATATTGTACGTAGCGTATTCGGAAACTAAGTACCGTTTCATTCGAGCGCCGTCGCAGCGCTGTGGTAGGCGTCCCGCGCATGCGCACTACTCTTTCTTGTTCACTGACTTTCAATTGTCGCCATTTTGGTTGCTCTATGTTGGGTTTTTCAGTTTGCTGTGCACATCCAAAATGTTTAAGACAATTAGTTCTCCCGCTGACTGTGAGATTCGTGCCGTGATTAAATTTTTTGAACGCGAGGAATGTTAAACCGGCCGAAATTTATCGTCAAGTGACAGAAGTTTACGGTGAATACGCGATAAGGGATGGAATGGTGAGAAAGTGCGTAAGAATGTTTAATGCAGGTCGAACAAATGTCCACGCCGAGGCTCGGAGTGGTCGGCCTTCTGTTGTCACCGATGATTTGGTAAGAAAAGTCGATGAAGCAATTCATGAGAACAGACGCTTCACAATGACAACTCTTTCAGAGTCATTTCCACAAATTTCACGTACTATTTTGTTCAAATTTGTGTCTGACCGCTTGATATATCGCAAACTGTGTCCCCGATGGGTTCCAAAAATGCTCACTGATGTTCACAAAACAAAGCGACTTGGTAGTGCCCTGACATTTCTCACGCGGTACAGTGATGAGGGAGAAAACCTTTTAAACCAAATTGTGACAGGTGATGAAACTTGGGTGTGTCATTTCACACCAGAATCGAAACAACAATCGATGGGTGAAGACACACTCATTCTCCGAAAAAACAAAAGTTCAAAGTGACAATGTCATCACAAAAAATCCTGTGCACTGTGTTCTGGGATAGGAAAGGCGTTTTGCTGACTGAATTTCTTCCCAGAGGTGAAACCATTAATGCGGCACGATATTGTGAGACTTTAACAAAACTAAAGCGTGACATTCAAAACAAACGAAGAGGAATGCTCAGTAAAGGAATTGTGTTGATCCATGACAATGCTCGGCCCCATACTTCTGGTGTCACTCAATCGTTAATTCGACAGTTTCATTGTGAGCAGTTCGATCACCCGCCGTACAGCCCGGATTTGGCACCGTCCGACTATCAATTGTTCCTGCACATGAAGCGCGAGCTTGGTGGCAAGCGCTTTGGATCTGACGATGACACGAAAAATGCTGTGGAGTCGTGGTTATCGAAACTGGCGGGAAGTTTCTTTGACGATGGTATACAAAAACTGGTCACCCGCTATGACAAGTGTTTGATCATTGGCGGAAACTATGTTGAAAATTAGTTTAAGACATGTATTTTCATGTAAAAATAAAATTGGATTCGAAAAAATTGTTTTACTTTTTTTTTTTTTTTTTTTTTTTTTCAAAACGGTACTTATTTTCCGAATACTGAGTCGCATTATGTAATGCATTAGGTCCTCTAAAGTATACGAAGCAGTTCCCCATAGCAAGTCCTCCATGAAGACGTTCATTCTCTTAGACAGATATACCAGTCGTGCATTGGGCCTGCCCAGCGGCCGAGCGGTAAAGTCGTTGAACACTGGTAGTTCAGTCCGAGGTTTGAATTCCGTGAACGGGCTGGCTGTATGTGCGTTTCGTTGGTTTTCAAAGTGTGTATTGTGCGTATGAGCCAATTTCCCTTAGAAAGTTCTCCACGAAGGAATCTCTCTCCTTACGCAGATAGCCCTCGAGGCTTTGCCGTAATTAAATAAACCAAACCAAAATCTCTCATGCTTTACTATATTGTAAATAATACAATTTCCAAGCTGGATTTCTTTTAATTAAACTCATTTGCATCTTTGTAGACGCCAGACATGACTCGGAAATGAGAGAGCTGATAGGAAAACTTAACTAAAATTTTAATTCTGAGTCAAAATTAATAAACCTTGCA
Source organism: Stegodyphus dumicola (assembly GCF_044657685.1). NCBI lineage: Eukaryota > Metazoa > Arthropoda > Arachnida > Araneae > Eresidae > Stegodyphus > Stegodyphus dumicola. Next base: position 9,140,968 of record NC_140773.1, read on the forward strand.
ATTTTAATTTTGAGGCAAACAACTTCGTCTCCCTAAGGTATCTGAGTAATCAGAGTAATTGCTTTCCTGTGAAACTCACACGGGAGTACTGAGAGAAAATTTAGAATCCAAAATTACCTCTCTATGCTTACGGAATTAATTCTTTATATCATTATTAAATATTTAGCAGAGGATGTGGTAATATAAAAAAAGACCTTAACTGAAAAAGAATTAATTTTTCAAATTTGATGGAAATTACAAAAATAAAAAAAAAAAAGTGTAAAAGATTGAGTTTCTTACGATGGAAAAAATATTTATAATTTAATAAACTTGAATATCGGTTGAGATTTACTGAGGTAATTGTGGTCGATGAAAGCACGTGGGACAAAATATTATTGAAGAACAGGAGCAGATAAAAAGTTATAAATATTACAAACTTCGAGTGAAAGATTTCTAATTAAAATTAGCCCTAATGAAAATTATATTAAACAAAACCCGTGCGGAATAAAATAGTTAGTAAAACATTAATAAATATTCAGACAAAAATAAAGTCAAATATGTCCCTACCTTGATGTTTATTTGCAGTTAAATTGCAGTCTACCCTTTTCTTTAAAAACAGAGACTGTTTGTGATTGTTTCAAGAAAACATTTATGTATATATATATACTTAGTTGCCAACCCAATATATATATATTGGGTTGGCAACTAAGTAATTGCGATTTTTTTTAGTAAATCAAAGACAATTTTTTAATGGAGCTAAATAACTTTATTCTGTAATGTATTGCCCATTTCGATCAATGACCTTTTGCTATCTTTCAGGCAACATCATAATCCCACGTTCATAAAACTTCTGGTTTTTATTAGCAAAACACTGAATCAGGTACGATTTGACATCATCATCATTATTGAAATTTTTAACATTCAAGGAGTTTTGTAAAGATCGAAACAAAAAGTAATCAGATGGTGCAAGGTCAGGACTATATGGTGGATGTGGCAAAACATCCCAACCAAGCTCCAATAATTTTTGCCGAGTGACCAAAGATGTGTGTGGCCTTGCATTGTCATTATGGAATACAACACCTTTCCGATTTGTCGATTCGAGCAGCTTTTCTTCAACTGCATAGTTTAATTTCGTTAGTTGTTCAATGTAGACATCAGAATTGATCGTTCGATTGGGTGGTAAGAGTTCAAAGTAGACAATTCCTTTGTAATCCCACCAAACTGATAACAAAACCTTCTTTTGATGAATATCAGCTTTTGATGTTGTTTGAGTTGGTTCACCTGGCCTGCTCCACGATATTTTCCGCTTGATATTGTTGTAAACAACCCATTTTTCATCGCCAGTTATCAGTCGTTTTAAAAATGGATCATTTTCATTGCGTTTCTCTAGCAAATCGCAGCTGTTAATGCGTTGCATTAAATGCCTTTCTTTCAGTTCGTGAGGAACCCATGTATCGAGTTTTTGAACATAGCCAAGTTGTTTTAAGTGATTTTCAATGCATGTATGTGATACATGAAGCTTCTCTGCAATCTCACGTGTTGTACTGTGACGATCCGAATCGATTATTGCTTTGATTAGGTCGTCATCAACTTCAACTGGACGATCAGAGCGTTTTTCATCTTTGAGTGAAAAATCACCAGAACGAAATTTAGCAAACCAATTTTGACACTGCCGTTCTTTTAAGGCTTCGTCACCAAAAACAGGACATAACTTTTTATGAGCTTGCGATGCGTTTTTCCCTTTGCGGAAATAAAAAAGCAAAATATGACGAAAATGTTCCTTTTGATTTTCCATTTTTCAACGAACGCCAAACGAAAACTACGCAAACGATCAAAAAACTTTTTTTCCTGATTGACAGCTGAATTGCCAACTATCAAATAACAAAATGTGTTTTACATTTGTACTACGTCTGCAACCCTCAAAATTCAACTGAAGCCATCTATGAGTGAAATCCGCAATTACTTAGTTGCCAACCCAATATATAAGAAATCATGGGGCAGATAAATTGATTAATTAGCATATTTTAAGTCACTAGTGGTAAGTACATTGACTTACTTGAGACTTAAAGTATCTGTAATTTTCCAATTCCAAATCTCTCCCAGACTGTTAAATCAAGTTGTATTTCATTATCTCTCAAGTTAGAGAAGAGCACCGAAATAAATCCTTAGAAGTGTTACAAATCTAGCAAAGTGCCAAAAGTGTAGTATATAGAATCAATAAATGGGAGAATATTCTCTGCGCAGAAGTATATTGCATTGGAGGGTATATGTTACAGTTGTGGAAAACCGATTATCCAGCGTTAGCACTTATTTAATTAATCAGTACGAACCGTAATTAAATTATAGCAATGGCTATGAGAAAGAATTGCCTCAAAACTCGAAAGGTGTTAACGTTTCAACTTCCAACCGCTTTATTTACTTATTTTGAGACTTGGTTTGCAGGTCTATGTCATATCATGTACCACAATACTTACACTCGGGTTGTAAAATTATGAGCTTTAAATCTTGTTTTTCATCTACCAAAAAGCTTTTAATATGTTATAAGGATAATTTCTCTATCCTTTCTGCATGCCTTCGCGGTGTAACTATAGCAGACGACTCAGTGCGTATTCGAGAGGAGGGGAGGTGCGTATACAAGAGGGGAGTCACAGGAGGGCATCGCACATTTTTCATATCTTCCTGCTTTAAAGTAACTTAATGACTCTACAGTAACGCCCGAACTAAAAATGGTGTGGATGATGATCCTTCACCACTAAGATCTTTCTGCATGCCTTCGTGGTGTAATGGTAGCACACTCTGTGCGTATTCGAGAAGTACAGGTTCGAGTCCTGGTGAGGGCATTGTTTATTATTCACATCTCCTTCTAAATAACCTGATGACACTACAGTGTTGACTTGGCTAGCGGTATTCAAAGTCAGTTATAATTCAGAAACAGCAAGAATCACTAACGAATAACTAAGTTTACTGCTTTTATTTTTTAGCTGTCAAAATGATCTGCTACTTTGAATAACAAAACGAATGTAAAAAAATTCGGAAAACAAAATAATTACGAATAACTTCTTGTTGTCTTTTATTGTGAAAGAAATATAAATAAAAATATTAGCAAAACGTTAAAGTTAACTTTACAAAATTACTAAAGACATGCAAAAATGTAAAATACTTGAAATTAAAAGAAACAATTACTCATGAGATAACTGAGCCACTACAAATATATGGTAAATTTCACACCAAATGAAAGACTTATGAAAGAACTTTCTAATTCCTTGAAGAAAATAATATCTTCCCCCGTGTTTTAAATGTTCGCTTAGCACCTGAATGTTATTGTAAAGTTGTGTAATATTGTAGCGAAAATTATATATAAATATATATAAGTAGTTCTTCATTCAGTTCGAAATAATAAGTCTTGAGTACTTGCCTATTCATTTGTATGATCCCTTCATCTACCTGACAATATTGTTGCCCCAAAATATGCCATGTGTAAATAACGCTAGGTGAGCATAAAATTATGTTTTCTATAATAAATAAATATGAGAAAAAGGGAATAAATCAAATAGATTTAAAATTATCACCGGGGGGGGGTTAGAGAAAAATGGCATCCTTTCAAAAACTTACTCATTACATACTCCGGTCTGCGTAATGGCAAACAGCACATTGAGTTGATTAGTGTTAACGAAGTTCACTTACTGCGCATGCTCAATGGTGTACCGTTGGCGTAAGAGGAAATACCGGCGACTAAGGAAGGGGGGCAAGAGCTACTCTACACAAGCCTGTTCGTCATGTGGGTCTTTTCGTCTGTTTACTAAAAATTTGTTCGAGCTTATTGCATTTGCTTCTGTTCCATTTCATTTTGGTTTATTTTGCTCATAAACATTATATTTAATATCAGTTATTTATAATAATTTCTTTGACTTTAATTCGGTAATTTAAAGTGGATTTATTCCTTAATGTGTTAATGTATGTACGAATGGAACGTATGATAAATACACGACTGCTTTTATTCCTCAGACTATAATCAATAAACATCCAACTAGTATATCATGAAATGTTTCCTGTTCTGTAATCCTTCTTAAATGAAAATTTACGTAGTTTACAATCGATATTTGCACTCCAAGTAGTAACGTAATTTACAACTTAACAAGTTTTTAAAACCTCGAACTGTTTTACGCCCAGTAACATAATATCAACCATGTTTTTCTTTACCTTGTTTTCAAATTGCGCCAAATTCGTAACTGTTCCAAATTCAGTGCTGGGTATGCGCAGTATGCGAAATTCGTTTAACACTGATCAACTGAATGTGCGGTCTGCCATTACGCCTCCAGTCCCAATTTTTAACATGAAGAAGACGTTTATAAAAACCCAAGAAATATATCCTGACAAGGGTATTGTTTTATTTCAAAGACAAGTTTTCTTGTAAGATTTTTATGGGTGAGTGAATTACAACCCATTGACCTCCCGATGAAAACGGGCGAAAAACATTTATAGTACCGTAGTTTACCTTTACTTCTTTTCCCGAAATATGTACCTTGCATTCTTTTCTTTTTCATAGTTTTAATCTTCATGTTTTCATTGCGATGTTTTCATTTGAATTTAATCAAATGACATACGTTTTACTTACTTGGTAGCGTTTCCCAAAATTTAAATGTAATTTATTTCTTCGCTGTCTTTCTTATCAGCTACTTAGTTGGTAGCTTTTTTATTATTACATATTTCTTGATGAGAAGAATTATCTGTATTTTTTCCAGAAATATTAAACATTCTGGACATAGATACCTCTTTTACGAAAAGTAAAGCGATGGGAGTTATGTTCATTGTTTATTGGCGGCTAGCTGGAAATATATAATTTCTGTCATGTACATCTACTAAGCGAGTTAGCATAGAGGGTATAAATCAGTAAATCTCTAAAAGAACATTTTCAGTACTGTGAAGGAGAGGAATTCAAATAATAAATAAAATTATATAAAGGTGACTAGAACTAGATGTAGCGACCGATACAAATTGTCTTAAAGCAATTTAAATATTTCTGGTCCCACCATTATTTTTAAACTAAATGACAAACTTATAGATTTAACATAATTTAGAGAGATAACATAATTCGATAAAGAATTAATTTAATTTTCTAAGCTAAGAAATGCTATATTTAAAGATTTTGAAGAAAATGCGATTCACATACATTATTTTAATTTTTAAAAAACTTTATTTTTCATAGGTACGAAACAATTAGAAATAGAACAAAATTGAAATTTTGCAAACTAATTATATATTTAATACTAATTATGGATTTAATACTAATTATGTATTTAATACTAATTATATATTTAATACTAATTATGTATTTAATACTAATTATATATTTAATACTAATTATGTATTTAATACTAATTACATATTTAATATCAATTATATCATTAATACTAATTATGCATTTAATACTAATTATATATTTAATATATAGGTTTCAATGAAGAAAAAATTTGAGAAGGCAGCTTTTTAAACACCGCCTATTGTTATTAAGGAGCTAGAAAGGAAATTTTGCAAATTAATTATATATTTAATATTTCGGAATATTTAGGCTTCTTTTCTAAATATAATTTTACAATATGTATTTGAGTAATAGTTCGGGTTTTTACACTTTTTTAGTCTTTTTATGGGAAACATAGATAAGAGTAGATTATTGCAAAAGTAAACATAAAACAAAAGTAAACATTTAACTACATAAAAAAGTAAACTTTAACTACATAGAGGTCACACAGGTGATACCGGTCATCTTAGATTGCAATAAATGAGTTCTTTTTTTTTTTTAATGGGTATTTGTGTCACATGGTAACAAAACTAATCTTTGTCAAGCTTTTTGATTAAACTGTATTATTCGAACGGCTAGAATGACTAAAAACGCGTGAAGATTCGAATGACTGAATATTCGACTTTACCAATCTTTAATCCTTTTCTATTTTATAAAGATTCATGTTCTTTAAAAAATTTGAATCTCTTATCCCTAGAAAATTTGAATTTTAAACCCCTTATCTCTAAACACAAGTACCCTAGGATTTTGTACTCTCAAAGATATATGGGTATGGTGAAGTGTTATGGGCACCCATTGTTTAACCACAGGCTGTGTAGGTATTGTATTGTCCAGCTAACCTTAATTATCCAGATAACTATTCTTCACACAGCCCACAAGGGGCCCCTTGTGGAAGAATAGTTGCTGTGCTGCGAGCTGTGTATGAAGAATAGTGTGTGAAGAATAATGTGTGAAGAATAGTTGCTGTGTTGCCAATTGTGTGTGAAGTCTTGTGTTGCCAGCCGTTGATGTGTTTTAGGCTGTGTTGCATAGCTCCGTGCCTCTTGTGGACAGGAAGTTCATTATGTTTATGATTTTCGTTGATACCTTATCTTATAAAAGGATTTATCTTTCTGAGTTTGGAAGTTTTAGGGGATGTTCAGCTGTGAGGGAGATTTAAATATGTAGCGTTTGGGGCTGCATCTTTCTCTACATACATACTAATCTGATGTAACCAAGTTCTTTGCCTGAAAGTACTTGAGAAAGGGGACTTGCCCTTATATGGACCACATTATTTCTCCTCGTTGTTGAATTTGAATGCAGCGACCACGTATAGGAACAGTTGATACGTCCTTCTTCCTTATTCGGCGTTGTTCCATCAGTTCTGCATTCGTTGGCTATGAGATTCGTTGGTTATGCGATTTTGTGGTGAAAGCCAGACCGTGGCACTGATAAATTTTGTGTATTTTGAGTCATAGCTGCTCCTTTGGCTAGGTTATCATCCACTTCTTTGCCTTTTGTCCCTACATTTGCTTTCAACCGGATGACTATAGAAATGTTGATTTGGTGATATTAAAGCTCCTTCTGTAGTCTCTTGGATTAATTGTGATCTGTGACGCGGGTTTGCGATGGCGTGGAACGCTGAAAGATTGTCTGTGAAAATGTATGATGTTTTTAGGGAGTTCGTGATGTTGTATTTTATTACTTTCAGGAATGCTACTAATCCCGCTTGGACCTTGGAATGCACAGTTTTGCTGGTTATGAGTGGAATTTGTGTTTAGTTGACGAGTTGGAGTCTAAGTAGAAATTGCTTGCACTGCATTTACCTTCATCTAGGCCGGAAATGAATATTATATTTAAATGCATGTAATAATTGTACCGAAAGTTGAGAAGACGACATTTGCTCTTGATAAGAATTGAGCAGCCGCATTTCAGAAGAATGTAATAAATTGCGTTGATTTTCTTGCTGTTCCAAATGGCTGGATGCTTAAAACTTAGCACATTTCATTGGTTGTTTAGTCGTCTCATCTCTGAGAACATCTCATTAGAGCTACAGAATTACGTCAGTTAGAATGGGGATGTTCCTTCCTAAATCTGATGGTTTGGTTTATTTAATTGAGGCAAAGCACTCGAAGGCTATCTATCTAAAGGAAGGGATGCCATCTTGGAGGATTTTCTAAGAAAAGTCTGGTTCATATATATGTCATACAAGGGAAAAATCCCGAAAACGCCCAGGCAGCCAGCGACCATCCGCAGGAATTCGAATCCCGGACCGAATACCAGTGTTTAGCGACTTTACCTCTCGTCGACAAATGGGCTCCCTCTTTCGATAAAGAGCATCATAGAGAACAAATCCCAAACTACCCCATTCTTCCTCCTCTAGTACCAAACCTGTTCATCCACGACTACCTTCAGAGCCCTAGTGACTTATGGACATTATACACTTAAAATACATTTTCCATGATCCAAACCCGGGCTCACGATAAGACAGCTGTTATTGCTAATCATATCTTAAGCATAATGTTAACATTGTAGAAACATAAAGAAATATTTAGGAAGCGCGTTTTTTAATCTGTGTGTATCTCTCTGGTTTTTTCTTTCTCTTAAAGCTCTGTTTAAATGAAAAAAAAAATGTATAAAACCATTCTGTCAGAAGAATCTTGGCAAAACATTTGAAACGAAAATTAACCATTATATGTTAAATATTCTGGAAACTGCAATTAGGTAATTACTACACAATAAATCGAAAATTCTTTGCAGTAAATTCAAGTGCAATAAATATGAATGATACGTATACACCTTCATATTACTCAGATTTTTTCAATAAATTCTTAAAATATCAATACATTTTCACATACGTATGTATTAATGTATTTATGCATGTATTCTGCGCATGATTTTTAAAGAGAAAATTAAGGTTTGATAAGCGTACGTTGCATTTTCATTAAACGTTCTGAAGACAACACATGGAAGGTGCATTTAATTTTTTTCCAGGTATTACTGTTTTCCAAACTCATCACGAGAAGAGCTCATTAAAATTTTACTAACTTTAACGACTAATTTTCGAATTGCGTGTTAAACTCCAAGTGTTTTTTTTTTTTTTTTCTTTCCTCAAACGTACATGTAGGCTTGAAGAATGACTGGAAAGCAACGGAAACATTACTTCCAAGCGTAACCAGATCTTTTTATCAAGCTTTCGAAGGCAATCGTTAAAAAATCTTTCCTTTATATTTTAATAATCTGAAATTTGAGCGTAATATTTAAAAGGAAGCAAAATGCAGTAATAATATTAATTAGTGCTTTCAAAGGTTAGTTTTGCTTTTCTGGATAATAAAACAAAAACGGCATTCTTATGTTAATTATGCAGTAATATATTCTAATATATTTTCAGTTAAATACGCTGAGAAAATTACTAAATATTTAATCTTCGGTTATTTATAAATTAAAAAATGATTTAATTTTTACTATAAACCTAACATGAGTGAAACCATGATCACACAGTCAACACAAATACACAAATTTAAGCAAACTATCATAATAGTTGAATTAGATGAGCTTTTTATACGGTATGGAGATCTATAATACAGGGTTGTGCAATTAATGTGCCTTTGCGTAAGCTCTACTATTAAATGATTAAGAATCTCCATGCATATTTGTTCTCGCATTTCGGAAAAACCGTGCTACGTAAATCTACAAAATTTTGTACACATCTAAACCAGATTACACTGTCGAACGGTAAAGCCGCTGAAAACTGTTAGTGTGGTCCGGGATGCTTAATGGCAAACCGCACATTCAGTTGATCAATGTTAACGAATTTCGCTTACTGCGCATGCTCAGTGGTGTACCGCTGGCGTGGGTGAAAACACTGACGACTAAGCATAAGCAACCTTACACAAGTTACCTGTTCGTCATGTAGGTCTTATCGACTGTTTACAATTGCAACAGTCTATTTCATTTACTTACATTAATTTAGTTGACCTTTAGTTCAGTAATTTAAACTAGATTTAATCCTTAATTTGTTAAAGTATATATGAATAGTATGTATGGTAAGTACTCAATTGTTTTTATTCCTGAGAAGTATAATCAGCTAATATATTTTGTAATGTTTCGTGTTTTGTAATCCTTTTTAAAAGAGAATTTGGGAAGTTTACAATCGATGTTTACACTCCAAGTAATGAAGCAGCTTACAACCTGACACGTAAAACCTTGAACTGTTTACGTCCAAGATAACATAATATCAAACATATACCGTATTTATCTTCTTTTGCGCCAAAGTCGTAACTGTGCCAGATTCTCTTTTGGACATGCGCAGTAAGCAAATTCGTTTAACATTGATCAATTCAATTGTGCGGTTTGCCATTATGCGTCCGGGATTCAATCCCGGCAAATGTCTGGCTGCATGGATGTTTTCGTGTCCCCCCCCACATGTTTAACTTTGATAGATGCGAGTTTCCATTAGATGTTCTTCCACAAAGGCATTCGCCGATGGCCCTCGAGCGCTTTGCCATGGTCAAATAAACCAAAACCGAGCACCTGCAGATCGAGGCCAACATTTTGATTTTTTTTTTTTGTATGAATTAGATTAATGTTTTATTAAGTAACTCAGTGATCTGAAAGTGAATAGGACTCCACAGCTCGAAATAAAAACCTTTTCATCTCCAGAGATCCAGATTGCGGCGAGATGAAAAATATTTATCCCTCAAATTTAATCAATAAATTCATGTACTTAATTGCAGTGTATTGGTAATGCCTGAAATAAAATATTTTTAACTTCCAAGAGCCAAATGTTGCCATTTAGTAAGGCGCAAGATATTTAACGTTCAAATTTTATCTGTCGATTATTGATTAATAAACCAAGCGATTTAAACTCAATAAACGCATTTCTTAAAAATATAATTTCTAGTATTTAATATGATTGATTTAAATACATTTCGATGAAATTCTATAAAACAAATTTGAAAGGTTCCAGATTTAAAAGGTCACCCAAAAGGCTTTTTTTTTTTTTTTTTTTTTTTTTTTTTTTTTTTTTTTTTTTTTTTTTTACGTTCTACCTGAGGTCGCATTCTGAGGTCTGCACTCGCTCCTGCTAACCTATTTGTTTTGTTTCCTTAGCTTCATTATTAACTCTTTCGTATCAAAGTCGCCCCAGACGCCCGAGCATTCAGACATCGGCTGGACGCCCGAAACGCCTGAATATTTTCCTACCTAGTGCTTTCCCCCATCACGTTACTGCATTAGTCATTGCTTTTGGTTGTTGTTAAATGGCAGGTCAATCATTCTTTTGAAACTACTAAAAGTAGTTCCATTATCTTAATGCCCCATCTCTTTTCTTTGTTTACTATCAGTGTTTATCTTTTGATGCCTGAAGTTGCAATCCCGTCCCAAGGGGGAACTTCACACAGAGTGAAATAAGTTCTCGCTTTACTTTAGTAGGTTATTATTAGCGCTGTAGTATTCAATTTGTCATGGGGGGAAGGAAAAGCATTCCAGAAGAAATTCTTAGACACTGGCGGTTTCGATGTTTGGGGAAAAGAGATTTTGCCCTCTCTCGATGCGAAAGAGTTAAACACCATTTTCTTCACACATTTTTGTTTGTCTTTTTTATTATTAACGTTTTCAGTGTTTACTTTATTTCTTAAATATCATGATCTTCGCGCTTACAACACATAAAATTCAATTCAACAGCAAAATCACCAGATATTTAAAAACAGCATACCTTTAGAATTTCATAGACAGTCTTGCAGGCTGGAGATAAAAATGTTTTATTCCGTACAGTGATATCGCACTGCTCGGTCTCAGATCTTTGAATATCTTAACCAAAAATTGATTAAAGTTTACAAAATATGAAATCGATAATAAAACAAATTCGAAATTCCAAATTCGTTTTTCCAATTGCCCATGTTCGGAAAGAAGGTTACGTTACTTAAAATCTGATAGCTCCAGTTAAGATATAAACTAGGTCTTTTTCTCAGTTCGAGAAACATGCATACAGTCATGCAGATTCTTCATTATTTAATATCTGTAGACATAATACAGGGCGATAATATGCACAAACAATACGTACGTACATGTACAGAATCCAACCAGTATCTCTAAAAATACTACCAAAAATAACTGCTGTTACAAAAAGCAAATACTATAATTTTTCAATATGTAATATGAGTCAGAAACTAATAGACAGAAAGCATTCGAAGGAACGCGCTGAAAATTATCTGAAATATTATAAAACTGATCATTGTTACGATAACAGCAAATGCACTATTATATGAAGATAAAATTGCTGATTTTATCACTGGATTAGGATGAACGAAAAAGAATTTGAAAGGCTCACTTAAATTCTTTATATAGAGCTGTGGCTAAAGAGAACACTTTAGAAACATGTACATCAAACTTCTGTTCATATACGCTATCTATACGGTTGGACTTGTGCCTGTACTTCCATTCATAGACATAACACCTGTATACTTACATTTTAACTGGACTTAATTATATAATGGCTAGCAGATAAGCAAAGTCTAGGTACACGTACCGCAGAAATTGTCCCGGCTTATTACGCAGTATCTTCAGTATGCTCCTGTACTCAGTGATGTCCTCAGTATACTCAATGGGTATATGTCTCAGGTACTCATTGAGGAGCATGCAGTAGCACCTGATCTTGCAATCTTTCATTATTAATCTTCATTATGTCGTAATCCTTGAAGTAGTGTTTTGCGCAATGCGTTAATAGTTATCGTTATGTTAGAGCTTTAGAACAAAATGCAATTTGGCTGAAGTCATAGCGTATCATCCGACATAAATTATGTTGAGTAATGTATTACAACATACTAGAGTCAGACCCTAATTCTATAGATTGACTGCAATAATAAACATAATGTGTAACTGTGTCACAAAATTATTCCATGAGCTCTTCTTGAAGCATCTTTTAGTTAATATTTTCTATATATAACCACGCACTTAAGTCTGAATTAGCAATTCATGAATTCCAAAGTATATTGTCTCTTAAATCTGAAACCCAAAAATCTCTCGCTGAACAATTTAGACGGTTGCATAAATATATTGTACCAATGAAATTTCTTCTTAAGCCACCATAAATCTCCTTACTACTTATTCTCTTGAGGAATTCCACTTTCTATGGTTGTTAAACAACGAGAAAAAGTCTTTAAGTGATAAGTAAAACTTGCGACTATCGGAAGACGAAAATTAATCAGGAACTGAATAAACAGCAAGAAAGGAATAGCGTAACAAAAGAGCTTTGATTAAACCGGAGTATCTTAATGAATTCGGGCACATTAAGAATAGGTTTTGTGCATCGAAAAAGCATTAAATTTCCATTTAAACCCGAAGAGTACCTTTTACCGAAGAGTATTCTTTTCTCTTCAGCTTTTTAATTGAACTTTTTAAAAGTTTTTTTAAGATTTTAAAGGCATAAAAAGAGCACAAATATCCGAAGCTATGCAGCTCAATCAAAGCTAGTATTTGTGGAATGAGCTCCCAGAAGCTTAATTACAATAATTTTCCTTACTTTTATCTTTCTCTTCTTCCCTCTCCCTCCTCCACAGTTTTTGCTATTGTTAGTTTTGCTTGTGCTTCTCCAGTCGTATACAGATACTTGTATCTTCAGCAAAGGATGACACTAAATGGAAGAGTCAGCCAAACCCAGAATGAGTGAGAATACGTAAAAGCGCCATTTGTTTCCCCCGTGGGCAAGTACCTACCGCGGATAAGCTGGATTTTGATAATATTTTGCAATGTTTCAATACATGTAATGTTGCCCAGTGTCTGCTATAGGTTCATGTACACGCAAGAGTTGTCCTTCATGTGTGTGTGTGTGTGTGGTCGCAGAAGCATTTGGGACATAATCGAAAGTCCATTCATGCTCCTTCAATGTTGAAGCTATTCGCTAACTGCTATACAAAGCATTTGATTGTATACAATTTCGCACAACTCATGTTTAATTTCCAGTACTTAATCAATGAAGAGTGCACAGACGCAATGCATACTGGCACGTCCATATCAAATTCTGTTTCGGTTAGCAATCTTCAGAAATAAGCTCTTATAGCACCATCTCTATGCTTAAGATAAATACACTTCTTGGAAGATTTAAGGGGGCTCATACACCTTAAACTCCTTATGATCTTCGAATATGCGACTGTTGCAAGAATTGGGATATTTCCCTTATTTTAAAAGCAATTACTTCCAACCTTTTAATGCTGACTACGTCATATAGCTGCTTTTGAAACTAGTAACCAGAAAGTTTGTGTTGCCACAAATATTTTTGTAATTTAATCCTCTTTGTGACAAAATGTTTCCACCTTGCGCGCATGATATTTTAAAAATGGCTAATGGTTCATCCTTGAAATTGGATGGAATTCTTTATATGGGCACTATTTTCTAACTGAACCAAAAATCTGATGAATATTTTAATATTGAAAAATTTTATGGACGAAAACATTACAGATTTTTTTAATAAAATACATTTTATAAACTCAACTCGAAATAAAATAAAAATTTAACATGTAATTTTTAGAATTTTAGGTTCACAGTAGTTTCCAAATGTTATAAAAGTTACATATTAAATATGGAATTAAATTATGCGACAGAATGTTTTAAACTGTGCGCGCAAAGTGGAAACATGACGAAAAATTTTGTCACAAAGTGGATTAAATTATTAAAATATTTGTGACAACACAAACTTTCTGATTACTATTTCAGAAAACAGCTATATTATGTAGTCAGCTGTAAAATGTTGGAAGTAATTGCTTTTAAAACAAATAAGTTATCCCTATTCTTGCAAAAGTCACATAGTCGAAGGTCTTGCTGGTTTTAATGTGTATGAGTCCCCTTAATGAACTTATACGAAATATAAAAATATATGAAACTCAAAATTACTCACTTTAATTTGGGTACTTATAATTTGTAATTTGAAAATAGTTATAACTGTTTTAAGCTGTGCCACTGAAGCAACTAACCAGCTTTATGACATCTGAATTACATAGAATTCTAGGTCAATCGCCGTTCATAATTTAAACAAAGGATTTTCATCTTAAGCACTGCTGAAAGTCGCATTCACGTTTTCTACTCGTTCTTGCTTGGCTAGTTCGTGTCTCTTTCCTTAGCCGTACCTTCTGCTATTTAAAAATGTGGTCAGTGTATACAGACTTGTAGGATCTTGTAGCATCCCTAGTGATGTATGTAAATCAAGAATATATGTCCTAAGAAATTATTCTTCAACAAAATAAAGTTACGTTGTGATTATCCAGCTACTTGGAGTTTTTTGAAAATTGCATCTATCTATTACGAATACTATTTGTGTGCGAGGCACATCCCTCTAAAACACCGCGGCTATGTCGACGAAGTAATTGGTTTTCTCATGACTTGGTAATATCTAAGAAATTTGGCAATCGATGCATCTTTAATTCTATTTTTATTTTCCAGCTGACGTTTGTAGCCACAATCACCTGGCACTCTAGTCTTGCCTTTTTATAAAACATTTACATTTTTGATATTATTGCAATAGCAAGCAAGACAGCGAAGTTACATCCTAGCAGGGTAGAGAGTGAAACTGAATTGCGTAGTTATGCCAAGATGGATGTACATGAAGAGAAAGGTTTTGATTTGTCTCAGTTCCCAATGATTACATCATCAGCGGACGTTGCGCAGGCTATGCAAAATGGAATGATCTAGAAATGACGCAATCGAGAGAAGTTATTACGAACAAAGAGGGAGAATTAAAGTTTTACAGTTAGTTTAAATAATAATTTTGATTTACATATTTTTTTATCTTATATATATATATATATATATATATATATAATTTATCAAGCAAAGCAGTAATAACAATTTTGGTCAAGAAATATGACATATATATATATATACTAAAGAAATATTGATTATATTATCTCCTAATATAATCAATATTTCTTTAATAAATATACTTGAATTAAATCATGAATAACAAAATTTCAATTGGAAAAATAAATTAAATTAAAAGCAAGCAATCATTGCCATTGATCGGAAATTAGTTGACTTTTCAAGGGGAACAAACCAACTCCCATTCAATGAACAATGAACAATGAACATGAATTGTTATTCATGATTTAATTCAAGTCAGCGTTAAGCATTTTTAACAATTTACATTCAAGTTACTTTAAAACTATTTTTAGAATTAAACTTCCTACCTATGGGTTCACTCTTTTTAGATAATTCTACTAAAATTAATCTTAGAAGATAATTTATTTACTAAAGAAATATTGATTATATTATTATTATCTTACTTTGCAGCTATTGCGCAAGTAGTAGAATAACTTGATTTCGAACTAAGTGAATTTAAGATTAGATATATACATGTAATAATAAAATTCCATAGTCAAAAATACACTTAAATTTCTAATTGTATGTTTTTTTTTTCATTTTTAATGGCGACGTTCTCTTATTTGAAAGTACGTGGAATTAAATCCACAGCCCTGTATTCAAGTTGTTTTTCCCGCCTTTTCTACACGTACAGTAATAGAATGTTCTCGAAATATTTAAAGCGAACTGGATTGGCTGACGTCATTTCTTGGAAGCTCGGCCTTTCCAGAGGCTATAAAAAGACTCGCAAAAGGAATATTGGGGCTTTTTCTTAAATGTCACGATGCAGTAAACCTTCACACAAAATATTATTAGTAGTTCTTTTTTATTTACTCCGGAGATCACATTTTTGTAATTGCTATTTTCTCCTGAAATATAATAAATGGATCCTGTTTTTTAAAACTATCGTTTGATAATTTAAGCTACGACTACACTGATGATTCTTCAACAGTCTAGTTATTCCTGACAAAAGCTGGTACATCACATATGTATATATATGTATTTAAAACGCAAAAAGGATACATGGACTTTAAAGGTAACAATCTAGTGCTATCGCTGTAAGACTATAAATTTTAATTCAATTAATTATTTTTTATTTAAGATTATTTTCTAGCAATTAAAGAGTAAAACCTTTGTAATTGAGTCTATTTAAATTAGTACTTAAATTTTATATAAAACTATCAAACATGTTATTTATGTAAACTATTGTTACTGGTTAATTATTAATGTTATTTTATAAACTACTATTTACATAAACTATTAAACAGACCTAGAGAAAGTTTCAAACGCAAGTCAATCAACTAAAACTGAAAGTAAATAACATTAAAAAAATGCAAATAAAATATTTTTTTTAATTTTGAGTTTTAGTTGATTGAATTTACAACTTTAATCCTTTCCTGTACGTTACTCTTTAAAGTTGGAATTTTACCAAAATCATTTGTAGGCAGTCTATTTAGGCCTAGGAGAGTATGCAGGTGTAATTTTACAAAGATTTCACAAATCGTTTGGTGTTTCCGAAGCGAACACACCGAGTTGCACGAGCTGCGATAGGTGAGCATTGCTGTGAAGCACGTATTACAGTAAAATACTTTGATTTAAAAACAGTAGAATCTGATATCTGTAGCAGATTTAGTATAATCCAGGCTGCACCACGGAGAAGCCTGCTACTCTACACCCTGCAAAGAAAACCGGGGAGAAAAAAGGAAACTCTCATTGCTTCGGCAAAGCTGAGGCCTCTCCGGGCCATTTACATAATTTTAAAATTTATACGAAAAATAATTAAAATAATAATTTACAGTTAATTATTGACTAAAAAAACAATTATTAAATATATATAAAAATAAAAATCTACAGAAATCACAACTAAGCAAACTACGCACTATGAAAGTAAGAGAAAAAAATCTGATGTGTACACCACATGACTTCCTTGTACGGAATATTAAATTATACGCATTTTTTCTTGCATTTCATTTAAACTTATTGAATTAAATCTACTTCGCCGACAGCGCATAAACCACAATAGAATAAATGCATTCTTTAAAATTCACTTTAGTATTTGTTTACCATAGCAACACTCTGGCGCCAAATTCACTTAATGAAGTTATTGTTAATTGATAGTGGATTGGTTTGATCCCCTTGACAAATCAATTAATCTACGGTCAATGACAATAGCTACCTTTTCAGTATTTTAAGTTTTTACGGTTCAAAATATAATTTCTTTACAGTTTTTAAAAGTTTCGACTGCAATAGAAAACTAAATATTTTATAATTAAAATACTGATTAAAATGTATTCCAATAATTCATCGCTTTAATTAAATTCTGTTACTTGGAGATGCTGTACGAAACACCTTTTCTAATAATTAATATATTATATATATATATATATATATATAATCAAAAACGTAATTTAGTAAAAGTAGATTGTCATCCCAGGAAGGTGGTAAAATTGTAGAAAGAAACCTATTACACTTTAAAATAAACAATCAAATCTAAAGACGATCCTTTACTATTCTAGAAAATTTTTTGAAGCGGATATATTAGTCATATTAAAATTTATAACAATTATACATTATTCATATTTTCATGTTCCAGATCGACTTCTCAAGAGATAATAATCCGAAACATTTAAATTTGAATAACCCAACAGAACTGTAACACGTTTCATTGAGTATTTACAGATGAAAATTAAATACACAATAAAATAAAATAGAAACTGAAAAATATATAAATTATTTACACCCCATGCCTAAATGAAGCCCGAGATTACCCTGACGCGATAGAGTCTCACATAAAAATCTTTAATGCATAATTTTAAAAATAAAATTACCATAAAATTATAAAATGCAAGTGATTAGAATATCTAGTACAAGCACATCAATTTACGTTGAAAATACAGCGGTCAATTTTACCATAGAATTAACACTTGTTAAAATTTTGACTCTAAAATTTATATATATGTGATGTACCAGCTTTTGTCCGGAATAAATAGATTGGTAAAGAATCATAGACGTAGTTGTAGCTCAAAGTATCAGACGATAAGTTTAAAAAAGAAGGATCCATTTATTATTATTCATTAGAAATAGCAGTTACAAAAAATCAGATCTCCGTAGTAAATAAAAAAGAACTACCAATAATTTTTTGTATGAAGTTTACATCATCATGACATTTAAGAAAAAGCCTCCGATATTCTTTTGCGAGTCCTTTTATAGCCTCTGGAAAGGCGGAGCTTCCAAGAAATGACGTCAGCCAATCCAGTTCTCTTTAAATATTTCCAGAACATTCTAAAACTGTACGTGTAGAAAAGGCGGGAAAAACATCTTGACTACGGGGCTGAGGATTTAATTCCGTGTACTTTCAAATAAGAGAACGTCGACATTAAAAATGAAAACAACATACAGTTAGAATTTTAAGTGCATCCTTGACTATGGAATTTTATTATTACAAATATATATATATATATATATATATTTAAATCAAAGACTATTTTTAAATAATTATTGCAGAAATTATTTTTACTGAAAATTAGGGCTATATTGGAGGGAGACGGATTTACGTAAATTATTATTTTTAAATACATAAATAAATTTATATCAATAAAATATATTTTTAGTAAAACAAAACAAATATTTGAATTATAATTGCTTTAAATGACATTTTAAATGGCATCATTTCTTTTTTATTCTTTCCGTTGGTTAAATTCGGATGCATTTACTTATCTAGTCATCTTAGTTAGTTAGGACTAGGTTTTATTTATTAATACTTATAACTCGAAATAAAAAAGTAGTGTATTTATTAAACAACATCCTTACGATACAAGTTAAAAAATATTACTCCTATGCACTAAAAGTATTTATTTAATCATGTATAAAAATAAAGGTTCAGAATGTTTCCAAAACCAAAAAAAAACTTTTACGATAAGCCTATTTTGAAACATCTTTTTTAAGAGAATATTTTTTAAAATATTATTCAACATTCTAGTTATACCAAAGAATTATATTTTGTTCAGTTGAATGAGCCCTAAATTAAAAAAATTTGTAATGCCATCGTCTTTTAATAAGCAGCAATTACGATAAATGTTAAGTCACAGGCGAAGTGATTTAATTACCAAATTCTCTTTCAACTACGGCTGAGATTTGACTTCCCAATTGACGTCCCTCCTAAAGCTTGAGAAACGGCATTTTTTTGTTCTCGATTTTATTAATTCTTCCGCTTTTCAGAAGATGAATATTATAGGAACGCCTCCAGCCATAAGTTTGACCGACTAAATTTATCAAATGAAATTAATCTCCCCGATGGAATATTTATTACTCTCCAAAATACAAAGGTTTGGGAATTAATATATTGCCATGTGCTTCGTGGCAGGTTTCGGAAACCCCATTTGAAAAGAAAGATTATTTTTAGTTGGAAGTGAACTTTTTTCGTAATTTATTATTCATTCTAATAGCATTACTTTCGTTTTTTCTAACTATAGAAAGAATCAGCTTGACTATTATTCCCACCCAAAGTGCATTTCGAATGTTTTTCGTAAATATTACATATATATTTTCGCAATATTTCGTATTTAATATTCCAATACAAGGAAGTCATGTGGTGCACACATCAGATCTTTTAGCTTTATTGCGCAAATTAGCAGTGCAGTGCTATATGAAAACAATTTCAGCATCCAAGCATGCTGTTAGTTAATATGGCTGATGACATAAGTTTTAGTAGTTGCTCGCTTATTTGCCAGTGAAAGGTATTTCATACATAAAGCTTAAAATCGTGCATTTCTCCTTTTTCCGCTTTCTAGTTTTAGAAACTTTCAAAAACTCGTATAGAATATCCAATTAAATTCATTATTTCTATTCAAAAGCATTCTATCTTGTGTCGGATTTTATTCACTCTTTATATAGTTGAAAGGTTAGGCGGTGTTGTCTGGTATCTCCGATCACCATTAGGAGATACATTTTAATTAACATTGTAAGATATTGTTGCCATAGTGGCTAAGGATATAATTATTGCCTTACTTCAGATACTTAAATAACTTTACAGCGAAACATACGCATTTCAAATATACTTTATAAAGACTTTACAGAAATTTACAAACATATTTTAAGCCACATCCAAATGCAGTAGTAGTACAGAAAGTTAAACTTCTGGAAACAAAAGCTGAGTGAATGTTAAATTCTTACTCTGAAACTGAGTGAAATCGGAATTTATACAAAATCCAGTGAATGTTACAGTTCCTTATTATGTTGACGATACTCTTCTTTTAAAAGAAATTGTTAGAGCCAGTAAATAGGTCACAGAATTTAAGAATATCTTTTCATATTTTATCGACAGTGTCAGAAAACAAAATTTAAATGTTCAAAATGCCATAAAAGCATTTTTACGGTTTTTTTTCGTATAAATAAAATAAGAATTTTGATATTTTTGTAAATGGAAGTCATAGCTTCACTGTACTTGTATTAATTAAGATTTACTAGAAAGTACTTCACCTCTTGATTGGTATAATGGTTAGATTTGCGACAGCCGTATCGCTGGGCCTTATAAATATACAGCATCTTTGCGGCATGGGGATACTTAAAATAAAAGATGAGCCAAATGCCTTCGCCATTAATTTGGTAGTTGGAAAAGAGAGGTGAAAGACCATTGGATCCGTTTTCTGGAGGGGGGGATTCTATTTAAAAACTAGTATAGAACTGGGAAAATTCTTACCATCATTTGTAAAATGTCCAAAACCCATACCATTCACTGATGCAAATCTCGCAACGATAAAATTTACAATTCCTCGCAACGCTAAAATTTACAAATTTGTTGTGATGCTACTGCCAGACAAGTGAGGTAAGTCACAGCAGCAAATGAAGAGGGAACGGAACACTCTAACGAGAGATAGATTTCATTTAAGTTTAATCAAACCCATTTTGTTTTACGCTAATGGAATGTGGTTAGCAATCTCAACTGAGTCGCAAAAAATCAGCTGTAAATTATTCTTCGAAGAATTCTTACAAAAGACTTCATGTTTCTTCAGGAACTTTGAGGTTCGTAGGATCTAAACTTCCTTTAGTTAAAAATGGCATTTTGAACATACTTTCAGAATGTACACGAAAACTGTGAAAATAATCTATCTGATACCTTTGATACCATTGGAATTAGTACATTACCCCACTCACATGTGTTTACTTTTCCGCCTCTCGTAATTAATTCACATCTCTCGTTGCCCTTCGTTGGCAACATGCTTTCAAATTATCGTCCGTAGAGTTCGGCTGCTAGAATGTAGCTGACCCGTAGCTTTTTAATGCTTATTTTTACATGTTTTGGATTATTATTAGATGTTTATGTATGGATATTACTGTATGTTTACAATTTGATTTGCACAAGAGAGTAGATAAATTTACTAAAATTATTTTAAAAATGAAACGATCATTCGTATTTCAGCTCCATTTGATTAACGACCAGTAAGAAACTTGAAAAAATGCTTTTAAAATCAAGGAATAATTTTCATTGCGAAAAATTTAAAGGCTTCCTGCCTTTCTGGTAGTATTACTTTGCATTACTTTTAACTAGAAAGGGAACTAAGAGGAATTTATAAGGAAACAACTGATGGTCAAATGCACTAGTACATTTCCGGAATGACTTATTTAAAAATATATATATAACTGAAAAACAAAGTTCAATTTTCTGAAAATAAAGAAAAACTCTGAGATTAAATATTATGATTGTATAGCTACCGATGCTTCTATTCTAGTCCAAAATAATTAAAACACGAAATAAGATAGAATGTGCATTGTTATTTCCATAAACTGCTTGCTCATAACTTTACATTGATATTATCTAGTAAAGCACAAGCAAAGCGATAGATCCAAATCTCTCCCCCGTTTATGCTTGGATGCTGAAATTGAATGACACGTGAAGACTTCGGAACTCATTATTTTGTAGGGGTCTATTGCATCTAGAAATTTGCATCAAACAAAGCCGTACAAAACCTACTAGACTGATAATGAGTTATCGCTTAATCTGAAACAAATCACAATCTCTTGAGAAGTTTAAAATACCCTTTTTAATTTTACTCTCAATCTCCTCCCGGGGGTCGACGCAGAGAAATTTTGGAAGCCGCTGACTAGGTTCTGTACCTAGGTATAGGTATAGGTAACGGGGGGCACGGGCACTGTCCCTTTACCATAATGGTTAATCGGTATTGCACCGTGCCCACCACTGTCTAGAGCCAATGTGTAGGAGCCATATTTGTGCCCAGCACCAAAAGCCGAGTCCCAACGCTCGAACCATCCAGAGGGCAGTCAAACTGACCAAAAGCGCCCTCCACACAACGCTCACCCAACCGTCCAGGCTTTAGTACATATGATAGAAAATACTGAGATTCTCAGGCAGTGTCGGCCACAAGGGTATACAAATCATGAAACTGATGGTTCTAGGTTCAAAAAGCCCCGAAAAGATCATTTATTGGTTGGCGCGTTCGTCTGGCAAGTCCTAGAGCACAAGGCTCTAGGAACCCGAGTTGGCATCCCGGGTTCCTCCTGGGGGTGGAGCCTCGGGTATGCTGGGTGATGTCCTTGTTCGACGAGTGACTGACAGGTAACAAATCATAGACAGCGATCGGTGTCGCAAAAGCGATGCGCCTTTCTGTCCTAGGGGCGAGGGCAGGGGATGGAACCCTGTGCCTGGTTTGGCGGGGTGAAGGGCCTCTTACTGCCGTTTAATTGACGGAAAGAGGAATGCTCATAATTATGTTATGTTAAGAGGTTATCACACATGGCTAGACGGGACTTTTCTGAGAAACAAGATAGTAAGGACTTTTCTGAGAAACTTTTCAAGGACTTTTCTGAGAAACATTTCAAGGACTTTTCTGAGAAACAAGATCTGGTAGCACTGGTTTAAGCGGGAGGATCACTAGAAAAAAGAGCTCCGCCTGAAGAGAAATCCCGCCTAGCTGCGGAAGTAATGTTGCGGCTACGCGGGATTTTTTCAAACTTAAAAAAATATGTCTCGGGTCTCGGGTAGAGACAACCAATTAGACGAAAGTTCTCCTTCTGAAGGATCACGTGATCCCGAATTGAGCGATAATCGATTACTGTTTGGGGTGCAAGTCTTTGCAGTAAGTGAGAATGGTACCTTAGATACGTGTGTTTCCCGGAATTGTGTGGGTTCTGAGAATTGTCCCTTTCGACGTCAAGTCCCGCATAGCCGAAACATGACGTAATTGGGACCTTACTCTCAAATGAACAGAAAGGCACATCTTGTGCAGCAAACGAACTTCCACGTCTTTCGAGAATTTGAACTAATATAAGATACATTAAAATTCATATGTAAGTAATATAACCGGAGACCCAACGTACAATAGACTACTTAAGGTATTTAAAGGCGCGTATTTTGAACCTCGGCTAGCAAGTTGCTAAAGCCGGAATACATCTTGGGCAAAGCTGGCGAAAATATGTAATAGCAACACGCGGCTGCCAGACGTTCTAATGTAAGTATTCAAACACTCAGCTTACATACACCATAACGCAATTAACGTGCAATCTGGTAAGAACTGCGGAAAGAAGGAGTTACAGTAAAGGTTTAAATAATAATGATTAGTTAAGAAATATAAAATTCTTTATAAATTTGCGGTGGCTTATCGACATTTGATAAAGAGATAAAAGAAATACTGCTCAAGATTGTAATCTACCTAAGGTTTGTTGTTCTTCTGGCAACTAGAGGCGCTGAAATAAGGTTTAAAATTTAAGGGGACTCGTACATCTTTAAAACCCATAAGATCTTCGAATATGGTACTGTTGCAAGAGTTAAGATAACTTATTTATTTTAAAAACAATTACTTCCATTTCCATTTTTTACAGCTGACTACATAATATAGCTGCTTTCGTAAATAGTAATCAGACAGTTTGTGTTGCCACAAATATTTTTATAATTTAATATGCTTTATGACAAAATGTTCCGTCATGTTTCCACCTTGCGCACACAGTTTAAAGCATTCTGTTGCATAATTTAATTCCGTATTTAATATATATGTGGCTTTTGTAACATTTGGAAAGTACTGTGAACCAAAAATTCTCAGAATTCCATGTTAAATTTTTATTTTATGTGGAGTTGAGTTTATAAAATGTAGTTTGTTAAAGAAATCTGTTATGTTTTCGTGCATAAAATTTTTTAACATTAAAATATTCATCAGATTTTGGGTTCAGTTAGAAAATAGTGCCCATATAAAGAATTCCATCAAATTTCAAATATGTATTATTAACCATTTTTAAAATATCATGCGCTCAAGGTGAAAACATGACAGAAAATTTTGTCAGGAAACAAATTAAATTACAAAAATATTTTTGGCAACACAAACTTTCTGGTTACTAGTTCTCAAAGCAGCTATGTTATGTAGTCAGCTGTTAAATTTTGGAAGTAATTGCTTTTAAAATAAATAAATTATCCCAATTCTTGCAACAGTCACATATTCGAAGATTATAAGGGGTTTAAGGTGTATGAGCCCCCTTAATCGAATTTGTTATAAATATCTTTATCAACTTTATCATAATTTATATAGTAAAATCGTTATGAATTAATCTTTCTTTCGTTTAAACGGCATTTTAATGTACTATTCCGTTTCTGTCATGACGATAAATAATAATTTAAAATCTTTCATAAATGCTTTGCGTGTGTATCCCAATCGTTTTGGTGATTCATTTGCAGCAAAATATTTTAAATAACAAAATTTCTGTAAGTAAATACTTGTTTTGCACTAAAATTCAAATTTATTTAGACATTCATTTTTTAAGGATGATTTCTGCTAACTTCCATGGGCACTTTGTCTAGCTGACCGCAACATGAATATCTCTCTTTCTTATTAATGAACAGGTGTTAAGCACGAATCACTTTTGCGAAATATCTTTGTTTGGAGTTTGTTGAGTTAGCATTAGTCTGAAAAAATAACAGTAAACAAATAAAATATATAGCTTCCTAATGGTTAAGCTTTGGGTCAATCTTAATCATAATGGTTAATCGCGGATATTTAAAATACCTGCAGAAAAATTGAAATGTGGTTAGTTTGTTTCGTGATGTGTTTTCAGGGAGTTCTGAAACTTCAGTGTGAATTAAATCTTTAAATTCGATTTTGATAGAAAACTCTCTGCCGCATATCGACGCCAATTTTGAGAGAACTCATTCTGTTCGACTTGGTGGATAGTGAAGGTGGCTGCCGTAGTTTTGAGCCTGGGTTTTAATCCCGGAAAAGTATAGATATTTGTGTTATCTCTCTCTCTCCTGAGATTAATATCCGTCGCCTTCAGTGGTGCATCTCATACAACGTTCTCGGTTATGAGATGATAACCCACGTTTGCAGCCATTTCCAAACATATTTAAGGCCCACCAGCGGCCGAGCGGTAAAGTCGCTGAACACTGGTAGTTCGGTCCGAGGTTCGAATCCCGCGAACGGGCTGGCTGCATGGGCGTTTTCGTGGTTTTCCCCATGTGTAACGTGTATACGAGCCAGTTTCCCTTAGAAAGTCCTCCACGAAGGCATCCCTCCTCTTAGGCAGATAGCCCTCGAGGCTTTGCCATAATCACTCACACACACACACACACACACACACACCAAACATATTTAATGAGCTTAGTGCCCCGCTGTGGGAGGAGGCAAGGCCAGTAAACATACAAGGTTATGTTCTTCCCAACGTGTGAATTTAATGACGTTTTCCAACTTACAAAAGTGGGATAAACGAAGGCGAAATTACATTCAACTCCTTAATGAAGTAGTTGCTTTGAATCAGGCTATGAATCAGTGACGTCATACGCGCAAAGATTTCTGGTCGGGAAAAGCAATGACATTGGAAGGAGAAAAAAAGGGAATCTGATGCAAGGTCCTTCTCCGAAACATACAGAAGTATTTTACGTCCTTTTTTCTACAATTACACAACTAAAATAAAAAAGACTCAAATTTTAAAATTAAAGAAAGAGAAAAGTGATGCTACCATACCGGTGCAGAATGTAACTTACCTTAAACCCTCTCGCTGCGCATTCCGCAATTTCTACGGGCAACGTAGAAGTAGCAAAATTTGCGCAACCCGCTCTTTCATATTTCAAGGTTTCCTTTAATGGTTTATATAGATGTGGGTTAACAGATGGCGTTAGTTTTTCACATTTCTGCCAAATATACAAGAATACATAATGTAGCATTTTGCGCGCTTTTCAGAGCTCAAAGATGTCTGGCAGAAAGCGTTTCGCGAGTGATATAACCTATATTCCTGACGATATTTCCGACAGTGATAGTAGTTTTGACTCTGATTTCAAGTATATTGAATGTGTGTGTGTGATTATGGCAAAGCCTCGAGGGCTATCTGCCTAAGAGGAGGGATGTCTTCGTGGAGGACTTTCTAAGGGAAACTGGCTCGTATACACGTTACATATGGGGAAAACCACGAAAACGCCCATGCAGCCAGCCCGTTCGCGGGATTCGAACCTCAGACCGAACTACCAGTGTTCAGCGACTTTACCGCTCGGCCGCTGGTGGGCTCAAGTATATTGAAGATAGTTATAGCTGATGATGAGTATTTCTCGGATTCCTCTGCAGATAGTAATGAACCTGAAAATTCAGTTTCTATTGAAAACGTTCGAAAGTGGTGCAAAATTCATATGCAAAATATTACATTCTGCAAATATTTTCATTAGTTTATATGTTTTACCTTTGTATTTTATAAAATAAATCATAATTCAACCAATACTAATTTTCAAATTTTCCTTTCATATCATTATTCTTCAATTTCAGTATTCTGACAACCTTTTTCTACGATCTAATTCTATATTGAAAAAAAACTTTTTTACAAAAAATTTTTGTATATTTTAACTCTAAAATATATGTAGATTTGAAATATGTAATACACAAATTACACAATTTTTGAACCTATTTTGATAAAAAAAAAGTACGCAGTGAGATGGTTAAAATAACAATAGTAGTTAAGAAAAAGATAAACACAGAAGTAGTTAGGAATAAATTAAATAACAAAATTGGTTAAAGAAGATAGTTTTATTTTGAAAGTAAGATAAAATATAATTTCATATTGTCATCATACGACGCTGACACACTTATACAACCGGAATGTAGATTTCCTGTCATTCTAGTCCATCTACAACTAGTCCAAGAACAAACGCAGTTACATTTTGCCGAAGCTCTTTGTCAACTGCAGAACGCTTTTCAACCTAAAACTAATTCGAATACTATATCAGGAAAGGCGATCTGGCCCTGTATTGACATACATCCGCTGTAGAACGTTAAGTGCGAAATTTAGGAGCACCAGTCTATAGCCACAATGTCATCCTCAGTGACTATCGCCTTTGCATAAAATTAGTGGACTTTGGAAATAAAGAGCTTGGATATTTGTTGATATTAAAGAACACAAATAAACATTAATAGCATTTCTGAACATACTAATAGCAGAAATCTGTTATGAAAAGCACATAATGTTCGTTTTCATTAAAATAAGTGCTTCAATGCAAAGGGCACATGTATGAAATACCAATCAGTTATGCAACATTAACATAAAAATAATTTTATTGAATTAACTCCTTTCATTTCCTTTGCAATAATAAACAATAATACTTTCTAGACGTACAATGTACATTAAAGGAAATAGTAAAATAAAATATTAAAAAGTTATGATATACCACTTCAAAACTTTGCACATTCAGATTAGAATTGAAAAAATGAATAAGATTGAAACCAAAATCGTTAACTGAGCTTAAAAACAGGAAAACGGTTCAGAATATTCATATTCTTGCGTGCGTACGGGTTCGTTACGAAATTAATGCACAAGTCCGATGAAAAACGAACAAAAATTTATTATTATCACAACAAAAATCCTTAAATTTTCTCAAATTATCATGCAGTATTACAATATCTCACAGGTCTTATATCATCTTTTAACTACTCAAATGTCCAATAGAGCTTAATTCCAAAACAGCTAAAGAAAGCTAACCCGCGAATTCGCTACAATCGACAAGAGAAGTTTTCTAAACAACAACAAACTAAGTAACTACTACGAACTGAGATGTTTTCCTCCTTTTATAGCCCACCAGCGGCCGAGCAGTAAAGTCGCTGAACACTGGTAGTTCGGTCCGAGATTCGAATCCCGCGAACGGGCTGGCTGCATGGGCGTTTTTGTGGTTTTCCCCATGTGTAACGTGTATACGAGCCAGTTTCCCTTAGAAAGTCCTCCACGAAGGCATCCCTCCCCTTAGGCAGATAGCCCTAGAGGCTTTGCCATAATCACACACACACACCTCCTTTTATAAGATTTTAAAATGACGCGCTAGAATTTTCCAGTACTTTCTCGAAATCAAAAAGAGATATTTATTTATTTAATGCACGCGCTCTTGTATTTTCAGTTTTCCGGCTTAGCTTTCTTTTAATATTCGTCACGCGTTGCACTGCGCGAGAAATAAAACCATTTAATTTATAATTGAACTAACATTAGCTTTTTAAATACTAAATTCGTAACAATATGTTCCAATCCTTTTTTTCTGTTATTTACTGAACAACTTTATTAGTTAATTAATTTTATGTGGCAAAGATTTCCATATAAATATTTCCATATAACACTATTTTTCAATTGTGCTATTTGAAACCAAATTCAGGCATATTGTTTCAAGGTAAACTTCGTAGTTTCCTTTCAGGTAGACAAATCCACGAAATTCCATCCAGCCAGCTTATTTGTTCAACAGATAGCATTAAAGGTTTTTTCCCTTTATTATTTGTTAACTTGTCCTCTATTAAATATTTTTTCCATTTATAATTAAGAAAATAATGTTTCAACAAAACTTCTTACTTCTCTTTAAATGTATTTTCAGTATATCATTGTATATTGTACCATAAACCAGTTACATTGATTCTTTATTAAAATTTAGAATAACAAATCTTAAGCTGTTATTTTTTCAAACATGAAAATTGCTAACGGAAAAATGGGCTCGGTATTGCATCAGTAGTAAAATTATAAAAGAAAACTTATCTTTACAAATGTATTATAGTGATCAGAATAATAAAACAAAATCTATAAACATTAGGTAAAATTGCAGAGCAAGGAAAATATATAGCTCTGTAACATTTTAAATAATATTTTGCATTTTTGCTTACATCTTTCAAAATGTTTAGTTTAAATGTTAAAGATAAGAGAAAAACTTAAGAATTATTATTGGTTTAGCGTGTTGCTGCTTCGAATGTTAAGTAAGCGAAAACCTAAAATTGATTCTCTTTCAGTAAATTCTCCCGTGTCTAAGTCATTAAGGACCAAAGTCAAGTGTCTCCTCTTATTTTTATCATCTTGATGATTACAGGGCTCTTATCTTGTTATTCGTTGATTAAGAAGAGTTCGCAGAATGACCACTCCACTGCAAGATATACACTTTATCATTGTTCCTTTTATTCAGTTCTATACAGAAACCAAAAGTACCTGCTCTATGTTTACTCTCAATCTATTGGTTTTCTTATGGTCAGTGTTGTTCAAAAACAGTGATTTTAAAGAATAGTTCCTCAAATTGCTTTTAAATAACTTTTCCCCTTAAATTGCAAAGCTTTAGAAAACACCTGGGGTTCAGTATTTTGTCTTTTATACGATATACTGATACAAATATATTTCTATAAATGGTCTTCGTGTAAGAAACATTCTCCTGCAAGTCAATTGAATAACGTTTTTAAAAAGGCTTAGAAATAAAGCCGAAGATATTGGTCTTTCTTTGCATGGTTTCAAATTTGCCTTACTTAATGAGTTTCAAACATATTAAATTCCTATTTCGAACGCTACATTAATTTTTCAATGGGTCAAGTTCTTACGTTTATTACAATATAATTGACGTATAAATTTACTATAGTACATCTAATTAACTGGGAATCTTTGTTACTGTAAAATAATTTTTAAATTGAGTTGTAAGGATCCTAAGTTTTACTAACGTTTATTTTATTTTAAAACTGTACTATTACTTCTTATTTTCAACTTCCGGCCAAAATTAAATGCTTTTACTTGTTTATGCAAATTGTCTTGCTAACGCCCAAGTACTTAAGTTGTGGCTTTTTGCCAAGAGTTAGGGAGAAAGAAGGAGTTTTAGGAAGCAAGCCGCTTGCCTCGCCAGTTTTACGAGCTTTCACTCGGTTGCTGGTTGCCTTTAAGGCCAGAGGTTTAGCCTTCTTGATATTTGCAAACGTATTGTAGTTTCAGCAGCTCGGCGTACTTCATACCAGAGTCATAGCTAGGATTTTCAGTGCCCAGGGACAACTGAAGATTTCGCCCCCCCTACTGCTTGCCAAGGATGGAAAACATTTAATTCTAAAATGACGTAACATCAGTTTGGCGCCCCTTGGATTCTGCGCCCGGGGACAGATGCCCCTCTTGCCCCCCTCAACCTACGCCCCTGCTTCATACGTACCTTTTTTAAATAAAGGCCACTCTTAGTGCTAGGCATTTGTATACTAATTCAAAGTTAGCTTTTAGTTAGAGTTTCAGTTAATAGTTTTTATATTCTTACGTTCAGACCACAAGTGGTTGGTCTCTGTATTCCGAAGCTCAGAAGTGCCTGTAAAAGATTGAAAATAAAGGGTTTCGTATACCCTTCCTGCTTGTGTTGTCTACTTCATGCCTTCTTGAACATAGCTTGAGTAAGCTCCCTGTTCCTATTCAGGATCATTCATGTTTCCAAAGCAAATCAAGAGAAACACAAGTACTGACAAAGTTGTTAGGTGAATATTCAATTTGCTGCTAATACGATTCTCACATGGAAAGCTCCAAAAGGATGGGTTGTTGTGACTTATCTCTCTTAACTGACCTCATCAGAACAAACCCACGAATTTTCCCGTGGCAATGAGAACAAGATTACGTCTGTGGTTTGGAAGTGCCTTGGGCATCATTCAGGTGATAGTAAGATTTTGGCCAGTTTCCCTCCAACTTTAAGAGACAGTATAAGGTATTTCTTCCGCTTTCTTAGCATGCCTTAGTAGTGTAGTGGTCAGCACACTCGACATCTTATGGTTAAGCACATTTGAAAATCACTCACATATTTTCAAATGCCCGTCTTTTTGAGCTAAAATTGAAAATGCTGTTGAAAATTTTCCTTACGTTCACTAAGTTATTTTGAGAAACTTGTTGCCTGAAAATACACATCTAGCTAGATATTCAAGTTCAATAGAAGCCTTCACTCATCTTTAGCCGCCCAAACAGGGAACTGGTTAGTAAGTCTGGCTAACGTGCAGAAGGACCAGGGGTCAAAGAAAACAAGAACGTTTGTAAATGTATAGTGTCTTTGCGGTATGGGGGCACTCTAAATTAAAGAGGTTCGTGTTTCGAGTCCCGGCGAAGACGTTGCTCATTTTTCATCTTTCCTGCTTCGAAATAACCTAATTTCTCTACAGTGGCTTAAATCGAGTGCACTATTAATGTATAGCGTATCAATATATCGAATGCCTCTTTTATGTTATCTGTGTATTAATGTATTGTATGTATGTAATATTAATGTATAATATATATAGCTATAGGTATTGTATAATATATTTAGCAATGCGCATTGATACCGCTCTGCAAAATCTGTAGATTTCAGAAACTTTTATTGTTATACGTATTAATTTATCGTCCATGCATCGACTTTTATAATAGTGCACTGTATATAATGTAATACGATGTACTACTGTTGTGGTAATTCAACATAGTAACAGAACTTTTTGATGTAAGTATCTTTTTATTGTGTAATAAGCACTGTTATTGTAGGAATCCGCAATACCCCTGTTTGCAATATTCTTTTTCTGGAGAGTTGCGGGATTCGAACGATACCCGAATAGTCAGTGAAAGCCACCCGGATGTCCGGACCCTGCTCTCACCTGTCTCTACAGTGTCGCCCGAGCTGAAAATGGTGGTGTGTGATGATTCTCCGTCACCAGGATTTGGCGACTAGGTTCCCTAAAACCCCAGTCGCCCTTTAAAAGGGAGAGTATATAAGGTATTTCTCCCGCCTTCTTAGCATGCCTTCGTATTATAGTGGTCAGCACGCTCGACGCGAATTCGTGAGGTTCGTGTTTCGAGTCCCGGGGAAGACGTTGATCATTTTTCATCTTTCCTGCTTCAAAATAACATATTGTCTCTACAACAGCACGCCATGGGTTGGGTCCGAGTGTCTCCCACTCACCAAACCAAACGAGAGGACTTTTGGCTCGTTATATATTTAGAGTGCCCCCATACCGCAAAGACACTATACATTTACAAACGTTCTTGTTTCCTTTGACCCCTGGTCCTTCTGCACGTTAGCCAGACTTACTAACCAGTTCCCTGTTTGGGCGGCTAAAGATGAGTGAAGGCTTCTATTGAACTTGAATATCTAGCTAGATGTGTATTTTCAGGCAACAAGTTTCTCAAAATAACTTAGTGAACGTAAGGAAAATTTTCAACAGCATTTTCAATTTTAGCTCAAAAAGACGGGCATTTGAAAATATGTGAGTGATTTTCAAATGTGCTTAACCATAAGATTGTTGTTGTTATAGCTTATCCTCTTGATTCTGAGACAGTCTTATATCAGATTGAGTAATTCATCGCGGACAAGAGGAACAAAGCTGTCGTTAGCCATCTGATGGGGGGGGACAATAAGACTCCACCGACTCCACCCTAATTTCGATTCAGAACGTCATAAGAATATTTAAAAAACGGAATTCTCTGATCTTTTAGCCTTCTAGATCCTCCCACCAACCTCTCTAGTCAACTTTCCACTCAACGGATTTAAGATGCCAGCTTGTCGAAAACTAGACATTACAAATATTTCTGCCTTTCTGGGATTTGAACTTGGACCTCACAATGTGGCTGTCGGCATTGTTAATCAGCATATCGACCAAGACAGCTGAATCATATATTGACTTGTATATGGAACACACTCCCGTCGTCCCCATTTTATGTAAGAATGTGATACATAAATATACCCATTCAAATGATATTAGGCAAGTGTATAAAATTGCTGAATTACTATTAATTTAGTCGAAGGTTATATTCCTGGTGAACGTTCAATATCTTGCGAGATCTTCAGACTCGTACAGCCTTAAAATGTTGAAGAATGATAAATCCTTTTTTTATTTCCTCTAGTCCAAGACGCAATGCAGTTGCGGCTTTCTGTCTGCCAACAGAATATGTTTACCCTGCCGCCCACCTGCATCGCACAGGCATTTCAAGCAATCCTATTTGTCCATTTTGTAATTCTGGGAAAGAAATGCACAGGGACCACCTGCTTCGATGCTGGACCTTTCGTGGTCTTCCAGAGGAGTCGAGACACTTGGAGGCAAGAGCGCTGCTTAGGCAATGACTTCGGTCTTTTTGTCCTTAGTTCTATTGTGTGTAACCTCTGTCCGTAAGATTTTAGTTCTTTGTAACTTTTTGCCTAGAAATCGGAAATAAAATATTCCTGCTGAACGGGCTGACCATGTGTGAATTTTGAGGTTTTCTCTTCGTATATTAACGCAGGTCAGTTTTCATTAAAGGTCCATTAAACGTTAAGACAATTAGTTGCTGCTGTTAAGTACCTTAGGTGTTTTGCATATTTAGCTAACGAAGCATTTATCTAAGAAATATACAAATAAAACAGTAATATTCAGATATTCTAGAAATCTTATAATTTATTCCAAGTGCCCAACCAACTCTCTAATGCAATGTTTAAGATTTTTATAGTGTCAATATAATAGAGCTGAAATGAGCACGCAGCTCTTAATATAGATTTCTTTGTGAAGTATATGTGTGCTCTGTAATAATGGCAATAGTTTTCAATGTGTACATTTTTAAATGTGTATTTTGTGCGTGTGTTCAATCACAAATTCATTAGCACATGACTTGTATGACAGGGTAATCGAAAACGTACTAGCGTAGTAGCGATTGCTTAGACCATACCTTCGACTGCTTTCTTACGGAACAAATAATCTACATTAAAAGTTATATGCAGACAATACGGATCTCTGGATAAAATAGATATGTGCTAAAAAAAAGATAGAGAATATAAAGAAAAAATGACACTGGTAGGAGGTTCATTGAGTGTAATCAGCCTACTGCCTGCTCCCCACATTCGAGGCAATGTTGAGGCTAACTGAAGACAATTAATCTCGACGGTGCCTCAAATATGTACATATTCATTGAGTGTAATTAGCCTACTGCCTGCTCCACATATTCGAGGCAATGTTGAGGCTAACTGAAGACAATTAATCTCGACGGTGCCTCAAATATGTACATATTCATTGAGTGTAATCAGCCTACTGCCTGCTCCCCATATTCGAGGCAATGTTGAGGCTAACTGAAGACAATTAGTCTCGACTTTCCCTTAAATATGTACATATTCATTGAGTGTAATCAGCTTACTGCTTGCTCCCCATATTCGAGGCAATGTTGAGGCTAACTAAAGACAATTAGACTCGACGTTGCCTCAAATATGTATATATTCATTGAGTGTAATCAGCTTACTGCTTGCTCCCCATATTCGAGGCAATGTTGAGGCTAACTAAAGACAATTAGACTCGACTTTGCCTCAAATATATATATTCATTGAGTGTAATCAGCTTACTGCCTGCTTCCCATATTCGAGGCAATGCTGAGGCTAATTGAAGACAATTAGTCTCGACGGTGCCTCAAATATGTATACTATGTTCATTGAATGTGTCTCGACGGTGTCTCAAATATGTAGTATATATTCATTGAGTGTAACTAACTTACTGCCTGTTCCCCATATTCGAGGCAATGTTGAGGTTAACTGAAGACAATTAGTCTCGACGGTGCCTCAAATATGTATATATATTCGTGTGTGTTTTATTTTTCAGCAAAAGGTTTTTTTTTAAAGTACTTGCTTTTCAAACTCTGTTTCTATCAATCGATGATAGTGTAATGCTTAACAGATTTCTACAAATGTAATATTAGTTTTACCGTGTCAGAGCCGTATTTTTACCATGTGGAAGAAGTTGGCCTTTCTTCCAATTCTTCGTCAATTTAACTCTTACACGCACGCTTTAATTGTTACATCCTTTAACATATCAAGAGAATAAAAGCAATTTTTCCCATTTTAGGGCCAACTTACATGCTGGATCAGTGGCTTGACACTCACATAGCATGCGGTCTGATTATGAGATCTGAAAGCAGCATATGGGTTGTATTTTATTTTTAACGAAATGATAGGGAATTGTATATACTATATAAATGCAGTAAATCGAAAAGAATTGAGTAGATGGTCATCCATAATCAGAAGTGCATGTAGTCATGGCAGAATTAATATTGCTTTTTATTTCTTGTTGAGACACATTTGTAAGTATACAAAGTAGTTTTAAGAACTAAACTGTTATCGTTGCATTTTTAAAACAATATTTTGGAGACAGCAAATGCAGCAGTTTTCTTAACAGGAGAAGCGCGAGCAAAATGTAATGTATTGCAAGATTCAGAAATAAAATGGTTTGGTTTACACTTCCCTCCTTGGCTATTAAAAGACTGGATATATATATTTGAATTTCATTTTTCAAAATATCTCCTTAATCAGCTTTATGGAGAGGAAATATGCAGATCAAAACATGGACTTAAGGAACTATTGTAAACTTAGATCAGTATTTTGCTTTACGTATTTAATTCATTTTATATATTTGTGTCTACATAAGAAGTACTAACTAAATAAAAAAATAAATAACATAAAACAAAATCTGAAATGTTTCAGATTTTAAATTACGTCCAAAGGGGCGTTTTTTAACATTTTGTGTGTTACCTTTCTTTATTAAATATCATGTTCCTCGCACTTAAACCATAAGATCCAGTGCAACAGCAATATCGCAAAATAGTTTTAAAACGAGCATATCTTTAGAATTTCCGATACAGAGACTCACGCGCTGGAGATAAAAATGTTTTTTCTGCACAACGTTGCCATTGCTCGCTTTGAAATCCTTGAGTTTGTTAATCAAAAATTCGTCAAAGTTTTAAAAAATAAGAAATCGATCATAAAACAAATTTCAAATTTCAAATTTGGTCTTCCACATGCTCATATTCGTTGGAGGATTACGTTATTCAAAATTCGATGACTCTATGTAGCGTTGTTTTATCACAATACGAGAAATATACATACATTTATGCAGATTTTTCATTATTTAATTTCTTCAAATATAATGCAGGACTCTAACATTTTGTGGCAACAGTTTGAAAAGTGAACCGACATTTATGAGTCCGACGCAAAATGCCAAATCGAAACTAATAGTCCTTCGGGATTCAAATCCCTTTGGACTAATAAAACGCCACCAATTGCGGCTGGAGAACTAAATTTACTAGTTCAGTTTCGTCGATTATGGCAAAACACGCAAGGGTTATCTGCCTAAGGGAAGAGATGCCTACTTGGAGAATTTTTTCTAAGGGAAGCTGACTCGCATCCACCTTACGCATGGAAAAATTTACAAAAACGTCCATGCAAACAACCTATCCGCCGGGTTTGGAACCGGTGGCAGATTACCAGTGTTAATTGATTTTACCGCTCAACCGCTAGGGATTCTTTAATTGATTAATGGCACTTAGATGGGAAGTTACCCAGTCACATAGCCAAGACACACGATACAGTGACAAAGACAAAAACCCCAATTATTCAATGTAATTATATCTTTTTCCCTTCAAAAACAGCCTATATCTCTAAAACTATTATAAGAACTTATATCAGACTACAGCAATCAGACAATCACTGCACGAACTTTCACAGTTTAGATAATCACTGTCAATCCTTTATCAAAGCATAAGCAGCATCGACAATGAACTTCGTTAATTTATTACACAACTTATTTCCAATGTATCATATTGGGCGATATCTTAAAATATCATTTGCCTTATTGCTTCCGAAAAGCTTCTTTAGTTTTCAGGGAAATATTCTATAGGAACTCGTACAATTCACACTTATTAAACGAGCTTTAATACATTTTCACATCTATGATGGCTTAAAACAAAATTGTTAGTTTACTAAAACCTCTTCTACATTTAAATTCGAAATTATTTCTTTTAGTGTAATACTGCAATTTAGTTAGTTTAATTATCATTTATAATTTTAGAAATTAAAATATATACATATGTATTTAACCCATAGTTTTTCATGTTTGAGCAGTTATATTTGATAAAATAAAAACCATATACTATATGGTTCATTGACATAATATATGTGGAATTATTTTCTTGACACTATTCCATTGCAAGCCATTTTGTCTCCGAAAGCGTCGGAAGATTTATCATTTGGAATGCTTCCAGCAGAGACAAGATAATTAAGACAACCGCTTCTATCGCTTTTTTGGTCATTTGGGCGTAACCACAGGTTGTTTTATGAAGAAAGGTTTTTAACATGGCAGGCGATAATTTTTTTTGTAAGCACAAAATTTGTAAAATATTTCAAATAATGTAGTGCATAATGTAATATAAACATTATGTTGTGATGTAAGTATTCATGATTGAGACACATTAATATTGTTGTAAAATAATTCATGTTCAACAGCGCAGTACTTTAGAAAATTTACGTCATTTCTAATTTTTTTTATAAGCGCCAGCCAGCTTTTGCAGATTTTTCATATTTCAAATCATCATATCATATGGCAACTAATCGCCTCCTGTAGCTGAATGAACAAATCCACTAAATACTGGTAATTCGACCCAAGAGCAGTAGGCAAATAATATTAGGCACTTCCAAATGTTAACGCCACTTAGTTACGGGAGTGGCAAAAATAAAAACAGAAAAGAAATAGTAGTTGCTTTCAGCAGAATAGGAGTTAGCGACGTCACATAAGAGCAGATTTTCTGGTATATATATTTTCAATATCGGACACTTTGTCTATAACAGCAGTGGCCACTCCTAAGGTCCGAAGTGGTGGCCATTTTATTGTGGAGGCACTTGAAAGGAGGCCACTTTTACCTCCTAAGGAGGGACAGAAAATTTTACATCCATGCCTTCTCCAGGATTCGAACCCGGACCCTTCGGTGTCGCAGTCAGACATTAACTTTTTCGTATCGAGAGACGACCAAATCTGTTTTCAACAAACATCGAAAACGCCCGTGTTTACGAATTTGTCTTGGAATAGTTTTCCTTTCCCCCTCCCTGGTAGATAGCTACAGCATTAACAGAAACCTACTTAAGTGAAATGACTGTTTCTCTCTTGGAGGTTTTTCTACGGTTTCATCCATCGTGTGCAGTTTCACCTTAGGGCCGGGTTGCACCTGCGAACGTCAATAACTTTCCGCATTTCTCCTTTATTTGCTTCAAAAGAATGATTGACATGTCTTTTAACAACTCGCGAAACCAATCAGCCATACACTAACGTGGAGGGGAAAGAACTAGGTAGAAAATAAACGAGGCTTTGGGGCGGTTTGCCGTTGCCTGAATGAACGGGCGTTACGGGCGACTTAGATGCGAAAGAGTTAACTGCTAATAATCTGTAAGTAGTGCAATAGTGTTAAATGTGGCGTTATTGATAGAGAATTGACCAACTTTCTGAGAAAATTCGTCAAGATTTTAAAATGTACTGAATTCTAAAAAAGAGAGCTCTATTACCGTATTTGAGATCTGCATGTTAATTATGATTTATTTACATGATTTAGCAGTTTTTTTTTCACGTTACTTAATTCTAAATGAAGAAAATCTTTGAATGTTTTACATTTTGCTTTATTTTCATAAATCTCAATGTTT
Organism: Stegodyphus dumicola; assembly: GCF_044657685.1. Taxonomy (NCBI): domain Eukaryota; kingdom Metazoa; phylum Arthropoda; class Arachnida; order Araneae; family Eresidae; genus Stegodyphus; species Stegodyphus dumicola. The sequence goes on from NC_140773.1 coordinate 9,179,730, forward strand.
CATAGATAAGTTTTCTCCAGTTTTCAACAAAACTGTAATTTGCACTTATTTGAGTTTTAAACTCTTTTAGGATGAGAGAGTGCAGCTGATTTTATACAGTACAGAAAGATATCAAGTTAAAATTAACTACCAAGTCTTTAACAAATGAGATAAATATAAGGAAAAATATTTAAAAAAAATACTTTTTAGTCATCAAAGAAAACTTTTTGTCAGGATTTGATGCACTATTCGACCGTTATTTTTCTTCAATAGCTTTAAATTAAGAAATGTTTTTCACAATATTTCGCCTTGAAAAACGCTATAGTCTGTTCTTTGAAGTTAATTACAATCAAATTCTCTGAGGTTTATTTATGTTACCTTGTTTATACATACATACATACTGCAGGTAACTCGTCAGTCTTTACTGAGTATAGGAAATGACAGAGCTGTGTGCATAACGAAGATGGACGATGCGGAGAAATAAGCCGCGTGTCATTGCGGAGCAAAACGTTTGCAGGAAACGTAAGTGTTTAATTTCGACAAAGGGCTATTTATACAATCGGTTTCATTGTTTAAATTTTGATTTTTGGCGCTTGGATAAAAAATATTCACAATGCGCTTAATTGGATTAATTTTCAGATGACGCAATTTAGATTCATATATTAGTAGTTTAGTTTTATACACACACATATTTTTATATGTTCGGAGATAGATAGTTTAATACTGCTTTCCAGTAATAAAAATACCATATACTTCTGCGCACATTTAACACCAAAAATATGATCAAAATTTACGAGTGCACATTATACGCCGGATATAAAAATGATATATTAAAAATATGGAAAAAATCGGCTTACAAAAGTTACATTTTTACTTGCTTGTACGAAGTAAAAAGGAAGTATTGTAATCGCGAAAAGTTTCAGGCAGCATATTTCAACGAAAATATCCATTTTGACCGCTATTGAATGCAATTTAACGATGTTTTTGCGTCATATCTGTACGTAAGGACAGAATAAAATACTCTTTTTCCTTCAAAAAAATTATAAAACTGCTTTAAAATTAATTCTGAAGAGAATTTTTCGTGGCGTCTGTACGAACGTATGTACGTACGTGCGTACGTACGTATCTCGCATAACTCAAAAACAAGTAGCCTCAGAACGTTGAGATTTTGTATATAGGACTGCTATAACATGTAGATGTGCACCTCGTATTTTGGTTGCAATCGGCCGCACCAAACGTATATAAATAAATATATATATATATATCCATCCACTCTATTACCCGGCTCAGTGATCTCAGTTTCTTTACTCTTATATGTTTGTAAATTGTACATTTTTTTCTTTAAAAATGATTGAATTATATTGTTTTTATCTTCCGGTTAAGGATTTTATGCCTTTAGTAAATCTGTGTGCAATATTTTTAGAATTATCAGCAATTTTAAAGTTGTTTAATTGCCGCTAAGCCTGTTTTAATGGCGGCCATTGATGTTTACATTTGAAACAGGAGACTAACGGATTTGTTGCCAATATAGAGAAACTTAGCTTCGCAACAACAAAGATAACGCTTTCATTTATTAGTGCCAATTAAATCATGCTTAATTCTTTCTGGAATTTTTTCGAGGAAATAAGCGTTTGAGATTTACTTCGTAAATTTAATATAGATATTTTGAGTTTTTATGTATTTTTGCCTTCTCGCGAAGTGAGAACTGAATTAATTAAATGAGAAATACTCAATCGTCTGTGAAAAACTGTTTCTTTTTATTTTATTTGCTTAATTTCTTTTATACATAGTTCTAGCTTTATTATAGTATTTGAATAGAACATGTGGCAACGATTAGATAATTCTTTAAATGATATACATTTTGTGCATTCTGAGTTATAATATGAATGAAATATAATAGTGTTAAGTATACCTAGCGCCAGAGTGTCGCTATGGTAAACAAAGTGAATTTTAAAGAATGCATTTATTCTATTGTGGTTTATGCGCTGTCGGCGAAGTAGGTTTAATTCAATCTAATAAGTTTAAATAAAATGCAAGAAAAAATGCGTATAATTTAATATTCCGTACAAGGAAGTCATGTGGTGTACACATCAGATTTTTTACGTGTATTTATGCTGTTCATTTAAAAGAAATGACGTACCTTTTGAGCTTAAAAACTTTATATTATCGGATAACGTGAGATGTTCGTCATGTTCGTCTGCCGTTATATCTTCGGGTACATCGCCGAATTCTGTTTCATCTTTACCATCACTGTTACTCTGATCCTATAAATAAAAATTCATAATCCATTCCACCTTTCTCTAAAACCAAACATCCTTGCTATAGCACGATTTGCATTTTCTATCTCAATCTGAATGATGTTTCATTCGATCCTTCACTGCTTTGTTTCGTTTAGCAGAAACCATATTTACTATTAAAAAGAACACCAGATCATCTGTATTTCAACTAAAGATTTTCACTTCAGAATTACGGCTTCAAATGACTACAGAAAGGAAAAACCTCTGAATTCAGTACATCTGAACATCTGAATCATATTCAGTTAATTCTTTCGGGTTGGAAGCGCATTCTTACTCCAAATTATAGCCCTCTTTTCTCGAAATCCTACATTCTTTTGGCATTCATATAGCATTCTTTTGGGCCTTTGCATTGAATACAATCCAACTTCTTTGATGGAGTATTTACTCCCTTAAGCATTTAATCCACACACATATTGTTGCCGTTAGTATAATTAACAACTGCACATCAGTATCGCCACTGAGGGCGGGGTTTCAAAAATGGACCAATGCGCTTCTATTGCTGTTATGACGTTAAATCTTTGGAACTGTGCATATGAGCGCATGTTATTGCTTACGTTTTATTTTGAATTTATTTCGCAGTTATAAATGTATGGCGTATAAATGCTGCTATGATTCCTAGTGCTTTCATTTGATTAGTTTATTTAATCCTCAACATTACAGTTTAGCGAAATTTATCACGCACTATATATTTGGATTAATGTTCGTGGCATATTATCGCTCATTGTATCGATAAAATAACTCAAGCTACAATTAGCCTCGAATATTATGCATTTACTAGCACCTGTGGATTAAGAGAATTCAAGTGTATATATATTTTTAATTCAGTTAAAAATAACTGAAAGTGTTACAATGATTCTAGCATTTTCTTATTTCAATGGTTGCATTCCTTTGATTTCGAAAATGTAAGATGCAAAATATATATTGTGAATGATCTGATTATACCTATTGTTAAATTAAAAGTTATATATGAATAAATCAAATATATGCGTTGTGAATGCGATAAATCCATTCGGTTTATATATATATGTTTATATATATAAGAATATGCGTTGTGAATGAGATAAATCCATTCGGTTTGAAGAGTATTTCTCGTTCAGGCGGTACATTTAAGAATGAACAGTTATTAATGTGAAATTTAACGCTCTAAACGTGTGGGAATGCACATTAGAAACGTTCACTTTGAATAAAAATAGGCATTGTTTATTATTTTATAACATCTTTTTTATATAGACTGCAATAAAAAATGCTACTATTGACATATATACGAGGGTTGGGGCAAAAGTCATGGCAATTATTTTTTTTTCTTGTAGATATGTAAACGGATCACAAAACATATATGTGTCGTGTGTAAGTTGTGCAGGCATAGTGTGTATGCAGAACAACAGATGTCTATGTGATATCTGGCTGTGTGGTAGCGAGGGCTCTGAAATCAGTCAGTTGGTGAGTGTCGTGCGAGATGGAAATAACCAGTGTTGAGCAGCGCGCTTACATCAAAATTGCCGTTCTCCGAAGGAGAAATGCTATGGAATGTCACAGTGATTAGTAGAAGCCCTTGGGAATAAATGCCCTACCATATCGTACAGGCTTTACTCTGGATAAGGCGGACGTGGCCCTATATGTTAATTAACTTAATAGTAAAGGGGTGGTGCCCACGTCCTCCGTCACTATCACTACCATATCGTACAGTAGCACGGTGGGTAAGAAAGTTTCAGCAAGAACGTGTGTCGACCAGTGATGAGCAACGTTCGGGACGACCGGTGAGTGTGCCTCATGGAGTTAGAGAGGGCAAGTGGAATCGAGAAACGCACCGTCCACAGGATATTGCGTAATGAGCTACAGCTACGCAAAATCGTTTCGCGGTTGGTACCGCATGCACTGACGGAAGTTCAAAGGTGGGTGTGCTATGCAATATGCTCCGACCACTCTGCACGCTGGCAACAGGACGGCGATCAGTTCTTTTCACGAATAATCGCCATCGATGAATTTTGGGCCAGGGCATACAAACCAGAACTGAAATGTCAGTCTGTGGAGTGGCGACATCCTGGATCTCCAAGGCAGCAGAAGGTCCGTCAGAATACTTTCCAAGTCAAATTGATGGTGATCGTCGCGTATGACGTCAGGGGTGTCATTGTTTGCCACTTTGTTTCTCATGGCAGAACGGTGACCGCACGGTACTACAAGCACTCATGTCAACTTTATGTGTATTGTGTTATCATTCTTTTGCACGGTGAAGGCCATATTGCCCTGTATACTACCGTAATAAATTCGTGTGTTACGATATTTCAGTGCTATTCATTGTCCACACATGTAGTTAAGACCTTATCCTTTCATCTGTATATGTCACATTTTCCAACCGGACTGGTATCTTCAAGGAAAAAAAAAATAGTTCCCATGACTTTTGCCCCAACCTACGTAATTATACTTATACTATTTGATCTAACTTCTTTGCACTGAAAATTTTCAAAAGAAATCACGCTGCTTTAGCTATTCTGTGTAGGAAATTGCGTGACAAAGCATTTTCAGCCATCTTGCATAAAGCGCGGCAAAGGTCATTCGAAATAACAGAAATATTAACTGAAAGGCCATTGGTCCATTCTGGAAGCCACTCCCTCGGTGGCGATACAGATGTGTACTTACGAAATATGCTTCCCTTTATCTCTTGCCAATTTGGTATACCATTGTTCGACAAGCTAGGACAAATCTTCGATTAAGTGACCTCAAAAGATAAGAGCATTGCACAGTTATTTTTTAGGTTTCTTCGTGAAGAAATGGTTGCGCGTTATATGGCGAATATACCCAAATGCTAAAGGATGTAGCTTTAAATTATAGACGAGTGTTATACACCGGTGTCCGTTATGCACCGGAAAATACGGTAAATAAACGAAATATTGCGTCAGATAATACCTTGAAAGCCTTTCAATACATACAAAACAGTTTGAATGCTTCACGTTCCCTTGTTGACTCACTATTTTTCTCATTCTCTTCATTTTTTCTAAATCTGGTAATGAGAGTCTGTAAAGTAACTCTGTATAGCTGTAGCTATTCTGTGCAGTTCGAACAGAGGGTAAGTAGTTGCTATACTAGCTAAAACCAGAATGATGTACTTGTCATGATTTTCTTTTAGTTTTTCTGTTTAGCAATCAATCATATAAAATATTACATAACCTTTGAAATGTTGACGCATTTGTTGCGTCAGTAGTAGCAATTTCATTGGTAGTCATTTTTTATTTTGATGCTCATTATTGTTACGGGATCATCTAGCGTGATGGATTTCTTGTTTCTATTAACTATTCAATAAATGGTAACCTGAAGTCACGGAAAAATATTGTTTATGCAGGCAACGTAACCATTCAGCAATCAATTTGCGCTGCATACGGAAGCATACTTGAAATAAATCTTCCTGCCCTGGTTTCAATTCACCTTTTTTGCATCTGTTCAATGAGCTTACCATCAACTGATTCATGCTTTTTTATGTATTGTTGTTGCGATCATTTTCGCTTATCTGATATCAAAGTAAGCCCACGAAATTCAACGTGACAAAGAGGCAAGATTGTGCCTGTCATTGGCAAAAGCGTTGAGCACCATACAGGTCATGTCTTTGCTCAATTCTGCCCCCCCTCAAATTTTGAAGGAGAGCTCCCTGGGGGACCGCTCTGAGGGTATAGCCCTCCTCTTTCCCTACCACGAATTTCCCAAGAGGACTTTTTCCCTTGACGCATATTTAAAATGCCTCCATGACGCACAGACACTATGCGTTTACATATATTTAAGCCTTCTCCGGGATTCTAACCCGGGCTCTTCGGTACAGCAGTCAGCGTCGCTAACTATCGCGGTTGAGCAGCCTTTTTTTTATCCACTCAACCTCTACGATTGTAGTATATAGTATAGCCCAAATTATAAATATATCAACAGCCTGTCTCGTGTTCTTATTACGCCATATATTCATCATGGTCTCAGAGAGCACTCTAAGGCAATGTATTAGTGTACTATCTAATTAATATATCGTGAGGAGATTATTAAAGTTGCATAACAGATAACCAATTAGTATTTAATAATGAAGTTTGCCGGCACCCTTTACCTTTTACCCATGTGCAACGTATATGTTAGTTCCATGTGCAACGTCCGTTAGCCCTTTTACCTTAAAATGTTCTCCACGAAGACATTTCTCCCTAACAGCAAATAACGCTTGCTCTGCCGTAATCTAATGCTAATAACTATGACTGCATTTCAACCATTCATTCTTTTAGTTATTATCGGTAACTTTGCAGTCTACTTGATATAATGCGTAATGTATGCTTAATATCCTTTAGAAACTTGCGTTTGAAACAAATCTTATATGCGTAAAAATTGTACTAATTTATGCAATTTCGGGATCTATAAAAATTTTGAAGATAATGATGTTTTTTATGATAGGATGTAAATTTTGATGATCCGGTAATCGATAAAATAACTCTATATAACTGTAGCTATTCTGTACAGTTAGAACAACGGCTCGGTTGTTGCTATACTAGCTAAAACCAGAATGATGCATTTGTCATGGTTTTATTTCAGATTTTCTGTTATAGAAATATAACTAGGTTAATAATATTTCTATTTATTCAAAGCAAGAGATATTACACAGTTTAACTGTGAAAGTATCTTTCAGATGATTAGATATTCCCATACTTAGCAAAGGTCAGCAAGAATTGCGTTTCCTTAGAAATAAAAAGTAATTTGTAGTAAATGTTGTTCTAAGTTTTAAATTTAATGAATATAAAGCTTAGAAATGAAAATTTTTGTTTTTAAACATGATTATATCGTTATATCATCAGTTATATCATCAATATGTATTTCAAATATTCCATTAAATTCTTTTAAGCAATAAAAAATCAAGTTCTTAGCATCTTGGAACACATAACATTGATATTCTAAATCCATAGTTCCGGTTAAGTTTATTTATACATATCATTTAACATTTCAAAATTTTCCTAAAATTTGAAAAAAGAAAAAGAACAGCAACCATTTTTAGAATTTATATATATATATATATAAACTGGATGATTTTTTTTTTCCTTCCGAAAAAAGTTTATATTGATGCAGAGAGTATTAATAAGAAAAAACTCTAACACTCTCTGCATTGATATATGCGGGAAAAAATAAGGAATATTTTCCGTTATGTTACACAATTTTCTACCATAATGTGCCATCACTACCTGTTTTGCCGCAATTTAATTAAATCTGTTATTTGCATCTCTTCTTAACATTTTTTGTTTTCAAAATAATCATTAACAATAGAAATTTTTTTAAATCTGTCATTGTATATTTTCTTCGTTTATTTAATTAACTAACCTAACGTATGTTTCTTGTGTTTAGAAGATTATTATCACAGTAAAAATATTAAAAAAAAAAAAAAAATCTGAAATGTTTCAGATTTTAAATTACGTCCAAAGGGGCGTTTTTTAACATTTTGTGTGTTACCTTTCTTTATTAAATATCATGTTCCTCGCACTTAAACCACAAGATCCAGCAATATCGCAAAATAGTTTTAAAACGAGCATATCTTTAGAATTTCCGATACAGAGACTCACGCGCTGGAGATAAAAATGTTTTGTCTGCACAACGTTGCCATTGCTCGCTTTGAAATCCTTGAGTTTGTTAATCAAAAATTCGTCAAAGTTTTAAAAAATAGGAAATCGATCATAAAACAAATTTCAAATTTCAAATTTGGTCTTCCACATGCTCATATTCGTTGGAGGATTACGTTATTCAAAATTCGATGACTCTATGTACCGTTGTTTTATCACAATACGAGAAATATACATACATTTATGCAGATTTTTCATTATTTAATTTCTTCAAATATAATGCAGGACTCTAACATTTTGTGGCAACAGTTTGAAAAGTGAACCTACATTTATGAGTCCGACGCAAAATGCCAAAACGAAACTAATAGTCCTTCGGGATTCAAATCCCTTTGGACTAAAAATCAGCTGATAAGGAAGGAAAATGCTTTTCCTCGCTAAAAGAATTCATCTGGCGTCTCTGTCCTTCTAGTGAAAATTGTTGGCATATCCTTTAGTAGAAAGAGTCCTATAGTTGTTTTATAGTAGAAACGATTCAAAATTGGTGATTATGTAGAAGTCATATTAGGTTGTTGCTTTCGTACCTCCTAAATACCGAACACATTGCACAAGTTGCAACGCAGGAGGTTACTGAATTATATCCTTGATAAAGAAGATATTTCATTCCAGATGTAAAGAGAACAGCTGGTTTGTCAGAGAGCCCTCGAATTCTTTGCCGTAAAGTAACAAAATAAACCAAAACCATATCTCTGTAGATCAAACAACGGCTAACGTGATTTATGTACTTCATAAAAATTTCAGCTTCATTTGTTTTATTTTCCACCTTTTGAGATTTGTTGAAATATCTCGTGAAAATGACTAGTGCAGCTAGGTCATTTTTAACATTTTTTTTATCTATACCCAGTAATGCTTCAGAGAAATATTGTCGGGCTGAATTTTTCTTTCATTTGCATTATTATTCAGATAATTGCATTTTTCATGCATCTCTCTTTCACCGTTCTTGTAATTTAGATGTTTTTGCAGTGAGTTTGTCAGATACTATTCATAACATACTGTTGCGTTTTTTAAGGGTTCGTGTATTTGGAGTTGATGAAGAATCAGACACAATTATTTAGCCGGTATTACACAGCAAAGCTCCAAAATCACGTTTCCAGTCGTCGAAAAACGACTATAAACGCGCTGAAACAATCAGCAATACAGCCTTCAGACTAAACGGTGGAGACAGCTTCACGAAAAGCACCAGGGTACAGCTCTCGACTCGGTTCAGTCGTTCTCGGACCTCTACGTGCTCTCGAAACTCTCAACGCTACGACATGCGATGCACTCGACGATAAGCACTAGAGTACAGCTAGCGACTTGGTTCGGTCGTTTTCGGACTCAATACGCTCAAGATAAAACTCGAAGAGGCACTAACTCGCGATCAACTCGATAGACGAGACACTGATTGACTCACTCGCTAGGCTCTCACTCATTATTAACTGACCGCTACACCGCGTGCAGGCAGGGTTTATATAGCTTTTGATCTGCCTTTGAGAACATTCTGGTCCAAACCGGTAAAAATTCTTTCTAGAAGGTTCTCGATCCGTCCATGGAATATCGCCAGTTTTGTCGTCAAAGTGGCGATTTCTGGCCGAATCTGGCAACCGTGCCTTCCCTTGTCATTTTCTGGCAACCCTCAACCCGCGTTGCGGGGAAGCTATCTTACCACAGCTGGACATTTCGTAACAATACAAAGAGGAATTTCATTATTCACCTTCTTGTTAACGTATTAAGGGATGGCCGGGAATTTTGTAGCGGAGATTTCAGCAGGAAATGAAAAGAACAGAATTAAATTGAAGATAAAAGGCTGGGTCACCACATCATTGAAGATAGAAGGATGGACCACTACACCACATGGATAAGCAAACGGATTTCAAATTTAATGAAGCTACATATTTTTACACTTTTTTTGCTATAAAGTCCGAAAGCTATCCAAATGACCGAGGAAAAGTTATCTAACAAAATTTAAAATAATGCTGAAAATTCGAGTTTTATTTTTAGTTACTTAAATCTCATTTCAAACAGTTCTATTTCTCCCGCCTTCCTAGCGTGCCTTCGTGGTGTAGTGGTCAGCACACTGAGCCGGTATTTCAGAGGTCCGTGGTTCGAGTCTCGGCGAAGGCGTTGCTAATTTTTCATCTTGCCTGCTTCCAAAAATATACCTAATGTCTCTACAGTGGCTCCCGAACTAAAAAGATGTTGAATGATGATTTTCCTCACTCAGAATTTGGCGATTAGGTTCCCTAAAAACCCAGGTCGCCCTTTAAAAGGAGGAGTATATAAGGTATTTCTCCTGCCTTCTTAGCGTGCCTTCATGGTGTAGTGGTGAGCACACTGAGCCGGTATTTCAGAGGTCCGTGGTTCGACTCTTGACGAGGGCGTTGCTAATTTTTTATCCTTCCTGCTTTAAAAAAATATACTTAATGTCTCTACACCATATTTAGTTCCTTTGTAATTTCTGAAAAGCTGATATTTTATCATTTACCAAGGCATTTTTGAATTATTCATGCAATACAGATATTCATAAGTACCTGAGCTTTCATTAGCCTGAATAATTTAGACTTCAGCGCATGGTGAGAATAAAATTATGTATAATGTTTTATCGTTTCAGTCGATTCCAGAAAAGCGTATTATGCATTCTTCAATTGAAATCTAATCACTTACGTTGCCTTCGAAACATTTTACGATTTAATGCAAAATAAAGTTTAAGATATTTCTCCTTTATTAACCTGTAAAACAACAATAGTTTGACTTACAGAACTTGGATTTCTGCTTTTAGTCCTTTATCTGAAAACATTTGTTCTTTAATTCCGAGGCAGAAATTTTGCTACTCAAATGATTACGCTTTGTCGCGTAAAATTAAAAATGATAAAAGGGACAAAATTTCTCTTTGCTGTTCATCCATTTGCAAATGGGCATTTCAAAGGAATAAATGCTTTGGATTACTGCAAAGTCGCTGAAATTAAGAGCAAGGAGCTTTTTTAAACTTGCAACGTAGTTATTCCATTAGAAATTTTGGAAAGTGTCCAAAATATAATGCAAATTGATAGCAGAATTTCATTTCCTTTTATTTAATATGATGTCAGAAATTCAATTCAAATAAACATTGAACATAATTTTCGTTAAAGCAGAAAGAAAAGGATAAACTCCGAACATTTTCTACAGACTTTTGAATTATGACAGTTTTTTTTTTTTTTTTTTTTTTTTTTTTTTTTAATGTAATAAATTGGCAAATTTACAGGCGTAATCCACGACAAGCATGAACAGTAACAGGGGGGGGTGAAGTTGCTGAATACTTTTTTTTCCAAATGACAAAAGAAGGGAACACGTTAAGATTTCCGTCCATTTGATAAATATTTTTCACATCCTTTCCTCCCCCTCCTCTTTTTTTTTTTTTTTTTTAACTCTATGTCGCTAGAACTTCGTTTTTTTTTTTTTTTTTTTTTTTTTGTCTGTGCCATTTTCCCTCCCTCATTTCATATTTTGGTAAAAAATGCGTTCTGAAAAACCTTTTTTGTATTTCTCGCTATTGGAAATTCAAAGTTTGTATGTAAAGCTCATAGGTAAATTTTAAGCATTAATCTGTCTTTCGCAAAAACAATTTTAATTTTCACATGTATTGCGGGCATTACTTCATTATGAATGCCAAGTATAGGAACTCTTGACAACCCTCTGAAACTATAATGTTTTCTTATAGAATTATGGGAAAAAATTTAAAAGTGTTCTGAAAATGTGAATATGTGTACTGCTTAATGATTCATTTCAAAAGATTTCCTGTATACTGGAAATTTCTTCAAAACGATAATTATGTTATAACTAGAACTATTGTTAAGACACAATAACACGCCGAACAAATACTAATTCAGAAGTCAAACAACAAAAATAGCGTTATATTTTCAAATTTTTATAGGACTAGTTTCGATGGTTTAACCGAACCATCATCCTCAGCTGCAAAAATCAAATGAATCAAAAATAATAAAGCGACAAAGAAATTTTGCTACTCAAATGAAGCTCATTTTCTTATCTTATCATTATACCTTATCTCGTTCATTTGCGTTTTTGCAGCTGAGGATGATGGTTTGGTTAAACCATCGAAACTAGTCCTGTGAAAATTTGAAAATATAACGCTGATTTTTGTTGTTTGACTTCTGAATTTACAGAACTATTGTATTTAGATGCATGGGGATTCTGCCAAACTCTGGCTTCAAACTCAGAATCTGGATTTAGATTTAGTAGATTACAACAATTCATACTATGGTTTACTTCCTTAAGGAAGGATGCCTCCGTGTACGACTTTTTAAGAGTAACTTGCTCATATATTCAATATGCATGAGGAAAATCACAAAATCGCCTATGGTCATATATCTAAAAGATACAGAACTTCGTGTATGATGTAAAAAAGTTGCTTTCATCACCATTGCTTCTTAGGCGAACCACAAAATGGTTCATGCAGTCAGCTGATTTATCAGGATTCCGAAACAACGTCGAACTGCCAGTGTTCGGTCCGTCAACAGCCCACCAGTAAAATCCCTGAACACTGGTAATTCAGTCCGAGGTTAGAATCCCGCGAACGGGCTGGCTGCATGGGCGTTTTCGTGGTTTTCCCCATGTGTAACGTATTAATAAGTACCAATTTCTCTCAGAAAGTCCTTCACGAAGGCATCCCTCCCTTCTTGGTAATTCCTTAGGACGGAACACGTAAAATAATAATAATAATAACTACCGGTGTTCAGTTATGATACCCAATGATCTACCCATCAGATGGAGAGCGATTTACAATAACTCTTTAAATTAATGTGTAGATAAATGTGATCTGTTTTATAATAGAAATATATCATATATTCTGGCATATAATGCGCAATTTTAATACAAATAATAAGATCGAAATTTACAGTTGCGCATAATACGTCGGATATAAAAATGTTAGATTTAACGATAAAAAAAAAGATGAATGTACAAAAATTAGATTTCTAACATGTACATAAACGCTGTTTATTTGAAAGAATGACATTCTTTATGAACTTAGAAAACGTCCTCATCTGATAGCATGAAAAGTTCGTTATATTCGTCATCCAATATATCTCCAGGCACATCATTGATTTCTGTTTCATCTTTACCATCACTGTTGTTCTGATCCATAAATAAGTAATCAGCTTCCGTTCCATGTAGGTTACTGCATGGTTTAATGACTTTTGAATTGTTTCATGTTTAACTTCCTTGTGTGTTTTTATTATCCACTCATACATTATTTCTAGACCTGGCATGACGTATTTGGCGTCCTTTTTCTCCCTCGTTCATTCCTTACATTTGATGTTCACTTGAAAATCACTGCTTCAAATGACTACAGATAACTCCTAATTCCGCAAACTCATTCAAGTCGGAACTGCATTCCTACCTCAAATAAAGTCTCCCTTTTCTAAAAAAATCTAGAATAACATTCTTGTGCACGCCTGAGCTGAATACAACGCACCCTTGCATAATTATGTTCTCCCTTAAGCATTTTCCCCACACGCATATTCTTCCCCATATCGCTTGTCAATACAGTATACCATTGTTCGGAAACCTGGGGAAAAATATCTTCAAATCAATGACTTAAAGATCATCGGATATATAGCTCTCAGATTTTTTCGTAAAGAAAAGTGTTCGCGTTATACGGCGAATATACATAAAAACTAAAAAGACGTAGTTTGAAATTACAGCTTCGCGTTACGTCGGAACATAAGGTCTCTTCCCACACAGGTCATTATCCGACATCTTAGAGTAAATATATGGGAAATACACTCATGTCCGTAAATTATGGATAATGCAAAATCAGGCAAAGGAAGAGTTAGAAGCAAAACAAATTTGACTTATTTGTAAAGCTTATTTATTAAACAAAAGATAAAGAGCAAAAAAAGATGCTATATGTTTGATATTATTAAAAAAATTAGCGATTTTTTCTCCCTGGAGCAAATTACAAAAAAAAGCTATTTACAAAAATCCAATATTACATGGTTGGTATAATTGTTAATACATTGTATGTCTCCCAGACGATGCAATACAGTCCGTACAACGCCTAGGCATGCTGAGTATCAAATTATCGATCTGATCTTGGGGGATATTACACCACTCAAAAAGCAATGCTCTCCGAAGTTCCGGTAGACGTGTAGGAGGAGGTTGACGGGCTGCAACTCGTCGGCCAAGCATGTCCCGCACGTGCTGTACTGGATTCAAGTCCGGTCAGAATGCTGGCCAGTCCATACGGGTGATAACCTTCGATTGAAGGCATTCGCTTACGATGTTTGCACGGTGAGGACGTGCGTTGTCATCCATAAACACAAATTGTGCGCCCATGGCGCTTCGAAGCAAACGTACATCTTCTTCCAGAATGACGTCCCGATAGATTTGGCTTGTCATTGTTCCAATTTGAACCTGCAGGTCAGTTCTGGAAACCAGAATAATTCTACCCCAAACGAGTACTCCTGCACCACCGTAACGGTGTCGTTCAATGATGTTTTCTTGGTGGTAACGGGTACCTGGAGCTCTCCATATGAACGTCCGGCGAGAATCAGACTGCAAGCTAAACCTGGACTCGCCGGAAAACATCACACAAGCCCACTGTTGCGGTGTCCACAATGCATGCTCTCTACTCCAGGCTAACCGCAGGCGAGAGTGAGTTCCAGTAAGTGGAAAGCATCTGACAGGTCTACGAGCGTATAGACCAATCTGCCCTAAGCGTCTGTACATGGTCTGCCTGGAAATTGTCGTACCAGTGGCTGAAGAGAGCTGACGAGACAGGTCTGAGGCTGTGCTCCTCCTGTTTTTTTTGGCAGTAACTGCCAAATACCGGTCCTCATTCGGCGTTGTAACTCTGGGGCGACCTGTGCTGTAACGTCTACTCACATTACCATCATCTTGGAATCGTTGCCAATGCCTGGAGATGACACTCTGGGCAATTCCAAGTTCGTCCGCTACTTCCAGTTGGGTACGCCCACATTCCAGACGGCCGATAATTCTACCACGTAAAAAATCATCCAAATGCGTCCTTTGTGTCATAACTATTCGGTTATTGCACTGAAATGCTTATAAAGCGCCTGCGAACAATTTTACTTCTTTGCCTGTATTCCTTATATATCACTCTCTTACACACTCGTCATTGTGACGTACCATCGGTGTCATCTGGTTACTTCCTTAAATTTCCATATGTTTCTAGAAGATGTGTGTAGTGATTTTACAGGTGATATATTTATTTTAGAGTTCGATTTCCGCGTGACTCCGAATTAACCTTAATTTATGGACATGAGTGTAGAAGATAAGGAAACAGTTTTATAAGAACATTCCTTATATAAATAATTTATTTCAAACATAAATACGGTCGAATGTTCCTTAAAATGAGCCTGCAGTCGAGCCCACTTCTCCATAATGTTTGACCCAATGTCTTTTTTGCCATAATCGAATTAAAAAGCTGGAGTAGATCTTTCGAAATTCCTGGTATATATACATTGCTTCTATCAGAACGCCAAGCTTGGAAAATATCATTGAATTTTCAAAGTGCAACCTTTTTCGGTATCTTATCTATCATATGATAGTTGAATAAAATATCATCAGTATTTCCTGTTATTAGAATCATTCTTTTGAGAATGTATTTGGAATAGAATGAAATTGCATTTGAAAATCAAAGATTTGTGATATTTTACAAATAAGTTAGCAATTGATTTTTTAAAGAAACGTACGGCAAAGTTATTAGAAAATACAAGGAAACAATAAAAAATGAATAAAAGAAGTCTACATGTTTATATGTTAACTATAACATAACCAATGAACGTGAGCCATATAGAAAAGTATAAAAGTCTTGTGTATAAAGAATTTCGGAAGAACTCAAGATCTGAGAGAGAATGCTGCAACATAAAATGTTTTTGTTCATGGCAGGTAATGGTATTATTCTTAAATCCATTACAGTTTCAAATGAAAATATAGAAAAGATATTTCTTCCTAACAGGCACAGTCTTTCAACGAAAAATTCTCAATAGTTCTTAAAGAAGAAATATTTTTATTTCAAAATTTCCTATGAGAAATATTTTGGAACTTATTTCTTCTAACAAAGACATTTCCATTTTTAATTTGGGACGATGCAGTCAGCAAAGCTTAGTAAAATCACAACACATGAGGAATTTGCTTTGTCAAAGGAACTTTTAACAATTAGACTAAAAAATATGTCCGCCAAGATTATATATAAAAAAGTGTTATACTGTTTTTTCAATCTATTCAAAAGAATTTTTCGGCAAATAAAAATAGCTCAAACTTGGGGCCTCAATTTTATTTTCTCCAAAACCTGGACTTGCGAAGGATTATTTCCTGAAGATGAGATTTCATTTGAAAGACCGGAAAGAAAAAAGGAAGAAAAAAACTTCAAATACTTTCTTAATCTGATTAAATTAGTACAAGAAATAAATCTGAAATTGCAGTTTGATTATTTTATCCAGGTACGATACTAGTAACAAAATAATCTGAAGAAGTATGAGTTTACGAAGTATAAAAGTTAACAAAAAAATAGAGAAGGAATCCTAAAAACTACCACAGTACGGAAATGCAGAAACTGAAAAATCTGACTAAAAATTATTCAATACCTATCTCGGATCTGCTAAAAACAATGTACTAATGATCTGTCCTTATCGACGACATACAGTATGAAAATTAACAAATAAAGTAAGTATTGTAAATTTTAGATCAAAATATTGGGTTGGCAACTAAGTAATTGCGGATTTCACTCACAGATGGCTTCAGTTGAATTTTTAGAGTTGCAGACGTAGTACAAATTTAAAACACATTTTGTTATTTGATAGTTGGCAATTCAGCTGACAATCAGTAAAAAACGTTTTTTGATCGGTTGCGTAGTTTTCGTTTGGCATTCGTTGAAAAATGGAAAATCAAAAGGAATATTTTCGTCATATTTCGCTTTTTTATTTTCGCAAAGGGAAAAACGCATCGCAAGCTCATAAGACGTTATGTGCTGTTTATGGTAACGAAGCCTTAAAAGAACGGCAGTGTCAAAATTGGTTTGCCAAATTTCGTCGTGGTGATTTTTCACTCAAAGATGAAAAACGCTCTGGTCGTCCAGTTGAAGTTGATGACGACCTAATCAAAGCAATAATCGATTCAGATCATCACTGTACAACACGTGAGATTGCAGAGAAGCTTCATGTATCACGTACATGCATTGAAAATCACTTAAAACAACTTGGCTATGTTCAAAAACTCGATACATGGATTCCTCACGAACTGAAAGAAACGCGTTTAACGCAACGCATTAACAGCTGCGATTTGCTGAAGAAACGTAATGAAAATGATCTATTTTTAAAACGACTGATAACTGGCGATGAAAAATGGGTTGTTTACAACAATATCAAGCGGAAAAGATCGTAGAGCAGGCCAGGTGAACCAACTCAAACAACATCAAAAGCTGATATTCATCAAAAGAAGGTTTTGTTATCAGTTTGGTGGGATTACAAAGGAATTGTCTACTTTAAACTCGTACCACGCAACCGAACGATCAATTCTGATGTCTATATTGAACAACTAACGAAATTAAACAATGCAGTTGAAGAAAAGCGGCCCGAATCAACAAATCGAAAAGGTGTTGTATTCCATCATGACAATGCAAGGCCACACACATCTTTGGTCACTCGGCAAAAATTATTGGAGCTTGATTGGGATGTTTTGCCACATCCACCATATAGTCCTGACCTCGCACCATCTGATTACTTTTTGTTTCGATCTTTACAAAACTCCTTGAATGGTAAAAATTTCAATAATGATGATAATGTCAAATCGTACCTGATTCAGTTTTCTGCTAATAAAAACCAGAAGTTTTGTGAACGTGGGATTATGATGCTGCCTGAAAGATGGCAAAAGATCATTGATCAAAATGGGCAATACATTACAGAATAAAGTTATTTAGATCTATGAAAAAATTGTCTTTGATTTTCTAAAAAAAATCCGCAATTACTTAGTTGCCAACCCAATAATTATTAAGCGAGTCATTCTTTGCTAAAAACTGTTCGTTTCCTACTATCGATGTGCTTTTCCTTCTTAATTCCTTCTATTTATAAAATATTATAAAAAAATATTGTTCCATCCCATCCTTTAAACCTGTCTATGAATCAGAATTCGGAACAGCAGATGAAGGTAATATTAAATTAGATAATCTATTTTAATAATTTTAATTAAAGTGGTTAATTTTAAGAGCGATCATAGACAAGTCCCTTTTCTTGAGGATAAAAAAAAATTCTGCAAATTGGCAGGAACGACGACTATATATAAGCAGCAGCCGGAAGCAAAATGAGCACAAACGTGGCGCCATCTATCGAGGAAAATAGTAATAAAATATGAAAAATTAAGATATTAAAATTCTAAAAATGTTAGGAATTTTAATTGATGTCATCAACTGCAGAAGACAAATGTTTGTGAACGGTCTATTTACAGATGAGTCTGTTATAGATGATTCGATATATTATATTTAGGTAGGGCCATTATAATATAAATTCCGTCATATTATAGATGAGTATTACCCTTTTTAAAATGAAATCTGAAATCACCAATTCAAAGCTAAATTTGAAAATGCAGTGCCATTGAAAAATATGTAGGCTAGAAATCATCAGAAAAATAACTGAGCTTATTTCAAAATGATTAAATCGTATTTTGAAGTTGAATAATAAACCAACAAATTATTAGAAAATCTGAAAAAATGTTCTTTACTGTTACTTGATGGAATAGACGGTGTTTAACTAATATTTGACATGTTTTTTAAGCTTAGAATGAAAGGTATTAGTTTTTGAAGCTTATATTTTAATTTTATTGCTGTTGTGACTAATCTCACTTATCTGTGTAAGATCTGCACAAGCTCAAGTAATTCAAAGTGGCAAGTAGTGCAAGTTTGCGCCTTTCGTTGGCAAGACCCTTGACCACTTTGCAGGTGACAGTACGACTTTGCTCAGTTTTTTGATGGAGGGTACACTGGGGGGGGCGGATTTGGTCTTCCAATTCTCTTCCCCTACACAAGCCTCTCGAGAGCATTTTCAGCTCTCAAACTGAATGGATCTTTAGAGTGCTCTCATGCCGCACAGACAATACATATTCCCAGACATCCATCTTTTCTACGGGAGTCCAGCCCGGGCTCTTAAGCCCTTTGTTGCATCATGTCCATTCTAGTAGACAAAAGTTTAAATCTGTTTATTCCTCTGTAAATGCCTTAACAGATTCCATTCCTGTGTTTATTCCTTCTATATTATTAGAACTTTCAACTGTCGATCCTAGATGGCTGTATAGCATCACTAAGGAAAGCATTGCTATTTGGAAAATGGCTGCTACTTCTGTTTCCAAGTTAGTACAATTTCTCATACTAAACATTATATAATATCGCTTACATTTTTTACACTGCTATTTTTTATTCATAATTAGTCATTTTAAATATTTTATTTTAAATATCAGTTTAAGAAAATTGTGGAGTGGGTAGATAAAGATTTACCGAAAAGAGTGAATTCAAACCCAAATGGACTGCTTATCAAGCTAAAACACCACCGGAAATGTTTATGTTTGGCAAGGAATTTCTAGAACATTTGACATTTGAATCCAATACGTACAGGTTTCAAAATCGTAGCAAAATGAATTAAATCACAATCGACGAAGTGAAGGTATTTTGCGGGGGGGGGATCTGTATGTACATGTCAGTTGTAGATTTACCATTTAGAAGATGGTGATGATCACTGCAAACAAGACAGGAAATGATTGCAAATGCAATGACCGTAAATCGCTGGGAAGAGATTTGTATACATGTACGTATATGCATGCTGTCCACTGTAGTGAACAAACTTTAGCAATTATTTAAAACGAAATTTGAATAAAATTAATTTTTTTATTATTACTAAGGTTATTTTAAGTAGGAAAAATACAAACATTTTCGTTTAACTTTACTAGATTGTAACATATAGTTGTGCCCCTCCCTTTTTCCTTACAATCGGCCTAACAAAACGTATGTAAATATACCCACTCTGTCACACTAAAGTTTTTACCCACTCTGTTACACCACCCTGTCGGTAAGCTCAGTTTTTTTTTTTTTTTTTTTTTTTTTTTTTTTTTTTTTTTTTGTTTGTTTTGTTCTTATATGTTGGTAAATTGTGTGTTTTTTTGCTTTAAAAGGGATTAAATTATGTTGTTCTTATGTTACTGTTAAGGGTTTTCATGCCTTTAGTTTCATGCCACAGTTTATCTGCATGCAATAGTTGTAGAATTATCAATAATTAAAAGTTGTTTAAGTGGTTTTAATCCTAACAAACCCGCCATTTATTTACATTTGAAACTCTTATGCAACATAGGGTTAATACGGCAGTCAGCATCGCTAACCGCTATCCTGGTTGGGCGGCATATATTTATCATAAATGTATTCGATAAGCTCATACGTTACTAAGAATGATTGTGTGTTGTTTTACCATAATGCAGTAAAACTTTTGACATTATTTTTAAGCTACGTGCCTAGTTACTTTGGTTAAATATAGTATTTGCATGAGAAAATTTACAAATTTTGATTTAATAAGAAACAGAACATGACTGATTTTGAATTTTACCGAATTAATGATTCCCTCTTTTGCCACACAAAAATTTCAATTAAACGAAGTTTTAGGTAACTTACGTTCAATTAAATGGAATATTAAGAACTTCTCCGTATTCGTTTAAATTTTTAAAAACAAAGTCTTCTTTCATTTTTCCTCTCTGCTAAGTTTCTTATATAACCCATTAACTGAATATCTTACTTTTGCTTTCCAACAAAATTCAATCATTGATTTACACACCAAAGCTGAAAAGAAAGAGATGGTAATCGCATCTTAAAAGAAAAAAAAATTCAGTTTACTTTCAGACTGAAAGATCTTATCATATTAAATTAGAAGGCTTGCTTTTATAATAAGAGCTTTTTTTTTTTTTTTTTTTTTCTTTTGATGGGAACTCGTTTAATAGTTTTCAGTTTCTAAATGGTTCTGAATCTTTATTAAATTAAACGCTTCTAATTTAAATTTAGTATCTATACTTTTTATCGTAAAATACATTGAACACAAACAGCTGCAAAGTTTTATTTTTGAAAAGGTGTGGCGTAACTTTTATTAATAAGTTTAAGAAAATTAATGATTCATTAAGCAACCGTTTATTAATAATGAATAATGCTTTAGCATCGTTTCGGAAAAATGTTTTTATCACTATTTTATAAATTTAAATATGAAAATACTTTTCTAAATAAAATAATTTTATACCATCATTTGTATTTTTCATTTTTACTTCCTAGTACGAAGTAAAGGAAGTAGTGTAATCGCAAAAAACTTCGGGTATCATATTTTAACGAAAATATAAATTTTTAACGTTTTTCTGTAACATATAGTTGTGCACCTCCCTTTGTCCTTACAATCGGCCTAACAAAACGTATGTAAATATACCCACTCTGTTACACCACTCTGTCGGTAAGCTCAGTTTTTTTTTTTTTTTTTTTGTTCTTATATGTTGGTAAATTGTGTGTTTTTTGCTTTAAAAGTGATTAAATTAGGTTGTTCTTATGTTACTGTTAAGGGTTTTCATGCTTTTAGTTTATCTGCATGCAATAGTTGTAGAATTATCAATAATTAAAAGTTGTTTAAGTGATTTTAATTCTAACAAACCCGTCATTTGAAACTCTTAGTACGAGAGTGAATTAAATCAATTTTTGCATCAACTTCAGGGTCTTTTTGCCGAGTGCGACTAAAAGTAACCTTTCAGTTTTGGGCACAGAAAAATCTGTTTTCCTGCTCTCTGGCTGAATTGTTTGTTTTTGCGCAGAAACTGTAATTTTAATTGTAAATATTTTTTATTTTATAACTGTAATTTGTGGTTTATGTTTTTCTGTATTTTACAATTTTTAATGATGATATTCTGAGTTTTTATGTATTTTTGTTTTACACCGAAGTGAGAATTGAATTAATTGAATGAGAAATGGGTCTCTAATCAACTTAGGGGAAAAAAGTTTAAATGAAATGTAGTAAAAATTGTGTATAATTTAACAGACCATTCAAGGAAGTCATGTGCTGTTTACATCAGATATTTATTTCATTGTGCATCATTCAATTTCGAGTATTAAAAAATAGAAAAATTCATCGATGCTAGAAATATAAGTACCATATCTTTCAGAAATTATATCAAAACTGAGGATGTATGTGTAATATACGTAGGTAATCCACCCAGTGATCCCTAATTAAACATCAAAATCTCCTAATGACCCTTTCCAAAAATCGTCGCTAGCGGTAATCTGAATTACTTAATTTAATTGGTTTTGTTATCGAAACTTGTAACAAATCCAATGGGACCTGGCATTTTTAAAGCGCCGTAGTTTTAGCCATAATTGCTTAAAAGCAGTTCTCGTTGTTCTTTTGAATAAATCGTTCTCTATCCCTATGGACAATTTATGCAAATTTTGTTTCTTAATCATCAAGAAATGTGTCATTAATTTTGTGAAAAATTCCTGAGCGGCGCATTACAATGGGATTCGATACTGAAAACTCCGCTCGCAATCGTTATGACACGCAAATCGCGAGAGGTTTTGTCATTATAAGTGCTTTTGGCGACAAAACAGAAGAATGATTTTGAAAAAGAAAGGTTACATGCTATTTGCTTTAGAGGATGAATAAAAGTGTTTTAAAAACTGTATTCTAGTTTTTGGACGTGTCTTCTGTTAGTAATCGGCAGGTTCATTTACGAGAAAAGATTGTGTATTGTAAATTTCAGCATCAAATTGTAAATTGCTAAATGAGGAATTACAATGCTTGGAAATAATTGCTTTTATTTCTTCAGGATCTTTCTGCCAGTTTTATTTATAGTAATTGGTATTTCTTTCAAAATTTTTATTTTACAGATTATGAAAGTAATATCTCTTAATTGAACAAAACATTCAAAATACCGTTTTTAGCAGTTTGAATGTGATCTTCCTTTACTAAAACTTATAGACAATAAAAAATATTATGACAGCAAAGTATCAAAAAGAATACTATAGTTTAGTGACTAATCGTTTAGATTTTCGAAGGATTTTGTATGACTTTAAGAAGGCTTGCCATCGAATTAAATCTAGATTTAAAACTAAGCCACAAATTGTATTTTATTTAGAAGGAATGGAATCTTGAAAGAATGCAATAAGATTTTTGCTGTTAAGAATCGAATTATGTATACTGTCTCTTATTCAGTTTTGAAATATTAATTGTCTTATTATTAAAGAAAAAGATGATCAAAGTGCCAAACCTTTCCTCCGCTGCGATATCGAATAGTCATATATTTCCAATTATAGTTCAAGCTTACTTGGCCAAAAAACGCATATGACCACATTTCATTCGTTTACTGAAGAACTTGAATGGAAATTGTTTGAATGAACTTGAATGGAAAAGTTTGACGTTAAATGAACTTGAATGGAAAAGTTTGACGTTAAAAAAACTTGAATGGAAATGTTTTTGGAGTTGAAATGCTACTTCCAACCAACATACTCAATAAATACAGCTATCATCCAGCTAAGGAGGTGTCGAAACCTTCCATATCACTTTATGGTACATAATCAAGACTCTCTGCATGACGCCAAGAACCCGTTACTCTTCTGTAGCATCCAGTAAGATCAAGTCTGAATTTGGAAGTGGTTGTTATATTCCATGTACCGGTGGACGAAAATTTTTAGCGTCGTTGTCAAGTTTTTCATTTGTTACTTTTTATTTTTATTATACCTCAATTTTTAGGTTACCGGAACGAGTAAATTATATTCTGTGCAAAATTTATCGAAGAAAAGAAGTTGCCGCAGTCTTATTAGTATTATAATTTATTGTTTTTTTTTTTTTTTTTTTTTTTTTTTTTTTTTTTTTTTTTTTACTTTAACAATAAAATTTTGTTTATACTTTTCTAACCATGACGTTCTTCTTAAAATGATAGTCTATATGTCATACAATCGCATGGAGAGAACTGCTGCCGGTCTCTCCGTTGTTCCTTCCTTTAAGTTTGTTGCTAATCTGAAAAAATTTTCCAGTATATCATCTAAAATAAAATGAGTATGCGAGCGATCCTTGCAATTCTAAATCTTATTTTTCAGTTGTCATATTTGCTTCAAATTACACAAGCTTTTAAAACGAAATTTAATTAAACTTCGTCATGTTGTTGAAAGGGCCTGTGAAATAAATCTAATTTTTCAAGCTGTTCCCGCAGGACAAATACCAAATAGCAATATATTCGTTAGGCTTAAAACAGTAAGCAAAGTAAAGAATTCCGTAATTTCACGTGCAGAATTCGCAAAAGTATGCTTGATGAATATTTTAAGGAGCCAGATGCTAAACTAATAACGAAAGCTGATTTAATGAAGCTAAAAGTAACAGTCATCCAAAAGAGGATTTTTTTTTAAACCCTTTGAAGACCCGATACAACTCTTCATTCAAACGACCACAACTGCCCGAAACGGCTGAGATTGATATGTTGTTTTCTTCCCTTTGCATAAGGTATGTAGTAGCGGGTGCAGTTTTTCCAAATGCATTGTATCAGTTTCCTGTAGACAGTTCGTCCTAAAAAGCTAATGAAAGCTTCTTTGTTAGGAAGTAGGAAGGATGTCATTTGAAATCTTCACATCTCTTTGTGCATTAATCTATGGGAAAGGGAGGGAACGAACGGGTCGGGTTATGGATGGGGATGGATATTTCAGTATTTTAAGCCTACAGGTTAGCGAAGGCTTCGGTCATCTAAGGGTTAGTTACTGTTTTTTTTTAAATTTGTTCTCAGATATATAGTGTTACTTCAGAAAGAGACAAGAAAAAATTGCTAAAACATGCAAATTCCTTCTGGAATATCCTCACATCATTTAAGGTAAGAAAAGGTACGGACTATTTCCGTTCCCATTCATTAGGGTATAATAAATACTTTACTGACAAGAAGTTGTACTGAATGGAAAGAGTACTGGTTCCATTTTTGACAATATAAATGAAGAAATCTCTCTATAATACTGCTGAAAGCCTTTTCCCCAATCTCCAACATATTTTATTCTTAAGGACATCTTATTGATTAATAAAAATTGACTACTTTAAGAAAATTTTGTAACTTCAGATATATATTTAAGAACGTGATTTTTAAAGAATCGAAGCCTATCCGTTTAGAAGTAACCGTTGTACCAAAAACGTTCAAATTACGGGATTATGAAAGCAATGACCAACATCTTTAGTTTTGTGATAAAACTCGTCCATAAAACGGATAGAGTTTTGACTCATGACAGAAACCTCATCATGTATACACTGACTACCAATAAGTATTTGGACACTTGTGATAGAAACGAAAAACTAACTTTTTTCAAAATCAATAGTTGGTAGAGCCTCCACGAGAGGTAATTACAGCGTGCACCCTCCGAGGCATACTTTCCACAAGTCTTTGTATGGCAGATAGTGGTATTTTCTTCCACTCGCCTTGGAGAAGACATAGAAGTTCATTCACCGATTTTGCACGGGTAGTGCACCCCTGAATTCGGCGATGCAACTCGTCCCAGAGGTTCTCGATAGGCTTCAGGTCTGGACTTTGGGCAGGATAGTCCATTCGATGAACTCCATTGGCACCATACCAAGCCTTGGTTAACGTCGATACATGACAACTGGCATTGTCGTCCTGAAAGTAACAGGGGCCTAACCCGTAAAACTGCTACAACGTAAGAAGCACATTGTCATCCAAAATAGTGCAGTAGGCATCGGAGTTGAGCTTACCATGAATGGTGACCAAGTGTGCCAGCCCATACCAGGAGAAACACCCCCAGACCATAATTCCACCTTTGTCGAACTTGACTCTTGGCACAATGCATTCTGGCAGGAGACGTTCTCCAGGTAGACACCAGACCCAGACCCTGCCATCCGAACGGTAAAGGGTGAACCTGGATTCATCACTCCAAAGAACCCGTTTCCACTGATCTATGGCCCAATTTCGATGTGATTTGCACCACATTAAGCGAGCAGCGCGGTTGGACTTTGTAATCAAAGGCTTATGGGCAGCAGTACGACCATGAAAACCAAGCAGATGTGCTTCCTTACGGATGGTATTCATTGAAACAATACTCCCGGATGCCTGTTGAAACTCTTCGCGGATGGGGCCCATCGGTTGGGTGCGGTTTTTCCGAATTTCTCTGGACAGCACTCGTCGGTCTCTATCTCCCAGTTTCGTAGATCTGCCGACTCGGGGCACATTCCGAAAATCACCGCTCACCTTCCACTTCTTTATCACATAGGCCACTGTCGATTTTGGGTACTTCAGATCGCTAGATATGTCCCTTAAGGATCGGCCAAATTTGTGATACCCGATATTTATACCTTTCTCGAAATCAGAGAGGTCCGAACCGCGACTCATCTTGCATGCGACTAAAGCCTATGCTGTTTCCTACACGATATATACCGGCGGAGTTCGTGACGTACCTTAGGACCGCAGATATCGTCATTTGCATTTAGATGTCCAAATACTTATTAGTAGTCAGTGTATATGCCATGTACTATTTTGATCTTTGTGTGTTTGACATATTCGTGGCAAACATTTTAGAAAGGTCGTCAAATAGGATTTTCATTTGGAATCAACTGCTTGTGACATTTTTACAGAAATGATTTTCTAGCTTGATGTCCATCAAAAATACTTACCTTACCTATGTGCTTTGCCTTATTCAAAACACGTATTTCTAATCCATTATTAAAGATACTACTGTTTTATGTATTATGCTTCCTACTATCTGTCAAATTATATAATATTTATTTTATATCTAAGGTCATTTAAAAGCAAACATTTTTAATGAAATATATACAGGATTCGATACTGTGTGTAATTTTATAATACTCTATAAAACTATGTAATTTATTTTTAGTTATTATGTTTTTATGTCCTGTAACATTTTTCTGCTTATAGAGAGCGAGAGAAAATATCTTAATTTCAAACAAATCATTTTCTTAAATTTTCCAAAGTTTTAAAAAATTGTGCATCTTCAACATGCAAAAATGCTAAGATTTACGTCTTTCAGTTACGTCTCTTTAATATTATGACAAAGTAAATCACTTAATACTTTCTAAATAGCAATAAAGGATTTTCTTTTATATCTTATCATCTCAATTATGTTTGATCTAATAATATTTACTTAAAATTATGCGGCATTAATTTAAGTTTTAAGCTGTACGTCAGTCATAGAACTATTTTGGTTACTTTAGATTAAAACAAATACGGATTTAAGTTTGCATTTAAAATTTCGTAATTGTGAATTCTTCCGAAACTAGCATATTCTCATACTTCTGCGTAAAATAATTCAATATAATAATAAACTTATATATAAATAACTAAATTAAATTAAAAATAAATTAAATATTTTATAATGGGCAAAGTGTCTAATTAACCATTAGATTTATTAAAATTGCTGAAGCACATATAATGTCCTATAATAGTTAAGCTGTAGTAATTTAATAACAAATATCCCATTTATATAAGACACAATAACACGCCGAATAAGTACTAATTCAGAAGTCAAACAACAAAAATCAGCGTTAATTTTCAAAATTTTCACAGACTAGTTTCGATGGTTTTACCGAACCACCATCCTCAGGTGCAAAACCTCAAATGAACAAGATAGGCTTTCTTATCTTATCTAATCATTATTTCCTGTCTTGTTCATTTGCGATTTTGCAGCTGAGGATGGTGGTTCGGTAAAACCATCGAAACTAGTCCTATGAAAATTTTGAAATTAACGCTGATTTTTGTTGTTTGACTTCTGAATTAGTAAATATCCCATTGTTCTTTAGCTATATTTAGCGATCTATAGGTAACATTTAACATAATATTTGACAAAATATTATTTCCCATCCCCATTCCCCCACACATAATGTTAAAATATTTTAAAATTATCAACTATATAACTGACATTGTGCACCTCAGAATAATATGTAAGTATTGATTTTGGTATTATGTACCAGAGAAAAAAATAAATTGACAGTTTATATCTCTCGTAGCGGCCGAGCGGTAAAGTCGCTGAACACTGGTAGTTCGGTCCGAGGTTCGAATCCCGCGAACGGGCTGGCTGCATGGGTGTTTTCGTGGATTTCCCCATGTGTTACATGTATACGAGCCAGTTTCAGTTAGAAAGTCCTCCACGAAGGCTTCCCTCCCCTTAGGCAGATAGCCCTCAAGGATTTGCCGTAATTAAATAACCTAACCTAACCTAACCTTGTTATTTAAGAATATTTATTGCGAATTCAAATTTAAAATGAATGGGAATGATTAGTTTTCATTCAGCTTGCTTTCCTATGTTTTTCTGTACGGAGTGTAGTTTATAAATGTGATCAGAAATTTTTATTTTACGGCCAAATCCCGAGTTCCGGAAATGTCGCGAAATGGAATATAACAGGATCATCCCTTTTCGTTAAAAGTAAGACAAAGACAAATCTCGGAATAATGTTCGAAATGTAAAGAATGTATCAGAACTGTAGTTGGAAATTGAAATTTTAAAAATCGCTTTCATTTCTGGAGTCTGAATTAACTAGTTGCACAAGTTCTTTCCGATGCTTATCAGTGCTTAGATTGCGGGAATGCCCCCAGAATTACACAACATCACAATGCAGTTCGCTTGCATTACTATTTGTGAACTCGCAAAAAAATTATCGCATTTCAATTGCATGTTTTCGTGGTGTAAATAGCTCAGACTTACAGCTAGAAGGAGAAGATCCATATTATGTATCCTAGCCAACGCGTAATTGATTTTTCACGTTTATTGGTAAGTCTTCCATAGTGAAGAAATAAGATCCGGTAAACCTCATTTAACCAACCGGGGAAATCACACGCAAATCGGGTTCAAAAGATATAAATAAATTTAAATATATTGTATATATCGATAAATTCAAATAAAATATTTTCGCAGACGAATAAAGTGAAAATTCGCAATATCGAGATAACAATGTTCAGACTTATGTAGGAATAATTTTATGTATACGAATATTAAACACTTATTTGAAAGAAAGCTGTTTATTCCTTTCTTTTCCACCGATAATGCGGCAGCCATCCACTGGGTTTAGTTGTCAACATTATCGGAACTGTTTAATAACTTTCCGCTTGCACCATATGCGCCAGATCTGTCTTTGGGATGTAAACCAAATCTGCGCATCTAAAGAACGAAATTATTCGCCCAATTAATGGTAAGAAGTCTAGCAAGGAAGGAGAACGGGTAGTATGTTCAGACAATTACGTTTTGTGCATTTACTTTGCAAAGTATTTTCTCCTTCCTTGCAGCATGCGTTTGTGGTGTAACGGTAGCACACGCGGCGCGTATTGGAAAGATCCAGGTTCGAATTCCGGCGACGGCATTGCACATTAAAAAAAAAAACCTAATGACTTCACAGCATTATTTGCATGCACGGAAAGAAAAAAAAATAGTTATACACAAATACAATATTGTTACGAAATGTCAAGGCGCGGTGAGATGGCTTCCCCGCAAAGCAGGTTAGGGTTGCTATAAAATGGCAAGGGAAGGTAGGGTTGCCACATTTGGCGATAAATCGGCCGTTTGGTGACATTTGGCGGCAAAATTCGCGATATGCCATGGACTGATGGAGAACCTTCTGGAACGAATTCTTACCGGTTTAGCCCAGAATGTTCTCGAATACAAGCCGAAAGCTATATAAACCCTGCTGGTCCGCAGTCAGTTAGTATCGAGAGTGTGCATCGTCGAGAGAGCGAGTCAGAGTGCCTCGTCTGGACCCGGTTACTTCAATAGTTAGTATCGAGTGAGAGTGCCTCGTCGAGTGCGAGATAGTCTCGAATCAGTGTCTCGAGTTAGTCCCTGCGGAGTCTATCGAGTTGACAGCCGGGCAGCGAGTGTCGAGTGGGTCGTCGAGAGCACCGAAAGAGTCTCGTAGTGTATCGCGGTTAGTGCATCGTCGAGAGAGCGTGCTGAGCTCCGGGAAAGACTGAACCGAAAAGTCGGGAGCTGTGCTCTGTGCGTCATCGAGTGCATCGCGAGTTGTAGCGTGGAGAGTCTCGAGAGTACGTTTAGCTCCAGGAACGACTAAACCGAAGAATCGGGAGCTGTGCTGGTGCTTTGCAGTAAAGCTTTCTCCACTGTGATAGCTTGATAACCTTAAAGCTGTGTCGCTGATTGTGTCAGCGTGTTTATAACAGTTCGACGACTGTAAAAAGTGACTTTGGAGCTGTCCTGATTAATATTGGCTAAGAAACGTGTGTGTCGATACTTCAACAAGTGTCGTCGTTATTCACTCTAAATCTACGAACCCCGTACGAACGTGAAGGAAGACAATAACGTAACAATATTATTATAAAGACACAAATTGTGTAAATTCTTATAAAGGTACAAATTGTATATATTCTTATAAAGAGACAAATTGTAGCATAATACATACACAGTAATGAAATATGGACATGATAATGACGTTCTGTATGAATGCAGTAAATGTAAGGCTTATACTATTATAAAGATACTAAAACTATTATGAACACACGAAGAGAGAAACGGTGTAGCACCAGGGTGCCTGGGTTACCAGAACTCTACCCCTTGTAGAGCAGCTAGGTAGTTGCGAATTATGCCGGAAAATAACTAGAGCCTAAATTGAACAAGTGAATGCAACTTGCAATAATGAATAGGCGTGTCCATGATCGTAACAATGAAAATGGCCTACTAAGATGCACAGAATTAGTCCTTAATTTTCATATTCCGCAAACTTCACAAGCATCATCGCTGCTCTAATCCCGTCTGTAAGATTTTCGGCGGTAGACTTTGCAGCACGAATTTTCGCGATGTGTTCAATCATGCTTCGCAGAAAGCTGTTACCTTTTTCGTCTCTCAGCCAACTGACTACTTCTCCAAGATCATCTGGGAGAGTTTGAATGAATTCCTTAGTTTTCTCACTGCGAAGAAGTGCTATTTTCCTTCTCGGCGCTACCGCTGTAATATCCACAACCACGATTGTAAGGATTATGTTAATTTTATTAACAGTTAAATTTTAAATTAAAGTTCGTTTCCAGTCAAGTTCTTAATTTCAACTTACTTCCAGCCAGAATGTAGTTTTGGAATTTTTTTGAATACTTAACGAGGAGGAGCAGTATTTAAACCGCGAAGTCTACTTAGAGAGTGAGAGAGAATGAGAGTTTCTGATTCACGCACGTCTGCCTTTTGGCCACTCCCTCCCTCTCAAAGCTGTTATTACGCTCGGCCGTACTCAAACACTTGATAAGCTTCGTAGTCAAATAGAGTAAAGGGCCCAACTAGTCCAGAATCTTGATAGCTTCGTCTATATTTCTTTAGTTAATCTTAGTTTTAGTTTAATTCTTAGTCTCTTAAGTTCAAGCCCAAGTGTCGGCTTTGATGATACACTCCAAGACGGAGTTTTGTTAAATCTTATTGGAATAATAAAGGGTTAGTTACCCTTCCATCTTGTTGTTTCTTGTCACACGAACTTAAGAGATTATTTGCTAACTAGTTCTTAAGATTTGTCCCTTTCTACAGTAACTGAGATTTACACTAGTGGGAATCTTACACGATAACTGCTGACATGATTTTCTCGACAATAAATGCAGGTAAAACTATTATAAAGTCACAAACTAGCTGCTATAAAGAATAGATTATATTTTAATAGATACTATATTAGAAACATAGATATTTCCAGATGACTACAGTAAAAAATTAGGTATAATATTAATATATTTGTTTAACTCTCGCATAGTATACGAAAGCTTGTGAAGTTTTTCTGTACTGTCTTTGGTATGAGGAAGCCAGGAGAAGCTATCATCGCGAGTCACACCCAGCTAGCAAAACTGTCTGACAAATTGAATATTTCTTCCATGCAGCTTTATGCATGAGGTACGCTCGTGCCTTTCATCTGGGCTGATCAACATTCCACTGGTCTTGACGTTAGATAGAGTGCGTTAATGCTCACTGTCCCAGCCGGAAAACTTATCAATGTTTTCTGCACATTTGTTTCATAGTTACTTCGGCTACGACCTTTAGAAAAGAGCAGAAAGTCGCACTCTTAAGTAAAGATTTCCTTATTTTCATCATCGTCTAACATGCGGAGTAAAGTGTCTGTCACTAGGTTCCACAAAATAGGCTCAAACGGGTTACAGCCGAAAACATCGCGGACGGAAACGTTGCGGAAAAAACAACGCAAGGCGAAAACGTCATGCTACAAAACATCGTGGGAGAAAACATCGCAGTCCTAAAACATTGTGGTACAAAACATCGTCGTCGAAAATAAAGCGGTTCAAAAACTTCGCAGTTTAAAAACATCGTCGTCGAAAATATCGTGGTAAAAAATATAGTATCTACAAATCATCGCATGACGATAACATCGCAGACATGCTTTTTTCAGGCTTTAATAACTGTAAATGGATATTCCTATAATGATTTGTGAGCGCAAGATGGAAAGAAGGACAATTTTTACTTTCATATTTTTTATTCACTAATAAATTGTTGCTCAGAAAATAAGAAGGAAACGTAAGCATAGAAAATTAATGCAACTTATATCACACAATAGAATTTTAAACCGACATAGTTAACTAACAAAGGCCATTAATAAATCATTTTTATACAGTTTTTACTGGTAATTTTTCATGAAAAGTATAATCTATAAGTTGCCTTTAATTAATTAATGCAATAATTTAATTTTTCAGCAAAAATTTATTAGTCAATAAAAAAACTGTGAAAGTAAAAGTTATCCTTCTTTACATCTTGCGCTCACAAATCCTTATGACAGCCATATTTCCATTTACAGTTATTAAAGCCTGAAAAAAGCATGTTTGCGATGTTATCGTCATGCGATGATTTGTAGATACTTTATTTTTTACCACGATATTTTCGACGACGATGTTTTTAAACTGCGAAGTTTTGAACCGCTTTATTTTCGACGATGTTTTGTACCACGATGTTTTCTCTTTGCGATGTTTTCTTCCACGATGTTTTGTAACACGACGTTTTCGCTTTGCATTGTTTTCTCCGCGTCATTTTCGTCCGCGATGTATTTGCTGCGATATTATCGGCGGACACCGCTCAAACGTGAGCTTTGCTGGCAACTTCAAGAAACAATTTATATGTGAGCTGTTGTTGCTTGTACCCATCGTTCTCTTAAATAACTGCATATGAAGTCAAATATAATCTTTGGACAGTTGATCTCTTGCAAGCAGTACAAAACATCAGGTAACACAGCGAATCGAAGGCGCCCTTTTATATTGGTGGTGAGGATCAGAGATTGCACTGTATTTCTCTTGTTTCCATGTATTACGTCGCGAAGATGATTTAGTTCATATTCAACTGATTTTTCTGAAAATAAGGCATCTTGTTTTTATGAATGATAATTTAGTTTTTGCATTAAAATATGTTCTAGCATATTCTCCATGGCTAGGATAAGGCACACTGACCTATAGGAGGCTGGCTTCTACGAATCCTTGTTACATTTTAAGAATAAAACAACTTCTGCCACTTTAGTTCCTTTCGGGAAGTGTCGATCAGGGTGGGGGATCACAATAGCGAAATCTTTCACGAGAGTCGTCTTCAGATCCATAAGTCTAGCAATCAAACTCTGCTAACTACTACTTCATTCAGAGGGGCGGAGGGAGCATTTGATAAAGAAAACACGTTAATGAACATATATTGTTTTTAATTTTCAGTACTGAATTCAGAGTTCTGGTATTTGTTAAGGTTTAATTCATTTATCCTTTGCTTATAGAAGAGTTGCTTATAGTTAAAATTTTCTTAATTTTAATTACCTTTCCTATTCTTACACTGTCTAATTTATAGAAGAAATACATCTATCAAGAGGAAAACATTTTGTACATCTTCTTAATATGCTCGCATTTGTCAACAGCCACATGTAGTTCACAAACACATTTTCAGTAATGAATTCCTACGCAGTGCATATTCATAAATGCTCTAAAATGACAATTAGTATTTGAAATTTAAGTTTACGTGGTTTTCAAGTTGGAAAACGTAAAAGGATTTGTAATTTATTTCTATTAAATAAAATATTTTCGTTCGAATAAATTGTTTTAAAAACTGCTTCTGCTCATTCAGTTGAAAAAAAAAAAACTAAATTATCATAAAGTATGAAATATATTCTCCATTTAAGCCTGAACGTAATTTATTCATTTCTAAAACATAATTAATACAAATTTTTTGTAAGTAATTTTAATTAAGAATACTAATTAAAATTAAAAGTAGTTATTTTTCAAAAGATTTATGCCATTTTTTCTGTGTATTCCATTTTAGTTCCTGAGAATATTTGTACATTATGTCTAAACACTATAAGACGTTTATTAAATGCAAGAATATTATTATTTATAAACCTTTTTATGCAGCATCTATTGGACCCTGCATTATTTTAGTATGCTTAAGATACATGGCTAATTCTCTTACATTCTTCAATTCTTAGCTGTTTGTAAATGCTCTCGTGTGACTCAAAACCTGAAATTTCTTCTTTAATGCACAAATCGCATGAACTCCTTTTGCGAGAACTGCTTTTAAAATGCATTAAAATAGCTGCAGTATAGGATTATTTTCTTTCTCAATGCTTTAACGCGAGAGATTTTACTGTTTGTATTCTTTGAGAAGAAAATATCCTCTTCAGATCTAGAATTTTAACATATAATTTTTTTTTTTAAGTTTGCGTTCCATTCAGGGGATTTCCACTTGTTTTTTTTTTCTTTCCTGCTCGTTGATTCGGACTCCTTTCAACAATTCTATTTTATTTAAACAAAATGCGAACGCATCTATGTCGTTATTTTACTTTAATATAGAGATTTTGCAAGAGATTGGTAAATAGAATGATTAAAAGATAGCCCATTTATGTTTCAAGTTTTTTTAATAACATTTGATAGATGGATTATCTTCTATCATATTGATGGTTCTATTTTACCTTGTACATTGATCCAAATAATATAGTTTATTTAACTGTAAAATTTACAAATTTTTTCAATGAAAATCAATACGAAATCTGCAGAAGCATCCGGCTAGCATTTGTAAATTCTGGAGTTCGCATCCAAACCCTGGATTCAGCATTGAATAAAATAAGTATGATACTATTTCATTACACCTTCATTTTCCGTCACTAAGTATTTTGCTTCCTAATTTAATGAATGAATGAGGTTTTGTCACTTTATAAGAAACTGAAGGTCTCAAAATTTGGCTTTCTACATGTAGTTATTAGAGCCATAGTTCCTATTCGCAGTTATGAACATTTGTTTCAAAAACTAGAAATATATCAAATTAGAAGAGTTGAAGGTATCCGTATTTCTTTCAACTTTAATTCTGTCTTTTTTGTTATATTTTAAGATTATCTCAAACAATCGTATATTAAATAAAATAGATTTTATGGCAGTTTTCATTTCATTCTATTTTATATCATTTTCGTATCAAAAGATAAAATTTGTCATTATACATTCTTAAATTTCAAAATTAGGTAAAAAATACCATCGTAAGTGTAGCGTAGAATTTGCAATAAAACTATGGATTTCGAGGGCAATTAGAGAGCGGTCTCTCGTCTTCAGGCGCAAATATTTCTTTAGAACGTTTATACTCCTGAAGAAGAGGGATTTGTCTGCAAGCCTCCGAAATCGATATAATTTTTTTAAAAATATATATCATACCAAGTTTGCCTTTTTGCTTGATTTTACCTTTTATATTGTTATGGTTCTCTTCTAATTCGAATTATTCCCATTTCCGTTTCATTAATTATGAATTGAATTCAAAGTGAATATACAATATTAGCGAGAGCACTATTTGAAAAACCCCTTATTGGAATTGCAAGTTTTCAACGTAGACAATGTTTAAAAATTGAGTTATCTCTCTTAACTTTGCAGTTTCGAGGCTACTGCTAACCGCCTATTTAACTTCGACGGGTTTCTGGTTCTGGGGTTATATGAAAATCTAAAGTGTACGTGCATCAAATGCACGAGATTTATCGGAATTGAAAAACGTGGAGGTTGTAATATACATTCTTCCTACGATGTTATTTTCATCATTGTTGTCAACAAACTCTCGCATACACTGCGTTATCATCTGCAAAGGTTGGGGCATTAAAACTAGTACCTCCAATGAATGATTTTTCCCTGTCCTCTCTTGTGCTGTCATCAGTTCTCTAGAATGCACTACTTTGCCAATGTTTTAGTTCGGCAAGATTCATGCCATTTATGATTGTTCGAATACCATTTATGGTTTTCCAATGCGTTGAGCAATTTACGCAGGAAAAAAAAAGTGCGTGTTAACATTCGAAATTGTTTCACTGTAACCGCGAGAGTTCTATTGTTTTACATCATCAGGAACTCAAGCGCGTATCTTCACGTAACAATATCTGAAATTTAATTTCGATTAGTTTATCAAGTTAGAGATTACATTAATACAACGGAGTTTTTTTTTTTTTTTGGTGACCGCCCTGTAGTTTAAAATGTGTAAACATTGTTAATAATATCTTTTGTTTTTATTACTGCTACTGTACCTATACTATAGCGGTATAGTAGTGTAGTATAGAGCCCTGGTTCAAATCCCGGAGAGAGCGACCGACCAGCGGCCGAGCGGTAACGTCGCTGAACACTGGTAGTTCGGTTCGAGGTTCGAATCCCGTGAACGGGCTGGCTGCATGGGCGTTTTTGTTTTTTCCCCGTGTGTAACGTGTATACGAGCCAGTTTCCCTTAAAACGTCCTCCACGAAGGCATGCCTCCCTTAAGGCAGATAGCGCTCGAGTGCTTTGCCATAATTTAATAGGTGATAAGTGACGGAGGACGTGGGCACTGACCCTTTACCTTAATGGTTAATCAGTACAGCACCACGTCCGCCATTATCCAGAGCCGCCGATTGGGTGCCATAATCTAATAAACCAAACCAAACCAAATCCCGGAGAAGTCATGGATGTTCAAGACTTTTTAAACAACAAATCTCGTGTATTGTTTAAAAATGATATTGTTGTCCGGTATAACGTTTTACAATGCGACTACAATTACTTTTATATAATGACAAGACAACTCTAATTTAATAACTGCCATGTACCTTGAACTGTATTAATACTTCACTAAAAGATTAATTTTACAGCTCTAAATGCTTTTGCTATATTACACTTATTTTCATAATTTTACGATTACAATTATCGCATTATTGCAAATTTAGCAGTTAAGTATTTGACAGGGGAAATGTTTAATGGCTTTACTTCAAATGTATTCTTATGCTTTGACTAGCTTAGAATTATGGAAGTGGAATAGCATGCCACTTTAAAAAAGCTTTCAGTGATATATAACATTTATTTGCGTGAAATGCAATGTATCAAACCTGTATAAAATTTCAAAGCCATATGTAGCTGTCAGAAATCATTACTTTTACGTTATTAAATTCCTCATGAAAGTCGAAATTTAAATAAGCATTGTTGACACTTCTAATTCTGCAGTGAATAAAAATGTGCAAAGTTAATATAAAATAAATTCAATAGTTATTAATCTTTAGAATTACATTTCAAAAATTTTAACAATTTTACTTTTAGATAGAATTTTAATTAAAAAAGTAACAAAATTGCCGCCTGCCCAACTGGGATAATGGTTACTGAATCTGACTACCGTACCGAAGGGCCCGGGTTCGAATACCAGAGAAGGCATAGATATAAATGTATAACGTTTGTACTTCATGGTGGCTCTCAAAATACGCGACGAGGTGAAAGTCCTCTCGAGAGGTTGGTGGTAGGGGAAGAGGGGTGGAATACTGTCAGGCCCATCCCCCAGGTTGTTCTTCCTCAAAACTGGGGGGGGCGGAAGTGAGCAAAGTCGTTCTGACACCTGTATGGTGCCAAAAGCTGTTGCCAACGACAGGCGCATACTTGGCTCCTTGCCACGATGAGTTTCGTGGGCTGGCTATGATATCAGACAAGCGAGATTATTCATATCAACAAAATTGTGCTATGAGAGATATTACCACAAAACTTTTTTGTCAATATTCAATAATCTCATATCGTTAAACAGCTTCTTGGTTTCCTCACAGAGATATACTTTTTTCAATTAGACATAGCATCACCCTGATATGGGAGTGGACGAGTGATTAAGATCTCTGAATATTGGTTGTTTGACCTGCTTGGGATCCGTCCCAGATGAATCGACGGATTTGCATTATTAAAATCCTCCACGAAGGCATCCCTTCTCCTAACCTTTTGAAGCTCTATGGCCATTATAGTGGCATAGAGTCCTCTCTTTGAAAAGACGGGTTTGTCCACTTTAGTGGCCATGTCTTTTTCCCCCATTTTCCAGGCTGAAAAGTGGGGTGAAATGTCAAATTTGTAGTCCCTGGGGTTTTAACCACTTATCTCTTTCAAAGGTCTTCCTTTTGCGACATAGATGCACCCCCTCTGAGAATCCATTAAACTACACACAAGAATCTTTGTTGCAAATAGCAGGTGATTTCTTAAAGAGGGGAAAGCATTCGGTTCAAGATTCCCCTCCTTTGGTAGCTTTTACTGCTACCAAAGCCCCGTCCTCAAAAGGTTAAGTAAACAGCCATCGTGGCTTTGCCATATTCATGTAACCTAACCTAACCTAACCACTCTGGTATTGGTGACCTCTCAGACCATCTTTAGAGGCTCTCATTCTCAGATCATTCCATAGTTTAAGAGAGTCTTAGAGTTGTATTTAAATGACGTTATTAGTGTTCTCAAGTAATATTTTATGAACAAAACACATAAAAATAAAGGAAAAAAAGTCTGGCTGTACAGGAGATATTGTATAATATTACAACCACGATCCCACATTTGTAGATTTGTGACCGCGTAGAAATGGCGATTTAATACCTCACAGAATTCCCTTCTGTAGTCATGATTTTGTCTTCTCTGATTGTTAATATGCTTAACAAGTTGATTGCCACAGCAAAATTTAGTAAAATACTCAGCCGGGCCATTATTTTTTTATTCTAGTGTTTTCTTGTTTTTATTTATCCTAAAGATCAGATCAGTATCTGGTAGGAATACATTTTTAGGAATATTTAATAAATAATAAACAAATAGATAACGAAGAGATTACTTCGAATAATATAATCCCTTTTATTAATGAATGCATTCATCTTCGGCATACTTGTGCTCATCTTATCAGATGCACTTACTCATAATATTCTCTCATTTGATTATCGCAAGAACTGCAGTCATTTTATTAAGTACAAATAATAATGCCGCAGATAAACTGCTTTCAAAAGAGTCGAGTAACAAACATGGCGTTCAGCAGTCCGCACACGCTCTGATTCTACCCTCTAAATTTTTCCTTTAGCTACTATACCTTTTCTACCTCACTTGAATATTCGCGAACTAGAAGTTTGCATTCTGGAACGCGAGAACGATAGAAAGGTGAATAAAATACAATATCTGGCTAATAAAACTAAATGAATACTGTACAATGCATGAGTATCGGTTGCTTTAAGATATAATAAACTCATGTCCGTGGTAACCCTGAATAACTGCTGATATCAAATCGGTAGATGCTTAGATACTTTAATTGTATTTATTGCGTTGTTATATTTTTATTTTTTGCAATTCTGATACATTAATCCAAAATAACTGGGAAAGAAAATACATGAGTCACCAACAGAAAGCACAATATCATTTATTTTGTAGAGACATTAGGATTTTTTTGGAAGCAGGCAAGGTGAAACGTTAGCAACCGCCTTCGCCTGGAATCGAACCACGGACCTCTGGAATACCGGTCCAGTGTGCAGAACCACTACACCACGAAGGCACGCTAGGAAAGCGGGAGAAATACCTTATATACTCCCCTTTTTAAAGGCGACTGGGGTTTTTAGGGGACCCAATCGTCAAATCCTGTGTGTAGAGAAACCTCATCCAACACCATTTTAGCTCGGGCGACACTGTAGAGACATTAGGATTTTTTTAGAAGCCAAACGGGATGAAAATTAGCAAACGCCTTCGCCGGGAATCGAACCGCGTACCTCTGGAATACCGGCCCAGCGTGCAGAACCACTACACCACGAAGGCACGCTAGGAAAGTGGGAGAAATACCTTATAATTTATCTTTTCTATCTCGTATGTGTAAGTTTGTCAACGACTCATTATTCCTGCCTATTCCTAGATAGATAAATCATATATTTGAGTTCGAGGTTTGTATTTTGGTTTCCATACGACATAGAAAACCAAAAACAGGCTGCAAAATTTCTGTATTAGAGGCCATTTACACTGTAGGCTGGTGAGAGGCAGAGAAGGAAATTGTCCTTTATTTCCCAAGGGCAAAGAGTGCAGAAGATCAGAGAAAGAAAGAAATACTGTAAGATCTTATTTCTTGTCAAGAACAAACTTGGTACTCCCTGGGTACTAGTAGCTCTGCTGCGTCCTGGACTGCGAGGAAAGGATTTTTAATGTTGTGATAAGCCCTTTCTTGAAGCAATTGCTAAATTGGATGGAGTATTAATGCTGTTTGCGAGGTTGGAGAGAGATCAATATCTGGAATTGGATTAAGTTTCAGACAGAAGACTTGTAATTAAAATAACCGACTGTAGTTTATTATAATAGGTATTTAGGTATGTGTATATAGACGCCTTCTCGATTTCTTGCAAACTTATTATTTGCATTACCAGAAACTTAAAAGTTACGGATACGAATAAATTTTAAGCAAACTATTGCTTCAATTCAACAAATATTTATAAAACTGTAACACTCGACACTTTCTATAACAATACTTCCAGACAATTCTGAAACAAGTAAGTGAAGGTAGATTCCGACTAAACGGGTATTTAGTGATTTTGATTTAAATGACTTTAAGGGATAGAGCGTATAACCATAAATAATAAAAGCTGGCTTAACACATATACATTTGCAAAGTTATAATTCTGGGAGTTAAAAAGAAAATTATTCCTCTGCTAGGAAGGAATATGATGAAAAAACAGCATGTGCCTACATGAAAAAAACAGAGGAAAAGTTTTGGAAAGTTCTAGCTAAATGATAAAAAGCGAAGAATTTAGTGAAGTCGAGTGGAATTTATAATCGAAATTCTGCTTTCTCGCACTCTTCTAAAGTCAGATTAAAATTTCTCGACGTATAAAAATTATTGCTTGTAGACATAAGTCTTGTCTTTGTGCCATATGAAAGCCTTTGCAAATCTAATCTGAAAATAGTGAAGTCTGAAAATCATTATCAAAACTATCATTATTCCTTTCAATTACTGTTTAATTCCAAATGAATTATCCAGTCTTTCCTTTAAGTGTTACTGGAAGACATTTTCCAGCCTTTCCTATGACTGTGGACGTACTGAATATTTCCCAAATTCTATTTGCCTCGGAACCTGTCGGATAACTTTAATTTCGGTAGTATATGAAATCTTAACTCGCAGACAATATTTTTCAATTAATTAATTTAAAAAAAATTTTCGAAGTTTCTCGATCGATTTCGGAAGTGGGGGGGGGTCGACTTATACGCGGTATCGACTTATACGCTGGTATATACGGTAAATTGAGACTTATATTACTTTTCAATGCTTTTAAAATCCTAGGTGACATCGAATATTTTTTTTTAGTATTGAAGTGAAGCGAGTACATGAATCGTGCAGATAGAATTGAAATTTATAGGAAATCCCCGCTTGTAGTATTTTATTTCTTAAAGCTAAATAGCGCCCACCAGCGGCCGAGCGGTAAAGTCGCTGAACACTGGTAGTTCGGTCCGAGGTTCGAATCCTGCAAACGGGCTGACTGCATGGGCGTTTTCGTGGTTTTCCCCATGTGTAACGTGTATACGAGCCAGTTTCCCTTAGAAAGTTCTCCACGAAGGCATCCCTTCCCTTAGGCAGATAGCCCTAGTGTGCTTTACCGTAATCTCAATAAACCAAACCAAACTTAAAGCTAAATACGTACTTACTTACCACCAGCTGAGTTGTTGTACGTCTTGTGCTATGACTATCAGCATTTGTACTCAGTCGGTGGAGCATTCTATTATCGCTAAGCCTAGATAAAAATCTCTGTAGAATATTAAAATTTAATTTAAAATTAAATAAATTTAAATACATACTTAGGCACTTGAAATTAAATGTTGTAAAGAAGATTCACAAGGATTGCATCCAAGATTGAATTTCTTCATTAGATATTTTGTGTGTCCCATACCTCACAAACACTATACATTTAAAAACGCCTATTGCTTCTCCAGGATTCGAACCCGAGGCTTTGGGTACGGCAATCAGAGTCACCAGGTTGGGCTGCCGTTTTCAAGGTAATCAGCGTGTTAATGATTTTATTCTTAAAAATATTAATATCTAATATTTTTTTAAAAAATAGAACCTTGTATCCATAAAAAAATTT
This sequence comes from Stegodyphus dumicola, assembly GCF_044657685.1. Classification (NCBI taxonomy): domain Eukaryota; kingdom Metazoa; phylum Arthropoda; class Arachnida; order Araneae; family Eresidae; genus Stegodyphus; species Stegodyphus dumicola. Next base: position 9,221,925 of record NC_140773.1, read on the forward strand.
CCTTGCCTGCATTTCAATTTGGCATATCCAGATGTCTTTACTATTTGCTTTGACACATTTTGCACTTATATAAATTGAGAGCAAATTCTAACGGAACTCGAATTAGACTGTGCTGCTAATAAACTAATGACTTAATAAATTTTGAAACGAAGCGATTCGTGCAAAAATGATTTCAAAAATAGGCTTATCGGTTTATCAGCATATTCTTTTTATTGAAAGAATTATTTATAGTAAATGTTATGTAAGAAAAATCTGAGAAAGGCAGTTCACTAATTTATTAACATCGATTACAGAAATGTTTTAAGTGCAAGGGAAAAAAGAAAAGAGAATTTTTAATGTATTTAATTTTATTCCTTCTAACTTCAGTGAAATTCTCATTCGTGGGCAGATAATCATGAACTGACCGAGCCAAGTCCGAGAAAGAAGCTTCATTTCGTGGAAACATAATGTCTTCCTCGACAGACGTCTCGTTCGGCCGGCATCAGCTACCGTGCGCCATGTGCTGTTTGTTGTATGAAGTGATTCAGGTGAAATGTCGAGCAACTTCTTCGTGCTTGCGGAAAACAATACAAGTGCTTTCAAGAATGAATACTTCGACGTAATCTGAAACATACATTTGTGTCATCATAATTCATTATGAACATGAAATAGGCCCACCAGCGGCCGAGCGGTAAAGTCGCTGAACACTGGTAGTTCGGTCCGAGGTTCGAATCCCGCGAACGGGCTGGCTGCATGGGTGTTTTCGTGGTTTTCCCCATGTGTAACGTGTATACGAGCCAGTTTCCCTTAGAAAGTCCTCCACAAAGGCATCCCTCTCCTTAGGCAGATAGCCCTAGTGTGGTTTGCCACAATTAAATACACTACACTACACTACACTACATGAACATGAAATACTATTTTTTAGTGTTGCATTTGTGTTTAGCTTTGTGATGATACGCGGTAAAGAACGGTCAAAGTATGAAAGGCAATTTTGGTGCAACTTTTTTCTTAGTCCAAAGGGACTTTGTTCCTGAGGGACTATTGTTTTCATTTTGCAATTTTGCTTCGATCACTCTGAATTCCGTTTCACTTTTCAAATTATTGCTAACAAATATTATCGCCCTGTATTACATTTGAAGAAATTAAATAATGAAGAATCTGCATAAATGTTGTAAGATCTGTCTCTGTTATTCTACATAAACTAAATTAAATCCTACAATGAACATGACGAATTCTCGCACAGGCGTGAAAAACTACCAGCACAGAAGAAGGGGGGGAAATAACCCTTTATTAATCCAAAATAGTTAACAGAAAGACACGTTCTTCAACTTGCTGCGGTGAAACTAAAAACGTAGACTATAATACGAGTAAAGATCTAAAATAAGTAGTGCAGAATAGCATGTAAGTTACGCCTAACACGTGGACTCACAAAAACCTAACAGGCGTGATGATAAATCCGAAATGGCCAAGAGGCTTAGTAACAGCGAAACAACAGCGAAACAACGACAAGTTTCGTAAATAGCGTATCAGGTTCAATGTTCCGCCTTGCTTGCTTGGGGAACATTCAATGACCTGACTCGGAACAGGGAGCTTACTAAAGCTATGTTCAATAAATGTGGGAAGTAGACAAGATACACAGGAAGGGTATACGAAACCCTTTATTTTTCACTCTTTACAATGGTTTCCGGACTTCGGAATACAGAGACTAACCACTTGTGGTCTGAACGTAAGAATATAAAAATATTAACTAAACTCTAACTTAACTTTGGAATAATAAAAAAGAGCCTACGTGGAAGATTGGCCGTATATTAACAGGAAGCCGTATGTAGTACAGAAAGCTGTTAACACTACAATACGTTTAAAATTATCAAGAGGATTACACCTCTGGCCTGGAAGGCAACCAGCAACCGAGTAAAACTGCTAAGGCAAGCGGCCTGCTTCTACTGACTCCTTCCTCTCCTTTGCTTAACAAAAAGCCACAACTTAAGTACTTGGCGTTCGCCAGACAAATTTGCATAAATAAGTTAAAGCTTTTAATTCTGGCCAGAAGTAGAAAATAAGAAGTGATAGTAAAGATTTAAAATAAAATAAACGTTAGTAAAACTTAAGATCCTTACAAGCGAAACAACAACGAAACGTGCTCTGTCTAGCAAAAGCAAGCTCTGAGTAAACTCAGAGATTAACCTGTTTAAATATGCACCTCACTTAACATTACATTTACATCCTAGCGAGAGAATGTGAGGGGAAGTTGAGAAGTTTAAAAAAAGGTATCAACTTAAAATAAATCTGTTATGCAAAATAAGGAAAACCCTACAGTGTATGTGTGTTTCTTGCATTTTGATAAAACAACGGTACCTAGAGCTTATCCAATTTTGAATGATATAATCCTACAACGAATATGGGCATCTGGAAGCACAAATTTGAAATCTGAAATGTGCTTTATTATCGTTTTCATATTTTGTAAAGCTTTAGCGAATGTTTGATTAACAAACTGAAGGATTTCAAAGCGAGCAATGGCAACGTTGTACAGAAAAAAAAACATTTTTCACGCGTCACTTTATTACGGAGGCACCTAACAGGTGGGCCACCTTTGCCTCCTATGAAGGGATGGACAATTACAACCATACCTTCTCCGTAATCCGAACTCGGGACCTTTGGTATCGCAGTCTGCTAAATTTTGGTGTAACCGAGTAAAATATACATAAGCAAGAAACTAGTAAAATTAATCTAGTAGCTACTAATGGTTAAAATGAGCAAAATGTGTAAGATATGCTTATTAAGTGTTCAGAGGTGAAAGTAAATGGAACTACACGAATATTTAAAGCTGTTTTAATGTTATTGAATGCTAAGGTCATTGGGGAGATAATTCTAGTATTTTTTAATAATTGGGTTATTGCATTTAAACAACGCATTAGACGCAGATTTCTAGTTAAAATTCATTTTCTCATTGGGTACAATAATTTTAAGTAATTATATAATTACATATTAAACATAACCTTTGCCACAACATTTGGTCCATCTCCAAAGCAGTTAGATAATTATAACAAATAGTTACAACTATTCAGATTCGTTTCTTAAGCAAACTCATAGAAAATTTAATTAATGCTTTTATACACGATGTTGTATTACAAGACTCAAGCACAAGGAAAATTTATTAATATATTTATTTTACCACGAAACTAAAATACCTGGCAAAAGTCAAATAGTCCTTTGAAATATGCTAATATTTAATAAAATACTGTTGTGTTTATATCTATATACTAAGGTTTCTATTTTTTAAATATAATAGCAGCTTGTTATTGTTCATACATATATAATCCTGTTAACACTACGATAGTTACAAACCTCTAATTCATCTTTTCAAGAGAACACAACAACGTGATGCTTTTTCCCCTATAAAAAATGCATGCTATCTTCCGGTGTTGCGTATTATTTACCAAAACTTGAACCATTTACGTTCCAACTGCTATGGAATTGAAGTTACTAAAATATTTAACTGTTTTCGAGAAGTCTGTTAGCTCGTAAATTGTTTTCATTGATTCGTTCTTATACCGCTCATGAAAGAAGGTATGAATTTTTTATTATTTTATGATGACTGCAGCTAACTTTTCCACCGTAACGTTACATCACAGAAGTGTTAATGTCGTCGTAGAAAGCTTCCTATTAGATTACAATAAGTGTTAATAAATGCCATATATTCATATGTTTATTAATTTCTACAAAGGCAATGCAAAAGATTTATACAGTCAGCTCCTGATTTCTGGGGGTCGATTTAACTAGAACGCGTCTTGTGAAATAAGTTTGTTTATCAGAAAATGATGGAAACATTTATCTTACAATCTATAAGAGTAAACCTTAATTGTCTGAGGAAGGTATACGAAGGGAAATAAAATTGCGTGAGATAGCAGCAGAGGCTGAAAATGATGTCACAAAATTTGATCATAACTTAAAGAAGTCATAGTATTTGAGATATCATTGCTATTTTAATGTTATTTTTATAAATAATGTTTAATAATTCCATTCAAAACTTAGTTTTCCATTTCGAATTATGCTTAGATTTGCGTTGATTATAGCGTTTTCGTTTTTTTAATGCTAATTAGTTAACATTGTCAGTTGAACATCTTCTGCGGACAGAAATTTTTGAAAATAATGCTAAGCTGCTAATAATGTTCTTCGCTTAATTATGACAATGAATTTCTCGTATTCACTTTTATTTTGTTAAATGCCCTCGGATCAGCTGTGATCGTAAATTAACCATGTACGTCGTCTTTAGTAGCACCCCGGTTAAGTGAGAATGAACAACTTTATATTTTATGTTTCTTATTATTCTCATTGGTAGCTATGAACAAAAAATCTGATGTGTACACCAATTGACTTCCTTGTACGAAATATTAAATTATACGCATTTTTTCTTGCATTTCATTTAACTTATTAGATTGAATTAAACCTACTTCGCCGACAGCGCATAAACCACAATAGAATAAATGGATTCTTTAAAATTAACTTTGTTTACCATAGCGACACTCTGGCGCTAGGTTTACTTAACAGTATTATATTTCGTTCATATTATAACTCAGAATGCACAAAATTTATATCATTTAAAGAATTACCTAATCGTTGCCACATGTTCTATTCAAATACGATAACAAAGCTAGAACGATGTATAAAAGAAATTAAGCAAACAAAACGAAAAAGAAACAGTTTTTCACAGACGATTGAGTATTTCTCATTTAATTAATTCAGTTCTCACTTTGCGAGAAGGCAAAAATACATAAAAACTCAAAATATCTATATTAAAAATTACGAAGTAAATCTTAAACACTTATTTCCTCGAAAAAAATTCCAGAAAGAATTAAGCATGATTTAATTGGCAAAAATAAATGAATGCGTTATCTTTGTTGTTGCGAAGCTAAGTTTCTTTAGATTGGCAACAAATCCACTAGTCTCCTGTTTCAAATGTAAACATCAATGGCCGCCATTAGAAAAAGGCTTAGCGGCACTTAGACAACTTTGAAATTGTTGATCATTCAAAAAATATTGCATACAGATTTACTAAAGGCATAAAAACCTTGACCGGAAGATAAAAACAACATAATACAATCATTTTTAAAGCAAAAAAATGTACAATTTACAAACATATAAGAGTAAAGAAACTGAGATCACTGAGCCGGGTAACAGAGTGGATATATATATAAATATATTTATATACATTTGGCGCGGCCGCTTGAAACCAAAATACGAGGTGCACATCTACATGTTATAGTAGTCCTATATACAAAATTTCAACGTTCTGAGGCTACTCGTTTTTGAGTTATGCGAGATACGTACGTACGCACGTACGTGCATACGTTCGTACACACGCCACGAAAAGTTCTCTTCAGAATTCATTTTAAAGCAGTTTTTTAGTTTTTTTGGAGGAAAAGAGTCTTTTATTCTGTCCTTACGTATAGATATCACGCAAAAACATCGTTAAATTGCATTCGAAAGCGGTCAAAGTGGATAATTTCGTTGAAATATGCCGCCTGAAGCTTTTCGCGATTACAATACTTCCTTTTTACTTCGTACAAGGAAGTAAAAAGGAGAAAAACACACTTTTTAAGTAAAGTGCAGCGCAATACTAATTTAATCTAATACCATGCGAATATTCAGAGGAAACATACCGATTGGGATTTATAGTTAGGCTTAAGTGTTTAGTAGCATTGATCTTCGCCAGTTTTACTCAAATCTTTTTTTTAGTTTTTCGAGTAATTATGACATGATGTAGAATTTTTACCAATACCAAATATACCCAGGAGAGAGCAATAACTTAATAACCGGTGTCCAACGTTATAGATATGGTTAACACTTAAATAGACTTGGCTCTATTTAAGGCGCAAACGTTTGTTATTCAACATAGTGCGTTATAGACACAGCTTAGGCACCATCCTTCTAATTGAGAAGGCAAAATCAGGATTGAAACAACCATCCTCCATTGAATACTGTCAACGGCATTGTTGACAGTAATCAATGCTAAACGCTTGAGCATTGAATGAAAAATATTTATTAATATAATGTTCGAATGGAAGTTTTCAGTGTTATTTTGAATAGAAAATGATTCTTTTGGTCACTTGAGCACATAACATGTTTTTTAGTGTTTATCATCTTTGAAAGAATTTCAGCCACTCGCGCCTGTAGCATTCATAATCTTGTATATATTTAAATCTATTTTACCTATCATATATTTCCTGAGATTCCTGTTATCTATCGTTCCTATCATCTATTTCCTGCGGTGTAGATATTTTTTTTTTTTTTTTTTTTTTTTTTGGGTTGATAAGCAAATTTCTGATGGGCGTTTTAAATAATATAGCTACCTAATCAATGCATCTCAAACACAGACTTTTCCTAGAATCCAAAATAATGTGAATTGTGCAAAAATTTAAAAAAAGGGTATTTCCGTGAATTTTCTACATGTTATGATTTAGCTTATACAGGAATTCGCTGACAGATATTATTTTTTTTTTATTTTTAACATAATGGGAAATTATAACTATAAAATAAACATTTGAAGCTAAGAGGTAGATAATATTTTATTTTATTTTACTTTGCTGAATATAAGACGATGATTTTTCCCTCTTAAAATTTGTCTTCTTAAAAATATTCCTATCTTAATTATCCTTTACCACACAGCACTGTTCAGAGAAACCTCAAGGCCAAACATATTTATCGGATGTAAAATCAAAGATGCTTTTGCCGGAATTTAAACTCGGGGTTTTCCGATTAGTATCGAGAAATACTTTCCAATTACACCAGGAAGGTACGCAGTAAGGAAAGAGAAATCGCTTACATTTTTTCTCATTCAAAAGACAACTTGGAACGAGGTGATAAATTGTCATTCACCCCATTTCAGTTCGAGCTACACTTGCAGGATCCTTAGGTTTATTTCGGAGTAGGAAATAAGAACACTCAGCGATGACCTGGAAGGGATTGGAATTCCGGACTCTCTAACAATATGCTTAGCTCAACATGCTTTCCAGGTACACCACAAAGACACACTGCAATGACGAAGAAACCTCCTTACAATGTACAATACATGTACCCAGGACCACCAGATCGTCATTCGTCGATACCATAGAGAAATGTAATCTGCAGATCGTTATATTGGCCGAACATCTATATTTTGGTATGGGATTGCTATCCCATTTCATTTACACTCTTGCCTTCTACGAATACTATGCACAATTATTGTCAGCATTACATTCGTGAGATGCTGAACTTGTGGTATTATTGTTGTTACAAAACGATGCGCAACTTGAAGTCATGTCAGGGACAATTAAATGTGTTCCTGTGAGAGCTCTATATGTTAGTTTTTCCTAACTCTGCAATGACCGATAGTTATCCTAAAGCTTCGTTCAGACGGGGGTGTAAAGGGCATAAGTGGTTAAAGCCGAGCTCCGCTGCCAAGGCAACCAGTCTGTGCTACGTCACAAAATCTAGTTTAAGGCTCGTGGCATAGGGTTCAAAGTTTTCAACTTTACGCCGAGTTTGGGATAAGCGTCGACCAATCAGAGCGAAGCTAAAACAAACTGCGTTGTGCAAGTTACAAAACAAGCAGAGCGAACGCGGGAAATCAATCGAGCAGGAGAACAGCGCGGGAGAGTTATAGACACATCCACGCATGCGCAAATTTAGCTTCTCTCATTGGCCACGGCTTACCGCCGTTCTCGCAGGTGTTAAGGGAACTCCCGTATTTTATGCCTTTACGACTATGCCTCTATGCCTTTTAAGCCGCCGTCTGAACGCAGCCTTATGCTCCGTTCAGACGGTGGTATAAATGCCATAACTGGTTTAAGCCAAACTTCGTTGCTTGATAACCAAACCTTGCTACGTCACAGAAACTAGTTTAGGGGTTTGGGCATAAAGTTCGAAGGTTCCATATCAACGTCGACTTGGTATAAGAGATGACCAATCAGAGCTATTGCGCTAAACCTGCTGAGAGGAAAAATCAAGGAGGTTAGAATAGACTTTCCAGGATTTGTTTCTACAAACATATTGTCCAAAAAAGGCTGCAACTCCTTTAGTTAAGTTAAGTATCTTTTACTAACTACTTCGGACATCAAAAACGATACTCCTGATTCAGTGGACGTGTAGTTCAGAGTAGCGCTTCTGAAATCCTTTCCTTAAATTCCTTAAATAAAAATCCTCTTTCTTTACCTCACAGCACTGTTACACAGAAAATGACTGAAAGAACAGCGGACTGTTTTACGATCTTAACCACTAGCTAACTTATTTCCTTTTATACTCTAGCTTATCCTCTCTAATCTCCTTCTTTCTTTTGCTCGCTGAACTGAAATTCCGAGAAAACATACTTTTTTCCTACCATTCGTGATTAGTTTATTCACAGAACGACAACGGGAAAAAAATCGTAAAAAGGAAGATTTAACTTCAACTTGATTTGATTAATAAAAGTGGTAAAACACTTTCAAGTTATCATTGCTACTCTTTAGTTAATTAGTTTTGTTATGCTTTAATATAATTCACTGGAATGGATTCAATAAATAGGTTTACGCTTCTAATTAATCGATTTTAGTTAACATTTGATTTTTGGCTAGTGTATAATGAATAATAATTCGTGCATTTTCAATAATTTGTCACGCGCAGGTGAAGGGGAGACAGATATATGGATAGAAATTTAGAAAACATTTTCAGAAATATAGAGTTAAGAATGCTGAATTATCTGCGTTCAAATATTTTCGAAGTATTTTTATCAAGATTCCAAATATACGTAATTAGTATTAACAGCTATTTGTATTACATTCATTAACTGCCAAACATAAGTTTAGGATTGTCAAATAAATTAAAAAATATATTAAACAAAGAAATGGTGATTTTCTTAGTCCGTTGCACTAATAGACTATAATTTGCTTTTTTTTTTCCATATTTTTCCCATGGCTGGTAATGTAATGACTCAAAACCAATATCTTTGGTACTTCCTTTTTGTAAATTTGTTTTGCTATACCGATCCCTTCACGTACTGAAAATCCGATCCATTGATGGATGTTATGGTCAAGCAAATGTATGAAACATCAAGTTATATATCTTTTAAAATGAGTATCGATAGTCGTTAGTGACTCTGACTTCCTTACCGGAGTGTCCGGATTCGAATCCTGGTGGAAGCACCGATGTTTGTAAATATATAAAGTTTGTGCGGCATGGGGACACTCTAAATATGAGGCGAACCGAAAATCCCTCTCGAACAGTGGTAGGAGAAGAAGGGTGTGGAGATCCTTGTACCCGTAATCCCGGGATGCTTTCTCTCAGAATCGGATGAAGGAATGAACTAAATTCGGGCTGTCATCTATATGGGACCCAAAGCTTTTGCCAATAGCAGGCATAGGCTTCTTTCCATGAAATAGCTTTTGCCAATAGCAGGCACAGGCTTCTTTCCATTAAATAGCTTTTGTCAATAGCAGGCACAGCCTTCTTCCGTGTCGTGGAGTTTGGCAACAACAAAATCAGAAAGTTTCGTACTGCTGAAAAGTAGTCTCAAAACGACGTATTGTGACTTTTCACTGTAACCAGCGAATCATTTTTAAATTGTTGCCACCAAGTATTATCGCCCTGTATTATATTTAAAGAAATTAACTAATGAAGAATCTGAATGTTATATGTTTATCACGCTCTAAGAATGTATATATGTATCTCGCATTGTAAAAAAAACGACGGTACCTTCAAATTTAGAATAACGTATCCTCCACTCGAACATGGTCACCTGGTCATATTTTGTAAAACTTAATGAATTTTTTATTAACAATATCAACTATTTTCAAACTAGCAATGGCAACACTGTACGGGGGAAAACATTGTTATCTCCAGTGCGCGAGATTGTCTATTGGAAATTCTAAAGATTTAAATAGTTTTAACTCAAAGGAACATTATCCCAAATGCTCTTGAAACGAGTATGTGTATATGTAAATGAAAAAAAAAGTCTCTTTGGGCGTAATATAAAATCTGAAAGCTTTCAATTTTTTCCCAAAGAAGGAGAGAGTAGGAGAAGGAATAAATGTTAATCCTTTCACCAAGATTTGAACTTTGAACTTTCCGATTGCTAGTTGGACGTGCTTTTAACTTACATCACGAAGGCATGTAGTAAAAAAAGGAAATACCCACCTTACGACTTGCAAGTATGTGGTTAAAATCATAAAATAAAAACGAAGATTTTGTTCCATCGATTATGGGAAAGAGAGCAAGGCTGTCTTTCTAGAGAAAGAGATTTCACCTTGGATTTCCTTCTAATTAATGTGGCATCTATTTACGTTATACGTGGGTGAAAACATCTAGATGCTAATACATCTAAACAGTTCGAAAGCATCTGAATACAAATCGAATTACTGGTATTCAGTTATTTGATCAATCTGACCGCTGGCAACCTCAGGTGAATAGACTAAGAAAATCAAACTGAAAAACTAGTAGTTTACCAGTTATATAAGAGTAATTTATTCGCCTTTGTCTGAGAGCTATATTTCCCATAAAAAAGGAAGCGGAAAAACAAATAATTTGAAACAGGGTATTATTGATTGGACTTAAAGTTTCTCTATTCGTAATATTTATGCTATTTTCTCCTTAGGAAGTATAAATACACATTTTTGCTAAAAGTAAATGTTATTTTTAATTTATTGCTAAAACTAAAATCTAAACTAACCTAATTTCAAGCTTGAAGTAATCGGAAAAATTTTATTTTTCATTATTTCATTTATCTAATTTAAAAAAAAATCCTTGAATTCTAGTATTTATAACAAGAGAGCCAAGTACCTTCGAAATAAACTTTTTTTTACCGCTCTTTCAGCTATTTAATATATATTTCAATATTAACATAGTATTTTAGTCCACATTCTTTTCTTTTAATCTAATCAAAAACGTCTCTGGTCAGGTCTGGTCGGTGTCAAAACGTAGGTTAAAGTCTTATGCGAAACCTTAATGTAAAAATAAAGTGGTGATATGTTACAGTAGCGCCTGAAAGATGCGCTACGAACAAAGTGTTTTCATCCTCCCTGGAGGAACATAAGAAGAAGAGCCGGTTGATGAAACCGAAAACTCGATTGTCTTTTTATGAGAGAGTGGAAATAAAACTTGCAAGCTTGTGCGTGCTTAGTAGAAAGACACTGAGTACAATGAATAAAATGAATACAAAGAGAGAGCTTTAAAAATATTAGTCAGAGCTGAAATTAAAACATCTGATATGGACGCGGCATGACTTCCTTGTAAAGCCTAATAAATTATATACATATTTTGCTACATTACATTTAAACTTATTTCCTCGAATTATTCTAACTTTTGAAAATGTCATCGAAAATTGCAATTTTGAAATTAAATATCCGGTGAATTTTTGTCGTATGTGGTCAACCTCCTTCAACTTTTACTTCTTCATGACGAGTGTAAAAGTTTCCAAATATACGTATAAAAACCGGGAAACCGCATTAAACCGTAATTTCGTTATATGTCAAAAATAAATTTTTTTTTTATATTTGACAATGCCAAAATATGTATATTTTTGTCATACAAAAAAACTTCTGTAGTATAAAATAGCATCTGGAAGTATAAGATTACGATTAATGGTTGCAAAAATAAAAACCAGTTAAATACTTTTAAGCCGGGTAAAGGGGCGGTACGTAGATATATGTTTGGTTTCGCCGATTGCAATATACAAAATTAAGATTCATAAATAGATGTTATAGCAGACCCATATACAAAATTTCGATGGTCTAATCATTTTTTAGTTATGTATATATGTACGTACATACATGCATACGTACATACATACGTACACATATACGTACATACATTCATACATACGTATATATGTACGTACACGAACGTATAAGCATCACGAAAAATATCCCTTCCAAATCCGCTTTACACCATTTTACAAACCGTTTTGGAAAACGCAGTCCTTTATTCTATTCATACGTGCAGATGTCACCTAAAACAATTCGTCCAATTGGATCCAGGAAGAGTCGAAAATGATAGTTCAGTTAAAATATTATACGCGAAAGATTTTCCAGTTGCAATACTGCATTCACTTCATACGAGAAAGTAAAAATTGAAAACCACCTCTTATACTCGTTTTTTCAGAAGAATTAAGTTTATCATTATAAGTGACTATAAATACTTGTTAGGTATGCATCAAATAATGATACTTGTATGTACAGTTAACTCCTGATTAACGGACTGAAGGATTAACCGAACTTTATTTAATATTAAAAGATTTTGTGTCTTTACAGCTGAATGATGGAAAAATTACTGTCTCAAGTAATCATGATGAAACAAACATTTGTATGGGAAAAACAAAAAGAAGATGAAAATGCATAGCATAACATCAACAACAGCATTTGATGATAACAGCATTAAAGAATTCTTTTTACTCGCAACAATACATCTATTTATGCGTAATCTGGAATGCATAAAGGGTGTTAAATGATCCATTAAAAATAAATTGCTAAGTCGTAAAAATAAATGAAATGTACAGCCGCTTAATTTTCTTTTTCCTATTGATTCCATCCCTTCTATTAAACTAAAGGAAAGTTAAACAAAAATTTCTTCTGTTTTTAATGTGTTACTGCTTCAAATGCTGGTATAATTGTATATACATACCCAAATGAATTATTATCCAATTAAACAGTTTTAAAATGCAGATAACTTGTAAATCGTATTTTCCTTTTAATTATAACATTTGTTTTTTTCTCTTTCCTGGGCTTTTAACTGCTGGCGAACTAACCCGGATTTTGGGTTATTGATAAACTTCGTCACTTCTATTATCCTAATTAATATTACTTCTATTGTACAACTATGGCAAGGATTTTGTGAAATTTGATGTAAGATTGAATTAACAACGGTTGCATTAAAGGGTCACTTAATAATTGAGTTTTGAGTAAGTGCTGAATTTTCGTAAGTGTATACTTGTATGAAACAAGCAACTTTATTGCACTTGTGTGAAGAAAGGAATTTGAAACCGAAGTTTTCTAAAAAATTATCCATATTCGTTCCCAGAGTTTAACTTCTAATTTCCAAATTTAAGTTTTATCATTACTTGACACGGGCTTAAGTGCATCTAGTTCCGTACAAGGTAAAATATAAATTTAAAAATTGTCCGCTGAACATGCACTGAATATCATTTACCTCAAATTTCGTTTATTTTCATGCTTTCAACATCTCTCTATGTAGTCTTTGGCCGTGTATTAGCTCAGGCTTTCTAATGAAGGTTTAGTTCATTAACCTTTTCGGCACGCTACCTTTTAACCTTTTAAAATTGGAGTTTTGCTAAAAAAAAAAAAAAAAAAAGGTAGGCAGTCTAATTAGGCATAGAGAGGTACACAAGTAAAATTTGGTGAAGTTGAATCGTTTCAATCGTTTTAATTCTCTGGTGTGCCCAAAGTGGGCAACTGGTTGAATAGAGCATCGAAAAGAGTGCTGAAACGAGCATTGCTGTCAATGAACTGACCGATGAGATGCGGAGAAACAAAGAATACACACTTTCAGTTGTCCTAGATCTGGGCACACCTAGGGTTCGCCGTTTGATTTTAGGCAAGATTTCAAGGTAAAAATTTAAAACTAATATAGAATAAGGAGATTAGTATACAGCCAAAAAATAACATATAAATTTCTTTTCAAACAATTCCTTTTATACCCTAAAAAAATCTGGAATATTTCTTTGAAAAATGAGGGTCTTAAAAAACTAAACATGGCTAAAATATATGGACTGGTGTGTTGAACTGCCATCTACTGTTAACCAGAGAACAGGGGCTCCATTACCTAGCTGACATGATGTCTGCCTTACACGGATTAAAGCCCCTGCCTCCAGAAACTATTTATTTTGACTAAGCAGAATAAGTTTACAGTGGCATACAAGGCCTTCAAGAACACAAGAACATAAGTAACATAGTCATAATAGACCCTAAAGAAAGCATGTTACAAGTAGTACCTATAAGCATTCAAACAATTTCAAAACTGAGTCCAACTAATTTAAATAAAAACTATGGTACAAACAAAATATAATACATTCATCACTGTATTATACACAATTAATATCAATTAGATTCACAATTTCAAGAAGAATCATTCAATTTAGAAAAAAAAATGCATAAAGATAAACTAAGACAATAATAAACTGCCAAGTAAAATTTTTTCATATGAATTCAGAATTAAGAACCAATAACTTTGATAACTGAACAATATTATCATAAAATACACTGAACCTGAGATATTATTACAATACAAAACATAAATTTGGCTTAAAAACAAAACCACTACAAGTAATATAAAAACTCTACATCAGGTTTGCTGGCTACGCGATAGAAATACAGTACAAGAATAATGCCAACATAAAGGTATGAAAAATTTCCAATTCCAAAAACCACATTCATTCAAAAATAAGTCAAAGAAAATTATTATAAAATACTGCCTTCAATGCACATTTTACAATAGAGAACTCAAGTAAAACCAATCAAATTCACAAAAACAGGTCAACTATTCAATTCAGAAAAGTGCAAAAAGGTATACAAAATAATTATTCTAGATTAGGTTTGCTGGCATCGCTAAGACAAATGCAATACTAGAAAAATGCCGACATAAAATTTTACAGAATTTCAAAATCAAATACAGAATGCATACAAGATTAAAGTAAAGAATAATATAAAATAACTATCATGAATGCAAATTTTTATAATAGAATGCACAATTAATGCCTATCAAGTTCACCAAAGTGAATCAATTCAATTACAAAAGAACGCATTAAAATATGCAAAATAATAAAATTGTCACAAAAATTTTCTGTTAAATTTAATTAACAGTTACAAAACTGAACAAAATAATCATGATATATATATATATGATTAAGAACGATTTCAGTACCATACAACAAATACTATGTGCATCACAAATAAAACCGACTATTTGTACAATATAAGAAAGTAATAGGCTACAAGTAACCGTTACAATTTATAAGAGCATAGATGCATTCAATGTCAGATACGTCTGTTCTACGTAAAACCATTTCTAATTTTAAATCAGTAACATAAGTAGTGGAAACAACAAAGCCGAACAATAATAAGCATCAAACACACAAAGTTAAACAATTACCATTATACAGTAAAAATCTAACAGTCGCTGAAAGTCAATTACTCACTCCCAATAGAGATGATCTGAGAGAATTATTTACAGAAAAATTTAATTCCTGACAGAAAAGCATAATTTCCTTAAATTTCTTACTCTCACTAGAGTTTTTTAATATCAATTCAGCCCATTTTGGCCTGTGTTGCTCTAAAGGTTTATTCAAGTGAAGGTTTTTAGTAAATGGACAGTGAAAGATAAAGTGTTCAGGGTCTCCCAACTCCCCGCAAGAACAAAGCTCAGTCGTACGTAGTCCAAATCGAAAGAGATATGTATTAAAAGGTCCATGACCAGTGAAAAATTGAGTATAAAAATTCGATGTGCTTCTTTGACTGAGTGAAACTTTTGGAAAGAAAGAGAAGACTCGTCTTCCTGTGGAGTCATTAGTCCATCTTTCCTGCCATTTCACAAGCAATGTATTTAAAGTCTCGCTCTTCAAGTGTGAAAAAGGCAATTTCGTTGGATTTTCAATTCCGTTGATATCATTAGCAGCCCATTTAGCTAAAGTATCTGCTTCTTCGTTGCCCAGTATGCCAACATGAGCTGGCACCCAGGTAAGAAGTGGTCTTTCAGATGAATTAAATCTTAGCAATTTCTCTTGAATAACTTGTACAATCGGATTTCTATTCGTAATGTCTGAGATAGCCTGCAGACTAGATAATGAATCACTGAAGATCTTAGTCTTGCCCGATAGATTTCTTTTAACATAAGTGAGAGCAGCGTTTATCCCTAAAAGTTCTGCCTGAAAAACAGTATTTCTGTCATCAAGCCTTCGAGTCCATGCATATGCCTTTTGAGTATTGTTAAATACACAAAATGCACAACCTGTTCCACGTTCAGTTTTAGAACCATCTGTAAATAGAGCAACGTCATTGGCTACTGGAGCCGTATAGTATAAATTGACTGCAGATTTGAGTTTTAAAGAGGCAGGATGGCCAAGATTAGATGGAACCCGTAGTTCATAATCATTTACTAGGTGATGTTGGTTCCATAAATCCCCATCCAATCGTAATCGTAGGATCCGTCCTAAGAAAGAGTCTCTTTGAGCCTGCAGATCTAATGGAGGTATACCCGCCAAAATCTGCAGTGAGGCTGTCGAGGTTGTTCTATAACCTTTGGAAATAAGTAATAGCTGATGCCTCTGTATTGAATTCAGTAAGCCGCTCATAGTTTTGTTCATATCAAAACCCCAAATGGAGACTCCGTACAAAAGAACTCTTTCAGTGATTGTTTTATACCACAGCCGCAAGATTTTGGGGGAAGTACCCCAATTAAGGCCCATAGTCTTTGTCATGCCATTCGTAAGAACGGCACATCTCTGTTTAAGATGTTTCACATGTGGAAACCAAGACAGCGTATTGCTGATAACAAAGCCTAAATATTTCAAGGTGTTTGCACATTTTAATGGCCTTCCATGGATTTTTATAGACGGATTTCGACGCATTTTTCTTTTCCTACCGATAAACAACATAGTAGTTTTTTCTTCGGAAATTCTTAATTTATGCATGTCTGCCCACTCTACAAACTTATTAATCGCTTGTTGAGCTCTTACTTCAATGTCCTTTACGCCTGAGATAATTAACAGAAAACCATCGGCATAAGCTTGCAAAGTTACTTGTTCAGTATTTTCAAAAATACGAAAGGCCGTATTAGCGACTAAGTTCCACAGGGTTGGTCCTAAACAGGAACCCTGTGGACAGCCTCTTTGCAAATCTTTTATTAAAATTTCATTATCCAGGGTCAATTGAATTTTGCGTTGTTCCAAATAATTTCGAATTAAATTCAAAATTTCTACAGGGCAGTTTGCGCTACCATCCCTGTTGCGTTTTACTGTGTTTAGCAGATTAAAAACAGCCATTTCAGTTGAAACCCCCTTTTTAAATCCAAATTGAAAGTCGTTGATCACTTTATTTTCAGTTAGAAAATAATTTAGTCTGTTCAATATTAATTTTTCAAAGAGTTTATTTAAAGAAGAAAGAAGACTCACTGGTCTATAAGAAGACAAAATATCAGGATCTTTACCTTTTTTGCCAAATAAAACTATTTCGGCAATTTTCATCTGCCGTGGAAATAAAGCCATTTCCAACATGCTCGATATAAAGATAACAACAATTGGGGGAATTCTTTGAAAAGTATCTTTATGATAATATTATCAAGACCGTCTGGTCCGGGGGCCTTCTTAGACGGTAGAGAACGAATTGTATTTTCTAACTCCTCAAGCTCCAGGAGGGCAGAGTCACTTAAAGTAGAATTCCAAGTTTGATTTTTAAATTTTTCTCGCATTACTTTATGTAAATCCATATCGTCAATCTCCAAATCCAATGGAAATAACTCATCTAAAATTTTTTTATATTTCTCTCCCAGAGAAGTACAGTCCGGAGCTACCTCTACTGGCAGCTGAAGAGGTCGAAATACTCTGTCCACTGCAATCTTTTGAGTGATGCCATAAGGATTTTCAATAGCAGCACAAAATGCCTTCCAAGATTCACTTTTTGTCTTTATAATCAATCTTTTAAAAATTGCTAGTTCCTTCTTATAAGAAATTTTAAGTGAATGCCTTATATTGTCATCCCTTTCTTTTTGCATACGTCTCCTTAAAGCACGAACTTTGTTCCTTTTTATTGTGAGCGAGTCAGACCACCATGATGTAGAGGTTTTAATCGGTACTCTTTTCGACTTATAGGACGCTGTTGCTGCATCCATCAATGAACTAATAAAAAAGTCGTAGTTATTTTCTAAATCCTCTCGAGAAGTATTAGATTCAAATAAATTTATAAATTGAGAAATTCGTGGACGAAGTTTCTCAATAAATTTTTCATGTCCACCATATGAAGTTTTAAATCTACGTTTCAAAATTATGTCTTCCGCGATTCCAATTTCAAACAAAATAATTTGATGATCACTAATAGACAAACCTGTCAACACCCTCCAATTTGTAATAGAAATTGCAAAAGGAGATGAAGCTAATGTAATATCAGTCCAACCCTTGGCTCTGACAGTTAAGAATGTTGGCTCTGAATCGGAGGAATTAAGAACACACAGTCTGTTTTCGTGGATAAAATCAAGAACTTTAGCAGCCCTATGATCTTCTTGATTTCCACCCCAAAGAGGACTCGTAGCATTAAAATCACCCGCAATAAGCAAATGATCATTATGAATAATATGTGAACAAAGTTCGGTTAAATTGCTATCTAAATCGGCCGTCGGTGGAAAATAAACGTTAGTAATATTAATACTTCTATTGATAAATTGCAAGCGAATTGTCACTGCATCTAAAGTTCTCGCCACAAAAAATGGATTTAGAGGGCCGTTATATATTATCAACGCTTTAAAAGAACCAGAAAAGAATATCTTACTGCAGTTTGGTAATCCAATGATCTTGCCATCTTTGACATAAGGTTCTTGTAAGAGAGCGAGCTGTATTTCATTTCTAATCATAAAATCAATAAAATTTAAAGTAGCTGCCCTTGATCTCTGTAAATTTACTTGTGCACAAGTCAGACCCGAGATGCTCTGAGTAACAGGTATGTTCATTGAGCCTGTCACTTCTGAGTGTTGCTGAGGCGAAGAATCTCCTGCCTGTATAGCGGACATTGTGATGAGCTAGCCTGATGTGATGTCTCGTACTTCGTTCCTGCAGAGGCGTTGGAGTGAGTACAATTGACGCAATTTGCAATGCTTTCGGAGCACTCCTGAGTAAGGTGGCCCTTCCCACACTTTGCACAGGCCGGTGGATTTTTGCAAATTAGACTTAAATGACCAAAGGCTTGACAGTGATAACAACGCGTCACTTTATGAAATTCTCGAAAGAAGCACGATGCGAAACCAATATAGACTCTCTTCAGGTCCTTCAACAATTGTGCCTGTTCTCTAGACACCTCAACAAGCCAGTTGCACGTACCGTCTGTTCTGGATCTGGGTTCCCTTGGAAAAACAAAATTCTTCTCACCTGATGATAAGAGTTCTTGAAAAGCAATTTGCAGTTCCTCAGAAGTAGTATCCTGAGGAACCCCAAAAACTATGAAAGACACTCTTGGTAGTCTTGGAATTCTCAGGTCCAAATGTTCCTTCAAATCCGAGTTTTCCAAAATGGCTTTTTTCAATGTCACCAATTGCTCTTCCCCTTTACAACGAACAAGTAACTCTTTGGCTCTTGTTGGACGAACTTGTAAAATATTTACTCCGAGCCTTTGCGGTTTAATATTCTGAACTAATTGCGTCTTAATACTGTTTGGCGATCTACTTGTATCTTTAGCCTTGATAATCAAAACGTGATCCTGTTGAGCTGGAATCTTCCTTACCTGTGAAGGCTTCGAAGTAAGCCTAACAATTTCTGCAGAAGATAACTCCGAATTCACTTTATCAAATTTACCGTCTAAACTATGTAAATGACAAGCCTGTAAATCGGACGCTATTTCCGAATGTGGTAAGACAGTGGCTTGGTCAAGCTGTGTTAACTGATTAAATTTTAACTCAAGTTCCAAAAGTCTTTTTTCCAACAAAGAATTCTTTTCCTCCAATGAAGAGACTCTTTCCTTCAAGCAGGCGTTAAAACCTTCCAGGTGAGCTATGTATAATTCACGTTTGTTTGAATGTGATCTGATATTGCTTACAAACTTTTTAAGTTTCGCTGCATCTTTATTATTTAATTTATGTTTTGCATTGGCATCAACTAAAAATGCTAAGATACCGTCATAGGATTCATTAATAAATGATAGATGGTTCCCAGTTACCTTTTCTGGAGCCAAATCTTGTACAGAGCCAAGAGAAGATTCAAAGACTGAAGAAACTGAATGTGCCGGAGAAAGCGTAACATTAGAATGAGACATTTTATTATAATTCTATAATATGGGCTTTTCTGCAGAGGGAGTTACTATATAATCATAAAACCCTTAAAAATGTGACTTAAAAATGAAACAGAAATAAAAACACTATGAAAAACAAATCGGTAAGCGGAAAAGAACCAATTAAACAAAAATCATTAATTAACAAAAGACTAATTAAAATTAAGTACGATTTGAATTATTAAATTAACAAAAAGGACCCCAAGGAACATTATAGCACATAAATTAAAACAATTATCACTTGACTTCAAGTAGTAATATAAGCATGAATTTAACATATAGTCTATGGAGTTTTCCAGGAAAGAACCACAGTCTTAGAACGTAAGTTTGACAAGTTCAAAAACATTACTTCTCTAGAGATTATAATCAGTAACAACATATAAATTTAGAACATATTTTCTATGCGTATGGCAACTTCCGGTTACAGACTCTTAAGAATTTCGAAGAACAGTGGTGTAAGATAGCGTCTTTTTTGTACCATAGTATAAAAATCTTAATTAATTATCCTAATTGTGATAAACCTGTCCAAAAATTTTTTGTAAGTCATAAAATCATAAAAAACACTAATATTTAAAAGAAAATTGCAATTAATTTCACCAAAAGGACCATTAATTAATTCGAAAACAGTCTCTAGCTTAATATCAGTCTATGAACACAAAGTACAATGTAAACAAATACAAAATTGAAGATAAATCAGTAAAAACTTATCTAAAATACACATGACGCAAATCGATGCAATCCACGGAAGCTGTAGAACATAATTTCTACACCTGTTAGGCACAAAACACGATCCAAAACTTCACAAAACGAAGACCCCATTGCTGGAATCTCGCAACACTAAACCACAACTAAGTATCCAAAATCACCATAACTTTGAAATTTGCAGGTCGAATTTCACAAAATTGGTATCTACTTGATCAGGAACACTTTATGCACACATTTTAAAACATGAAAAATACCGACTGTAGCTATTTCCACCTTTAAAATCAACTAAAATCGGAGCACGAAGTTTAACGGGCCAACACCATCGACGATCCGACGCCTTCACTGCCATCTAGGTTAATAAAGAAGGTTCAGAGTAACCTATAAATCTAAGTTTTTCTGTGCGTACAGAAGGAAATTTTTAGGTGTGTCCGGATCGGACACACTGTGCCGCAAAGGGTTAATTATAGCAAAGCACTCGAAGGCTGTCTGTTTAAGGGGTGGGACACCTTCCTGGAGGACTTTCTAAGGAAAACTGGCTTGTATACGCGTTACACAAGGAAAAAAGCACAAAAACGCCCATGAAACTAGCTCGTTCGTCGGGATTTGAACTACTGACCGAACTAATAATTAAGACACAATAACACGCCGAGTAAATACTAATTCAGAAGTCAAACAACAAAAATCATTGCTCTAATTAAAGGACTTGTCTGTGAATAATTGTGTGTGCAATTAATTAAATTAATTAATTGTGTGTTTTAAATTGAATAATTTAATTAAATAAAATTTTTTATTTAAAATTAATTTTTAGGATAATTTAATATTTTTTTTGTTTACAAAATTTATTAAAAAAATTTATTTAGTTTTTAATTAAATTAAAATTTTAATTAAATTAATGCATTTAAAACATAAATTGTCTGTTTTAAACGCCAGGTATCCGAACAGAAAAACAATTCTCTGTTTCAAACGCCGGTCATCCGATCAAGCCACAAAGGCTTCCGAAAACCTATTTCCTTCATAACGATAATTCTGTGGTATTTGAATGGTAATTGTAGTATTATTATTCCTATTGCCAATTAAAATAACCTCTAATTTTGCATATTAAACCTTCGTTAATTTACACAACTTTGTCTATTATGAAAGTGAAACACCACAAAGTTGCAAATAAATTAAATTTTTACTTAACAAAAATTGAAAATTGAATCTAAATTAAAACTGTAAAGATATAACATAATAAAATATAAATATTAAAATTGAAAAAAGGCCTTTCAGTAACATGATATCACTATTACCTGAATAATCATTAAAGAGAAGTATTAAATTGTTTTACCTGCACATTTGTTAAACATTTAAAGGAATCATGAACTGAAAACCCAAATGATTATTTTAGGATATTACTATGAAATAAAGCATTGGTATTCGAAATCATATCAATTATATTATCCGTAAATATTTATTATGTTATCATTAATCAAAAATTGAAAAAACTATAATTAAATTTTTAAATTATTAGCCTACAAAGGCGTTAGCCCGGATGGGCTATTAGGATGAAAACTTGAACGAATTTTTGATTAACATCAATTATTCAAAGCAAGCAATAGTTATTGAAACATTGCTATTGCTCATTAACATTGCTGTAACATTGTGCCTAGAAGAACCGGATAAAATAGATAAAACTGCTATAAAATGGTTATCTTCAAGAGGTTACATATGACCGATATATGAGAAATGGGAAACTTGATCCCCATATTTGGATCAAAGTATTCGATATCCAGATCGTTCTTAAGTTACTTAGGCAGGAAATGATGCTAACTTTATTAGTCCAAAGGGGCTTTGTCTTTGAAGGACTATTATTTTCGTTTTGTGATTTTGCGTCGAATCACTCTGAATGTCCGTTTCACTTTTCAAACTGTTGCCACCAAATATTATTGCCCTGTATTATATTTGAAGAAATTAAATAATAAAGAATCTGCATAAATATGTATATGTTTCTCGCTTTGGGATAAAACAATGGTACCTAGATCCATCCAATTTTGAATGACATAATCCTACTGCGCATATGGGCATCTGGAGGCCAAATTTGAAATTGTTAATTTGTTTTATTATCGGTTTTATATTTTGTATAACGTTAACGAATTTTTGATTAACAAACTTAAGGATTTCAAAGCGAGCAAAGGAAACGTTGTACAGAAAAAGCATTTTTATCTCCAGCGCGAAAGACTGTGTATCCGAAATTCTCAAGGTATGCTATTTTTAAATAAGTTGTGATATTGCTGTTGAATTAAATTTTATAGTTTAAGTGAGAAGAACAGGATATTCAATAAAGGTTGTAATGATTATGTTAATTTTATTAACAGTTAAATTTTAAGTTAAAGTTCCTTTCCTGTCAAATTCTTAACTTCAACTTACTACTTCCGGCCAGAACGTAGTTTTGGAATCTTGCTGAATATTTAATGAGGAGGAGCGGTATTTAAACCACGAAGTTACTTACAGAGTCAGAGAGAATCAGAGTTTCTGATTTACGCGAGTCTGCCTTTTTGGTCACTCTCTCTCTCAAAGCTGTTATTACGCTCGGCCGTACTCGGGCCCTTGCTAAGCTTCGTAGTCAAATAAGTTAAGGGGCCAACTCGATTTGAACCTTGACAGCTTCGGCTATACTTCTTTAGTTAATCTTAGTTTTAGTTTAATTCTTAGTCTTTTAAGATCAAGTCCAAGTGCGGGCTTTGCTTGTACACTCCCAGGCGGAGTTTTGTTAAATCTGGTTATAGTTTATTGTTCGGTGGTGAAACTGGGTGAGCCTTAAAATTTCTTATTAAAGAATATGCAACCGCCATCCAAACAAAAGCGATTTGTAATTCTTCTAGTAGTTATCTTTATCCTCCTTTGTCTTCTGACCATGTGTTTGATATTTTTCCCATCAGTTTACTTGGTAATATGTGTTTTAATATATAGCTTGAATTTTCGTGTTACATTCCGTACCTGGAAAACATTTTTCATTTCATCAAATGATATACATTCTATCTGGCAAAATATATTTCTAAATATTTAAAAAAGGAATTCCCGAAAAGGATTTATTCCCGAAATAATCAAGAATTTGTGTTTCTGGACAATGCTTCAAAGAGAGGTTCCCTTGCCCAGGAAACCAAAAAAAACTGAGACTAGAGACTATATTACAAGAGCTCCCAAATCCTCTACTTCTGTCTCCTTGCCGGGACGTCGGCGGATCCAGAGGGGGAGTTTGTAACCAACCCTTTAACATAAACTGTTGGACTAATTCTGACAACAAGGGTGCCCTCTGGTGAGTAGCCAGAGAAGGACTTTAGTAAAAGCCAAGTGTCTAACCTGATAGGTTGTACTAAATTTTTGCTCTGTAATTTTCTTAAAGTTAAATGTAATGTCCGTTTGTAACTTAAACCTGTTAATAAATACTTGTTACACTATACAGGACTCTTCTTTGACCCCCTAACAAACGTTAATTTATAGATTGGTGCGTTTTGAAGTTTGGTATATTTGTTAAAAGCGATAATAACATCAAGTGTGGTTTAGGCACTTTGTTTGTTGAAATTATTTGGAAATTAGGAACGATGTGATTTTTTTTTTCATTCCTGCACAATGGAAAGGAAAGGAAAATAGGTTGCCATATAGTAAGAAGTTCGCCAAGTGAATTAATTATTCTTGGCGCAAACTGAGCAAACTTCGCCAAAATAAAGTTTTGTATTTCTCCATAAATTTCTCACCAAATTTTACAAAATTTAATATTTAGTCATAATTTGAGTCGTAGAATTGAAATATGGAAGAAATTTGTATGTTATTTCAGAAAACGTTAAATTTTGTGTCAATATACCTATGTTAGAACAATGCTATGTATAAATCTAATATATATCCTAAGTCGCGCTTTTGAGACATAAAAAACGTAATCTGAATTTCGTCAATCCGCTTAGACCTACGATTATAATTGCAAACTGTTAAAATGGTAGAATTTTTAGAAATCGCTTAGATTTTGCAAAATTTGGATATGTATTGAATTAAAAAGTTGCGTTGTTAATTTTGAATTCTTAAAGTTTTTCGGTTTGTTAAAAAGGAAAATTTCATTTTGATCTCGGGGAACTATTATTTAGTTTCTCGCTGAGGTGAGTAAACATTTATGATTGGATAATAATATTGTAGTGTCATGTGGCCCCAACTTGTCAGCAACTGTGGTAGAGACTGCTACTCAGTGTAAATTTACACAGACACGTAAGAAGGGTTTTTATTCGACTTTAAAAGTAACAGCTGCGTCCACTTAACGCTCACAAACTACGCCGACCCGGCGGTTTAACTGAAACAGAGCGTAAAACTCAGCAATATTGACTGGATGAATAAAATAGCGAGATCACTATCCACGAGGCTCTGAGATCTTAAACTAACCTAACCGCGTTCCAAAATACTGCTGAGCTTCAGCGAGCTTACTAATTAAGCAGTTGAAAGATTCAGCAAAAACTGCAGAGATAGGCACACAGGCCGAAACGCGCGGTACTTAAATTTCTACCTAGCAAACTTCACGTTCGCGATTCAAGAAGCACACCTACAATCTCGTTTCCCTTCTATTTAAACTCAACTTACTTCTGCTAAATTTGAATATACTGCGCGCTCTACTACAATTTAGATACTCTAGCATTGGTAATTCGGTACTTACGTATTATCGCAACCAGGTTGGCGCGATTTGTAAGTTTGAGTAAAAAAGTATGAATAGAAAGAAAATGTACATTTATTAATTACAGATAATTTTAATACAGTTTTTTTATATTATTTTGTTTTAAAATATAAAATAGCAATTAAACCCTTCCGGTTTCGAATTTGAATAAGTTGCAGAATTATTTTTTCGGCGGAAATCTTTTGGCTATTGCTTTTAGCACTGATTGAAAACCGTCTTCGTCATTAACAGCTTGAGCTTGGCGCCATATAAATTAGATAAGGTATGAGTCAAGATGATGACGGGCTGTTCCTCTCTGTTTTTTGTTGCGCCATTTCGCTGAGCCCCACATGCGCTCTACATGTTGTGTGTGAACGCCCGTGTTGGGATCCACAAAGTTATATTTGTGATTAACAGTTCCATGCAGAAATCCAGCATTTTCGAACTCACTTGTATTGTACCCTTTCCAGCAATCCGAATAAATGATGCTTCCTTCCTTGATATTTTCGCAAATTTTTTCCATGAGGGTAACGGCGCTTCTGGTAGGTACAGTAACCAAAAAAGTATTTCTGCAAAAAAGTAATTAAAGTATTTCAGGGCATTCAATCTAACCAGTAAGAAAAATAATTTCTTTACGAAAAACTACGTATAACACGTAGGGTTGCCGTAAGTAGGGTCGCCAAATTTGGCGATTTATGCGAATTTTGGCCTGGTTGCGTTAATACGTAAGTACCGGTAATGCTAGAGGGCCCACCAGCGGCCGAGCGGTAAAGTCGCTGAACACTGGTAGTTCGGTCTGAGGTTCGAATCCCGCGAACGGGCTGGCTGCATGGGCGTTTTCGTGGTTTTCCCCATGTGTAACGTGTATACGAGCCAGTTTCCCTTAGAAAGTCCTCCATGAAGGCATCCCTCCCCTTAGGCAGATAGCCCTAGTGTGCTTTGCCATAATTAAATACACCTACACCTAATTATTCTAACTTATTTCACCTATTGTTTCAGATAAATTGAAAATGACACCAAAAATTGCAAACTTGGAAATTAAATATTCCGAAAAAATTTGCGTCAAGCAGAATTCAGACTTTTTGTATTTTTATATTTCTCTAGCGAGTATAAAACGTTTCCAAATATGAGTATGAGAGAGAAGATTAAAACTTAGATTTAATTATTTGTCCAAAATTAATACTTTGTTTTCAATCTGACAGTGCCAAAACATCAATATTGTCGTAAATTAAAACCCTTCTGTAGCTAGAAGCATATGAGTACGACCAACGATTGCGAAAATAAAGGCTGGATAAGACGGTTAATTATATATATATGTAAAATATTAAAAAAATACGATGGCTTTGCTCTACGCGAACGGCCAACCTCTATTTAACTTTCCGCAATTTAGGATCTCCCCCCTAGACCAGTACCTTCGAGAACATTCAAGCTTATTACGTAACCGGCGCGCCATTTTGCGAACAGAAGCTTCTCTTCTCCTGCGCTACAACACCTCGCTACTGCTTAACCCATCTTTCCTTTGTCAGAAAAGGCCCACCAGCGGCGGAGCGGTAAAGTCGCTGAACACTGGTAGTTCGGTCCGAGGTTCGAATACCGCGAACGGACTGGCCGCATGGATGTTTTCGTGGTTTTCCCCATGTGTAACGTGTATACGAGCCAGTTTCCCTTAGGAAGTCCTCCACGAAGGTATCCCTCCCCTTAGGCAGATAGCCCTAGTGTGCTTTGCCATAAATAAATACGCCACGCCTTTGTTAGAATAGCTATGGCGTCAAAAAACTAGATTTCCTCTTATTCAGGCCCACCAGCGGCCAAGCGGTAAAGTCGTTGAGCACTGATAGTTTGGTCCGAGGTTCGAATCCCGCAAACGGGCTGGCTGCATGGGTGTTTTCGTGGTTTTCTCAATGTGTGACGTGTATACGAGCCAGTTTCCTTAGAAAGACCTCCACGAAGGCATCCCTCCCTTTAGGCAGATAGTGCTTTGCAATAATTAAATACACCACACCGCCACCTCTTATTCAGTTTGAAACACTTTTGAATATGTAATTTAAAGAATTTCATCTCAAAGGAAAATGATCTGCTATTTGAATTAAACAAAAATGTGCAATTAAAAACGAAATCCTTTGTCATTCGCCTGCTGTATTCCACTCAGCCAGGCTTCGTCATTTCATGTTCCACGACTGCCGTATCACCACACACACACATATATATATATATATAAGAGTAAATTGAATTTAAATAAATTTAAATACAAATTTAATTAATTCTTTGCGCCATTGCTGCAAGGAATGAAATTTAAATTTAAACAAATTTAAATTTTAGTTTCGAAAACATGTATATACGTAAAAAGCAAATTTAAAGTTAAAATTTAAAAATGTGCAAACATATAAAAGATTTCATTTTCGGACTAATCTACAATAGTTTTTTAGATTAATTTTAATTTTCTAAATTGGTGAATTTATTTTCATGGATTGGTTTTGCACTTGATTTACTTATGCTATCTGAATTTTAATGATGTTGTAGATTAATTCGAAAATTAAATATTTTATATGTTTGCACATTTTTTAATTTTAACTTTAAATTTGTTTATACATGGGGCACTGCTGATTGCAATTAAAAAGATTAGTTCACAATTAAATGTTATAGGAGGCCCGTATAAAAAATATCAACTTTCTACGGTAAATCGTGTATGAGTTATGCGAGATACATATATACGTACATATATGTACGTGCAGGCATCTGGGAAAACAAAAACATTTACAACCGAATTTGAATCAACTTACAAACCGTTTCCAAACAAAGAGTCCTTTATTCTGCCCATACCTGCAGGCGTCACGAAAAAAAAGTAGTCAAAATGGATTTAGGAAGAGTCAAAATAGACATTTCCTTTGAAATTTGATAACCGAAATTCCTGCTGATTACAGTTCTTCCCTTGCTTCATGCAAGCCAAAAATCAACATATTTCTAATTTTCATTTTGGTACTATTCGGTTTCGAGGACCGTAAAAAAATTGCAGCGAAAATGTACGCGCAAAAGCGCCAAATCTAGTAAACGCGCCCATTTAACAGAGCGCTAAATCTAGCGTACGCGCTGATTTCAGTTTGCGTATGTTTATATAGTTCTATATTTCTTAAGACGCTGTTGAAATACAAGTTTAATTTTTAAATCCTTTTTTGATATCCTATGGATTTAACAATTTGGGAATAGCCCATGACGTAAACTCGGCAATAGAATTTTGGATAAAGTGCAGAATAACCCACTGCTTGACGCGTTTTTAAGAATTGCATATACTCGGTATCCATGAGCACATCAACCCATTTTCACTTAAAAAAATCCTAGAATTGCACAAAAATGGCAATGCGCACACCCTTGACTTTATCTATGTACACATCGACCTATTTTCACTTAAAAAGTAAAAGAAAATTGACAAAAATACAATTGTTTTCAACCCTTGTAAAAAGCGGCAAACAAATAAGTGAGCGATTCTGCATTTTACCGAGGATATTTTCAAAGAAAAGGCATCAGTCATTACAGAAAATTACGTTTGAACAACCAACAAGATAAAATTATGCTTTAGCAATAAGTTTACTTCTTTGTACGAAGTAAAAGGGAAGTATTGTAATCGCGAAAAGTTTCAGGCAGCATATTTCAACGAAAATATCCATTTTGACCGCTATCGAATGCAATTGAACGATGTTTTTGCGTGATATCTGTACGTAAGGACAGAATAAAAGACTCTTTTCCTCCAAAAAATCTAAAAAACTGCTTTAAAATGAATTCTGAAGAGCATTTTTCGTGGCGTCTGTACGAACGTATGTACGTACGTGCGTGCGTACGAACGTACGTATCTCGCATAACTGAACCTCGTATTTTGGTTTCAATCGGCCGCGCCAAACGTATATAAATATATTTATAAATATATCCACTTTGTTACTCCGCTCAGTGATCTCAGTTTCTTTACTCTTATATGTTTGTAAATTGTACATTTTTTGCTTTAAAAATGATTGAATTATGTTGTTTTTATCTTTCGGTTAAGGGTTTTATTCCTTTAGTAAATCCGTATGCATAATTTTTAGAATTATCAACAATTTTAAAATTGTTTAAGTGCCACTAAGTCTAATTTGATGGCGGCCATTGATGTTTACATTTGAAACAGGAGACTAGTGGATTTGTTGTCAATCTAGAGAAACTTAGCTTGGCAACAACAAAGATAACGTCTTCATTTATTATTTAAATCATTCTTAATTCTTTCTGGAAATTTTTCGAGGAAATAAGCGTTTAAGATTTACTTCGTAATTTTTAATACAGATATTTTGAGTTTTTATGTATTTTTGCCTTCTTGCGAAGTGAAAAATGAATTAATTAAATGAGAAATACTCAATCGTCTGTGAAAAACTGTTTCTTTTTTTTTTTTTCTTTGCTTAATTTCTTTTATACATAGTTCTAGCTTTATTATAGTATTTGAATAGAATATGTGGCAACGATGAGATAATTCTTTAAATGATATAAATTTTGTGCATTCTGAGTTATAATATGAACGAAATATAATACTGTTAAGTAAACCTAGTGCCAGAGTGTCGCTATGGTAAACAAAGTGAATTTTAAAGAATGCATTTATTCTTTTGTGGTTTATGCGCTGTCGGCGAAGTAGGTTTAATTCAATCTAATATGTTTAAATAAAATGCAAGAAAAAATGCGTATAATTTAAAATTCCGTACAAGGAAGTCATGTGATGTACACATCAGGATTTTTTAATTTAATATACTTAATTAAAAACGCGTTATTCTTATTTTTAACGCACACTTTTGAGGCAGGTAACTGGAAGAATCAGCGCGTTTTTCAGTTAACATATAAGAGTTGCAGTATATGCTCCCGTTGAATGAGATACTAAGGTAAATACATTCTTCTCAAACGAATTTCATAGAAGCGTTCTTGCGGATGTTGTCTCTCCAACGACATTTTCAAAAATCTTTTACATTCTTCTAAAATAGAAGACAGGAAATTGAAAAATTGTATTTCAAAAATTTTTCCTTTCTTTGAAATAGTATTTTTCAGACTCGCACAGAAAAAGAAATAAAAAAATTGCTTGTCTCTGCCATCCTTAAAATCGTTTTTCTGAGTCCCCAAACGGCCAAAGCATTTCTTAACATCCAGGAAGCGAACAGGCATATGAATTCTTGAGGAAAAGATGTTGGCGACCTTACCGGATGAGATTCGTCTTAGTGTCGCCATCTATCGGATAAAAGCAGAGATATTGATTTTTCAAGCTCTGAGAAGTCTCTTGAAATTATATTTTGACATTTTTATTAATATCAAAATAACAGATTACTGGTTCAGAATGACTTTTTAATCCACCATTAATTTAAGTGCATAGATTTCGTAAAGTTGGACATAAGTAAAATATGTAATTCGAAACGAATTCATGTTTTTTTTTTTTTTTTTTTTTTTTTTCCCAATACGTATTTTCAAATTCAAGTGTACATCGGAATTTTTCGTATTATATAATTGAGCCAATAATACTTTTCAGTTTCTGCAGATAATTCTGATATTAGTCAAAAGGTGCTAATAATAATAAGAATAATATATATAATAATAATAATATATATATATGCTTCCGTATCCCGCCGTGTTTCTGTTTTTTTTTAGTCCAAAGGGATTTGAGTCCCGAAGGACTATTACTTTCGTTTTGGCATTTTGCGTCGGACTCCAATAAATGTCGGTTCACTTTTCAAACTGTTGCCACAAAATGTTAGAGTCCTGCATTATATTTGAAGAAATTAAATAATGAAAAATCTGCATAATGTATGTATATTTTTCGCATTCTGATAAAACAAAGGTATCTAGAGCCATCCAGTTTTGGATGACGTAATCCTACTGCGAATATGGGCATGTGAAAGCCTAAATTTGAAATTTGGAATTTGTTTTATTATCGATTTCATATTTTGTAAAACTTTAACGAATTTTTGAGAAACAAACTCAACGATTTAAAAGCGAGCAATGGCAACATTCTATGGGAGGAAAAAAACCTTTTTATCTTCAGCACGTCGAACTGTGGATCGGAAATTCTAAAGATATGCTCATTTTAAAATTAATTTGCGACATTTCTATTGAATTAATTTTTATAGTTTAAGTGCAAAGAGCATGATATTTAATAAATAAAGGTAACACATAAAACGTAAAAAAACGCCCCTTTGGACGTAATTTAAAATTTGAAACATTTCAAATTTTTTTTTTTTTTTTTTTTACGATTATTTATTTATTTATTTATTTATTTATTTATTTGTTTTTGCGTGAGGTTTATTCTGAATTGAATATGGAATGAATTTTAAAAGTACTTTTTATTTTATTATATATATATAATAAAAGCAAAATACGGAAGGCATTTTAAAGCATTATATGGAATGTATTATTTTATATATTTATTTATTGATTCTGTTCCTATTTTGATATTGCGTGATTCCGGGCTCGTAATAGATTGAATACATAAGGTCCGATGGTAAGTTGATAAAATTTATTTTACCTAAAGGAACACTTCAGACTTCTGGAACTTTCCAGAAAAAATAATCGCACAACTCTTCAGAGTATAATCAATAGATACACTTAAAACTACTAAGAATGTTAAATAGAACGCAATGCAAAGCGTATATAAAGAGCGATGCTAACCCGGAGCCGTAATGGCAAACTGCACATTCAGTTGATCAATGTTAAACGAATTTCGCATACTGCGCATGCCCAGAAGACAATTCAGCGTAATTACGACTTTGGCACAATTTTAAAAGACGTTGTGTGCTTGTTATTCTGTTATCTGGGCCGTAAACAGTTCGGGGTTTTAAAACTTGTTAGGTTGTAAGTTCCTTTATTACTTAGAGGGTAACTATCGATTGTAAACTGCTCAAAGTTTCGTTTAAGAATGATTAGAAAACAGGAAACATTACAGGATATATTAGCTGAATCTTTATTGAATATACTTGTGAGGAATAAAAGCAATTGCATATGGTAAATAACTATATGTTCCATTGGTATATACTTTAACAAATTAAAGAATAAATCCAGTTTAAGTTACTGAATTAAAGTCAAGGAAATTATTATAAATAAATTATATTAAATGTAATGTTTATGAATAAAATAAACCAAAATGAAATGAAACAGAAGCAAATGCATTAAGCACAAATAAATTTCGGTAGTATTGTAATTGTAAATAGTCGAT
Source organism: Stegodyphus dumicola (assembly GCF_044657685.1). Taxonomy (NCBI): domain Eukaryota; kingdom Metazoa; phylum Arthropoda; class Arachnida; order Araneae; family Eresidae; genus Stegodyphus; species Stegodyphus dumicola. The sequence continues at coordinate 9,254,467 of NC_140773.1, forward strand.
AAAACCTACATGATTGTGTATTGTTTGCTTATGCTTAGTCCCCAGTATTTCCTGACACGCCAACGGTACACCACTGAGCATGCGCAGTAAACTAAATTCGTTAACATTGATCAATTCAATGTGCGGTTTGCCATTACGCAACCCGGAGCTATCTTAATACTCCAAACTCACGCTGAACAGATAGCTGAGAGCAGATGCTGTCGCCGGTCTTATATATAGTTTTCACCCGGCCGTGGAGATATTTCTGGTACTTCCTGCTTCTCGAAATTATTGGAGGGCATACGACGGTCGAATTACGGATACAGCTACATAGAGGATTAATTACAGTTATTCAACCTCAATACTCATTACAGTTATACAGGGACCACACCAAAATGTTACCATTTGTTCCCCACGTTTGGCGATTTCTCGCCAAATTTCAACATAACTTACTCACCAAGACAGCTGCCAGCTTGGCTATGATCTCGCCAATTTAAGAATTTCACATCAAGATATAAAGTTTCACTCATTTGAAATTTCCTTACAATTATGGTATTTATTCGCATATTCTCTTCCTTTTTCTTATTAATTTTATCGTTCCAAAATCGAGAGGGGAAAATTATGCAAAAAATGTAATTTCCGAAAGACGCAAATTAAAATAAATTCGTAACAAATGAAAAAATTTCATCGATAAACTACCGTGGACTGTCTTTATATTTTATTAAATTTTAATATTAATTGTTTAATTATTTTAATCATTCATTATTTAATTTTAATAATTAATTATTTAACTGTTAATTTTTTAATTATTATACTAGCCGTTTTATTTATTTTTGTTCATTTTTCCTGGTAGTCTTCCATAGGGCTCCGGCACTTCTAATTTTAAAAAGTAAGCCCAAGCTGAATTTTTTAAATTAGAATTAAAAATTAATTATCTGAGAAGAAGCAGAATGATGTAAAGCCTCTTTTTTTTTCAGAAGTCAAAATAATTTAACTGAAGGCGCTTCTTGTGCTTACAGACCAGCCAGCATTTATGGCGTAACTCAGAATCATAGAAATCAAATTAAATGTAAGTCGTAAGTTAACCAAAGAATGCGCAATTTGGCTCAAACCTATACCGGCGTAACAAGCACTATTGGCAAAAATGAAGCAATGTCGAAGACAGGAATGCTTTCACAGAAATTCAACTAATAACGTGGCTTTCAGCAGGCGAACCACGCTCACATTAAATAAGCTAAAACCTTGCTTTAAATACTGTCTCTTTCTCTTTATTCTTCCTATTTGAATACAAACCTTTCATCGAACTAAAATTAAAATAACCCTCATTTGCTTAACTTGTGAAATATTGCATTCGTGTATACCATTGATTCAAGAAATATTGTATTCTTATGTATCATTGGCTAATAAAATATCGCACTAATGTTACTGCTGTTTATTATAGTAAAACTATTTTTTTCTACGAAATAAAATTTTAATCTTGTACTTAATCTGAACCTTGTATAAGTAAGTTTTTACTTCGAACACTTTTAATATTGCTTTGAGGAAGCTGACTGTTTCGCTTTTCTTATGAATACGTAAATTTATTATTGCGTAAGCAGTTTCACTTCAAAAAATGTTAAACCTTTTAACTTTGTTATAAATATACCATTCTAAGAAGTATAGCTATAACTGCAAATGCATCTTTCATTTTGGAACATTTCACGATTTGAAATTCTTCCATTTTGCCCAAGTTTTGAGTCTGGTTGTTGACAACGCTGACATAAACTTTCCACTTCAAATGAAAGGTTGCGACATCTGTCTGCTTTCAGCAATAAATAGTCTTTTATTGATTTTGGTACCTTTTCGTCTAGCACGGAGAAAAAACTGACTGCAATTCTTTTTCGGCATTTAGAAGGCTTCGTTCTTACTGTTTCTGATCAATGGAAGATCGTACACACAAAGCGATTTATATTCTAATTGCTTTAAAAGACAATGGAAACAATTTTTACTTCACAGTTTTTTTCCTTCAAAGCTTTTATTTAGCAACTTAGTAGCAAGTCGTATTAAATGTTGAAATCGTAATTATCTGTTTTTTTAAATCATTAATCAAAATTTTCATTGCCAAAAAGAGCGCTTGGATATTGTGGAATGTGAAATATGACTTCAGAGACATAGTTAAGTGCAAAGAATACAGAGAATAAAATGCCATTTTAATCATGAATATTTACAAGAAATAATGCTTGATATTTATCAGAATTACGATACAATAACACGCCGAACAAATATATCGCTGTAACAATTTTAAAATGCCCCGCTGATTTTTGTTGTTTGACTTCTAAATTTATCAGAATTGTTCAGATTGTTACTAACTGCAATAGATGCATCACAATGACAAAGAAGTGACAGACATATACTTTGATTGATATATATATTAATGAGTAAGGTAGGACAAAAGGCAAAAAATATCTTATCCGTGAATTATGTTATACAATTTTTCGAAATACAGCAATGAATAACGCAAAGTTTCCAAATAAAAGCAATGAATGTTTGGCGTTTTTTTTTTCAGCTATTTATTTACTTAAAGATTTTACGTAATACCTTTGCAGAAGAAATATATTAATCTTCGCATTGCTCGTATATTCATTCTGGTGGTATTGATTCGAATTTGCATTATATAAATAATACTTATATATTTTAATGCTAAAATTTGGAACAAAAATTAAATTCTTTTTGCAAGGAATTCTATAGAAAAGGAAAGCTTCATCGAAATTATTGCAGACATCCAACGGACTGTGACAAATGAGCTTGCAAGCATCTCAGTTGTAGATTTCCATGCTTGCTTCCATGACCTCCAGAAACGTTGGTAGTTGTGTGTATGTTACCGTGAAAGACCGAAATTGGAGAATGTCGACTTTCACCGGAGAATGTCAACATTCACCAAATACGTCGGTGAAAGATCGAATAGTTCATTACATTCTTGCACATTCGGACCCTCATCGGTGTATGTCTACAATCACAGATATGCTCTGGTGCAGGTCGAAAAGAGAGGAGTGTATGTACACGCTGTGCTGTTATTGCAAAAGTAAGTGTTTCTCAAATAAATGCAGTGGTAAAAGCAAGGGCCTCTTGTGCAATTCAAATAGTCATAATAGTTTAAGTTGTTGCAATAAAAAAGATTTGAATCACATAAAATAGTAAGTTTTTAGTTTCTAATAGAATAAGAAGATTAGCATACAGCCAAAAAAAATAACATAGACATTTCATTTCAAACAATTCCTTTTATACCCTAAAAAAATCTGGAATCTTTCTTTGAAAAATGAGGGTCTTAAAAAACTAAACATGGCTAAAATATATGGACTGTTTTGTGTTGAACTGCCATCTACTATAAATAAAGAAGGTTCAGAGTAACCTACAGTAACTTATAAATCCTTTTTCATTCAATCTTTCTGTGAGTACAGAAGGAAATTTTTAGGTGTGTCCAGACCGGACACACTGTGCCGCAAAGGGTTAATTATAGCAAAGCACTCGAAGGTTGTCTGTTTAAGGCGTAGGGCACTTTCGTGGAGGACCTTCTAGGGAAAACTGGCTTGTATATGTTACCGTGAAAGACCGAAATTGAAGAATGTCGACTTTCACCGGAGAACGTCAACATTCACCAACTACGTCGGTGAAAGATCGAATATTTCTTTACATTCTTGTTCATTCGGTCCCTCACCGGTGTATGTCGACAATCACAGATATGCTCTGGGGCAGGTCGAAAAGAGAGGAGTGTATGTACACAAAAGGAAGTGTTTCTCAAATAAATGCAGTGGTAAAAGCAAGGGCCTCTTGTGCAATTCAAAGAGTCATAATAGTTTAAGTTGTTGCAATAAATAAGATTTGAATCACATAATTTAGTAAGTTTTTAGTTTCTATTTTTTTCTTTTCTCATTTTGAATGTACTGTGTGGTTTAAGTTCTGATATTCTTAAGTTCTTATTTTAAGTCACAAGTGCGTTTTCTCGTGACTGAATTACGGAGAAGAAAATATAATATTCTTATATGTTCAACATTCACCATTAGTACATGTTGAATGTCAACATTGACCGGTGTAAGTCAGAAGTAAGAGTATTTGGAAAATGTTTTCGACATACACCAAGCGACTAGATGAATGTTGACATTCACCGGTGAAAGTCGACATTCTCCACCGGTCGGTGTTTCACCGTAACATCTAGATAGCTAAAGGAGACACTTTGATAGCAACTAGGATCATTACTTAGTAAATGCAATTTACTACTTTTTACGACCTTTGTCCTGGAACGTTTCTGACATGGATGCATTTAGTGTCAGGAGTGTGCTTGCATTTTGTTTTTAAAAAAATCATCAAATCTAGCTGTATTGATGTCATCTGCAATCGCATTTCGTATTCGTCTTTTAATTTCTACCTATATTTTGTTTTTGTTGTCACATACGTTGAGAAACTTTTTTTATCTTAAAGCTAAACTTTTTTATCTTAAAAACTTTTTATCTTAAACTTTTTTATCTTTTTTATCTCATTCATATTTGATGACATTGTTCCGAATGGTATTAAAGTGTTTATAGCTGTGTTAGAAAATTCTAGGTATTCTGGCTGAATATACAACTAAAAATTTATTAGCTACTCTTTCTTAAATTTAGATTTTAATGTCGAATCTGTTGGTATGTCAATAAATTGTTCCCTTTCCTTCACTGACAAGAATTCTGATTTATAATAGCATTCGATCAGATTTTTTTATCATTTTATACTTAGTTTATTCTTATGTTAATTATTCTTTGAAATTTTTCTTCAGTTTGAAAGGGGGCTCAATTATATAATTTTTTACACTGTCGTCTAAATTCGATTCGTTTTCCATTAGAAAACTGTTTAGTTTTGCGAAGCATTGCACGTCCTACTCATTGATATTTGATGATCCTAAGTTAAATTTTGAAATTAATCTTATAAGGTATTTCTCCCGCTATCTTAGCATGCCTTAGTGGTGTAATGGCCAGCACACTTGGCGCGTACTCGAGAGGTCCGAAGTTCAAATTCCGGTGTTCAGCTAGCCCTCGAGTGCTTTGACGTAATCTAATAAAACCAATCAATTTCCGGTGAGGGAATTGCTCATTTTTCACATTCGTACTCTTTTTTTTTTTTTTTTTTTTTTTTTTAATGTCGCTACAATCTATAACAAAATGTATCCTCATACTTGTAGTTAATAAACACAAATGGATTAGTGTGACTGCTTTATAATTTTCTTTTAAAATACAGTGGGTGATCGATTAACGAACAGTTCGGACAGCGAACAAATCGGATAACGAACACTTTCAGGAAAGATTTTTGTGTTCGGACAACATTCGGATAACTAACAAAAACTAGTTCTAACGAAAACCTCTCGGTTCTCGGAACACCAGACACCAGTCCTCAATTCGTACTGAAAATGGATGTGCGCGTGCGCTGACACGTCATCATTAATACTACGATGCAGGTTTCAAGCCAATGGATCAAGAGGTTATTGCAAGTTTCAAGAAATTGTACATTCGTACGCTGTTTCGGCGATGTTTTGAAGCATGCCAGCTTTCCTCAAAAATGACTCTAAAAACGTTTTGGATAGAAAAAAAATGTGACATTCTCGAAGCTATTCGTCTTATTGAAAAGGCGTGGTCAGAAATCTCTCAACGACAGTTGGTTTCTGCCTGGCGAAAGCTGTGTCCATCCCTCGTTCAAGAAGACGGAGGTGATCAGGGTGAGACCCCTGAAATTGCGGATGAAATTGTAACAACTGCGAGAGATCTGGAACTGGAGGTGAACGAGGATGGCATTGAAGAGCTCATAATGGAACATGAAAGTGACTTGACGGCAGAAGAACTCCAAGAAATCTTGAATGAAGGACACCAAGAAACTCAGTAAAATGTGTTTCCTTCTAAAAAGGAGGAAGGCGAAAGAGGAGCAATGCCGACTATCTGCTATTAAAGATCATTGGAAGAAGTGGAAGGATGTCAGAGCAACGGTCTTAAAATGGCACCCAAACCAGGCGGATGTCAATAGGGTTGCTGATCTCTACAACGACATTGCTATCAATCATTTCCTGTAAGTCCTGAAGGAGAGAGAAAAACAATCCACATTGGACATATACTTTAACACCCAAAGAAACTAAAAGGACTGATTAATAAATAAATCTGTGTATTATATTTGTAATAATTAATCTTACTAAGAAATTATGCTTGTACATGACATTTTTTAAATTTAATTTTTAGGATCTTCAGAAGGAATTAATCGAATTCCCATTAACCTATATGGTAAATCGGTGATCGGTTAATGAACAATTCGGATAGCAAACATAATCTTGGAACGGATTATGTTCGTTAACCGATCACCCACTGTATTTACTTTGATTCGCGGATCCCTGGGAATTGTCTCGTGGAACAGATTGTGGATTAGAGGATGGACTTTTAGCTAAACTGCAGGAAGGGCTTCATTATATACTTCCCTACAATAATAAATAATTTTTCGATTTGATCAGAATTATCTCTCTAACGTTGGTGTCATTTACGATTAAACTTAGTTTTTAATTCTACTTATTTCTCTGGTATACATTTATAATTTATATAGCCTGATGAAACTTTGAATTTTAAAGAACTATCATTCATATTTCTTCCTGAAACATTTTCTGTTGTGCAGTATGTGCATATTATTTTGAGCGTTTGCTAATAAAGAATCACTATAAAATACAAGTATAAAGTCAATTAAGTACCTGCAATATGTGAATCGTTTTGTTATAATATTTTTTACATTAATTTTTATGCAATGAGTTACTGCTAATGAAATTATGTGTTGTGACTTCTTTGTAGAGTCAGTAGGTTATCGATATAACTTTATTACTTACTCCTGCATCGATATAACTTTATTACTTGTTATATCGATGCAGGAGATGTAAAACTGTACATTTCCATCGCCGAGATTCTAACTCCAAAATTCTCGAATACGCGTCCAGCTACACCCCATAACCATGCAGAAAGGAGGAAGAAAATACCTTCCATACTCTCCCTTTTACAAGACGAATTGAAAGGAGGGAATCGTGGTGGTGACGAATTATCGTCCCCCACTGTTTTAGTTCGGGTAAAATTGTATAATCATAAGGTAATATCGCTGCGGGAACGGGAAAATGTACAATACCCTCTCCGGAATTCCAGATCTTCCGAATACGAATCGATCGTGCTTCCAGGTACATCACCAAGGCATACGAAAAGGCGAGTTTTTACACCTTTCTTTTTCAAAAATAGATATTATGACTTACGTGTAATTCTAGTAACGCATTCATTTATATATAATTGCAAAACATTTTTTTAAAAAACAGAGTACAATCATGCCTTGTATTTTCGTGCATTAAGCTGCTGAAGATTTATCAGTAAAGACATAAAGTAAGAAATTTAGAACTTACTTTTCACAAAGACCAAAAATTGAATTTCTTAAGTTGTAAATTTCGAATAATTATAAAAATGCAAAGAAGAATTTTAAAAATGTTACAAACCAAACCTCTTCAAACAAGCTATACACCAATTAAAAAATTCAATGAAATTTAAAGAAAAGCGAACATAATAGAAGAGAAATTCATTCAACCTCAATGCCACTTCGTCAGGAGGAGGAACTCTGAAATCAATTGAAATCTCTCTTCTGCAAAAATACTTGCTTTTCTGTATCCAGAATTAGCCGATGAACCATTTTAATTACAGTAGTTCACCCGAAAATTCTGGTTCCTCCCCAAAGCAAGGAAAAAACAAAGTAAATTCAATTAGAATCTTATACCTTAAATAAAGAGAATTCTATTTAAAGAACTGAAAACGTAAATGAAATAATAAAAAAATACATCAGTGAGAAATTCAAACCAAAATTTTACCTTTAAAAAATAGCACATAATCCAAAAAAATTAAAACGTAAGTGTATAATGTATTTTTCCAACCTTCTTGACATGCCTTCGTGGTGTGGTGGTCTGCACCTTGGGCACGTATTCCAGAGGCCCGCGGTTCAATTCTCGGCGAAAGCGTTGTTAATTTTTCATCTTGCCTGCTTCCAAAAATATCTAATGTCTCTACAAGTGAAATTATAAAACGTTAGTGAAAGGACTTAATTAAGTCTCACAAGAAATAATTAAAAACTTTATTGCTTGTTTGAAGAATTTTTGTTTTGACATTTTTTAAATTCTTTTTTGCATTGATATGATTGTTTGAAATTTGTTATTTATGTATTTCAGTTTTTGATCTTTGTGAAAAATTGGTTCTAAATTTCTTACTTTATGTCTTTACTTATATATATATATGACATTCAACTAAATTTCCCTTGAAAAGCCTAGTTGGAAGTCCAACTGGGCTAATTTACCATTTTCCGCTTTGTAGTTTTTGTAATTTTATAATTTTTGCAATCTATGTTTTAATTATTATGTTTTAATTTTGTTTTAACTTGTTCCGTCGATCAGTTTTTTATATGTGTTAACTTTTCACATATCACATAGGACGATAGGTTTTGCTCTTTTTTTTTTTTTTTTTTTTTGTGCATTCACATGCTTCCAAAAATTGATTTTAATAGATTTATGTTCTGTATTTTATTTCACGTCTAGGCTGTTTTTTCACCTTTCCATGTTAATATTTTTAAAAATACTTCCATGTTAATATTTTAAAAAATACTGCGTTGAACTATTTCTTGAAGCCACACCTCCTGGTAACTTTTTAGCGAGCTCACTGCAATATTTCTTCCTATCATTTCATATTTTGGCAGCATTTTGCGCAAATCATTTTTAAGACCAAATAGGTCTTACCACACATTACTTATTAGCTTTTCAATTTCTATATATATATATATATACACATATAATTTCTGTTTATATAATCTGGGATGCACTTTTGGGTTTTTCTTATCTTGTGAAAGCTTAAAAGTCGTACATTTTATGTGTTAAAAGTCAAAATATTTTTATCTCATTTGTAACAAATTTGTTTTAGAAATAGCATTCAAAGCATGAATTTAGTCAGCTTATAGTCAGCTCTCATTTGTAACAAATTTGTTTTAGAAATAGCAAAGTACTAACTATTTTAATTCATAGCTTATTTATTATACATATGTGCAGTATTTACAATAAAGGTTAACAACACAATTTCTTTTCTATAGGTAAGAAAATAATTTCATCTGAAGAATCTACTTACTTCCATTGATGTGGATGGAGGTAAAATTATATTTCATTTTGTTTTAAGTGATACATTTATTTATGCACATTTTAGCCATCTCGCTTGCTTTTGGAAAAAATTCAATAATTCGTATATACATATTGTTTTGAGAATCCTTACCAAATTTGAAAGTATAAATAAGTATGAATGCAGAATTGAGTTAAATTTGCTCCAACATATTGCAAGACATAAACTAAAGAGAGGTTTTCAATCATGGCAATTCTTTTTACAAGAAGTTTTAAACTACAGGTGATTTAATAATAATTCAATAAAACAGAATACGAAGAAAAAGGTTTAGAAAATAAATATTAATGTTAATCAAATTTTAGAAAGTTTTGCATAGAGTCTTTCAACTACTATATCATAATTATAGTACTGATATTGTAACTTAGCTTTTGATACGAAAGTATATTCCTTCTTGAATTTTCTTATGGTTTAGATTGTTAGAGATTTTTTGTAGGATATATGATATATTAAAACTCAATGCTTAATTTTGAACTGTATGGAAGACTGTCAGAAATTGCAAAGATAATTAATTAATTAAAATAATAACGAATAACACGGTATGTAATTAAAGATTAAATTTAAATAAAACAGAAAATTATAAATAAAAATGTGTACATGAATTATTAACAATTATAGAAGGTTGTAAAGACATTAGGATATTTGGAAGCATGAAAAATGAACAAACGCTTTCGCCTGGAATCGAACCGCGAACCTCTGGAATAGCATGCAGAACCACCACAGCACGAAGGCATGCCAAGAGGGTGGAAGAAATATTTATATACTCCCTCCTTTTAAAGGACGACTGGTTTTCTTTAGGGGACTCAATCGCCAAATCCAGATGGTAGAGAATCACCCTCTACCACTATTTTTAGTTCGGGCGCCAATGTAGAGACATTAGGTATTTTTTTATGCATAAAAGATGAAAAATTTGCAACGCCTTCGCCGGGAATCGAACCAGGGACCTCTGGATTACGCGCCCAGCGTGCAGATCACCACACCACGAAGGCATGTCAAGAAGGCGGGAGAAATACCTTATAAGCTGACTAAATTCATGCTAACAAGGCATGGTACACTGACAATAAAAAGAAAGTTTTAAAGAGCACTTCAGATAAAATCTTCTAATTTATTAGAAGGTTTTTTGAATGAATTAGTATAATTTGTAAATATTCCTCTTGCCGCTGAGACATCAAACTGAATGGAAAATCAGTTCCTCAGTACCAACCAGCGGCCGAGCAGTAAAGTCGCTGAACTCTGGCAGCTCGGCCCGAGTTTCGAACTCCAGTTTCCCTTAGAAAGCTCTCCACGAAGGCATCCGTCTTCCTTAGACAGATAGCTGCGTATGCTTTGTCATAATCAAGGAAACAGGTCCTCAGGTTTTTTCGAGCATTTTACTTTTAAAAGGTTTTGTCAAATATACATTTAGTAGGTAATGTTAATGTCAGTCTTACCAATTAATGAAAGTAATATTGCATTAGCGACATGATGTCATGCTTATATTGCGATTCGGTTGTAGATTACTATATCATAATTCAACTACTATATCATATTTCATATAACATTTATTGTTAAGTACCATAACTCATTTATGTAGGGTTTCAGCGCGCTCTTGCTAGACTTCTGATTTCAGCCGTAAATTAGGAAGTAACGGAGGTGAACTAGGTGGGAATTTAAATTCCTTTTAAAAACATCCTAAACCACAAACTCAAAACCCTTTAAAAGTCAGTAATGCAATCAGAAGTTTTATTTCTAGTTTATGCTCTATTTAGCGGCATGTTTTCAATCTACATATGTTTCGTTCAAATTTGTGAAGTTGTAAGGATCTTAAGTTTTACTAACGTTTATTTTATTTTAAATCTTTACTATCACTTCATATTTTCTACTTCCGGCCAGAATTATAAGCGTGAAGGAGTTTATGCAAAGTTGTCTGGCGAACGCCAAGTATTTAAGTGTGGCCTTTTTGCCAAGCAGAAGAGAGGAAGCCGTGAGTTCGAAGCAGGCCGCTTACCTTAGAAGTTACGCAGTTGCTATTTGCCTTCCAGGCCAGAGGTTTTAATCCTCTTGATAAATTAAACGTATTGTAGTGTTCACAGTCTCTGTGCTACATACGCTTCCTGTTATTATAAGGCCAATCTTATTCTAAAGTTAAATTAGAGTTTAGTTTTATTTTGATATCTTTTAAGTTAGACCCCGAGTGGAGGGTCATTGTATTCCGAAGTACGGAAGTCATTGTACATAAAGAAAAAATAAAGGGTTTTGTATACCCTTCGTCTGTATCCTGTCTACTTACTACAATTAGTGAACATAGCTTTAGTAAGCTCTCTGTTCTAGTCAGGTCATTGTATGTTTCCGAAGAAGGTTAGAAGAAACATTGAACCTGATAGTGGCGCCCGACGAAGAATAACCATGGCCGAGTTTCAAGAAGAACCTGTGCTGCCTGCAGAAACGGCTCAGAATCCAGAAATGCCAGCTGCCGCCCTGGAAGGATTTGGGTACATCGTCCAGACCATGCGCGCTTCGATGAAACCAGAAGCAACGTTTAATGGAAACTCACAGGTAACCAGTTTTTTGGAAAAATTGGATGACCACTTCATGCTCTACCCCGTGCACGAGTTTCAAAAAGTTACCTTAGCTACCAGCGCTTTGAGGGGCCAAGCGCTTAACTGGTTCAAATGTATCGGCAGAAGTCTCTTGGGTCAAGCAGGAAGTCCCACCTATACTTACGAAAATTTCAAGACTGCCCTACTAAAAGCCTTCCCTGTTGTAAGGGATCGTGCCAAATTAGAAACAGAACTTTTCAGTATATATCAACAAAGAATGGAACACCTCTCTAGCTTTATTTTAAGAAAAATTCACGTTTTCAAGCTCTTGTATGGAAACCGTCCGGATCCTGAAATAATTCAAGTGATTTTGCCGAGGTTACTACCCCAAGTGCAAGACTTTATTGAATTGAGAAATCCGACTACACTGGAAAAATTATTTGAGCTAGCAATCCAGTTTGAAAGTAGAAGAACGGCGGACGTCGAAAGAAGACGCCAATATCAACAGCGAAACCAATTTGGTACGCCAAGACTACAGCAAACTCAAGCACATGGCTACGGAGAAAAAGCGAATCAGTGGGCAAGGAAACCCTAGCATTCAAAAACAGCCGGCGAACGTCGACAGTTCAATAGCAACCCAGGAAAAAAGTCTCAAGGCCAGTGGAGAAAGAAGGAAAGCACCGAAAGGAAAAATAATTTAAACTAAAACGGATTTCTGCTGACGAGAGGGTGCGGAAATCCGAAGGCCACGAAAACCCCTCTTCCTACAAGTTAAATACAGTAATGGTGAAAAATTTAACTCTTCCAAAGATTGAAGTCTTGGTAAATAATATCCCGGCCACCGCACTCCTGGATAACGGCGCGCAGTGTTCCTGTGTGGCAGAAGTCTTTTTTAGAAAGTATTTTCGCAAATACCGCATATATAATGCGGATAATACAACAGTATTAGCGGCGCAAGGAGAACAATGTAAGTGCGTAGGTAAAGTACCTTTGTACATCCGTATAAAGGACGAACAAGTAAAGGTGATGTTTTTTATAGTAAAGAATTTGCAAGCACACTTAATACTAGGAATAGACTTTCTTTCAGACGCACAAGCTACACTGGATTTTAATGAAGCGTCTCTTAAGCTGACGATGAAACCAGTGCGTGTAGAAAAGGTTGAACCGCCAAGGTTAAATCTCGACCACCTGCCTAATGACGAGCAAGATAGAATCCGACAAGTGGTAAGTGAATTTGCTTCCTTATTTAGTGATATTCCAGGATTTACCTAGGTTACTAACCATAGTATTGACACCGGAGATGCATTGCCGGTTCGTCAAAAACCATACCGGTATGATAAGAATAAGGAAAAAATTATAGAATGGCATATTACCGATATGCTACGTAAAAAGATCATAACGCCTATCTCAAGTAGTTATGCTAGTCCGGTGGTTTTATGTAAGAAAAATAATGATTATCCTTTGGAGCATCCAAAAAGGTGGAGATTCGCTATTGATTACCGTAAATTAAATTCCATAACGAAATATCCGGTATATCCGTTACCGATTATAGAAGAAATTTTAAGGAACATAAAATCAACCAAATTTATGACGACTTTAGACTTAACGAATGGTTATTTTCAAATAGGGATCAGGCCTGAGGACGTGCCTAAGACTGCTTTTATAACCAAGTCTGGCACTTATGCATTTTTGCGAATGCCGTTTGGCCTTTCAGGCGCCCCAGCAACATTTCAGCGATGCATGGACATTGTGTTAAGACCTGTTCTCGGAAAGTCCACATTTATCTATTTAGACGATATCATTATTACTAGTGATAATCTAGACCAACATGTACAGGATTTAAGACAGGTGTTTTCTTTATTAAATGAGGCCGGTCTAAAAGTTAATGTCGAAAAATGCAAATTTGCAGCCCCTGAATTAAAATATTTAGGTTACAAAATATCGCAAAAAGGGATCGAGACAGATGAATCAAAAATAATCGCTGTACAAAAGTATCCGACTCCAAACACGGCAAAGAAGCTCTCTTCTTTTCTAGGACTTTGTTCATATTATAGGTCCTTTATAAAAGATTTTGCGGCTATCGCTGAGCCATTGTTAAAATTAAAAAGGAAAAAGGCAAGATTCTCGTGGACGGCCGAAGCCAATAGTGCTTTCGAAAAATTAAAACAAGCATTAACGCAAGCCCCTGTGTTGAAATTTCCTGAAAAGGATGAAAATTTAGAAATTTCAGCGGATGCTTCGGATTATGCGGTAGGAGCGGTACTTTCGCAAAATCAGCAGCCAGTGGCATTTTTTAGCCGAACTTTAAATAAAACACAAAGAAACTATTCCGCGACCGAGAGAGAGGCACTTGCAGTTCTGTTAGCAGTGCAAAAGTTCCGAGTCTATTTTGGAAAGGCGCCGATAACAGTATATTCTGATCATGCGGCGGTAACTAGATTGTACTCTGCGAAAAATTTATCCCCAAGGTTAATAAGATGGGCACTCAAGCTGCAAGAATATAATCTGGTAATCAAGCATACCCCCGGAAAGGAAAATATCGTAGCAGATGCCCTATCACGAATTAAATTAGACGAACAGGGTAATACCGTAAAAGTTGCAATGCTGACAGCGTGTACAATAAATTCCCGAGAAACTGTAATAACCGAACTGGGTAAGGATCCTGAGTTTGGAAGTATTTATGAGTATTTGAAGGATCCTGAAAATTTTAGCCACCAAGATATTGTGGCGATAAGAAATAGGGCGGCCCATTACGAACTAATAGATGGTCTATTATTTTATACAAAAACTACGAATTCCAACAACGAATTTCGACCTGTTATCCCAGCTAGTCTTAGATTAAATATCCTGCAAGAGCTCCATGACAGCCCTTTAGCTTCTCATGCTGGTATTCGAAAAACTACTCAACGCGTACGCGAGGCAGTCTACTTTCCTGAACTGCAAAAGTTAACAAGGGCGTATGTCCAGTCCTGCCCAACATGTCAAGCCGTTAATTATATTAATTTCCGCCCGGCCGGGTTTCTAAATAGTATTAAATCCGAATTTCCAAATGAAATAATCGGCATCGATTTATTGGGCCCTTTCCCAAAAAGTCAGTTAAACAAAAGTCGCTATCTCCTTGTTATAGTTGATCATTTTAGTAAATGGACCGAAATTGTTCCCTTAAAACGAGCCTCCGCGAAATTAGTTACCGATTCTATTTTAAATAAATATATTTTAAAATACGGGGCGCCCCTAAAAGTTATATCGGATAATGGTCCTCAATTTGTAAGTAATATATTTGAAGACATGTGCCAAAAACTGGGCATACGTCATTTAAAAATGGTCCCGTATCGGCCGCAATCAAATATAGCGGAACGGGTCAACAGAAATATAGTGAAAATTATCCGTAGTTATGTTAAAAATTTTCATAAAAGCTGGGATAACTATGTCAATGAATTTGCTTTCGCCCTTAGGACCGCAAAACATGATACAACGGGCAAAACTCCTGCTGAGTTATTTCTAGGCAGAAAGGTTATAACACCGTTAGATAAACTATTTTATGTGCAACAAAGAGCCCCAGAATTTAAAATGGGTGATATAGAAAAACTAATAAAAGAAGCAAAAAAGAATACGGAAGTAGCACAAAGAAAACAAAAATTGTATTATGACTTGAAACGACGGGGAGTAACTTATAAAGTAGGGGATGAAGTACTAAAAATTAAGCATTCACTTTCTTCAGCACCAGAAGATAAAACTGCCAAATTTTTTCCACGCTTTGAAGGACCATATGTTATAGAAAAAATAACTCACGCTGTTGTAGTGTTAAAGGCAAGAAATGGTGAAACCTGTTCCGCAAATATGGATCAAATCAAGCCCTACTTCGATCGTAATAGAATGCAAATCTTTTCAGATCTTTTGCAGGATCCGGTACGGCAGACACCGCAGGTACAAGTTCCAGAGGTGGGAAAACGACAAGTACAAGGGCAAGCCAATGAGAGACAGAAGCAAGTGAAAAGAAAATTGCCCCGCGGAAAAATTGAAGGTACAAAGAAAAAGAAGCCGTTCCACCGTCCAAAAAACAGAGTTCACGAACACCCCCAGAATGAAGAAGGGAGAAGGACGACGTATGTGGAAAAGACCGGGAGAAAGGACGGCAACTATAACCCGGCTGTGAAACGGAAGATTGACTCATCCGACAGAACTCTCCGCAGCAAAAGTCGCCGAACTGCGGAAGGGCCATCAGCGGCGGAGGAAAAAGTACAAGAAAAATTTGAACGGCCAACAACGAGGTCCAAGCAGGATCACGACAGAAGTTTCCCGGTTCCACCAAGACCAGCTGCCTTCAAACGGCCAAGACCACAAGCAGAGGACAGAAGGAAGATGTTCAAGGGTGGCCGTAGTGGTGAAAAACGGAAGCTTCCAGAGGAAAGCACTGAAGGGCGAGCCCGTACAAGAAGGAGGATCAACCAAGCTACGGTCTGCAGCACCTTTAAAGACTGGGCCCAGAAAAGGATGTCTGAATATTACAAAGATAAGTAAAATTTTATGTTACTTTACAAACTTAAGTTAATCTTTCATTCTTACTGCAAGTGGCAGATTTCAAGAAGTTTTACCTCATGCGAGGTCTACCTTTATCGCCAAAAGGGCGAGAAATGAGTTGTGACCGATTTTCTTATTATGTTTTTCAATTACTCGCGCGTAAAACTAAAGTTGATGTATAATAGCGTTGTATAAAGACTTAAATATTGTAAAAAGTTATTGTATAAATTTTATTTAAAACATTCTAACAAGAAAGAAGTTTTAGTCTGAAAGACTTTTTGAAATGTAGTATTATTTCAATGTAGAAAGAATTGGCACTTGCTTTGAATAGAATAGAAGTTAACAATGTACTACTAATGTATGTTTTCAAATGTGTAAAATTAACGGCATGTTGATATGTTCTTGTATACATGTGAACTGTTATTTTGAATGTTAAGAAATACCGTGATATGGTAAAAGTGAAAGTAATGTTAAAAATTTGTTATTCGTGTGACTGTAAAGATTAAATCATGGTGAATATGTGTTAAAGGTTGAATGATGTAGTTAGGCTCTCTGACGCTACACTTTAGAGTTAGCCACTTTCAGAATAGTACCTCAGGGTCTAGAGTTGAAATTAGGGTGTGTTAAGAGGTCTCGTATGTTGAATTTTAACACGTTAGTGTTTTGATTGTAGGAGGAAGTGTGGCACACGTAGACAGAAACACATTCGTTGTTGGTGTTCTTTTACAACACATGTCAGAGAGCACGGGGAGAGATAATTAAAATAGTCATGAATGAAATAAGAATGTTAAGAAAAGTATATTCTATATGTTATTTGCAATGTCATTCTGTAACATTTCATTAAACTAGTTTTCCTTCCAGATCTCTGGAAGGAACCAGAATTGAATAAAGCTCCTGTTTTAGATGCAGTACAGATGAAAAAGAAAAAAGATTGTTGAATATTCCGGGAGCTGCTATTGTAACAAATTTCTTTCTTTTAAATTTTCTAGTTTCTAGCTAAGTTATGATTGTAAAAGGTTGGCCTCGCGTTAGATTCTAGAGCTAAAAGTTTTCAACTAGGTCGTTTTAGACCTCAGTTTCAAACTAATTAACTCTGGCGGGAAGTATGTAAGGATCTTAAGTTTTACTAACGTTTATTTTATTTTAAATCTTTACTATCACTTCTTATTTTCTACTTCCGGCCAGATTATAAGCGTGAAGGAGTTTATGCAAAGTTGTCTGGCGAACGCCAAGTATTTAAGTGTGGCCTTTTTGCCAAGCAGAAGAGAGGAAGCCGTGAGTTCGAAGCAGGCCGCTTACCTTAGAAGTTACGCAGTTGCTACTTTGCCTTCCAGGCCAGAGGTTTTAATCCTCTTGATAAATTAAACGTATTGTAGTGTTCACAGTCTCTGTGCTACATACGCTTCCTGTTATTATAAGGCCAATCTTATTCTAAAGTTAAATTAGAGTTTAGTTTTATTTTGATATCTTTTAAGTTAGACCCCGAGTGGAGGGTCATTGTATTCCGAAGTACGGAAGTCATTGTACATAAAGAAAAAATAAAGGGTTTTGTATAACCCTTCGTCTGTATCCTGTCTACTTACTACAATTAGTGAACATAGCTTTAGTAAGCTCTCTGTTCTAGTCAGGTCATTGTATGTTTCCGAAGAAGGTTAGAAGAAACATTGAACCTGATAAAGTGACCTATATGTTAGTACTCAGTTTACGATTGCTCAACTGCGTTGATTAAACGCAAGTCAGTTACCGCAGGTTAACTTAATTACTCGCAAGTCAGTCTTCAGTAAATCTAGCTGGGTTACCTGAACAACATCCCTATTCATAGACCTCAAAGCTCAGAACTTTAATTCATTTAACTGTAGATTATCATCAAACGGAGTACTTTACTTGGCACATGTTTTACCACTTACCATTTTTAAATACGGTTAGAATATTATAAAATAATTCTCGAAAAGCAATAAACTACAGAGGATGTTCGCACATTTTTTAGACGATTTTGGTAAGCGGTAATAAATCGTTTGCTGCAAAAGAAGTAATTGCAATTGTAATATGTTTTTAAAAGTCAAAATTATCGTCTGTGGCTTGAAAGTTTTGTTTTTATTCAAAATGGCGAATTTAACAAAGAAGTGGTTCGAAGGCTACATTTACGCTCTTTCCGAAGAGAAATATGCATACTCCGTTATCCAAAAACGATGTGAGAGTCATGGTTTTGTGATATCTAAAGCGTCGATAGGTAATATCATCAACAAGAAAAGAACAAAACGCTAAATTGGAGCCTCAGGTGGGACAAAAATTCCAAACAAGTATCCAAGGAAAAAACGGACATCTTCGACTATTGTAAAGGTACGTTGTTTAATGTTAAAAGAAAATCTCCCTAGTCAAAGGACAGTTGCAAAATCATTAAAACGCTCGGTGTGCACTGTAAACAAAACGATAAACGTTGATTTAAATCTTCAGAAAGCGAAAAAAGCAATGTGCATCGTCTTCTTCAAAGCATATCGCTCAACGCAGGACACGCTGCAGAGTTCTATATAAGAAACGCTTATCCAAAGAAAAATGGAAAACAATTGTCACAATAGGTGAAGCATGGGTGTATTTAAATGATTGTAACAAAAAAGAACCATTTATTACCATAAAAGAGGTGAAAAAAATTTAAGTACATGGTTCAAAGAATCGAAAGAAAGTTTTTCTAAGGGATTCATGATTGTTGCTGGTTTTTCTTATAATGGCAAGTTAAAAATAAAGAGAGTGCAAACAAATGTCAAGATTAACTCCAAATACTATCAGAAACATATTTTATCGCCAATTTTTCTGAATGAAACACCATCGCTTGACCCACAGTGCCATCCATCTGTGAGACTCCATCAGGACAAAGCTAGGACATCAAAATCCACTGTAAATTTCCTAAAAGATATGGAACATAAAACTGGTATCAAGGCCGTACCCTTCACGGATGTCCCTACTAAATCTCCCAATGTGTCACCTATGGACTTTTGTGCTTTCGGACTTTTAAAAACTGCATTATCCAAACGTTGTCCCAAAACCCTAACAGGACTCTGGAAAGCTGTTCGGGAGGAATGGGATAGAATATCTCTTCTGCCACTTCAAAAGGCTCTATTATCCTGGAAATTGCGGTGTCCAAATATAGTTCAGAATAAGGGATGTCAAATAGAACATTTAAAACACAAGAATTTTATGTAATTTAGTTTTGTGAATACAATATACATTGTCTAAAAAATGTGTGAACAGCCTCTGTACAAATGAAACGGTATATTGTCATCCTATTAAAAAAATTAATTTTGAGGTTATATATCAGTTAGCATTTCGCTTTTAAGAGCACTTAAATCTCGAATCGTAATTTAATTAGTTTAAATAAAGGCATCACAAACACGAAAAGCAATTATTGGTAGTTTAAATTTAGCTCCCCGATGGAATAATTGAGTCCCGTCTTACCACCTAATTTAGATGTCGTAGAATATTTTCAATTAAATTAAATCACAGAGCGCGACAAGAATTTCCATAATTAAATTTAGGAGAGAATGGCATTTCGATTTAACTTTCCTTCTCTCTCTTTAGCGATACCGTATAATTCAACAATTGGTATAAATCACCTTACGAATTATATATTCACTTTCGTTTGCCTTTGAGAATACTACTCAAACGTAAGGGGAATGTATCGTATATTTTACGCATAATAATACTTAAAGTGTTAGTGATTCGTAACATTTAACCTATAATCCTTTAAGTAACCTAGTATGTGAAAGTGAATTCATATTGCTAATTAGATGAGTAAAATTAAATAGTACTTTCCGTACAAATCTACCCAATTCACTAAATTTCTAAAATAATGGCTTATTACGTGTTAGGTTCTCATAATGTATGTAAATGATTCCTTTTCATATTTAAAAAATCTCATGTGTACACCACATGACTTCCTTGTACGGAATATTAAATTATACGCATTTTTCTTGCATTTCATTTAAACTTATTGGATTAAATTAAATCTACTTCGCCGAGAGCGCATAAAACACAATAGAATAAATGCATTCTTTAAAATTCACTCTAGTATTTTATTACCATAGCGACACTCTGGCGCTAGATTCACTTAACAGTATTATATTTCGTTCATATTATAACTGAGAATGCACAAAATTTATATCATTTAAAGAATAGAATTATCTAATCGTTGCCACATGTTCTATTCAAATACTATATTAAAGCTAGAACGATGTATAAAAGAAATTAAGCAAACAAAACAAAAAAGAAACAGTTTTTCACAGACGATTGAGTATTTCTCTTTCAATTAATTCAGTTTTCACTTCGCGACAAGGCAAAATACATAAAAACTCAAAATATCTGTATTAAAAATTAGGAAGTATCGATAAATCTTAAACGCTTATTTCCTCGAAAAAATTCCAGAAAGAATTAAGCATGATTTAAATAATAAATGAAGGCGTTATCTTTGTCGTTCCGAAGCTAAGTTTCTCTAGATCGGCAACATATCCGCTACTCAGCGTTTCAAATGTAAACAAGAGCAATGGCCGCCATCAAATTAGGCTTAGCGGCACTTAAACAACTTTAAAATTGTTGATAATTCTAAAAATATTGCATACAGATTTACTAAAGGCATAAAAACCTTAACCTGAAGATAAAAACAACATAATTCAATCATTTTTAAAGCAAAAATTGTACAATTTACAAACATATAAGAGGAAAGATACTGAGATCACTGAGCCGGGTAACAAAGTGGATATATATATAAATATATTTATATACGTTTGGTGCGGCCGATTGCTACCCAAATACGAGGTGCACATCTACATGTTATAGCAGTCCTATATACAAAATTTCAACGTTCTGAGGCTACTCGGTTTTGAGAAATGCGAGATACGTACGTACGTACATACGTTCGTACGTACATACGTACATACGTACATACGTTCGTACAGACGCCACGAAAAATTCTCTTCAGAATTAATTTTAAAGCAGTTTTATAATTTTTTTGGAGGAAAGGAGTGTTTTATTCTGTCCTTACGTACATATATCACGGAAATACATCGTTAAATTGCATTTGAAAGAGGTCAAAACGGGATATTTTCGTTGAAATATGCTGCCTGAACCTTTTCGCGATTGCAATACTTCCTTTTTACTTCGTACAAGGAAGTAAAAATAATTATTCAAAGCAAACATTTATTCATGAACTTATTTGAAGACTTATCTTAATTAATATGAATTCTTATTCTTTGCTTATTTTCGTTACATCATTCGTTTCCTTTCAAAGTGTGGCGTGTGTTTTAAACAATACAACTCTTGGAACTCTTTTTAATGACGATTATTTTTTTAATTGTGTCCGCCTTTTTCTTTGATGTCTATGTTTTTCTCTTTTGCTGAAATGTACAACTTGATGATTTTGTTTTTAAACAGTATAAAAAAATTGCATAAAATTAGATAAACACCAAACACATAAAATATCACTGTTTAGCTGTTTCTTATGGTAGAATTGCTAGAACGCCCCAACCCGCCTGATCACAAAGTGATCTTATGCTCCAAAAAGGGGCGTCCCATTCACACCCCAAGCGAAGGCAGCCAGCGACCCGGAGATTCTCCCAACAAAAGTTAAAACGCCAGATTAATAAAAAAGAACAACTAATCCAAGATATTATACACGAAGCAACTTTAACATTTAACTTAAAATTCAAAGTTCCAAGAAACCAAGCCCGGTATTCCAAGTAACTAAAAATGTTAGTATTATCAACTAAAAAAGTAATAATTATACATCCAGCAAGGTTGCCATACAACTATATAATTTTATTTTTTTAAATGGCTGTATTAACGACATAACGGGAAAGAAGAAAACCAAAAATAACTAAATCAATAAAACTGTGTTAGTAAAAATGATAACATAAAATAAGGAAGGAAAACACACATAAAACACACAACGAAAATATGACATACAGTCACACATATCATTAAAACACGACGAAAAAAACATCCTAAAATAAACACATTGAAAATAAAACGAACTTAGTTAAAAACCCAAATCGCATGTCTATTGCCATTAATAAAGACCATCAATTCTCTTGCATATAATTTCAAAATTCAATAAATCAAAATGTATATCACTAAAACTTCGTCTAATAAAATCAGTCAATTGGCAGTCCACCACGAAGTGTTTGGCATCACCCAAAACATTACAATTTGGACATAGATCATTACCTTGTACGTGAAATCTTTTTAAATAATGAGGAAACTTACCATGTCCGGTGATAATCTGATTCATATCAATTTCATCATAGATTAAAACTTTATCCTTAATTTCAATATTAATTAACAAATTATTTTTCCTTTTTGAACTTTTCTACACATTTTTCCACATATTTACATAATATTTCTTCATACTCGTAATGGCAATTTGTCTATAACCAGAAATTTCCACAATGAGTGCATTAGTTGAAATATGCGCCTGTTTCTTATGGTATTTGATTTTAGTGTCAACAGACTGATGGCCATATTTCACAGACTAACAAACAAATAAACACACCTTAGATCATTCTCAATTTAAGCAAGGCATTTACCGGTTAAATTTGCTTAGGTTAGGTTTATTGATTAAGGCAAAGTAATTCGAGGCCTATCTGTCTTCGTGAAGGACCTTTTTAAGGAAACTGTCTCCTATCGACGCTATACACGAGAACAAACACAAAAATAAACTATGTAGCCAAAGCTTGTTAGTCGGAATTAAATGGCCTGTCGAGGTACCAGTATTCAGCGGCTTTAACCGCTCGGCCTTTGGTGGGTCTGTTAAGTAAGGGATTTAAGTAAATGATTTTGAGACTGTGTTTACCAATATGCATCGTTAAGATAGTTTGAAACCTATATTGTTAGTAGATTTTTAGTTAAATATTTAAAACGGAATAATTTGAACAGCCATCATTAAAACGTTCTGAGAATCGCGATGAGGCTATTCTTTGATTCCACTTTGTAGACAGGTCTAAATTTGGTGTCAAATTTCATAAGCTTTCTTAAGTTACGGTCTTTAATGCTATTCATATTATCTGTAGTAATAACGCCATGGCGTTCATTAACAAATAGAATATTTTCAGGTAAATTGCAGTATCACTAGGCATTAGGATCTAAATTAACGTGGTTAATTAAGAGATTTGTTTAAAATTTTCGTGTACTTGAAACAGAACACTCCTTTGTAATTTAATTGTTGCTACATAGCACAGCTTTGTAATAAGGCTGGGAACAGAAGTTATTGAAATTTGAAGATTTTGCTGCTATTCTATTGTAAAGGGGATGAAAAGAGTTAGTTTTGCATCAAAGTTCATTAAAAACTATTCTTCTGTTTTCCAGTGAATGTGCACAAAAATCAATCATTAAGACTTTTATTATTTGAAATCCCTTATAATTATTCTGGAATTAAGGATAATTGGTACCTTTTGAATTACTGTTTTTTTCTTTAAGAACTTTCATCTACTTTTTATGGATAATATTAAGTGGTTTTATAAGACAAAATGATTTTAAGCTGGAAAATACTTTTTTGCTAGTAAATTGTTAAAAATTTAAATTTTTTGAAAAGAATGAATTGTATTTATTAAATTGTTATTAATAAATTTAAGGATTCATTTTGCGATTAATAAATTAGTTTCTGAGGGGAAAAGCATATTTTTATGTAAACACTTAATATAAAGAAATATTATCTCAGTCACATTTTCATTTCCAATAATTCTTCTTTTCACTATTTTGCAAAACCCATCCTTGTTTTTATTCAGTATGTAATTTTAAATAAGATGTAAAAATATTAAATAATTGAGTTTATATCTGTACAAGGTTTAGGACTTAAAGTAAAAGGATATATTTAAAAAATGCAAAAGGAGAAAACGCAGTTTAAAAAATGTAAGCTGTCTGAATGGCCATTAAATCATTTCAGATTTCTTAAAAATTTTATTATTGAATTTCAGTACATATCTATTGTCCAACTGGTTAATATAAACATAAATTACAAGCTTTTGTTTAAAACCTTATCTGGTTAGAAATATTGCAAAAAAATCATAAACTGCAAGTAGAAATTTTTACCTGTTTTTGTTTTTTAAAAGACGTTCAAAATAATTTAATACATGTATTAACAATGATATATTTTCTAAAACACTTATAATCAATATTAATAATATTAATTTGTCGTTTTATTCATTTTTCCGAAAAGCAAAATTTGAAATTTGAACAGGCAATAAGCATTTTATTTAAAACCACTCAGCAGCATATATGATTTATTCTCTTACATAAATTACATTTTAAATTAATGTAGGTGTATTTTAATTAATTAAAGAGTTTAATGTTTGTTCCAGCACTATTTCAATAACGCTACAGTCAGGAGCTTGATTACCTTCATTACACAACTTCTTTTTTTTTCGTGTCTTATCACAAATAATTTCAAATTTTGACGAAGCATAATAAGGGTGACTGATAATGCACATAGAAATGCTTTCTCAGCTCAATATATATATA
This sequence comes from Stegodyphus dumicola, assembly GCF_044657685.1. Lineage (NCBI taxonomy): Eukaryota > Metazoa > Arthropoda > Arachnida > Araneae > Eresidae > Stegodyphus > Stegodyphus dumicola. The sequence goes on from NC_140773.1 coordinate 9,279,200, forward strand.
TGAACTTGCCAATTTAAAGGTGAAAAAGGTTTTTCCAACTTCACTTCGTGTTTAATCGGTTTATACAAATAAACAGAGTTTGCTGATAGTTGCAGTCATATTTAATCATATTTAATTACACTTCTTTTCCTTTACACTCATTTTTAATAAGTTAGTGAAAAAATTAAGAAGTAAAAAAGAAACTAAACACTGAGGGGTGTGGCATTTAAAGGGCCGTCAAAAATTTTGAAAGCTTTATAAGGTATTTCTCTCGTCCTCTCGGCATGCCTTCGTGGTAAGGTGGTCTGCACACTCAGCACGTAATTTAAAGGTCCGTGGTTCGATTCCCGGCGAAGGCATTTGCTCATTTTTTAATCTCTCTTGCTTCACAAAACCCCAGTCGCCCTTTTTGCTGATTTTTCATCTCCCCTGGGTGGCCGGGCAGTAAAATCGCTGAACACTGATAGTTCGGTCCGAGGTTCGAATCCCGCGAACGGGCTGGCTGCATGGGCGTTTTCGTGGTTTTCCCCATGTGTAACGTGTATACGAGCCAGTTTCCCTTAGAAAGTCCTCCACAAAGGCATCCCTTCCCTTAGGCAGATAGCCCTAGTGTGCTTTGCCATATTCTCAATACACATCTCCCCTGTTTCCAATTAACCTAATGTCTTTACAGCCTTTTTATACTGTTTGTCATCGTCAGATCATTTCAAAATTTCACTGCAATGTACTAAGGGTATTAAGGTATTCGATTTTGGGGTACCATGTCGCATTAATTGAGAATTCGAATGAAAATTTTATTGTTAAAGACGGGAAGCAGTTTTAAAATATTTTTAATGAAAAATTCAGTTATTATATAATTTTGTTCAGTTATTTTGTAGTAGGGAAATATTTTAATGTCGAAAAGTACTTAGCCTTTTTACTTCTTTCTCTTTTTCTTCTTAGAGATTCATTACTAAAACATTTGAATTGGCTATTAGAAGTAGAGTTATTAGAACCAGTTGAAACTTGAATATACGTATTAAACCATAAACATAAAGCGTTTCAAATTGCAAAATGTAGCTTGATTCTTTAAAAAGACTTTCTTTTAAATTAGGAGCAATATATGATATCGGAATTTTAAAATCATGTTCTTGAAAATACTCAAGTTCCGCTGTAGTTTGCTCGAACTTCTTGAATGGTGGGATGTTGTTGAAATATTTTAATGTGAGATCTGTGTTGGTTTATTCGTAAATTGATAGAGTTTTATATTATAACCTATAAGATTACAAGTTTTTCATGTAATATGGTAGATACAATTACAAATGCTTCAAAGAAATTGCTGTTTGATAGTTACTGAAGTACTTATCGTGGCATTAAAACTTCAAGTTCTGCCTCTAGAAGTTTTACATTTTACTATCTCAATTTCAGTTAAACGAAGAAAAGGATATATATATATATATATATATATATGTAATAATAAAATTCCATAGTCAAGAATATACTTAAAATTCTAACTGTATGTTCTTTTCATTATTAATGGCGATATTCTCCTATTTGAAAGTACGGGGAATTAAATCCGCAGCCCCGTAGTCAAGTTGTTTTTCTCGCATTTTCTACACGTACAGTTATAGAATGTTCTGGAAATATTTAAAGCGAACTGGATTGGCTGACGAGGCTGACGTCATTTCTTGGAAGCTCCACCTCTCCAGAGGCTATAAAAGGACTCGCAAAAGAATATCGGGGCTTTTTCTTAAATGTCACGATGCAGTAAACTTCATACAAAAAGTTATTAGTAATTCTTTTTTATTTTCTCCGGAGATATCTGATTTTGTAACTGCTATTTTCTCCTGAAATATAATAAATGGATCCTGTTTTTTAAAACTTATCGTCTGATAATTTAAGCTACGGCAAAAGCTGGTACATCATATATATATATATATATATATATATATATATATACGATTCTAGCTAAATTGGTTATCTTTGGCAAAAAGAATACTTGAGAAGTCTTTAGCGACTACTCACTCACTTCTAAAGGCTGTAGTAGCAAGTCCAAGGTTAAAATACCCTTTTATTTTAAGAAGGGTTAAAATACCCTTTTATTTAACTCAAGAATACTTACAGTTGGCTCTTGTCTGGCCTGTAGGAAGCCTCCACCTGGGATTAAGATAGGTATAACTAACAGTCAGATAGAAATAACTAATGTCTTTAATCAAGCCTCACCGGCCAATACTAACAGGCGGGTAGTAGTATGGTCGAACGTAGTTAAGATTTGGCGTAATGCAACTACGTGGCCAGAAGGTAGAACACGCTCTATTAAGCTCTTCTACGGAAGTGACAGAGGCTTCTCCTTAAATACTGGTTCTACCTCATTTACATAAAAACGCGATCTTGAAAACTCATTCTGGCAGGAATATTTGGTGGGAAACAAGAAAATGCATTAAAACTGTTGAAAATTAAAAATAACTATTAGGAAATGAAAATAATCTCTACATATTTTCTTTCGGACATGAAAACTATGTCAGAAGTCAAACAACAAAAATCAGCGTTATATTTACAAAATTTTCACAGGACTAGTTTCGATGGTTTTACCGAACCACCATCCTCAGCTGCAAAACCGCGAATGAACGAGATAGGAAATAATGATTAGATAAGATAAGAGAGCCTGGACAAGAATAAGCTAGTGGCGCCATCTGTTGGTGAAACCAGAACTAAAACATAATTTCTTTAAAGGCCGAAGGCAAATTTGGAATGGAATTACAATCGTTAACTAGAACAGAAAGATTTTTATGAATGTGAATTGCCTCTAGAAAATCCAGTTCTCCAATGGAAGATGTTTTTTGAATAATTTTGCCAGCAGAAAATTTGAAAGTGTGATTTTCGGACCAACAATGTTGCGTAACAGAAGACTTCTGTGTTTCCTTTTTTCTAACATATGCCTCATGTTCCTTGACGCGAAATTTTAAGGCTTTCTTAGTTTGGCCAATGTAAATTAAACCACACTGGCAAGAAGGAATCCTATAAATACACCAGGAATTCATATCCGGAATGGGGTCCTTGAATATGGAACTCGGAATTTGATTGATGGGAGAATAAACGACCCGAAAGTTAAATTTCTGCAAAATATGTGCAACTTTATAGCTAATTGATGGAAAGAAGGGAATGACAACAGAATTTTTATAATCTCCTAAAACAAGAGTGTGCCTTTTAGTGTGTTGAGATGAGAATTTTTTAACTGCTTGATTAATAATGTTGGGTGAAAAGCCCCTGTCAATAGCTATTGCTTTTAAATAATTTAGTTCTTCATCAAGGCTAGTTTGGAGGAGCAAACTTAAAGAGCATGGAAAACATAGGAATAAAATGAAGCTAACTTTTGTTTAGTCGGATGATATGATTTAAAGTGTGGTGGAAGGCAAACCGATGAAGGTTTACGGTAAACCGTAGTACTGAAGTTGGATGTGTTACGTGTGACCAGATGTAGCCCTTGATGCTGATTTTATATGAAATATAACGCTGATTTTTGTTGTTTGACTTCTGAATTAGTATTTATTCGGCGTGTTATTGTGTCTTAATTTTGAAAACTATGTATTAGATAATTATTTCAAGGTACATAAATGCATCCGTTTGGCGCATATATAGCATTTTAGAAACTTATAATTTTTATGGTGATAATTGCAAATGTTGGAATTTGAATTAGAGTGTCATTTTTTTTTTTTTTTTTTTTTTTTTTTTTTTTTTTTTTTTTCATATCCTCAAAATTGAATTTCTCGCTGAAATAATTGAAGCCTTCTGTTTACGTTTCTTAAAGCAAAAGGAAAATGAAAATGGAATTTATTCATAACATATTTCAAAGCTCTTCTATTTAAAAAATATGTAACTAATAGCGGTAAATCACATACAATATGATTACCAAAACGCGCTCGTAAACTAAAGAAATATCTTCAATAAAGAGTAAAAAAGTAAAGAAATATCAGCAATGAAATATCTTCGTAATAATATAGGTTTTTCAATGAGTCTTGATTGCCAGCGAACTAGCACGTAATTTTATTAGTTTGGTTTATTTTATTACGACAAAGCACTCGAGGGCTATCCCCTAAGGAGAGGGATAGTTTAGGATATCCCCTAAGGAGAGGGATAGGACTTCGTGGAGATTCTTTAATCAAAACTGGCTCATATACAAGTTGCATATGGGGAAAACCACGAAAATGACCATCAAGTCAGCCCATTCGCCGAGATTCGAGCCCCGGGTTTAGTGTTCAGCGACTGTACGGCACGTCCGCTGGAGGACTCTTTATTCACTTAATTTGATTGAGGTAAATGGTTGCCAATTTCCTCATCTGCGTATCTGAATCATGATGTATCAGTATAATAATATTGTATGAAGGGAAATATAATATTGTTTGAAAAAAGTAATTTAAAAAAGAAAACAGGATGCTAGCATTTTGTAACATTAAGAAGAATTAAAAGAGTGAAATAATTACACGCATAAATTTCATTTTATGCACTGTAATCAATTATTTGCCCTTACATAGAAGCTCTCTTCTTCGTGACTTCGAATTTTAGGTAATTTAATTTCAAACTAAGCGTTGTAATTACCATCAAAATACGCAATAAAAGTACGAACCCTTTAAATAGCTTTATTTAAGTGTGCCTAATTTGCAGATTAAATATTATCTACGCTTGAAAGAAGTTTGAGAAAATAAAGGAATACTATTATATAAATTAATTCAATCATTAATAAAACGGCGAACTCAGAAAATAACTTTTTCGCATGAAATGGGGAAAACGTCTGTGTAATAGAAAATAATATGCTATTTTATGCTTTAATAGATGGTTAAGTGTAATTTTAATTTTACTTAAAAGTAATTGAATTATAAAATATCTGTTATCAATTGTAGTTCATGAAACATCGAGATGCAAAATCTTGTTAGAATATTCTTTATTTTTTTCCTATAGTAGAGTAAAATGAAGTTAATGTTTAAGTGAATAAATTTTATTGCAAATCAAAGAATGGATTTGGAATATAAATTATCTGATGTGTACACCGCATGACTTCCTTGTACGGAATATTAAATTATACGCATTTTTTCTTACATTTCATTTAAACTTATTGGATTGAATTAAATCTACTTCGCCGACAGCGCATAAACCACAATAGAATAAATGCATTCTTTAAAATTCACTCTAGTATTTGTTTATCATAGCGACACTCTGGCGCTAGATTCACTTAACAGTATTATATTTCGTTCCTATTATAACTCATAATGCACAAAATTTATATCATTTAAAGAATAGAATTATCTAATCGTTGCCACATGTTCTATTCAAATACTATAATAAAGCTAGAATGATGTATAAAAGAAATTAAACAAAAAAGAACCAGTTTTTCACAGACGATTGAGTATTTCTCATTCAATTAATTCACTTCTCCCTTCGCGAGAAAGCAAAAATACATAAAAACTCAAAATATCTATATTAAAAATTACGAAGTAAATCTTAAACACTTATTTCCTCGAAAATATTCCAGAAAGGATTAAGCATGATTTAATTGTCAATAATAAATGAAGGCGTAATCTTTGTTGTTAAGAAGCTAAGTTTCTCTAAATTGGCAACAAATCCACTAGTCTCCTGTTTCAAATGTAAACATCAATGGCCGCCATTAAAAAAAGGCTTAGCGGCACTTAGACAACTTTAAAATTCTTGATAAATCTAAAAATATTGCATAGATATTTACTAAACGCATAAAAACCTTAACCGGAAGATAAGAACAACATAATACAATCATTTTTAAAGCAAAAAAATGTACAATTTACAAACATATAAGAGTAAAGAAACTGAGATCACTGAGCCGGGTAACAGAGTAGATATATTTATAAATATATTTATATACGTTTGGCGGGGCCGATTGAAACCGAAATACGAGGTGCACATCTACATGTTATAGCAGTCCTATATACTAAATTTCAACGTTCTGAGGCTACTCGTTTTTGTGTTATGCGAGATAAATACGTAAGACGCCACAAAAAATTCTCTTCAGTATTCATTTTAAAGCAGTTTTATAATTTTTTTGGAGGAAAAGAGTCTTTTATTCTGTCCTTACGTACAGATATCACGCAAAACCATCGTTAAATTGCATTCGATAGCGGTGAAAATGGATATTTTCGTTGAAATATGCTGCCTGAAACTTTTCGTGATTACAATACTTCCTTTTTACTTCGTGCAAGGAAGTAAAAAGTGTTTAAATGTAAATTGCAAACGTCCAAGATTATTAAAATAAGACATTTTTTATATGCAATATGACAAACCATAATGTATGAAATACATTTCTGATTCGCTTCGAAGAGACAACTTACTTACCACATGTTAATAAATGATGTAAAAAGGCGAAAGTGACTACTAAGAAGGAACCACGGGACTGAGCTTCTGAATCGCTAAGATGTGATGTTTCTGGAAACAAATTGCATTCATTTATCGTGTTAAAGAAAGCGTCAGTACTATACAGTATTACGTCATGAACGCTGAGTTATTTCCCGTACTTTATGAAAACTGATTTGAGTACTGGACACGGACAACATGACAGAATGTTGAAAGAACCTTCAACCAAATCTAAAAACATTACAATTAAATGATATTGAACTGTACAACCACCTTTATGAACCCTGCCGGAAGAAACTCAAAGGTACTGAAAAGGGAATTGTGAAACTTATGACTGGTATTGAATTTAATTTCCGTTGTCAGGTGGATCTTACCGATTCCCAGTCTCATCTAGATAGAAAATACAAATTTATTATGTTTTATCGGGATCATCTCACTATCCTTTTTTTACATATTTCGAATAACAGTTTTTAATGGTACTCTTTTATTAATTTTTCAAAATCTTATCATAACCTTTTTGCCTAAATTCCTTTTGCCTAAAGGCTTTTTGCCTTTTTTTTTTCATACTTTGCCTAAAGAGAATTTGTCGTTCTATAGAATGTCTAGGCATTATATACAATGCCTAAGAAAAGTCTGTAATATTTCTCATATTTCATACTTTGCTTAAAATCGTCCGAAATTATATACAATGCCTAGGCATTCAATAGAATCCTGGAGTTTCATAGAATTTGTCATTCTATAGAATGTCTAGGAATTATATACAATACCTAAGAAAAGTACGAAATATTTCTCATATTTCATACATTTCTTAAAATCGTCCGGCATTATATACAATGCCTAGGAATTCAATAGAATGCTGGAGTTTCATAGAATTTGTCATTCTATAGAACGTCTAGGCATTATATATAATGCCTAAGAAAAGTATGTAATATTTCTCATATTTCATACTTTTCTTAAAATCGTCCGGCATTATGTACAATGCCTAGACATTCAATAGAATGCTGGAGTTTTATAGAAGTTTTCATTCTATAGAATGTCTAGGCATTATGTACAATGCCAGTGAAATTATGTAATAATTCTTCTATTTCATACTTTTCCTAAAATCGTCTGCCTAGGCAGACGAGAGAGGCAATCACGAGGCAATCACGAGAGATTAAATATACAATGCCTAGGCATTCAATTCACACACTTTTCCGGTAACGTATACATTTATTTTATTTTTGAACTTCTTGTGCTGTAAATAAAGATATTTTAAAGCAGATTACGTAAACTTTCCTTTATAAAAAATTTGAGGAAGTGGGCAAAATAAATAAAATTTAATTAAGTTTCATTGGTGAATAATTTTAGGCTATATTTTCAGGAACATTTCATCTTAAATGGATGTTTAGAGTATAGAAAAATTCTCATATTTTAATTAAACAGGTTAAGGAATCTCTTTTTGTTTTTACTTTCCAAAGAGCAAGAACAATCAGATTTGAGTTAAACTCTTTTCTAGCTTCTTCGCTCTTATCAAAACGAGATAATTTAATCGTAAGCAGCATAATTTAAAAGTCATAAATGAATCTTAAAGCCTGTTGGAGCTTACGCCACATCGTCGATGTGGTTCATTGATTTTGTTTTGCTGTTACGTTTGCGTGCAGATACAGGTTGTTAATCCCCGTAACATTGTAATTTGCTTTACGAATTTAGATTTTCGATTCCGATATAGGTGTTAGTTGTTTTTGTTTTTAATGTTAACTTGTCTGACTAAGTCAGACGAAGCCTGCGAAATTCCTCAAGGACGCATGTTTACACCTGTCGTTGGCAACAGCCTCGAGCACCCTACAGGAGACAGTGCGATTTAGCTCAGTTTCGCCCCCCCCCCAATTTTGATGGAGAGCACTCCGGGGGAGGGACGGGTCCGAGGGTCTCTTACCCCTCTTCCCCTATCACAACCTCTCGAGGGAACTTTCGGCTCGCCACACATTTAGAGTGTCCCCATGCAGCACGTCCATTCTACATTTACAAACGTGTTCTTCGGGATTCGAACCCAAGCCGTTCGGCACTGCAGCCAGCGATGCTAATCACTATACCGGTTGGGCAGCTATATGTGTTAGAGTACTATAAATTGAAGATTGTGAAAAAATCATTTGAAATTTATAAACCAGGGCTTCATTTTATAATTATATGTGATGAAAACATATCGCTTTAGTTGCGTTTCCTTTTAGCTTATAAACCGCCGGGAGGGGACTAATAAACAGTTACTTTATTTTATAACTGTGATTCGCATTTGTGATACAAGTCGAATAGTTGCAAAATGCGATAAATCTCCAAATTAATTCCCATTTCCGATAACTGTGCTCTTAGCCATTAGGTTGTGAAGCTAAGCTAATTTCACACAACAGAAGCTTAATTGATTTAAGAGAAGCTTAAATGACTACAGCAAGTTTTAATCATAACTACTTAAATCATTTGTATTTATATGGTGCATCCGACTTACTTAAATGATAATATTTTAACACGCAACATTGCGCATCATTTAATCATTTGAAGCCCTTTATTTATACGTAAACGTATCCCTCATAGGAAGGAAGGAATGATTTCTTTTCCATCACAGACCAAACTCATTCTGTTTTAAATACAACTGAGTAACCTAGCCTAGGCATTGCAATTAATGTTGTTATTGCAAGACGCAAGACATTACAGGGGTTTGTTCTGCTTTACAATTAAACATTTAAGGGTGATAACAAAGAATATTACTGACAGAATAGTCGGTGAGGTTCTAAAGAAGCTCACCCAAATGGAAATGACAGCGATATAAAACTTTTACGAGAGTGCTACGGAGGCAGTCATCCATATGTTACGTATCCACTCTTACGGTAACCTAACGCTGTGTAAGATGCACTCTCGTAAATGTGTGTTAAGAATGTTATCTAAGTGATTTTGAGAGGGGGAATATTTATAACCCTCAAGTCCACTGAATAGCCTTTTATTCACATCAAGCAAATCGACTTTAAGTTCTTTTATTCGTCTTCTCCCCATTGACCGTATGATTTCCTATGCAATTTGTGTCATGATTTACAAAACGATACTATATTCAATGCATGACAAATCAGTTCAACATTTATAGTATGTAAATAGACTCAAGTGACAAAAAAGCATACGGTATGAATATATGAACAATCTCAAGTAAAGTGAAGAACTTGTAAGGATTATGTTAATTTCATTAACAGTTGAATTTCAAGTTAAAGTTCCTTTCCTGTCAAATTCTTAACTTGAACTTACTACTACCGGCCAGAACGTAGTTTTGGAATCTTGCTGAATATTTAATGAGTGGTATTTAAACCACAAAGTTACTTACAGAGTCAGAGAGAATCAAAGTTTCTGATTTACGCGCGTCTGCCTTTTTGGCCACTCTCTCTCTCAAAGCTGTTATTACGCTCGGCCGTACTCGAGCCCTTGCTAAGCTTCGTAGTCAAATAAGTTAAGGGGCCAACTCGATTTGAATCTTGGTAGCTTCGGCTATATTTCTTTAGTTAATCTTAGTTTTAGTTTAATTCTTAGTCTCTTAAGTTCAAGCCTAAGTGAGGGCTTTGTTTGTACACTCCCAGGCGGAGTTTTGTCAAATCTTATTGGAATAATAAAGGGTTAGTTACCCTTCTATCTTGTTGTTTCTTGTCACCGAACTCAAGCGATTATTCGCTTATCAGTTCTTAAGATTCTTCACTTCCAACATTAACTTAGAATTACAGCGTGAGGAACTCTGCAAACTAATTGTACTGGAAAATTCCTCTTGGTTCCCATTTCACGAGAGAAAAGGGCTGATGTTTATAGAAGACATAATGCAAAACACGTAAAATGCCATGAATGTATATTCTATGTAAATGCATTCTATCTCAATTTTTTACCCATCTGGTATCCTTTATTAAAAAGCATAATGAAATATACAAAAAAGTGGAGCACACATTAATGATGATCGTGACGATGCAGCTTAGAATACGTTGATTTGTAGTTTGGAGCAAATTTTTATTTTATTCGAAAAAGATAGTTGTGGCCACTGTTTGCTAAGCAGATTCACTGAAATCTTGCAGAACCCAACCCCTCAAAAAAAAAAAAAAAAAAAAAAAAAAAAAGAGCGTATTTTTCTCACGTTCTTAATTGCACTAACATGATCAATACGATAAGCAAAACAAGTAAATATAAAATAAAGAAAGCAAAACAGAATTTTACTTGAAAATTTAATTCTACAAGAAACTGGTTTTCCCTTTAAAGAAAGCAATGAAAGAAAACCGCTTTGTAAATTCACTTGAAATAGTGCTACATGAAACAAATTCTTTTTATCCAGAGTAAAGTAGCCGAAAATGTAAAAAGGAAAAGAAATAAAAAATTTTAAGATTTTAAAAAGTGAATAATTAAGACTGAATGAAAAATGTAGCGAAAGAAAAAACGCAAAACAAGTAAAAAAAGAAATACTTTCAAATGAACGAGAAGAAGCATAGAAATAACGATGTTGCTTATTCTGTTCGTTCATATGATGGTGCACGTTGAAAAAATTTGTTTTAAAGGAAAAAAGAATCGAAATACGACACGAAAACATAAATTCTTTACAATAAACAAAATGCTCTGAAATAAAAGTTTTTGGCTCAAGTAATTAAACACTTTTCAAGATTTGCCTTATTTTTGGCTATTGAAACATAAACAACTGTTATCTGCTTGAAAGAGATGCCTTCGTGAAGAACTTTCTAGGGAAACCTGGCTTGTGTTTATATTACACAGGTGACGGAGGACGGGGACGCCTGGTGTTTAACATAGGTAAACAAGCATGTGTCCCACGCCCTCCCCTATCTAGGAATAACAACTCCCTGGGGCCCCGTGAGGCTGCCTCGGGTTTATATTACACAGGTGAGAGGTGACGGAGGACGGGGGCGCCTGGTGTCTAACATAGGTAAACAGGCATATGCCCCGCGTCCTCCACTGCAACAACTCCCTGAAGCCCCATGAGGCCGCCCCGGGAATTTATTAGGATCTTAAAAGTTAACATGGCCATACAAGGGCTAGACTACATGTAGTACATTGTAAGAACGTGAGAAAACTGAAGGTTATGGTTACAGAGGTAGAACAAAATAAGACATAAACGTAAAACATAAATGGAAACATATAAAGAAAAACATAAAGAAACACATAAAGCGCTAAAAACACAAAAAGGTACACTAAGATACACTAAAATACACGTAACTAAATAAACACCGAACACACATAGATAAACACGATGCAGACAATTATATAATGTGGACACATAAATTACATTAATAATGTGTCCACATTATATAATGTGGACACATTTATATTACATATGATGAAGATCACGAAAATACTCATATAGCCAACTCGTTCATCACCAGCCTGTGTATTTAGTGGTATTAATCACTCAACTGCCGGCCCACCAGCGGCCGAGCGGTAAAGTCGTTGAACACTGGTAGTTCGGTCCGAGGTTCGAATCCCGCGAACGGGCTGGCTGCATGGGCGTTTTCGTGGTTTTCCCCATGTGTAACGTGTATACGAGCCATTTTCCCTTAGAAAATCCTCCACGAAGGCATCCCTTCCCTTAAGCAGATAGCCCTCGTGTGCTTTGCCATAATTAAATACACCAACACCACCAACACTCAACTGCCACCTGATTTCTCAACGAACGGGCGGTGTGGATTTCCTATGTAATGCAAGTATGATACAGTTTCTGTTAGAGAGTTCGCCATGAAGGCATCCGTTCTCTTAAGTTGATATTCTTTGTATGATTTTCTTTGCAAAAGTAAACAGTTACTTTTGTAAACTGAGCTCTCAGTATCACGTATTCCAAAGTGTTTAAATTTGCTTCTTTCCACAATATTAATAATACGGGGTCATTTGTCTTTGAAAGCTTAGAACAAAATGTATGTTATGTCCAAAAACGCCTTTGTGATAAATCATTTAGAAGCACTGTGGTATGAAAATTTGCTGAATTTATATTACCTTTTAAAATGTGCCCACATTTATGGAACACACATGAAGCTATAAATATTCGGCAGACTTGATTTTATTGAAATTTACAAACTAATTAAAGATCCTTTCTCTCTAAATTTGGTATTTCAAATTTCTCTATCAAGCATAATTTTCAGAAGAAAAGAATCAGTTTGAATTTGAAATAATTAGAAATTACTTTGCAATTAAATGAAAACTCAAATTAATTCAATTTTCCTATAGGTTAGTATAAGTTCCATATTTTAAATTGTAATTTAAAAAATAAAATATATAAGGTATTTCTTCCGCCTTCTTGGAATGCCTTCGTAGTGCAGTGGTCAGCAAGCTCGGCGCGTATTCGAGAGGTCCGTGGTTCGATTCCCGGCGAGGGCATTGCTCATTTTTCATCTCTCCTGCTTCAAAAATACCTAATGTATTTACAGTGGCGCCCGAACTAAAAACGGTTGGTGGATGATGATTCTCCACCACCAGGATTTGGCGATTGGGTTCTCCTAATTCCCAACCGCCCTTTAAATGGGGGAGTATATAAAGTATTTCTCCCGCCTTATTAGCATGTCTTCGTGGTGTAGTGGTCAGCACGCTCGACGCGTATTCGAGAGGTCCGTGGTTCGATTCCCGATGAGAGCCTTCATTCTGCTTCAAAAATACCTAAAGTATTTACAGTGGCGCCCGAACTAAAAGCGGTTGGCGGATGATGTTTCTTCACCGCCAGGATTTGGCGATTGGGTTCTCCTAACTCCCAATCGCCCTTTAAATGGGGGAGTATATAAAGTATTTCTCCCGCCTTCGTGGTGTAGTAGTCAGCACGCTCGACGCGTATTCGAGAGGTCCGTGGTTCGAGTTCCAGTGAGGGCATCGCTCATTTTCACATCTCCTGCTTCCAAAAAGTCCTAATTTCTCTACAAATCATCCAACATAGGAAAGTTAAATCAGTATGAGATGATAAAATAAAGTACTATACAAAAAACAGATTATGATAGAAATTTTGTTTAGCCTGTAATAATTCATATAAATGACAATATAAATTGTAATTAAATTAATAAATCATTACTTTCCATAAGTCCAAAGGTAACTCTTATTTTGACGTCATATCTTATCTTATTCACGGAAACGTATTCGGTAAGGAAATGTATTACATCTGGAAGCAAATATGAACAATATATTTTTCCAACGTCTGCGATAAAAATGTATAGGCTTGGAAATTGCAGATTGTGAGAGCAAAATTGAAATAACAAAGCTAGTTAAGATTTAATTTTGAAAATATAAAATTAAAATTACATCTTAAATCTCTTTACAAAATAAAATTTAACTGTAACGGATTAGAGCCTCGTACGTTATATATGAAAAATTTATTTAAAAACATTTCGTACAAATTAGACAAACTGGCAACGCTGCTCATTCTTGTATTGAAAATATCAAATAATCCTAGGAACATTTTTAATAAAATGTAACTCTTAGGATATATTAAAACCTCATGACGTAGGTTAGAATTTAGAACCTTTGCTTGAAAATGTTAAGAAATGTTTTTATTTCATTCTGAACAAAAATTAATAATAAAATTTTGTTACACCGATTCTAATTAAAGGGGTCGTATAAAAATATTAAAATTCATATAAATATTTTAAAATTTTGTATTTTTTATTTTATTTTGTGATTATATATGAGCTATAAATATATATATATATATTTGAGCTATAAATAATTCTGTGGAATAATTTTGAAGCTTTTTTATTGACAAATATATCAGGCCCATTCATTATTTTTTATGTAATTTTTGACGAAGTGTACAACGATTTTAAAATTAATAAGGAATATTTCCATGATTTGAAAAATCTGCTATCATAAGTATGAATGGTTTTCCAAAAGTGTATATTTTAACTGTTTACGCTGTTACAACTGAAGATCGAATATTTCGATTCCACTTTGCCGTATCTAGCTCCAAAAATTATATACAAATGCATTTCAGGATAACAACCTTTTCGCATTAGCATACTTAAACCTCCTTTTTGCATGAATCATGCATAAAAAACGGTTTAAAGTTAGGCAAAAATCTACCTTAAGCTGTTGCAGATTCAGAATAAAACTCTTCCAATTTCAAAAGCGACCAAACATAGGTCTCTCTTCTTTAGGAGCAACATACTGTTGCGTGCATCTGGGATGGATTGAAGGCTCACGGAATCGATGGTAGCTTGAGAGAATTTATTTTCTCAAACGAAACACTTTACAGGTTTGGAACTTTAGTGGTTAACTTTAGTGGAGAGTGTTAAACACAAAGTGATGCAAAGTGGATCTAAAGAGCAAAGCACCAGCGGAGAACTGAAAAACTGAGGACTGGTCTTATATAGTTTTCCTGCACCGCCGAGAAATTTTCAGTACCTTCCATTTCTTGAAATTACTTGAAGGCATGTATGGCTAAATTACATATAAGGGATGTATACAGTTACATCTGGGGTCAATTACAGTTATACTGGTGTCGAAAGAAAATGCGCCAAATAATCGCCACATTAGGTGACTGTTGGCGGTTTTTCGCCAAATTTGGTGACAAAAATTAGTCACCAAAACCATGGCCAACTTAGCGCTATCTCTCCAATTCAATTATTTAGTCTTTTACCTCAATGTTAAAATTCACCTGCCCCTGTAATCTTATTTTTGCGGTAAAACTTTGCTTTTCTTCAAAATTTTCATGTTACGTTTTACAAAATTCGCAATAATACATTTAAGAAACATCGGAACAAGTACCGCAACTTCTATTATACCAATTTTTTTTTCTCCGACTATATGAAGCATTTTTCTCCTGACGAAGAAGCCTCTAATGTCTGATGGTCCTCGAAGGAATTTTATTCAAAATCTATGCTAAATTAAGTTTTTCTAAATCCTTTTTTATCATAATGTGAACTTTTTTACGGTATATGCTTCTTTTATAATTAAGTAAGAAAATGTTTCTTATTTATTTATGGCGGTATGCTTCCATTTCCGGTCTATGCATCTTTAAACATCAGAAAATACCATCTTCACATAATAAAAAAGAACAACTAGTGCGTTCTTTTGAAATGATATCAATTGCCTTACTTAAAGAAAACAAATCGTGTTTCTCTTTCGCCATAAACAAAGTAACCGTTTTCTGTTTGCAGTTTGAATACGCAACTATAATGGAAAACCTTGCTTAACTCCAAATTTAAAGCAATTTGACTCGATTCAAGTTATGTGCAAATTTTAATATTTGAAGTCATACTAAAAATTTAATTTTCTATGAATGAAGCACTGATTCTTCTGGGAGGAAATTATATTCAAATCTAGTGTATAGATGATGTGCATTTGTGTGAATATATTCAGTTTATTTTCCATTAAAATTTTTGAATTTCTTTTTGCGTGTTCTTATGTAATACATTTGGAAAAATTTATAACATTCAAATAATTCTTTAATTAAATTATTAGTAGTAATAGATATATTAATTTTAGCTTCAGCAATTTTGCTGTGTTTTATTTTTACACTCAATATTTTGTCAATATTGTAAAGTTATCTCAATATTACTTTCATCTCTTCAATATTTTTTTTATCTCTCTTCTCGTTTTTAACTGTGCTTTTAAGTTTCTATAACATGCGCAGAGGAAGTTGTTGAATTTGTCACGCATATCTTTCGTTTCTGAAAACAGTTATGCGTGTGCCTATTTTTATGTCATTTACGTACTCAATATATACGGTTTTCCTATGTTTTTAATGATATTTCCGTTTGGCCACTTTCTTTCTCTTCCCTTTTAACTTTTTTGATGTCCTAAACTCTAACTAAAAGTGTTTTCTAAAACCTTTCATTGTTCAGAATACTGATCATTCTTAAAATATTTTCCATTTGCAGAAATCCAAAAGATCTTTCAAACTTAACTCTCCTCACGTTTCGGGCTTTGAAAGTCAGAATGTCGTATATGGAATATATTACATTTTTTAACTTTTTGCCTCAAAAACAATAATATAGATCCTTTTCCGACTCTCTTTTAAATTGATAATAGTCTGCCTATTCTTTAAAATTGTTGGATTTGTCATATTTATCTCTGTTTTTATATTATGATCAAGTTAAGATTATAAGTTAAGATGAGAATAATTCATTTCAATATTTTTTGTCTACTTTACCCTGTATCAATAAACTCAAAATATGCTTTTCGACGATGCCGATCAACAAGTCTTTCATTAGCTAAGTGAGAGAAAAATTGATTGGACACTGGTAGGTATTTGAGCGAACTTGGGCTACTTGGAGAAATTAGCTGTCTGAATTTTTCTTCCCATGGTACCACTTTCCATTAAATTGACATACCTCAAACTTCATTTCTAAGCTTTCTCTTCCGGAACAGACAGGTATAACAACATATCTATCTCAATCGCTAACTTATTCGGATACCCGATTTGGATTGATACCTGTTGTCAACTTCTTATTCCCAGTTTCTATAGAGAGCACCCTTAAGAATGATGCCCAACCTCTCTACAAGTTGTTCAGATCGACAGATTTTGAGTTCCTCCTATTCGATAAAGACTCTACAGTCTTAAATTTCCATAACCTTATCAAGGATCCAAACACAACCGCAAGATACTGTACGATTAGCTTCCGCGTATTTACCTCCAATTTGAGGCAAATAAGATTTTGGAGCGTGAACGATTCCAGAAAGTTTTATTCAGTTGTCTTGGCTAAAATTACGCATTTTAGTTTTCAAATATTGCTTTCCAGTACTGCAGTACGCATCCAAGCCCAGTTCTGGTATTCTCATTTTTTTTCACTAGATGGTGCTGTTAGAATAATCGAGGTGTTGTTAACAATGGAGGATTTTAACTCAAAATTGTGAAGAAGATATTTGCATAACTTGAATGCCAATGTCCTCATGTGCTTTTAGTTATACTCACATATATCTAAAACTATTATGATGCCTAAGAAAATTACTTTATTTTATTTAACTAAAGTCGTGCTTTATGTTACTTAGTTCTAGATTTGTTACACATTTTACTTTATGCATTTTGGTCTACAAAATGCATAAAATTAACAAAGAAACAAAATAATCACTTCCGTATTTAGGAAAATTATACATTTTGATAAGCATAACAAAGGAAAACTGACGGCACCATTTAATGTTTTGTCAATGTCTTTCTATTTATCCGATGGAGTATATTAGTGTTCAATTAATTTTAATTTCTATTTTTTTTATATTTAATATTTTTTTGTAATGATGAGAAATCCGATCTCATCATTACAAAAAAAAAATCTAAAGGTTTCTGAACAAAAGGTAATAAGAATTTTGATTTTTAAAATCCCTCATTTTCAACAATTATTTTTTCAACAACTTTTTTATAATTTTTTTTAAGTCGTCATATTTCTATAAGCTGTGCTTGAAATTCCGAAAATGTTCAATTCACATTTTCACATTTTCTAAAAATCTTCCGTGAATCTTATAATAAATCGCAATCTTTTTTTTTTCTCAATAAAATTAGTTAATCAAAATTAAGATGCTTTGCAAGAAAGTATGTAAAAAAAATTATTTCCTTTAGAGGAGATAATTTTTTAATAAATTTTGGAGCTATTTTCCTATATGCAAAATGTCGAACGGCTATAATTACTATAAAATACTGAAAATTAATATGCAGCCATAAGCTTTCTAAATACTCTCTGTCACCTGCTTAATTTGAACCCTAGCGAAGGAATGCGAGAGAAAATGAAAGAATTCAGGAAACATGAAGAAGTTAAAATAACTGTTAGCAAAACTAAACAGAACCCTATGAGGTAAGCTTTTAGCATAAGATTAAATGCGCAGTAAATATTCTTATTACAAATGTCATATAAGAAAATACGCTTTCGAATATTCTCGTTCGCTCGCATGCATAAACGGAGACAGCTACACAGAGTTAGATAGATATATAATATCATAATAAAATATTCTTATAAATATTGAGTAACCATATTTAAAATTTTCGCAGAATCTGCATGCGTTTTTTTGCCTCATTTACTTTGATAAATTTGTTTCAGGCATATATTATACAAAAAACTTGCTTTGATCTTCAAATATTTTCTTTTACTTATAAAAACAAATGAAATTTTCTGCGTGGAGCAAAATTTGAGTTCTCATGGTAATGAATCTTATTTGAATAATTATTTTCTTTCCATTTGATGAATTTTTAGCGTCTATTATTTTTTACAAAATTTCAGTTATGGCTTTTCACTTTTTTCCTGTACTTATTTATTGCTTCCATTACTGCTGTTCTATTTATTGCTATTCTTGTTTGTTTTTTATTTTACATGTTTATTGCATGTGTACATCAAACACCGTTTAAATATTTTAATTATATTGTTTATTTTTATATTTAGTTTGTAAAAAGTACAAATTTTATCTTCTGTTGGCTGTATTGCACTCGTATGCATTTTTTAAAATTGTGAATGATGTTTATTATACCTTTTAAAACCTTTTTCGAAATGATGCGAAACACTCCACGGAAATTTTTGCGGATATGAAATGCCTAAATAATTTCGAAAATTCAAAATATTCTGTGCCTCAATGCGTAATATATTTATCCAGAAATATTTTTTTAATTAATGTGACGCTGCAAATGTTGATAAAAGTTATCAGTACATAATAAATAAAATGCATTTAAATTAAATTAAAAAGATATATTTAAGAAATGAAATTAAAAATTTCATTTGCGAAGAAGTGCATTTATTGCTTTTTGAATTTCTCAATTTTTAAAGCAGTTATAACTGGTAAAGGAACTAAAGATCTTATGTAATATCGAGTGGCACGACTCTGGAACTGTCCATTTTTCAGGAGGCGTGGAGCACGAATTATGTATACTATGTAACGCGCAAGGGCAGCAGATGCCAAAATACATGGTTGATGAATTGATGGCATGTAAATTGAGATATCTTAATGCCATAAGCTACTAAAAGTAATGTTTTAAAAATATTCTTATGGTCTTATATATCGATCAAACCTAACTCTACCGTAATTAACAGTTCAGTTCTTAAACTGAATTTTTCTTCTCTCCCAGTTTTAATCATCGGTCATTTTTTGAGGAAAAAATCGTCTTAAATCAAAGGAAAACCCAAACCGAATTATGTAAATGAATCTAGTTATTAAAATAGTTAACGGTTCTCGTAAGGGGAGGGGAGAAAAACGTTTCTTGAACTTCCTGCTTGGAAACATTCTATTAGGTAAGTCATTAAGCATTTTCAGTTAACGTAGCCTGTAAAGACGTATAAAAAATAAGCAGACTTCTGGAAACGGTAAGTGAAGAAGAAATTAGTTAAGTCATTGACTCGAGGCATGACAGTCATACTAAGTAATCCCTTGAGCGATACTAATTATTGCGTTTTTCACTTCGCATACGTTATATATAAAAGTTATTTTAAATCTGGGTAGTTTAATTCTTATTTGCTACACGCTTGAGGTTAATTTTCTATAAAACAAAAATAGTTTATATTCCAAAACCAAAATAGTTTATCTTCCAAAACCAAAATAGTTTATATTCCAAACCAAAATAGTTTATCTTCCAAAACCAAAATAGTTTATATTCCAAAACCAAAATAGTTTATATTCCAAAACCAAAATAGTTTATATTTCAAAACCAAAATAGTTTATATTCCAAAACCAAAATAGTTTATATTCCAAAACCAAAATAGTTTATATTCCAAAACCAAAATAGTTTAGTTTATATTCCAAAACCAAAATAGTTTAGTTTATATTCCAAAACCAAAATAGTTTGTATTCCAAAACCGAAATAGTTTATATTTTGTGCTCTAACATTCTAAAATTTGTATTAAATAAATTGTTAACCTTAAAGTGCAATTTACCAGAAAGGCTATTAAATTCGTTTTGGTTTTTTCGTGGGTTCACTATAAAAGTGTGAATCACTTTTTAAATTGTTGTCACTAAATATTAGAGTCCTGCATTATATTTAAGGAAATTAAATAATGAAGAATTTGCATGAACGTTACGTTTCTCGCACTGTGAAAAAACAACGGTACCTAGAGACATCAAATTTTGAATAACGCAGTCGTCAACTCAAATATAGGCATCTGGAAGCCCAATTAAAGAAGCTCTTTTGAAGAATTATCTTCTAACCTTGTGAAACTAAAGAGATCAGAAGATGGATGTATAAGACCCTTCATTCAATCATAAAATTAACAAATGAACACTAACGACATAGTTTTTTGTACTTAATTGCTCCAGTGTCTCGTTGATTTGTCAGCCATATTCAGCTAACCATCAGCCTCTGGTGGGCCCCGTAGCGTAAGTTGAAGAACTACTTAGAACAATGATTAATTAATTGATTAAGGCAAAGCGGTATATCTGCCTAACGGAGAAGTGTTTTTTCTTCAAATAAGATCTGAGCGCATGTCGAAAGTACTAGTATTCACTAGTACTGATACTCAACAGGTTTATCCGTTCGACCAGCTGCAAAATTGTAAATTAAGAATCAAACATTTTAACAAATATTACCAAATGTTTTACAGTTAAGAAAACTGTGATAAGGTGTTATAAAGTTTCTTTGTCTAGGATGAGCGATTTCAGAGTGCAATAATTTTCATATCAGTGGTGAAATCCTGTGCCTTTGTTAACGATTCCGATTGCAGCCTCGAAGGTCACTCCAGTGGACAAAGAAATATTTTCATGAGGGTCAGGACATGGACACTTTGTTATGTATGAGTGAAAGAATCTTCCCTGCTTGGGAGTTCAGCGCAAGTAAACACAGGGAGATATATAAGGTGGTTTTCTGGGAAGAGGAAAAAAATCTTTCCTGTTTAGAGCTATGGGCATGTTGGGCCGCTAAGAACAATCATTCCTTGTGTATTATGCGTTAGAGCATTTTTCCTGTAACAAAATTCTGAAATTACGGGGCTAAATATATCCAAGTTCCATATTGTCAATAATCGCAACTATTCATGTTTTTATCTTATTAAAATTCATGTTATTGTTAGAACTTGAGTTTGAAGTTCCTTTCAACGCTGCATCACAACCCGGGTTTGTGTAGCGGTTTCAGCCACTACATCACAAATCACATTTTGTGATTTACTGTAATATTATAAATTTCTTACCTAGCAGTTTGTAGAGTCTCACTAGCTTTGGTAACATGCATGAAGTCAAGACTCTAAGTAAAACTAAGGGATTTATCGCTATGTGTAGCTGAGAAAACAGAAGCGTAAGAAGGGTGAAAATATCTTTTTTATTAAGAAGTTATTAAGCACTTGAACAGAAGGCACCCTCAGTGCTTACAAATCAACCAGCATTTATGGCGTAAACTCAAAAAGAAAATTTAAACTTAGTTATCCAAGGCTACCCAAAAAACATTTAAGTGCATATTTGCCTCTAACCTATACCAGTTTGATAGCACTGATTCTGAGTGATCGTAACGTAGTCCTGTATGAAATATCAGTTCTCAAGGTTGTTGCATGACTGCCTCGATGAAAATGTAAAAATTCTGCCAACGAAATATTACATTAATTATCTCACTATGCACACAAATATTTGGCTCTAACCTATACCAATTTGATAGCACTATTAGCAAGATTGAAGCTGTGTAGACGTGGGAATACTATCATAGGATATCAACCAGTAATAAGGCCTGCAACAGGAGGAACACGCTCTCGCTAAAACCAATCTCAAACCTTCACTTAAATATGCGCGAGCTAAAATTTGCATTCTGGTAGGAAAACGGAAAGGAAAAAGTGACAGGTAAATTTCGCAACAAAAAATAACTGACTAATTAAAATAAATGCCTTACAAGCCTATTTCTGTCATCAAATTTCTGATAAATAAATACGTCTTTGCTAATA
This sequence comes from Stegodyphus dumicola, assembly GCF_044657685.1. Classification (NCBI taxonomy): domain Eukaryota; kingdom Metazoa; phylum Arthropoda; class Arachnida; order Araneae; family Eresidae; genus Stegodyphus; species Stegodyphus dumicola. Next base: position 9,301,330 of record NC_140773.1, read on the forward strand.
AGAATTTACTCGTATTTAGTGATGTAGAAAAATAATTTTTTCCGATAGAATAATAGTATAGAAAAACTTAACTAAATTCAATCCATTATCAGCTTGAATAATATCTCAAGTTTACTTTTACTTTCATTCTTTCAATTCGCTTCCCTGAAATTTTTAAGAAAAGTATTTATCATCCTTCGAATTTTTCAGATTTTCAGTTTAATCTGTAATTTATTTTTAATTTACACAGCAGAAACATTATTTCTGAATTAATTATTAATAACCTTGTTATTTTCAGCAATATTTTATCAAGACATATTTTGATTATTTTTTAAGAAACTTACGTATTAAATTCTTTCTAAAAATATTAAATCTTAATTAGCATTTCTCAGCTTTTTATTTCCAAACATTTTGCAAATAATCATGTGCACTTTTCAAATTAAATGAAATACATTTACCATTTTCGGAATTAAATGTTAATAAAAATCATTAACTGAAGCTGGGCTACAAAATAAATCATATTCCATCTCGTCGCAAATCCATAAGCTGGGAATACTCCACGGAATTTTGAGTATTTTAAAACATTCTATCAAAAATATATCTTAAGAATTTTCCACACACAACAACAAAGTTTAAATATGCAGCAGGAAATAAATTTTCGTATGGCAGGGAATATTTCGCATTGCCAATGCTGAATTGAACGCCGAATATTTGTTTGTTATATTGCGAAAGACGGTTGCTTTTGTATTCGTATTGAAATTAAAACATTCCATACCTCTCTCTATCGAAATTAAAAGTATGAATCTTCAGGGGGAAGAAATACATTTATTGAAGTTACGTATTTTCCTATATTTTTGTAGAAATTTAATTATTGCGATTTAAGTGATTTTATACTTTCTAACATCAATAAAATTCGTCTTTTGCTCCCAGGAGTTTGATTTAGTAGGAAGTGATAAATTTGGGTAAATAAGTAAGAATTAAAATGAAAAAAAAAAATATATATTGCTATCTGGGTGGGGGGGGGAATTCGGACGCGAGAGGCGGGAGGGGAATTACAGTGTGAAAGTTTTATACCACAGCCTTACACCTCAAAGAAAAATTTGTGAGGATTTAACTATTTATTTTTAACTAATAGTTAGTTTTAAGTTTTAATGCTTTCCTGTCAATCTCTTTGCACCCATGCTTTACATGCCAGAATGTAAATGAGAAATGTCGCTATTTCACCATGGTCGTTTCGCCGTCGAGACGTTTTGCTATGGGGACGTTTCGCCGATAAGACTTTATTTTCCTTACGTGACTGTATTATATCTTGCCGTATTATACTCGCATTAAATTTATTTAGTTTAATACTTCTGTTTAGCTTTTTTACTTTCTTGTACGAAGTAAAAAGGAAGTATTGTAATCGCGAAAAAATTCAGGCAGCATATTTCAACGAAAATATCCATTTTGACCGCTATCGAATGCAATTTAACGATGTTTTGCGTGATATCTGTAGGTAAGGACAGAATGCAAGACTCTTTTCCTCCAAAAAATTATAAAACTGCTTTAAAATCAATTCTGGTGAGAATTTTTCGTGGCGTCTGTACGAACGTTAGTAGGTACGTATCTCGCATAATTAAAAAACGAGTAGCCTCAGAACGTTGAAATTTTGTATATAGGACTAGTATAACATGTAGATATGCAACTCGTATTTTGGTTGCAATCGGCCGCGCCAAATGTATATAAATATCCACTCTGTTACCCGGCTCAGTGATTTCAGTTTCTTTACTCTTATATATTTGTAAATTGTACATTTTTTGCTTTAAAAATGATTGAATAATGTTGTTTTTATCTTCCGGTTAAGGCTTGTATGCCTTTTCAGTCTTTTTTTCAGTATATCATATCCACGTATGATTTTCTCAGTGAGATGGTTTGTAAATCATTTTTTGTTTGTATTTTTATAATTAATATTTTGTGTGTTAAATTTATTAATTAAATATCCCGTTCTTCACGTATAATTCTATTGAACAGAAAAATCACAAAATATTTAAAAACAGCTATCTTTAGACCTTCCGATAGACAGTCTCGTGCTCAGGAGATAACAATATTTTGATCCGTACAGTGTTGCCATTTCTCGCTTTAAAATTATTGACTTTTTTAAAGTTATTTTAAAATATGAAACCTAAAATTCACAATTCGGGCTTTTATGTGCATATGTTCGGGTGTAGGACTATGCTATTCAGAATTTCATGGCTCTGTGTGCCATCTTTTATTTATATTCCGAGCAACATACGTACATTCATGCAGATTCTTCATTATTTAATTTCTTTAAATATTATACAGAGCGATAATATTTGGTGGCAACAATCTGAAAAGTGATACAACGCAAAATACCGTTTCGAGATTAATATACCATTCGAAGCTAAAATCCCTTTTGGGATAATAAAGGTGACAAGAATTCTAATACCACATATCAAACAAAACAAAAATGAATGTGTTAAAGGATTATGAAATTATTTGCGGAGATTTATAAAATTTTAATTAAATTTCAAGAAACATTATGTTACAGGTAATCACTCACATGATTTTCTTTGAATCTCTATATTTAATAATACATTAAGTAATGTTGTTTTGGAAAAAAATGTATATTAATATCATATTCTTCGTTTTTTAAATTAAATATCATATTTAAGAGCCGAGGCAGAATTCTCATTTTAACAAGTATACATAAGCTTGCTTATTATTATATCGCAATAATGCTAGGAACATAAACACAAATACTAATGAAATTAGAAATAATATCTCGTGCTTTATTGCCATAGAACATCTATCATCCAAATTTATAATATTACAAGCACTGTGTTAAATTTTATTGAGCATATTTTGTGGTAGCTTTGACTAATTATGCATCCTTTACTATGGTTCAGGAATCATGAAACTAGATGCTTCCGTAAACATAGTAATATCTTTTTAAAAGGCTAGTAGTTCACGAAACAGCATTTTGCGTCGGTTCACTAATAAACGGCGTCATTGTTGCCACCAAATATTATCGCCTTGTATTATATTTAAAGAAATTAAATAATGAAGAATTTGCGCGAATGTATGTGTTTCTCGCATTGTGATGATAAAACGACGGTACGTAGAGCAATTGCATTCTGAATAATGCAGTCCTCCAACCGAACACGTGCGCATGGAATTTCGAATTTCAAATTTTATGTTTTCTATTTTGTAAAACTTTAATGATATTATTTATTAAAAATTTCAACGATTTGAAAACAAGTAGTGACAACACTGTACAGATTAGAGCATTTTTGTCTTCCGATCGCGAAACTGTCTTTCGGGAATTCTAAAGATATGGCTTTTTATAAATACTTTTTAGTTTTGTTTTTCAGCTGAATATTGTGTGGCGAAATTGCAAAGAAAGGGATATTTAATAAATAAATTCAAAACATGAAACATTAAAAATAAAGAGACAAAAAAAAAAAAGGTTTTTCAAGCTGTCTTACTATGAAAACCGAACATTGATGTGATGAACTGAGAAAAGATTCAAAAAATGCAAAATGTACGCCAACATTTAACGTACGTACGCCAAGAAAATGTACGTACGAAAAGGAAAAATGTACGCCAACCCGTATCTGGAATTCTAAACATATGCTGCTTTGTACTTCCCTGTACGAAGTAAAAAGGAAGTATTGTAATCGCGAAAAGTTTCAGGCAGCATATTTCAACAAAAATATCCCATTTTGACCTTTTTCAAATGCAATTTAACGATGTATTTCCGTTATATCTGTACGTAAGGACAGAATAAAACACTCTTTTCCTCCAAAAAAATTATAAAACGTCTTTAAAATGAATTCTGAACAGAATTTTTCGTGGCGTCTCTACGAACGTATGTACGTACGTACGTACCTCGCATAACTCAAAAACGAGTAGCCTCAGAACGTGGAAATTTTGTATATAGGACTGCTATAACATGTAGATGTGCACCTCGTATTTTGGTTGCAATCGGCCGCACCAAACGTATATAAATATATTTATACATATATCCACTCTGTTACCCGGCTCAGTGATCTCAGTCTCTTTACTCTTATATGTTTGTAAATTGTACATTTTTTGCTTTAAAAATGATTGAATAATGTTGTTTTTATCTTCCGGTTAAGGCTTGTATGCCTTTAGTAAATCTCTATGCAATATTTTTAGAATTATTAACAATTTTAAATTTGTTTGAGTGCCGCTAAGCCTAATCCTTTTCTTGATGGCGGCCATTGTTTGTTTACATTTGAAACATCAGACTAGTGGATTTGTTGCCAATCTAGAGAAACATAGCTTCGCAACAACAAAGATAACGCCTTCATTTATTATTTCGAATTAAATCTTGCTTAATCCTTTCTGGAATTTTTTTCGGAGAAATAAGTGTTTAATATTTACTTCGTAATTTTTAATACAGATATTTTGAGTATTTATGTATTTTTGCCTTCTCGCGAAGTACGAACTGAATTAATTGAACGAGAAATACTCAATCGTCTGTGAAAAACTGTTTCTTTTTTGTTTTGTTTGCTTAATTTCTTTTATACGTCGTTCTAGCTTTATTATAGCATTTGAATAGAACATGTGGCAACGATTAGATAATTCTATTTATTAAATGATATAAATTTCGTGCATTATGAGTTGTAATATGAACGAAATATAATACTGTTAAGTGAATCTAGCGCCAGAGTGTCGCTATAGTAAACAAATACTAGAGTGAATTTTAAAGAATGCGTTTATTCTATTGTGGTTTATGCGCTGTCGACGAAGTAGATTTAATTCAATCTAATAAGTTTAAATGAAATGAAAGAAAAAATGCGTATAATTTAATATTCCGTACAAGGAAGTCATGTGGTGTACACATCAGATTTTTATACTTAGTAAAGTTGCTTGTAATATATATATAGTTATTTACAAGTATGAGATGTAAAGAAATTAGACACAGTTAGTTGGAAAATTATGTCAGTATCAAAGAGAACGGGGGCTAAACTGATATAACAAAAGCTATATTATCGATTTTAAAATTATACGAACACAATATTTACATAATTCGCCAAACATTTCATGAAATTTTAATCGGCTAGTTCAGAGAAATCACTCATCCAAGCAGGAAATTCACATTTTTTATAATGCCCGAGTGGAAAACGGAATTAGTTTGGAATCTTCTCAGTATATTACTCTTTTAATATATATTGTAATTATTAAAATTAATATGTATTGTACTTACGGTGTATTTGCATAAAACTGTACACAAAAACATCTTAAAGATTATTTTATATGAAATTTTAAATATTAATTTATATAAAATATTTAATAAATTAAATGAAGTTATTAAACTAAACAGAGTTATTAATTTAAATCAACTTAATATAATACGGCAAGATATAATACAGTCGTGTAAAGAAACATATGTCTTGACGGCGAAAAGTCCCCATGGCGAAACGGCAACGGCGAATAGTCCCATTCCCAATGAGGTAACGAGCGTTCGTTCAGATTGAGGGAGAAAGAAGTACTATTTAAACGAAGGTTTAGTTAATTTTAGAGCTTGTTCTGCCTATTCCAAGCCACGTTGTACAGGGACTATTACCGATTTGATTCTGTGGCGTTGACTGCTTCTAGCTATGTTCGACTTGTTTCGCCGGTTTTCTACGAACCAGAGCCTTTCCTGCGCGTTTACATCATCCTATGAGCCGTTAGGCAAATCTGTTTCATTTGAATTCGTTCAACATTACGTATTTAATTTAAGTCGGATGTGTTGGCTTGTGCAAACCAAAAATTTGGTCATTGTTACATATATATATATTTTGTGTGTGTGTGTTCAAAGGGAAAGGCTATTTACACCCTTCTTCTGACTTTTTCTGTCTACAGTTTAAGATAAAAGGATTATTCATCTGTAGTTTGTGCTGTTTAAGGGGGCTTATACACCTTAAACCCCTAATGATCTTCGAATATGTGACTGTTGCAAGAATTGAGATATTTTATTTATTTTAAAAGCAATTACATCCAACTTTTTACAGCTGACTGCATAATGTAGCTGCTTTGTTAGCTAATAACCAGAAAACTAAATCCAGTTTGTGTTGCCACAAATACTTTTGTAATTTAATCGGATTTGTGACAAAATATTTCGTCCTGTTTCTACCTTGCGCGCATGATATTTAAAAAATGGCTAATGGTACATACTTGAAATTGGATGGAATTCTTCATATGGGCACTATTTTCTAACTGAACCAAAAATATGATGAATATTTTAAGATTAAAACATTAGAGATATTTTTAGTGAAATACATTTTATAAACTCAACTCCAAATAAAATAAAACTTTAAGATGAAATTCTTAGAATTGTTGGTACATAGTAGTTTCCAAATATTATAAATGCTATATATTAAATATGGAATTAATTATGCAACAAAATGTTTTAAACTGTGCGCGCAAGGCGGAAACATGACGAAAACCTTTGTCACAAAGCAGATTAAATTATAAAAATTATTGTGGCAATAAAACCTTTCTGATTACTATTTCAGAAAGTAGCTATATTATGTAGTCAGCTGTAAAAAGTTGGAAGTAATTGCTTGTAAAATAAATAAGTTATCTTAATTCTTGCAGCAGTCACATATTCGAAGATCTTATGGATTTTAATGTGTATGAGTCCCCTTAATAGCCGTAAAGGCCCTTGCAAATTCATGACGTCACTCTGAATAAGTTGGTTTCAGGTTTGTAAGTGTTAGAATTATAATGCATTTTAAAGATGATTCTGAATGATCGTAACGTAGTCTTGTATGAAATATCAGTTCTCAAGGTTGTTGCATGACTGCCTCGATGAAAATATAACAATTCTGCCAACGAAATATTATTTTATTAACCTCACTGTGCACACAAATGTTTGACTCTACCGGTTTGATAGCACTATTAACAAGATTGAAGCTGTGTAGACTTGGGAATACTATCATAGGATATGAACCAGTAACGAGGCCTTCAACAGGTGGAACACGCTCTATCTAAAACCAATCTCAAACCTTCACTTAAATATATGTGCGAGCTAAAATTTGCATTCTGGTAGGAAAACGGAATTTTCTGTGCATTTCTGTGAAAAACACATCGTAATTCTTTCTTTATTTTCTAGTTTTGAAATTTTCCTTTTTCTGTTACTTTTGGATTATCTAGTATATAAAAAATCTACTTCGTCGATAGCGCATAAACCACAATAGAATAAATGCACTCTTTAAAATTCACTATATTTTTAAAATTCACTATAACGACACTCTGAATGCACAAAATTTATATCATTTGAAGAATTATCGTTGCCACATGTTCTATTCAAATACTATAATAAAGTTAAAACAATGTATGAAAGAAATTAAGCAAACAAAACAGAAAAGAAACAGTTTTTCACATACGATTTAGGATTTCTCATTCAATTAATTCAGTTCTCACTTCGCGACAAGGCAAAAATACATAAAAACTCAAAATATCTGCATTAAAAATTACGAAGTAAATATTAAACACTTATGTCCTCGAAAAAATTCCAGAAAAGATTAAGCATGATTTGATTCGCAATAATAAATGAAGGCGTTATTTTTGTGTTGCGAAGCTTAGTCTCCCTAGATTGGCAACAAATCTACCATTCTGCTGTTTCAAATGTAAACAAATATGTCCGCCATGTTATTTAAAACATAACCGCATTTAAACAGCTTTTAAGCTGTTGATAATTGTACAAATATTGCTTCCAGAATTACGAAAGGCATAAAACCCTTAACCGGAAGATAAAAACAACATAATTCAATCATTTTTAAAGCAAAAAATGTACAGTTTACAAGCATATAAGAATAAAGAAACAGAGATCACTGAGCGGGTAACTGAGTGGATATATATATAAATATATTTATATACGTTTGGTGCGGCCGACTGCAACCAAAATACGACATCTGCATCTGCATCTGCATGTTATAGCAGTCCTATATACAAAATTTTAACGTGCTGAGGCTACTCGTTTTTGAGTTATGCGAGATACGTACGCACATACGTTCGTACAGACGCCACGAAAAATTCTCTTCAGAATTCAATTTAAAACAGTTTTATAATTTTTTTGGAGGAAAAGAGTGTTTTATTCTGTGCTTACATACAGATATCACGGAAATACATAGTTAAATTGCATTTGAAAAGAGGTCAAAATGGGATATTTTCGTTGAAATATGCTGCCTGAAACTTTTCGAGATTACAATACTTCCTTTTTACTTCGTACAAGGAAGTAAAAACACTTTTTAAATTATACAATTAAATCCGCATGAAAATGAAAGAAATAACTATTTATCTTGCATAGTATTCTTGGTATTATGGAACTAATAATAAAATGGTGAATGACCATATTCGAATTGCATTAGGACATTAACAAAATTTAAAGACTTGATGAATAACATGAAAATGATATCATATCACGATTAGGTCCACGAGCAGCGGATTGGTAAAGTCGCTGAACAGTGGCAGCTCGGTCCGGGGTTCTAGTCCCTACGAATGGGCTGGTTGCATGGGCGTTTTCATGGTTTTTGCCGTGTATGATGCATAAACCAACCGTTCTTTGTTAGAATCTCCTCCACGAAGGCGTCTCTGCGCTTAGGCAGATAAAGTGCTTTGCCATAATCAAATAAACCAAAGAAATCATATACATGGAATAATTACATTCAATTCACTTAAAATTCTTCTTTATAAACTCAATTTAAAATACCAGACTGTTAGCAGATTTTTCCGCTTTAGTGCATTTAATTAAAACCGTGTAAACTGAAATGTATTTTAATGTTTGGATTAAGCACTAGGTGCAAAGTGTTTCGTTTCACTTTCGCATTTATTTTCCTTTTACTCTCGTATAATCTTTAAACAATGAAATTTAACCGCTTGACTTTAATGAATGAAATTAATTTAGTATCACGTATCATAAATCAAATCATTCCATTTTCATATCCTTAGGTAATTAAAGTAATACTATTCCTATATAATGAGATACAGTAAGACCCCGCTTAACGCTGTTTCGTTTAGCGCTGTTTCGGTTTAGCGCTATTTTATTTCAACCCGGGGATTCTCCGAAATTGTGCGCAGCGCTAGGTTTCCAAATAACATATCCGAAACAGTGTAGTTGTGTTTCTTGCTTTTTATCATTTGAAACAACATTTGTTGACATTATTGTAAATTTGATATATAATACTATAACGATTAATAATACAGTGACAAATATTATGATCTTTAGTTTTTATCATGGGTGATAATACGAGTAAAACACAAGAAAAGAAAGCAACCAGAAAAAGCATTTCACTGGAAACTCAAATGCAAGTGATTAGAAGATTAGATTCTGGTGAACGTCAATCTCAAATTAGTGCTGCATTGAATTTGGCAACTTCAACAATAAGGACAATTCTTAAGAATAAAGAAAAAATACTGTCATCGGCAACTGCAACTACGTCAAGCTCTGCAACTAGAATTACCCGTTCTAGAAATAACATTATAGAGGAAATGGGAAAACGACTGTCTATATGAATTGACGACGAAATTGAACGCAATATGCCATTAAGCCAATCTATCATAATGCCTTCTTGACAAAAAGGCAGAAAATTGGAAACCCAGAATAGAATGAATGATCTGACTGAGAATTTTATTTGTTTTTAAAAGTATATGCGTTTATATTGTTTTTATTTTTGTGAGAAATAAATGTTTGATTTTATTTTTATTAAAAAAACATTATTAAATTTAATGCCTAACCATTTTTTATCCGTCTTCCCCTAACCCCATTATTTACATGTTAAGATAGCCTCGCTTAGCGCTGTTTCGCATTACGCTCTACTTCGATGGAACGTATCCCCCGCGTTAAGCGGGGTCTTACTGTACTTATAATAAAATGAACATGTTAATAATCCTTATAAAAAATCAGCTTTTCAATAGTAAAATATTTTTGCTTGTAATGTAATCCATGTTGATATTTTCAGAGCAATGGCAAAAGTATCCTAACATGTTTTGTGATAGTTGCTTTCCACTTATATTTACAAGATTTTATGATCAAATAAAATGCTAAATAATTACTAAAAGTATTCGTTATGGTTACATAGTGTGGTGATCCACGGTTTGAAAATGGTTTCTGAATCAGAAGAGATTCGTGCACTAACCTAGTGCTTCGCATTAGAGAGTAAAGAACATCTATGATATAAAAATATACTTTTATTTACACAGCGAAAACGCGCAGCAACATTATTAACGAAAGCTCATTCTCCTAATCACATACTTCTTTTTTCAGTCCACTTGCGCATGCGCACTGACAATTACCAAAGGAGCTTGGCAGATACTGCCATCTGTTGGATAAGCTATTCGCTACATATTCCTCCCACCTGAATTTACTGGGAGGCAAATTCACACATCTGTTAAGTATAATATACGCATAATAGTACAGTATACAATATTGAAGTATAAAATTATGCCTACCAAGATGTTCTAATTTAATTGAAATACAAATTTACCTGGAGATGCAGCATTCCATAATTTTCTAGACATATTAACAGATAATACTAAACCTAGAAAAATAAAAATAAATCAAATTATTACAAAGTATTCAAACAAGTACAAAACATTTCACAGACGTATCACTGGTTTCACAGTTCTACCACTGCTGGTAGTCGTAGGAATATTTTCAGTCATATCCTTTTGGACTGGGTTATCCAGCTCAAGTCTGTACAGTCTTTGCACTGGTCTCAGAAACTCAGAAGTCTCTGTTATTATGACAGCAAGTCTTATTTGTCCATCACGACCAGGTAGCAGCTTTATGACACGCGCCAGGTTCCAAAAAGCACGTTTTTTGTTGTTATCTTCAAGTAGAACAATTTCACCCACCTGGAGAGGTTTAGCTATAGAGTTTTTAATGGACTGCTGGCGTAACTGTCCTAGATATTCCACACGGAATCTTGCTCTAAGTTGTTCTCTCACCTTTTGTAGATACTTAGCTCGTTTACTCAGTTTTTTCTTATCCACTGTATCGATATCAGGTACTCCTGATTTGGAAATCTCCCGCAGGAACATTTCTGGAGTTAATGGGGATGAATCTTCAACGTCTTCCGACACGTAGGTAAGTGGCCTAGTATTGATTACTGTCTCACAGTCGCATAGTACTGTAAGCAACTCCTCGTAATCCAGGGCAGCACGACCTAGAACTTTTCTCAGAATCTGTTTCATTATTTGAACTAAACGTTCCCACCAACCGCCCCACCAAGGTGCGGAAGGAGGAATAAATTTCCACTGAATTCTTTGCTCAGCGGCCTTTGATCGCAGACTCTCCCAATCAATTGTATGCAGAAGGCTCTCCGCTCCTTTAAAATTACTGCCATTGTCTGAGTATATTATAGATGGTCTTCCGCGACGAGAAATGAAACGTCTCAATGACTGGAAAAAAGCTTCAGTTGTCAAGGATGTTACTGACTCCAGATGAATGGCCCTATAGACCGCACATGTGTAAAGAACAATATAAGCTTTTCGACCATCTTTAAGGCAGAGGGGTCCTGCCAGATCGACACCCACTATCTCAAAAACATTTGCATCACGTACTCTATCTTTCGGCAAAATTCCTGGAGTTACATCACAACTTTTGGATTTAAATCTTTGACATTTAACACATTTTCTAATGCAGTTTCGTACTGTCTTACGAGTTTTGAGGATCCAATACTTTTCCCGCAAATGAGACATCACCATAGAAGTACCAGCATGCAGCAGCTCATTATGTGCATTCATTATTAGTAAGTTTACTACTGCATGATCAGATGGCAAAATGACAGGAAACTTAAAGTCATCAATCGCGATAAGAAATATTGGTTTTAGCTCTGATCAAACCATCACGATCAACTATAGGTCTGAGGTCTTTAATTTTATCATCGTTCACACTCTTAAATGATTCTCTTTGAACCAATAACATAAGAGTTATCTCAGCTCTTTCAATTTCCGAAACTGACAAAATTTTGGAGGTTTCGTTTGTAATTCTTCGTAATTTGAAGTAAAACCTAAGAATCCAACCTAACATGCGTACAATTTTCTTTATGGATGAAAAGTACCTGTAATACCAATTGTCAGGTTTAGAATCTTTGTTAAGAGTTGTCAATACTGATTTACGCCTTTCTGAATTTATGATCTCTTCGTCCGGCAAATCGGTGCCTCTTGACCATGACGATTCTGGTTCTAACAGCCATGATGGGCCCTCCCACCATTTCGACAGCAAAAACTGTTTAACTGAACAGCCTTTAGAAGGGAGATCGGCGGCATTCAACTCCAAAGGGATGTAATGCCGATCTTCTATTTTTGTAAGTGTTCTGATTTCTTGGACACGATTCCAAACGAAAGTTCCCCACCGTACGTCTCGCTGGATCCAGCACAAAGCGGTTGTTGAGTCAGTCCAGAAGAATGTTCTTAAATTTGGCATGTTCAAATCTGAAAAGACCATACGTCCCAAGCGTGCTCCGATTAAGCAGGATAATAATTCCAAACGAGGAATGGATATACTCTTTAAAGGCTTAACTCTAGTGCGTGCTTGCACAAAATTTAAATAAACCTTATTTTCGGTCTTCACTCTTAAGAAAATACAGGTAGCATAGGCATGCTTGCTGGCATCGCTGAAAACATGAAGACTTACATCTTCGTTAACCGATCTGTCAATATTAAGCCATCTAGGAATTTTGACATCAGACAGCAGTTTCATTTCCTTTACCCATTGTATGGATTTCTTTTCTAAATGTTCTGGCAATTTTTGATCCCGATTTAATCGTTATTTCCAACACTCTTGCAATATCACCTTTGGGAACAGGGTAACGGGAGAAAGGAAGCCTACTGGGTCAAATAACTTATGAGCGCAAGAAAGGAGTGTTCGTTTACTCGCGACAATCTCCTCTTTCTTTAGTGACTCAATTTTACAGGAAAGGGTATCATCCTTCAAATCCCAGTTTAACCCTAAAACGCAAACGAATGTATCTAATTTAGAGTTGGGAATTATTTCGGTTTCACAATTCGACTGCCATCCTCTAAGATTAAACTTTCCCAGTGACAATAACATTCTCGATTCTAGTACAAATCTATTCAATTCTTCAACATTCTTAAAACTAGTCAGGCAATTATCAACATAGAAGGACTCCTTCAAAATATTGGCTGTAGCTGCAAACTGATCTGGGGCACGATTTAAATGATAGTTCAACGTAGCGGCTAACAAAAATGGACTACAGTTAAGCCCAAAAACCACGGGACTATGTCTGTAAATTTTAGTATTCTCTTCTTCTGCACCTTTCCAAAAGAAACGCAAATAATATCTATCCTTCTCTCTTATACCAATATGCAAGAAGACTTTCTCAATGTCTGAAATTACTGCAAGAGGATATTTCTGAAAACGATTCAACAATGTTGGAATTATTTCTATTAGGTTGGGACCTTTCTCAAGACAATCATTTAAGGAAAGTTCTCCTTTGGCGTGTGCCGAAGCATCAAAAACTGGCCTTACTCGCGTAGTTTCGCTAGATTCTTTAAAAACCGGCCTATGAGGCAAATAGTGCTCTCTATCTACTTCGCCTTCATTTACCTCTTCAATAATTCGTTCCTTCAACCAAGTATCAAATACTTCCTGATAAACTTTAATTTGATTCGAATCTAATAATTTCTTTCGCGTATTAGTCAGGCGTTTTTCTGCCAACGTTTTATTATTAGACAAGCGAGAGGGGTCCAATACCCAAGGTAATGCAGTTTCATATCTCCCGTCTGAATCCAAATTCAAATTTTCCTCAAAATATTGCATGGTCTCCTCATGAATTTCAGCTTTCTTTTTAGACTCAACTGGGTCATTTATACCAATAACGTCTAACTTCCACAAGTTTTCTGCTGATCTTTCGTTTAGCAATAAAGAAACACATGCAAGAGAATCATTTATACCCGAAGATTCCTTCGCTGGAATTTTACCCATTAAAGTCCATCCCAAACTTGTTTCCATCGCGACCGGACCACTTTGTAAACATTTAATATTTCCGGTGAATAATTTTCCAGCAATATCAGAACCTATCAACAATTTAATGTCACTTTCGTTTTCGAGAGCATTACCCTCTACATCTGACACTTGAATATTTAATTTACGAAGTTCTTTCAACCAAGGACCTTTAGGTATTTTCTTAACATCAGAACAGATAACAGATTCACTTAAACAATGCACACTACACACATATTTATTATCAAGGCTACTCAAATTAACTATATATTTAGAATGCAATTTTTCTTTTGTTTCTACACCTCCGAATAATTTATGAACTAATTTCACTTCACCAACACTGTTACATTTCAAAGAATCTGTAATATCTTTCGTTAAATAACTTCTCTCGCAACCCGTATCTATAATCCCTCTGACTATCCTTTCCTTGTTGCCATTTTTTACCCTTACGATTAATGTTTGTAGTAACACATCGGAGCTCGCGGATCTGCTAGCCAAAACATTGACCTCATTTTTCGCCACAGGCTCTACTTGTTTAGTCTCTTTCAATTGAGAAGGAACTTGTTGACACATTACTGCCAAATGCCTTTTCTGGCAAATTAAACACTTAACTTTGGACTTACAGTTACGAGAAATATGGTTTTTCTTCAAGCATAATAGACATAAACCCTTCTTAAATATTAAATCTTTTTTATCCTGATATGTAAGCGTACTAGCTTTAAAACATTTTTCTGTTAAATGTGGCTTATCACAAAATAAGCACGATTCCTCAACTTTCTTAATAGGAGCATTTTCTTTAAATTTGTCTCCTGTATACAAATCATTACAAGTAGGAATATTAGACTCATCATTAATGTAACTTTTAGATTTTCTACTTTTATCAAAAGAAAAACGCGCTAATTTAATTCTCTCTTCAGATATCACTTCATTTTTCAAAAACAGAAGAATAGATTCAAGATCGCTCTTACCTTGTTGTGACGAGCTCTCCCGTTCCCTCTCCCTCACGCGTAAGATGTCAGGGAGCAGGCAAGATTCAATTAACGGAAAACTAACACTAGCGTATTTATCTTCAGTCACACCGAGAGATTCCAGAGCACGCAATTTTGTTTCTAAACTGTCGTACAACGATGATAGCGCAAAGTCCTTTTTGGTTGCATTATTATTTATCAACACAAGATTCAATAAATCCCGAACGTACACTTGTATAAGAATATCTTCACGTCCAAAACGATTCTTTAAATGTTCGATGACTTTCGGATAATTTTCTTTAGTTGTCGGGAAACTCTGCACTATTTCCCGTGCTTTCGATTTGGCAGCAGTAGCCTGGATCAGATATACGAATTTCAAATGATCATCTAGCACTGGATCTTCGTGTATCTTACTAAAGGTATTCCAGAAATTCAACCATTGTCGTGGATCACCTGTAAATTCAATCAAATTTATTTTCGGAAGCTTCAAATTCGTTGCCGTTGTTCTTGAATCAACAGTTCTGGTTTCATTTACCGATGCATGAGTCAGCAAATTTTTCTCTATTTTCACAGTGATTTGCTTCACTTTCATCCTGGCTGCTATTAATTTCTCTTTGTAAGTCTCACATGACTCAAATTCTTTAGTATATTCTTCTTGCGAGACTTCTTTCGATTTTGATAGGAGATCCAATATTTCTTCATCCAACTGTTGTAGTCGAATTCCTTTATCTTCCAGGATTTCCAGGGACGATAATAGAACATCACTGTTCAATTCTGACTCATTCAAATGTCCATGTAGGCTATTATATGCTTTCGTGAAGGCTGCACGCAGTGGTATTCTTCTTACTTTCAAGGCTTCCATTTCTGCTGTTAAACCATCAAAAGTGTCCTTTACCTAACTAATGCGTCCTGTTAGACGGATGCCACTTTTTATTGTGGTGATCCACGGTTTGAAAATGGTTTCTGAATCAGAAGAGATTCGTGCACTAAACTAGTGCTTCGCATTAGAGAGTAAAGAACATCTATGATATAAAAATATACTTTTATTTACACAGCGAAAACGCGCAGCAACATTATTAACGAAAGCTCATTCTCCTAATCACATACTTCTTTTTTCAGTCCACTTGCGCATGCGCACTGACAATTACCAAAGGAGCTTGGCAGATACTGCCATCTGTTGGATAAACTATTCGCTACACATAGAACAACTGACGATACATCATTCTGAGTTTTATCCACGTATTCGTACTTTATGACTCGATTTTCGTTTTCATAGTTATAATTAACCCATAATTTTTCTTAGTTTACTGATGTAACAACCTGGTTGTATCACAAACGAGTTTTAACAACACATCCCGGAAGCGTAATCTGTAATTAAAACTCCGTTACGGTTGCAGCTCGCTTACGAGACACGGAAATGCGCATTAATAATGGATACTACTAATGATATTTTGTATGTCAGAACTAATATTTAAATTATGGGAAGGTTCCCCATTAAAATTCATTATATAAGTGTCATTTATGGCTCGTCTTCGAAGTAATGTGCCGTGGTATGTCGGAATTTAATCTCATTGAAAATTTATATTTGCAGGTTTGGTAATCAGAAAAGCATTAAATTTATAGAGAATTATTGACAGCTGTTTCATACGCAATTTCTGCATACTTCAAGATGAAACCTTTAAAAGTAAATACGTTGATTGCAGTGGTTAAATACCAATGGAACAAATCAGCGAATTCAAAATAATGATACGAACATAAGATATCATAAATTTCATCCATTCATGGACAGTACATACACACATAATTTGTTACATACATATTTTGTTAAATTTCCTAAGATAAAATATAAATTATGACCCTTGCAATATAAATTATGACCCTTGCTTCCTTTCATAGGTACAGAAGAAATGATATACTCAAACAGTTTCAATTTAACGTTTTGCCTAGATAATTTTATAGTGGTATTTATTTTTTCCACTTACTTCTCTTCTCAATAAATGGCAGCACATATTTCTCATTTTTTATGCTATTCCTAGGACTTGAATATCAATGCAAATGATTTCTTCTCTTTAAGTATAATATTCTGCGCATGCAAATTTAACTTTTATTTCAGTTTTCTGAGCAAAGGTGAAATTTTAATATATAGTTAACGTATGAAATAAATCATTTATCCCAAGTATCGAATAATGTCTTGCTAATTATGGATGTCTGTTATGAAGTCTCAACATATTTCTATTCTGAGAAATTACAGCTTCAAAAAAGACATGAGTTACAGTTAAGATATTCATTACAGAAAATGCATTCTGTATGAGGTATGAAGGATTAAAGCTGTGAGTCAAAAGGAACATGATAAATATAAAGAATTGCTTTTCTCACTTAAGCACCTAAACTGATAGTAAACGGTGGGACTAGTGACTGATATGTAATCTGGACTGCTGGCTTTAGAATGTCTCTCAATGCAGAATCAATACATATCCCCAACTCAGGAGTTGCAGCTGAGCTCATTGCGTACAGGCCACCTTCTAGTAATGATACCTCACAAGTTTTCGATGAGACATATAAATCGAGCGACTGTGCAGGCCAAAGAAATGCTGACACATGGATTCTAGATTTCGACTAAGCATGGACATCAGTGATATTGCTATTATTCCGTAGAAATTTAAACCTAGGGTGGCTGTACAATAATGATAATTCCAGCGCCAGTAACGATGATTCTTCTGATTCCAGCGCGCCATGTCTATAACATTTTGGCTATTCATATTATCTACAACTCGTAGAAAGCAGAAGAATGAATAAACTCTGATAGCACTCCACACGCTAATGATAGGGTTGTTATGACTTCTGTAATACAGCCTGTCAGATGACATTCCCCATGATATCAGCTTACAAGGCTGCCCAAACGGTATAGCGGTTAGCGTTGTTGACTGCCGTGATGAGAGGCCCGGGTTCGAATTCCGGGGAAGGCATGGATGTTTGTAAACGTATAGTATTCGTGCGGCATGGGGAACTCTAAATATGCGG
Source organism: Stegodyphus dumicola (assembly GCF_044657685.1). Lineage (NCBI taxonomy): Eukaryota > Metazoa > Arthropoda > Arachnida > Araneae > Eresidae > Stegodyphus > Stegodyphus dumicola. The sequence continues at coordinate 9,319,279 of NC_140773.1, forward strand.
AGAGCCGAAAGTCCTCTCGAAATGTTGGTGGTAGGAGAATAATGGTGGGAGACCCTCGGATCCATTACCCCCGGGTGCTCTGCGGGAAAATTGGCGGCGAAACTTAGCTAAATCGCACTGACACTTGTAAGGTGCTCAAGGATAAACACAGGGGTATCTTGCGCTCCTTGCCACGAGGAATTTCGTGGGCTTTGGCTGACTATAGGTAAGGCAAGTGAACCATCAGCTAAAAAATTATCTAATCGTTATGTATTCACGTATTGTACCCTGTCCCATCGAGTATTATTTACACCCATTGAAGATCCAAGTATCATCGTTCTGTACACCATATCAGTTGATGTTTGAGAGGTTTAGGGAAATCCAGAAGTGGACATAGACTACAATCCCTCGCTATAGCGATCTTTGGCTTGCAGCTCTAGTACACATAATCCAGTGTGCTACCACCATCCATTATAATTATAGTGCAAAATTTGCTACACGATCTACAATGAAGTGACAAAAGTCATGGGATACCTCCTAATATTTTGTCGGTCCTCCTTCTGCCCGGCTAAGTGCAGCAACTCGACGTGGCATGGACTCAACAAGTCGTTCGAAGTCCGATGCGGGAATATTGAGCCATGCTGCCTCTATAGACGTCCATAATTGTGCAAGTGTTGACGGTGCAGGGTTTTGGGCACGAACTAAACTCTCGATGATGTCCCATAAATGTTCGATGGGATTCATGTCGGGCGATCTAGGTGGCCAGATCTTTCGCTGGAATTGTCCAGAATGTTCTAACCAATGGCGAACATTTGTGGCCCCGTGACATGGCGCATTGTCATCCATAAAATTCCCATCGCTGTTTGAGTACGTGAAGTCCATGAATGACTGTCAGTGATCTCCAAGTAGCTGAAGGTATCCATTTCCAGTCAATGATCGGTTCTGTTGCACCAGAGGACCGAGTACATGCCATGTAAAAACAGCTCAGACCATTATGGAACCACTACCAGCTTGAACAGTGCCTTGTTGACAACTTGGGTCCATGGCTTCGCGGGGTCTGCGCCACACTCGAACCCTACCATCAGCTCTTACCAAGTGAAATCGTGACTCATCTGACCAAGCCACGGTTTTCCATTCGTTTAGCGGCCAACCGATATGTTCACGAGCCCACGAGAGTCGCTGCAGGCGATGTCGTGCTGTCAGTAAAGGCACTCGAGTCGGTCTTCTGCAGGCATATCCCAAGGAAGACAAATTTCGCCGCACTGTCCTGTCGGACACGTCCCACATTGATTTCTGCGGTTATTTGACGCAGTGTTGCTTGTCTGTGAACGTTGAGAATTCTACGCAGTCGTCGCTGGTCTCGGTCGTTAAGTGCAGGTGGTCGGCCACTGCGCTGTCCATGGTGGGATGTTATGCATGAAATTAGATACTCTCGGCACACTCTTGACACTGTGGATCTCGGAATGGTGAATTCCCTAACGATATCCGAAATGGAATGACCCATGCGTCTAGCTCCAACTACCATTCCGCGTTCAAAGTCTGTTAATTCTCGTCGTGCGGCCATAATCACGTCAAAGCCTCTTCACATGAATAACTTGAACACAAATGAAAGCCCTTCCAAAGCACTTCGCATTTATACATTTTCTACGCGATACTACTGCCATCTGTATATTTGCATATTGCTATCCCATGATTTTTGTCACTTCAGTGTATAACTGCCATGCATTCAAAGTGTGTGTCGTCTCGTTCTGTCACGCTTTTTCCTTCAGGTCAATGCTTCGAAACTTCTTCCGTTCATCTTCAAATCTGTAGTACTGTGCAAGCATCGCATTCCCCAATTGCTGCTATTTCGATATACAAGATATCATTGTTTTTCAACATTAGGAGTTGTCCTTTTTTAGAACTGATCACTTTTTCACAATATTATATAATTTTGCGCTGAGGTTATTTATTGGTACAATGGCTGAGGTTTGTTTTTTTACCGATTTTTTAATGCTCTCTGAATCGTATATCGACTTTTTTAGAGCACACATCCTGTTTGTCTCCAGGTGACCCATTTTAATCATTTGCACCTTCCATGATCAAAATTTTAAGTCTACTCGATAACATCTTCTTGGTATTGTATCTTCTCCAAACAGCAGCTTATTTTATATGAACTTAAAATGGCTGAGTAAAGAAGAAAAATGCGCAACAGATGATAGTTTCTAATTATGAGTAAACCAAATTTATAACTTTTTGAAATTCTGAAAAGTTTGATAGAAACTCCATTTGCAAGATAAAATTCCGGTTAAAAAACTGGAATACATTTTTAATATTCCTTCATGTTAATCCACCATTTATTTCATGTTTTGGAGCTTGAGTGTAACTTCTCCCTTCCAGTTTTCTCCAGAATGCAAATTAGTTCGCCTATATTTAAGATAATGATTTTAAAAATGTAAGATATAGCGTTTTCTACTTCTAAAGGCCACTTTAATAGGTTGCTAACTAAGATACGTTTTGTAGCTTTTAACCTTCAATTATGATTTCGGACAGTTGAATATTCATGCCGCTTCAACTTCGCATTAATTAATTTGTGTAATGTTTCGCTGCTAGCTTATTTGAATTTAAATTTTGCATTTGAACTTACTGTACTTTAAGTTGTCTCGCGGAAAGAGAGTTGGCTGAGTGGTAAGCACTAAGTGTGCCTTCTGTTCTTATTGAGTTTTATATAAAGGGTCGTTTACAACCTTCTCAAGATTCAGTTATTGTTTTAGATTTAACATAACTCGCAATCAGTCTATCTAAAACTCAGTTACAGTTTATGATTGCAAAGATTTCTAAGCTTTATAAATTAAATAATTACAGAGAGTTTAGTTAAAAGTCATAGAAGTGTTTACGAATATAATTGGTGTTGAGAAAATTATTTGACAGAGCTTGACTGTCATTATACGAGTAAATCAAAATGAGTACAGAATATTTGCAGCAAATTATTGCATTTAAATTGTGAAAGAGCGGATTATTAATTTTATCATTTGTAAATGAAAACACTCTTAAAAATATAAAACTATTTAATAATTTTAAGCAACATATTTCAAATTCAAATGCAATTTCAAAAGGATTGAACTTTTTTATTTATTATTAAAACCACTTCGACAAAATTTGGTTTTCACTTTTAATTAATAATTTGTTCTAAAAATCCCATCGCTGTTTGAGTACGTGAAGTCCATGAATGGCTGTCAGTGATCTCCAAGTAGCTGAAGGTATCCATTTCCAGTCAATGATCGGTTCTGTTGCACCAGAGGACCGAGTCCATGCCATGTAAAAACAGCCCAGACCATTATGGAACCACCACCAGCTTCAACAGTGCCTTGTTGACAACTTGGGTCCATGGCTTTGCGGGGTCTGCGCCACACTCGAACCCTACCATCAGCTCTTACCAAGTGAAATCGTGACTCATCTGACCAAGCCACGGTTTTCCATTCGTTTAGGGACCAACCGATATGCACACGAGCCCACGAGAGTCGCTGCAGACGATGTCGTGCTGGAAGTAAAGGCACTCGAGTCGGTCTTCTGCTGGCATATCCCAAGGAAGACAAATTTCGCCGCACTGTCCTATCGGACACGTCCCTCGCACGTCCCACATTGATTTCTGCGGTTATTTGACGCAGTGTTGCTTGTCTGTGAACGTTGACAACTCTACGCAGACGTCGCTAGTGTCGGTCGTTAAGTGAAGGTGGTCGGCCACTGCGCTGTCCATGGTGGGATGTTATGCCTGAAATTAGATACTCTCGGCACACTCTTGACACTGTGGATCTCGGAATGGTGAATTCCCTAACGATATCCGAAATGGAATGACCCATGCGTCTAGCTCCAACTACCATTCCATAAGTGTAAAACGTTCTGCGGAATACTTTAGTGTACCTAGAAACCAACGCTAAATTAATTTTAATGTAATATACAGTAAAATAACGCATTAGTTCGTAACTAGATAGAACAATGACATAGTTCTCAAATTTCAACCATTTCTAAATTTAACGAAGGAAATCGGGAAATAGTAAAAGGAAAAATGTTTGACTAGCAACAAAAGATTAAAATGCTTTTACATATTTAAGTATGTTGCAGATTTTTATCTCATTTACATTCTGCTGCTGTAACAAAAGAATAATCGAAGTTCGGGCTGAAAATGTTTTTCAACAAAAAGAAAAGTTAAAAAAAAATATAGGCATGAAAGATGTACTCCCCTGTGGCCTGCTTTGGCATTATACCAACCTGCCTATCATTTCCGATGAAAGTCATTTATGTTCAAGCTGTTAACTCTATCGCATAGTCGTTTAAAAGGTCAATGTTCTCCCAGTGTAAAGCTTTTTGCATGAGGTTTGCTATTTAGAAGGGTAAAAAAGCTATCGAGGGAAAAAATATGTGTTTCTTATCTGATAAATGCACATAATTAAAGACGAACGCTAGTTTGTGTAGTCGAGATGAAGTCAACAGCTATTTACTTTAGAAGTCCTCTTTACACTTCATTTCTCACAACTCGCTTACAAACCTTATCAGTACTTGTATGTGTTGGTGGAGTTTGCAGCAATTTTGACTTACTTGCGTCGTAAATTTAATAAAAATGACTTCATTAAAGGTTTTTGACACTTACCAATGAAATTACGACTGAGTAAAATAAAAGCATATATAGCAACTAGATTTCCAATCCTTTTTTCCTCTTCGTCTTTGTTTTCTTGGAAAGGCACAGACAAAAAAAGATTTTTTTTTAAATTTTTCATATAGTTCGTAATGCTTTAGTAAGTTCTTTTAATAAAAAAGGATTATGGATCCGAATGCCAGATTATGGGTTGTTAATTAACCCTCCGAGCGTTACTAACTCGTAACGCTCGGATTCAAACTTGAATCCTTGAAATTTCAAAGTTCCTCAAAATGTCAAGGATTCTTAAAATTTCAAAGTTCTCCCAAAAAGGTAATGTGCATTTTCTTGATCGAAATTCAAAAATGACTTTGTATCTTGATTCGTTTTTTTCAAAAAAATACATTCAACCTGAAATCGGATATATAAATCAGGGGCTGACGGAAATTTTCGTGTGTGGCGATTTGAAAAACCATTCTCATATGTGGACTATATTCCTTGGAGGGTTAAACTTTAACTGCCATATCAGAAGCAATTTTGGCAAGCGTAATTTTTTGTCTTCTTGAAACAAATGGCCATGGCTTACATAGTATTACATAAAAGAAGCATTTAAAGCAAATTTTACATACGTTTAAAGAAACTTACATGTGATAGATTCGAAAACATAACTGACAAAATGCTCGAGGAATCTTCTTTTCTGTTGTCAGTTTTCAGAAGGACAAATTATTTTCAAGTTCTACCCGTAAAATTATGCCACTTTAATAACATTGCCTTCGCTGGTACTTACAGAATGGTTTTGGTCCATCAGAGTGAGGCACAACAGCGGCTGAGCGGTAAAGTCTCAGAACACTGGTAATTCTGGCCTGGTATTCCACGCGAACGGACTGTCCGTACGGGCGTTTTCACGGTTTTCGACATGTGTAACGTGTATACAAGTCAGTATCTCTTAGAAGGTCCTCCACGAAGACATTCCTCTCCTTAAGCAGGTAGTCATTGCCTGATTCCTTTAATCCTTTCGGGCACGCTACCTTCGGAGTTTTGATTAAAAAATAAGTAGGCAGTCTAATTATGCCTAGAGGAGTACACAAGTAAAATTTTGTGAAGATCGTTTTAATTCTGTGGCCCACTGATTGAATAGAGCTTCGAAAAGAATGTTGAAACGAGCATTGTTATCAATGAACTGACTGTTAACCAGACAACAGGGGCTCCATTATCTAGCTGACATGATGTCTGCCTTACGCGGATTAAAGACCCTGCCTCCAGAAGCTATTTATTATCAGTAAGCAAAATAAGTTTACAGTGGCATACAAGGCCTTCAAGAACACAAGGACATAGGTAACATAGTCATTAATAAACCCTAAAGAAAGCATGTTACAAGTACTACCTATAGCATTCAAACAATAAACCGAGTATACTTTCATAATTTGTACTGCAAATACGAAATACTTTCAAAACTGAGTCCAACTAATTTAAATAAAAGCTATGGCACAAACAAAATATAATACATCCATTACTGTATTATACACAATTAATTTCAATTAGATTCACAATATCAAGAAGAACCGTTCAATTTAGAAAAAATGCATAAAGGTAAACTAAGACAATAATAAACTGCCAAATAAAATTTCTTCATATGAATTCAGAATTAAGAACCAATAACTTTGATAACTGAACAATATTATCATAAAATACACTAAACCTGACCGATGAGATGCGGGGAAACAAAGAATACATACTCTAAGTTTTTCTAGATTATCGGTGAGCCCGGTCTGGGCACACCTAGGGTTCGCCGTTTGATTTCAGGCAAGATTTCGAGATAAAAATTTAAAACTAATATAGAATAAGGAGATTAGCATACAGCCAAAAAATGACAGGAATTTCTTTTCAAACTACTCCTTTTATACCCTAAAAAAATCTGGAAGATTTCTTTGAAAAATGAGGGTCTTAAAAACAAAACATGGCTAAGATATATGGATTGGTTTGTGTTGAGCTGCCATCTACTATAAATAAAGAAGGTTCAGAGTAACCTATAAATCCTTTATCATTCAATTTTTCTGTGCGTACAGAAGGAAATTTTAAGGTGTGTCCAGAACGGACACACTGTGCCGCAAAGGGTTAAATAAATAAACCAAACCAACCATCATGATGAATACTGTTGCAAGCTATGAGTTCACTAACGGCTCTTTAAATAAATGCTCCAAATAAGCAGGAAGACATTGGCAACCTATTATTAAAATAAGCACCATATTTAAGTTCTGGAAATAGCTCAAGAAGAACACGGATATTGAACAATTTCTTCTTACCCTCCCAAAAATACGGCAAGTTCCTCAAAATCACTCACGGGGTAAGCCATAAATCGCAAATCAGCTAATAACGAAGTCTTACACGTGATCCAAAGCTTAATTCACTAGTTCTCGAACCAGTATTTATACAATATATCATAGGCTATGAAGGGTTCTAGAACAATCTGTCGCAAAGCTTTAAAAACGCGTTTCCGCAAATTTTGCAGAAATTCACTAAATGCCGTAACTTGTCAACAAAATTGTCAATCAAGACTCGTCAGGAATTCACGCAGGTTTCACTCAGAAATGAAAGATCCACAATTCTGTATCATAAATAAATGCGAAAGAATGTGGCCACAAATTCGGTTAAACACAAAATGAACTCTAGAACTATCCCTCTAAAAGCAACAAATAAATTTATGAATAAGTTAACGCATGCACAAAGCTATATGGATCTAGAAAAACAAAAGTACAGTCAGAAAGGATTTAAATATTTCCAAATACTTACAACAATATTAATTACGTGGGTGCCGATGTGAAACATGTTCGACTGGTTACATAAAAGTGGATCAATATTAACCCTACTAAAAAAAATAAAAATTGTGTGGATGTCTTATACTGAATGAAATGTATGTTAGGATTGTGCGATAGTCTGCATTAACGGATTTCTTGAGGTGGATGTCAAAACCTTGCAGCTTTCAAACGCCGGTCAATTGTCAAGCAGTTCAGTTGTCAAGACGGTCAGTTGCCAAGCAGCCTGTCAGTTGTCAAACGCAGCCTTGCAGTTGTCAAGCAGTTTCTCAAACGCCGGTCCGCAAGAAATATTTGCCGGTCCTCGAAATATCCAGCTACAAAACCCAAAGTGCCATCGGTCGACAACCGATATTACAACAGCACCTACATTACAATAACTATAGTTTATTAGTTTAGAAAATAATATGATTGATGATGAAAAATATAACAAACTGGCACCTATGTACCTGATTGCCTTTCATAAATAGCCGTGTCACTTATTACACCAAATTAGTGTGCCTCTGTCTGCCTTGAGTATCGCTGATTACTTGAACGCTGAATATTTATCGTAGTGTTTAAGGCGTCTTAGGTTATGTTTCGCTTTTTATCTTGCTTACATTCTTCTGCACGCTTGGACAACTGAAAGCTATACATAAGCGTAAGTTTTTAATAACCGGTAAATTTAATACTGTGCTATAACTACTCTTTCTTTAACTTTAGGTAGATTAACACTTTGAAATCCAGACCCTTCGCTGAGCTGTATCCTCAGCCCGAAATACTTTTCCAGTTTCACAGCAATTTCCTCCCCTCCCCGTCCATTGACGCAGAAAATAGGTGTGAATATTTCCAATGACATCCTTTGTACTTTCTAGCAAAGATTCCATTAGCCTTTGACCCCGTTCTTTATAAAACTATTCTGAAGGTCAGATCAACAAGCCTTTTCGGCTTTGTCATGATCACGACTGAGATTTTGTTTATTTACGTTACTTTTATAGGAAGGAATAAATTGTTTAAAAATAAATATAATCCTTAAATTTTTAAACTGCTCTTTTATTGCTGTTTAAAGCTTAAAAGCATACGTACCACAAAAGAATCAACAACGAAATGTCACGATCAACCAAAAGATAAAAAAAACCCTCTTAGGACAAGCTGTCTGCAGTAAACTGATACAATGCATTTGGGGAAAGTGCACCTGCTACTGCATACCTTAGGGGGAGGGAAGAAAAGAAGATTACAATCTCGGCCGTTTTCGGGCGGTTCTGGTTGTTTCAATGTGTAGGGCCGTGCCGGGCGGATTGGATGTGAAGGAGTTAAAAATCAATAACCAGGATGAATAAAAAGGACACTAAAGGCGCATTACTAAATTTCGTGCAAAGAAAGGATTCTCCGAAACCAAGTACGTCGTCCGTCCCTTCGAATACAGATGAAGGTGAATACAGTCCAGAATCTGCCAAAAAAAGAAAAAGCTTTGTAAGGCATTGTATCGCAGACTATTTGAAATATGGTTTTGTTCTTTGGCCATAATCAGATGAAAATTGTCCAAAACCTGAATGCGTTGTTTGTAGAGATGTTCTTTACAACGAAAGCATTATTATGAATTCCGATTCAGTTGTTGCCACTTGAGGAAGAGAAAAGTTTGTCAAGTGGCGCTTCAGATATGGTAGATAAGTGATGCTCATTCACTTGTCCAGGGATCGTCACCGATCCGTTTTTATATGCAAGGGTTTTTGTGATTATTTTTTTTGTAATATTGTGTGATTTTTCTCAAAGGTTTATTTACTTATACATAATAAGTATACGGATATGTAATAATTACAATATTTACTTATCTTTATATTTAAATATGATTGTAGGCAAATGGTAATAAGAATATTACAATTAACTTATGTAGTAATTCTTGAATATCTTTTAATTTTTTGGGGGGGGAGGAAGAAGTAAAAAAAAACACCGGTCCGCGAAATGTTTTCGTAAGTTTTACCGGTCCTCGGACCAAAAACGTGTGAGAAGCACAGTCCCAAAGGATCTTCCAAATAAAATAGCTTTTGGTATTCCATCAGCTGTGTTCATGTTATTGCTACTTACTTAATTTTAAATATACCATAAAAGAGCTGAATTCTATATGTCCGAAAGTCATCGCGTACCTGCGATGAGTTTAATCCTTAGTCTCGTAACCTTGTTTTAGGTATATATAGTTTATGTTCTGAAAGTATGCGTTAGGAGATAGTACTGGAGCTGTAAATTTCGGCATAAAGATCTTCCCTATTTAAAGGAAAGCCGAAAGGGTGATATATTATAGTGTGCGAATTAATTGGCACAAAAGCGATTTTATTTTCACAAAATTTTAAGTTGGTGCCATCTGGCTCTAGCAGGTTCATCAAAGTAGTTTTATCTGCCTTAATGTCCACTAGATGTCTGCTTTTGACCATCTAGAACTGGTTTAGACAAAAAATCGAAATTATTGTACTGTTACTGTCCGTGCAGATGTTTCTCAAAGTGCCCAAATCTTCTTTAGTGCACAACAGGTTTCGTTGCTTCCGTAACCTGCTTTTTTCCCGGGTTATGTCGCCCATTGAGTATGTAATTTCATCGGTCGGCTTGTACAGCTGGTGATGGGGGGGGGGCATACATTAAGACTGAACTTTGGTGTCAATTCGAACACATATGGAATGCCATTTCCAAGTACTACATTCAGAACCTTTATAAATTCAATGCCAAGGTGTGTTCAGACTCTCATTGCTCAGAGTGGCGGACACAGAAAGTACTGATTTCTGATATTCACTTTGCTTATCATCTTGTAAATTTGATCGTTTATTTTTACCACTATCATTAATATGTGGAATAAATTTCGTTCATTTCCGACAGTTCCTGCATGGTGTTGCAATTTTCATTAAAATCACATTTACGTATATGCTGCAGTTTATTGACATATGTTAGCGAAGGTTTATCAGCGGATTCTTTTACATTATTTTAATTCATAGGATTTTATACTGTCATTAAAATTTCCTCCATTGTAATTTTAGTTTTAATGGAAGAAATGTCTAAGCAATATTAAGTGTTGATGTAATATAATCTTTTGAACAAGTCTGCTTATGAAACAGTTACAGAGGCTGTTCACACATTTTTAGACGATGTATATTGTATTCACAAAAATAAATTACATAAAATTCTTGTGTTTTAAATATTTTATTTGACATCCCTTATTCTGAACTATCTTTCGACACCGCAACGTCCAGGATAATAATGCCTTTTGAAGTGGAAGAAGAGATATTCTATCCCATTCCTCCCGAACAGCTTTCCAGAGTCCTGTTAGGGTTTTGGGACAACGTTTGGATAATGTAGTTTTTAAAAGTCCAAAAGCACAAAACTCCATAGGTGACGCATCGGGAGATTTAGTAGGGATATCAGTGAAGGGTACGGCCTCGATACCAGTTTTTTTGTTCCATTTCATTTAGGAAATTTACAGTGGATTTTGATGTGTGACTGCTAACTTTGTCCTGATGGAGTCTCACAGATGGATGGCACTGTGGGTAAAGCGATGGTATTTCATTCATAAAAACGGGCGATAAAATATGTTCCTGATAGTATTTGGAGTTAATCTTGACATTTTTTGCACTCTCTTTATTTTTAACTTTCCATTATAAGAAAAACCAGCAACAATCTGAATCCCTTAGAAAAACTTTCTTTCGATTCTTTGAAGCATGTACTTAAATTTTTTTCTCCTCTTTTATGATAATAAATGGCTCTTTTTTTGTTACAATCATTTAAATACAACCATGCTTCATCTATTGTGACAATTATTTTCCATTTTTCTTTGGATAAGTGTTTCTCATATAGAATTCTGCAGCGTGTCCTGCATTGAACGATATGCTTTGGAAGAAGACGATGCACATTGCGTTTTTTCGCTTTCTTAAGATTTAAATCAACGTTTATAATTTTGTTTACAGTGCACACCGAGCGTTTTAATGATTTTGCAACTGTCCTTTAAGTAGGGGATTATCTTTTAACATTAAACAACGTACCTTTGCAATAGTCGAAGATGTCCGTTTTTCCTAGGATACTTGTTTGGAATTTTTGTCCCACTTGAAGCCACAGACGATAATTTTGACTTTTAAAAACATAGTACAATTGCAATTACTTCTTTTGCAGCAAACGATTTTTTATTACCGCTTACCAAAATCGTCTAAGAAATGTGCGAACAGCCTCTGTAAATCTATTAATTTGAATTCAACTTCAGTATTATTTTGATTTGAAATAAAATCCTAATTAACTGAAGTGCATGTTTGGATAACGTTGTCGCGAAAACAAAAAATAATCCTTCATTTTAAATGTAGAAAGGCATTTGGACCAGATTTAATATTCCTCTCTCAACAAAACTAAACTATTTCGAATGCGACAGCTTACTTTAGGTCTTATAAATATTTACTCCCAAAATAAAATTACATGTACCTCAAAAAGGAAGCCTAAATCAAATTACACAGAAGCTAAGAAAAGTGTACTTCAGAAGAAACTGAATTAAAGTTTGACCCTACGAAATGCATATTCAAATTCGCAAGAAACCAAATGCTAATGTTGCTTAAGATAGAATCCAAACTGAAAATGTGTTCTTTTTAATTGTTAATTTTTTTAAAGGAAAACAAGGCTTGGATAAAGAAATATTTATTTTTCCTTTTAAGATTTGAGGTAAAGTAATATTGATTAGTTTATTTTATGTATAATCAAACATCAGCTTAGTCCTTGCAGGATAAGAACTTTATTTTCATTTCCGATATATTTAGCGATAAAAATACTAGAGTTAAATAAAAACAAATTTACCTAAGCAATAACAAAGGAACTTTTTCCACTTCGGAAAAAAAAGAATAATTTTAAGAGGAACATATCTTACGGTTTTGACTTGACGTTCCACATGCTTTCCGGATTCTTTTTTCCCTGTTTCGTTATTTCTTTGCGTTCTCTTGCGAGTTTTACGACATTCTAAATTTTCCAGCCGATTTCCTTGTGATGGAAGTAAATTTTCTCAACTGGGCACTCTCTTATTGAAGAAATGGGGAAAATGGCTCGTTTTTCTTTTCCGAACACAACGAGTGTTTAAAGCGATTTCGAGTTCTGTTTGGATGCAGTGGAAGTGACATCTGTTTTATCGAATGAATGATATCTTCTTATAGGCCTGCATACAGCTAACATTATCGTTTCTCAGAACGTTTTATTATGCAGGAATCACAATACCACTTCAAAGCACAAAACTTCAGGAACAACACAACAATTTCAGGAAAGTACTCAGTTAAGGTACTTACTTAAAAAAAGTGTTATATTACAACTTGCTCTTTTTATTCGAACATACTATCTTTCTAATGTGCATGCATCTGTCTGTTACCGTGCACTTGTATTCAACTCTAGTCAAATCACTGTACTATTTAACGTAGAATTATGTTTTTTCAATGAGAATTTTTTCAAATACTAAATTTAACAGAAGTGTTCTCAAATTTCTATCTTCAGAAGACAGTGAATAATAAAGTTCTTTTAATTAATTAAACTTACAAGGCTTTCAGTTTTTTGCTTTTGGAAACTGTGACCAACCTTTTGACAAACGTTAAGCGTCTTATCGTTGTGTCTGAACTACAACAAAACTTCAAAAGGGTGTAAAAGATCTTTTGTTTAAAACTTATGAGTAGAACGCACACCTAGTGCTTACAAGTCTGCCATCATTTGTAGCTATAAACACAAAGTAGAAATTCAAATGTAAAGCTAAATATAAATAACTATAGCCGAAGGCTGTATGGAGCAATTTACTGAAAGTTTGCTCAGAACTTCACGGACGTCAACTCAACTATCGACAATCTAAAGCAAGACTGAAGACAGGGATTCTTATATAAAACAACAAACCTAGCGACGTGGCCTTCAAGAGGCATAACACGCTCTAACTTAACTTAAAAATCTCAAAATCCTCCCTATAAATACACATAAACTGATTTGCATTCTGGCTAGATAGAGAGAAGTAACAGTAAAGACTTTCAACATAAAATAACTAGTTATTTAAATGGTGAATCTTCGGATTATGGTAACTAGGCGATTTTTTGGCGCAAATTTGGCAAACCCTGCTACAGCAACCTGCTAGTTTTTTTTTTTTTTTTTTTTTTTTTTTTTTTTGGGGGACGCCATTTTGTTTTCACGAAGTAAAGGCATTTTTTTTTTTTTTTTTTTTTTAGCTCAACATTTTTTTTCCAACAATCTGCTAGCCGAATTACGCTTATGCTAGAACTTTTATTGAGCAAAAGTGCTTAATCATGACGAAGATTAGGTGCGAAATTGGGAGAAAGTGCAGAATCGCCCACAACTTCGCGCGTTTTTGTAAATTGCACATACGCGGTATCCATGTACATGTCGACCTATTTTCACTTAAAAAAACATCCCAGAATTGCACAAAAATCATCCTGACTTGATGCGCACACGCTTGACTTTATCCATGTACACATCAACCTATTTTCACTTAAAAAGTCAAAGAAAATTGACAAAAATCCAATTATTCTTACTCCTGTAAAAAGCGCCAAACAAATAAGTGGGCGATTCTGCACTTTAGCAGCGAAATTGTTTCTAAGTGCTTATTAGCTGAAATCAAGATTGGAATTTTCCGGAAAATGTCACATGACATGTCTCATGATCTCTCATTTCTCTGAGACAAAATAATCTGTGATTCGAACTGTGTACTTCTCAGATTATTGCTAAAGTCCTACCTAGTAACCTTTATCGCTTTACCAAAATGACGTCAAACTACCTGTTACCATAGCCACTTAAATTAAAGGAAACATCACAGACTCATCAATAACTTTCAATTTAAGTTCTTTATCCTTGCTTCTGAATACATTTCAGTATCAAATTTGTTTTATTTAAGATGAGAAGAACTAAGAAATTGAAACATCTACCATAGTTCTCGAGCTACTTAATAAATAAATGTTATTATAAAGTTGAGCTCAAAATTTTGTAAAATATCATTATGTTTCGCTGTTAATTTGTGTATCCAATATAGTATAAAGTTACTTTGTGTGGCCTCGCCAAAAAACTTCAAAACGTATATTCGGGTGTCTGTCTCATCTGTCATTTGACGAAATATATTAAAGCTGGCAGTGCGTTTCTTTCGTTTCTCCAAATCCATCTTAATAAGCTAAATTTGATACATCAGTTAGCCAAAAACTTTAACTACTTCGAAGACCTTAACGATCTTTGTTCCACTCAATCCTGCAATTTGTAATTTCTATATCTGATTATATGTATTGCTTAGTCATTATTATGCTTACTGATTTTTGGTTTTTGACAAATTGCACAGACTGCTGGCTTTGTTTACAAAGACATTTTGGTGTTCTTGTGTTATAGTATTGCCCAAAGTGAAACATAATTAGCTAAATCTTGCATTTTAGCAATTTGTTGTTTCTGTGAGTTTCATTGTTGCTGTCAGCTGAGCAATAATGTTTTTAAGCATTCATGCTCAACTATTTGATGTTGCATGTTCTATTGCTCCTTACGCTCAAGTTTTTACTTTTGTTGTTGCAACTGAGCATTACTCAAATACCTGTTGTTAACGTTGCTCTCAAGTGTTATTGCACTATTTAGGTACGAACTACTTACTGCTCTGAGCTGTTTCTCTTAAGCATTTACGTTTCACATTATACAGGGTGTTTATAAAGTCCCGGACCCATTTTGATGTTTAATAACTCATAAAATAATGAAGATATAAACAAACTTATGGTATCTATTGATGGAATAACTTATATATTTTCCTTTACAGGTTTGAATATCTTTACTTTTGTAAATATCGTCTGCGCGTGTGGTTAATTTCAGATAATTTCATTTTTCAGTCTAAATATCTGTACTTTTCTAAATATCGTCTGCTTATTAATTGCATTTTTTTCTCCTTTGTTTTTGGCAAGTATTGCAATGTTATGGACATTTTCCTTTGGGGATTTGAGGAGAGTGTCGAACGTGGATGACCTAAAAGCCAGAATTACAACTGCAGTAGCCTCTGTGAATGCCGACATACTTGCCGGTACCTGGCGTGAAATTGAATATCGATTTGATATTCTCCGTGCGACGAAGGGAGCACACGTGGAAGTTCATTGACAAGGGTCATGAAACTTTTTGAGTCTATCTAACCATTTATGTTACTAATTTTAATCTATCTTTATTATTTTATGAGTTAATTAACATCAAAATGGGTTCGGGACTTTATAAACACCCTGTATATATCTGAAAAAGCTTTAAATTTTAACCGTCATTCAAGATGGTTTGTTAAGGTCTTTTACGCTCCCACTGAACTCGCAGTCTGCGAGTCTGCTGTTACATTCACTCTTACTGACCCCCCCTTTTTTTTTGTCTGTCTTTTTAGCTTTTTTGTTAAGCATCATTTTTTTCGCAGACATATACAGTTGATTTAAGACATATACAGATAAACAGCAAAATTACAAAAATTTTAATAGCAGTATACATTTAGAATTTCCGGTGAAGCATTCCGTGTTGGCTATATATTTTTTTCAGTCATTTCTCAGTTCATCATATTAGTGTTCAGTTTTATTACTAAGATGGCTTTAAATTTTTTTTTGTCTTTTTATTATTAACAATTTGTGTATTTATTTATTAAAAAGCATGTTCTTGGCACTTACCCCAAATAACATTATACTGAATAGCAAAATCACAAATTATTTAAAAATAGCATATCTTTCGAATTTCCGATTGACAGTCTCCCGAGATGGAGATAAAAGTGTAACATTTTACAAAATATGAAGTAGATCATAAACCAAACTCTAAATTCAAAATTAGGGCTTCCATGTACGTATGTTCGAATGGAAGACTACATATTTTCAAAATTTTATGGCTCTAGATACCATTGTTTTCTCACAATACAAGGCACATTCTTCATTACTTCATTTATTTAAACATAAAGCGTAGCGATAATATTTGGTGACAATAATCTAAAAAGTGATACAACGCATTTAAGTGCTTCGAAGCAAATACCGTTTCAAGATTCATATCCCATTTGAGACTAATGTCGCTTTTGGTCTTAAAATAATTATGATTTTTTCTTTATTCGCAAGAGTAGGATATATATACACTAGTTTATGATATCATAGAAAAGGAAATTCTATTCGTCGTGGAGCAAATGCTTATTTTTGCGATTTAAAATGCTATAAGTAAATTATTTTAATGACTTAGGTAAAATATTTATCCTCTAATTATATTTTAATACATCTGGATTTTAATTTTGTAAGTCGAAAGGCTTCTAAGCACTGTCACTATTTTGATTGTAAGGAAACCAACGCTGTTTGGCATAGTTTATATTTTAGCGAAAATTATTAAAAAAATAAAGCTATTGCTTTCTTTAACAGAAATTAAATCAAAGAATACGTTCTTATAGATTTTCTTGACGTTCCGTTCTTCTCCATTTAACTACATTCTTAGATATATGTCCTCTTTTTTTCCCTTTTAAGTGTCTATTTTATTATAGTTATTATTAAATCAAAGGGTGTTCCAAAATATCTTGCTTAGTGAGGAAAAATATAAGTAGTAAAACCTTTTTCTTCTTAAATAAAATCGCCTTGTACACCTTGCAAAAAAGCAAAAATGGAAAAACACTTTCGATATAGTCCGATTTTTTGTCCAAATACCTATGTTAGACAATGCTATATATAAATCTAATATATAGCCTAATTCGCTCTTTTGAGACAAAGAAAACGCAAATTAGATTTCGTCAATCGGCTAGCAGTCAATCGTAGCAATGGTAATCTGATTAACATACCAAAATAAGGTATGAATGAACATTCAGAAGTCAAACAACAAAAATCAGCGTTATATTTTCAAATTTTCACAGGACTAGTTTCGATGGTTTTTACCGAACCACCAGCTGCAAAAGCGCAAATGAACGAGATATGATATAATGATCAGATAAGATAAGAAAGCCTGGACAGAAAATAAGCTAGTGGCGCCATCTGTTGATGAAACCAGAACTAAAA
The DNA here is from genome assembly GCF_044657685.1 of Stegodyphus dumicola. Lineage (NCBI taxonomy): Eukaryota > Metazoa > Arthropoda > Arachnida > Araneae > Eresidae > Stegodyphus > Stegodyphus dumicola. Next base: position 9,336,660 of record NC_140773.1, read on the forward strand.
CATAATTTCTTTAAAGGCAAAGATGGATTGGCATTAGGATCGTTAACTAGAACAGAAAGATTTTTTTGAATGTGAAATGCCTCTAGAAAATCCAGTTCTCCAATGGAATATGTTTTTTGAATAATTTTGGCAGCAGAAAAATTGAAAGTGTGATTTTCGGACCAACAATGTTGGGCAACAGAAGTCTTCTGTGTTTCCTTTTTTCTAACTTTATCTTATTTTCTGTCCCGGCTTTCTTATCTTATCTGATCATTATATCCTATCTCGTTCATTTGCGCTTTTGCAGCTGACGATGGTGGTTCAGTAAAACCATCGAAACTACTCTTGTGAAAATTTGTAAATATAACGCTGATTTTTATTGTTTGACTTCTGAATTAGTATTTGTTCGGCGTGTTATTGTGTCTTAATGGATGAACATGTCAAATTTCTTACATTTCCCCGTCATGTATAGAGCGGCCTGAGGAAAAGAATGATTCCAGTCAATCAACATTCTCCCTTTTTAATTCCTGCACCTGAGTAGAAACACCAGGGGTTTGGGATGGAAGAAACTTCACACATTCAATATTCCCTAGGCATTTTATCGAACTCGGAGTTTCAGCTTAAAGAGCTAATGTGCTAACCACTGCATTGCACGGATTGTTGGGAAGAATGCCTTTAATTGTTTCAAGTGAAAACGCGATTTCGCATATTTTAGTATTATGTCTACCTCACGCCAAGATCTTGTGTAATATGGCTATACATCTAAGCAAAATTACCGATATATCGGTATTGTATTATAGAATTTATACTGGTTCTCCATTAAATAACAAAAATATTTAAATCATTTAGATTTCTTACAAAATACCTCTACTTCTTGCACTGTCAAGAAAGAATTTCACAGAATTTAACTGAATAAAATTTAAAGTTCTCTTCGTCTGAGCACGATCATCGTTCGTAATTTTGTTGTAAATATTTTAGAGCTTAACATTGTATTCATAGTCTTTCTCGTTAATATTCCGCTTCTGGTATCCTTTCCTGCAAAATCACATTACATAGAGCGGAACAAGATCTTTATGCATTCAATGGCATCTAGATAACTTCTGATGTATGGCAGCGGGAGGAGTTTATGCCGTGACTTGCGTACTAAGAGTTCGCGATAAATATCTCATCTTGTTTGAAATTTCAGAAGTTTCAGAATCATAAATCTGTGGGTGGAAATTTTGAGATAAAGTGCACTGGAACGTGATCCGGGTTATATACTTTATATGAATATTTTATGTTCGTTTTATATACAACTATATTGTTCTTTATCTCCAGTGCTGACATTTTTCGATCTTGGAAATTTCATGTGTTTATTTGAAAGGTCAGTTTTCAAATTTGTATCAGGATTGTTTTCAGGTTTACACTCTCTGTCCGAGATACTCTGGAAGAGGACATTTTTATCTTATGCTTAAATTTACAAGGAGTTCAGGAAGGTTTATTAATAATATTTTTTGAGAGATCGTTCTTAGGCTCGTTTGTTCAATTTTTGATTAAATAAGTTTGACTGTATCGTTTCTATTATGCAAGAACAATTTTCTTTAGAATTATATATATATATATATGTCATATTAAAAGCACAAGGAAAGGAAAAGACGGAACACTGTAGATGCGTAGTTATCCTGTATTGAAGAGGATGTAATCTGATTGCGTCGTAAGCTAATGTGTTGACTTCGTAAATAAAACTTGGCAGTAGAAGCGATTTTAATTCCATTTTTATTTCCAATTGATATTTGTGGCCACAATCACTTGGCACTAGTCGTGCCTTTCCACAGAAGATTTACATTTTTGATATTGTTGAGATAGAAAGCAAGCCAGCGAAATTATATCTTAGCAGAGCAGAGGGCAAAAGCTGAAGTGCGTAGTTATGAAGGATGGAAGCACGCGAAGAGGAAAGTTTTTGTTTGTTATTTGGTGATTGGTCAAGAGGCATCTGCATTAGCGGTTACGTAAGATCGCATGATTAATTTGAATGACGCAATGCAGAGAAGTTATTACGATTTTAGAATAAAGAGGAAGAATTAATGTTTTATAGTTTAATCTATAATTTTGATTCATATATTTTTATCTTACATATATATATATATATATATACCAACCTGATACTTCCATAAAAAAAGGCTCTTTCTTCACCTCGATTACAGTAACATGTTCTAAATTTGCATATCTCTTATGTTAATTATTTTATAAGGCATTTCTCCCACTTCCCTAGCGGTGCCTTCGTGGTGTAACGGTAGCACGCTGGGCCGGTATTCCAGCGGTCCGTGGTTCGATTCCCGGCGAAGGCGGTTGGTAATTTTTCATCTTTTCTGCTTCCAATTAACCTAATGACTCTACAAGTGGCGCCCGAACTAAAAGGGTTGTGGATGATGATTCTCCACACCCAGGATTTGGCGACTAGGTTCCCTAAAACCCTAGTCGCCCTTTAAAAAGGGAAGTATATAAGGTATTTCTCCCGCTTTCCAGCGTGCCTTCGTGGTGTAACGGTAGCACGATGTAGTATTCCAGAGGTCCGTGGTTCGATTCCCGGCGAAGGTGGTGCTAATTTTTCCTCTATCTGGTTTCAAAAAAATACCTAATGTCTCTACAATTTAAATTAACAAAATCCAAAATAGATAACATCCTCGCCATTTTAATCTCGTTACTTCCTCATTCTTGTCCTAAAACTAGTACTAATCATAATAAATCGCTCTAAAGTGCGTCATTTCAAAATTGGCCGTGGCTTAATACTCTTACACAACGATAATGAGGATTTTTACACAATGTTTCAGCCAAAAATAATTTCATATTCGGGAACTGAAACTTAAAATTAACTAATAGGAATAAAACTGAATTAAAACTAAATCATATTGAAACGGATGTTAGGACTCGTCACATTTTCTTTCTCGCTTCCATCTCGCATTCGGTTTCCGTATTGGCAGCCATCTTACTCCCACTGAAATGAATTTTTATAAAGGTGTAGTAAAGGCACAAATGTGATCAAGAAGGAAGCGTTTATGGGTAATCATACACCTTAAAACCCGTAAGATCTTCGATATGTAACTGTTACAAGAATTGGGATAACTTATTTATTTTAAAAGCAATTACTTCCAACTTTTTACAGCTGACTACTTGACGTAGCTGCTTTCTGAAATAGTGATCTGAAAGTTTTTGTGTTGCCACAAATAATTTTATAATTTAATCCGCTTTGTAACAAAATTTTTCGTAATGTTTCCATCTCGCGCGCAAAGTTTAAAACATTCTGTTGCATAATTTAATTCAATATTTAATATATAGATTTTATAACATTTGAAAATGACCGTGAACCAAAATATCTAAGATTTTAATATTAAATTTTTATTCTATTTGGAGTTGAGTTTATAAAATGTATTTTTTATTAAAATAATCTGCAATGTTTTCTTCCATAAAATTTTTTAATATAAAAATATTCATCTGATTTTTGGTTCAGTTAGAAAATAGTGCCCATATAAAGAATTCCATCAAATTTCAAGTATGTACTAGTAGCCATTTTTAAAATATCACGCGCGCAAGGTGAAAACATGACGAAAACTTTTATCACAAAACGGATTAAATTATAAAAATATGTGTAGCAACACAAACTTTCTGGTTACTAGTTTGTATATTAAGTAGTGAGCTGTAAAAAGTTGGAAGTAATTGCTTTTAAAATAAATAAAATATTCCAATTCTTGCAACAGTCACATATTCGAAGACCATAAGGGGTTTAAGGTGTATGAGCCCCCTTATAGCGCCCATTGCGCTGTGTTATTGAGGTTAAGAATATGCTTCTCATGAACATGCTTTATTCATGATTCTCATGCTCTCATGCTTCTCATTAACATGCTTTATTCATGCTTCTCATGCTCTCATGAACATGCTCATACATTCTCCTCTGTCATGAGTACATTTACTTTGTTACGCATCTGTATGTCTACAACTTCTAAATTATTTACTTCAAATATATCATTAACTTTCCGAACAAATTATCATCCCATTTTCAACTTTCAATTTCAGAACGCTAAATAAATGCAATAAAGTAAAATCAGCTAAAAGATTATTTTCGTTTCAGCTTGAAATTACAGAAAGTTACAGAGTCTCGTTCTCTTCCGAAGCATAACCTAACGAGTTCTAAAACAGTGTATGAGGAATTATCCTCAGGTCTTTAAGTACAACAGAAATTCAGAAGAAAAGTAAAAAGAACCTTTTATTCACTTAAGTTAACTTAACAGATGGCCCCACTTGGACTTACACAAAGCCACTTGTGGCTTAACTCAGACAGGTAACGATGAACTTAAAATATAGTAAATCTAGCCTAACGGCTCATGGAATAAATTAATGACAATTTGGATTGGAATTAGGATCGTTAACTTATCTTAATTAGGATCTTTCTGTTCTAGTTAACGATCCTACTTCCAATCCAAATTTGCCTTCGGCCTTTAAAGAAATTATGTTTTAGTTCTGGTTTCGCCAACAGATGGCGCCACTTGCTTATTCTTGTCCATGCTTTCTTATCTTATCTAATCATTTTTTTCCTATCTTGTTCATTTGCGGTTTTGCAGCTGAGGATGGTGGTTCGGTAAAACCATCGAAACTAGTCCTGTGAAAATTTTGTAAATATAACGCTGATTTTTGTTGTTTGTCTTCTGAATAACTATTTAATTGTCAACACAAAGCTCAAGCTAAATCAAAATCGTAATAAAATTTAATAATACATTCCTGGTGGTTTATTAGTAAAATTATAACATTAACTTAAAAAGAAAACTTAACATATACATATTCAAGCTATAATGTATTTATCCCGCCTTCTTGGCATGCTTTCGTGGTGTGGTGGTCTGCACGCTCAGGTCGTCATTGATAGGTCCATGGTTCGATACCCGGCAAAGGCGTTTGCAAATTTTTCATCTTGCGTGCTAGCAAAAACAATACCTAGTGACTCTACAGTGTCGCCCGAACTAAAAGGTGTTTGATGATGATTCCTCTTACCCAGGATTTGGCGATGGAATCCCCTAGAATGCCCAGTCGCCCTTTAAAAGTAGGAGTATATAAGGTATTTCTCCCACCTTCTTGGCATGCCTTCGTGGTGTGGTGGTCTGCATGCTGAGCGCGTGATTGAAAGGTCCGTGGTTCGAATCCCGGCGAAGGCGTTTACGTATTTTTCCTCTTGCCTGCTTTCAAAAACAATACCTAATGTCTCTACAAAGCTACCTGACCTGGTCACTAGGATGCAAACTAGTTACAATAAATTTCTAAGTTCTTAATACGTATGTCTCGACTGTCTCTAAACTTGTAAGACACTTAACACAGCAACTAATTCTTTTTATCCATTTACAAGTGCAGTAGAAAATAGTTCTCTGTAAAACATGGTTAAGATTTGGAAACAAATTAATTTATCTTCTAGTTAAATTTCACCTCTTGCTTACGCTGCATGTCATTAAATTTGCATAGCTCTCTGATCTGATCATATATCATGTCCTGAGTTAAGATGGATATGACATCTAGCTGAAATCTAGTAAAACTTAAACTAATAGCCACAATGTTACTTATCCTCAATATTCAACGTTTTCTAGTGGTTGTCATTTATGTCATTTTAACGTTTTATCTCATTGCAGAATCGGCTATTTAAATAACCCTTTCAACGCGTTTATTGCTGATGATACAAAGGAACCAGTTTCACTCTTTATGTATGTAACAGATGCCCGTCAATTAGTTGCTGATAATGTGCTCCATACTTAACACTTTTCCATACACTAAACGTACAAATTTCGCAGCTCTGTGAGATTCCGTTCTGAAATATAGCGGGAAACTACTCTTTGAGCTAGCGATAAATGATGCTTATATCATGAATATTAATGCTAACCTTTCCATAATTTAAATAGTTCTGACATACAAAATATCATTAGTAGTATCCATTATTAATGCGCATTTCCGTGTCTTGTAATCGAAGTGCAACGGTAAAGGAGTTTCAATTGCAAATTATGCTCCTAGCTGAATATCCTAGTAAAATATGTTTACGAAGCACCCAGATCGTTCGTTAACATTGCTAATCTAAGAAAAATGAAAGCGGAAAGCGAATACAGGAAAAGTATAAGTATAAAAGAAAATTTATATTCGTACAAATTAAATTGTAAATCACCGAAATACGGATTCGGAAATTAGATAAACATTTTTGGATTATAAATGTCTCGTATAAATATCTCAAAATGGGAGTAAATGCCACTAAACAGAATTATAGTCAATTTCCAACGGCCGGGGTAATATAGAAACAAAACTAAATTCTAACATTTCCTCATAAAAAAACTGATTTTCTAAAATGCTTACAGAAATATTTATTTTATCTTAGGAGAATTATAATATATATTAGTTTATCCATCCAATCGCCTACAGCATCATGTAACATGTAAAAAATAACAGCACCAATTACTTGCCCTAGCATTGTATTAAGAAATAATATATAAATATGTACATGTATTATGCGCCTAATGTATATGTACCCAATGACAATTGGTTACAGCCGAAAACATCGCGGCAAAAACATCGCGGACGAAAACGTCGCAGCGAAAACAACGCAAGGCGAAAACGTCGTGCTACAAAACATCGTGGGAGAAAACATCGCAAAGAGAAAACATCGCAGTTCTAAAACATCGTGGTACAAAACATCGTCGTCGAAAATAAAGCGGTTAAAAAACTTCGCAGTTTGAAAACATCGTCGTCGAAAATATCGTGGTAAAAAATAAAGTATCTACAAATCATCGCATGACGATAACATCGCAGCCATGCTTTTTTTAGGCTTTAATAACTGTAAATAGATATTCCGATAATAATTTGAGAGCGCAAGATGTAAAGAATAATAATTTTTACTTTCACATTTTTTGATTAACTAATAAATTTTTGCTGAAAAAGTAAGAAGGAAACATAAGCATAGAAAATTAAATGCAACTTATAGATTATACTTTTTATGAAAAATTACCAGTAAAAACTTTATAAAAATTATTTATTAGTGGTCTTTCTTAGTTAACTATGTCGGTTTAAAATTCTATTAAGTGCTATAAGTTGCATTAATTTTCTATGCTTAAGTTTCCTTCTTATTTCCTCAGCAAAAATTAGTTAATATAAAATATGAAAACAAATTATCCTACTTTCTATTTTGCGCTCACAAATTGTTATGGGAATATCTATTTACAGTTATTAAAGTCTGAAAAAAGCATGTCTGCGATGTTATCGTCACGCGATGATTTGTAGATACTTTATTTTTTACCACGATATTTTCGACGACGATATTTTTTAAACTGCGAAGTTTTTGAACCGCTTTATTTTCGACGACGATGTTTTGTACCACGATGTTTTAGAACTGCGATGTTTTCTCTTTGCGATGTTTTCTCCCACGATGTTTTGTAGCACGACGTTTTCGCCTTGCGTTGTTTTCTCTGCGACGTTTTCTCCTTGCGTTGTTTTCTCTGCGACGTTTTGGTCCGCGATGTTATCGGCGGACACCTGACAATTATGCCCGTTATGATTGCGTATAAATGCATTATTTTTAAAATACTATAAAATTAATTGCATCAATTATCCTCAACGGCACTCTACAATGTACCATCTGCTCATGTATATAAATGTGCCATGTACCTATTGATTATGAAATCGAATGATATAAGCATTGTAAATAGGAAAACGGTATAGTATTGTAAATAGGAAGCTGTACCCATGCACCCGCATACATTTCTACGTAACGTGACTCAGTAAGGCAAAATATCAACCTAGTGTCCTATTATGAAATTAATAAGCACCTATTACTAGTTATAACATTATTTTATGGATCTAGAGTTTATGTAAGTATATGAAGTAAGTACCAGATGTTTATGTCACCAACGTTTATTATGTACCAAATATACGCTTTTCTCTATATGTAATTGTGCTTGTCCTTGTTTATATGTAATTGTACCCATGTATCTACTAGTGTTATCACATGTCTTGGCACTGTATAATTAATATACATCTATTACGCATTGAATAATCATGTACCTAATGTGTCTGTACACAAAATGTCTGTATATAGGTATATGAATTTATGTTTTGTATATATGATAATGTAACTATGCATCTGCACATTTTGTCCTGCAACACGGCACCGTATCGCAAAGATCTAAATAGAGCCCCACTCTAAAATTAATTGCACCAGTTATCTGTTCAGCATTGTATTAAGTACCTATTGTTATTGTATGTTAAAGTAGCACTTACCTAACGCTTGGGTATCCACTGATTACTGTGTACCTAATACATGTGTTTTAATATCTTTGTACATTGGTTAATTTACTTAGGAAACAGCACAAATAATTCAGTAGCAAGACACTGTACCACAAAGTACTAATCTAGGGTCTAACTTTTAATTCACTGTACTAATTACATATTCCAGCATAACATTGCGCACCTAATATTACAGTATGTACATGTCTTCTATAATCTAATGATAATGCTTCAAAGGATCATAGTGTACTCAACATATGAGTACACACGTTATGTATATATGCTACCGTATCCATGCTTTTGCATACACCTTGTATCATGGCAATGTATTATCCAGTGTCTAACATTAATTAGCTTTAACGCCACTGTATTAAGTACCAAATTTGTATGTATGTTTATGTATTAATATATTAGCACAATGAACACGTATGGTTATCTAGATAAAGGTGGACGTGGCGCTATACCGATTAACCGTATTGGTAGAGGGGTGGTGCCCACGTCCTCCGTCGCATGTAGCATGTCTTAGGAGAATTATCTCAATGAAACATGATTTAGCTAAATAAAGGAGCCTACACGTTTAGGTTATAAAATTAATTTTCGTATATTCTATCAAAATTAAGCCGACTGGTAAAATGCAAGCTCACCGGGAGCATATGAAACCTAAACAGACCCTTTTAATTGACCGTTAAAACATGGAACCTTTCAGATTTTATTTATTTAATTGAATTCAAGATATTCATACCCTTATGTTTAATGTAAACGGTAGTTTTTTCCGAGATGTTTTGCATATTTTCTGAAGAACAGTTTGAGAAATTCTAATATACTTTAATACTTTTTTATTTCAATTTTATATTTTTATTTTTAGATTTTATTTTATTTTTTTACATTTGTGTTTTTTTTTTTTTTTTTCAATATTTATTTTTTTGAATTTTATATGTCAATTAGATCTTCTAAGTGTATTCTGCGAATCTAAATTTCTTTTACACAATGCAGAATTCCCATCTGTTATTTTTATCCTTTTCGTATTTGGCAGGCGGATAAATTCCTAATAATATTAGTTTTCTTCTCCGCGAAATTGAACGGCTGCGTTTGTTGGTCTCTTTTGTGCTGTAAATATTTGTTAAATTCCTGCAGCGCCCACCTAAAACCCATTCAAAACGAATCGCACCTTCATTCAAGCGCTTTTCTGCAATTTCATTAATTATATATGCTGCTGAAAGCTTATTCTTCTAGCGAAATGTTAGAAAGCCGTTTAAAGCTTTTGGGCTACTGCCAGATACTTTCTTCGTAAGAGGGAAAATATGATCCCATATTGGAAATGCTGAAAAGAATGTCGAAGCATTATGCATTTTCTGACAAGATATAAAAGGAAACGGAACTTTGAAAGGATTTGTGCCAAATTTATCAAGGCGGATAAGAAAGTTATTTTAAATTTAGAAACTTTTATAGCCCTGTCTCTTCAGACCTTTGCGAACGCATCGTTACACAACGCCGCCATGCTTTTGTCACCCAGCTAATAAATGTTAACAAGTGCTGAAACCACGAAAACCGCAAGTTATTTGATTCATCATGGATACCATTTGATAGTTAATTGGTTACCAGAATTGCACCACTCGATATGATACGATCTATCACTTAGCTCTCAAATTGTAATTCTTTAAACAACTTATAAGGTATTTCTCCCGCTTCCCTAGCGTGCATTCGTGGTGTAACGGTAGCACGCTGGACCGGTATTCCAGAGGTCCGTGGTTCAATTCCCGGCGAAGACGGTTGCTATATTTCATCTTTTCTGCCTTAAAAAAAATCCTAATGACTCTACAAGTGGCGCCCGAACTAAAAGGGTTGTGGATGATGATTCTCCGCATCCAGAATTTGGCGACTAGGTTCCCTAAAACCCTAGTCTCCCTTTTAAAAGGGGAGTATATAAGGTATTTCTCCCGCTTCCCTACCGTGCCTTCGTGGTGTAACGGTAGCACGCAAGGCCGGAATTCCAGAGGTCCGTGGTTCGATTCCCGGCGAAGGCGGTTGCTATTTTCATCTTTTCTGACTCTAAAAAATATCCTAATGACTCTACAGACTTAGCGATGTAAAACAATTAAATGTATTTGCTAGCAATTTAAATTTTTATTTGTCACAAAATTAGAAAATAATTTACTCAGTCCCTTTGAAAGCGTTCGGACCCTTAAGTTACAAGCCGTGACGTTATGCAATATTTTGTTATGGGACTTGACGTTATAAGGTTTGGTTTATTTAATTATGGCAAAGCACACTTTGGCTATCTGCCTAAGGAGAGGGATGCCTTCGTGGATGACTTTCTAAGGGAAACTGGCTCGTGTACACGTTACACATTAGGAAAACCACGAAATTGCCCTTGCAGCCAGCCCGTTCGCGGGATTCGAAACTCGGACCGAATTACCAGTGTTTACCAGTGTTTTTAGTGTACCCGTTACCACCAAGAAAACATCATTGAACGACACCGTTACGGTGGTGCAGGAGTGCTGGTTTGGAGTGGAATTATTCTGGGTTCCAGAAATGACTGCATGTTCAAATTGTAACCATGACAAGCCAAATCTATCTCGACGTCATTCTGGAACAACATGTACGTTTGTTTCGGGGCGCCATGGGCGCACAATTTGTGTTTATGGATGACAAAGCCCGTCCTCACCATGCAAACATCGTAAGCGAATGCCTTCAATCGAAGGATATCACCCGTATGGACTGGCCAGCATTCTCACCGGACTTGAATTCCAGTAGAGCACGTGTGGGATATGCTTAGCCGACGAGTTCCAGCCCATCAACCTCCTCCTTCATGTCTACCGGAACTTCGGAGAGCATTGCTTTCTGAGTGGAGTAATATCCCCCAAGATTAGATCGACAATTTGATACTCAGCATGCCTAGGCGTTGTACTGACTGTATTGCATCGTCTGGGAGACATACAATGTATTAACAATCATACCAACCATGTAATATTGGTTTTTTGTAATTCGATTTTTTTTTTGTAATTTGCTCTAGGGAGAAAAATCGCTAATTTTTTTAATAATATCAAACATATAGCATCTTTTTTTGCTCTTTACCTTTTGTTTAATAAATAAGCTTTACAGATAAGTCATATTTGTTTTGCTTCTAACTCTTCCTTTGCCTGATCTTGCATTATCCTTAATTTATGGACATGAGTGTAAATAAAGGTGTTTAGGTTGTGGAATCAAAGAGTGTACCGCCTGCTGAAGGCAACTTTACTAGTTGAATCTATGCGTTATCCTTGTCATTAGGCTTATCACTCCGATAACAGGTTTGAGCCAACTTGCCGTGTAGCCTTTGAGCTAAACCCAAAGGTTTAATTTACTTAGTTAAACCTGAATTGTTCACTTTTTGAGTTTGTAGGGTTTATATTTATTTTAACTAACATTTATTTTAAGTTTAAACTACCTTTCCTGTCAAGCCTTACTTTCCCCTGAAACTGCCAATGCCAGAGTATGTAAATTTTAGTAGAACGCGCAAGGATTCAAATTATCAGCGGAAGTATTCTGAGTTAAATAGAAAGAAAACGAGTTCAAGGTGTGCTGTTCTTACTTCACGAGTGCGGAGGTAGTTAGCCAGAAATTGAAGAACCCCGCGTTTCGGCCTGTGTGCTTGCCTGGAAGTATTGTTAATCGTTCAACGTGATCTTCAAGTTTGCTGAATTAGCAGCGGTATTGTAAAACGCGGTGAGGTTAGTTACTTTTAGAGAGCCTCGTAGTTAGAGTCTTGTCTTTAGTTTCTTTTCAGGATATTATTTTTATTTTACCTCCAAGTTGGCGTAGTTTGTGAGCGTCAAGAGCACGCACTTGTAATTTATTTACGTTGAATAAAAAGGGACTTAAACCCTTAACAAGACTCTGTCTTTTATTCAGTCTCAACAGTCACCTCTTGGTTGCGTGCAAGTTGGAGGCGCGCAACGCTACAAGTTACTCCATAAATTCTGATTTATTTTGTACCCACAAACTGTGCCTTCTCTTAATTTATCTGAGTTAATAAAATGTCTTCTTCACCTTTCTCAAGTTTCGGCTGCAATTTTCAAGACATAGCGATAATTCGCTAACGTCTTTTAGAGTTCTCAGTTTATGTTACCAGGTTACCAAAGAGAAGGAGACTCTGTAACGTTATGTGATGTCATATGACCGGACATGACGTTATGTAATGCTATGTTACGGAACATGATGTTGATGGTATGCTATGTAATGCAATGTTATATTGCGAAATGTGATATTGTGTTAAGCACTCTGTGGGGACATCAGGTTATTTCGGAGGGGGAGAGATGAAAAATGAGCAATGCCCTCACCGGAACTCGAACCACGGACCTCTCGAATACACGTCGAGCGTGCTGACCACTACGCCAAAAAGGCATACTAAGAATGCGGGATGTCCACGAAGGACGCTTGGAAAGTGGGAGAAATACCTTATACACTCCACCTTTTAAAGGGAGCCTGGGGTTAGGAACCCAGTCGCCAAATCCTGGTGGTGGAGAATCATCATCTACCTCCTTTTTCATTTCGGGTGCCACTGTAGAGACATTAGGTTATTTGGAAGCAGGAGACATGCGACGGGGGATGTGGGCACCACCCCTTTACCGTCGGTTAATTGGTGTAGCGCCACGTCCACCAATATCTAGAGTTGAACCTTGAGTCTTTCAAAAGAGCAATTACATGGCCATACAAGGGCTGTTAATATTTAGTATTACATTCTTGTTTGCTGGTTAACATATTCTATGGATAACCTGATTTACAGAGTTACATACTGACTTTGTCTCTCATTTCCGGCATACAATGCATATGCATTACCTGAATTACATTAATCTTACATTGCGTTGAATTACTTTTGTGTACAGTTACAGTTTTTAGCTGTACATTTCAATAAATATACCTACATTACTTGTAGATTGCATATAAATACAGTTTGCATGTACAGTTACATATGCCAATATTACATGTGCCTTACGTTACATTATTTTTATATACATACATAGTCAGGCACACCTTCACATATTACTTAATTTTACCTACACTGCTTAACCTTAGGTTACATATACTTGCAGTTGCATACAGATACGTGCAGATACATTCTGATTAAATTTTAGATACAAATATTTAAAAACATAATACTCTTACGGGTTACTTACATTACATGTTATTTGGGTAATTATTGCATAATTTTCCAGTACATGAAATAGACATTCCAATATATGCATTGCTTTGCGTTAGACATCCTATATCCCTTATTCATAATACAAAACATATATGTTGCCCATGCATTTTTATTAGACATTTCTGCATTTATATTGCATTACTTTAAATTGCATAACTTACTAATACATAGCTTACTGATACACAAAAATATTTACTTATTTACATATATTACACTGCCTTACATTACATTGCTTACATATATATGCACTTTCATACATTCGTTATGCCTACATTATATATTGGTTCATTATATATGGTCTTACGGTATAATTTGCCGAAATTTATTTACACAGTACATGCACATTGTTAAATGCAACTGACTTTCCAGGTATGAATACAGGCAGTCTTTATACTGTGAGTTTCTAGTCTACATTATAGTTTCTTACAATTCACTTGAATGACAATTTTCCTACATTGCAATACATGCCCTTTTTAAGATGCTTAAGTTGATTTTACATGCTGGGTTGTTCTATGGCTGACACAAGTCTGTGTCTAAGTTGGACAGTCTGTCCATCAACTGTACCAGCTTTTTAATAAAGTGCCGCTGTTTTATCATATATTTACAGAACGGCTGGCGATTTGTTTCAGGAAGATTGATATGCAGTCCTTCTGTTAATGGGCATGACGTTAGATAGTGCTCTGGTGAGCCTGAGTCGCCGCATGCACATTGACTTGTGTGACTTAGCCAATATTCTGGGTAGGGTCCATGCCCGGAAATGAACCTTACCAACTGTGCGTTCGCTACATTTCGACTAGTGTCCATATAGCCGATGAAGTAGTGTGTCCTTCTCCCTGTGGTGCTTTGGTCCCATTCGTTCTGCCACATGCCAGTGGCCCTTAGGCGTAGTGTCTTCTTTAAATACGAATGCGGCCATGGGATGATAATTGGTGCATCAGGCGGGTCAGTTGTTGCCTCTTTGGCGAGTTGGTCGGCAAGCACATTGCCATAGTGGCCAACATGAGCCTTTATCCACTCTAATTTTGTGCGGTACTGGGGATTGCTTCTAAGATCTCTCTGGATTCCCTGTATAATCTCCGAGGGATGATCTGCATTTCAAATGGCATATAACGATGATAAGCTGTCCGTTTTAATGGTGACATGGCTATGCTGGTGCGAGTGCAGGTAGCGAATCGCTTGTGCAATTGCCACTGCTTCGCTTTGAAAGACACTGTTATGTTGTCTTAACTGTCCCTTCCATTTCTCGATGGCGTTGTCTTGTTTCGTGGCGACATAGGCGCATCCCACTCTTTCGTCCAATCTAGACCCGTTTGTATAGATGGTCATTTCCTTTGAGTGAGGAAAACTTAGCAATGCCCTGGCCAGGACTGGAACCACGGGCCTCTCGAATACGCGTCCAGCATGCTGACCACTACACCACGAAGGCATACTAAGAAGGCGAGAGAAATACCTTATAACTTTACCGTATAATTAAAAACACAATGCAATAATGATTGCAGACCTTATGTTATGCGCAACATAAGGTATGTGATATACTGTCAACACGCTTAACATACGATCTTTAATTCAAACTCCACACATCCTCGTAAATAACCAGTTTTTAAAGTACCGTCTTTCGAAAAAGTGTAAAATCTTTAATTCATTTTTCAGATTTTATCAGTCAATAACGATTACTGAGCTGAGATAATTAAATGCAGCAAATGGACTATTTCATAATTTAAATATTTATTTTTAGTTTAAAATTTATTTTATCTTTATCTTTTTTTTATTTTTTAGTACTTCTAATTTATATAATTTATAAATTTTTACAACATAAGGCAATAGATAATTTTAGATCATTTGCTGAATATTTGTAATAAATAAAACATGTTTGCAATGGCATACGTTGCATGTTTCGAATTAAAATTGTTTCAGTTTTCTTTTAACATCTTACCTAATTAATAAAATCTTAAAGACATATAATTTATATTACAACGAACTGACAATTATGAACATTTGCTATATTACTTAATAAAAATGTTTTTAGCATCATGCATTACGTAGCTCCAGGATAGAACTTTTTCTTTTTTTTTTTTTTTTTTTTCCTTTTCTTTTTTTTTTTTCAATTGGAATCCATTTAGAGGCATCTTTTAAGTAAACTGAAATTTTTACAAGCTTTTATTTATTTCTCGTGTGGTGTTTCACTGTGAGTGGAATTTTGTCACCAGTTTTTAATCTATTTCCTTATAAGCTGTCAAGTTTAAATTTGGTGCAAACACTGTTTATCTATGACAATACAATGTGTTGAAGACAGTTTTCCAAAATTCGATTTAGATTTTTTTTAGTTAATGTTTAAACTAATTTTCGGTCATATATTTGTTTAAAGAACAAACTAAACATATAAGAATTTAACTGTGTGAACAATAGGACGAAAAAAAATCTTTTTCAATGAAAGTTGTATTGAAACTGTAACTTAATTTCTGAATGCTTAGTGAACTTTTGAAAATGTCTCGATTTTTAGACTATTTCGAATTTGTGATTTTAAAATTTCAACATCTAAAAATGTGTCGGATATTTTTTCCCCCTAATGCCAGATTGTGAACAGTTACAGTGTATTCCAGTCCATTATCTATACAAGGCCAGATGTGGTGGTCTCTTTATTATGGAGGCACCTAATAGATGGGCCACCATCGCCTCCTATGAAGGGACGGACAGTTACAACCTGTCTTCTACGGGATTCGAACCCAGGCCCATCGGTATCGCACCTCAGGCTTCCCTAAGCACTATCTACATTTTTTTATGTGTTGTACTCTGAGATATACGGGGGGAAATTTTTCTTGCGGAAAAACTGGTTTTTAATTTTCCATCTTGATGCAATTAATGACGAAGTTTACGATCCTTTTGCACTCAATGATGAATTAGCAATATATATTTTTCTTCAATAAAATGCTCTTCGCAACATTGTTATTACATTCAATTTCAAAATAGAATATTCAAAGTGTTTTCTTAATTCCCTGGACATAGTTCAGTTATTTTCCTTTATTTCATGTAATTTATTGATCAATGTAATGATGATGTAATTTTAATCAATAAATTATATAAATAATTTATTGATTCTATTTTAATCATGACTAAAAATTTTATTAGTGATACATGTAACTCAGATCCCCCTCAAAAAGGGGGAAAAGGAAATGAGTAGGAAGAAAAGGAAACGCTACCAAAAAAAAAAAAAAAAAGTTTTTCTTATACAATATGCTTTTGTTCAGAATGGACATGATAATTAATTAAAAGGAGATTCAGTTTAATGCCAATAAAAATCCCATTTACAGAATTCATCTACAATTTTATATCGTGAATAATAAAAGGGTGAGGGGCCTAAATAACAAAATGTATTACATTACTTTAATTGCATTTTCAAATGTATAACCCACTATCTTTTTTAATTTATCATGGGCAACGACGCTTTTATTATTCGCAATATAAAATTGTACATGAATTCTGTAAATTTAGAATTATTTATTCTATTACTCCCATTAAATTATGTGATAAATTATGTTTCTATATTTAATCCATTCTAATTATCAAATCTATTTTAAATAAAATTTAATGTATAAAACCCCCTTTTTAATTGTATTTTATTTTTGATTCATTTCAAACAAGTTAATTAACAACTACTTTTTTAAAAAAACTTCTTTAAAAAAAATATGAAAGCTTTTCGATCACTTATAAATAGATTGAAGAAAATATGAATATTGAATATTTTATACCATATCAATCGTGTGCACAAGACAAGAAATACACTGAAAACTTCTGATACAGCTGATCTTCTTTACCCATGTCAATATATATTTTTAAAAGTAAAATTCTTTTTTAGAATTGTGTATTTATGACAGGTACTCATCATAGGAAGTTTCACAGTTAAGCACACTTTCTCATATTTGGGAGTAATAAAATATATTATTTTCAAAATTTGAATCAAGATATAGATTATGATCTTCTTCCGTAATTAGATTTATCTCTGTACTGATTACAGAAAATAAAAATGAAAATTAATTTTAGAACTTTTATTTTTTTCTGAACTTTATTGTCATTAATCACAGAGTTTTGTTAAATTCAATACAAGGAAAAAATGTAGAGATGGTAAATGTAAAGGAAATCTGTATTCTTTGCAACTGGTAAAAGTATTTACAATAATTAAGACTCTTGTAACGAAAATAAGTGTAACATGCAAATCGTGTTTCATTAATTTAATTTAAATACTCAGACTGATTAAATCTGCATAATGTTCTGACCTTTTGTTTTTGAATTATTAAACATTCAAGATATTTTTAATAAATTTTAGGTAAATTCTTTATTTTTAAAACGAAATGCAAATTCTTTATTTTTTAAACTACTTTTCTATGTGCCATTTAATGTTACATAATCTAGATATCTATATCAAGTTGTATAAATATTACTCAGATTTACGTAAGGTTTCTACACAATTTAAGTTTTCGGATCTATATCGATTGTGCTAATTCTCTCAAAAACGGGGTAAAATTCGATCTCAAATTGCGTGATTTATATGAGAGAGAAACTTCTATGCCTTTTCAGGAGGAACTGGGGCCGGTTCTCCTTTTACACTCAAAACATCTGGTTTTCTTCTTGGACATGTTATCCAAATTATGCTAATTATTCCCAATTTATTAAGAAACGAGGTTAATTCTGTTTATTATTTCTCTTTATATATACTTTATCACATAAGCGATTATTGTAATATGGTTATTGTACTGTATTTAAAAAAATAACAGTTAATTAAGATGATTAACTTCTGTCATATAATAGATTAGGTAATTTTCAATATAATTTCCAATTTCTTTCATAATTTGAAAAATTTCTTTTAAAGAAAGTATGGTTTTCTTTATTTAGATACTGAATAAAGCAGCATTTTATAAGAAAATGCTTTATTTTGTTTTAAATAGCTTAACATTTTGTGGAGATTTTTTACATCTATTTGTTTCTACTACAGTAGCATTTATAAAACTTGATAAGGTAATTCATTGAAAATATTTGAGGTGGGAAATTTTAATATAAAATAATAAATGTAAAACCTAACATATTTCTAAAAAAATAACAGTGAAATCCAATTTTTTTTGTCATTGAATACCTGAAAAATTAAATTATAATGAAAAAAAAGGCATATTCCATTTCTAAGGAGTTTGCAACTAACTTACGAAACTCCGTAGCTTAACATTCGATTTCGTGTCGTTACTCTTTTCGCCAACAGATGGCAGTGTCAAGCACCTCTTTTCAAACAATCCCCTTTAAGTGGGGGCCGCATCCATTTGACACAATATCAAAACCAAGTAGTCATTCAGTCGCCACGCAGACACACAACACTCCGCACGACTCTTCTCCCTAGAAAACATCGCATCAAGAAAAGGCCCCAGCAGAAGAGTGGGCGAAAAAAAATTCGAAATGTTGTCATTATCCGTCGCTAACCAACAAGTTCGATTTAGAACGCGCAAGCATGACACGGTCACGGTTCTACCAGTGACTGTTGAATTTGACAAATTCAATCGAGGAGAGAAAAATTCAAGAATGGTCAACAATATTGAGTGGCGAAAGGTGACCTCATCGGAATTTGGAACCAAAGAGGTATGTATGGCAACACTTAAAATAACGTATCGTTTGATGCGCTAATCGTAGGAGCACAAAAACATGTGCACCAACTTTATAAAGTGTCCAGCTTTATTTCTGTAGGTATAAACCATACACCAATTTTCGTAAAACTTGTTTTAACTAAACTATATATATGCGTTATATGTAAATTTTATTAACTATTTTATTCAACAACAATTTTGAAACATTTTCAAACTAAATCTTTAGTTGCAATATTTATATTTTTTATGGTATATTCTTGTCAAGAATAACTGTAGTACAAAATTGAAACTCTTTACGAGAAAATGCATATTTTTTACTTTCAAAATTTTTCATGAATGTATTACATTTATTCCGGTAAGCGTCAAAGATAAATAATTTTAATTTTGTGAAGCCATATTTGTGTTTAAATAAGTAAGTGTTGATGAAGAAGGTACGTTTATAAATCTACTTTGTATTCCATTATTTCATTTTGGAGAAATAACAGGTTGTGTTGTAACCACCGGTAAGATTTCGTGTTTCAAAATTTCACCTGACAGCGATTTGTAAACAGTGTTTTGATTCCAATGCATCTTAGTTCTTTTAACTATTAGAATTATTAATCTTTTAATGTGATTCGATTTAATTATGTGGAGCACAATTTTTATTCTCAAAGCAGAATTTATTTGTGTAACAGTAAGCTTATTTATAAAATAAACATATACCCCAAAATGTTTTAAAATAACCTATATTCGAAGAATATGTAATGTACCAAAATAAAGTTGAAATCATAGTTTTTTGATATTTTTCAATAAATAGTCAAATATGTATTTTATGAATGATATGAAATGTTACATACATTGCTTAGGGAGGTTTCACTAAAATTAATTTTAAAATGTAATATAATTTAGGCCATTATACCTCTTATAACTGTGTAATCTCTTTCAAGTGAAGTTATTAAAGAGAATGCAGAGTTATTGTAACTAGCTGTGTATTCTTTTTAATAGTAAGAATAATAATTAATTAGCTGGATCAGGGCGGAAACAAATGATAAGAAATTAACTGAGATGTGCTACTGCCTCAAAAATGTACGTAAAATTTGGAAAGAGTAGGACACATTGCATAAAGTTGAATTTGTACGTAATTATCTGTGTGATTTAAGCCGCATTCTGTCAGCAAATATAGTTGTTATATGTTTAAAATAGCTATGTATTAAGCTTAGGTAGATATAAGCAAAAGATAAATTTAATAACAATAAAAATAAAAGTCGATCTTGAACAATATCTGTTTGGTAAAACCACTTCTGCAGAAGAGCAAAATTATTTGGGTTTGTGGTTGGTCGTGTTAGGGAGGTTTAATTGTATTTATCTTAAAAGGTTATCTAATTTAAAACATTATCCTCCCTTTAACTGTGTATTCGTTTTAAGAATCTATTATTAAAATAAATATTACCTAAGCGGCTCAGGGCGAATAATTAGCGAGGTAATTCTTCAATTATCCATACTTTGACGATGCTATGTATTATAATATTAAGTTGTTTTCTTTGCCTTTATTATTCAGTGGAAAATGTAGTTTTAGTTTCGTTTCTTTGCGTAGACGACCCTTAAGAAGTGATAACTGGGTCACCTATCATCAAATTCTTTAATAAAAAATCTGATGTGTACACCACACGACTTCCTTGTACGGAATATTAAATTATACGCATTTTTTCATGCATTTTATTTAAACTTATTAGATTGAATTAAACCTACTTCGCCGACAGCGCATAAACCACAATAGAATAAATGAATTCTTTAAAATTCACTTTGTTTACCATAGCGACACTCTGGCGCTAGGTTTACTTAACAGTATTATATTTCATTCATATTATAACTCAGAATGCACAAAATGTATATCATTTAAAGAATTATCTAATCGTTGCCACATGTTCTATTCAAATACTATAAAAAAAAGGAAAAAAAAAATCTGAAATGTTTCAGATTTTAAATTACGTCCAAAGGGGCGTTTTTTAACATTTTGTGTGTTACCTTTCTTTATTAAATATCATGTTCCTCGCACTTAAACCATAAGATCCAGTGCAACAGCAATATCGCAAAATAGTTTTAAAACGAGCCTATCTTTAGAATTTCCGATACAGAGACTCACGCGCTGGAGATAAAAATGTTTTTTCTGCACAATGTTGCCATTGCTCGCTTTGAAATCCTTGAGTTTGTTAATCAAAAATTCGTCAAAGTTTTAAAAAATAGGAAATCGATCATGAAACAAATTTCAAATTTCAAATTTGGTCTTCCACATGCTCATATTCGTTGGAGGATTACGTTATTCAAAATTCGATGACTCTATGTATCGTTATTTTATGACAATGTGAGAAATATACATACATTTACGCAGATTTTCATTATTTAATTTCTTCAAATATAATGCAGGACTCTAACATTTTATGGCAACAGTTTGAAAAGTGAACCGACATTTATCCGTCCGACGCAAAATGCCAAAACGAAACTAATAGTCCTTCGGGATTCAAATCCCTTTGGACTAATAAAGCTAGAACTATGTATAAAACAAATTAAGCAAATAAAACAAAAAAGAAACAGTTTTTCACAGACGATTGAGTATTTCTCATTTAATTAATTCAGTTCTTACTTCGCGAGAAGGCAAAAATACATAAAAACTCAAAATATCTATATTAAAAATTACGAAGTAAATCTCAAACACTTATTTCCTTGGAAAAATTACAGAAAGAATTTAGCATGATTTAATTGGCAATAATAAATGAATGCGTTATTTTTGTTGTTGCGAAGCTAAGTGTCTCTAGATTGGCAACAAATCCACTAGTCTCCTCTTTTAAATGTAAACATCAATGGCCGCCATTAAAATCAGGCTTAGCGACAATTAAACAACTTTAAAATTGCTGATAATTCTTAAAATATTGCACACAGATTTACTAAAGGCATAAAATCCTTAATCGGAAGATAAAAACAACATAATTCAATCATTTTTAAAGCAAAACATGTACAATTTACAAACATATAAGAGTAAAAAAACTGAGATTACTGAGCTACGTAGTAGAGTAGATATATATATATATATATATAAATATATTTATATACGTTTGGTGCGGCCGATTGCAACCAAAATACGAGGTGCATATCTACATGTTATAGCAGTCCTATATACAAAATTTCAATGTTCTGAGGCTACTCGTTTTTGAGTTATGCGAGATACGTACGTACGTACGTACGCACGTACGTACATACGTCCGTACAGACGCTACGAAAAATTCTCTTCAGAATTAATTTTAAAGCAATTTTATAATTTTTTTGAAAGAAAAGAGTATTTTATTCTGTCCTTAAGTACAGATATCACGCAAAAACATCGTTAAATTGCATTCGAAAACGGTCAAAATGGATATTTTCGTTGAAATATGCTGCCTGAAACTTTTCGCGATTACAATACTGCCTTTTTACTTCGTACAAGGAAGTAAAAATTTGTGAATTTGATGCTAAGTTCCATGTGGCATAACGTCGAGGAAAGTGAAGTTAAATAATAAAGTTAAAAAGACAAAAAGGAAAGGTGTTCAAGTCTTCCTGTTAAGAAAACTGAACACTTATATGATGAATTGAGAAAATACAGATAAAAAGATCAGAAAAGGTGTGGCGAAATAGAAAATATGGCGCTTTTAAAAATTTAAAGTTAAAAACACAAAAATAAAATTTGTTTTAGGAGTAGGGAATCCAAGAATAGTTTGATAAACTGCGAAGCTGCCGAAAAGCGTTTACAAACCCTTTAGTGCGTTAAATATTCAGATTTTTCTTTTTTAAAAATATGCGCAATGTGTACAGATGGCTAAAGAGAGAGAACAGTAAATGAAAAATGTGCTATTGATTAAAATTTCAAATCTCCTAAGCTCTGTAAATTATAGCAAATGCATATTATTAATTTTGCAAATAAAATAGTAATTTAAACTCTCATTATCTGCTTCTCAATGTAGTCTTTTGTTTTTATAAGTTTTAAAACAAAAAGAAAACTTTAAAGTTCAACTTAATCTCTTTCTTGCACATTTAGAAGGCTCAAAAAGTAAAATAATATATTAAAAATGAAAAGTAAAAAATTTAACAAAGCGTATAATCGAATTATTTTATATGCAGCTATGAGTAATTTTGAAAGTAGCAATACGAATAATTTGTTTCTTTTATTCTCGTTTTCTAATAGAGAAAAGCTTTTATCTTTTAAATAATAAAAATGTCGGGATGTTTAGCTGATAACATATTGCATCTTACTGATATGTAGTTAACGTTATAACATGTAGTCATCCTTACACGCTGCTGTCACAGAGCAAAAGTTTATCCCTTTCAAATACTTTAAACTATAATTTTGCTGAGTGTTTTTATTAAACTAGTAAGACCCATAAACTGTAAAAGTAACAAAATTTCATGCTGTTGATCTTTATCTGTAATTTTTATACCATTTACTAGTGGTAAATATGGAATTTATTTGGTCGAATTCATAAATATTAAACTTCTTCTCACTAATAATAAATTCATATTTTTGTAATATTAGAAATTCAGCTATTAATTTAGTCCAAAGTAAACTTCCGTCGCTCAGCAACGAGGTGTTGTTCAAACAAATGTCTCCGGGGAAAACAGACCTCAACTGTCATTGTTGCCATCTTGTGAAACGTAATTTATTTCATTTTCATTAATTTATTTTAAATCGCCCTTTTCATTCATTATGTCTGAAAAATCTACGAAGATTCTTCAAAGTTAACCTATATGGGAAGACTTTTATGCAACACACCATCGAATAATAAATTTTCATTTATAAGAACTTCTTGAATAAAAAATTAGAACCCTTCTGAAAACTGCATACATCTATATGCAAGATGAATAAATCCACGCTTGAAACAGCTGCTATGGTAAGCGACTGGTTTTAGAATATTCAGAGGAAACTGCAAATATAATCAACGATTTTCAATACTCTCAGAGAGATAATAGCAAAAACGGGGACACCTGTAAATGCTATGGCTTGAGATTGAGCGATATTATCGTATTCCAATAAATCAAATTCTAACAAAAACATTAACATCTCTTATTTTTCCCCATTATAAAGAAGCATATGCATTTATTATGTAGCTAATGGTATGTAACGCAAGCCATATTCATGGAGTTTTGTTGATTCACATTCTTGAGATAGCTTCAGTAGCATTAATATAATTGATGAAGCGACGGTGTTTATGGAATTTTTTAATCAATATTTCTAAAATTCGATATTAATCGATGTTAAAAAATTCACACACATCTCAGAACATGAAAATAACAAACCTTGTAGATTTTTCAAAGTGACCGGAAATCGGTTTTATTTAAAAAGACTTCCACGAATACTAATTTTTGTAACATTAGCCTACAGCTTCTCATATTCTTTCTTTAATTAAATCAGTATTTCAGCAAAAGACTTAGCAAAGTCTGTTGCAGATACCACATGATTTTCTTGTAACGTCTATTAAATTATACACCTCTTTTGCTGCATTTCATTTAAACTTATTTCCATGAATAATTCTAAATTAACCAATCCCTAGAGGCAAGTTGAAAATGACA
Source organism: Stegodyphus dumicola (assembly GCF_044657685.1). Taxonomy (NCBI): domain Eukaryota; kingdom Metazoa; phylum Arthropoda; class Arachnida; order Araneae; family Eresidae; genus Stegodyphus; species Stegodyphus dumicola. Next base: position 9,361,290 of record NC_140773.1, read on the forward strand.
TCAAAAATTAATCATCCTGGTCAGTTTTTGTTTTATTGCAGTTAAACGTTTGTATTTTTATGCTTTAACAAATATAAAGCATTTCTGAAAACAATTTTAAAGAGCAGGAAAGGGCATTAAAAATAGATTTCGTTATTTGTTAAAAGTTAATTTTTTTTTAATTTGAAATTACCAAAACATGAATATTTACATCGTTCAAAACACTTCTGTAGTACTATGGGAGACAGAGCTGCAGATGAAACATTTTCCCCAACCCTCGTAAATTCTTCCAGTTCGTACAACCAACTAATCATTGAGCCTAGCTCTTTTCGCAAGAAATCTTCCATTCAAACTAGTGATAGAAGAAATGCGATTGACTATCGTATTTAAATAGAATAATGTAAAACTTTGGTACCATTAATTGATCTCTCATTGCTAAAATAAAATTACATGCCTAGATTAAAATGAATGAATCTTAAAAACTCAGATTAAAATGAAGTTTCTTTATATAAAGACATACTTTTGAGCAGTGAATCTTTCTCAGCAAAACGTTTTGCAATTTTTAAATGCCATTTCAGGACTTTGTTGTAGTAATAAAAGCAATGTTTTCTCCGAAAAGTGTATTACGTGATAGTATAATTGCGATAGTATATTACATGATAAAATAGATAGAAATTTTTAAACAATTATAATAAAGATGTGCTCACTTATTAACGGAAGTTGGAGACATGTGTATAATATTGTTGCCATTAATAAATTATAGCCGATCTAGGAATTCATTAAGGCTAGGAGAAAAGGAATATCTGTCACTATGGCCCAGGCCTGGGTCATCTATAGATGACGACACGACTGACAGTCGTCTGTTCCTCCCGAATTTTAATCTAGAACGCGCGGGGTTGGATCCATGGATTTCTTATTTCTCTTCCCCTACCATTAACCTCTGGAAGAACTTGAAGCTTGATAGAATTTTAAGTATCCTCTATGTTGCAAAATCACTGTACAGTTAAAAACATCCGTTCCTTCTGCAGGATTAGAATTTTATCTCGACGACACAGCAGCCGGTACTAGTAATCTACATATCGATCAAAGCGGCTGTATATATAGTAGCATAGTATACCGTACTGGTCTCAGAAATTCGGGTTAATCTTCGCTAACTTCCGGATAATGAATATTCGTAAGCGTGTTCCGTAAATAAGCACCAAATGACGCCTTTATTATTATTTCACAAACTCTCAACTAAATGAAATATTATATGGTATTTTTCCCGCCTGCATAGCGGGCCTTCGCGGTACAGTGGTCTGCACGTTGAGCGCGTAATAATGAGGTCCGCGGTGTTCGATTTCTGGCGAAGGCTTTGCCTATTTTTTATCTTGCCTGCTTCCAAAAAAGGCCTAATGTCACCACGGTGGCTCCCGAACTAAAAACGAGTGTTGGATGATAATTCTCCTCACCCAGGATTTGGCGATGGAGTCCTCTAAAAACCCCAGTCGCCCTTTAAAAGGAGAAGTATTTAAGGTATGTCTCCCGCCCTCTTAGCATGCTTTCGTAGTGTAGTGGTCTGCGCGCTGGGCGCGTATTCCAGAGATCTGGGGTTCGATTCCCGGCGAAGTCGTTGCTCATTTTCCATCTCTTCTGCTTCTAAAAAATGCTAATGTCTCTACAATATTAAGCTAAGAAAACCCTCAATATATCTATGCAGTTAAACTAATTTAACCCGGCGGAAGTCGCCCCAAGAAAAGTTACTAGAGTGGGCGCGTGGGGTATCACATACCCCAATATTCAAAATACGATAAAAAATAGTTTTTATTTAGTTTTAAGCGTGTTTAAGCGGTTTTTCTTGTTCTCGTGTATTATAAATACGTGAATAATAATTTGTCTTTCAAAAAATTAATTTCCAAAATAATCTTAGAGTTAAAATTAAGATAAATGAAAATAATTAAAAAATAAACATCATGATTCTAAGTTTCATTGCATCTCTAATAAACAATGCTTATTTTATTTCTTCACACTTTGAACGAAATACATTCATGTGTTCTTGGCACAGAATGTTTTCACATTTTAAACATTGCATTCACGTTCTTCTGTCCTTGGCGCGAGGGCAATTTATCACATCTTTCATACTTAGTTGTTTCGAATTTCATGTATTCGTTTTAATTCTTCGTCGAAATTTCTGCTTTTGTTTTGTATACAGTACGTCAGTTTCTTGATAAAGTATTAATCTCTGATCTTTGTTGAAATTGTAATGCTAAGTTCTTCAAAAACAGACTTCTGTTTCTGGTTGCTGAATTAGCAGTTGAATGTAATATAATTCAAGCATTTATTACAGCAACATTCAGTGCAGGAAAGAAAATTATCATTGGTCACCTCCTTGTTATTCTGGCAATTGAATATTTGGCTGACCCCATATCCACTGCTCCTTTAGTCATATTATAAAAGCATATAATTCCTGACGTTTTATTTTCTCCAATAGTATCATCTATAGTATGATCGTTTTGTAATGTTGAAAGCATAAGAACAGTTTTTCCTTTTTTAGGAACATTAGAAATGAATGTTTTATCTTTTTCGAAACGAAAAAACTGTAGAAAATATTCCTAGTTTCATTTTCAGTTTCCGAAATGCAATCTCCATCGCTTTCAAATATTTTTAATAAATCTCACAGGCGTTGCATCTCCAATTCATAGGGAGTCATTCTTTTAATCATAATGCAGTTAGATGTACTTTAAAATCACTTGCGAGTAGAAATATTTACTGTTACACTCTAGAAATAAATTTCTGAACTAAATATTCAGTCAGAAAAAACACTTACACGGACAGGCGCGTGGGGTGTGTCATACCCCAGTTCCAACAAAAGACCGATAAATCTGTTTCTGAAACACACAGGCAAAGAAAAAGCTGCTCTGAAAGTCAACCACAACTAGAAACTCAGCTACTGAATGCAGCACAGAATTTTAGTTTCACAAGTTAGGAATATTCCACTTTTATGTAGGGGTGGGGTATGACACACCCCACGCGCCTTCCCGCGGGTTAATATTAATGTAGCAAAAAACATACAAATACTTATTTTCAGAACATTTTAATTTTGAAAACATCATTAATTGTTGATAGTCTGCAAATTTTAATTTATGAACTGTTTATATTCAAACTTCTTTTGGAACTTATTTTATCAATGCTGTACTCCGGGTGTATACGGGGGTACAGCATTGACAAAATTAATACTTTTGGGTATCCCTCATCTCAGTATTTGTAAGAAATTCTGCGATTCGCTAATTGTCTTCTACAGAAAGGTTATCACATAATCTGCTCGCATTCATTCCAGAAAGGAAACTTCTGGCAATGGCACCGCAACTTCAGATTTTTTTCATTGATATCCGCTCGAGCGTTCAGTTCTTCGCAATTCATGTTATTTAATCCATTACTTGGAGACATATCTTTGTAAATGAGTGATTTCTATATTCTATTTCATCTTTATTTGCAGATTTTTAACTTTTATGTGGCGCACTTAACCTTGGTTTAAAAAAATTATTCTATAATATTTTTATAATATTGTTACATGCCTACCGGTTCGTAACAGATTGAATCCACACAGAACTTGGTAGAATTTATTTACCCAAAAGAAGCACATCACACTTCTGGAATTTTCCACAAAAGTACTCGTTCTCGCATATCCATTCACCCTTTAACTGAAAGAGAAGGTAAGGAATTTTTCTTCTTCTTAACTGCATACCCTTGTGGGGTAATCTGAAGCACAATTCGTCACCACCAAGACTTAACGCTTGTGCCCCCGCCTTCCTAGTCACCCTTTAAGTGAAGCAAAATGTGATGCATTTTCTTCCGCCTTAAGCGTGCCTTCGTGTTGTAACTACACGCACGTCCAACTAGCAACCGAAAGTCCCGGAGTTCGAATCCGGGCGAGAGCACCGCACATTTTTCATTTTCCGATACTCAAATAGCATGTATAACGTCTTTGCGATTATGCTATCATGTATGGAAATTTTCTTAAGAAGGAAAAAAAAATTTTTTTTTTCTATTGATGAATGTTTTCTAATAACTAAACAAAACAGTACTTTCTAATGAATGCACATGTAAGATAACATTCTATTTATATATAGTATGTAATTGTATTAATTATTTTGTTACTCAATATGCATAAATGTAGTTTCTTTGTTTTCGTGATTATGTATTTCTCCTCCTAGATAAAATAAACAGTACTATAATTAATTAAGATATATTCGCAGAAACAACCTGCTCTAAATACTTCGAGGCAGTTGCCTAGGAATTTACATTTGATTGCGAAACTCATTGGAACGTAAATGTGAATTGCGAAGTTCTGGGACTTATGGAATGCAATTAATGTTACAGAGGACTAAAGTGTATTAAAGGAAAGGGGAGTTATTTCGGATACTAAAACTAGCGCTTAAAACTACGAAATATTATACAAATTGTTGTTTGGGAGTATGCTATGCGAAGGGAAGAAAATTGAAAACATTTTTATAAATACCAGAATGTTTCTGCCGTTTCTTATGGTAAAAAATTGAAAATTTTCAATATTTAGCAATAATTTAATTATAAGTGTATTTTTACTCACGTTTTATAAGTTGGTTAAGTTTTTCGGTTTGTTAGCTGTTTAGTTTTCCTTTTGGCTTGTTCAGTTCTTGAAATTAATTTTAGTCTAATTCTATGAATTTCATTTTATGTTCATTGTTCCCACATGCGCACTTGCAATGAAAATAAAATGACACAAGAGTGTTTTAGAAACTCCCCATTAACACACATTTTTTACCAGCTGAATTTTACTCATCATCTCAGAATTTTAATATTATATTATTGTAGAGTCATTAGGATTTTTTAGAGGCAGAAAAGATGAAAAATAGCAAACGCCTTCGCCGGGAATCGAACCACGGACCTCTGGAATACCGGCCCAGCGTGCAGAACCACTACACCACGAAAGACGCTTGGAAAGTTGGAGAAATACCCTTTTTAAAGGGCGAGTCGGGTTTTAGGGGACCTAGTCGCGAAATCCTGGGTGTGGAGAATCATCATCCACAAACCTTTTAGTTCGGGCGCCACTGTACAGTCACTAGGTCAATTGGAAGCAGAAAAGAAGAAAATATGCCACCATCTTCGCCAGGAATCGCACCACGAACCTCTGGAATACCGGCCCAGCATGCTACCGTTCAACCACGAAGGCACGCTAGGGAAGTGGGAGAAATACCTTATATACTCCCATTCTTAAATTCCCATATATGCATTCTTAAAGGGCGACTAGGGTTTTAGGGAACCTTAGTCGCCAAATCCTGGGTGTGGAGAATCATCATCCACAACCCTTTTAGTTCGGGCGCCACTTGTAGAGTCATTAGGATTTTTTGGAAGCCAGAGAGATGAAAAATAGCAAACGCCTTCGCCGGGAATCGAACCACGGACCTCTGGAATACCGGCCCAGCGTGCAGAACCACTACACCACGAAGGACGCTTGAAAAGTGGGAGAAATACCTTATAATATCGAAATACAGAAAAAAAGTCTTCTAAATGAATTTTTTCCGGATTTCTAGTATTATATGAACAGTTTGGGTGGTTTTCCAATAATTGTTTAAATATTCTAGCTATTGCGCATTTACTAATAATGATCAAATACTAATAATGATAACAGTTAAAATCAAAAACTTGGTTTCGTTATTGTAAGCAGAACTGTAATTTTAAGAGTCATGAGGCCTTTTTAAGTACAATTTAAGCCATATAGGAAAGAATAACATTCTTTCATTCAGAGGTAGTTGTTTTCTTTCCTAACTGGTTTACGTACTCGGCCTTAAGGAAATAAGGCGAAAGAATAAGAGTTTTAGCTATCATAGCATCTTTGATCACGTGACTAAATATTAAATTTTGAGGCTTCTATATAAAACTACACTAATAGAGTAAGATAATTTCAAGTAATAACTGTAATGATACTTTCGAAATAGCATAGTATACCTACACTCCTCACAAAACTAAAAGGGCATGTCTATATTTCCCATTCTACTGAGTCGACTGACGAAATTTAATTTGCTCTTTTGACGCTTCGAAAACGAGACCTAGGATGCATATTAGATTCAGATACATCACTGTTCTAAAACACGTATTTTGTCACAAAAATCGGACTTTTTTCTGAAATGGCATACAAGGTTTTTCATACTTCCGTTCTACGACTCAGATTATGCCTAAATGTTAAATTTTGTAAAATTAAGTGATAAACTTACAGAAAAATTTAAAATTTTATCTTGGAGTACCTTTTTTCAGTTTGTGCCAAGAATAATTCACTTGGAGAAAGTTTTAACTTGTGGTAACCTGTTTCGCTTTCCCTGTTACTGTGCACGTACGGAAAAATAGGTACGCGTTCATTCTTTTCGAGTAATTTTAACCCTTAACTTCCCACTGTTGCATTTCTGCAACATATGATTTACTTTAATTTAACAGACTCAATATTTTTTTTAATTCCCTACAAATCACTTATCTAAGAAAAAAAGGTTACTGCAACGAAATACATGCTAAATTTGTCACTAGATAGCAGCACATTTTTTCCAGAAATCACAACAATTATAAAAATCTCTGATGCGTCAAGAACTATGTTTTGTATGCTATAAAAAGAATCCATTATATTTTATGCTTCCTCTTGTTTATTGATGAAAACAATTACCAGGTAAGAAGTTTAAACATTTTATGTTCATTTAAAAGAAATTTTGATTTTCTAATAGAAAAAGTTTGAAAGAAATTTGATTTTAATTATATGTTGCAGGTCTGCAACATTGGTCTTTGGTTACCATTTTGACACGGCCAAAAAGCGTATACTAACCCAAGATGAAATTGCTAGATATATGAATAATTTGGGCGAATTGAGTGATTTAAGTGAGGATAGTCTTGAATATTCTGCTGATGATGTTCATTTTTTACCTGATTTTGTGTCATCTAATGATGATTCGGATAGCGACTGTGAAATAGTGTTGTTTCACAAAATACAGTTCAGAATATAAAAACATCCGATGAAACATAATAAATTTGATAGAAATATTTCAGCGAGCGAGTGCGTGTGTGTGTGATTATGGCAAAGGCTCGAGAGCTATCTGCCTACGGGGAGGGATGCCTTCGTGGAGAATTTTCTAAGAGAAACTGGTTTGTATACAAGTTACACATGGGAAAAACCACGAAAACGAACTACCAGTGTTCAGCGACTTTACTGCTTGGCCGCTGGTATATTTCAGTCAGAAAACCTTTTTTAAATTTAACTCTAAGAATAATTAAACATTGTCAAAGAATATTTTATGGAAAAATCAAAACATTTCATTGATTGAAGAAGTAATAAAATTCCATGGAGATGACACGCTCCCAAGAGAAATTACAGATTTGGACACTACGTACCAATTTTTTAAATATTTATGGACGGAAGAGATCATAAGTAACATTTATAAAGACAGCAAATGCTATGCTATTGAAAAGAATTTAAGTAAGCCTTTGAATATATCAGAGACTGAAATAAATCAAGATTTGGGTATTTGCATTTACGCATCTCTAGTTCACCTGCCAAACTATAGAGCATACTGGTCAGAAGAGCTTGGATTTGATTGAATTAAAAAAAAAAAAAAACGAAAAAATCTGAAAATAAAAAATAAAAAATAAAAAACAAACTAATGAATTTACAAAAATTCAAGTCTGAAATTGCATCATGCTTATGCAAAATGGGGTACGATCGAAATGCTAAAAGAGGAAGACCTAGTAATACTTCAATAGAACAAATGTCTCAGACTAAAAGATGCAAAGGCACTGCCCAATCTGTTCCATGTAAGGACATTCGTAGAGATGGTATAAATCATTGCCCAATATGGTCAGAAAAGAATACGGTGCAAGTTTTCAAACTGCAAGAGCTGCACTCAAACTGAGTGTGAAAACTGTAAATTAGGGGACTTTTTACAACAAAGTCAATAACTGCTTTAAAACTTTTCATTGTATGTAAGGCTAAAGCAATTTATAACAATGAATAATAAAATCCTCATATAAAAAAAGTTTTGTAATTTTACAGCACTACTGCGCAATGTTGCACTTCTGCAACAAACAAAAAAAAAGACTGAAATTCAATTTAAAACTGCTTATTTTTTTAAAAAATTATTTTTCCCTTTTATTATTACTTAAGAAGTAGCTTATATAATTTTTTCATAGAAATTTAAAAAATTGGGAAGTTAAGGGTTAAGTGCTTAAAACACGTTAATAATTCACTAGTTTTAACTTCTGGTAACCTGTTTCGCTTTCCCTGTTACTGTGCGCGTGCGGAAAAAAAAGTGAGTCGTTCATTCTTTTCGAATAATTTTAAGTGCTTAAAACACATTTGGTGTTACTACCGCTTCTAACAAATATGTTATAATTCAAAAAGTTCCAATATATAAATATCTTGAAAAATTTGGAATAAAAACTCTAATGTTTTGCAGGCATGCCTAGAAACACATCTACTTTAAAGAAATGGTAAAAAATTATAGGTTATAATATAGAATGTTTTCCAAAATAGATTTTTTTGAAAAAAATTCGTATTTTGGAAACATCTAGTGTCTTATATTTTCGGTCTTTGCTGCTCATGTCGCTATAATACAGAAAATATATTATGAAAGTCTTTTACTTTTTATTCTGAAGATGACATTGCAGAGACATTAGGTAATTTGGAAGCAGGGAAGATGAAAAACGAGCAACCGCCTTCGCCGGGAATCGAACCGCGGACCTCTGGAATACACGCCGAGCATGCAGACCACTACACCACGAAGGCACGCCAAGAAAGCGGGAGAAATACCTTATATACTCCCCCTTTTAAAAGGCGACTGGAGTTTTTAGGGGACTAAATCGCCAAATCCTGGGTGGGGAAAGTCTTTATCCAACACCCTTTTAGTTCGGGCGCCACTGTAGAGACATTAGGAGGATTTTTTTGAAGCCAAAGAGATGCAAAATTAGAAAGCCTACACTGGGTATTGAACCGCGGACCTCTGGAATACGCGCCCAGCGTGCAGATCACCACACCACGAAGGCATGCCAAGAAGGCGGGAGAAATACCTTATAACATTACTCTCCCCAAGTTAGAATTTTGTTTACCCTAAGGCCACTTAAAGGTTTTAAGTCTTTTACTAGTTTAAATGTGACTTAACCTTGCGTAAACTCAAAACCGACCTATCGCTTAATCTAAATTTAAACTACAGAAACTTGACAAAGGTGTAAAAGAAACTTCTGTTTTTAATTGAGCTACTCGCAGATAAACAGAAGGCAATCTTGATGCTAAAATCTTTTACCAGTAATAATGGCGAGAAACTGAAATTAGAAATTCAAATGTAGAACTAAATTTAAATATCTAATAACAAAATTCTACACAGAGCAATTTAATGGCGAAGTTGGCTCAGAACTCAGCGGCGTGAATTGAAACTATAGGCAAGTAGCAACGCCGAAGGCAGGAACTCTTATCTAGACTTTGAAACCTAGTAATCTATCCTTTCAAATGGCAGAACACGCTGTGACATAACCCTCATTTAAATACACGCGTCCGGTTAACATAAACGTACCAAAAAAAAATTACCTGGTGGTAATATGTAACTATAATTTACATAGTTGATGATCTTGAATGATGAGAATTACGTAACCAATGATTTACTTGCTGAGAGTTAACTTAAATAAAAATGCAATAATTTGCACCGTAGAAATTAGCATGAATAAAAACCGATCGAAACATGTAATAACATAGGACAATGTATCAAACTTTCATTTTACTGTGTAGAGTTGCGCGCCTCCAACTTGCACGCAACCAAGAGGTGACTGGAAAAATGACAGAGTCTTGCTAAGGGTTTAAGTCCCTTTTTATTCAACTTAAGAAGTTACAATTGCGTGCTCTTGACGCTCACAAACTACACCGACTGGGCGGTAAAATAAAAATAAGAACCTGAAAAGAAAATAATAACAAGACTCTAATTACGAGGCTCTCTAAAAGTAACTACCCTCACCGCATTTTACAATACCGCTGCTAATTCAGCAAACTTTGAATATCACGTTGAACAATTAACAATTCTTCCAGGCCAGCACACAGGCCGAAACGCGGGGTTCTTCAATTTCAGGCTAACTACCTCCGCGCTCGTGAAGTACGAACAGCACACCTCGAACTCGTTTCCTTTCTATTTAACTCCGAATACTTCCGCTGATAATTTGAATCCTTGCGCGTTCTACTAAAATTTACATACTCTGGCATTGGCAGTTCCAGGGAAAAGTAAGGCTTGACAGGAAAGATAGTTTAAACTTAAAATAAATGTTAGTTAAAATAAATATAAACCCTACAACTGGTACAAATTTAGCTTGGTATGAGAAACCAATGTATTTTATGATAGATATAAAGCTATCATTCGCATAGTGATAACATTCTTGAATTACGTAACCAAAAATTTAATGATGGGAATTTGCTTTAATACAGAAACAATAATTTGCTCGGTACGAATAAGCTTGAATAAGACACCACTAAAACATGAATATACTGGGTGGCCATAATTAAACTGACAGTGCTCACAGTGTTCTGTAGCGCGATCTATTTTCCAGAATGACGCCACATTTTGTAGGAAGATTAAACAAGACGGGGGAGACGAAGCATTCCGCGGAAAAAAAATTAGTTCCAAAATTTACCGCTAGGGGAATATTTGGCGCTGTGTAATAGAAAATAGAGTGTTAAAAAATGCAAATTAATGCGGAATAAAATACCTTTTATTATGGATATGCCTTACAGTACGGTATGGAAAATCTTACGAAAGATTATCAACTTCTGATCAGCCGTGTACAGGAGTTACTGTACCCCGACCATGATAAGCGATTGACTTTTGCTCTCCCCTTTCTTGCCAGAATGGAGGTGGATGATGATTGGCCGTGGACAATCTTATGAGGAGACGAGGTCCACTTTTACCTCAATGGAACTGTGAATACCCAGAACTGCCGAACTTGGGATGACAAATCACCACATGCAGTCACAGCAATTCTCTTACATTCACCAAAGGTAACTGTTTGGTGTGGGTTCACAGCGGAATTTATCGTAAGTCCATTCTTCTATGAGAGCATTACCCCGACAGGACCTGAAACCTGTTCTGTTACCGGAGAGAAATATCGCCACATGTTGAACAGCTTTGGTATTTCGGCACTTCAGCAAAGACAGTGCTTGGGGGAAATAATTTTCTTGCAAGATGGAGCCTCTCCACACGTTGCTGTACGGGTGCAAAAGATGCTACGACAGAAATTCACAACAGAAAGAGTCATTAGCCGCTACTTTCCAACTGCATGGCCACCTCGGTCGCCTGATCTTATCCCATGCGACTTCTGGCTATGGGATTACCTTAAGTCCAAGGTCTATCAAGGAGTGGTCTAGGACCTGGTTACGTTGAAAGATAACATATCACGGACTGTACGGGAGATTCCTGCAGACATGTTACTTTCTGCTGTTATGCATACTGTGCACAGAATGCAATATGTGGTCCACAACAACGGCAGCCACATTGAACCTCATTTGAATGCAAAATAAAAGATAATTTCCGTATTGATTTGCATTTGTTAACACTCTATTTTCTATTACACAGCGCTAAATATTCCCCTAGCGGTGACTGTTGGAACTAATTTTTTTTCCGCGGAATCCTTCGTCTCCCGTCTTGTTTAATCTTCCTACAAAATGTGGCGTCATTCTCGCAAATAGATCGCGCGCTACAGAGCACTGTCAGTTTAATTATGGCCACCCGTTATAAGGAACAGTGTATCAATGCTTTCGATCTGTAAATCTGTAAGCTGCGCTGTAATGAAATAATTATTCAGGCCAAGGATATCAGATTTAAGAACTACATAATGGCCATTTTATCGCAGTAAAATATAATATAAAAGCTATTTTTTGCTATGTAATATGAATTCAACGATATGCATACACATATATACAAAAAAAAAAAAGAAAAAAAAAAAAAAAGAGAGAGAATTGTTTAAGTTTAGACTTTATAAAGTCATTAGGACCTTTTCTTTTATGCTGGAGACGGGGAAAATGGACCTGGTGGTAATATTCTGAAGATGACATTGAAGAGGTATTAGGTAATTAGGAAGCAGGAAAGAGGAAAAATGAGCAATCGCCTTTGCCGGGAATCGAACCGTGGACCTCTGGAATACCCGCAGTGTCTGCTAACCACGAAGGTATGCTGGAAAGAGGGAGAAAAAAACCTTATATACTTTAATTTAAAATCTTTGTCGATTTATTATGAGATCTATTAAGAGTGATCTCCGGGCAGGCTGGCGTTCTTGTTTAAGGTTGGTTATGTTGTGTGTTTTTGTTCGTGTTTCTGTTTGTGCCTTTCGTGTTTGTCCTTATATGTTTTTGTGGTGTATTGTCTTCATCTTCTTTATATTTTAGTTTTTTATTAATACTCAATTATTATTAGTTACGTCTGTTCGCGGTTGGACCGGGTGGGGCTCGTTACCGTCATAAGACCGTCCTTGAGACAGTTAAGCGGGGTGGGTGGGTTTCGCCCGATACTGGTACCTAATATACTCCTCCTTTTAAAGGATTGAGGGCGACTGAGGATTAGGGAACCCAATCGCCAAATCCTGAGGGTGAACAATCATCATCCACCACCTTCTTTAGTTCGGGCGCCACTGTAGAGTAATTAGGTTACTTTGATGGTGGAGACATGAAAAATAAGCAATGCAGTCACCGGAGTTTGAACCTAGACCACTCAAATTCCCGCCGAGTGTGATGACCGGTGCACCACGTAGGGAGGTGGAAGGGAGGGATAAAATACCTCGTATACTACTCTTTTAACCCGGCGGAAGGCGCACCAAGAAAAGTTACTAGAACGGGCGCGTGGGGTATCACATACCCCCAATATTTAAAATACAATAAAAATAGTATTATTTAGTTTTAAAACTGGTTTTTTTTTTTTTTTTTTTTTTTTTTTTCTCGTGTATTATAAATAAGTGAATAATAATTGGGTTTCAAAAAATTAATTTCCGAAATAATCTTAGAGTTAAAATTAAGATAAATGAAAATAATAAACTTCATGCCTCTAAGTTTCATTGCATCTCTGACACACCATGCTTATTTTATTTCTTCACACTTTGAACGAAATACATTCATGTGTTCTTGGCACAGAATGTTTTCACATTTTAAACATTGCATTCACGTTCTTCTGTCCTTGGCGCGAGGGCAAAAAAATTAACACATCTTTCATACTTAGTTGTTTATAATTTCATGTATTCGTTTTAATTGTTCATCGAAACTTCTGCTTTTGTTTTGCATGCAGTACGTCAATTTCTTGGAAAAGTATTAATCTATGATCTTTGTTCAATACCTTTTCATTAATTGTAATGCTAAGTCCTTCAAAAACAGACTTCTGTTTCTTGTTGGTGGATTTGCAGTTGAATGTAATATAATTCAAGCATTTATTACAGCAACATTCAGTGCAGGAAAGAAAATTACCATTGGCCACCTTCTCGTTATTCTGGCAATTGAATAATTGGCTGATCTTTCATCCCCCATATCCACTGCTCCTTTAGTCATATTATTAAAACATATAATTCCTAACGTTTTATTTTCTCCAATAGTATCATCTGTAGTATGATCGTTATATAATGTTATAATGATCGTTATATAAAGCATAAGAACAGTTTTTCCTTTTTCAGAAATATCAGGAATTAATGTTTTATCTTTTTCGAAACCAAAACATTGTAGAAAATATTCTTAGTTTCATCTTCAGTTTCCGAAATGCAATCTTCATCGCTTTCAAATATTTCTAATAAATCTCACAGGCGTTGCATCTCCAGTTCAAAGGAACTCATTCTTTTTACCATAATGCAGTTAGAAATTTTTAAGAATTTAATGTCAAGTACTTTAAAATCACTTGCCGGTAGAAATATTTACTGTTACACTCTAGAAATAAATTTCTGAACTAAATATTCAGTCAGAAAAACACTTACACGGACAGGCGCGTGGGGGGTGTCATACCCCAGTTCCAACAAAATACCGAAAAATCTTTTTCTGAAACACACAGGCAAAGAAAAAGCGGTTCTGAAAGTCAACCACAACTAGAAACTCAGCTACGGAAAGCAGCACAGAATTTCAGTTTCACAAGTTAGGAATATTCCACTTTTAGGTAGGGTTGGGGTATGATACACCCCACGCGCCTTCCAGCGGGTTAAAGGGCGAGTGGGGTTTAGGGAAGTCATTCTCCAAATCCTGGTAGTGAAGAATCATCATTCACTGCTTTTTCTTTTTTAGATCGGGCGACAGTATAGCGGCAATAGAATTTTTTTGAAGCAGGTAATGTGAAAAATGAGTAGTGCCTTCGCCGATCTCGAAACTGGGCCTCTCGAATGCGCGCCGAGTGTGCTCACCGCTACACCACGGAGGTATGCTGGAAAGAGGGAGAAAATAACTTCATTTTCGTGGCCGGTGTAGGAAAGCCATAAGGGAAGCTTAGGCTTGCCAGGAAAGTGGACCGCGGCACACCTACCTACCCACCTCATAACTTAATTTACATATTACACAGAGAAATGTTACTTAGAGGAAATAAAATAATGTAAGCGAACCTTAATTTCCGAAGACTGTTATAAAATAAGACGAATTTCATCTCACGTCTGATACCAGGTCTTATCGAAGAGATTTCACTTTGCGACAAAAGAAAATTCCGAATGGTAAAACGTTTATTTGAATTGTAAATGAGAGCCTCTGGCAAGAAATAAGAAATAAATCTTTTCTCCAATACTCATCCAACAATGGTCTCAACGGAAACCTCGAAGAGAAAAGAAAATGCAGAAGCCCACTGAGTGACTTTAAATTGCAACGGTGGGCGGAAAGCACAGACTTGCATTGTTTGAATGGTTTCCATTTTTTCCGGAGACGCTTCGTGCAACAACAGTTGTGTCGACTTTATCCAGCTGCACAGTAAGAAGACAATAAGGAGATGAAAAAATACTGAAGATTATTTTATTACTGATAGCAAAGTAATTACGAAATTTTTTTTCATAAGCTCTGACGATGTATTTTTAAATTTTTAAAACTGTTATTATATCCGAAAAATATTTATGTTTAATGATATTATTAGTAAAAATTGACAAATATAACATGAGTGCACACAGTTAATTCCCAATTTCCATTAGGGTAATTTAGAGAATGACATCTGCAATTATTATAAATATGCTGTTAATAGGAAGGAAGCTGATAAAACTAAGGAAGAAGAATTATCTAATTAAAATATCTGCTCATGATTTCTTTGTACGGCCTATTAAATTATACACATTTTTTTGCTGCACTTGATTTAAATGTATTTCCTCGAATTTCATTAGAGATATATTTCTCAATCAATCAATTTAATTGTCATTTCAGGGCAATAGCAAAATACACAAAAACTCAAAATATTTTCATTAAAAACTGTAAAATGTAGAAAAACCTAAATACAGTTAAAAACTGCTAAAAAAACAAATTATTTTCACGCTTAAAATTAAGAGCAATTCAGACAACGGGCAGGAAGACCTATTTTTCGTTGCATAAAATTGAAAGTTAACCTTTGGTCCCATTCCGCAAAAAGACACTGAAGTTGGTGCACCAACTGACATAATTCTTTATTCTACTGAGCTTCAAATATAAACAAATGACGGTCTCGCTAGGCTTAGCACCACTTAAACTTTCAAATCTCTAATATTTCTACAATTATTGAATTCAGATTAAATGTAGCCATAAAAACTTTAACCGTACATAAAAACAGCATTATTCGATTACATTTATAGCAAAAAATGCACAATTATCGAATATATACAAATTAAAAAACCTTAGCTCACCAAGCCGGGTAACAGAGCGGCAGTATATATATATATATATTTACTAATGAAATATTGATTATATTTGTTATCTCCTAATATAAATTTAGTAGAAGTATCAAAAAAGAGTGAACCCATATGTAGGAAGTTTAATTCCGAAAATTGTGTTTTAAAGTAACTTGAATGCAAATTATTTAAAATGTTTTACGGGGACTTGAATTAAATCATGAATAACAAAATTTCAAACTTTGAAAAAGAAATTAAATTCAAAGCAAGTAATTATCGCTATTAATTGGAAATTAGTTGACTTTTCAAGGGGAACAAACCAACTCGCGGTCGATTTCAATGAAAAAGTGAAATGCAGAAGGACATGTTATAGCAGTCCCATGTATAAATTTTCAACGTGCTCCTCGTTTTCTGAGTCATATGAGGTACGTACGTAGAAACGTCACGAAAAACATTTCTTCTGCATCCATTTTAAATCCATTTCGCAATCCTTTTTGGAAGAAAAGAGTCCTTTATTTTATCCATGCGTGCAGATGTAACGCACAAAATCATTCTCGAGAGCGCTCAAAATGGCTATTTTCGTTAAAACACGATCACCGAAATTTTTCGCGTTTACAACTATTCCATTACTTTGCACAAGGAAGTAAAAAATGCTGAAGATTATTTTAATATTGACAAAACGGTGGTTAAAAATTTCTTTTTATAAATTATGACGATGTATTAAAAATTTTTTAAAACTAGTTTCTGTCTGAAAAAAATTTACGTTATTATTACAGTACACAAATATTACACGCAAATATTATGTTCATGCACGTAGCATGCATTTTCTACCAAAGGAGAGATGCCTTCATGGAAAATCTTGTAAGGGAAACTGGCTCGTATTGATGGATGTCCCGCTTGTGTAAAACCACGAAAACCAATAATGTCCTTTTAATCTGAGCTCTGTCAGTATTCAACGGTCTTAACCTCTCGGCACATGGCGGGAAAACTTGTACAGACATTAGGTACTTTTTGAAAGCAGGAGAGGTGAAAAATGAGCAATGCCCTCACCGGGACTCGAACCACGGACCTCTCGAATACGTGCCGAGCGTGCTGACCTTTACACCACGAAGGCATGCTACGAATTTGGTAGAAATACCTTATAAACTCCTGCGGCTGGAAATGGCTTCCAAATACTATGGCATCATCTCCTATCAGTGTTGTTATTCCACAAGCTTTTTATTTTCCTTTTCGCAGCTTTCGTGTACAGTTTTGGTTTCCCCTAACGGTTGGTGATAGAAATTTTCCCCTCTTTCTTCAATAAATAATTTTAACGTTTTGAGACAGGTACTGGTTGATCCACCCCCAGTTAATAGAAAATCGACTCTATGAACATAAATAATGAATACACATCCGATCATCGAAGGATTGACAGCTTCCATTCTTCAGCCCAGGGTTCAAGTTACTGAGATGGTATGGATTTTATGAATTAAGAATATATGTGCAGCAAATGAGGCTGTAGCCGTCGCAAGAATTTTGTGGATTATTTTATTATCCACAAAATTCTTAAATCTTATCCACAAAATTATCTATCCACAAAATTCAAATATCTATTATTTTGAATTAATCAGTTATTTATAATTTTAACTAAGTTCTCCTTTCCTGTTTCTCACTAGAAATGAAATTGAGTTAGATAAAATATAAGCTGAGATTTTCGCATAGTAAGGCAGAGCGTGTTTCTGCCTCTTGGTTTCCCCAGCACTTTTAATTTACTTCTTTCGTTGCAGCAACCATTTGATGACGATGCAAATTTCTTTTCTTTTTTGGTTTTGATGTGTCCCTCCTCCTTTTTCTTGTTGTTTGCCACTGTGCTTTTGGCATTTGGTTTTTACATATGTTTAGTCCGAATTGATTGTGGGATGAATTTTAAACATATTACTTTTTATTTTATTTTGCATTATTAGCACCATTGTTTGCTGCTTTGAGCACCAAAATGGGTTAGGTTTTGAACCGCTTCTTACTTCGTAATTATTGATTTTAATTATTGATTTACATATATAGGGTGTCTCGGAAGGTTGTTACCAAACTTAGCATGCTGGGCTGTCATATCATGAAAAACAAGATTTATACAGGAAATTGCGTCCGAAAATGCGAACAGCGACGGCTAGAGAGCAATGTTGGCAAACGTAGATGGGAAAAAAGAAAGGACGTCGAAAGGGGTGTTCATAAAACTTTTATTAAAGAACATGGTTAAATCACAGAATATGTTTAAAATTCCTTCCATTCGCCAAACTGCATGCTTCACACCATCAACACACATGGATTCATAGATTCGTTCAAAATAGACTGGTGTGTCGAGGGATTGCGGTACCATGCGACTAGTCCACCTCTGCCAATCCAAGGATCAAGATATGTTCTATGGGGGTATTCCCGCACAGTGCTGCTAAAATGTGCAGGCACTCCATCATGCTGAAACCAGATGTTTCGTCTTGCAGCTGCTGGAACGTTAACCATCAGATCCAGCAACACTCTTTCCACAAAGTGGCCATAGAGAACTGAGTTAGTAAACCGATTCATCCTTGTCATCCAACGTCCTATCCTGAAATGATCACATTTACCACGCTTCCAAAAGCCTGTGAACAATGCCCTCTAACAGTCGCAGTTCGCAGTTTCGGATACAAGTGTATATGTAAATCTTGTTTGTCATGGTATGACAGACCAGCGTGTTAAGTTTGGCAACGAGCTTTTGAGACATCCTGTATATACATAAAATGCAGCATTTAGTTAACATTCAGCTTATGCAGGATTATGTTCCCCAGATAGGCGCGATAAAATAAAGCAGTGTAAATTTTTAAAAATGTAATAAAAATACATTATTTTTAATAAATTCTTTACGAAAATTTACTCTTATCAAAAATTCATCTTCAAATTCCTTTAGAGAAAATCAGTTTATTTCACATTATTTGTTCTCGTTGCAATAGTAATGTTTAAAGAAATGGTGTGAAAGTTTCATTACCTCAAATATACATAATACCTCTTAACAGACAGAACCAATAAAAGATGATAGATTGAATTACATTTAGTTTTCTTTCGGAATAATATACCGTAATAGGCTTGAGAAACGTCTCAGTTCCTCTTTTGCAGTAGAAGCTTTGCTTCTGTTTGAAGTTACTGTGGCAAATTGACTTACACTCTTCATTAAGCATTAATTTAGAAAGGAAAAGAAAGCCTTAAAAGAGACTGGAGAATATAAATTGTCATTAAAACTGGAAGAAAAACTAACCAGACTTAACGTTCTGGAGTCCTGTTTTCTAGACATGTTTGTCCATTCACTCGCAATTCCTAATCATAAAATGGGATCTTTTCATTGCTTTCCGGAATTGCTTTTTACGTTATAAACATTTAACTTAATTTGGTGATTCAATGAAAAACTGTAAATTTTAGAGGTGCCAGGAATCAGTATTTTCATTGCTTTCCGGAATTGCTTTTTACGTTATAAACATTTAACTTAATTTGGTGATTCAATGAAAAACTGTAAATTTTAGAGGTGCCAGGAATCAGTATTTTTATTGCCTTCCGTAATTGCATTTTACGTTATAAACATTTAACTTAATTTGGTGATTCAATGAAAAACTGTAAATTTTAGAGGTGCCAGGAATGAGTATTTTCATTGCTTTCCGTAATTGCATTTTATGTTATAAACAATTAACTTAATTTGGTGATTCAATGAAAAACTGTGAATTTTAGAGGTGCCAGGAATCGGTATTTTCATTGCCTTCCGGAATTGCATTTTACGTTATAAACATTTAACTTAATTTGGTGATTCAATGAAAAACTGTAAATTTTAGAGGTGCCAGGAATCAGTATTTTCATTGCTTTCTGGAATTGCATTTTACGTTATAAACATTTAATGTAATTTGGTGATTCAATGAAAAACTGCAAATTTTAGAGGTGCCAGGAATCAGTATTTTCATTGCTTTCCGGAATTGCATTTTACGTTATAAACATTTAACTTAATTTGGTGATTCAATGAAAAACTGTAAATTTTAGAGGTGCCAGGAATCAGTAAGAATCGTTCAATGGCTTTTATGTGTGTCTACTTTACATTAGTTCAAGTTATATTGAGAATAATTCTTTTATAATTGGAATTTCCCTTCTAATGTATAAATTTATTATTCGTAATAATTACATTTATAAAATACTGTCAGAAATGTTTCAGATATTTTTAATCCTCTTATATAAATCATGTTAAGCATCTTGTTATTGGTTTATGATTTAATCCAGCAAATCATAAATCTTTTGCAAAAACTTGAATCATTCAGTACCCGAGGGTGAATCATTCATTTGTAATTTGTGCGCGAACTTCGAAATTATCGATTCCCCATTGAGTGAAGTAATTACGAAGAGTGAAAAGTAAGCAGCGCTGAAGTTCTTTCAATGCAATCAGTTTCCATTAAAAATTTGTTTCCGAAAAGGAAAAGATTTTCAAGAAATTTATTTGGAATTAATGGAAAAGATTGGTTATTAAATTTACATTTTGATGCAAAAATGCAAAGAATAATTGAACTGACTTTCAAAAAAAATTTTTTGGCATTAGTAACATTATTACATTAAAAGAAATTTCATAATTATTAAAGCCTTAATCGAAAATTTTATTGCTGTTATTTATTTAACGCTTACTCAATGAATAATATCTTATTTTATATGAAAATAAATAATTTTAGAATATTTTCTACAAACGTCAATGATTTGGTTTTCTAAATCTTATAGAATGTTTACGTAACTTGAAGATTTACTACCCTATACTTGCCAATGAAGAAGAAGAAAATTATTTGCTTTTGATGTAAAATTTAACAAATGCATAGATAAAGCAGGATTCTCTTTGCATTTTGAGAGCACATAAACGAAAGTATAGAAATATCGTCTACCTACCACAATCTCGGCATGGATTCCACATCAGCGTGGGGTCCACCAGCGGGGGAAGCGATAAATCTCTAAACACTGGTAGTTCGAATCCCGAGAACGGTCTGGTTTTTCGTTGTTTTTCCATAACGTGTATACGTGTCATCTTCCCTTAGAAAGTCTTCCAAGAAGGCATCCCTCTCCTTAGGCAAATAACCCCTGAGGCTTTGCTATAGTCACACGAACCAAATTAAACCAATCCACACATATCGAGGTTCGAATCCTGCGAACGGGCTGGCTGCATGGGCGTTTTCGTGGTTTTTCCCATGTGTAACGTGTATACGAGCCAGTTTCCCTTAGAAAGTCCTCAACGAAGGCATCCCTCCCCTTAGGCAGATAGCCCTCGTGTGCTTTGTCATAATTAAATACGCCAACACCACCACCACACATATCAGTGCGTAAATATCGTCTAATTACTATCACAATCTGCCAAGAATTCTATATCAGCGTGTAAATATCACGATCGGCAAGAGTATGTTCTTAAGACTGATAACGTTTCATAAAAACAGTAACAACTTGTCGAAATATTAAAGAAATCCAACAGGGCTAGTTAAAAGTTATCATTTACAATAACGTAAAACCTCATTCACACGTTTTGACATTCTGTACAAATGAATGAAATTTTATTTTGTTTAATTCCTATTATTTTGTTTGTATATGCAAAATTTATTATTTAGTCTTCGAAGCTAATATTTTGTTAGCAAGTATTCTCCCCTTTTATTTAAGATTAAAAAAATATTTCTGAAGCTAGAAAACATAAATAAGCTGTTTTTTGTAATTCTAGAGAAGAAATAAAGTAAGAACTTTTCTCAAAAGAAACGACAACTCGCGCTTCGGGCGTTCGATATCAGTGTACAGGCTGAGCATGCGCAGAGCGGCTCGTAGTAGCTTTTCCACGCCGTCAACCTATCCGCATCCATCGAGACACAAATCAAATGAGAGTGAGGAAAGGGTAATCGCTGACAGCGGGCAAGCTATTTCGGGGAACTCATTACATATTCGGAAATCGTAAGCAAACGATATTTGGGTTTAATTTTAGATAATATTGCCATCTTTTCCGAGAATGATGATTTGTTTATCGTTCTCTTCTTTTCCAACTCATGGATATGTATAAATATTATTGCATAATTTATTACGTCTGAGATATTTGATATACCTCGGCGTATATTTTTATTTCTTTATACGAAGTAAAGAGGAAGTATTGTAATCGCGAAAAGTTTCAGGCAGCACATTTCAATAAAAATATCCATTTTGACATCTTTCAAATGCAATTTAACGATGTATTTCCGTGATATCTGTATGTAAGGACAAACTAAAGACTCTTTTCCTCCAAAAAAATTATAAAACTGCTTTAAATGAATTCTGAAGAGAATTTTTCGTGACGTCTGTACGAACGTATGTACGTACGTGCGTACGTACGTATCTCGCATAATTCAAAAACGAGTAGCCTCAGAACGTTGAAATTATGTAAATAGGACTGCTATAACATGTAGATGTGCACCTCGTATTTTAGTTGCAATCGGCCGCACTAAACGTATGTAAATATATTTATATATATATATCCACTCTGTTACCCGGCTCAGTGATCTCAGTTTCTTTACTCTTATATGATTGTAAATTGTACATTTTTTTCTTTAAAAATGCTTGAATTATGTTGTTCTTATCTTCCGGTTAATGTTTTTATGCCTTTAGTAAATCTGTATGCAATAGTTTTAGAATTATCAACAATTTTAAAATTGTTTAAGTGCCGCTAAGCCTAATATAGTTTTTGATGGCAGCCATTGCTCTTGCTTACATTTAAACAGCAGGATAGTGGATTTGTTGCCAATCTAGAGAAACT
Source organism: Stegodyphus dumicola (assembly GCF_044657685.1). Classification (NCBI taxonomy): domain Eukaryota; kingdom Metazoa; phylum Arthropoda; class Arachnida; order Araneae; family Eresidae; genus Stegodyphus; species Stegodyphus dumicola. Next base: position 9,383,863 of record NC_140773.1, read on the forward strand.
TAGCTTCGCAACAACAAAGATAACACCTGTATTTATTATCTAAATCATGCTTAATCCTTTCTGGGATTTTTTCGAGGAAGATTACTTTTAAGAGTTACTTCGTAATTTTTAATACAGATATTTTGAGTTTTTTAGGTATTTTTGCCTTGTCGCGAAGTGAAAACTGAATTAATAGAATGAGAAATACTCAATCGTCTGTGAAAAACTGTTTCTTTTTGGTTTTGTTTGCTTAATTTCTATTATACATCGTTCTAGCTTTGTTATAGTATTTGAATAGAACATGCGGCAACGATTAGATAATTCTTTAAATAATATACATTTTGTGCATTCTGAGTCATAATATGAACGAAATATAATACTGTTAAGTGAACCTAGCACCAGAGTGTCGCTATGGTAATGAAAGTGAATTTTAAAGAATGCATTTATTCTATTGTGGTTTATGCGGTGTCGGCGAAGTAGGTTTAATTCAATCTAATAAGTTTAAATGAAATGCAAGAAAAAATGCGTCTAATTTAATATTCCGTACAAGGAAGTCATGTGGTGTACACATCAGATTTTGTATTTACTTAAAAGTAATGTGTAATGAAATTCTTCTCGCTTTGTTTTACTTCTTGCAAATATTTTGATTTCATTAGCTTTAAATTTTATAAATTTGTAGAGACATTATTATTATTTAGAAGCAGGAAACGTGAAAAATGTGCAATGCCCTCACCGAGACTCGGACCTTTCGAATACGCGTCCAATGTCCTGACCATTACACCATGAAGGCATGCTAAAAAGGCGGGAGAAATACCTTATATACTCCCCCTTTTAAAGGGCGACTGGGGATTCGGGAACCCATTTGCCAAATCATGGTGATGGAGATTCATCATCCACCACCATCTTTTTAGTTTGGGCCACATTGTAGAGACATTACGTTTCTTAGAAGCAGGAAACATGAAAAATGTGCAATGCATTCGCCGTGACTCGGCCCTCTGACCTCTCGAATACGCGCCGAGTGTGCTGACCATTTCACTACGAAGGCATGCCAAGAAGGCGGGAGAAATACTTTATAAGTCATTAACTTTAGATATTACAGATGTAAATTTTATTCACAAAATCTATTGTCACTTATATTGAACAATCTTAAAATGCTTGTTATTCGTGTATTACGATTATTATTCCTAATAATACGTTAAAATAATCGAACCTTAAAAATCTGTAATATTTTTTTTTACTTGAAGCGCATTTTATGTCACTGGGGATAGAAAGATTGGTTAATTGATTAAAGTAAATCACATAAAGTTTTCAAATAGGCAAAGGTTTCTAAATTACTTTGATTTTCTACTCTTTTTACGTTCGCAATTTTAATTTAATTATTAATTTGATTCTTACTCAATTTGCTTTGTAAATTTCTCAAAATTCCTTATGTTTAAATTTTTTAGTAATCACTACATTTGATTTACTTCTGGTTTTGAATGTTACTATACCCATGCCTATATGGATGACCTAAACAGGAATTGAGTAATTGAAGAGTTAGGTTTAGAAGCAACTGCCCTTTGATAAAATCTGTCTAATACCTGCTCAACAATTATTCACTAATGCAAATCAATTTAGCCTTAAAATTTTATTAAAAATTTTTTTAGGATTAATTTTTTGGAATATTATATATTTATTCATGGTTTTAGATACTTGCACTTAATTTACATATGCTCTCAGAAATTAAATGATATTGTAAATTAGTTCACAGTGATAATTAATTATTTATTTGTATGCAATTAAAATTTCATAATTTAAAATTTAAATTTTAATTAACTTAGAATTTCATAATTTAAAATTTAAATTTGATTTTTACGAATAGAGAATGTTTGTTAAATTAATATACAGTGGATGGACAAAAATATGGAAAAACCTTGTGAAATGCATGTTTGAAAAGAAAGATTGATTTTAATGAAATATGTAGGTGGCGCTGGTGTTTTTGACTACTGACGCCACCTATACAACTTCGTAAATGTGCTAAACAGTTCAGTTGTTGTCGGAGTACTGTTATGCATTAACACATTGCATTATGTCAGAGTTAACAGACTTCGAACGTGGGCAAATTGTTGGAGCACGTATGGTAGGTGTTTCCGTAAGCAAAGTAAGGAGGTGTTTAGTGTTTCAAGAGGTACTGTATCGAAGATTTATTCCGCATATTTGAAAAGCGGAAAAACATCATCTGCTAAATCACAGCGCGGACGAAAGTGTGTCCTGAGTGATCGCGACAGACGATCATTAAAGGCAATTGTGACGAAAAATAAGAAGACCACAGCTGCAAAAGTTACTGCTGAAATGAATGTTGTGTTACCGAACCCTGTGAGTACCAAAACAATTAGAAGGGAGCTTCATAAACAGGGAATTGCTGGCCGTGCTGCAATGGAGAAGCCACTCATCAGTGATGCTAATGCCCGTAACAGGAAACGGTGGTGTTTAAGACATAAAGCCTGGACTATAGAGCAGTGGAAGCGAGTAATATGGTCTGACGAGTCTTCTTTCACATTGTTTCCCACTTCTGGCCGAGTTTACGTCTGGAGAACGCCATCTCAAGCCTATTATACAGACTGCTTGTTGCCAAGAGTGAAACATTGCGGGGGTTCTGTTATGGTTTGGGCAGCCATATCGTGGTTCTCTGCTAGCCCCATGATAACTGTGTCAGGGCACACGACTGCCAAGACTTATGTGAACATTTTGGCCGACCAAGTTCATTCCATGGTACAAACTTTGTTCCCCGATGGTGATGGTGTCTTCCAAGACGACAAAGCCCCTGTTCACACAGCTCACATTGTCCAGGACTGGTTTTCTGAGCACGAGGATGAGTTGTCCCATCTCCCCTGGCCACCACAGTCACCAGAACTGAATATTATCGAACCTTTGTGGTCTATATTGGAACGGAAAGTGCGTTCTCGTTATCCACCGCCAACATCGTTATCTGAACTTGCCACCGTTTTGCAGGAAGAATGGTATAATATTCCCTTGGCAAACATACAGGCACTGTATTTATCCATTCCGAGAAGACTGCAAGCTGTTTTGGATGCCAACGTGTTTCCTACACCATATTAAGAAAAGAAACATGTTTTTTTAAAGGTGTTTCATATTTTTGTCCAACCCCTGTAGATATATATATGTGTGTGTGTGCGTGTGTGCTTTAGTAAAAGATATATATATATATATCTTCTACTAAAGCAATGTTGAAGCTAAACACCAAAAGTCCGAGTGAATTTGGCGATATGTTTCTGAAAATTTGAGTACGTTAATATAAAAATGTGTTACTTTTCTCATATAACTCATACATACCTATTAAAGAGTATTTAAAAAATCACTTGTTCTTACAGATTTAAAGTTAAAAAAAAGATTTAGAGCATAAGGTCTTAAAAAAAACATATATTACAGCATACGTTTAAATACTTTCCCTTTTTCTCATTTGCTAAATTTCACTTTTTAATAAAATAAATGCTTTTATATTTTTTCGGAGTTGCATTAAAATGTTAAAAAATAAGCGAGAAGTTAATAAAACGTAGCAGCCCGGAGTCTATTAAATTTTTTCACGTGGAAAGTAGTGTCGTTGATTCATGGAGATTTCCTTTTTGTTCTGAGAAAAATACCAAGTGAAAACTCACATAAAAAGTTAAAGAAACCCAACTATTTTATTCTAACGCCTTTTTTTAGATTTAAAATTCCTAGATTGCCTCAGGATTACTACTTGAAGAAAGAAGTTACTGGTTAATTGCAGTTTAGTTTGACGAAGACTAATAGAAATTTTCATTTCAGAACTTAAAAATGCTACTTTCTAGAAGTTGTATTTTAAGATCTTGCTGAAAATTAAGATAATAAAAAGATTTATAAGAATTTATTCCAGAACAGAAAAAAAGCATCCATTTAATACTTAAAGATGTACTCATGTGTTAAGCTTATACTTCTCAAGGTCTTCCAGAAATAAAGTAATACCCTTTATTCTAATAACTTGCTAAATGTCAAATATGCTAAATATAACAAAATTTAAGTGTCAAGCAGGTTTTTGCAAGGACAAAGATAAAAATTTAAAAAATAAAAAATCGATTGTGCCTTCGCTGAGATTCGAGTCGGGCATCTTTGAATTGCGAATGGTTTGGATAATCAGTTACAACACGTATGTGTTGACAAATCAATTCCTAACCTTCTCATCAATTTCAATGGAAAATGGGGAGACACATGAGACCCGGTCGACCCAATCCACGTTGCAACGAATTACTACATTGACAGATTCCCAACCTTTTCCTTAAATCGACCCAACATAAGCAAATAATTATAGTTAAGTAACTTAAAGACTAAGAACCTGAACAAAAGTTTTGAAAAAAAAAAAGGTTTAGTAGATTTATGCTTAATTAATTTTATTTATTTATTAGCCTAAAGGTCTCTTAGTCTCGAAACAGTATTTTACCTTGTTTCACTTTAATGCTTTGTTTCAGTTTCTTACTTCCTTGTACGAAGTAAAAAGGAAGTATTGTAACCGCGAAAAGTTTCAGGCAGCATATTTCAAACGAAAATATCCATTTTGACCGCTACCGAATGCAATTTAACGATGGTTTTGCGTGATATCTGTACGTCAGGACAGAATAAAATACTCTTTTCCTTCAAAAACATTATAAAACTGCTTTAAAATTAATTCTGAAGAGAATTTTTCCTGGAGTCTGTACGAACGTATGTACCTACGTGCGTGCGTACGTACGTATCTCGCATAACTCAAAAACGATTAGCCTCAGAACGTTGAAATTTTGTATGTAGGACTGCTATGACATGTAGATGTGCACCTCGTATTTTGGTTGCAATCGGCAGCACCAAACGTATATAAATATATTTATATATATATCCACTCTGTTACCCGGCTCAGTGATCTCAGTTTCTTTACTCTTATATGTTTGTAAATTGTACATTGTTTGCTTTAAAAATGATTGTATTATGTTGTTTTTATCTCCCAGTTAAGGTTTTTATGCCTTTACTAAATCTGTATGCAATATTTTTAGAATTATCAACAATTTTAAAGTTAATTAATTGCCGCTAAGCCTGTTTTTAATGGCGGCCATTGATGTTTACATTTGAAACAGCAGGATAGCGGATTTGTTGCCAATCTAGAGAAACTTAGCTTCGCAACAGCAAAGATAACGCCTTCATTTATTAATTAAATCATGCTTAATTCTTTCTATAATTTTTTCGAGGAAATAAGCGTTTGAGATTTACTTCGTAATTTTTAATACAGATATTTTGAGTTTTTATGTATTTTTGCCTTCTCGCGAAGTGAGAATTGAATTAATTAAATGAGAAATACTCAATCGTCTGTGAAAAACTGTTACTTTTTTGTTTTGTTTGCTTAATTTCTTTTATACATAGTTCTAGCTTTATTATATTATTTGAATAGAACATGTGGCAACGATTAGATAATTCTTTAAATGATATGCATTTTGTGCATTCTGAGTTATAATATGAGTAAAATGTAATACTGTTAAGTAAACCTAGCTCCAGAGTGTCGCTATGGTAAACAAAGTGAATTTTAAAGAATGCATGTATTCTATTGTGGTTTATGCGCTGTCGGCGAAGTAGGTTTAATTCAATCTAATAAGTTTAAATAAAATGCAAGAAAAAATGCGTATAATTTAATTTTCCATACGAGGAAGTCATGTGGTGTACACATCAGATTTTTTTAGTTCACTTTCATCTGAAACCTTTGCCATTCTGGAAAACGTAAAATATTTTTCTTTCATATTTAATCTGTTTGTTGAACTGAACTGTTTAAAAGCAAAAATGCAGTTATTAAGAATATTACTTTTTAACTTTTTAAACTGATTGGTTTAAATAAAAGTACATTTAATTTATGCTATAAATAATCAAAAACATGAAGTATATTTATAGAATTATACATTCTTTTTCCCATTTTAAAATCTACAGAAGGTATATAACATTCCCATAGTAGACTTAATGCGTATCCCAGTAAAAGTTTCACTTGGACATCTCTATCGACATCGCAGCTGCTAAATTACATTAAGCTTTAAAAGAGCTCTTTTGAGCGACCGTTAAAATGCCAACTCTTCCAGATTTATTTTTTATTATTAGTCCAAAGTGGAAATTTGCCCAGAAAGAATATTAATTTCGTTTTGGCATTTTGCGTTGATTCACTATAAAGCGTTTCTCACTTTTGAAATTGTTGCCATTTTGTTTGAAATTCTAAATGAAAAATGTCCATGTTTATTGGTATTATACTATTTTTTTCTTTGACGATTTATTTCATTTTAAACTTTACTATCAAGGGGTATTTTTAATTCCCTAAGAAACTGAATCTGATGTATCTTTCTCAAACATTCATTTAATAGTTATGTTATTTTGAAGAATTATGGCAATTTTGTAGCTAACTGAGGAAAAGGAAGTGGACAAAAGTTTCCTAATGATTTTTCTGAATGGAAGATTCTACGTCTTTATTAGTTGAATAAAAAGTCAAAATTTTAACAACAGTTTTATAGTTAAAGATACAGATTGCATGATTGAGTATAATGAAATAGAGGAGAAAAATCAATAGGTTAATTTTGTGATTTATCACAGTGCATAAAAATGGAGTACTTAATTTAGTGAATTTTTAACTAACCACTACTAATTCAAAGAAACAGCACAGTAATGTTGTAGAGACATTAGGATTTTTTGAAGCAGGAGTCTAGAAAAATGAGCAGTTCCCTCGCCCAGACTCGAAACACGGACCTCTGGAATATGCGCCGAGTGTGCTGACCACTACACCATAAGGCATGCTAAGAAAGAGGAAGAAATACCTTATATACTCCCCCTTTTAAAGAGCGACTGCGGATTAGGGGATCCAGTCGCCAAATCCTGGTGGTGGAGAATCATCATTCACCACCTTTTTTAGTTCGGGCGACACTGTAGAGAATTTTTTTTTAAGCAGGTGTGAAAAATAAGCAGTGTGCTCGCCGGGACTCGAACCACCGGCCTCTCGAATACGCTCCGAATGTGCTGACCGCTACACCGCAAAGGCATGCTAAGAAGGCGGGAGAAATACCTTATAATGTTGCAAATATTTAAGCAACTGCTTAGATACTACGTAGTTTAAGCTTTTGTCAGGAAAAGTGGAACCCATCCGTCATTTAGTCACATTGTTACCTAGAACGTCGACCAGGTTGCACCACAAGGAGCGACAGAGTTTGCTTCTGGCAAAAGAGGGGACTAACAATTACACATATTCATGCCTTCATGCCTTCTCTCGTATTCGAATCCTAGCCAATGCTTTAATTGCCTAATCCTTTGCCATCCTTGGGAACACGGCGGGAAATAGTACAGCTAAAGCAAATATGTTTCCTAGTCTGGACCGAGCTTACATTTTCGAGTAGATACATCTAGAATTTAGATCAGTATTCTTTTCTAGAATCAAATTTAAAAAAAAATTAAATGCATGAAATACAGATAAAACTTTTCACACGTATAAAAGATATCTAACGTGTGACGTACTTGTTAAGAAAAAATTCAGATAACTTCACAGAACATATAGCGAGATAAACTCGCGGGCTGTTTTAATGAAATGTAAATTGCGCATTTCAAGAAGCTAAAATATTTTTTTCTTAATTGAAAAGTATGAAACGATCTTAGGGTCTTAATTCGTTGTTTAAACACATGTTCTTATCCTTCCATTTCACTTTCAGTTTCTTTTTATGCAGAATCATTCTGCTTAAAGCAGATATATATGCTCGTCTGATTGCCCCGAGAAATAACATATCTTTTCCATCTTTATTGGAAAAATTTGCATTAGCAGTGCAGCACTTTCTACTTTTCATTTCCATGGAGGGAAGGAAACTTTATCTGCTTTTCCATTCTACATTTCTACATTCGGCACGCCACATTTCGTAATGGCATGTAAATCTATTCATATACTTAATAATTCCCTGATATTTTTTTGAAAGTATAATCACCTTTAATAGCAAAGATAATTTCTGCGTGCTTAAAAAGTTGGTTTAAAATTTATAGCAAATCGACTATACACCGCATTACTGGTTGTTCTCCATATTCTTCAACAAAAGGCTTTGCTGCGGTATTCACGATAAAAATTAATGCTATTTCTAAGATTTATAACGCTTATGAATTAGTTTCCACTTACAAATAAACAACTGTAAATTTTTCAATCTGAGGAAAGAAATGGAAAACAAAATTTTTCAATCTGAGGAAAGAAATGGAAAACAAAATTTTTCAATCTGAGGAAAGAAATGGAAAACAAAATTTTTCAATCTGAGGAAAGAAATGGAAAATAAAATTTTTCATATTAATTTTACTAATTTTTAAGCGAAGTTCATAGTGTAAGTTTTGAAGAGAGACATGTAAATTGGTTAGATTAATAATATTTCTGAATTGGTTTCCATTTAGAAAAAAACAGTAACTGTAAATTTTTCAATCCGAGGAAAGAAATTGAAAACAATTTTTACATATTAATTTTACTAATTTTTTAAGCGAACTTCATACTGTAAGTTTAGAAGAGAGACATGTAAATTGGTTAATTAAAAATAACTATAAACTTAGAGTCTTGCCACCAGTTTCTGTAATTTATAAAAGCAAAATTAGATGTAAACTTTATAGACTGCAAAATAAATGCAGTAAATGCTGCGTTAGATAAAAATCTGTAAGGTATACGTAAGTATTTGCATATCTTAAAATTTTTTATCTCTGTTATTTTCCATAAATATTGCAATGAATAATGATGTTGAAATTTAGCAGTTATTCGTCAGCGTATTCGCCCTATTTTACATTTTAAAGATACTCTTTCAGACCAAATTCTTGCTGGAAGACTTGAATTTCTCATATGTATTGCCATGTGCCATATGTATGTTCTCTGTGAACAGCTATCCAACATCATGGTTTCTTAAACTATAGTGCCTGACCTTCATCTAATAAAACGTGTAATAAAAATAATAAAATGTGTAATAAAATCATTTTAATAAAACGTGTAATAAAAACGTAACAATATAGTTCTAAATGTAGGATTTTGTTTTCTATACGTTTTATGGAATAAAAAGGTATTTATGTTGTTGACTAAATGCAATAGCGTTTTAATTTGATATCATTCATTTTGATATCATTCGTTCGGGAAAATGTTTGAGTGTCGTATTTCAACAAAAATATCCATTTTGACCCTCTCTCTAATCCATTTAGGTGAATTCTTCAGTGGCATCCCTACTTACGGATACAATAAAGGATTATTATTTTCCAAAACTGATCATAAAATTGATTTGAAACTTATTTAGAAAGTATTTTTTCATGACATTCGTACATCCGTACGCATGTATGTATCTCGTCATAGATTAATGTATTTCGTAGTACATTAATCTATGCAGTAGATTAATGTATATATCTCACCGTAACTCGAAACCAATTAACCGAAGAATGTTGAAATTTTGCATATGGGACAGCTGTAACATCTAGTTGTCCTCCTCCTGTTTCAGTGGCAATCGGCCGCACCAGGCGTATATATACATGTGTGTGTACCTCCTTTCTTATTTGGCTTGGTGAACTCTGTTTTATTTATTCTTGTATTTGGTAAATTGTGCATGTTTATGCACTCAGAAGTTATTGAATTAGGTTGTTCTTATGTCCAGTTAAGGTTTTTATGCCTTTAGTTAATCTGCATGCTATAGTTGTAGAATTATCAATAATTTAAAGACAGTACAAGGAAGTCATGGTGTGTCCGCATCAGATATTTACTTTCATTTCAGTTTTTGAACAATTGCGTTCTGGATGCAATCTTAAAGTGAAAATACATTTTGTGCAAGAGTTCATACGTTCTTAATCTTACGTTTACTATGTAAAAGAAGTTTTAGAATTAAAGAAATTTATCTTTCTAGCTTCTTAACAATATCAAATTGCACTTAATTTCGTGTTAAAATTCAACATTTAAATCGCTTCTTTGCAACAATAATGCTTTTAGCCTAAATATTATTCAGTGAATTCTTAGTTTTGTTTTATCAGAATTCAATTAAAATTTAAAGTAAAATAAATATTTCACCTGAGAAAGAATGACTAGGCGAAAATTCGTCCCGAATCCTTTCACAAAGGCACAGAAATCTTGATTAAATTCAAATAAAAAAAAATAATAAAAATTCATTGAAGCATCTGTTTTTCCCCAAAATTAAAGAATTTACACAATTAATAATTTAAAAAATTAAATAAAAATTAAAATTTTCCTAAATAAGAAAATTAATTAACCTGCTTTCTTTCATAACGAAAATCAAAATACTATCAACATAACATTAAGGTTTGCAAAGTATGAAATGAAAATAGCATTGCAAACGTTAAACATATTATTATTATATATAAGGTAGTATTCTGGCGTTGAAGGAAGCACGCAATTGCATGTGGCGTTAATATGTGCCGAAAATGTTCATTAATGTCAGCATTTTAGCATTTTAAATAAATAGCTGCAGTTGGCAACATTTTTTTTTTTCAGGTTGGAATAACTGACTCGATATGTTATTGCCACGTTAGTTCTTCTATTGTTATTGAGAAAAAGTTGTTATATTACATTAAATTTAAAAAAGATAAAAATCTGAAATGTTTCAGATTTTAAATTACGTCCAAAGGGGCGTTTTTTAACATTTTGTGTGTTACCTTTCTTTATTAAATATCATGTTCCTCGCACTTAAACCATAAGATCCAGTGCAACAGCAATATCGCAAAATAGTTTTAAAACGAGCATATCTTTAGAATTTCCGATACAGAGACTCACGCGCTGGAGATAAAAATGTTTTGTCTGCACAACGTTGCCATTGCTCGCTTTGAAATCCTTGAGTTTGTTAATCAAAAATTCGTCAAAGTTTTAAAAAATAGGAAATCGATCATAAAACAAATTTCAAATTTCAAATTTGGTCTTCCACATGCTCATATTCGTTGGAGGATTACGTTATTCAAAATTCGATGACTCTATGTACCGTTGTTTTATCACAATACGAGAAATATACATACATTTATGCAGATTTTTCATTATTTAATTTCTTCAAATATAATGCAGGACTCTAACATTTTGTGGCAACAGTTTGAAAAGTGAACCGACTTTTATGAGTCCGACGCAAAATGCCAAAACGAAACTAATAGTCCTTCGGGATTCAAATCCCTTTGGACTAATAATGACGTCATACACATGTCTGAAATGTCAAAAGTTTTTGCTTTCTGGTTTGGCAACAAAAAATATTTATAAATTGGTTGCTACTTGGAAAGGAAGAACTGATGCCATACATTTGCTTTTCAGGGTGTACGTAAAACTTAAAACTTTTCCTTTGGCCGTAGCCCGCTACAGAGGCTGTTCGCACATTTTGTAGACTATTTCGGTAATCGGTAATAAAACTTCGTTTGCTGCAAAAGAAGTAATTGCAATTGTACTATGTTTTTAAAAGTAAAAATTATCGTCTGTGGCTTGAAAGTTTTGTTTTTATTGAAAATGGCGAATTTAACAAAGCAGTGGTTCGAAGGCTACATTTACGCTCTTTCCGAAGAGAAATTTGCACACTCCGTTATCCAAAAACAATGTGAGAGTCGTGGTTTTGTGATATCTAAAGCGCCGATAGGAAATATCATCAACAAGAAAGGGAATAAACGTCAAACTGGAGCCTCAAGTGGGACAAAAATTCCAAACAAGTACCCAAGGAAAAAACGGACATCTTCGACTATTGCAAATGTACGTTGTTTAATGCTAAAAGAAAATCCCCCTAGTCAAAGGACAGTTGCAAAATCATTAAAAATGCTCGGTGTCGACTGCAAACAAAATGATAAATGTTGATTTAAATTTTAAGAAAGCGAAAAAACGCAATGTGCATCGTCTTCTTCCAAAGCAAATCGCTCAACGCCGACACGCTGCAGAATTCTATATGAGAAACACTTATCCAAAGAAAAATGGAAATGAATTGTCACAATAGATGAAGCATGGGTGTATTTAAATGATTGTAACAAAAAAGAGCCATTTATTATCATAAAAGGGGTGAAAAAACTTAAGTACATGGTTCAAAGAATCGAAAGAAAGTTTTTCTAAGGAATTCATGATTGTTGCTGGTTTTTCTTATAATGCCAAGTTAAAAATAAAGAGAGTGCAATAAAATGTCAAGATTAACTCCAAATACTATCAGGAACACATTTTATCGCCAATTGCTCTGAATGAAATACCATCGCTTTACCCACAGTGCCATCCATCTGTGAGACTCCATCAGGACAAAGCTAGCAGTCACACATCGAAATCCACTGTAAATTTCCTAAAAGAAATGGAACAAAAAACTGGTATCAAGAACCCTTCACTGATATCCCTACTAAACCTCCCGATGTGTCACCGGTGGATTTTTGTGCTTTCGGACTTTTAAAAACTGCATTATCCAAACGTTGTCCCAAAACCCTAACAGGACTCTGGAAAGCTGTTCGGGAGGAATGGGATAGAATACCTTTTCTGCCACTTCAAAAGGCATTATTATCCTGGAAATTGCGGTGTCGAAAGATAGTTCAGAGTAAGGGATGTCAAATAGAACATTTAATACACATGTTATGTAATTTAGTTTTGTAAATACAATATACATCTTCTAAAAAATGTGTGAACAGTCTCTGTAATAGGATATGTAGAGAAATCATACTTTAGGAAAAGAAAATCCGAAAGGTTTCAGAATTTAACAGTACCCCAAAAGGGATTTGTTAAGTTTTTTACGCTCTTGCTGAACTCTCAGTCTAGGAGTCTGCTCTTACACTTACTCCTGTTAACCATTTTTTTTGTCTTTTCAGCTTTATCATTAAGTATCGTTTTCTGTGCATTTTCACTCTATATAATTCAACAGAAAAGTTTTAAAAGCAACATAGCAGCTTTTTTTTAATGCCAAATGCAGTATAAGTGTAAGCATACATTTTATATTTTTTTAACTCTTTTCTTAGTTCATCATATTAATGTTCAGCCTTTTGTTTTGGAACTTCTCTCCTATAAAGTCCTGAAATATGGAGAAGAAAGATTTATCAAATGCCTAAAAGTGCTTTTTGAGAAGTCCTGTTCTTTATCGTTTGTCATCGACTTCTGCTCCATCAGACGCCCTTTAATGGCATACCATTTGTTATGCTGTCTAGCAGGTGGTGTCTTTATTTTGCGCTTAATATCTTTACAGTGTCTGTTTTTGTGAGCTATTCTTTGAAACATTTTTGAACGAATAACTTATCTTTCTGAAAATGCCACATAACTTACATAAAATAATATCCTTAATTTTTATTCGAGCCTTCTTTTTCAACGAAGCATTTTTCGAGGTGTTTTTTGGATGGGTGCGTATTAACGCCATTACCTTGCCGCAGTTTGGTGATATTTTTACAGATGAAAAATTCAGATTTATTTATCAGATGTAAACTGGCAGTTTTCGCGACTTTTTAAAAAAAAAGATTTCCGAAGTATCTGTAATTACTGTCAGTAAACATTATCAACATGTAAAAGGTCAATATACCTTAACAATTAAAAACAAAATTGTCGGTCCTCCTTTTGCCCGGCGAAGTGCAGAAACTCGACGTGCCATGGACTCAACAAGTCGTTCGAAGTCCCCTGCACGAATATCGAGCCATGCTGCCTCTATAGACGTCCATAATTGTGAAAGTGTTGACGGTGCAGGGTTTTGGGCGCGAACTGACCTCTCGATAATGCCCCATAAATGTTCGATGGGATTCATGTCGGGCGATCTAGGTGGCCAGATCATTCGCTGGAATTGCCCAGAATGTTCATCTAACCAATCGCGAACAATTGTGGCCCGGTGACATGGCGCATTGTCATCCATAAAAATACCATCGTTCTTTGAGTACGTGAAGTCCATGAATGGCTGTAAGTGATCTCCAAGTAGCTGAAGCTATCCATTTCCAGTCAATTATCAGTTCAGTTGCACCAGAGGACCGAGTCCATGCCATGTAAAAACAGCCCAGACCATTATGAAACCACCACCAGCTTGAACATTGCCTTGTTGACAACTTGGGTCCATGGCTTCGTGGGATCTGCGCCACACTCGAACCCTACCATCAGCTCTTACCAACTGAAATCGTGACTCATCTGACCAAGCCACGGTTTTCCATTCGTTTAGGGACCAACCGATATGCTCACGAGCTCACGAGAGTCGCTGCAGGCGATGTCGTGCTGTCAGTAAAGGCACTCGAGTCGGTCTTCTGCTGGCATAGCCCAAGGAAGACAAATTTCGCCGCATTGTCCTATCGGACACGTCCCTCGCACGTCCCACGTTGATTTTTTCTGTTATTTGGCGCAGTGTTGCTTGTCTGTAAACATTAGCAACTCTACGCAGACGTCGCTGGTCTCGGTCGTTAAGTGCAGGTGGTGGGCCACTGCGGTGGTGTCCATGGTGGGATTTTGTGCCTGAAATTAGATACTCTCGGCGCACGCTTGACACTGTGGATCTCGTAATGTTGAATTCCCTAAGATATCCGAAATGGAATGACCCATGCGTCTAGCTCCAACTACCATTCCGCGTTCAAAGTCTGTTAATTCTCGTCGTGCCGCCATAATCACGTCAAAGCCTCTTCACATGAATAACTTGAACACAAATGAAAGCCCTGCCAAGGCACTTCGCATTTATACATTTTCTACGCGATACTACTGACATCTGTATATTTGCATATTGCTATTCCATGACTTGTCACTTCAGTGTACTTTTACTTGAGATTATAGCACGCATTTGGTAACAAAAAAATGTCTACTTCATATTTTTCCTTTAATTTTTAGAGATAAGGTCACTTTCCAGATTTTAGGCAGCGATCTGAAGTTTTCATACAGGAAATCGATTATTTTGAGGGGGAAGCAGTGTACAACTTAATCGTTTAGAAGTGAATAATTCTACTTAGCTGAGATAAGCTTTATTATCTGCACTGCGGTTCTTAACATATGTCATAAATTGTTCATTTCTGCATAATTATATGAATAATTTTTGTAAAATACCCCTTTGAGAGTTTTATATTTAAAACGAGTTGACAGCACGAACTTTATGTTAATTCTTTTAATTAAATTTATCTCGACTTCCGTGCCAACTTTCTTTCACGTGTTGCCAGAAACAGAACAACATATTTTTCATTCAAGCGAGACACAAAAAAAGTTCTAGCATTAATTAGTCTGCATTCAAAAAAAGGAAGTCGGGGAAATTCAGCTGTTTGAAAGTAAAAAAATTATTCACCATTTTATTATAATAATTTGATAAAAAGGGAGAGGAAACATAAAGTAATTTTATTGATAATTTTAATGTAGTTTGCACAAGGTGGGAAAAAACTAATTATACGGAAGTTTTTTCAGCCTTTTCTGAAATTTATTTTTGATTAGATATGCATTCACAAGACACTGGAGTTTTAATACTGAAAAGAGTAAATGTTGCATGTGAAAAAAAAATTATTTATTGCAAGCAAGACTGGGTTCTACCTAAATTATTTGATTAAGTTTCAGATTAAATGAATTTAAAAGGATATACTGAGTATACTAGAATTCTGTCACACTGTACAATGTAATATTTAATTATTACATTCTTCCAATGTATTTTTAAAATCGTCAGAATTTAAAAGTTTTTTACTTTTTTTTTATAAATGTTACTAATAGTTTTGTTATTATTGCATCAGGGTGTCATAATTGCCGGTTATGAGAGGAATTGCCATTCCTTATTGGAAATAAGATCTTTAATTTATCTTACTGAGCATAGCAATGTGTTCGCTTTCAACGCAGTAAAGTGAGCAATTTAAAATATATGATTTACGTTACTTTAATTTTTCATATAATGCCAATATATTGTTTGTCAGTGTAGAAAATTAAATTGTTAAAAACAATATATACACATATAAAAATTAAAAATCTATTTAAAGTATATGCTGGTTTTCCAGTTTGTTTGCTCTTAGCTGATTATGGGAAAGAAATATTAGTTCTTTTTGTTTAGTTTAAAGTGGAGGTAAGACTCAAAGGGCTATTAATCTCAAAACGCTATTCTGCGTCGTTTCAGTTTCTGCGTTGATTCACATTTCAAACTGTTGCCACCAAACATTATTGCCATGTATTATATTTAAAGAAACTATACAGTGACGAAACTCTATGAAAGCATAAATGTTTCTCGCACTGTGAAAAACCAACGGTACCTAGAGGCATCCAATTTTGAATAACGCAGTCCTCTAACCGAACATGGACATTCGAAAGCTTAAATTTTGAATATCGAATTGGTTTTATTATCTGTTTCACGTTTCGTTAACTTTAACGATTGTTATATTAAAAAACTCAACCATTTCAAAGCGAGCAATAGCAATACTGTACGGTTAAAAGAAAAAATCTGATGTGTACACCACATGACTTCCTTGTACAGAATATTAAATTATAAGCATTTTTTCTTGCATTTCATTTAAACTTATTGGATTCAATTAAATCTACTTCACCGACAGCGCATAAACCAGAATAGAATAAATGCATTCTTTAAAATTCACTCTAGTATTGGTTTACCATAGCGACACTCTGGCGCTAGATTCACTTAACAGTATTAATGATTATATAACAGTTAACTTATATATTTCGTTCATATTATAACTCATAATGCACAAAATTTATATCATTTAAAGAATAGAATTATCTAATCGTTGCCACATGTTCTATTCAAATACTATAATAAAGCTAAAATGATAATTTTCACAGACGATTGAGTACTTCTCATTTAATTAATTCAGTTCTCTCTTCGCGAGAAGCCAAAAATACATAAAAACTCAAAATATCTATATTAAAAATTACGAAGTAAATCTCAAACACTTATTTTCTCCAAAAATTCCAGAAAGAATTAAGCATGATTTAATTGGCAATAATAAATGAATGCGTTATCTTTGTTGTTGCGAAGCTAAGTTTCTCTAGATTGGCAACAAATCCACTAGTCTTCTGTTTCAAATGTAAACATCAATGGCCGCCATCAAGAGAAGTATTAGGCTTAGCGGCACTTAAACAACTTTAAAATTGTTGATAATTCTAAAAATATTGCATAGAGATTTACTAAAGGCATAAAAACCTTAACCGGAAGATAAGAACAACATAATTCAATCATTTTTAAAGCAAAAAATGTACAATTTACAAACATATAAGAGTAAAGAAACTGAGATCAATGAGCCGGGTAACAGAGTGGATGTATATATATATATAAGTATATTTATATACGTTTGGTGCAGCCGATTGCAACCAAAATACGAGGTGCACATCTACATGTTATAGCAGTCCTATATACAAAATTTCAGCGTTCTGAGGCTAATCGTTTTTGAGTTATGCAAGACACGTACGTACATACGTTCGTACAGACGTCACGAAAAATTCTCTTCAGAATTAATTTTAAAGCAGTTTTATAATTTTTTTGAAGGAAACGAGTCTTTTATTCTGTCCTTACGTACAGATATTACGCAAAAACATTGTTAAATTGCATTCTAAAGCGGTCAAAGTGGATATTTTCGTTGAAATATGCTGCCTGAAGCTTTTTGCGATTACAATACTTCCTTTTTACTTCGTACAAATAAGTAAAAACATTTATCTCCAGCAAGCGAGATTTTGTATCGGAAATTTTAAAGAGACGCTAAAGTATTTTGTGATATAATATTTAATAATTAACACACAAAGCACTAAAAAACTCCCCTTTGGGCGTAATATAAAATCTGAAAGCTTTCAGACTTCTTTTTTAAAGTTTTCAGTGCCTTTATGAAGATTTTCAAAGGGACACAGGCAAACTGCACAAGAGGAAAATTTCAGAAGTGTAGACAGTAGCGTAGTACAGTTGTTTTTATAAGGGTATAAATTGCTTATATTATGTAATAATTATATGCTAGATAACCTTTATAAGCACTAGCATCATTAGTGTATTTATTAAATGATATTAATATCATCATATATTATGTAATTCCACTGAGGAATAACATTTTGCTTATGTAAATAGTAGGTGTATTATTTTAAGTCTGGAAACACAATTCTGGGATGTTTCACCTTTCATTCGAGTCTGTTGCCCTTCAAAAAACGTGATATATTATTCTTTCGTGTTTGATTTGTCTGTTATTAATTAATAAATTAATTTATTTAAAATCAATAGATACAGCTCTTAAGAATTTTTTTTTTTTTTTTTTTTGCGTTTAATCGGAGTTGAATAAATGCATTTAATTCATGATATCTAATTTAAAATATTAAATATTTTGATAGGATTAAATTACATATTTTTTCACTTTTTAAATATGCAGAAGATATGTAACGTTCTCATGTTAGTCTAAATGTATATTCATCTAATGCCCTATAGAATGTTTTGCTGTTTCATCTCCGACATGTCTATTGATAATCCCTGCTGATAAACCATATTAATCTTTAAAAGAGTTTTTTAAGTCTAATCGTTAAAATCTGAATCTTTTCAGATTTTTCCTTCCATTCTTTTCTTTTTTTAAGTGTTTGTTTATTTATTTCACCTTTGTTTGAAAACTCAAAATTAGGACTTGAAAAATGGATGTATTGTCTATTCACAAAACGTTTTGAATAAGCTTAGTATTTTACATGTTTTACAGTATTTCTATTATAAATATTAATTTATGTTGTTATTAAAGGCTGATGAGTACCGTTTTTACTTCATTCTACAAAGTAAAGAAAGTATTGTAATCGCGAAAATTTTCGGATGTCATATTTTAACGAAAATATCCGTTTTGACCACTATCGAATTCAGTTTAAAGATGTTTCTGCGTGACATCTGTATGTAAGTACAGAATAAAAGATTGTTTTTCCCAAAATGGGTTGCAAAAAGATTTAAAATGGATTCAGAAGAGATTTTTTCGTGACGTCTGTACTTACGTACGTACGTATGTATGTATGTATGTATGTATGTACGTATGTACGTACGTATGTATGTATGTATGTATGTACGTATGTACGTATGTACGTATGTATGTATGTATGTATGTATGTATGTATGTATGTACGTACGTATGTACGTATGTATGTATGTGCCTCGCGTAACTTAGAAACGAGTAGCCTTTGGTTGCAATCGGCGACACCAAAACTATATAAATATCTTACATATATGCGGCTTAAGTGTTTGTCGCCGATAGTTTATTGGTTGCTTACGTAACTGTAAATTGTTTGATTCCCCCTGCAGTGCAGCGCGTGACGAATATTATGAGAAAGCTAAGCCGGAAAAATTAAAAATACAAGAGCACGTGCATTTAACATTTAATATATAAATTTAACATCTACATATAATAGAATTCGGAAATATGCAACCGGCAAAAACCGGCAACGATGAAAAAACAAATAAAATGAAATAAATAAATATATTTATTATATGCGGCTTAAGTGTCTGTCGCCGATAGTTTATGTGTTGCTTGCGTAACTGTACTAGCCAATGGGATGAAGTTGCCACGGCACAGGGTTGCCATTTCAATTGAGACGTAGACAATTTCCTGTAAAACTTGCCTATGCTATGATCATCCATAAGTCTCAGGGCCAAACGCTTAAGCGTGTTGGCATTTTTTTACCTGAACCTGCATTTGGACACGGTCAACTTTATGTTGCCTGTTCAAGAGGTCTTGAAAGAACGGCCGTAAAATTAAAAATAATGGATGGTCCTCTGCAAGGCCAGCTTAAAAGTGGTGGAAAGATCTACACAAGAAATGTTGCGTACAAAGAGATCTTTGACATGTGAATTAACATTTTATTATTTAAATCACCTTTATTTATTGAGCTAGCGGTGGCTCTTAAGAAATGCACCGCCAGTGGTTTCCTTCATTGCACTCTACCTTAAGCAATTAAGCAAGTAGAAGGGGGAAATCCCGTGGGGCAGTATGCAAAGGGGCGTCCTCGCCGCCTGCCCTGTGTAATTCAGTTTGAATTAGAAGATACCTTTGCAGAAATAATTTTAATTACAATTTATAATATCTAGAACAGCGGTCATTTCGTATGACCGCCGGGCTTTCTAATATTTACAGACCCACTTCTGTTACTCTGTTGCGTGACCTCAGTTTTTTTTTTTATTCGTATATGTTGGTAAATTATGATTTTTTCTTTACAAATGATTGAAGTATATTGTTATCTTCCGGTTAAGATTTTATGTCTTTAGCTAATCTGCATGCAATACTTGTAGAATTTTTAACAATTTAAACGTTGTTTAAGTGCGGGTAATTCTAATTCCTTTACCATAGCAGCCATATTTGAACTCAGCAGAATAGTGAATTAAGTAAGTTTCTGCACCTTTAGTGGCCTTTTTGCCGAGTGGGAGCAAAAGTAAACTTCTGCTTTCTTACTTGCTGACCGAATTGCTTGTTTTTGGTTAGAAACTTGTTTTTGTTTAAATGTGTTTTAACTGTGTTTGGTGTTTTATGTTTTTCTATATTTTCAATTTCAGTGAAGATATTTTGAGGTTTTATGTATTTTTCCCTTGTCGCGAAGTGAGAACTGAATTAATTGAATGTGAAATATATCTTTAATAATTAGTTAAAGTATTGTCAGAATAACCGGTATAAATATTCTAATGTATATAGATATTCTATAACATTTATTCTGCGTTAACTTTTGTATACAATTAAAGCACATTCTTTTATAACACAAAATAAGCTGAACTTGACAATCTTTCGTTTCTTTTATTATTTGTAAAAATCCAATTATTTTGCTCTAGCTTTAAATCCAGAAAAATTACAGATAAGGCGATTTTATGCTGGATTTAAAACGACTATTATGAAAATGCTCTCACACGTAATATTAAACAAGAAGATGCGCGTTATTCTGAATTATTGCAAATCTAATTAACTTGCTGATAAGTTCCGTTTAAGTTTTCATTATTTTGATGTATTTTGCTTTGATCGATCTGTTCTGATTGTTCCAACATCACCGTTTTCTGACGTATGCAATTAGTGTAGAAAGAGATGCAAAGCGATTAACGTTATTGCTAGCAGTTAGAGTAACTCCCACTGGGATCTGCTTATTTTGTTTTGTTACTGTATATTGCCTCATGATTGGCTTGGAATTAAATTGCAGTGGGAGAGACTATTTTTGCAGCAGGGGTTTCGTAATTCAGCTTCATCCTTTTACAACTAATTAGTTGGAAAAACTGTTAAATTGAAAATAATAATTCATATTTATTCTTTTGCAAACAGAGCTTGTTAAAATTCATTTTGAAATCTTTTTAAGTTGTTATTTTTAGTCGAAAAGGGCAATTTGCCCGAAAAAACTATTAATTTCGTTTTGGCATTTTGCATCGATTCACTACAAGCGTTGTTTCTCTTTTAAAATTGTTGTCACCAGATATTATCGCCCTGTATTATATTTAAAGAAATTAAATAATGAAAAAGCTGCATTAATGTATGTATGTTTCTCGCATTGTGATAAAACCTAAAGCCATCCAATTTTGAATGATGTAATCGACCTGCGAATATGGGCATCTGGAAGCACAAATTTGAAATTTGGAATTTATTTTATTATCTGTTTCACATTTTGTAAACCTTTAACGAATTTTTTATTACCAAACTCGACGATTTCAAAGCGAGCAATGGCAATGTTGTATAGAAAAAACATTTTTATCTCCAGTACGCGAGACTGTGTATCGAAAATTCTAAAGATATGCTCATATTAAAATTATTTTGCGATATTGCTCTTGAACTGAATTTTATTTTATAAGTGCGACAAACATGATATTTAATAAATAAATGTAACACGCAAAATGTTAAATAAACGGCCCTTTGGACGTAATTTAAAATTTGAAACTTTTCAGATTTTTTTTTCCCATTATTTTGATTGTGTAGTTGGAAATTATTAATTACCAGTTTTGAATTATTTGCTAGCTAATTTATTTTGTTACTATATTTTTGTGTGATCATTTTTTTGTTGGTGGTGTTTAAATACGAGCTCTGTAACAATACCAATTCACCCGATATACCAAAAACTTTAATCTTAACTAAACAGAAATAAGGAGGCATTATTAAATGTTCAACTTTTGTTGGGAGGTGTCTAGCTGCGGTAAAACAGCTTCTCTGCAAAGCGGGGTTAGAGTTGCCAAAAAGTGGTAGGGTAGGCAGGGTTTCCAGATTTGGCGCGAAATCGCCATTTGGCGATAAAATTGCTGATGTGCCATAGAAGAAGCGAGAACATTCTAGAATGCATTCTTAGCAGTTTTTTCTCGGGAATGTTTTTGAAGTAGGTTAAAAACTATATATACGCCCTGTCGCTGCGCGGAGAAAGTAGCATGTTCAGTTGGTAGTAGTGTTATGAGTTCCGAGATTAGCTTGAAAGCGACCGAACCGAGTCGGGAGCTGTACTTTAATGTGTTGCCGTGAAGTTGTCTTCACCTTTCTAGCCTGAAGGCTGTGTTGCTGATTGTTTCAGTGTGTTTATCGTAGTTTTTCGACGACTCTAAACGTGTCTTTGGAATTCTCCTGTGTAATAAAGGCAAATAAATTTTGTTTTGATTCTTCATCAAGTGTTATCGTCAATTACATCAAATCCCCGAACCGGTGTAACGCAACAATATTAAGAACAAAATTCTCGGATAAAATTTAAACGAGCTACATCTGCAATATCATTTCATAGATTACCCGTCAAATTACCCGTCGCGTTCACAAACGTCGTTACACAGCCTTTATGTTGAAACTGTTGCTCATAGGTAACTATTTCCCATTACAAAAATGTTTTAAATGACGCGAATAGTCATATTTCAACAATTTTAAATTTTGAAAAACAATTTTGGAAAAATTTCAAAGCATAACTTTTAATATTTTGCTCCCAGACACTATAGTTATCTTTCTAATATTTATACTGATAACAGAACGCAAAACATTTAATTCCCATACTACAAAAATTAACCGATATGTATTTTATTTCAAATTTCAAATTTCGCTTCATTTTCTGCGCCGTAGAGACATTAGGATTTTTTTTTTTTTTTTTTTTTTTTTTTTTTTTAGAGACATGAAAAATTTGCAATGCCTTCGCCAGGACTCGAACCCTGGACCTCCAGAACAGGCGTAGATTAGGCTTCCAATTACACAACGAAGGCATGCGAGGAGAAGGGAGAAAATACCTTATAAACGAATTAGAATTATTCCAGATTGATATTTTTCTCTTTAATGTTATTAAGTGATAATTTTGTCATTTACAGCTATGTAACATTCTTTAATTTTACAATTTTGTTGCATATGGTAAATCTCAAACATTTTCACATAAGTATGCTATGCATTTTCAGATATTGAAAATACATTATTAATAGTCTCATGCAGCTTTATTATTTTAGAATTACACCCTAAAAATTCTCAAAAATACAAAACAGTTTAAACTAGAAATAGTTTTCATTTTTAAGGGGACTCATACACCTTAAACCCCTTATGATCTTCGAATATGTTGCTGTTGCAAGCATTTGGATAACTTGCTTATTTTAAAAGCAATTACTTCTGACGTTTTACAACTGACTACATAATATAGCTGCGTTATGAAAGAGTAATCAGAAAGTTTGTGTTGCCACAAATATTTTTATAATTTAATTCGCTTTGTGACAAAGTATTTCGTCATGCTTCCACCTTGCGCGCACAGTAAAACATTCTTTTGCATAATTTAATTCCGTATTTAATATGTGGCTTCAATAACATTTAACTGTAAATTGTTGGACCGTAAATTACTGTGAACCAAAACGTTTAGGAATTTCATGGTAAATTTTTATTCCAGTTGGAGTTGAGTTTATAAAATGTTTTTTATTAAAACAATCTGTAATATTTTCGTGTATAAAATTTTTTAATATTAAAATATTCATCAGATTTTGGTTTCAGTTAGAAAATATGGCCATATAAAAAATTCCATCAACTTTCAAGTATGTTCTATTAGCCATTTTTAAAATATCATGCGCTCAATGTGGAAACATGACGAAAAATTTTGTCACAAAGCGGATTAAATTACAAAAATATTTGTGGCAACACAAACCTTCTTGTTACTAGTTCCCAAAACAGCTATGTTATGTAGTCAGATGTAAAATGTTGGAAGTAATTGCTTTTAAAATAAATAAAACATCCCAATTCTTGCAACAGTCACATATTCGAAGATCATAGGGGGTGTAAGGTGTATCAACTCCCTTAATTTCTACGAGTTGGCTGTGTGCCATTATCCTCTACTGTTTCTTAGAACTGGAGTTCTGTAAAATTCTATGAATAAGATCTACATCTGGAAATGAAAATTATACTAATCAATGGCTTTCAAAAATTTATGCATAGCAATGCTCGTCACTTAATCTATTTACAACAGAAACCTTTTCGTAATATTGTTATTTCAATTCTTCAACAATGTTACGTATGCAAAAATTTCGTTATTTAATTTCTGTACGAATTCGAAGGATAATCCAAGGCCGAAAATATTTTAGAATCGAATATGCAAGCGGTAAATTATTTTGTCTCTCAATGTTTGTCAGTAAGTGATTTGATTTTTATGCTGTGTTTACAGCAGATTCGCTGTTTATGTTACCTGAGAACTTTATATTTTGCTCCTGAACCGGTAAACAATATGCCTCCATATTAAATTTCGGTCGAAAAAAATCCATTTTGCACATACACCATATTTACTCTCAATGTCAAAAACTTTCAGCCGGGAAATAAGCGTTCATGGCATTAGAAGTCATTAATAACGCAGCTTCATTTTTCCAGCTAATGCCAAACTAAAAAATAAAAGCTTCAGCAAAACAAACAAAAAAAAATGGCTCAGGCTGTTGCGTAGAGCATACTAAATGCGTTTTCCGTTTTTGATTGTTTTTTGACTTAAGCTTTAAAAGAGGCACTTTTCTTCTTAAGATAATAGGAGAGTAAAACAGTGGGAAGAAAAAAGAACACCCAGTAATTTAGGGTATTTTTCCTTTTTTGTTTAAATGAACAATATATTTTTTTATCTAAACTAGAATCAGAAAAGAAATTAGAATCTTGAAATACTTCGAGATTAAGTGAAATGCGTAAACAGTGCATTAGAAAGATGGAAGTAAAGAATCTTTTCAGAAGTGTACAAATTTATTATTGCTTTGAACTGAAATGTATAGTTGAAGAATTTTATCGAACAGAGGATTTCACCGAATGCATTGTTTGGTTCGTGAAGCATAAAAATTCATATAGTATATTTTTAAATGATATGGTTATGCATACCTAACCTGGCTTTCGTCATTTATACTTGCACAGTGATCTAAATGTTTTTGAAAGTATTAAAATGTAAATAATTGATGGTATTAATTTGCAGTAAATGTATAGAGTCATAGGTTATTTTTAAAGCAAAAGTGATGAAAAATGAGCAATGTCCTCGCCGGGAATCGAATCGCGGACCTCTGGAATATGCACCTAGCGTG
Source organism: Stegodyphus dumicola (assembly GCF_044657685.1). NCBI lineage: Eukaryota > Metazoa > Arthropoda > Arachnida > Araneae > Eresidae > Stegodyphus > Stegodyphus dumicola. The sequence goes on from NC_140773.1 coordinate 9,409,206, forward strand.
CAGATTACTACACTACGAAGGCATGCTAATAAGGCGAGAGAAATACCTTATAAATGTTTAAACCTTATATTAAATTACTTATTCTTATTTTACGAAGGCTGTTTACACATTTTTAGAAGGATTTCGGGGCCACTGGAATTTGTGTTTAAAATGTAAAGAGTATTTTTTTTAATGTCGATCTTATAAAAAAATTTTCTGGATTAAAAGTTTGCACATGATTTGAAAAGGAATTTAGCTGAATTTCCACGGGAATTGATCTTCATTTATCATCCGCTGTTTTCCAAAGTACAACAATTGTGGTGGGGTTGCTCTTAGAAAGAACTCTTTTCATTAGCCCAGAAGTATAACAGTCCTTAGGTGAAGCCCCAAGAGACTTTGCAGAAATACCTTGAAAAGGTACATATGCAATACCTGTATCAATCTTCATTTTTTCGAGGAATGGCATAAGATTTTCCCCGAAGTAAAACTTGTTGCTTTGTCTTGATAAAGTTTCAATATTTGAAAGTCATTAGTACACTGACTACCAATAAGTATTTGGACACCTATGCAAATGACGATATCTGCGGTCCTAAGATACGTCACGGACTCCGCCGGTATATATCGTGTAGGAAACAGCATCGGCTTTAGTCGCATGCAAGATGCCTCGCAGTTCGGAGCTCTCTGATTTCGAGAAAGGTATAATTATCGGGTATCACAAATGTGGCCGATCCTTAAGGGACATATCTAGCGATCTGAAGTACCCAAAATCGACAGTGACCCATGTGATTAAGAGGTGGAAGGTGAGAGGTGATTGTCGGAATGTGCCCCGAGTCGGCAGACCAACGAAACTGGGAGATAGAGACCGACGAGTGCTGTCCAGAGAAATTCGGAAGACCGCATCCAACCGATGGCCCTCATCCGCGAAGAGTTTCAACAGGGATCTGGGAGTATTGTTTCAAAGAATACCATCCGTAAGGAAGCACATCTGCTTGGTTTTCATGGTCGTGCAATAAGCCCATAAGCCTTTGATCACAAAGTCCAACCACGCTGCTCGGTTAATGTTGTGCAAAGCACATCGAAATTCGACCGTAGATCAGTGGAAACGGCTTCTTTGGAGGTGACGAATCAAGGTTCACCCTTTACCGTTCGGATGGCAGGGTCTGGGTGTGGCGTCTACCTGGAGAACGTCTCCTGCCAGAATGCATTGTGCCAACAGTCAAGTTCGGCGGAGGTGGAATTATGATCTGGGGGTGTTTCTCCCGTATGGGTTGGGACCCTTGGTCCCGATTCATGGTAAGCTCAACTCCGATGCATACTGCACTATTTTGGTTGGCAATGGGCTTCCTACGTTGTGGCAGTTTTACGGGTTGGACCCCTGTTACTTTCAGGACGACAATGCCAGCTGTCATGTTTCGACATTAACCAAGGATTGGTATGGTGCCAATGGAGTTCATCGAATGGACTGGTCTGCCCAGAGTCCAGACCTGAACCCTATCGAGATTCTCTGGGACGAGTAGCATCGCCGAATTCAGGGGTGCACTACCCGTGCAAAATCGGTGAAGGAACTTCTATGTCTTCTCCAAGCTGAGTGGAAGAAAATACCACTAGCTGTCATAGAAAGACTTGTGGAAAGTGTGCCCCGGAGTGTCCACGCTGTAATTACCTCTCGTGGAGGCTCTACCAACTATTGATTTTGAATAAAGTTAGTTTTTCTTTTCTATCACAGGTGTCCAAATACTTATTTCTAGTCAGTGTATAAAGATATGAAATTTCTTCTGTAAATATCGGAAGTAAAACTTTCTTTCAGTGGTACGTTAAATTGATTTTATATTTTTTTTTACTTGTCCTATTTTTAATTTCCTTCTAGGAGAATCCTGCGACAATCATAAAAGTCTTACTGAAACTTTCTTCTCACTGACAATGGAACCAGAATTGTATATTTCTGTTTGCCTTTGTTATTCGTAAATGTATGCGTTTTAAATATAAAACATTACGAAAATGACAGCAATTTTAATAACTCTTAAAATATACAATTTATCAAGTTAGTTCTTAAAAGGGTTTATTAGTGATTTCTTTGACTTTAAATGATGATACAATTTAAAGAAGTAAAATAAAAATCTAACAATTATTTACCATACAAATAACGTATGATCTTGGAAACATTTCCTATTCATTAAATTAAAGTTGCAATTATTAACCGAAACCGTCAGTTTTATAAGTGTATAAGATATTTCTCCCGCCTTCTTACCATGCCTTCGTAGTGTAGTGGTCTGCACGCTGGGCGCGTATTCCAGAAATCCGTGATTCGATTCTCGGCGAGGGCATTGCTCATTTTTCATCTCTCCTGCTTCCAATTAACATAATGACTCTACAGTGGCGCCCGAACTAAAAGGGTGGTGGATGACTATTCTCCACACACAGGATTTGGCGAGTAGGTCCCCTAAAACCCAGTCGCTCTTTTAAAGTGGTATTATATAAGGCGTTTCTCCCGCCTTCTCAGCATGCCTTCACAGTGTAGCGGTCTGCACGCTGGGCGCGTATGCCAGAGGTCAGTGATTCGATTTCCGGCGAGGGCGTTGCTTATTTTTCATCTCTCCTGCTTCCAATTAACCTAATGACTCTACATGTGGTTTCTTTGATTATGGCAAAGCGCTCGAAGGCTATCTGCCTAAGAAGAGGATTGCCTTCCTGGAGAATTTTCTAAAGGAAACTGCTTCGTATGTTCCCATGCAGTTAGCCGGGATTCGAACCACCAGCGACTTTCCTCTTGGCCGCTAGCGGGCGTCAGTTTTATGAACTTATCAGAATTATCAACTTATCAGCACGTTGCTGTTGTGTTTAGAATTGTATATAGCTTGTTTATTTTAACAAATCCACGAACTTATTATTTGAAATAAATTATACGAATATTATTCAGTAATCCTTGAATTATAGAAATAATTCCGGTTTATTTTTTATACAGCAAAGAAAGGACAGTTATAAATAAATATTTTATGCAAGAGTTTAAATGCGAGCTATTTGTCATTCCCCTAAGCTTAATACTCTTTGATAAATGGAAAGTAAAATTCTTGCGTTCAAACTAAAGACTACTTCATTAATGGTGGAATTTCCTAACCATTAAACTAATTCGACGCAAAGTAAGAAGCTACTAATTCCCTAACTAATTAAGATCAAAGAATAAAACTCAACCAGCAGTATCATTTCTAAATGATTAAATACATGAAACGAAAAGTGCATTTTTGTGAAGTTTGCGTAAGGTTGCTTGCATCTAAAACATGCTGATGTCATAATATAATGAGGAATAGTGGGAGTTTTACATCAATTACTAGCAGAATCTTTTTTTTTTCTTTCCTTCTACAAATTAAAGAAAGCATTTCAGTCGCAAAAATATCGGATATCATATTTGAACAGAAACATCCATTTTGACCGCTCTCGAATACATTTGAACAACGTTTTGCAGGACTTCCGTACGTACGGACAGAATGACAGACTCTTTTTTCCAGAACGGACTGTAAAAGGGATTTAAGTACTTACGAGCTGTTGATAATGTAAATTTTGTACATGGGACCGCTATAACATCTTGTGCTAATCTTTAGAATATGGTAACAGGTAGTTTGGCGACATTTTGGTAAGGCGATAAAGGTTATAGCTAGGACTTCAGCAATAATCTTATAAGTACACAGTTCGAATCACAGATTATTTTGTCTCGGAGAAATGAGAGATCATGAGACGTATAATGTGACATTTTCCGGAAAATTCCGATCGTGATTTTAGCTAATAAGCACTTCGAAACAATTTCGCTGCTAAAGGGCAGAATAGTCCACTTATTTGATTGGCGCTTTTTACAAGAGTAAGAAGAATTGGATTTTTGCCAATTTTCTTTGACTTTTTAAGTGAAAAAAGGTCGATGTGTACATGGATTAAGTCAAAAGTGTGCGCAATGCCATTTTTGTGCAATTCTGGGATGTCTTTTAAGTGAAAATAGGTCGACGTGTACATGGATACCGTGTATGTGCAATTCTTAAAAACGCGGCAAGCAGTTTGCAATTCTCCACTTTCTTCCAGTTTCGCACCTAATCTTCGTCATGATTAAGCATTTTTGTTCCATAAAAGTTCTAGCATAAGCGTAATTCGGCTAGCAGATTGTTGGAAAAAATGTTGAGTAAAAAAAAAAAAAAAATGCCTTTACTTCGTGAAAACAAAATGGCGTCCAAAACGAAACTAGCAGGTTGCTGTAACAGGGTTGGTCGCCAAATTTTCGCCAAAAAATCGCCAAGTTAGCATAATGTAAAGATTTACCACATCTTGTTGTGCACATCTTATTTTCGCTGCAATCGGACTCTGTTACCCGGTTTGGAAGCTCAGATTTTTTATTGTTATATATTGGTAAATTTTGCAATTTTGTTTTCTAAAAGTCACTGAATTATGGTGTTCTTGTATGTTCCGATTAACGTCTCTATGCCTTTAGTTAAGCTACATGAGATAGTTATACAATTATTAACAATTTAAAAGTTTAAAGGGCGCTAGGCCTAAAGCGTCCGCCATTTGTTTACATTTGAAACTCTTGGTAGAATAGTGATTTAAGTTAGTTGGTGCACCAACTTAAGTGTCGTTTTGCACAGTGGGATCAAAAGTTAACTTTCAGTCTTATGCACCGAAAATGTTATCTTCCTGCCCGATGGTCGAATTGATTGTTTATGCATAGAAAAATTAATTGTAAAAATTGTTTTTTTTAACTGTTTTAACCGTATTTGGTGTTTTAGGTTTTTATTTATCTTACAATTTTTAATGAAGATATTTTGAGTTTTTTATGTACTTTTGCCATGCCATGAAGTCAAAACTGAATTGACTGAATGAGAAATATATATGTAATGAAGTTCGAAGCAAAAAATATGTATAATTTAATAGGCCGTACAAGGAACTTATGTGATATTCACATCAGATATTTCAAGGGAGTAAGTTCGATTAAGTGAAAACTGAATTGACTGAATGAGAAATATATATGTAATGAAGTTCGAAGCAAAAAATATGTATAATTTAATAGGCCGTACAAGGAACTTATGTGATATTCACATCAGATATTTCAAGGGAGTAAGTTCGATTAGTTGAATATATTCTCGGATTTTAGAACTTTTTAACTTTCTGTAAAATTGCTTTTGTAGCCTTTTTTACCTCTAGCGAATGAAACAAAGTAATTCATTATTCTTATGGAATTTAATTTCCTTATTGAAAATTTAGACGAAATAGAAAGGATTTTTCCTAGTTACTGAATCCGAAACAATGTTCGTATCTGAAATATTTTGCATCATATAATGTTTGTGTTATTTTTATTTTATTTGTTTGTTTCTTCTTTGTTAACTCTAATTTCAACTCCTCATCACAAGTAAGTGATAGGGCTAAAACATAAAGAAACAAATGTACGATAGCACTGTAAATGGGGTGAAATTATTAAATAAATAAAATGAAAGAAAAATAGTATAAAATTTCAAAAGTAATAAAATAAAAAAAATAATCTAAATTGAGAATTAAATTTCGAATAACAGAAATTATCTCTTTAGTCCGAATATGGTTAGAAAAACTTGGTGGCCAAGATACAGACAGGTCCGTCAAAGTTGACCGAAATGTGTTCTCCTGCTGAACATATACGAACTCTGCCACTCTTTTACACCTTCGTCGCCGCTGCCACAGTTGCACAAAGCACTTGAAGCTAGTCCAAATTGCTTTAAATAGTTCTTAAATTTGTTATGTCCAATCAAAAATTTAGCTACTTGAAAGTCTGCTGAAAGCTAAACAACTTTCATTCTGTGAAAAATTTTAAAAAATCTTTTGAGCCATTGCGGTTTTCGTGAAACCAGATAATCACTGTTTCAAATATAGATAGCATCGTTTCTGTAAAAACACTTCCAGTGAGAAACACGAACACGGAGTTTTAAATCAATGAACCTTTCGTGGCAAGGTTTTTTAAAACATCATTTTTCTCATTTCCAAAGTATCCACAGCGTCCATGAAAACATATTATTTTTTTAAATGAAGATTTCACACATTTTTTAATCCTTTCCACCTTTGTATCACAATCCAGCTGATTTCAAATGGGAGCATGCAAATTTATCAATATGAAAAAAAAACAAGTACAGTTAGTGATAATTACTGGTAGGTTTCTGAACTTGAAGTATTATCACATGACTGCTGTAAATCTTTAAATCACAAGCTGCTTGTTTAATTATCAGGGTGAAGAGCAGATAAACTTCGCTATGCTAAGGGATCTTTGTATAGCCTTTGTATTTAAGAGTTTCGCGCTTGTATTATAAGTTATTTTCTCCCTACTTATTGCGAGATTTGTGGTGTAATTGGAAGTACGTCTGGGTAGCAATCGGGAGGTCGTCCGAAGTACGAACCTCGGGGAAGGCATTGAACATATTTCCTGTTTCCTGCTTTGAAAATATCTAATGACGCTACAATATTACTTAACCTTTTCTTTCTTCAGACATTTGTTGATGCTTTCAATTTTAATTTTAATCGTATGAATTCCAGTACTTAACCTTTCCTTTCTTTTGACATTTGTAGAAGCTTTCAATTTTAATTTTAATCGTACGAATGCTATTATTTAACCATTTCTTTCTTCTGACATTTGTTGATGCTTTCAATCTTAATTTTAATCGTATGAATGCTAGTACTTAACCTTTTCTTTCTTCTGGCATTTGTTGATGATTTTAATTTTAATCGTACGAATGCTATTACTTAACCATTTTTTTCTTCTGACATTTGTTGATGCTTTCAATCTTAATTTTAATCGTATGAATGCTATTACTTAACCATCAATTTCTTCTGACATTTGTTGATGCTTTCAATTTTAATTTTAATCGTATGAATGCTAGTACTTAACCTTTTCTTTCTTCTGGCATTTGTTGATGATTTTAATTTTAATCGTATGAATGCTATTACTTAACCTTTTCTTTCTTCTGGCATTTGTTGATGATTTTAATTTTAATCGTATGAATGCTATTACTTAACCTTTTCTTTCTTCTGCCATTTGTTAGTGCTTTCAATTTTAATTTTAATCATATGAATGCTATTACTTAACCATCAATTTCTTCTGACATTTGTTGATGCTTTCAATTTTAATTTTAATCGTATGAATGCTATTACTTAACCATTTCTTTCTTTTGCCATTTGTTAGTGCTTTCAGCTTCAATTTTAATCGTATGAATGCTATTAATTAACATTTTCTTTCTTCTGACATTTGTTGATGCTTTCAATTTTAATTTTAATCGTATGAATGCTATTACTTAACCATTTCTTTCTTCTGACATTTGTTAATGCTTTGAATTTTAATTTTAATCGTATGAATGCTATTACTTAACCATTTCTTTATTCTGCCATTTGTTAGTGCTTTCAGTTTTAATTTTAATCGTATGAATGCTATTAATTAACATTTTCTTTCTTCTGTCATTTGTTAGTGCTTTCAATTTTAATTTTAATCCTATGTATGCTATTACTTAAACATTTCTTTCTTCTGACATTTTTTATGCTTTCAATTTAATTTTAATCGTATGAATACCATTACTTAACCTTTTCTTTCTTCTGACATTTGTTAATGCTTTCAATTTAAATTTTAATCGTATGAATGCTATTACTTAAACTTTTCTTTCTTCTGCCATTTGTTAGTGCTTTCAATTTTAATTTTAATCCTATAAATGCTATTACTTAACCATTTTTTTCTTCTGACATTTGTTGATGCTTTCAATTTTAATTTTAATCGTATGAATGCTATTACTTAATCTTTTCTTTCTTCTGACATTTGTTGATGTTTATAATTTTAATTTAAATCGTATGAATGCTAGAACTTAACCTTTTCTTTCTTCTGATATTTGTTGATGATTTTAATTTTAATTTTAATCATATGAATGCTATTACTAAAGCTTTTCTTTCTTCTGATTTGGGTTGATGATTTGAATTTTAATTTTAATCGTATGAATGCTTTGATTGCCGCCATATGCAATATATTTTAATTGTTCATTGTTCATTTAATTAAAATTCCTAGCTCAAAACTAAATGATAAATTAATCAGTGATTTTAGTCCGGGTTTTTGTCTTGTTATGGGATTTTGCGTTGTTTCACTATAAACGACGTATCAATTTTCAAACTCTTGCTAGCAAATATTACAGCCCTGCATTTTAAATTAAATCATGAACAAATAGCATGTGTCTATGTATATAATACTCGTACCGTGAAAAGAACGACAGTACCTAAAACCACGCAGTTTTGAATAAAGTAGTCTTCCACATGAACGTGTTCACCTGGAAGTCCAAATTTTGAATATCCAATTTGTTAGTCCAAAGGGACAATCTGCCCAGAAGGTCTATTAATTTCATTTTGGCATTTTGCGTTGTTTCAATTTTCAAATTGTTGCCACCAGATATTACCGCCCTGTATTATATTCGAAGAAATTAAATAATGAAGAATCTGCATAAATTAATGTATGTTTCTCGCATTGTGATAAAACAACGGTACCTAGAGCCATCCAATTTTGGATAACAAAATCCTCGTGTGAATATGGGAATCTCAAAGCCCAGATTTGAAATTTGGAATTTGTTTTATTATCGAATTCATATTTTGTAAAGCTTTATCAAATTTTTGGTTAACAAACTCAAGGAGGCCCATCGGCGGCCGAGTGGTAAAGACGCTGACCACTGGTAGTTCTGTCCGAGGTTCAAATCCCGCGAACGGGCTGGCTGCATGGGCGTTTTCGTGGTTTTCCCCATGTGTAACGTGTATACGAGCCAGTTCTCTTAGAAAGACCTCCACGAAGGCATCCCTCCCTTTAGGCAGATAGCCCTCGCGTGCTTTGCCATAATTGAATAATCCAATCCAAACTCAAGGATTTCAATGGCAGTGTTGTACAGAAAAATCATTTTTATTTCCAGCGAGCGAGACTGTGTATCGGAAATTTTAAAGATATGCTCATTTTAAATTGTTTTGGACGTTGCTGTTGAACTGAATTTAATGGTTTAAGTGCGAAGAACATGATATTTAATAAATAAAGATAACACATAAAATGTTAAAAAATGCCCGTTTGGACGTAATTTAAAATCTGAAACCTTTCATATTTTAATGCATATTTTTATTTATGCTTTATATATTAACTTCCAGTGTAGCACATTTAAATAATTACCTGCACCGTTGATTACAAGAGTTCGTGCACATTTTTGCGAAAACATTTCATAAAATACATCATCTTCTAGTCCTTAATTCCATTTTTGCATCTGAACTAAGTAATGACGTACTGTATGTCTTCTTTCCTGACAAACTAAGCACCTCCAGAACCAGACGTAATAGCCTCGAATGAGCCATTTATTTTCCATTTATGGGAATGATGGCCTTAATGACATGTATTTTCCCTTTGGAGATAGATGTTTTTTACATTTTTTATGATGAAAAAAGAGGAGAAAGATTGAGGCGAAATAAAAAAAATTCTTCCACACTGTTTAAGGAGGAGTTATTAGGATGTAAAAACACTTTAACTTCCACTCTTCCAGTTTTCTGTATTTTTAATAACTTGATGCATGTTCTTTCTTTGCGGTAATTGCTGGGACCAGTACGCTGTTATAAAATTAATTCAGTTAATGTTAAAAGAAAAAAGTGGCTTGCTTCTTATAAATAGCGTTAGCAGTTATAGACTACTTATATTAAAATATTTTACTTTATTTGGCTCCTTATGGTAAAAGCAGGCTTAATTGGTATACTTTACCACATTCTTTGGTAATGAACCGTAAGATTTTAGATATTAAACAGGGTTATGTGATTAGCTGTCTTGTGATAGAGGGAACAATAGGGTGGGAGATTTTTTTTATCATTACTTATAAGTTAATGTTGTACTTAACTTATTAATAATTTATTCTTAAGTACACAATTTCTAAAATTTACCTAATCGTTGACATCAGTGTTGCTATCTGAGACCTTTGCTGTAAATATTTTAAATCAATTCTTATTTTGGATTTTGTTTAATCACTTATCGCATTTAACTGTCTTCTATTCAAATTAACTTTTAATTTTTTACTTCCTTGTACGAAGTAAAAAGGAAGTATTGTAATTGCGAAAAGATTCAGGCAGCATATTTCAACGAAAATATCCATTTTGACCGCTATCGAATGCAATTTAACGATGTTTTTACGTGATATTTGTATACGTAAGGACAGAATAAAATACTCTTTTGCTCCAAAAAAATTCTAAAACTGCTTTAAAATGAATTCTGAAGAGAATTTTTCGTGGCGTCTGTACGAACGTATGTACCTACGTACGTATCTCGCATAACTCAAAAACGAGTAGCCTCAGAACGTCGAAATTTTGTATATAGGACTGCTATAATATGTAGATGTGCACCTCGTATTTTGGTTGCGATCAGCCGCACCAAACGTATATAAATATATTTATATATATATATATATATCCACTCTGTTACCTGGCTCAGTGATCTCAGTTTCTTTACGTTTATATGTTTGTAAATTGTACATTTTTTGCTTTAAAAATGATTGACTTATGTTGTTCTTTTTATGCCTTTAGTAAATCTGTATGCAATATTTTTAGAATTATGAACAATTTTAAATTTATTTAAGTGTAGCTAAGCCTAATATTTTTTTTTATGGCGGTCATTGCTTGTTTACATTTGAAACAGCAGGATAGTGGATTTGTTGCCAATCTAGAGAAACTTTGCTTCGCAACAACAAAAATAACGCCTTGAATTATTATTGCAAATTAAATCATGCTTAATCCTTTCTGGAATTTTTTCGAATAAATAAGTGTTTAAGAGTTATTTCGTAATTTTTAATACAGATATTTTGAAATTTTATGTATTTTTGCCTTGTCGCGAAGTGAGAACTGAATTAATTGAATGAGAAATACTCAATCGCCTGTGAAAAATTTCTTTTTTGTTTTGTTTGCTTAATTTCTTTTGTACATCGTTCTAGCTTTATTATAGTATTTGAATAGAACATGTGGCAACAATTATATAATTCTTTAAATGATATAAATTTTGTGCATTTTGAGTTATGAACGAAATATAATACTGTTAAGTGAGCCAGAGTGCCTAGCGCCAGAGTGTCGCTATGGTAAACAAATAGAGGGAATTTTAAAGAATGCATTCATTCTATTGGGGTTTATGCGCTATCGGCGAAATAGATTTAATTCAATCCAATAAGTTTAAATGAAATGCAAGAAAAATTCCGTATAATTTAATATTTCGTACAAGGAAGTCATGTGGTGTACACGTCAGATTTTTAATTAACACATTAGCTACCGAACGACATTTTCAGAAACGGCTCCAGAATGTCTACGAATTAACCCGTAACTAGTGCCTAAACACAAACTTCAACATGTGAGATAACTCGTGGTTGGCAGCGAACTTGTTACAAGAGGGAATATAATACTTATTTGGGAAAAAATAATTATTAGGGCAAAACGTAGTATACACTAATATTTACTAAAAAAATGTTTCGAAGTAGTTCTATTATATACAATTACGCAGTCGAATTCTACAAATTCAATTTGCAAATCTTCATTATTTTTTTAGCTGTACAGCTAGACGTTACGGCAGTCCCATATACAAAATTTCAAAGTTCTGCTGTTTTTTTTTTTTTTTTTTTTTTTTTTTTTTTTTTTAAGTTATGTGAGATATGTACATACGTACGTATATACGTACAGATGTTACGAAAAAATTTTCTTCTGAATCCTTTTTAAATCTAATTTACAATCCATTTTGGAAAAAAAAAATTTTTTTTTTTTTTTAAGTACAGATGTCACCCAAAAAAGGTCGTCTTGATGGATTCGAGAGCAGTCAAATTGGATGATTTCTTTGAAATATGGTACTCAAAATTTTTCGCGATTACAATATTTCCCTTACTTCGTGCAAGGAAGTAAAAAACACCTTAAAAGAAACTTCATCAAAGTGTTTACTCTTTCCAGTTTGTGTATTGCGTTTCTATAAAGGTACTTTCGCTTGAAGAAATTATTTGTAAAAAGCTTTCTGCATAAGCAATTCAGTAGAATAAATTCACAAGTTTTTCTACCGTTCAGCTTTGCTAGTTTGAGCAGCCACTTTTAAACATTAAATTGTATTTATATATATCTATAACGTAGATCGTTCTTTAATTAATAGGCCTATATAAACAGTTTGGCTTGAAATTGTTTCAGATATTCAAACTAAATTTAAATACCAGTATTAAGTTTTAATTTCTTTTAATCACAAGATTTCATATTTTTTTTTATTTTATTTTTAAATACTATTTCAATTTTTTGAAGTTGTTGTTTTGTCCATATTACATGGAATAATGTTTGCTAGAACCTACTCCGAAGAGAGGTTGGACTTCTTCTAAAGGGAGGGATGCCTTCGTGGAGGACTTTCTAAGGGAAACTGGCTTACACGTTACACATGGGGGAAAACCACGAAAACGCCCATGCAGCCAGCCCGTTCGCGGGATTAAAACCTCGGACCGAACTACCAGTGTTCAGCGACGTTACCGCTCGACCGCTGGTGGGAAATTTTTTTTTTGAAGTGTTAATGCTAAATTCTTTGAAATGTTAGGCTGTGATCTGAAGTTTCATCACTGCAATTTTTTTTTTAAGTTGTAGATCCTTTTATAGAAAAAAAATCGTTATTCTGCATGCTTGGAAACTTAAATCTAGTGTTTGTTCCCAATTAATAATAAATTTAAATTACTCTGTATGTTTCAATTTCAAAGGACTGTTGTCAATTTTCTGGTGTCAATATTTGTGTGTCGCCTATAGCATTCCTGGGGACTTATGCATATAAGTACGAAACATTTATTTAACTATGAACTGGAAAAAAGTCTTCTACTTTGTTCCTTTTTTAGGATTAGCAGAGACTTTTATCAATTTATTTCTATTTCGATTCTCATCTAAACTAGTCAGAATATAAACATTGCTTTCTTTTATTTTCTCATTTTCTGTTAACTAAGTATACAGACAGATTTTAAAACAAAAGTTTACAGTCCGCCAGTTATAAAAATGACAGTAGACAGTTATTAAAATGACGTAAACGGTTATTAAATGATAGTTATTAAAATGACGATAGATCTCATGAACGAAATTGGCATCAAAATAATGTCATCAAATTGTTCGCAAATCAAATATTGTGTACAATATAATTAAAATAAAGCGTAATTTTCCATACATAAGAATCCTACAATAAATATTTTTACGATAACACAAACGGTTCTGCAAGATTTTATTTTTCTACTACAGAATATTATACAAATGAACTTCCTTTTTTATTTTTTGATAAATGTCTCCTTTACATTTCGTGAAATTCTTTGCAATTATATACCTAGTATACATTGTTAACAGCTGAAGAATCAATCCCATCCAAACTAAAAACAAAAGTTTTCAAAGTCATTTATTTCTACGAGAATACAAAAATGAGTTTATCGATAGGTTGAACTTTTCTATGACTTTTCCAATACACCAGTTAAAAGTTATTATAGCAATATTATAACTGAAATACGTGACTGCTATTGCTGGAGCAGTCATCGCCTATTATCGAACGTTCAGTCGGTTTGGACGAATTCCAGTGGAAAAACGTTCCAACACTCAACTTCTTCTGTCGATTACTGGCATCTTCTTCCCCTTCCCTTCCCAACTATCATTCGAAATGATCGATGGAGTTCAATGAGACAGCTTTTTGCCTAAGAGCGAATTTTTTTCACAGTGGTGTAGTTTCTTGCATATTCATTGAAGATGAATTTTTCTTCCACATTTTGGCGTGATGGTTACGAGTAAGCATATTTGCATGCTATTCATGATTATTTTATTTGCGTTTGAATACTTCGAAAACTGAATATATTAAAAACTCATTTTTCCATTTTAAAATGTTGGGGGGTGAAAACCTATAAGTTTTATTTCACTCAAAATATGCATTATACTTTAATAAACTTTCCCACAACTAACTAACTAATTAATACTAACTATTTCTATTTAAGATAACTAATTGAACTCTGTTTGAACTTACTAAATAAGTACTTGAACTAACTAAATTACTATTTAGCAAATTTGTTGCAATTTGAATTAACTAACTAATTAATAATTAACTGTACGAACTAACTAATTAACAACTCATTATTTGAAATAAATTATTAATTACTATTTGGGTTAACTAATGACTGTTTGAACTTACTAAATAAGTACTTGAACTAACTAAATTACTATTTAACAAATTAGTTACAATTTGAATTAACTAATTAATAATTAACTGTTCGAACTAACTAATTACCAACTCATTATTTGAACTAAATTATTAATTACTCTTTGGGTTAACTAATAACTGTTTGCACTGATTAAATTACTATTTGAACTTGTAGAGACATTAGGTTGGAAGCAGGTAAGACGAAAATTAAGCAAGCGCCTTCTCCGGGAATCGAACCACGGACCTCTGGAATACCAGCCCAGGGTGCAGAACCACTGCACCGCGAAGGCACGCTAGGAAGGGGGAGAAATACTTTATATACTCCCCCTTTTAAAGGGCGACTGGTGTTTTTAGGGGACACAATCTCCAAATTCTGGGTGAGGAGAAATCCCCTTCCAACAGCTTTAGTTCGGGCGCCACTGTGGAGACATTAGGTAATTTTTAGGAGCAGACAAGATAAAAAATAGCAACCGCCTTCGCCGGGAATCGAGCCACGGACCTTTGGAATACTGGCCCAGCATGCAGAACCACTACATCATGAAGGCACGCTAGGAAGGCGGGAGAAATACCTTATTAACTAAATTACTATTTTATTAATTAATAATAATTCAACTTAAAGTAATTAATAACTATTTGAGCTATACCTTGAGATACATTATTAACTAAATTACTACTTTACTAATTAATAATAATTCAAATTAAAGTAATTAACAACTAACTATTTGAGCTAAGTAATCAATTACTATTACCATAATAAATTAGAATCAAACATTGCATGATTTTATATGTAAAATTCGGAAATACGGTTACAGACATTTTTATTAGTAATCCAGAAGAAAATTACAAATTTAATGATAAACGGTATTTTATTCAGTCAGAAAGAATTCCTTGCGAAACGAACGTACAGAGATGTTCTAATTAAATATTACTCTTTTCCGAAAATCTATTCTTGCTTTTTCACATAAATGTATGGAATGTTCAATTTTTAACTAATTAAAGGAGAAGTACTTTTGACTCGAAGCTCAAGGGAAATTTCAAATGATTTCTATCCAGTTAAATTTGATGCAAAGAGTCAAAACTGGATGAGCGTTCTGTTCCCAAACTAGAGTTTTTAACAGAATCCTTCTCAAATATCCTGAAGAATCTTTAGAGAAACTTTTGCGCCTTAATTTTAAGCAAGCTTCATAATTAGAAGCGAAGACAAATTCGCATAATGCGAATGCCATATGCATAATAATTATGCAGAACGATTGAATGAAACTATAACATGTTCCGTCTTATGTCAGTGATTTATAATATACGTGATTTGTTTTACATTATATGAACAGTTTTGTTGCTAGTCTGGTAATTTGTTAAACAAGAAGTTATGTTCATAAAAAATATATCTTTCTTAAAGAAATGTTACGCAGGCTTTAATATTAATAATGTGTAAATGGAATTTTTCATTAAAATGTTAAATTACTGTGTAAAGATTTATTTATTTTTATCAGCCAAATATTTCATGTTAAATATCTTTATTGTTAATCTTCCTTTACGTTTTCCTGCCAGAATGCTAATCTTTAGGTAGCGCGTATTCCAATGAGGTAGAAAGAAATATTATCTAAAGAAACGTTTTAGACTGTTTAATCAGAGCGTGTTCCGCCTGCTGAATACCATGTTGTTCGTTGCAGTTCTTCGATAGCATTCTCTCTTTTACGTTACGTTATTCTTGATAATAGTATTTCTCTCGTCACTCTGCGCGTTATTCATTGCTGTGTAGTCTTTTCCTATTTTGCGTTTTGACCCTTCTTACGTTTTGTTTCATCTTAGACATAGCGAGAAATCGCTTACACGTCTATCCAAGGATTTGCCGCAAATTACGATTAGTTACAGGCATAATCTCTACAGTTGCTCATTATGAACGTTTATTTTAAAGAGGTACGTATTAATTAGCAGTAAATTTTACATTGCATCAATTTTTTTAGACGGTTAAATTTCATTTCTTGTAAGATTCAGTAACTCAAGAGCAAATGTGTAGGAAAAGGAATTCGGATCCTTTCTGTAAAAACAGAAAATCATTCTTACTTATATTCTCTGAACTAATTTCGAGTTTGAAAATAGACTAAAAAGACTTAGATAGATAAAGAATTCGAAAGAACTTGAATGAACGCAAGCTACAAAATTGCTTGAACATCCAATTAATTTTTTTTTATTATTATTTTTCCACAAATACAAAAAGGAGCTTCAAAATTCAATGAATATTGCTTAAGCCAAGTACAATAAACTGCAGGGGAAAAAATTAAAAGATTGAGCACCATTCAAACATTTCTATAATTTTTAATAAAAGTGCGGCTCAGCAAAACTTCATATTCAATTCAAAAAAATTAAGAGTTCGTTTGTTTTATATTTTGTGATTTTAAGCCTGTAACAGAGGCCATATTTTCCCTCATATCTGCTGATTGATAAATGAATTATATCTGTTTTTTACTGTATAAGGTATTTCTCCTGCCTTTTTAGGGTGTCTTCGTGGTGTGGTGGTTTGCACGCTGGGTGCGTATTCGAGAGATCCTAGGCTCGATTCTCGGTGAAGGTATTGCTCATTTTTCACTCTCCTGCTTCCAAAAAATACGTGATATCTCTACAATTGTATCCACCTAACACGATTTTACTTAGCTAGAGTTCGTTAATGGAGTAATTAAATGCGTTAGGACCTATCTTCCCATATATTCCATGGATCAGTATTAAAAGAAATACATTCAACACCCACTTTCTTCGAATTCCGCTTACATATAATCATTGTTTTTTATTGTAGAATACATAAAATTCACAGCATTATGAAAGAGGAAATTTAATTTCTTATAGGGTATTCAGTCTCTTTGAATTTGAAGATAAGAAAAGTTAGAACGTTAGAATAGTTTCGCATCTCCTTTCATAGGAGATAACCTTAAATATAAAATTAATAATTATCTCTATATATATATATATGTAAAATAAAAATGTATGAATCAGAATTATAATATAACTATAAACATAAATTCTTCCTCTCTATTCTAAAATCGTAATAACTTATCTGCATTGTGTCATTCAAATTAATCATGCGATCCTACGTAACCATTTATTCCAGATGTCTCTTGACAACCAATCACCGAGTTATAAACCAAAACTTTTCTCTTCGCGTGCTTCCATCTTTCATAACTACGCACTTCAGCTTTTGCTCTCTACTGTGCTAAGATGTAATTTCGCTGGCTTGCTTTCTATCTCAACAATATCAAAAATGTAGATCTTCTGTGGGAAGGCACGACTAGAGTGCCAAGGGATTGCGGCCACAAATATCAGTTGCAAATAAAAATGGAATTGAAACTGCCTCGACTGCCAAGTTCTTTAGATATTACTAAGTTAGCATTACTAGCATACTACGCAATCAAAATCTTCTTCAATATGGGTCTAATCACACATCTACAGTGTTCCGTCTTTTCCTTTGCTTTTATTATGACAAAGAATTAATGTTTATAGTTATATTATAATTCTGATTCATGCATTTTTATTTTACATTTATATATATATATATATATATATGCATAAATACACACATATAAATATATTGTAGGCATGTACATAAATAAAAATTAATATTTTTTGCTGTTATACCGTATAACCCTTCTTCTTTTAAGCTGCTCCAGACAGTACGATTGACAGCGCAGCCGGATCACATGGGACATCGCTGGGTGTGTATTAAATCCCGATTAAGTCATAGACTGATATGAGTGTAATATATTCAGTCCTCTCTGTTCATTGATGGTAGATGAAGAGAGTTAATATAACCTCGTATTCTATTTCTGTCCGGCAAAAATGGGATGGAACTGAGGCAGATATCTTTGTTATGCTTTGTCTAAACCAAGTAATCCTACTGTCTTCTTTGCCCACTAGCGGCCGAATGGTAAAGCTAAGCACTGCTATGTTGTTCGGCTCAAATAATGGTGAACGGCTTGCTGCGTGGAGGTTTTGAGGATTCCCCTGCGTGTAACAAGAAATCACTTAAAAATATCCTCCACGGAGGCATCCCTACCTTTAGACAAGTAGCATTGGTATGCTTTGCCGTCAGTCAATCCTATTCTTATTCTTGTTCTGTTTATTATAATCTCCTCTGTTTATTACATACATACTCTGTTTATTACTTGTTTATTACATACATATATATATATGTGTGTGTGTGTAATAATAAAATTCCTTAGTCAAGAATACAATTAAAATTCTAACTGTATGTTCTTTTCATTTATAATGGCGACGTTCTCTTATTTGAAAGTGCGTGGAATTAAATCCACAGCCCCGTAGTCAAGTTGTTTTTCCCGCCTTTTCTACACGTACAGTTATAGAATGTTCTCGAAATATTTAAAGCGAACTGGATTGGTTGACGAGGCTGACGTCATTTCATGGAAGCTCCGCCTTTCCAGAGGCTATAAAAAGACTCGCAAAAGGAATATCGGGGCTTATTCTTAAATGTCGCGATGCAGTAAACCTTCATACAAAATATTATTAGTAGTTCTTTTTTATTTACTCCGGAGATCAGATTTTTGTAATTGCTATTTTCTCCTGAAATTTAATAAATAGATCCTGTTTTTTAAAACTATCGTCTGATAATTTAAGCTACGACTACGTTGATGATTCTTCAGCAATCTATTTATTCCTGACAAATGCTGGTACATCATAAATATTTAATGTATGTATGTTAATTAATGTATAAACATATATTTTGTGAGCAACTTGACAGTCTTTCTCCAGATTCAGATGTCAATAAAATCTGGAGAAAGGCCTGCTTCATTTTTAACGCTATTATCTCCCTACCATATGAAATGCATTATTCAAATTGCTGTCGTCTTCCTTTTATTATTATGAAAGCTCTATTCGAAAGCGAGCAATGTATATTCATTGAGCTCTTTTCTTCTGACTTCTCGTCCTTGATGGTTTTGATCTTTTCTCAGAAGGGTTCGTGGAATCCTGCTTTTTGTTGAGTATGAAAATCAGGAAATGAAAGCGACTGCCTGTCAAGTCAACGCAAGGGTTAAGGCAACCATAATACTAAGGGATCTTCCAGAAAAACTGGAACATTGCCTGACCTAAATCCTAAATGAGATACTGAGCGCGTTTATATTCTTTGCGCAACACATCCACCTAATATCCGCCACAAATCCTTACTACGAAACCACGCTCAGATGGCGAAAAATCGATTTAGAAACTTCTGAGTACTGGTAGGTTGCTATGCGCTTCTTCGTATCGCTGTTTGGCGATGAAGAAAACATACATTTTAAACTTTCAAAGACAGCTTTAAGTATGCAGTATCACGTCTCTGCATATCATCCATTGTGATATGCTTGGTAAAATATTGAAGAAAGCACAGAACTAGTAAATCCGGAGGCAAATATGTTTTTGTTTCAGACGCTAGATAAAATATCGTATGTTTTGCAATAGCAATAACTGAAATATAGAGCCTGTTGAACAATGCCAGTTTTAGGGTAGATTCCATTCTACCAAAGCATCAGCTCTGTTGAGAATTCATATTTGTTTCAGGCTTTCTCCTGAAAAAATTTCTAGTTTCTAAGGCTGAAATGTGATAGCTCAACCTGACTGGGTTAGATTCCAGCCAAACGGGTTTGCTGCATTAGCGTTTTCATAATTTTCCCGATGTGCAACGTGGATACAAACCAGTTTCCCATAGAAAGTTACCCACAAGGCATCCTTCCCCTTAGTCTAGTAGCCCTACCGTGCTTCGCCATGATGAAATAAAAATTCCACTCTAGATTTATCTAACTAATAATATTTATATTTTAAATTAGAAGAATTACGACCAGTCTTAGAAATTATATGATTTTACTTTTAATAAAATTTCTTAATGCACTATTTTTTCCTTTTTCTCTTTAGTGATCTGAAAAAAAAAAAGCAAAATGTTTAAAATAATTCTTTTTTTAGTATTCTATTGGCTTCGGTAATATAGATATTACCGTTAAAGTATATAATGCAGTTATTTAATAGAATACCTAGTTATTCCATGAAATAACTGATCGTGTCCGTTAAAGTGTGTAATATGTTAATAATTTGACACTTTAACTAGTTATTCTATGAATTAACTAGATATTCTATAAATTAACTAATGAGAGACAGCTAAAGTGTAAAATAAACAATTTATCTAAAATGCAATAACTAGGTATTCTATAAATAAACTAATGATAGACAATTAACATGAAAAAGAAGCAATTTATCTAATTTATGCAGCGTATAAATGGTATTTATGGAAACGTACCATAAAATCATTTGTTACAACAACGATTACTAAAGTGACACTTGGAATTACAAAGAACTTTATTTCTAAAAAAAAAACCTTTTTTGTTGACACACTGGGTTTTACACGAACATTTTTTAAATCCCTGACCAGTACCTAAACTTCGAGCTGTAGCAACCGAACGGAGCGATATTTTTAGATTCGGTACTTCTTCCATTTTAATTAATTTTTGTTCGCAGACACTGAACTGGGATCGGGAATATAATTTTTTTTATGCGGCCGTTTCTTGTACCCAATTGGAAAAATCCTCCTTCGGTTATTTTTGTGATGATAGCTAAAATAGATTTGTGTCACCTTTTCTTCTGTAAAGGTAAATGTATTTTTCGTTGACATTTTGAAAGTATACTCGTTGTTTTATACTTTGGTATTTTTGCCGTCCTTCAAAAATTATTTTTATTTGAATTCGAAATTAACGTTTTTTCCCCCGCTACTTTCCATATTGTTAAACAAAACGTAAATGTACCTTATACTAAAAAAGAGGTTCCGCCGATAACATCGCGGCAAAAACATCGCAGACGAAAACGTCGCGGAGAAAACAACGCAAGGCGAAAACGTCGTGCTACAAAACATCGTAAGAGAAAACATCGCAAAGAGAAAACATCGTGGTACAAAACATCGCCGTCGAAAATAAAGCGGTACAAAAACTTCGCAGTTTAAAAACATCGTCGTCGAAAATATCGTGGTAAAAAATAAAGTATCTACAAATCATCGCATGACGATAACATCGCAAATATACATTTTTTCAGGTTTTAATAATTGTAAATGGATATTCCCATAATGTTTTGTGAGCGCAAGGTGTAAAGAAGGATAATTTTTAATTTCACATTTTTTTATTAACTAATAAATTTTTGTTGAATAAGTAAGAAGGAAACTTAAGCATAGAAAATTAAATTCAACTTATAAATTATACTTTTCATGAAAAATTACCAGTAAAACTTTATAAAAAATGATTTTTTAATGGCCTTTGTTAGTTAACAATGTCGGTTTAAAATTCTATTAAGTGCTATAAGTTACATTTGCTTAAGTTTCCTTTTTATTTTCTCAGCAAAAATGTATTAATTAATAAAAAATATGGAAGTAAAAATTATCCTTCTTTCCATCTTGCGCTCACAAATCATTATGGGAATATCCATTTACAGTTATTAAAGCATGTCTGTAAAAAGCATGTCTCGATGTTATCGTCATGCGATGATTTGTAGATACTATATTTTTTATCACGATATTTTCGACAACGATGTTTTTAAACTGCGAAGTTTTTGAACCGCTTTTTTTTGGACGACGATGTTTTGTACCACGATGTTTTAGAACTGCGATGTTTTCTCTTTGCGATGTTTTGTAGCACGACGTTTTCGCCTTGCGTTGTTTTCTCCGCGACGTTTTCGTCTGCGATGTTTTCGGGTGTAACCCTAAAAAAGTGAGATATATGATATAGATTATTTTACACTTTAACGAGCTGCAGATTGTTATTCTGTGAAATAACTAGTTAAACCAGGAAATACAAGAGAGTTTTACACTTTAACTAACACGATCAGTTATTTCATGGAATAACTAGGTATTCTATAAAATAACGGATTTCATACTTTAGCGGTAACATAGACATTTTACCTCGCAAATCAGAATAATAGAACATTGTAGACACTGCACCTCACAGTTCCAAGAATATAGACATTCTGCCTCACATTCAAACATTGAGACGTCAGAAACGGCATCAGTCCAACACTGAATTGTAAACGGACAGACACTATTGCTGTTTAAAGCCTATTGAAATGATAACGCCTAGAGTAATGAGAATAGTATCACAAGGTCAACTTCCAATTAGCCGACAGATTGTTAATTTGGTTTCAGCTTAAGCGGGCCCTGTCTAAAAAACATGTAATTTGTTTATTGAGGAATGATGGAAAAATTGATGTTACAAAACATCAGAGGAAAGTAAAACTCATAGGATAACAGCAGTGATAATAGATGATGTCGACTATTTGTCTTTTCTTATCCACATCTGTACTTAATTTAATTGCACGTAATTGAAAATATATGAATATTACACTACAAACAGTAAATATTCCTGACGTGAGATTGAATAAATATTTCTGACAATTTTACGTGAGTTTGAACTCAGTGAGATTATTCTACTTCTCGCGCAAAAGTAGTTCTTTTATGGCCATATATCACTTAGTTTCTTCCTCTGAAATCATGTTAATTTTTTCGTTGCTTACAAGTGTTCGTTTGTTTAGAATACTGTTTTAGTTTGCGTAATCTTTTGTCCATATTAAACATCTTGAAAAAACCGATAAGTTGATCGCAGCTTATCTCAACTGCAGTACAGGCATAAACAGGTGTGCATTATAATATATGTTATTTCTCTTTCCTGTGCTTTTCTAACTGCCTTCTGATTAATCGTTATTTTAAATTAATATTTCTTGAAATTACTTTGGTTAGTAGAAAAATGATTGAATTACAGATAATGAAAATAGTATGCTGTCTCATATACGTCCGTTTTGGAACAGAACCGACTTGGTACACATCCTGTCTGGATGCGAAACGTTTTGCATGACATAGACCATTTGTTTGAATACGACCCGAGGTCTGTGAGTCCTAACTGGGTGAAATACACTTCTTTACCGCTTTGGAGACAATACTACGCCGGGCCATGATCTTCAGTTTCTGCTATTCAGTAAACAACTCGAGCTATATTTTTAAATTTTCAAGTTCTTTTTTTACTTCCTTGTACGAAGTAAAAAGGAACTATTGTAATAGCGAAAAGTGTCAGGCAGCATATTTCAACGAAAATATCCATTTTGACCGCTATCGAATGCAATTTAACGATGTTTTGGCGTGATATCTGTACGTAAGGATAGAATAAAATACTCTTTTCCTTCAAAAAAATTATAAAACTGCTTTAAAATTAATTCTGAGGAAAATTTTTCGTGGCGTCTGTACGAACGTATGTACGTTCGTGCGTACGTACGTACGCATATCGCATAACTCAAAAACGAGTAGCCTCAGAACGTTGAAATTTTGTATATAGGACTGCTATAACATGTAGATGTGCACCTCGTATTTTGGTTGCAATCGGCCGCACCAAACGTATATAAATATATTTATTTATATATATATCCACTCTATTACCCGGCTCAGTAATATCAGTTTCTTTACTCTTATATGTTTGTAAATTGTGCATTTTTTTCTTTAAAAATGGTTGAATTACATTGTTTTTATCTTCCGGTTAAGGATTTTACGCCTTTAGTAAATCTGTGTGCAATAGTTTTAGAATTATCAGCAATTTTAAAGTTGTTTAGTTGCCGCTAAGCCTGTTTTTAACGGCGGCCATTGATGTTTACATTTGAAACAGGAGACTAGTGGATTTGTTGCCAATCTAGAGAAACTTGGCTTCGCAACAACAAAGATAACGCTTTCATTTATTAGTGCCAATTAAATCATGCTTAATTCCTTCTGGAATTTTTTCGAGGAAATAAGCGTCTGAGATTTACTTCGTAAATTTAATATAGATATTTTGAGTTTTTATGTATTTTTGCCTTCTCGCGAAGTAAGAACTGAATTAATTAAATGAGAAATACTCAATCGTCTGTGAAAAACTGTTTCTTTTTTGTTTCGTTTGCTTAATTTCTTTTATACATAGTTCTAGCTTTATTATAGTATTTGAATAGAACATGTGGCAACGATTAGATAATTCTTTAAATGATACACATTTTGTGCATTCTGAGTTATAATATGAATGAAATATAATAAGTAATCCTAGCGCCAGAGTGTCGCTATGGTAAACAAAGTGAATTTTAAAGAATGCATTTATCCTATTGTGGTTTATGCGCTGTCGGCGAAGTAATTCAATGTAATAAGTTTAAATAAAATGCAAGAAAAAATGCGTATAATTTAATATTCCGTACAAGGAAGTCATGTGGTGTACACATCAGATTTTGTTAATTCATTAATAACCTATTTTAGGAACGTTCATGAGAAGAATCAAGAAATGAAGTAAATTGTTGGAATCCCCACGGAGGTAAAGAAAAACATTGTTGAAAAGTGTGACTATAGCATGTGTATCCGGTATTTCGCTATTGCATTCCGTATGCCCAATACTTCTTCTTCTGTCTTCGGCTGTGAAGAGAAAAGATGCTCTTAAATAAATCGGTTGACATTTCGAAAGAGGTGAAATAAGTTGGCAAACAAAGATCAGAAACGTTAGTTAATCTTGACAAATTGATTTTTATCTGAATAGCTGAAAACGTTTATGTACAGCAGTGATTTCCAAGCTTTATGGCAGCGAAATCCCCTCCCTCCATAAAAAAGGCGTACTATCCACAAGACACAATTTCGGGATTTCAGCTCCTAGTTATATGCCATCAGATAATGTGGTTTAGGATTTTTGTCCACCTTGCAATCCAACTATGAATTTTTGCGACCCGTGCCATCCATGAGCAATGTTTCATTTGTTTACGGTATACATTTCACCAATTGAATTTGCACAGTGTAACAATAATAACAATCGGATTATTTTTAAAAGGAAAAGATTAATTGTTTGCCTTCATTTTTCATTGGAAAAGCTTGTTTGGTATACGCCCAGTGCTGCTCTGGTTTATTTAGTTACGGTAAAGAACTTGAAGGCTATCTGCCTAATGGGAGGTTTGCCTTCGTGAAGAACTTTCTAAGGGAAGCTGGTTCGTACACATTATACACTTGGGAAAAAACTACGAAAAAGCCCCGTTCGCCGGGATATTCTAACTTTGAACCGAATTACCAGTGTTCAACAATTTTACCGCTCGACCGCTGGTGGGCACATACGTCTAAGAATCTGGAATGGATTATTGACGTATACAGTATGAAGATTATTGGAATTGATTATTAACCTGTAGAATTGACGTATACCGAAGTACCACTCATTGCACTTCGGAAAGAATACATTTTACATTAGCACGAAAAATTGCGAAAAAAATGTATCTTTAAGTTAAAAAATACCTGTGGATTTCGAAAGCATTAAATAATAAAATTATATTATATTTCTTGTCAGTATTGAATTCCGTAAATAATAATCATCTTCCTCCACTAATATCAGTTTTATGCAGAGATTGCCTGTAAATGCTGCTTTGCCGCCATAATATTAATCATGCAGTGAAACGCATATTAACGACGCACGTCGAAGCAATCTTCCAATAAACATTTGGTTATTTCGCACAGTTTTGCGTTATTTTCACATTTTCAGAAATTAAAATTATGATTTATATCGTAAAGTAACTCCTTGTAAGTTAGTTTTCGAGATAATTATATGGATCGGAAAAATTGTTAAATTTCATTTTCAAAAGTGTTTAAACTCAACTATTATTATCATCATTAATTAGTATTGTATTTTTATCGGTGTCCTATTTAATTTGATTGTTGCAAATATGCCCCTAAATTTTCAGTTATTTATTAAAACATTATATGCTATCTAAGAAAAAACAAATTAAACACCTCTTTTCAATTTGGCAAAATAGATTATTGCCATTATCTTTGATAATAGAATGTACAAGTTTTATCACTAAAGTTCAATCGTTTTGAGTTTTGTTTTAGTTGTTTTTTCTTGTAAATAGAGAACACTCGTCAGACCAAAGAAAGTCTTTTGATTTTGGATACAGCTTGAATGTTCTAATGCCTCTTCTTTTTCTTTCTTTCTCTCCTTCCTGGTAATTAACCTTCAGCTAGTTAATAATATGATGTATATTGGAATATATTTTTTATCACCGCATGATATATATATACATATGTATATTTGTGGGGTTAATTGTATGTTGCATGTATTGCCCGAAATTTCACATTGGCATAAGATGTAAATTTATAATTTTGCTTAATGAAAGGAATTCTGTTAAATTAGAAAATAAAAGAGCAAAATTATGGATTTAACCTTGTTTAATTATGAATGATTTCTGAAAATTCTGCTCAATTGTGGTGCAATATACAGGCATAAGTTGTTTTGGAAAAAGACCTGTAGGACCAGAAAAAAAATGTTTTAATCTTAACACGTGAGCAAGCTGCTGTATCGTATTCTAGAAATTTTTCCATCAGTCAGCGAACAACTAATCTCGGCTTCTGATATTAGACCAGGCCATCGAATATCTGATGGCTCAAACGTGCTCATCAGGCTCCGAGCCACCAAAAATCTTATAGGGGAGCATATTTTTCATACCTTTATGCCTTCCATTATGCTCATTCTCTTTCTAGTTTTGAAAGTCAAAACATGTTATTTTTACTACTATGGTCTTCAGATTTATCGCATGATTATTTCTTGATTTAGTAGCTTGCTTGAAGAAGTAGAGGAGTTCAAACCATTTCTAGTGTAAACTAATTAATGGTAAGGCTTCTTTGATTTATGCCATTTCGTTTTGCGAACCGTTTCAGAGGAACACATAAGGCATTGAAAGTCTGTAACATTGTGTCAGCAGTCATCAGCGCTGCTGTTTGCTTGATCATTAACCGTACAAAATATTGATGAGATTCTTTGATAAATATACTTGATTGAAACAATCATCTGATAACAGACAGATTAATTATCCAAGACCAGAAAATTCTTTTTACATATGAAATGAGAAAAAGTCACAAAACTTAAAGAATATTAGCTGTAATAGGCTTGACATGGAGTTTCGAAACTCTGAAATGTTTAATGTTTTATTCACTATCTAAATGTTCTAAATATTGCTCTGAAGCGTTTTCGGCCACACCTTTATTTTCAGAGTAAATCATTATCTGTAATGTATTTAGAATATTCCTTAGAGGGTACTGTTAATTCCCTGTTATCATTGAGTTTTCTTTTATTATTTAAATTCAAAATGTGGTTTAGATTTTATAAGCAGTGAGAGACAGATTACTCAGTAAGACACTAATACGGTGGAAATAATTTATTAATCGATTTCTAAGGTATATTTCCCACCTTCTTAGTGTGTTTTCGTAGTGTAGTAGTCTGCACGCTGGGCGAGTATTCCAGAGGTCCGTGGGCTCACCAGCGGCCAAGCGGTAAAGTCGCTGAGCACTGGTAGTTCGGTCCAAGGTTCGAATCCCGCGAACGGGCTGACTGCATGGGCGTTTTCGTGGTTTTTCCCATGTGTAATGTGTATACGAGCGATTTTCCCTTAGAACATCCTCCACGAAGGCATCTCTCCCCTTAGGCAGATGGCCCTAGTGTGCTTTGCCGTAATTAAATAAACCAAACCAAACCAGAGGTCCGTGGTTCGATTCCCGAAAAGGTGTTACTCAGTTTTCGTTTCCTGCTTCAAAAAATCCTAACGCCTCTAGAGATTTTACGTTGCCACTAATATTAGTGCTTCACAAGCAGATAAAAACTGCTTAACCCTCTAAGCGGCAAGGCCGTATATATACGGCCTAGAATATGTTTTGTGATATTTGTAAGAAATATATACGTGCATATTAAAATATGTCAATGAAATTAAGGCAATATATCAAAGGTTTACAAATCCAGGTATGAAATACCAGCAGAAATTTTACATTAAAATCAAAAAAATAATTTGTTCTCAGTTTTGGGAAATTTGTGCTTTCTTAGCGAAAACCTTGGCCGCTCAAAAGGTCAAAGTGGTTTAGCAAAATAATACATTATATTTAAAAGTAAGTTTAATTAAGTTACTTCATTTTCCACATTTTATTAATAATTTATATAATCTTTCCTTTTTTGAGTACTAGCATGTGTTGGAATTACCTTTAAAAATTTTCCTTAGTGCAGCGCGAAGAGCTGAAAATATACACTGAAGTAATAAAAGTCATGGGATAGCAATATGCAAATATACAGATGGCAGAAATATCGCGTAGAAAATGTATAAATACGAAGTGCTTCGGCAGGGCTTTCATTTGTGTTCACGTTATTCATGTGAAGATTCTTTGACGTGATTATGGCCGCACGACGAGAATTAACAGACTTTGAACGCGGAATGGTAGTTGGAGCTAGACGCATGGGTCATTCCATTTCGGATATCGTTAGGGAATTCAACATTCCGAGATCCACAGTGTCAAGAGTGTGCCGAAAGTATCTAATTTCAGGCATAACATCTTACCATGGACAGCGCAGTGGCCGACCACCTGCACTTAACGACCGAGACCAGCGACGTCTGCGTAGAGTTGTCAATGTTCACAGACAAGCAACACTGCGTCAAATAACCGCAGAAATCAATGTGGGACGTACGAGGGACGTGTCCGATAGGACAGTGCGTCGAAATCTGTCTTCATTGGGCTATGCCAGCAGATGACCGACTCGAGTGCCTTTACTGACAGCACGACATCGCCTGCAGCGACTCTCGTGGGCTCGTGAGCATATCGGTTAGTCCCTAAACGAATGGAAAACCGTAGCTTGTTCAGATGAGTCACGATTTCAGTTGGTAAGAGCTGATGGTAGGGTTCGAGTGTGGTGCAGACCCCACGAAGCCATGGACCCAAGTTGTCAACAAGGCAGTGTTCAAGCTGGTGGTGGTTCCATAATGGTCTGGGCTGTTTTTACATGGCATGGACTCGGTCTTCTGCTGCAACTGAACCCATCATTGACTGGAAATGGATACCTTCAGCTACTTGGAGATCACTTACAGCCATTCATGTACTTCACGTACTTAAACAACGATGGGATTTTTATGGATGACACCATGTCACCGGGCCACAATTGTTCGCGATTGGTTAGAAGAACATTCTGGACAATTCCAGCGAATGATCTGGCCACCTAGATCGCCCGACATGAATCCCATCGAACATTTATGGGACATCACCGAGAGGTCAATTCGTGCCCAAAACCTTGCACCGTCAACACTTGCACAATTATGGACGTCTATAGAGGCAGCATGGCTCAATATTCCTGCAGGGGACTTCCAACGACTTGTTGAGTTCATGCCACGTCGAGTTGCTGCACTTCGCCGGGCAAAAGGAGGACCGACAAAATATTAGGAGGTATCCCATGACTTTTGTCACTTCAGTGTAGTTTCAGCGTTATTTCAGCTCAACTGGTTTGAAAATTTGAGCTCCTTTTCTGAGATGAGTGCAAAGTCATTTACTTCTGGTAGTTAGTCTTCTGTTACCAAATGAGCTTTAACTTTGGATAATTTTTGCTTAAAGATTAAATTTAAAAAAACAAAATTGAAAGGTTTGATACTTTAACGGTCACCCAAAAGGGTTTTTTAGGATTATTTAAGCTATGGTAGATCTTGCAGTCTACCAGACAGCTGTTGCACTCATTCCCACTAACACATTTTTTATAAGAATAATTTATTATTAAATTATTAAGAATAATTTTCTTCTCACGGTATATACAATTCAAGAGAAAAATTACAAACATTTATAGCAATATATGTTTAAAATGCACGATGCAACATTAAGTGTTAGCGTACATTTTTCTCAGTTCGTCATATCTTCCGTTTCCTTAGTAAGATTATTTTAGAAAGCTTTTTTTTCGGGGGGGGGAAGGTCTTTTTGTTATTAACATTTTGTGTGTTTACTTTATTTATTAAATATCATATTCTTGCTGCTTACCCCACGTAACATTCGATTCAAGCGCAAAATAACAAAATAATTTTAAATCGGATATCCTTACAATTTCCGATAAAAATGTTTTATTCAAGAGTGTTGCCAGTGCTCGATTTTAAATCATTGAATTCATTATTCAAACTTTTGGTAAAATTTTACAAAATATGAAATAGATTAGATTATTTAATTATGGCAAAGCACACGAGGGCTATCTGCCTAAAGGGAGGGATGCCTTTGTGGAGGACTTTCTAAAGGAACTGGCTCGTATACACATTACACATGGGGAAAACCACGAAAACGCCCATGCAGCCAGCCCGTTCGCGGGATTCGAACCTCGAACCGAACTACCAGTGTTCAGCGTCTTTATCGCTCGGCCGCTGGTGGGCCCGAAGTAGATAATAAAATAAAGTCGGAATTCAAAATTCGAGCTTCCAGGTGCCCATGCTCGGTGGAGGACTACGATATTCATAAAAATCTGATGGTTGTAGATATCGTCATATTTTCACAGTGCGAGAAACATAAATATATTCATGAAGATTCTTCACTGCTTAATTTCTTTAAGTGTTAATACACGGTGATAATATTTGGTGGCAACAATTTGGAAAGTGATGCAACGCATTTAAGTGTTTCGGAACAAAATGCTACTTCGAGACTAATACACCATTCTGGACTAAAGTCCCTTTTGGGTTAATAATTTTGCGCAGCTATATTTTCTGATAAATTTTGTGTGAAATTAAAACTAGGATGATTCTGCGCAGTCGGCGTCTTTACGTCTTCCGTAATGAGTTTCGGATAATTTCTGACTAAAGTTTCAACATGAATGATTAGAGGTTGTCGGGTTTCTGTTACGTCTTCTGGGCCACATCATCTTTGAATTTCTGCTTAAAGTTTAGACCTGAAGGATTCTGGGTAATAGGAGCTTCTGTTATCTTATGAGTTACTGCTTTGGATAGTTTTTACTTAATGATAACACTTGAATTAATTATTTTCAATGCTTGATTTGAGTGAGATTGAAACCTTTGTGTAATGTTCCCGAGAGTGCCTGTAAAGTTCTTTCGTTCTTTTTGAAGTGAAAGTTATCCCAGCTGTGTGAAAAGATAGTGGCAGCGATGAAACTTTCTCTCTAAAAGTTTGTTTTTTAACTGTTTACTTTTATAAAAGCCTAGAATTTAATACGGAAACTTTAAAGGGTGTTTTAACAAATAGCATTCTGTTAAATGGGTTCAAATAACTGTTACTATTTATCTGCCACAACCGTTATTCGGCTTAGTGTTATTTATAATAAGAGTTAGGACTCAAAAGATTCGACCTTGACGAAAGGATTATAAACCATGCAGAAGATTTTGTAGATATTTTAAAGCTTTTGAATTATTAGAACTTCAGTACCAAATGTCTCTTTCAATAAACGTCTTCTACCAAACAGCCGTGAATAAAACATAACTTAACTGGCATCGGAATATGGGAATTATAATTAAAATAAAATTCCCATAGTCAAATAACAATCGAATTCCATCTTATTCCTATTAGTCACACTATATAAATGCTGTTTTATTTGCTATGTAGTGTTTTATTCATGGCTGTTTTGTAGAAGACGTTTATTGAAAGCGACATTTATTACTGAAGTTCTAATAATTCAAATACTTGAAAATATCTACAATCCTAGCAACTATGATTTCGCTTGTTAAAAAGTAGTTATTGTGAGGTTAAAATGGCCGAATAAGTTATACAGGGTGTTTATAAAGTGCCGGACCCAATTTGATGTTTAATAACTCATAAAATAATAAAGGTAGATTAAACTTAATAACATAAATGGTTAGATAGACTCAAAAAGTTTCATGACCCTTGTGAATGAACTTCCAAGTGTGCCCCTTCGTCGCACGGAGAATATCATGTCGATATTCAATTTCACGCCAGGTACCGGCAAGCATGTTGGCATCCACAGAGGTTATTGCAGTTGTTATTTTGGCTTTTAGGTCATACTCGGCGCGTATTCGAAGGGTCCAGGTTCGAGTCCCGGCGGCATATTTCACAAGTGCACATCTGTGTAGCCACCAAGGGAGTGGCTTCTAGGATGGACCAATGAGCATCGAGTAATATTTCTGTCATGTCACATAACCTTTCGCGTGCTTTGAGATTTAAGCAAGATGGTTGAAAATATTCTGCCACGCAATTTTCCGTAAAAAATAATTAAAGGATTGTCGATTGATTTTGAAAGTTTTCATTGCGAAGTTAGATCAAATATAAGCAGTTATGAAGATTTCACTAATTGGTTGAAATAAATACAAACACATGTTGGATACTTCGCAAAAATATCGATGTGAAATATTACTTAATAAGTGGTAAATAAAGATGAAGAAAGAAATATGTGATAAACATCTGAGCCCAAATGCAATCTTTACATAAAACTATGTGTATGAGAAAAATATTTTCACCAGTTATATATGTAAATAGAAGACAGCACTTTTTATTGCAGTCTATATGAAAAGGTGTTCTATAATAATAACCAATGCAGAATTTTAGTAAAAGTGAAATTTACTAATTTGCATTCGTATACATTTAGTGTGTTAAATTTCACATTTAATAACTGCTCCCTCTTAAGTGAACTGTCTATACAAGAAATACTCATCAAGCAGCGTGAATTTATCTTATCCACAACGAGTATATTCAATTTATTCACATATAACTTTTAATTTTAACAGTGGATATAATCAGATCATGTGTGTTCTTAATCTTACACTTTAAACATCAAAAGAATGCACTGAAATAAGAAAACACTAGATTCATTGTAACACTTTCAGTCATTCTCATCTCATTTAAAAAAATATACACTTGAATTCTTTTAATCCACATAATATGCCGTGAGCATGAATCCAAATATTAATGCGTGATAAAAATCTCGAAAGTGAAATGTCAGCGATTAATTAAACTCAGAAAACGAAAGCACTACGAAATTTTCTACTATTACGCCATATATTTATAACTGCGAAACAAATGCAAATTAGAACGTAAACAATATACACTCACATGCATGAAGATTTAGGGTCACAAGAGCAATAGCAGCTTATTGGTCCATTTTCGAAACCCCTCCCTCAGTGGCTGCGCTGATGTGCACTTGTGAAATATGCGTCCTGGCGAGGGCATTGCTCATTTTTTATGTCTCCTGCTTCCAAATAACCTAATTGATTCTAAAACGGCGCCAGAACTAGAAAGGTGGTGGATGACGATTCTTCACCGCCAGGATTTGGTGACTGGGTTCCCTAATCCCCAGTCGCCCTTTAAAAGGGGAAGTATGTCAGGTATTCTTGCCTCCTTTCTGCATGCATTCGTAGTGTAGAAGTTAGCACACTCGGCACGGATTCGGGAGGTCCAGGTTCGAGTTCCAGAGAGGGCATTGCTCATTTCTCATATCTCATGCTCAGCTTCCCTTAGAAAGTCCTCCACGAAGGCATCCCTCCCCTTAGGAGATAGCCCTCGAGGCTTTGCCATAATCACACACACACGCACACACACACACACACATATCTCCTGCTTCAAAATAACCAAATGACTGTACAAGTATTACTGGATAAAATATCTATTCCAGTAATGCGATAAATCAGAAGGTTTGCCAGTAAAGAAAAGGGAACAATGTTTCAACACAACAACAGATTCGACGTTAAAAATCAAAATTTCAGCAAACTAGCTTCTAACGTATTGGTTGTTAGTACGTGCAAAATGACTAGAAGTTCCGCAAGTAGCTGTAAGCATTTTAATGCCACTCGAAACAATGTATTTAAATGAAAACTCTTTCTTGACGTATGTGGCAATAAAAACAAAATACAGAAGCAGATTAAATGTACAAAATAAAATACGATTACAGATAACATCAATAGAGCTAGATTTTTGACTGTTTGTGTAAAAAATGCAAGCACACCCCTGTTACTAAATAAAGGGTATGTAAGACTCCCAATGTTATTAATGAGAAAATTACAATAAATTTATGTTAAAAACTTTTTAAGGGGACTCATACACATTAAAACCCATAAGATGTTCGAATAGGTGACTGTTGCAAGAGTTGGGATAAATTATTTATTTTAAAAGCAATTACTACGAACTTTTTACAGCTGACTACATAATATAGCTGCTTTCTGAAATAGTAATCAGAAAGTTTGTGTTGCCACAAATATTTTTATAATTTAATCCGATTTGTGACAACATTTTTCGTCATGTTTCCAACTTGCGCGCACAGTTTAAAACATTCTGTTTCAGAATTTAATTCCATATTTAATATAAAGCTTTTATAATATTTGGAAACTACTGTGAACCTAAAATTCTAAAAATTTCATGTTAAATTTTTATTTTATCTTGAGTTAAGTTTATAAAACGAATTTTATTAACAAAATTTTTAATGTTTTCGTCCATAAAATTTTTCAATATTAAAATATTCATCAGACTGTTGGTTCAGTTAGAAAGTAGTGCCCATATAAAGAATTCCATCAAATTTCAAGTATGTCAAGTATTTCAAGTATTTTTAAAATATCATGCGCGCAAGGTGGAAACATAGCGAAATATTTTGTTACAAAGAGGATTAAATTACAAAAATATTTGTGGCAACACAAACTTTCTGGTTACTATTTTCCAAAGCAGCTATATTATGTAGTCAGCTGTAAAAAATTGGAAGTAATTGCTTTTAAAATAAATAAAATATCCCAATTCTTGCAACAGTCACATATTCGAAGATCACAAGGGGTTTAAGGTGTATGAGTCCCCTTAAATAAAACATAAGAGACTTTTCTTTAATTGCTCAATATGTTAAAGTACCTATAACATATCGATCTTCTTAAAATATTATTTGTAAGATATATTTTTCTGAAGGTGGACTGGGTTGTCCACAAAACCATGTAGTTAACCTTATAGTTAAAGAACCTTATAATTAAAGAATTATAGTTAGAATGGCATTTGCACTTCGTAAAATTATACCAAGCAACAGTACGTGCCAGCCGCCTCACATTATACTTCCCTTATTAAAAATAATGTTGTTTCTTACAATATTTATTTCCCACTTAATGCGTTGTCTTTCCACAATAAGGCCTACGGTAAGTATCAGGTAATAAATATTAAAGACTTAAAGGGAGGAGGTTTGTCGTAACGTTAACAAACACGTAGTATAGAAAAACGTGCTTTGCCGCAGTATGGGACATTTGGAACTTCCTTTTGCACAATAACATACATTTTTAAAATGTGAAGTTAGATACGTACTAAACTCTGAATAGAATTTTGCCGTGAGTTGTGTTGAACAATAAAAGTGAGACTGGAATTTTCTTTTGTGTTTTGTTCCGTGAAGAAGACACTGAATGGTATTATAGATTTTCCCTTTTTTATTTATTAAAGAATTTAGAATAGTTTATTGTAATGAATCTAAGCTGAAGAACAAGAAAGCAGTTAAAGATGTTCCGAGTGCCTGAGTACATTTAGAACATTTATCTGTTTAATTCTATATAAGAAATGGGAACCTATATGTCAAACATATGGCTAGAAACCCGATTATATACATTATCCTAAAAGCATCAAAAGAAATGGACAAGTAAGTAAAACAATACACAATATTAAATCAGTTCAGAAAAACAGCAATGCAATGGAACGGGATTTTAAATATGTGCAGACATTTACAGCAGTATTACCACAAAATAACAAAATATTGATTTCTGTAATAAAAAGGAATGCAAATAAATACAAGCGGAAGACAGTTGATTGACAAGGACAAAGTATGCTGAAGTGACTGACAGTTAAAAACACTTTCCCCTAAAACTGAGACAATTTAACACTTTCGATATTGATAAAGCCGTTACGATTTCTTGTAGCAAAATTTAACAGAGGCACAAAATGGTTTGTGAACTATTAAAAAGGTAAACAGCAGTTAGTTGTGCGTTTTACTGGATGTAAATATGCTACAGATATTAGAACTACTTATATTAAACGAATATAATAAAGCTTTGATTTCATGACTTTGAAACGAACGAAGTTCCTTTACTAATTCAGAAGTCAAACAACAAAAATCAGCGTTATATTTTCAAATTTTCACAAGGAATATGAGGAATATGTTAGAAAAAAGCAAACGCAGAAGTCTTCTGCTGCCCAACATTGTTGGTCCGAAAATTACATTTTCAATTTTTCTGCTGCCAGAATTATTCAAAAAACATCTTCCATTGGAGAACCGGATTTTCTAGAGGCATTTCACATTCAAAAAAATCTTTCTGTTCTAGTTAAGGATCCTAATTCCAATCCATCTTTGCCTTTGGCTTTTGAAGAAATTATGTTTTAGTTCTGGTTTCATCAACAGACGGCGCCACTAGCTTATTTTCTGCCCAGGCTTTTTTATCTTGTCTGATCATTATATCCTATCTCGTTCATTTGCGCTTTTACAACTGACGATGGTGGTTCGGTAAAACCATCGAAACTAGTCCTGTGAAAATTTGAAAATATAATGCTGATTTTTGTTGTTTGACTTCTGAATTAATATATCCTTATTTAAACTTATTTATGTAAAATATTCTTAATCCAAAATTTGGATTAAGAATATTTTACATTAATTTATCACTGGATCACATAATTACACATACAAATATTTGTCAATATTTGTTTCTGATTTTATGTACTGAAGATTGTTTCAATAATATTCCAGAGGAATACACTTAAATATCATTAAAGTATTTTACAAATGCAATATCATTGATTTTTGTTGTTTGACTTCTGAATTAGTATTTGTTCGGCGTGTTATCGTATCTTAAGGATATATTAGTTCTCGAAATTAATGCTGAAGCATAAGTAAAGCTGCTAAAGTTCGAAATATATTATCACTAATTTACAACACTTATTATATTTTGACTTACTAGTTTTCATTTTTACGTCAAGATATTTTTAAAACATGGGGATTCAATTACATACTTATTTTCAAATAAACATTTCTTATCACAAATTTCATAATTACTGCGAAATCGAGTTTAGTATTTGAATGATAAGTTCTGAATTTATTAAAATTATTTTCAGTTTCTGATGTTTATCGCTTTGTTCATTAAAGTGTTAAAATTAGAAATGAAATATAAGAAGCATAAAAAAATTGATATAATGCTGTCATTAAAAAAAATCCTGTAACGGACAGGAAAAGCCAAGTAAGAATTCTTTCTCTTTTGTTCGTTACAGAACACTTAATGGAGTGAGTATCTTTCGCAATATCCCGTATCTTCGATGTTTACCAATTTATTATTAAAGTTTAAAAAGTGAGGAATTCTAAAATGAGTTCGCTCTGCTCATTATGTACTCAGTATAGGCATCCTGTTCTCATTCTTAAAACCTATCTTGACACAAAATACATTTAAAAAAAAGGGAATGTAGGACGTATCTTACAACATAGCCCAAAAATGTGCTTTCAGACTTCTAGATCCCTGTAAAGAAGGCTAGCAAAAACCTTTTTCCAGGAACGTACTTCAACTGTTAAAGCGAGAGAAGAAATATTAAGGAGTTGACAGGGATTTGACGTATACTATGGTGGAACTCACTAAGGTGGATGGGAAATTTCGCACTTCGCCGGAGAATTCTGCGAAGGGAAAAATCTTAGAGCTGCTGGAATTGCAAGAATTAATTCCTGGATGGCACATCTTTTTGCGGTTTAATACCACTTCTACTGTTCTCTTGCCATGGCAACCAGTCTCCTTTTTTCCCTCGTTGATTGTCTTCTTAAAAGTCATTTTTGGAAACCTTTTTGTGTCTTAACTTTTTGAGGCTGGGGCTTTGGTAGCAGTAAAAGCTACCAAAGGACGGGAAATCTTGAACCGAATGCTTTCCCCCTTTAAGAAATCACCCCCTATTTGCATTCTTGTGTCAGAGGGGTGCATCTATGTCGCAAAAGGAAGACCTTTGAAAGAGATAAGTGGTTAAAACCCTAGGGACGTCAAATTTGACATTTCACCCCACTTTTCAGCCTGGAAAATGGGGGAAAAAGACATGGCCACTAAAGTGGACAAGCCCGTCTTTTCAAAGAGAGGACTCTATGGCCACTATAATGGCCATCCCGTCTTCTAAAGGTTAATATCGAGTGCCCATATTTAGTGCTGCTTTTGGATAGTTGGCAGTGTTGTCAAAAGATTAATAGTACAGGAAAAGGAGACCCAGATTTTCAATTTCAGTCTAGGATGGGTTTTTGATCAAAATTATGATTGACACTTCTAAAGTTCGTATCGTCAATTGCTACTTAATCAACTATCAGATTTCAGAATACTGGAGGCAATAAATACGTTTTTCCTAGATATGCGCTCTCGCCGAATCAATTTAAATATAGATTACTAGCTGCAACGTTTTACTCTGAAATCCGAGATGTTGTTGCTAAGAGGATAATGTGGGTAAGTTAACTAGTAACTAGCAAGGCAGAGGGTAAAAGCCGTTTCCTGAGATTGTGAATAGTAAAAGGTCTTCTGCTTAACCTTTTGAAGACGAGATGGCCATTATAGTGGCCATAGAGTCCTCTCTTTGAAAAGACGGGGTTGTCCACTTTAGTGGCCATGTCTTTTTCCCCATTTTCCAGGCTGAAAAGTGGGGTGAAATGTCAAATTTGATGTTCCTGGGGTTTTAACCACTTATCTCTTTCAAAGGTCTTCCTTTTGCGACATAGATGCACCCCTCTGAGAATCATTAGACTACACACAAGAATCTTTGTTGTAAATAAGAGGTGATTTCTTAAAGGGGAAAAAGCATTCGGTTCAAGATTCCCCGTCCTTTGGTAGCTTTTACTGCTACCAAAGCCCCGGCCTCAAAAGGTTAATGTCCCATCAAAGTACAGTTGTTTACATAATTGATAGGTTAGCCAACTTCCAACAAGTACTACGTCTGTCTGGATCTTTGTGTAGTTTCGTGTGAGTGTGAAAAAGAAGCTTTATTATTTAATTGCCCACCGACAGGTATAAATGAATCTGGAAAGAAGATGTCGCCCATAACTATGTTTGGTCATCCTTGTTGATGTAGTTATTGCCGCAACTTGGGACAAACAACTGTAATCCATTAACATCCGTATTCTTTCATCTTAATCTCGTAGAATATGTACCTTTTTGTTTTAGCTAAAAACATCACAAAACAAACCAGGAAACCCATTTAAGTGGAAGCGAAACGAAATAAGATTTACAGCTTTGTAGAGGTTTATTAGCCTAATTATAATTATTATATTAATTGCTACATTACTTTCATTTCGAAGAAGAATATGTAAGTGTTTCCTGGCTTGTCTTTCGATGTATTGGCAATAATTTAAATTTCTCCACCTGATTGTAATAAAAGTCTCTGTTTGTGATTCCTAATCTTCATTTCTTCGCCATTGATTCAAAAGGTTTCTAGGTTAATTCCATGCATATTCTCACAGTAAATGCTTTATCCTTTTTCAAGTAATTACTATGTTCGTTTCTACCGGTAGCGAGCAAGTTTTCCGCTAATAAATAAAATATAATGAGTACTATAGGTGATGCTGTAAAATCTATGCTGTTGAGGATTTACTCTTCTTAATACTTTGTTTTCCTTTATTAACGTGCGGTTTTTCTTCTGTGCTTAAGCCTATTAAAGACAGGAACTCATCGCGTGACCTCAAATTTCATCATCAATCTAGCATGATGTCTCATACTTTAAACTTCACTCCGAAGATGGCGCTGTTTGTTGAGCTATTAGAAAATCGCTTCAGTCACGCTATTTTATTTATAAGGAAAAGAGGAAACATTCTATTTTTATCGTTGAAATAACTTTTTATTAATAACGTTACATAAAAATGTATAATTCGTACAAACTTTGTGAAATTCTCTCGTGCGAAAATTCATTATTTTATCTCTTATTAAATCATGCTGTCATTTGTTGTGTTTTATGACGCAAATGTCATTAAAATAATTATTTAAAAAGCAAATCGATGTTGATAATAGCTTTCTATAATTGACTCTCAGAACCGTACAAATTTTCCAATCAATTTCATATACTTTTAAGCCCTGAAAGATTCTGTATCATAAAAATATTTTTGCATTATTACTGAAGATTAAATACTATACTGCATTATATTTCCACTATGTAATTTTAACTGGAATTATAACATTAACCGCCTTCGATATTACCTTGACTTTAGTACAACAAAAATTATTATTACTCTTATGCAAATATCTGGTCATTTTGCTACTATATTTCTATAATGAAAACATGAAATTCTTTACCAATAAGACACTTAAACTTCTAAACATGGTTCATTTTTAAAAAACAAATGTAGTGAGTAAATCTCCACAAATTCTCCACAGTTCCCCAAATACACTCAATAATTCTCAACAGTTATGTAGTCAGTTACCTTAGATTTTTGTATTAATTCATACTATATTTCTACAGTGAAAACATGAAATGTTTTATCAATAAGATAAACTTCTAAACATGGTTCATTTTTAAAAAACAAATATAGTGAGTAAATCTCCACAAATTCTCCACAGTTCCCCAAATACACTCAATAATTCTCCACAGTTATATAATCAGTTGCCTTGGATTTTTGTATTAATTCACTGAAAAAAAGACTGCCGACAATTGAGATAAAATTCTTAAAATTGACTAAAACATAATTTATGAAACACTTTAGACAAAACAAAGTACAGGGTGGTCATGAAAATACTTCCCCGATATATGAATTCCTAATAACCTATCTGCTCAATTAATCTAAATTATATTTCAGATATTATTATTTGAAGGTATGCACTCGAGATTGGGATGATTTAAACCGATAGAGATCCCACGGTTACGGTTAAAGTGAAAAAATTTCAAATTTCCGAATGGCATCACTTTTTTTTTCCCTGCACAAATTGATTGACGCCCTGTGTTGATTTTTCCGCTAAATCCTATGTGATATATCTGACTTCGAATCTAAAATTTTCTGAAGAACACAAAAACCTTGTCTAAAACTTAAAGGTTTATTCAACTGCAACTTCAAAAATGATGTAAACTTAACATCATAAACGAAAACTTAACATGTTAGGTGGAAAACATTCAAAGAAAACATTCAAGTAACAGCTATGCCGGCACGGTGAAGAACACTTTCTTTTAAAAGATAAAATCCATCTAGCCCTTTCGGCATATATCTCCATTCGCTGGATTCAGACTTCCGCTCCTACGTGTTTTGGACTTAAACGGCCGGACTGGAACTGGAACAGGACTGGATCAGGACCGGAACAGGACTGGAACCGGAACAAGACGGGAACCGGAATCTATCATCCCCTGGCTTCTCCCCCCCCCCGGGCAGGTCTATTCTGGCTCGAACTAAAAGGAACTGCGGTGCCACTAAGGAAAGCACCTCCATTTATTGACGGCGGTTGCCGGTACTACAGGCGATTATGCAAATATTAAACATCCTGAAAAACCATAAATGGCGTTGAAATGATATGTCGAAAACTGCCGATGTAAAACATTTGCGAAGAAAAAGCATTGTAAAGGAGCAATGACAACACAAGATATGGGAAAGAAACTGATTGGAATTACAAGTTCCCAAAGTGCCCACCTTTACAGATGATAATGCAGTGCATGCGAGAGATTGTTGACAACCATCGCGAACGTAACACTGCAGGAGGAATCTGTATAACTTCACGTTTTGTAGCATCTTTCAATACTGACAGATCTCGTGGACTTGATGTGTGCATCATAGATTTCAGTTAACTCCAGAAGCAGAAATCCATCGGAACTAGTTCGGGGATCGCGGTGACCATGAAACTATAACGTTACGGGACATGACTCTGTAATGAAATGTTGTGCGCGTTGAAACCTTGTAGCTCCAATAAAAGATTTTTCCCTCTCCACTTTTTTTGTGTTGTCACTAGCCTTTCACAAAGCTCTTCTTTTCAGACGTTTTACGCCGGTCATTCTCACCATACCTGTATCATTCCAACGCCATTTATGGTTTTTAATCCGCTGATCAATTTGCACAGGAGAAAATTTAGTATTGCCATTCAATATTTTTTTTATTTTTCAATTTCACCGTAACCGTGAGAGCTTCTGTTGTTTTGAATCATCAAAATATCGAGAGCATACATTGAAATTACGATGTCTGAAATTTCATTTCAATTATTTGACCGGATAGGCTGCTACGGTTCATATATCAAGGAAATGTTTTATCACCACCATCATGTATATACCATTATCAGACTATATGAAAATCAAAAATGAGCAATATTTATAACAGAACCTGAGCTGATTCATTAGTTAAATATGAATAAAGCTGATTCATTGGTTAGCCGCCAAATAAAAAATGATTAAAAAATATAAAATAAAATAATAAAAATATTTACAAATAAAATAATTACAAATAAAAAAATAATAATAAATAATAAAAATTTACAAATAAAATCTTCAAAACGCGGCAGTTCAAATTTAACGAATTTAAAATTTGGAAGGGGGTTTGTTGAAATAAATTTTGTTATTTTTGATTACATTATTTGGATTTCCTCTTTTATCTATTTCAGGAAGCGTGCTTTATTCATTCCAATTTCAATGTTTAGTAACATTACATTAATAGTACAATTACATTTATCCACTCTGAAAAATATGGTAAAAACATAGCGATTTATTCGCATCCAATATTATTTGGTGACAAAAATATATTAATTTTTTTAAATTTTTGAATTCAGTGTTTTATATCCTATAATTTCAACTACAGTAAAATATTTTGCTACCTTGCTACAAAATATGTATCATTTGCTTATTTAGAGTCAGTTTCCTTTAGAACATCCTCCACGAAAGGCTTCCCTTCGGCAGATAGCCCTCGAGTGCTTTGCTATAATTAAACAAACTAAACCTTTGCTTATTGTGGTGATGAATACATTGCAGAAAACTTACTTAACGTGTAAGTACTCAATATTAATTTATTTTCTATAGATTGCCCATTTATGGAAGCTATGAGAAGCTTCAGCTAAATGAGCATTCGTGCTTAGAGTTAGTAAGTAGGTTTAGTTTTGAGGTCAGATAATCATAAGTGTTAAGCTTATGATGTGATACGATATAGTCACTCGTCCGTAGTAGTTTAAACCAATACATTATATTAGATTTTCGTTACACATAAGCACACTGCAGCTTACTGCTTGAAGGAAGGGTGCTTTCGAGAAGGATTTTCTAAGGGTTATTCTTTTATATAACCATTGAGTAAACCAAAAAAAAAAGCTCATACAGTGTTTAGGCTTACTATCCATTCGATCATTGGTGGGCATTTTAAGCCAATGAAAGAAAATAACACTTAAATCGCCGTCAGGCAGAGGATTATATTCTAAATATAATAGATAAAAATAGTGTATACTTATTAGAATATACTATTCTGAGTCTTATAATATCATTTTGTGTGCCTCGTTTCTCAAGTGAATTTACTTTATGGAGATGGCACGTGTTATTACAAATATATAGCAATCCAAAATTATAATAGTGAAGTCTGTTTTTACATAATGTGCTTAAATAAAATTCTTAGCACATCTTACGCAGTCTTATGCTTGCGCACCAAATATTCGCCTAAAGATATTTATGTTTGACATAATACTAAAACCATGCAATAATCCGCAACATCATTGATATTTTGAGGGGAAATATGTTCAGCGTGTTAGCACAATAATTACAAATTGGAGCTTCAATGCTATAATCATTAATATCGTTTGCAAAGTAAACCAATACTCTCAATATCATCAGTCAATTTCATTGCATAACCTAAGATTGCATTCTGAGAATGAAACTATTCAAAATGATGCGATTTTATCAAAAAAGATAAAATAAAAAAATCTGATTCGAATTTTGAAAACATCGCTTCGAGGTTGTTTTATTATCTGTTTCATATTTAGTAAAACTTTAACGAATTTTAGATTAACAAATTCAAAGATTTCAAAGCAAGCATTGGCAACACTGCGCGAAAAAACAAACATTTTTATTTCCATCGCGCGAGACTGTGAATCGGATATTCTAAAGATATGCCCTTTTTAAATTATTTTGCGATATTGTTGTTGATTTGAATTTATGCTTTAAGTGCGATGTACATGATATTTAAATATTAAATAAAGGTTACACACAAAAAGCCCCTTTAGGCGTAATATAAAACTTGAAAACTTTCGAATTTTGTTTGTTTGTTTCTTATTGTTTTTCAAGTTTTTCAGCAAATCAGTATTGTTTTTAACGCAGGCGAAAAATACATCTGCATGCAGTAGTGTTTCAAGTGATTGTAAGATCAGTGGAAATTTATTACAAACTTATAAAAAGTATTGTCCGGATTTATTGAACATTTTGGTCTAAATATCTGTTGCGTTTTTCTATATCAGTTACGCACTTTTTGACT
The DNA here is from genome assembly GCF_044657685.1 of Stegodyphus dumicola. Lineage (NCBI taxonomy): Eukaryota > Metazoa > Arthropoda > Arachnida > Araneae > Eresidae > Stegodyphus > Stegodyphus dumicola. Next base: position 9,453,519 of record NC_140773.1, read on the forward strand.
AAAAGGATGAAAATGAAAGATGCGTTTTTATAAAATACGCTTTCATTAAAAACTCAAACATAATTAGTAATTAAAAGGAGAAAATAATTTATAACACAGTTTAATGGGAACAAGGGAACTAATAATTCTCTTCACAAAATTCATCAAATATTTTATATCACGATTTATAAAATCAGGAGGCGCTCTTGATAAATTCATGAAGATAATTGTTTATACGCGATTCGATTAATAGATTTCGGTGTTTAGACGTCTTACTTTTCACTATTCACGATTGTAGATAAATTGTAAATAAATTTTGTGAACAGAATTATTTAATCTGCTATTCCCATTAATCTAAGTGATAATTATTGTTCTGCTTTTACTAAATTAATTATTTTATTAGTTTCAAATTTAAATCTTACTTTATAAAAAATGTTTTCACCCGTTAAGTTTCTGTGACGAATTATCAAGCTAATAATTCAAATGATAATTATTTTTTTCAGCAATGAATAATCACTATTTTGTTTTTAACAATTTTGTTACAGGAAATGGTAAAAAAAAAAAAAAAAAATCAGAATTTATTCTAAGATTCATAAAAACTTCACTTGAAAGATTTTTTCTCTCTGTCTGTTCTATGGTGAAAATAGTAAATTTCTGAGTTTTTTAAACTGTTCATGAAACGAGGATTAGAGCAAAAAATCCTTTTGTCATTGAATTTAAAATTTTTTAATTCATCCAATTTTTAGGTAAAACACTTCATTTTATTAACTTCTACAAATAGTGTTGTATGAAATATGTCAACTAGATATCTTATCAGAAAGCAAGTTAAAAACCAATGCTAAACTTTGGATCATATAAAAGATTACTTACACTGATAAGACGGGGGATTTTATGACTAGAATATATATATAATACGCAAAATATAAAACTAAATTTTGAAAAATGGAAATGTAAACGCATTAAATTTGTTGTTGTCGTTTCTGTTGCTAATGTTCACTTGTCTGACATAGAGTCAGTCCAAGCCCACGAAATTCTTCGTGGCGACGAGAGCAAGTTTACGCCTCTCGTTGGCAACAGCCTAGAGTACCTTACAGGTGACCGTGTTATTTAGCTAAGTTCCGCTCAGAATTTTGATGGAAAGCACTCCAGCAGAACGGATCCGAGGGTATCCCACCTTTCTTCCCTTACCACCAACCTCTCCAGAGGACTTTGGGCTCGTCGCATCTTTAGTGCCCCCATGCCGCACGGACACTATATATTTCCAAATATCCGAGCCTTCTCCGTGATTCGAACTCAAGCCCTCGGCATGGCAGTCAGCGACACTAACCACTATAACAAATGTGCAAACGTATTATATTTAACTGCATGTTTTAAACGTAATTCTTAAAAAAAAGAGAGAGATTCTATATATGAGGATACATAGAGTGTAAGCATAAGCATGGTTTGATATAAAGCAGGTTAGATGAAAGGTTTTAAATTTATGGGTTTCGGAGGAACGGGGTAAAAATCACGATATATATGTTTCCAAAATATGTCTTTTAATGCTAATACAGAACAATTAAATTTAAATTTAAAAGATCTTTGAAAAGTGATAGTTAATATGATATACCCTATATATTTTGGCTATCAGATACGCGTGAGTATTCAAGTCACAAAATTCTAATACTTTATTTTTCTCGAAATTATTTGACTGGCCCACCAGCGGCCGAGCGGTCATGTCGCTGAACACTGGTAGTTCGGTCCCAGGTTCGAATCCCGCGAACGGGTTGGCTCCATGGGCGTTTTCGTGTTTTCCCCATGTGTAACGTGTATACGAGCCAGTTTCCCTTAGAAAGTCCTCCACGAAGGCATCCCTCCTCTTAGGCAGATAGCCCTTGAGGCTTTGCCATAATCACACACACACTCGAAATTATTTGAAGGAACAGTTTCAGTCACATAACACCGGATACAGGTACAGTTACATACGGATAGGACCAGTTGTAGATACACAAGGATCGTGCCCAATATCGCCAAATGTGGCCACCATTTGGCGATTTTTGAAGATTTCTCAAAAATATGCCTACAAAAAATTAGTCGCCAAAACCAGCGTCAACTTGGCGCTATTTCGCCAAAATAGTCATTAGCCTTAAATGGAATGTAACCTTACTTTTCTTGAGATATTTCATATTACTTTATACAAGAGATACCTTGATTTACATAAAATTTCACTCAAATTATTTATATATATATATATACACCAAATGCGTAAAAATATTATAATTTCGACAAATCTGCTCATTGTTTACTTTCATCAAATGCTGCGTATGAGCAGCCTTTCGACCAATTTTCAGGAAATAGCTGAAAACCTGCAGCACATCTTATGCTTGGCGACCAAATGTTCGCCAAGAGATGTTTGACATAATACTGAAACCATGAAATAATCCGAAACATCATTAATATTTTGAGGAGAAATATGTTCATTGTGTTAGCACAATGATTACAGACTTGAACTTCAATGCAATAATCGTTAAAACCATTTGCGTAGTAAATCAATAATATTCGCAATATCTTCAACCAATATCTCTGGAGGATACAGGAATAAATGTTTGATTTGAACAGCATGATAGTTTGCTTTATCCTAGAAAATATCCTTCATTAATACCTTGCTATCCCAAAGTTAGTTATGCTAATTTGATTGTTCCGAGAATTAGTTTCTTTGATGAGAATAAAGATATTCTCAGAATTTCTCATTACGCATTAATTTGCTCCTGGTGATCAATCGACAGCTCGTTTCATTAAAATAGATTAAATTAAAACTGAAATAGCATATTTCAGTTCTTTCAAAAGCTGTGTTCTACATGTGCAACTGTTGAAAAAACTGAAAAATATGATTTCAAATGTCTTTATGCTAATGCAACTGAACAAAAATGTATATCTTAAAATTGAAACTTGAGTACATTCTGAATGAAATGCATCCCAAAATTATTTTTTTATTCTTTTCTACGCATGGTAATAGACAGATGTCCGACGATTTAAATACTTACATAGTTTCATATTTTTAAAAAAAAAATTATGATTTTTATTTTTTATTTTTTATTTTTTTTTTTTTTTTTTTTTTATTTTATTAGTCCAAAGGGGCTTTGTGCCAGAAGTACTATTGTTTTCGTTCTGCGATTTTGCGTTGAATAAATGTCCGTTTCACTTTTCAAACTGTTGCCACCAAATATTAGAATCCTGCATTATATTTGAAGAAATTAAATAATGAAAAATCTGCATAAATGTGTGTCTGTTTCTCGCACTGGAATAAAACAATGGTATCTAGAGCCATCCAATTTTGAATGACATAATCCAACTGCGAATATGGGTATCTGGAGGAGGAGTAATCACATTTGGTGCGGGAAATTAAAACAAAAAGGAGAGGTGCACAACTAAATGGTATAGCATTCTCATACACAAAATTTCAACGTTCTACGCTTAATCGTTTTTCAGTTATTCGAGATACATATATACGTACGTACGTACAAAGCTCCCGAAAAATTCCCTAATGAATCCATTTTAAATCAGTTTTATCATCCATTTTGGAAAAAAAATGGTTTTTTATGCTGTCCATACGTACAGATGTCGAGCAAAAAAATTGTCTAAATGAATTCGGAAGACGTCAAGATTGATATGTTTTGTGAAACTATGATACCCGAAGTTTTTCGTGATTACAACACTTCCTTTACTTCGCTCAAGGATGTAAAAAACTTAAGATTGCAGTTATGGTTTTTTAAAACCGAAAATGCTATCCTTTAACACGAAAAATGATACTTATTACGTGCCTCGTAAGAGCAAAATTATAAAACGCGAACTTGCGTAAAGCCAAATATACCCGTATATAGTGAATTACCACCCAGAATAGGATTAAGATTATAAATTTATTATTTATTTTAGTAGAGTTTTGTCCAGCACCAGTTAAATTCAGTCAGGCAGTCTTTAAGAGTTTAAAATTTTGAAACACTAAAATTTAAGATATTTAACATCATTAACCCTTTCGCCGTCCTCGCCTGTCCGCGAAAATTCTCCCCCCCCCCAGCGGCCGTCTGTTTTTCGTAGCGTGTAATGTTGTTTTCTCTTTACATTATAACTTTTCATACATGACTTTCGTAGTGGATGAATGTCAATGAATATTAAGTAAAATTATAAGTAAATAAAGCATAATGGAAAAATAATAGTATCTCTGCTTATTTCTAACAGCAGGATAATTTGATAACTTCTGATCCAGGCGGTCCACTCCTCCCATTTTGTTGTTGTAATCTTTTACAATTATTGTTTTTTTACAGTTCTTTTCCGTGTTCCAGCATCTATCATCGAGTTATTATGAACTGTACTCATCAAACGTATATCATTCTAGTCTTTCCAATTCACAACCCCATTTTTTCTCTTTTTTCTGCTGAGTAGATGTTGAAACCATCTCTCACTGTCTTGTATCTTATGTAAAATGGCGCGAATATTCATAAAACCCGGGGCAAATGCAATTAGAAATAGAATGCTTGATTAGTGCTACCCTCTAGGAGGTGTTAGAACAAACAAAAATAAAAACTCAAACAAGTAAACATTTAGAAAGCTTTTTAAACGTTTAAAATTTTAAAATGTAGAAGAACGCTTGAGGCGCGTTACGGCCGCTCTGCAGAAGTTTCACTTGAATGCGCTAGACGCGTTACGGACGCCGAAGAGGTTAACCCCTCGCTAATTAAGACCTTTGTGTCAACTGACAGCTGCTTGCAGAAAGGTAGGGGAAGGAAGACCTGATCGCGTCGTCTAAACAGGTCTTAAGCAATTTTCGCGAAATTTGGGCTTCGTGTATACACGTCTTAAACATTTTTCGTGCGATCTGAAATTTGTGTCTTAAGAATTTTTAAAGGAAACTCCGAAAACGTTTAAACACGTCTTAAGCAGTTAAAGGGTTACCAATGCCTGTCTAAAGAACGTTAAGTTTGTTTTATTCCGGAGCATGGAAAAATTCCTGTCATAAGCAAAATTATAAAATAATTCTGTTCGTAGAAAATGCAAATATGATTGCTTCCTTCAAAATTCCGCTAAATGTTTCCTCGCCATAGTAAACCACCAATCAAATACAGATAAATTATTAAGCTCTAAACTGCGAGATATTCATCGATGAGTAATTCGTTCATCGAATGGATAAGTCAGCTGAATATTAGTAGTGCATCCCAGTTGGTTCTCGATAAACGGGCTGACTGTAACAGATTTGAAATTTTCTTTATTTATAGTATAAATAAGTACTGATTTTCAATAAAGGATCATCTATGAAGACATTCCCTTCAAAGTGGACATCCCTCGCGTGCTGTGCCATAATCATTTAATCTGAAATCATCCAAATTATATGGTAATTCTATGGAATTACTATTACACACGCAAATGTATTATGAATTCAGGTTTGCATGTTCGATGAAATTTTTCGATAGTAATCGATTATTTAGTAAGTACAGGGTGATTATAATTAAAGTTTAAGTTTCAAAACGCTATAAAAAAAGAACCACTGATGAAAATGATGTGAAATTTGAAAGGAATGTTATTGAAGAAGGCGGAAAGCGTATGGCAGAAGAAAAAATTTAGTTTCAAAAGTTAGCAACAGATGGCGCTGTAAGCGGCAGAATCACGACGAGAAACGAGAAATGATTCGTAAAACAACGGCTAAGGTGGAAGTTACACATTAAAACGCATTGAAAAATTAGAATTGTTGAATAATTTTATTTGCATGACTGTACATATCACATCGAAAGGGACAAATCGGTTTCAAGAGTTTTGCGGCGACATACCGCATAAGAACCATTCATCAAAGAAGTTCGGAACTGTCGCGAGACTGGCACAAAACATGTTCAATATGGTGTGCACCGTTGCGTGCAACAAGTTGAAAGCGACAAACAGCATGTTCCACAACGGATCGCAGTGTCTCCGGGGTGATGTTCAGAATGTGTTGCGAAATGCGTGCCTTTAATTCCGCTAAATTTGCAATTGGAGCACGGAACACAGCATCCTTCAGATATCCCCACAGCCAGAAATCACACGGAGTAAGATCAGGCGATCGGGACGGCCAGGCTGTAGGGAAATGACGGCTGATAATTCGAGCATTTCCGAAATGGCGCCTCAGCAGCTGCTTCACGGGATGTGCAATGTGCGGAGGAGCGCCATCTTGCATAAAAATGATTTCATCCACACATCCACGCTGTTGCAGAGCTGGAATCACGTGGTTGCGCAAAAGAGACGCATACCTCTGACCAGTGACGGTTGCAGTAACAGGACCGGAAGCACCCGTCTGCTCGAAAAAATATGGTTGTAGGATGAATGATGCCGTAAAGCCACACCATACCGTGACCTTTTCAGGATGAAGTGGTACGGGGTGCGTTGCCAGTGGATTTTCTGTTGCCCATATTCGACAATTCTGGGTATTCACGTACCCTGTCAGATGGAAATGGGCTTCATCTGTCCACAAAATTTTCCACGGCCATTCATTATCCACTTCCATGCGAGCCAGGAATTCTAACGCAAACGTCTCCCTAGCTGTCAGGTCAGGCGGAAGCAACTCCTGCACATGGCCAATTTTGTACGGATAGCATTGCAGGATGTTTCGTACAATTTTCAGCACCGTGCTCGTAGGCCTGTCCAATGTCCGGGCAATTCCTCGTGCACTGCACGGTTGCACACCAGCGGCCGACCCCTCCTGTAATGCTGTGGCCACTTCTTCAACTACCGTCGAATGCACTCGTTTTCTCCCTCTACCAGATTGCACATCAAACGAACCTGTCGTTTCGAATTTTTGCATCATTTTCTTTAGACCTACGACACTCATTGGACCAACGCCTTCTTTTATACCCTTCAGTGTCCTGAATTTTTGCAGAGCTACTTTTGCACAATCATCATTCTTGTAATACAGCTTTACAAGCAGAGCGCGGTCCTGCAGTGAAACACCCATGGCAAACGTCTGAGACGCGAAATGAGGAACAGCCTGGTACCTGGCGGCTTTAAAACACTGAAATTTAACTAACATTTTAATTTGCCTTCTTCCGCTTGCAGCGCCATCTGTTGCTAACTTTTGAAACTAAATTTTTTCTTTTGCCATACGCTTTCCGCCTTCTTCAATAACATTCCTTTCAAATTTGGCGTCATTTTCATGAGTGGTTCTTTTTCTATAGCGTTTTGAAACTTAAACTTTAATTATAATCACCCTGTATATGCAACTATACTTGTGTTATGCGACTGGTTTTATTTAGTATTTTCCTACTTGTAATGTATTATATCGTATGTTTATTAAGCAATATACAAAATACACTGCTGGCCATTAAAATTGCAACATCAGGAAGGAATGATCTGATGAACTTTAAAGTCACATGAAAGGAAGAAGAGGTTGGCATATGCAAATAATTAGTATTTCAGAGCATTTAGGCGACACAGGAAGGAGGAACGGTATCTGTAGCACTGCATAAGAGAAAAATTCCGTAGTGGATTTCTCATTTGGAAAGCGCTTTGTAAGATTGGAATTTGCTAATAATATCGTGTTATGCCTCGAATAAGGAGAAGAAATGCTTACCAAAAAGTTTTGAAATTAAATAGAGGCAGGATCGTTGCCAATCAAACGTGTAGATTACCGTTCCGTGATATCGCCCCCAGTATCAGCTCACAAGGTGCTTCGACGTTTGCAGCAGCTTGGACTATCAGCAGGATGACCATTGCTTCGGCTTCTCTTGTCAATGCAGCATAGAGAGAGACGGCGACTCTGATGCTCCAGTTGACTAAGCTGGGTACACGAGTGGCACAATGTCGTCTTTTCAAACGAGTCCCGGTTCTACGTGCATATTGTGATGGCCATATACGTGTGTGGAGTGGCCAAGGACGTCGCCTGCTTTCATTCGATTCAAGCACGTCGCCTGCTTTCATTCGATATCGGCATAGGGTCCCTGCATCTGGTGTGAGGGTTTGGACAACCATTCGGTACATGACATGCACGTCTCTAGTTCGGATCGACGGTAATTTGAACGCAGATGGGTATATTTCTGACATTTTACGTCCAATGGTTGTGCCTTATTTTCAACGCTTCCAAACGCCATGTCCCAACAAGATAATGCAACACCACATGTTGCACGTTGTGTTCTGACCTTCCTAGATACGCAGGTTATTCGATCGTTACCCTGGCCTGCACGGTCTCCAGATCTGTCACCGATCGAAAACATCTGGTCATAGAGAGAGATGGCGACTCTGATGCGCCAGATGACAAAGCTGGGTACAGGAGTGGCACAATGTCGCCTTTACAAACGAGTCCCGGTTCTACGTGCATATTTTGATGGTCGTATACGTGTGTTGGAGAGTCCAAGGAGACCGCACGTCGTCTGCTTTCATTCGATATCGGCATAGTGGCCCTGCACCAGGTGTGAGGGTTTGGGCAGCCATTGGGTACATGACATGCACGTCTCTAGTTCGGATCGACGGTAATTGGAACGCAGATGGGTATATTTCTGACATTTTACGTCCAATGGTTGTGACGTATCTTCAACGCTCCCAAACGCCATGTCCCAACAAGATAATGCAGCACCACATGTTAAACGTTGTGTTCTGACCTTCCTAGATACGCAGGGTATTCGATCGCTGCTCTGGCCTGCACTGTCTCCAGATCTGTCACCGATTGACAACATCTGGTCATGGGTCGCTGAAAAACTAGCCCGCCACCCCTCTCCAGCTAATAGGGTTGATGAATTGTGGCATATACTTGAAGCAGCATGGAATGAGTTGCCCATTTCTGTCATCCAATCCCAGTTTGATTTTATGCCTAATGGGGTAAGGGCCGTTTCAGCTCCCAGGGGTGGCAGCTGTTTCTACTAATTTCGCACACCTGTAAACCTCCAAAATGCTTACGAATCTAATCATTTTGCCTTCATGCCATACTGTTTACGTGCAACAAATTTCTTTTTTGTATTTGCTTTACTTCATGGTGCTGCAATTTTAATGGCCAGCAGTATATATCATGTAATTTTTTTAAGCTATGCTACATTATTATTGTAATCTTAATTGAACATAACAAACAAAGAATATAAGACTATTAACAAAACAAGAATAATATAAAAGGAAAATAAACTTTCAGAATATAAAAGATTTGACAACAAAGAGTTATATTTGTTATAAGACCTTTTATACTTTACCAGCCTTTGGAGCAATAAATGTATATATAATAATACCTTTCAAGTGAATCTGTCTGTTTGTGTATTAACGAACTAAGATATTTGAAGGGAAATGACCCACTTTTTAAGCATATTCTTTTCTTACATTTGAATCGGATTGATTTAAATAATGAAAATGTATTTACTATTTTCACAAGTCATTTACTATTTAAGTCACTATTTAAGTAATTTACTATTTTCAAAGAATGAGGTTATATATTTCATATTTTCAGATTTTATATACTATTTATTTCATTATTTGTAAAACACCAATGAACTTTCGATATCAAATTAGACGATTTAAAAATGAGCAGTGTCAACACTGTACGAAATGAAACATTTTTATCTCCAGCGTGGAAGACTGTCTATCGGAATTTATAAAGATATGTTGCTTTTAAATATTTTATTTATACCGTTGAATTGTAAACTGAAAGTTTATCCCCTAAATTACCGTTGAATTATGTCGCGTAAGTGTAAAAAACGAGATGTTTAGTAAATACAGACAAAATCTAAGTTATTTTACAAGCTATCGTATGAAGAAGGCTGAACATTAATATGATGAACTAAGAAAAGAGTTAAAAAAATATAAAATGTATGTTTACACTAATACTGCATTTGGCATTAAAAAAAGCTGCTATGCTGCTTTTAAAACTTTTCTGTTGAATTGTATAAAGTGAAAATGCACAGGAAATGATACTTAATGATAAAGCTGAAAAGACAAAAAAAAATGCGTTAACAGGAGTAAGTGTAAGAGCAGACTGCTAGACTAAGAGTTCAGCAAGAGCGTAAAAAAACTTAACTAATCCCTTTTGGGGTACAACCTTTTGGAGTGAAACCTTTCGGATTTTCTTTTCCTGAAGTATGATTTCTCTACATATCCTATTACAGAGGCTGTTCACACTTTTTTTACACGATGTATATTGTATTCACAAAACTCAATTACATAACATGTGTATTAAATGTTCTATTTGACATCCCTTACTCTGAACTATCTTTCGACACCGCAATTTCCAGGATAATAATGCCTTTTGAAGTGGCAGAAGAGGTATTCTATCCCATTCCTCCCGAACAGCTTTCCAGAGTCCTGTTAGGGTTTGGGGGACAACGTTTGGAAAATACAGTTTTAAAAGTCCGAAAGCACAAAAATCCATAGGTGACACAGTGACACATCGGGAGATTTAGTAGGGATATCAGTGAAGGGTACGGCCTTGATACCAGTTTTATGTTCCATTTCGTTTAGGAAATTTACAGTGGATTTTGATGTGTGACTGCTAGCTTTGTCCTGATGGAGTCTCACAGATGGATGGCACTGTGGGTCAAGCGATGGTATTTCATTCAGAAACATTGGCGATAAAATATGTTCCTGATAGTATTTGGAGTTAATCTTGACATTTTTTTGCATTCTCTTTATTTTTAACTTGCCATTATCAGAAAAACCAGCAACAATCATGAATTCCTTAGAAAAACTTTCTTTCGATTCTTTGAACCATGTACTTAAATTTGTTTCTCCCTTTTTATGATAATAAATGGCTCTTTTCTGTTACAATCATTTAAATACACCCATGCTTCATCTGTTGTGACAATTGTTTTCCATTCTTCTTTGGATAAATGTTTCTCATATAGAATTCTGCAGCGTGTCCTGCGTTGAGCGATATGCTTTGGAAGAAGACGATGCAAGATTTAAATCAACGTTCATCATTTTGTTTACAGTGGACACCGAGCATTTTAATGATTTTGCAACTGTCCTTTGACTAGGGGGGATTTTCTTTTAACGTTAAACAACGTACCTTTGCAATAGTCGAAGATGTCCGTTTTTTCCTTGGATACTTGTTTGGAATTTTTGTCCAATTTGAGGCTCCAATTTGACGTTTTTTTACTTTCTTGTTGATGATATTACCTATCGACGCTTTAGATATCACAAAACCATGACTCTCACATCGTTTTTGGATAACGGAGTATGCATATTTCTCTTCGGAAAGAGCGTCAATGTAGCCTTCGAACCACTGCTTCGTTAAATTCGCCATTTTGAATAAAAACAAAACTTTCAAGCCACAGACAATAATTTTGACTTTTAAAAACATAGTACAATTGCAATTACTTGTTTTGCAGCAAATGATGTTTTATTACCGCTTACCAAAATCGTCTAAAAAATGTGCGAACAGACTCTGTACATTTTGCTGAAAGAAAAATTATTATTTATTTTTCCTCTTAAGCCTACGAAAAGTTCTAACCTTTACTGTACAGATTTTCATCAAGTAAAAAAACTTTATACATTATTCTTCCACATAAATACTCGAACGAAAGCTTGCTAAAAGTTTTTGCCCAAATTAAGTAAGATGGATTAAGACGTGTCCAGCTGCTGCTTGGAATACATTTTCAGGTAATTTTCCGGACAACCCATTTTTAACCCTTGTCCCGCACGAACACTTGACGCTACAGAAAACTGTTTGAACATAATTCTCACGTTCGTTGCTGATGGAAATTTGACGCCCAAATTTAGACACGGAGACATAAAGGCCGTAAATCAGTTCGCCTCCTGACTACATAATTAAATTCCCATCAAAACTCTGGAATACAGAGTGATATATAGGGATAGTGAGAATATTACAATGTATTTGCTAAGGCAGGTTTAAATAATCTGCAACACATTTAATACCAAAATATATTAAATCTATTTATACCTTTTCCTTCATAACGCGAAAGATGAAAAACACTCATTCCTACGAACCCATTTTGGGGGTCATTTTAGCTTTATTATTAAGAATTGCTTTCTTCTCACTTAGCCATATACAATTCAACAGCAAAATTACAAAAATTTCAAAAGTAGCATAACAGTATATGTTTAGAACTTCCCGTGCAGGCTTAAATATTGGCATATCTTTTTCTGTTTTTCCAGTATTATCTCAGTTCGTTATAACAATGATCAGTTTTCCTGATGACTTTATAATTTTCTTTGTCTTGTTATTATAAACGTTTTGTCTATATTTATACTTATTAAATATTACATTCTTGGATCTTGCACCACATAAAATTCGATTCACCAGCAAAATATTTAAAAACAGCATATTTTCAATACTTCCAATAGGCAGTGTGCCGCGCTGGAGTTAGAAGTATTCCCTTCCCGTATAGTGTTGCCATTGCTAGCTTTGAAATCGTCCAGCTTGTTAATCAAATATTCGTTAAAGTTTCACAGAGTAGGAAACAGTTTATAAAACAAATTCAGAATTTAAAATTCAATCTTCCGGATGCCCATGTTCGAGTGGAGGACTACAATATTCAAAATTTGATGGCTCTAGGTACCGTTGTTTTTTTGCCGTTTTATTCTTAGCGTTTTTGTGTCTACTTTATTTATTAAATATCAAGTACTTGGCGCTTACGTTACATAAAATTCGATTCAAAGGCAAAATTACAAAATATTTAAAAACAGCATATCTTTAAAATTTCCGATAGACAATCTCACGTGCTGGAGATAAAAATGTTTCTTTTTCGTACAGGGTTGTCACTGCTCATTTTGAAATCAATTAAGTTTGTTAATCACAAAGTGGTTAACGTTTTACAAAATATAGAAAAGATAATAAAACAAATTTGAAATTCAAATTTCGCCTTTTAGTTGACCATGTTTCTGTGGAAGACTACGTTATTCAAAATTTGATAGCTCGAAGTACCCTTTCTTCCTCCATTGTACGAAAAAAAAAGGAAGTATTGTAATCGCGAAAAGCTTCAGGCAGCATATTTCAACGAAAATATCCACTTTGACCGCTTTCGAATGCAATTTAACGATGTTTTTGCGAGATATCTGTACGTAAGGACAGAATAAAATACTCTTTTCCTTCAAAAAAATTATAAAACTGCTTTAAAATTAATTCTGAAGAGAATTTTTCGTAGCGTCTGTACGAACGTATGTACGTACGTATCTCGCATAACTCAACAACGAGTAGCCTCAGAGCGTTGAAATTTTGTATAAAGGACTGCTATAACATGTAGATGTGCACCTCGCATTTTGGTTGCAATCGGCGGCTCCAAACGTATATAAATATATTTATATATATATCCACTCTGTTACCCCGCTCAGTGATCTCAGCTTCTTTACTCTTATATGTTTGTAAATTGTACATTTTTTGCTTTAAAAATGATTGAATTATGTTGTTTTTATCTTCCGGTTAAGGGTTTTATGCCTTTAGCAAATCTGTATGCAATATTTTTAGAATTATCAACAATTTTAAAATTGTTTAAGTGCCGCTAAACCTAATTTGATGGCGGCCATTGCTCTTGTTTACATTTGAAACAGCTGAGGAGCGGATTTGTTGCCAATCTAGAGAAACCTAGCTTCGCAACAGCAAAGATAACGCCTTCATTTATTATTTAAATCATGCTTAATCCTTTCTGGAATTTTTTCGAGGAAATAAGCGTTTAAGATTTACTTCCTAATTTTTAATACAGATATTTTGATTTTTCATGTATTTTTGCCTTGTCGCGAAGTGAAAACTGAATTAAATTAATGAGAAATACTCAATCGTCTGTGAAAAACTGTTTCGTTTTTGTTTTGTTTGCTTAATTTCTTTTATACATCGTTCTAGCTTTATTATAGTATTTGAATAGAACATGTGGCAACGATTAGATAATTCTTTAAATGATATAAATTTTGTGCATTCTGAGTTATAATATGAACGAAATATAATACTGTTAAGTAAACCTAGCGCCAGAGTGTCGCTATGGTAAACAAAGTGAATTTTAAAGAGTGCATTTATTCTATTTTGGTTTATGCGCTGGCGGCGAAGTTGCTTTAATTCAATCTAATAAGTTTAAATGAAATGCAAGAAAAAATGTGTATAATTTAATATTCCGCACAAGGAAGTCATGTGGTGTACACATCAGATTTTTTTTTTTGGCACAATGCTAGAAAGATGCATACATTCATGCAGATTTTTCATTATTTAATTTCCTTAAATATAATAAAAGGTTATAATATTTTGTGGAAACAATTTCAAAAGTGTTACGCCGTTTATAGTGATTCAACGCAAAATACCGTTTCGAGACCATCTTACTCGAGATTAACGAGCCTTTCGGGTTAATAATGAAGCATTATGTAATTATGCATTCAGTTATAAAGTATTTCTCCCACTTTCCTAGCGTGCCTTCATGGTGTAGGGTTCTGCACGCTGGGCCGGTATTCCAGAGGTCTGTGGTTCGATTCCCGGCGAAGGCGGTTGCTAATTTTTCTTCTCTCTGGCTTCCAAAAAATCCTAATGTCTCTACACAGTCATGAACTCTGAAATGCATTTTGTAGATTTTCTTATAATGAAAGTAATAAAGAAAACACAAACATATAAAATTCAATAAATAATTGAAGAAAAGCAAAATAATATGGTCTTTATAGCTACAGATTTGTAAAGATAGCTACGCCACCTTATACCTACGTACCTACGTATTACCTACGTACCTTAATAGCTACGCCAGGTACCTAGAAAGAAACTGACAGTTCATTAAAATAAATAACAACTAAGAATATCTCAAGGATGAAACCGGAAATAAGGTACATTACCTGTAATGTACTTTATTTCCTGTTAAGAGGTACTCCTGCAAAGAGGTACTCATCGAGCAGGAACTCAAAAGAGTAACAAGACTCTAAACGAAAATCTGAACCAGCCAACAAGCGTTAAACTATTGCAACAAAAAATCGCTTTCGCTATAAGGCTTTGTTGCCTTTAATATGTTAATAAGAAAGAATAATAAGAAGAAACAGTATTATATGGCTGGCGATATTAATGATTTAATAATATCATAATACTAGTAAGAAATAATAATAAGCATATTAAGAAGAAACACTATCATAAGGCTGATGAGTTCATTTTTACTTTTTTACTGAGAAACATAGTGTTACGAAATGCCCAGCCTGGTAAGATAGCTTCCCCTCAAAGCAGGTTTAGGGTTATCAGAAAATGGCAGGGAAAGGCAAGGTTACCAGATTTGGCTTGAAATCACCCATTTGGCGACAAAACTGACAATATGCCATAAGCGGAGAGAGAACATTTTAGAACGAATTTTTACTGATTTGCCCCAAAATGTCGTCAAAGGCAGGTCAAAAAGCTATGTAAACCCTGTTTGTACACGGAGTAACAGTGTACCGTCAGTGTATCGTGAATTTCATCCTGAAAAGTGTCTTGAGTGCTTTGAGTTTAGAGATTAGCTCCAGACCGATCGACCGAGTACGTGGTGTGGTGGTGGTGGTGTATTTAATTATGGCAAAGCACACTAGGGCTATCTGCCTAAGGGTAGGGATGTCTTCGTGGAGGACTTTCCAAGGGAAACTGGCTCTTATACACGTTACACATGGGGAAAACCACGAAAACACCCATGCAGCCAGCCCGTTCGCGGGATTCGAACCTCGGACCGAACTACCAGTGTTCAGCGACTATACCGCTCGTCCGCTGGTGGGCTCGACCGGGTAGGAAGCTGTACTTTAGTGCATAGCCGTGAAGCTGCCTTCACCGTTACAGCCTGACAGCCGGAAACCTATGTTACTGATTGTTTCAGAGTATTTACCGTAGTTCTTCGACGATTTTAAGCGTGTCTTCTGAACTTTTCCATGTAATAACGACGAATAAATTGTGTTTTGATTCTTCATCAAGTGTTATCGCCACCGACTCCAAATACGCGAACCCGTAGAACGCAGCAATAGTTTAATGTTGAAACAGTATACTTTTAACGCCTCTTAAAATATTAATTTAATCAAAATGAATAATGTAAGATTCGAGAATGAATTATTTTCTTGATATGGTCATTTAAAATAAAAACGTTTGGTTGAGTAGTGGTTGTTCGATCTGGTTTCGGTTCGCTCTCAAGCAAATCCCTCCGAAAGCCCTCCACGAAAACAACATTCCTCTTAGGCGGATAATCCTCGTATCCTTACTATATTCAAACACTCATTGGAAGTATGTCTCAAAACTCAAGTTCAAATTATTATAAAAATTCCTAACTAATTCTATTATACTAATTCAGAAGTCAAACAACAAAAATCGGCGTTAAATTTTCACAGGATTAGTTTCGATGGTTTTACCGACCACCATCCTCAGCTGCAAAACCGCAAATGAACAAGATAGGAAATATTGATTAGGTAAGATAAGAAAGCCTGGACAAGAATAAGCAAGTGGCGCCATCTGTTGATGAAACTAAAACTAAAACATAATTGCTTTAAAGATCGATGGCAAAGCTGGATTGGAATTAGGATCGTTAACTAGAACAGAAAGATTTTTTTGAATGTGAAATGCCTCTTGAAATTTTCAAAAATTTTGAAAATATAACTCTGATTTTTGTTGTTTGACTTTTGAAATAGTATTTATTCGGCGTGTTATTGTGTCTTAATTCCATCATGTTTTCAATTTTATTGCATAGGTAATCAATATTTCATTTAATTTCCTTTTTATTAAAGCTTCGAGCTTAAGTCTAAGAACAAAACTCCCTCTACACTTAATGTAAAAAATAATAGTAAGAGAGACTATTATTTATATGCTTTCTGAAAATAACTATTCGAAAAGAATTTCTGTGATAATAATAATAGTAAAGAAGATATCCTTCGAAAAAGATTTTTGGAAAGAAAGCAAATATTTTTTTATGTGACTGTAAGTCTTTATTTAGTTACAAAAATACTTCTATTTCTGCAGACTTTCGTTTTCCTGAATGACAGTCAGTGCATTTCGCCGCACTTAATGATTTTCTTGATGCATATAGAGGCTGATATTCCCTCCGGGAATAGGTCCTAACTTTCATTCTGACCTTCGCTTTCAAAATCATCTATCAAAGGATCTTCTACCGAAATACTTTAGTTGGAATGAAAGGCTTTAGCGGAAATGGTTTCTGATTCCCAAATGTCTCAAATCGCTATTTGTTGCTGTAGTAGATAAAGCACTCAACCATATCTGAAGAAAAAAATGTTCCGTAAGAAAAAAGGCATCTTCAAATGGTTGATATTCAGCTGAAAAAATAGCATTTTATACATGAAACATTTTAAGGAAAAACTTTTAAATATTTAACTTTTAAATATCCTATTTTTAAAATAGTGGTACGTTAGATAAAAAAAATCTGATGTGTAGACCACATGACTTCCTTGTATTAGAATATTAAATTATATGCATTTTTTCTTGCATTTCATTTAAACTTATTGGATTGAATTAAATCTACTTCGCCGACAGCGCATAAACCACAATAGAATAAATGCAGTCTTTAAAATTTACTCTAGTATTTGTTTACCATAGCGACACTCTGCCGCTAGATTCACTTAACAGTATTAATAATTATATAACAGTTAACTTATATAATAATTATATAACGGAAACTAAGTTAACTGTTATATAATCCAATAATTATATAACAGTTAACGTATATATTTCGTTCATATTATAACTCATAATGCACAAAATTTATATCATTTAAAGAATAGAGTTATTTAATCGTAGCCACATGTTCTATTCAAATACTATAATAAAGCTAGAATGATATATAAAAGAAATTAAGCAAACAAAACAAAAAAGAAACATTTTTTCACAGACGATTGAGTATTTCTCATTTAATTAATTCAGTTCTCACTTCGCGAGAAGGCAAAAATATATAAAAACTCAAAATATCTATATTAAAAATTATGAAGTAAATCTCAAACACTTATTTCCTCGAAAACATTCCATAAAGAATTAAGCATGATTTAATTGGCAATAATAAATGAATGCGTTATCTTTGTTGTTGCGAAGGTAAGTTTCTCTAAACTGGCAACAAATCCACTAGTCTCCTGTTTCAAATGTAAACATCGATGGCCGCCATTAAAAACAGGCCTAGTGACAATTAAACAACATTAAAATTACTGATAATTCTAAAAATATTGCCCACAGATTTACTAAAGGCATAAAATCCTTAACCCGAAGATAAAAACAACATAATTCAACCATTTTTAAAGCAAAAAATGTACAATTTACAAACATATAAGAGTAAAGAAACTGAGATTACTGAGTCGGGTAACAGAGTGGATATATACTCGTATATAAATATATTTATATACGTTTGGTGCGGCCGATTGCAACCAAAATACGAGGTGCACGTCTACATGTTATAGCAGTCCTATATACAAAATTTCAACGTTCTGAGGCTACTCGTTTTTGAGTTATGCGAGATACGTACGTACGCACGTACGTATATACGTTCGTACAGACGCCACGAAAAATTCTCTTCAGAACTAATTTTAAAGCAGTTTTATAATTTTTTTGAAGGAAAAGAGTATTTTATTCTGTCCTTACGTACAGATATCACGCAAAAACATCGTTAAATTGCATTCGATTGCGGTCAAAATGGATATTTTCGTTGAAATGTGCTGCCTGAAACTTTTCACGATTACAATACATCCTTTTTACTTCGTACAAGGAAGTAAAAGTATTATCTCTATTATCTCCCTGTATTACATTAACAAAATTAAATAATGAAGACTCTTCATGAATGTATGTATGATTCTCGCATTCTGAAAGACCAAGGGCACCTAGAGCCATCAAATTCTGAATACCGTAGTCCCGAACATGGACAAATGAAAACACAAATTTTGAATTTTGAATTTGTTTTATTATCTATTTTGTATCTCGGAAAACTTTAACGAATTTCTAAATGACAAACTCAGCAGTTTCAAATCTAGCGGTGGCAACATTGTACGGAATAAAACACTTTTATCTCTAGAGCGCGAGACTGTCTATTCTAAAGATATGCAGCTTGTAAATATTTTCCGTTGAATCGAATTTTATGTGTCAAAAAGCTTCAAGAACGTGTTATTTAATAAATAAATGAAACACACACACAAAAAAAAAAAAAAAAAAAAAAATCTGAAAGGTTTCAGATTTTAAAATACGTCCAAAGGACCGTTTTTTTAACATTTTGTGTGTTACCTTTTTTTATTAAATATCATGTTCTTCGCACTTAAACCGTAAATTTCAGATCAATAGCGATGTCGCAAAATAAATTTAAAATGAGCCTATCTTTAGAATTTCCGATACATAGTTCCGCGCGCTGGAAATAAAAAGATTTCCCCCTCTCCATAGAGTGTTACCATTGCTCGCTTTCAAATCGTTGAGTTTGTTGCTCAAAAATTCCTTAATGTTTTACAAAATATGAAATCGATAATAAAAACCAATTCTAAATTTGAAACTTGGGCTTCCACATGCCCATATTCGCAGTAGGATGACGTCGTTCAAAATTCGATGGCTTTATGTATCGTTGTTTTATGATAATGCGAGAAATAGACACATATTTATGCAGATGTTTCATTATTTAATTTCTTCAAATATAAAGCAGGACCGTAACATTTGGTGGCAACAGTTTGAAAAGTGAAACGGACATTTATAGTTATTCAACGCAAAATCGCAAAACGAAAGCAGTAGTCCTTCAGGTACAAAGCCCCTTTGGACTAAATATGTTAATAATAAAAAGACAAAGGAAACTTCTTAATCTATCTTATTTAGAAAATTGAACTTTGGTTATAAGGTATTTCTCCCGCCTTCTTGGCATGCCTTCATGGTGTGGTGATCTGCACGCTGTTCGAGTATTCCAGAAGTCTATTTCCGGCGAAGACGGTGCTCAGTTTTCATCTCTCCGACCTCGAAATGTCTCTAAGTGGTGAATTGAGCAAATGAAACAAAACAGAAAAATTTATGCCGACCCTTAAGGGGACTCATAAACCTTAAAACTCATAAGATCTTCGAATATGTGACTGTTGCAAGAATTGGGATGACTTATTTATTTTAAAAGCAATTACTTCCAACTTTTTACAGCTGACTACATAGCACGGTTGCTTTCTGAAATAGTAATCAGAAAGTTTGTGTTGCCACAAATATTTTTGTAATTGAATCCGCTTTGTGAGAAACATTTTCGCCATGTTTCCACCTTACGCGCACCGTTTAAACATTCTGTTGAATAATTTATTTCCGTATTTAATATATAGCTTTTATAACATTAGCAAAGTATTGTGAACCAAATATTCTAAGAATTTCATGTTCAATTTTTATTTTATTTGGAGTTGAGTTTATAAAATATATTTTATTAAAAATTCTGTAATGTTTTCGTGCATAAATTTTTTTAATATTATAATATTCATCAGATTTTTGTTTCAGTTAGAAAATAGTGCCCATATAAAGAATTTCATTAAATTTCAAGTATGTACCATTAGCCATTTTTAAAATATCATGCGCGCAAGGTGGAAACAGGACGAAAATTTTTTTCCCGAAGCGGATTAAATTACAAAAATATTTGTGGAAACACAAACTTTCTGGTGACTAGTTTCCAAAGCAGCTAAATTATTAAGTCAGCTGTAAAACGTTGGAAGTAATTGCTTTTAAAATTGGTAAAATACATCAATTCTTACAATATATCAATTCTTGCAACTGTCACATAGTCGAAAATGATAAGGGGTTTAACCCTCTGGGCGGCCAGGGGTTTTGCTAAGAAAGCACAAATTCCCCAAAACTACTATGATAACAAATTATTTTTTTGATTTTAATGTAAAACCTCTACTGGTATTTCATACCTGGATTTGTTTTCTTTTGATATATTGCCTTAATTTTGTTGACATATTTTAATATGCACGTATATATACGTTCTTAGAGATATCACAATAAATATTCTAGGCCGTATATATATATGGCCTTGCCGCTTAGAGGGTTTTAAGGTGTATGAGCCCCCTTAACGCTGCATCGAAACTTTTAAACGTATACTGCTATGCTGCTTTTGTAATTTTTTGTAATTTTGCTGTGAATTGTATATGAAGCAAGCGAGAAGAAAACATCCTTAATAATAAAGTTAAAATGACAAAAAAAATGGGTTAGTAGGAGTGGGTGTAACAGCAGATTAGTAGGTTTGGCTTGGTTTATTTAATTACGGCAAAGCACACTAAGGCTATCTGCCTAAGGAAAGGGATGCCTTCGTGGAGGACGTTCTAAGGGAAATTGACTCGTATACATGTTACGCATGGGAAAACAACGAAAACGCCCATACAGCCAGCCCGTTCGCGGGATTCGAACCTCGGACCGAACTGCCAGTCTTCAGCGACTTTACCGCTCGGCCGCTGGTGGGCCGCAAATTGGTAGACTGGGAGCTCAGCGAGAGTGTAAAAACCTTAACAAAACAATTTTGGGTACCTGTTAATATCTAAAACCCGAGAATTTTCAGATTTTCAGAACCTTTCAGGGTTTTTTTTTTTTTTTTTTTTTTTTTTTTTTTTTCCCTTTAGTTTTTCTGAAATAACATTATAAACTCCTTTTCAAGTATGCCTTCCTATGTCTTTTTATTTTAGTCGACCAGCTGCTTTTATAAAAAAGTGAATGCATGTAATGGTTTAAATGAGTTCTATTTCACGTGTCGACTTAGGAATTAATACAGGAAAAAAAATTCGTTTATTGCTTTTAAATCGCTTAATTTTTTAAATCATCAACAGACATATTAAATTAGAGAGAAAAATTAAATACCTCATGTTTGTTTTCTGGAATAGCAATTCATTTGCGCGTGAAAGATAAAAATATTTTATTTCGAATTGTCGCATCACATCTCTATTCAATTGCAGAGGTTTCTGATTAAATTCAAAGTATAAATATTTTACGCTTTTCCGAGTTATAACACTCTTTTAAACTGTCGAGTTTGTTAATCAAAATGTCATTTAACTCTCAAAAAATACGAAATAAATTAAAAACAAGTTCTAAATTTAAAATTCGGTCTTCAAGATGCACATGTTCGTCTGGAGTACTGCGTGTGTTAAAATTGTGGTGGTGCTGTGGGCCACAGTTTTTCTGCTATACCCGGAATATATTAAGCGTCTTCATTATTTAATAATCAGACGTATTGCGCCAAAGCACTATGTAAGGCAGGAGAAGCTTTCATGGAAAACATTAGCTATTCAAGGTAAATAGCCAATGTTTTTGTTAATCAAAGAAAAAACAATGGAAACAATATTTTGTCGAACTTAAATCCGAATTAAATTATCGGTATTCGGTATTATTATTCCACTTGACCATTGCTTAGCCATGAGACTACTTTGGTAGACGGTTGCACGGATTTTTGGCGATTTACGTTGGCGCAAATGTTGGCGCGATTTTTACAAACGTCAGCCATCTTGAAAAACGCTGTTTTTACGCATAGCAAAGTAGTCGAAACTTAAAAAATAAATAAATAAATATCGTTAAAAGTAATGGATTAATTTTTTGTTGAAAATGTCGTTTTTTAAGATGGCAGGCAAGTGTAAATAAATACATTTACTATGAGTATAAAATACTAAAGTAAGGGTATTATTACTTTCATATAGCAAAGAAGAGAATAAAAACACCGCTATAAAAACATTTGGCCAACGTTTAATTAGATTAAAATATTACTGAAATTGAATATCGAATTAAAAACCATCATACCAACATTTAAAAGAATTAGAATATTATTAAATTCAAATACTTTAAAATACGTTATATAGAATATAATTAACATTAAAACATATGGATAATAATTATCTCAGCAATTTCTGAAAATAGTGTATTAATTTTTTTAACAAAAATTGAAGTATACATTTATAAAATAAAAGAAAAATATGTACTTACATTTTTTTGAGTATTTAACCTGTTGTTTATTGATAAGTACCACAAAAAAATCAGAATCATAAT
This sequence comes from Stegodyphus dumicola, assembly GCF_044657685.1. NCBI lineage: Eukaryota > Metazoa > Arthropoda > Arachnida > Araneae > Eresidae > Stegodyphus > Stegodyphus dumicola. Next base: position 9,476,347 of record NC_140773.1, read on the forward strand.
TTAAATAACATCTCTGAAGACATCTTTGAAGGAATTCGAAGATATAAATTGAATTTTAAAACGGCGCGGAAATGCACAAATTGTCAGTAACCAATCAGGGACTGATTACACCTCGTTAATGCACAAATATTCTATAACCAATCAGAGAGCTTATTACATCACGGCTAGAATTAAAATTATTTAAAAATTCATACATAATAAAATCATTTTTTAAAAAAATGCAAAATTAAATTACATTTTAATATTTAAGAGCCATAAATAATGTTTAAAACATTAGATTAAATTTATACATATTAAAACGAATTACTTTTAAAGTAAGGTGACGTCATTGATTACATCATCCACAACATAAAATTTCATAAAATATGATAAGCAATAAAATTTTTATTTCAAATAAAAATGCAAAATTAAATTGATTTTTAATATTTAAAAGCCATAAATAATATTTTAAACACGGAATTTATGCACAATAAAACGCATTATTTTTTTTAATAAAATGACAACCGGTATCGGTTACCATAAATAACTAGTAAGTATCGGTTACCATAAATAACTTATCCAGCAATGGGTTTACCATAAGTTGTATTACTCGCCAAAAGAAAATCGCCAAAATCCGTGCAACCGTCTACCAAAGTAGCACCCTACTGGCTACCTTGTAGAGAGAGTCACTAAGATTTTGTTTAGAGGCAGAAAAGATAAAAAATAGCAAACGCCTTTGCCGGGAATCGAACCACGGACCTCTAGAATACCGGCCCAGTGTGCAGAACCACTACACTACGAAGGCACGCCAGGAAAGCGGGAGAAATACCTTATAACCTAAACTATACTTCACATATTTCTTGTGTGCTATCTTTTGAATAAAATTAAAGTCCTTTTCCCTATTCGAGTTGAAAATTACTTTAAAATATTTATCCCATTTCATTAGTATTTAATAAGCAGATAATAAAATTAATAATAAAGGCTTGATCTTAAGTTTAGACAACGATTTGTTACTCAAACATTGATAAAAACGTCCTTTAATGAAAAGCGCCTGTTTCTGAAGGAATTATTAGGAGGATAAAGTACTTTCCTGCGGCTTAACCAACCGTGTGATTGGAGTATCAGGTGGTAATAAGCACTTTCAGGAACAATCAATTATATCAACTCGGTTAATGACACTCTCATAATTACAGTGTCTTCCAGAAGTAATCAGACATTTTTGATTTTCGAAATAATGTCAAAAATGCAACTTACCTTATTTTAAAAAAATCTGATGTGTACACCACATGACTTCCTTGTACGAAATGTTAAATTATACGCACTTTTTTCTGGAATTTCATTTAAATTGATTGGATTGAATTAAATCTACTTCGTCGACAGCGCATAAACCACAATAGCATAAATGCACTCTTTAAAATTCACTATATTTGTTTACTATAACGACACTCTGAATGCACAAAATTGATATCATTTGAAGAATTATCGTTGCCACATGTTCTATTCAAATACTATAATAAAGCTAAAACGATGTATGAAAGAAATTAAGTAAACAAAACAAAAAAGAAACAGTTTTTCACAAACGATTTAGTATTTCTCATTCAATTAATTCAGCTCTCACTTCGTGACAAAGCAAAAATACAGAAAAACTCAAAATATCTGCATTAAAAATTACGAAGTAAATTTTAAACACTTATTTCCTCGAAAAAATTCCAGAAAGGATTAAGCATGATTTAATTCGAAATAATAAATGAAGCGTTATTTTTGTGTTGCGAAGTTTAGTCTCTCTAGATTGGCAACAAATCTACAGTTCTGCTGTTTCAAATGTAAACAAATATGTCCGCCATGTTATTTAAAACTTAACCGCACTTAAACAGCTTTTAAATTGTTGATAATTGTACAAATATTGCTTCCAGATTTACGAAAGGCATTAAAACCTTAACCGGAAGATAAAAACAACAGAATTCAATCATTTTTAAAGCAAAAAATGTACAATTTACAAACATATAAGAGTAAAGATACTGAGATCACTGAGCCGGGTTAACAGAGTGGATATATATATAAATATATTTATATACGTTTGGTGTGGCCGATTGCAACCAAAATACGAGGTGCACATCTACATGTTATAGCAGTTCTATATACAAAATTTCAACGTTCTGAGGCTACTCGTTTTTGAGTTATGAGAGATACGTACGCACGTACGTACATACGTTCGTACAGACGTCAAGAAAAATTCTCTTCAGAATTAATTTTAAAGCAGTTTTATAATTTTTGTTGGAGGAAACGAGTATTTTATTCTGTCCTTACGTACAGATATCACGCAAAAACATCTTTAAATTGCATTCGATAGCGGTCAAAATGGATATTTTCGTTGAAATATGCTGCCTGAAACTTTTCGCGATTACAATACTTCCTTTTTACTTCGTACAAGGAAGTAAAAAGAGTACTTAACTTAATATTGCACATGAAATGCTAAGTAATATTTAATTTAATCAATAATCTATTAATTGAAACTTCTGTGCAACAGTTATATGTGAGTGGTTTAATTGTTGGATACTCAAATTTTATATAAATTTTACTATCCTTGTTATTACGAACAATTGTTCATCTTTTCGTGTTGATTCCGGGAATAAATATGGAAAAATTAAAGGCAGTTTTATTTAACTGTAGGTAAAAGCACATAAAGGCTGTCTTATTAAGAAAAGGGAAGTCTTCATGAGAGGCTTTCGAATGGAAAACGGATTGTTTTCACGTTCCACGTGGCATTATGCGGTTTTATATTTCAATCAAGGAAAATTGAGCGCTGTACACTAAAGGATAGAAATTTCAGGTTATAAATAACACGGGACATAACAAAAAGCTTGTGAGGTTTAACACTGTGTAATTGCAGTCAAAAGAACTAGTTAGCGAATAATTGTTAACAAGTTCGTGTGACAAGAAACAACAAGATGAAAGGGTAACTAACCCTTTATTATTTCAATAAGCTTTAACAAATCTCCATCTTGGAGTGTACAATAAAAGCCGACACTTGGGCTTGAACTTAAGAGACTAAGATTAACTAAAGAGATATAGCCGAAGCTATCAAGATTCTAATCGAGTTGGCCCCTTAACTCTACTTGACTGCGAAGCTTATCAAGGGCCTGAGTACGGCCGAGCGTAATAACAGCTTTGAGAGAGAGTAGCCAAAAGGCAGACGCGCGCAAATCAAAAACCCTGATTCTCTCTAAAGGCCAGTTTACATCTGTCAGAGCCGCTCGTAGCGAGTCGCTCGTCCGTGCGTTTCGAACCGAGTGAACGGACTTGTACTCTGATAGATTGTTTACACCAATCAGAGTGGACTGACAACTCGCCTCTGTTTGTTTACGAAATGGATACCGACGTGGCAGCTGCAGGAAAGAATATGCATTGAACATACATAGATGTTCTTTGGCTGCAGTGCTTGAAGTCTGGGAAGCAGTTTCAAACGAATTAATTTCTGCTCTTGCGAGAGGAAAAGAAAAGAAGAAGAAAAGGAAATGGGTACGTGACTGGGTAGCTTGCCGCGATGAATTAGGAGTATCAAATGAACTATTTAATGAATTTCGGACGAGAATGTCCAAAGTTACAAAAACGTTATTGCATATCAGATACAAGAATTTAAACGAAACTCAGTTTGAGAGAAGTTATTTAGTCAACTGTGGTTACTGAAATTCAAATTAACGAATTTTTTCTACTATATACAACTGTTTATTTACATCTAATTAATCATTTACAAAATAATGTAAAAGTAATAATGTGTTTTATTATTTATTAATAGAGAGAATATATTTATTCATCCAGAATCCACAGAATCAATAGCTCTCTGTGCATGTAATTAATTATGCAGAGTTCTGACTAGAACTGTGTTATTTCTAGAGAAGAATGCAAAATTAACACATAAAATATTTATTCAAAGCAACGGCAGAAGTAAAATGTATAATATCTACCTAATTATTCAGAAAATCTTAAATAAATAAGTAGCAAAAAACTTAGGAGCATTACATATATTACCACAGGTAAAAGAATATGTATATTAGGACATAGTTCCAACAGGAAGATATTTATCTCAAATTCTTACTTTTGGATCCTACTTAAATTGTGTTTCTGGACAACACACAAAGTGATATCAACAAAATTAATAATGGTTAAATATAGTGATTATATTTTACTTTTAAAATGCTAAAACGGATAGTTTAAGAAGATTAGAATTCATCTAGCATAATTTGTATAAGCCTTAATACACCTTCAGTACACATCCAAGCTGAACATGTTTCACATCCAAGCTGAATTTTAACGAATTAAGCCCAGAATGCTTTTATACAAAGCAAGAAATTTAAATATCCACAATAAAACAGATCTATTTATTTTTTTCATAAATTCATTTTTATTTTTATAGTTTATAATATCATATATTTATTGCATCATCATGTAGGATGCTTGTAGAAAAACGAATATAAGCTCACATAATTATAGAAGTATGCAACATCTTAATGAAGCAGTGAAGTGTTCCCTAAAACACTTCATAAGATGCGTATGCATTAAAAAGTGCCATGGTTTGGCTATCGCTTTACATCTCGGCATTATAGAACTCACTATCACGACGTCCCTGCGAACGCTGCTCGGACTAAATGCCCGGATAGATTTTCAACAGGTTCAAAGTAGAAACGGAAGCGCTGACTCATCTCCCCTACGTTTCTACTCCGTCGAAGTGGGCGTTTACACTGTCAAAGTAATCGTAACGAGCGACTCGTTCCGAGCCGCTCTGACAGGTGTAAACTGACCTTAACTCAGCAAATAGACTTCGCAGTTTAAATACCGTTCCTCCTCATTAAGTATTCAGAGTAATTCCAAAACTATGTTCTGGCCGGAAGTAGTAAGTTGAAGTTAAGAATTTGACAGGAAAAGAACTTTAACTTAAAATGTAACTGTTAATAAAATTAACATAATTCTTACAAGCTAAGAAAAACTAAAGAATTTTGCAGTTACTTTGCATGTTAAGGAAAGCAGTTTTGGGGAGGAAGAGAAACTAGACGTAATATAGCAGTGAATATTTATGCAATAAGCAGTAATGATTTCGTCAACTTGATTGTTAGTCATGTTTTTTCCCCACACAAAAGAAGCCATTTTATGGATAGGTTATGATTTATGCAGTAAACAAAGAAAAATAAGTCCATCAACGGTATGTAAATGTTACTGTGTTAAAACAGAAGCCGTAGACTTTATAAAGATGGAATCCTTCTTGATGAGGATGATCAGAAATAAAATCCGTCTTGATATCGGAGCAGACAGTGGAAAAGTAAAGGCTTTCTCATGCTCTTATCATCTTCCATCTGTTCGCCAATACTTTCTGTTGGACAGGAACTTGCTTCCCAAAGCAACAGAGACTTCATATACAGCTAGCTTGTGTACTTCTGTCGTAAACTCCTGCCCTGATGACGTCGACAGCTGAAAACCCCATGAACGTGTGAGGAGTTATGGCATTCTCCATGCGTATTGCCATGATGTAAATAGTGCCATGATGCCAGGATTGCCATGATGCCAACTGGCAACTGAGCTTCGAGCTGTCCTTCGCTGTCGAGTTCGAGTTCGAGCTTCGAGCTGTCCGAGTTTCGAACCCTGGAGAGGAAACAGTTGATTTTTTACCTTTTATTCTAAATAAGATGATAAGTGTCTACGTTGGCACACGAGCTAAGATATGTTGGACGGTAACTTGTCACTCGATGGATCTGAGTAACTGAGTCTTGTTCTTCTGTCCAGTTACCTGGACAAGTGGGAAGAAAGTAAAAATTATCGTATCGTATTCTCCTTTGCATATTATCGCGATGTTATTGGCCAGCACATCTAATTGGCAGCTGGAAGACTTATGACTTGTATTTCATGGGGAATATAGTCTACATATCGTGGTTTCAAAAAAATCTAATAGTTCCGACAAATGTTAATCTTCTTCGAATGTTAATCTTCTTCTTTGTTAATCGACAAATTTTCCGACAAATCTTAATGTTCCGCACAAAACTGTTTTTCCCAAATGTACTCTTATGCTCTTAACAACTTCCTTTTATCATATTCTACAGCAGAAACTAAGAAAATTTTCAGTTGACGAATATTTAGTAAAGTACTATAAAGGCCAAAACTTTCTCATGAATCTAAAAATATTCCACGTGCTGGAAACATTCACGTATTTGCCCTACTTTTCATAAAAAACTGGACACAGCATAATCACAAATAACGTACGGTTAAACTTCCAATAGTGGACATTAATTTAACCCAAGCTTTCGTCTCTTATCAAGAAGTGCGCGCTAAATAGAAATGGATTAGTTATCTAATTTGGAGGTTCGAAGATGGAACTGTCCGTTGATGCAGAACATCCTCTAAAGCGGAATGTCCGTTAGCATAGGTTCATTTCTATTTATCAAAAATAATTAACCCTCGAGCACACGCACCGATCCGACGAACACGAGAACACGCGCCGGGTATGTCATACCCGAATAAAAAAATTGTAAATAAAAATTTGCCGAAAAAAATTAATCGGTTTTAAAAAAAAATTAAAGTGTAAAACCAAGTTAATACTTCATTTTAGACAAAATAAACAATAAAGTGAGGAAAAATTATTTACTTACAATTTTTTGAACATTGTTTACAAAATGAGGTTATATGTTCCATACATATACGTTTGCTACAATTTTCACAAATGAATCTAGTCTTTCTATCTTTTTTCTTGGAGCACTCTGTACACCTCTTGTAAGTCATTTTAGGTTTTTTGGAGGGTGGTCCATTGTTAACATGTTCATCGGTGGTCAGTGTTCGTCCAGAATCAGGAACCACAGATGCTCGTCGTCGTTCATTTCGAACATTTTCTATTAGCTGCATCCCTAAGGCTTTCAGAAAAGTACTCTTCCCGTTCACGTGTGAAATTTTCTCGTATTGAATAAATATAAATATTTGTATTGTCAACTACATGTTTTAACATATCTTCATCGATAAGCAATGACAAGGACTCTAAAGGTGTTGAGACGTCTTTAGAATACTTTGTATTTCCTGAGAGTTTAGTTATAATATTTTGGCGCCAATTCTAACATTAGACCGGAATTTACTTTTTTCCATTTTACTCCATTTTTTCCCAACATAGACCTCATTGCTACATTCCAGAGTTTCATTTTCTGTTTCTGTATCTGAATCACTACTCTATATGGATGGATCATGATTTCTAACTATATTCTTCGTCATCAACATCTTCCTCTTCTTCACTAAATGAATCCTCATAAGAAGAAACTGTTTCAAGGAGATTTCTCAATCTTTTCATCTCTTCATCGTAAGGAATATACGGCGAAAACTTATACTAAAAGCTTGAAAACGAGAAGTGCGAAGTGACTCACTGAGAAACGCCAGTACACGCGCGGGTATGACATGCCCGAACAATGCTGGTCCTAGAAAACCGTTGCACTTGCCACCTCAGGAATTTCCCCCATTTAAGTATGTGACCTTGAACTCAGCTACACTAAGTTTCGTCCTTTTATGAAAGAATGGGCGAGAAATATACAAAAAGAAAAATGTACATGGGTATGACATACCCGCCGCGTGTGCTCGCGGGTTAATATTATGCACAAACCATTTTTAGACTTAACGTAAGCACATAAACTAATAAAACCCTAATTCTGTCCAATCATTTTAGTGGTTAGCGATGCTAACTGCCGTGTCGAAGGGACCTGGTTCGAATCCCGGAGAAGGCTTGAATGTTCGTAAATGTATAGTGTCGGTGCGGCACAGCGGCACCCTAAATATGCTGCGAGCCGAAAGTCCTCCGTGTGGTTTGGAAGGGAAGAGGAGTGGGAGACCCTCGAACCCGTCCCCCACCCTGGGTGGTTTCTATCAAAATTGTGGGCGGAACTGAGGAACATCGCACTGTCACCTTTTAGGTGCTCAAGGCTGTTGCTAACGACAGGCTATCTTGAGCCCTCCTTGCCACGAGGAATTTCGTGGACTTGGGCTGATGTTGCTGTCATGCAAGTGAGCATAAGTAGCAACAACAACAAGCCTAATTCTAATAGATGCAATTATTAATTGCTATCCTTGGAGAATTAAGATTTTTTTAATGGAAAACAGGTACAGAGCGCCAAAGGCAGAATCCTCGTCCTGGTGCGTACCTTTCAAAATTGGATATTCTAAATCTTGGAGACCCCTCAGTGGGGGCGCAGACACCACAGTCCCTGCCCGGCTTTATACGTAGCCTCAGCAAGTACGGAAATGTTAGTCTAGTAGTAAATATGCTGCTTAATCACCTTTGCTTCGGGGCACCACTCCCTTAGCATCGAAGAATTCATCTAGGTGCCTTGCCTTACTGCGTCAGTCCCCGTCACTGGGACTCAGAGGGCAAACCCCCATCCAGAAGGTCATGAAAATTTAACCATATATCGCCAACACAGCCGACGGAACAGACACGACAGAACCAACATGGTCCCTGCCAAGTTTGAACCATCCTAAGTATAATACTCAGGTTCTAGTCCTGTGAAGACTAATAATATACCTCCGTGGTTGAGACTGCCTAGGTACAGGTCCTAACCAGTACTTCCCGGGAATTCTCCTTAGTCAACCCCCTTCACGAGGGGGGGGGGAACAGGTACAGTTGGAAGTGTTCCAAACATTAGAATTTTGCCTTTGATTGCGCAGTTTAGCTCCACCGCAGCAAAATTTTGTACAGGAATTATCTCGCTTACTGCAGGTGTTGTCTCATTACAACATCTATTAGCAAAGATGGAAAGTGCAGCATTCCAAGATCCTTGAAGACAATGAATAACCTTGGGAGTCAAATTGAGGTTTGTCAGGTAGAAGCCAAACGTCGTAACATCAGGCAAAAAGCACACAATATCCTGTCTTGTCAATAGCCATGTCTCTTTCGAGGTGCGAGTACCTGATTTGTCTTTAGACTTGAATACAAGATGATTTAGTTAAACGCGTACAAACTTCTGCGACGTGATTTCTTCTGTCGACGATGTCAAGCGTGATCATGGACAAATCTGAACACCGTCTGTAACTTCAGTGCATTTCGTAGAAGTCTTGTGAGTAATAAAACTCCTTTCATTGAGTGTTGTTCTTCCGTTTCTCTTCATCTCTGAATACTAACCATGACGATGGCATTCCCGGTCCTACTCTGCTATGTAACTTATATGTGACTGTTGCAAGAATTCATATTGTAAAATATACTCCTCTTAGACGTTTGTATACGCTTGGCTGAATCATCCTGTATAGCTCCGATATGCAGTCGGGTATGAGATGTTGTGCTGTCATAAATTTCATTCATTATTGAATAAAAGGAACACTTTAACATGTCTTCGAAACGAATAAGAATATTGAAGTGCAATGGCCGTTTCCCTTAAGGCAGATAGCCCTCGAGTATCTACTTTGCTAACTGATTCTGTGTATCTCTGATAGGCAGTCGTGTATAAGTTATTGAGCTCTCATAAATTACATTCCCCACCAGCGGCCGAGCGGTAACGTCGCTGAACACTGGTAGTTCGGTCCGAGGTTCGAATCCCGCGAACGGGCTGGCTGCATGGGTGATTTCGTGGTTTTTCCCATGTCTAACGTGTATACGAGCCAGTTTCCATTAAAACGTCCTCCACGAAGGCATCCCTCCCTTAAGGCAGATAGCCCTCGAGTGCTTTGCCGTAATCTAATAAACCAAACCAAACCATAAATTGCATTAATTATTGAATAAAAGGAATGTTTTAACATTTATTCGAAACGAATAAGAATATTGAAATATGTTTTTCTCGCGTAAAATTTTATGTACTTTTTATTATTCTAAAAACTATTTCAGATTATTTAGAATTCTAAAGCATGCTGGTTGGACAGTATTTAAAGATATTTCAGTGCAATTAAACCAAAGACTGATTTTAGTTTTCCAAAGAGCTCTGGGCATGACGAGCGCGACCAATAAGAGTCCCTGATATCTTAAATTGATTTAAAATTTTAATGAGTATTTTAAAATAAATGCAAAAATAAACGAAACGTAAGCTTTGATTTACCCATAAACGCAGTTTATCAAAGATCAGGTGCTTTAAAGATTGATTGTTATCCGAATAAATATCATTTTTATCATTTTATTTGAAGAAATGTTTAAAGACCATCCTATTTCTTAGGATTGGTTATGATATTTTCTCCTTTATCCATAACCTGTAGGCATTTTTAGATATCCTTTAAAGAACGAAGATTATATTCGGGAGCAGCTTCATCAACAAAATCTAAGACCACCATATTTTCCGTTCATTCTCCACTGCAGATGATTTGCAGAGCGTTATTCGCAGTAGCTATTTTCATAGCTCAGTTCTGAAGAAAGAAAACGAAGGAATGCAAATATTTACGAGAAACGTACTGAATATTTAAAAGGATTTTTCAGATCTGCATTCATTTCCAAAATAGCTTCATTTCATTGAAGATGTTGAATGAAGTTCTGAAGCAGAATAATCGAATATTGCTTTATTTCATATGTAGCACTTTTATGAGAATGCGATGGTTTTTATCTATAGATAGGTGTTTTAGTGCGAGCAAATTCAGTTTAATGCGAACTGAAATTTATTTCGTAGTTCTGAGTTGCATAATTTGACAATCACTGATTTTCTTCAACCTACAAATTCAAAAAAATTTGCATTTTCTATAAATTGCGGGCACAAATATATATTTCATATGCAAAGACCATTTAGTATATAAGATGCGAAAAATCACGAAATTGCTGAGTGAAAATGAACTACATTTAAAATTGACGTTTTTCTGTAGTATATCTTAAGTGTCCTGGGAAGACACCATGTGTCTTTGCTTATATTCTCCATCTTTGCATATATTCTTATTATTCTTGACATACTCTTTTCATAATATTCAGGGGTAACAGAAACCCCTATACCGACAATGTTAAATTGGCCATTTTCGATGTACCTTTTCTCAAAATCTGCTGTAGATACAAGCTTGAAATTTTTTCTGTAATTAAAGTGTACCTATCTGATTACACTGAAATGAGCTTTTGAAACATTTTGAATTTTAGAGTAAATTACAGAATATTTTGTTAGGCATAGTAAAATTTAGCACTTTTCTCCCACAAAAACTGAATTTCTTTTTCTATGTTAATTACAAAAAGCTCATTTCAGTAAATATTAGAGAACCTAATAAATAAGCCATAAAAAGTTTAGATACCTGTGAGCAGTAGTTCCTGAGAAAAGGCACATCGAGTGTAAAAAAATCACGTTTGGAGAAAAACGCATTTTTATATAAAATTCCTCATTGATCAAAGCAGTAGATGACAAATTGAAACTAGATTTTTTACAGTTCTAATTTTCATAGAGATTAAAGAATGGTATTTTTAGAAAGATAAAAGTGTAGAGAATTTGAAAATGCGAAAATCCGAAATCACTATTTTTTGAAGATTTTGGGGTTCCAACACCCCTTCAGAAAGTCACTTTTACGTTAAAGATGAGCTCATGTATAAATTCGTGCCGTTTTATTTCTAGACGTTTTGACATGATTTTAACTAAAATTCGGTTTGTCCCAAATATCCTGCTAAAATATATCTAACAACATTGTGTATCTAAAACATACTGATTACAAACATATTATCAGTTTTAGAGTGTATAATGACAAAGACACATGAAGTTTGATTTCTAGTACCTTCCGTTGCTTGGAAAATATTCAGATGCAGATTGTTTCTAGACGGAGATGAAATACATGTCTCAGGTTCGAATCTCGTAGAAGGCATGGATGTCTTTAAATGTATAATGCATGGATGCACTCTAAATATGCGGCGAGCCGAAAGTCCTCTCGAGAGGCTCGTGGTAGGTTAAGAGGGATGGAAAACCCTCGGACCCGTCCCCCAGCGGGGGACCTGTATACCTGTATTACCTGTATACCTGTATGGCACTCAGTGTTCTTTGCCAACGACAGATGCATTTGACTTCTGCTGACCTTTGTCAGACAAGTGAGATTGGTGACAGCAACAACAACATATCAACAACAACATCTGAGATGCAATGAAATGCATCTCAAAGAAAAATTGCAAAATACATTTACTAAAAAAATCAAGAAAAATCTTTTTTTCTACATATAATAAAACCTTTAAACATAACGCGAGTATTGCTTCTGTATATTTTCCACAGCACTTGCAGCCACACGAAAACTTTTGCTTTATATAGTTTAGTAAATTTACGTAGTTGTCCATAAATGTAGATGAATTCTCAGTTCAGACAGCAAGTTTTCTAGAAACTTCTTTCCTTCCATTATTCCTTGCTAAGAAGCTGCAGCATTTGTCTGGTAGGGAGGTTATTAAGGAAGATTTACGATCTCGAGATGCGAGTCATAGAGGAAGCCCTTGGGTCTTTAAATTACAACGGTTTGTCTTATCGGAACACTCCGAAAAATGAAGGGTTGTCGGATATGGCGAGAAGGAATGATGTCAGAAGATTAATGTGATATTGATAAGATTTGTGATTTGCTAAGGTTGTGATGAAGACAGTCTTCACGTTTTTAGATATTAAGGATTTGTGCTTAATGAGATATAAAGTAGCGCACTTTAATTGAATTTATTTCAATGAGTATTGAGTCTGTAACTTAAAATAGATATTTTTTAAATCACAGATGATTTATATATATATATATATATATCGGTTTTATATATATATATATAATATAGATGATTTATATATATATATATATATATATATTGTTACGAATTTGGTATTTAAAAAGCTAATGTTAGTTCAATTAGAAATTAAATGGTTTTATTTCTCGCGCAGTGCAGCGCGTGACGAATATTAAAAGAAAGCTAAGCCGGAAAATTGAAAATACAAGAACGCGTGCATTAAATAAATAAATATCTCTTTTTGATTTCGAGAAAGTACTGGAAAATTCTAGCGCGTGATTTTAAAATCTTATAAAAGGAGGAAAACATCTCAGTTTGTAGTAGTTGCTTAGTTTGTTGTTGTTTAGAAAACTACTGTTGTTGATTGTAGCGAATTCGCGGATTAGCGTTCTTTAGCTGTTTTGAATTACGTTCTATTGACATTTGAGTAGTTAAAAGAAAACTACTGTGAGATATTGTAATACTGCATGATAATTTGAGAAAATTTAAGCATTTTTGTTGTGATAATAATAAATTTTTGTTCATTTTTCATCGGACTTGTGCATTCATTTCATAACGAACCCGTACGCACGCAACAATTTTTGGTGTCAGAAGTGGGATTTGAATGCCAATAACAAGAGCGATGGAAGAACAATTGAGACAGCTCATTAGTGCTTTTGCTGCATTCCAAGAAAAGATGGAAGCTGGCCAAGCATCATTTAAGGAAGAAATGAAATTGGGCCAGGAATCCGTTAAGGAAGAAATGAAATTGGGCCAGGAATCCGTTAAGGACGAAATGAAAGCCGTTCAAGCTGGTCAAGAAGAAATGAAAAGAGAAATTACTTGCATAATAGAAAATAAATTTGAAGCTATGGAAGGCAGAATTGACGCAGTTGAAAATAAAGTTGGACATATTGAAGAAAGAGTTTCTTCGGTGAAAGAAGAAATAGAAGAAAGAGTTTCTTCTGTAAAAGAACAAATTGATGAGAGAGTTTCTGCAGTTGCCAAAGAAATGGATACTTTAAAGAAATTCGTAGCGTCGGCAGGGAGCAGGAGTGATGATTTTAAATTCTTACCAATGCCTGCTCGTCCACCTCTGAAGCTATCCACATATGATGGGAAGACCTCCTGGCAGGTGTATAAGACACAATTTTCTATCGTGGCGGATGCGAATGGATGGGATTCCCAAGCTAAGGCCTGTCATCTCGCCGCTTCTCTAAGAGCCGACGCAGCGGATATCCTTCAGACTCTTCCCGAAAACAAAAGGTTAGATTTCGAAGCTCTGTCCGGCGCCTTGGAGTTGCGCTTTGGGGAGAAGTGTTTAAAAGACTACAGCAGGCTCCAATTAAAATCTCGTCAACAGAAGCCTACCGAAACACTTCAGGAGCTCGCCGCGGATGTTGAAAGGCTGTCCCCTCTCGCCTTTTCGGAATGCCCGACAGAAACAAGGGAAATCCTGTCCTTGCAATACTTTATCGACGGCATCCGAGATACTGAAATACAGAAAGCTCTACGAATGGCGGATGTAAAAGATTTAAAAAGTGCTCTAGTGTACGCCATGAAATTTGAGGCAGCCCAGCAAGCCACTCGTCGAGACCGCCACCCAGTCAGAGCTGCTCAAGTCCAGGAGCCAGGGGATCAAGTCACCGCTCGACTTGACGATTTAACTAGACAACTGAACGCCTTGAGACGGAATATTGGTGAGAAGAAACCAACCGTTAAGTGCTGGAACTGCGGTGCTGAAGGACACATACGACGAAACTGCAAAACACCCCAGGGTACTGATGTTAAGACCGCTTCTAACAAGCAGCAGCGAAACTAATTAGTGGCCATCTCGCGGGGCGGAGGTTGCCAGATAATGAAAAGCCCCCGTTTAAAGCGCTTCAGATTTCTGCAGTGAGAGGCGGCAGTAATGGACTTTTCATAATAGGACATATTAATGGAGTTCCGTGCAATATGACTATAGATACAGGAGCCAACGTCACCATCATCCGAAAAGATTTGGCTCAACAACTAGGAAACAAACTTATCTGGACGCCGCCCTGCGTTACCCTCCAGACTGTGTCCGGTGAGAAGATCGACATCGACGGAAAAGTAAATGTTAACATCACGTTTGGAAGTGCCGCTTACCATCACACGGCATATGTAGCAGAAATCACTGATTCTTGCATACTCGGATTGGACTTTCTAAGGAAATACAATTTTTCCTTGGATTTTAAAAATAACGAATTGCATTCTACATCTGAGGACATAGCGTTATTTCTCGTTAATCATGAAGAAGTTAAATCTGTCCATAAAATCATAGCACAAGACTATATTACAATACCGGCAAGAACAGAAATTTTACTTCCTGGATCCATAGCCGAAAATAGAAATTTCCGCTACGGCATCATAGAATATCCCAATAACTGTAATATCCCAAAAGGAGTATTAGTAGCCTCAACACTCGTCGACCTATCCAGAACGGTTATCCCGGTGAGAGTCACCAATGTAACTGAAAAGTCGAGAGTTATTAAGAAAGGTGAAGTGGTTGCAACATGTACTCCAGTAACCAGCGTTGAAAAAAAGAGTAACATCCCAGAATCCGTGTCCTCAGAGAGCATTACATCGGAGTTATTGCAGAATGCACAATTAAACGATAAAGAGAAAAATGCTGCCGATCGCGTCATTAAAGATCTTCAAGTTGTTTTCTCCCGCTCGTCTTCTGACGTGGGTCGAACTAGTTTGACACAACATAGAATAGATACTGGCGATCATCCCCCGATCAAGCAACATCCAAGACGTCTACCGTTTGCTAAACAGGAAGAGGTGCGAACACTGTTAAAAGATATGGAAGAAGGCGATGTCATCGAGCCTTCAGCGAGTCCATGGGCATCTCCCATCGTTCTCGTCAGAAAGAAAGACGGCTCAACAAGATTTTGCGTTGACTATCGCCGGTTGAATGAGGTTACGAAGAAAGACAGTTACCCTCTTCCTAGAATTGATGACATTCTAGACACTCTTTCTGGAAGCAAGTGGTTCTCAACACTTGATTTAAAGAGTGGGTATTGGCAGGTAGAAATCCATCCTGATGACCGAGAAAAGACGGCATTTACTACGGGACAAGGATTTACTACGGGACATTTGGCAGTTCAAAGTGATGCCGTTTGGACTGTGTAATGCGCCGGCAACATTCGAACGTCTTATGGAGACTGTTTTGAAAGGCCTTTCTTACGAAGCCTGTCTGATATACCTGGACGATATCATCATCGTCGGAAAGAGTTTTGAAAAGCATCTAGAAAATCTTAGAAAGGTGCTTCAGAAACTGAAAGAGGCCAATCTGAAGCTGACTCCCGCTAAATGCAAATTGTTTCGAAAGGAAGTGACTTACCTGGGACATGTCATCTCTGCAGAAGGTGTGCGCACGGATCCTGAAAAGGTATCAGCGGTGACGCGTCCCGAAAATGTCCATCGGCTGAGAAGCTTCCTAGGGCTTTGCACCTACTATAGGAGATTCGTGAAGAACTTTTCTTCCATCGCAAGACCACTTCACAAGCTGACAGAGAGCAAGCAAAGATTCTTGTGGACAAAGGAATGCGAGGATGCATTTACAACTTAAAGGAAGCTTTAACATCTGCTCCAATCCTGACGTATCCTCAGCTCGACAGACCATTTATTCTCAACACCGACGCGAGCAATGAAAGTGTCGGTGCTGTTTTGTCCCAAGAAATAGACGGCCAAGAACGTGTAGTAGCTTACTGGAGCAAGTGCCTGTCTAAACCGGAGAGGAATTACTGTGTCACAAGGAAAGAGTTGCTCGCCATAGTCAAAGCTGTAGAACATTTCCATCATTATCTATACGGGAGAAAATTCCTCCTCCGCACGGACCATGCCTCATTGGCGTGGCTTTTAAATTTCAAAAATCCTGAGGGTCAAATAGCCAGGTGGATACAGAGACTCCAAGAATATGACATCACTATCCGTCATCGTAAGGGATCATCACACGGAAACGCCGACGCCCTGTCTAGAAGACCTTGCGAAGAAAACTGCCGATATTGTTCCAGGGTGGAAGCGAAATACGAACTGCTGACTCCGGTCGCAAGACAAATTACAACATCAACATCGGCTGCTCGAGACCCGTGGAGTGATGATGAAGTCAGGAAAGACCAGCTGGAAGACCGCGACATTAAACCCATACTTGATTTAATAGAGTCATCAAACAGAAAACCTACATGGCAGGACATTTCTATCTGTAGTCCTACAACAAAACAATACTGGGCACTCTGGGATTCACTTCACATTCGAAACGGCGTCTTATACCGGAAATTCGAGTCGGATGATGGGAAGACGTTCCGATGGCAACTGATACTTCCGAGATCCCGGATTCCTGATGTCCTCAAAGAACTACATAACAGCCCTACAGGAGGTCACTTTGGAATTATGAAGACCTTACAGAGAGTTCGTGAGCGCTTTTACTGGAATAATGCAAAGAATGACGTGCAAAAGTGGTGCCGATCTTGCGATGCCTGTGCAGGTCGGAAAGGACCGAGGAAACGCAGCCGAGGCAGACTGCAACATTACAACGTAGGTGCGCCTTTTGAACGTATCGCCTTTGACATCCTGGGACCTCTGCCACGAACTGCTGATGGCAACAAATACATACTCGTTGTCATTGATTACTTCACCAAGTGGCCTGAAACTTATCCTATTCCTGATCAAGAGGCAGTCACAGTAGCTGAGGTAATGATACAGCACTGGATTTCCAGGTTCGGAGTGCCTCTTCAGTTACATTCCGATCAGGGAAGGAATTTTGCCTCGGCAGTAATCAAAGAACTATGCAAACTACTTGGCATTGACAAAACTCAAACGACGCCATTGCATCCCCAGTCGGACGGCATGGTAGAGAGGTTCAATCGAACCATCCTTAATAACCTCTCATTAGTGGTTTCCAGAAACCAACAGGACTGGGACAAGAAATTACCACTCTTTTTACTGGCTTACCGCAGTGCTGTCCACGAGACTACCGGCTATTCTCCATCACAGATGCTCTTCGGTCTTGACCTTCGTCTGCCTTGTGATCTATTGTTTGGCCGCCCTCCGGATGCTCCTTCATCGTCTGAGGAATATATTCAAGATCTCCAGGCCCGGTTTGAAGTGATGCACAATTTTGCACGAGAGCGAGTCAACTTGGCGACGGAGAAGATGAAGACCCGATACGACACAAGACCTACTGAACATCAATTCCACGAAGGAGACAAGGTGTGGTTGTGGAATCCGACTCGACGGAAAGGACTTTGTCCGAAATTACAGTCACCTTGGGATGGGCCGTACACAGTCCTAAACAGGCTGAATGACGTCGTGGTTCGGATTCGTAAGTCTTCGAACTCTAAACCTAAAGTCGTTTATTACGACAGGTTAGCTCATTACTATGGCCATAGTACATAATGTAAATAATTGTAAATAGTATAAGACCATGGTCCATTTTTGTTTTTAAATGTGTATTTGATTTGTATTTGATAGCATTTGATTTGTTTTATGTATTGCATTTATTGTTCATGTTGTTTATTATTGTAATGTAATGCTTATTAATGCATTTATGCCACAGTTGTAAGTTTTGCTTCCTGTCCAGGGATTGTACTGCCCGGGACGTGCAGTCCTTGGGAAGGGGGCAGTGTTACGAATTTGGTATTTAAAAAGCTAATGTTAGTTCAATTAGAAATTAAATGGTTTTATTTCTCGCGCAGTGCAGCGCGTGACGAATATTAAAAGAAAGCTAAGCCGGAAAATTGAAAATACAAGAGCGCGTGCATTAAATAAATAAATATCTCTTTTTGATTTCGAGAAAGTACTGGAAAATTCTAGCGCGTGATTTTAAAATCTTATAAAAGGAGGAAAACATCTCAGTTTGTAGTAGTTGCTTAGTTTGTTGTTGTTTAGAAAACTACTGTTGTTGATTGTAGCGAATTCGCGGATTAGCGTTCTTTAGCTGTTTTGAATTACGTTCTATTGACATTTGAGTAGTTAAAAGAAAACTACTGTGAGATATTGTAATACTGCATGATAATTTGAGAAAATTTAAGCATTTTTGTTGTGATAATAATAAATTTTTGTTCATTTTTCATCGGACTTGTGCATTCATTTCATAACGAACCCGTACGCACGCAACAATGTATATATCGAACCGAAAGTAGAAAAAACTCGTAAGCCTTAATTACACGCCTAAAGTCTTTTTAATCCCAGATATTATTATCTTGCCCGTGTTTCTCCCCAGAAGCATTCAGATTTCAAATCCAGATAGTTTAAATAAAATACCTGATTATTATGCTTATGTGCTTTGTGACAATGCAAATAATATTTAAAAATACAAAGAAAATATTTGAGTACGTGAGCAATTTTTCCTTTTCATTTGTGGATACATTATTTTTTTTGTTTGTTTGTTTGTTTTCTGAAGGCCGGAAAGATGAAAAATTGGCAAACGCCTTCGCCGGGAATCGAACCACGGACCTCTGGAATACCGGCTCAGCGTGCAGAACCACTACAGCACGAACGCATGCTAGGAAAGTGGGAGAAATACTTTATATACTCCCCTTTTTAAAGAGCTACTGGGGTTTTAGGGGACCCAATCGCCAAATCCTGTGTGTGGAGAGTCATCTTCCACAACCCTTTTAGTTCGACCGCCACTGTAGAGACATTAGGATTTATTTCGAGGCCGGAGAGATGAAAAATTAGCAACCGCCTTCGCCGGGAATCGAAACAAGGACCTCTGGAATACCGGCCCAGTGTGCAGAACCACTACACCACGAAGGCATGCTAGGAAAGTGGGAGAAATACCTTATACGCTTAAAAATATGTTATCACATGGTGTTTGGAAACTAGATGTTCCTTAAAAGCCAATTAAAGCTGCAGCTATAATGTTTAAAGTTTATAAGGTATTTCCTCCCTCCTTCTTAGCGTGCCTTCGTAGTGTAGTGGTCAGCACGCTCAGCGCGTATTCGAAAGGTCCGTGGCTCGAGTCCCAGTGAGAGCATTGTCCATTTTTCAAGACTCCTGCTTCAAAAAAAATGACTTTACAAATTCATTTACTAGTCTCGCATGCACTTGCTTGCTTTTAGTGCAGTGTATATAAAAGAGGAAGGGTGTATAAAATGTGAAGCATAAAATTAGATAACAGAAATGTCTTACTCTAGAAAAAATTTTATAGAAAATTCTGTCAGTTTCGGGAGAGCCGCAATTAACAGGAAGAGCTGCAAGTGGTTTGTAAGCCCATTTGGCAGGTCAAATTTTAATATGTCGTTAAGGAGTCACAGTTAAATCGTATCTGGCTTTAATTTTCATCACAGTTTTATGTGTATTTTCAGCATCTTAAAATTTATCCGTTATGCTTTAAATCGGAATGTTTCACCAAAAAATAAATGTACTTGCTACTAATACTCTTTTATCTTCCCCAGTAATTCTCCCAGTACTTAGCCGCAAAAGTACCTTATTAGAGAAGCACGTTTCTAACAAAGAGGAAAAAGTTTCTGATAACCACTTCCTTAGCTGAATTTATGCAGAATTAAATTATCTAACTATCATCCTCTAAATCAGAGTTTTCTTAAGCTATTCATAGCTTCATAACTTAATGATGATGAACGTGAGCCAAGTCATGTTAATATTTAATAAACTATGGTACTTTATTACATTATAAGCTTCATATCAGGCAATGAATTCCATGAGACTTGTGTGACTGGAAGTAATTTAATAGTGTCTTTGAATAGAAGAATTTTCGAATGTTTCGTTAGCTTAATCTGGTTTCCCATCTTTTAAATTAGATTTTCTTGTATATTTGGTTGTTTGTCTTATAAAAGTCGTGCAAGTGGTCGTATCTCAGTTAGGGAGAAGAAAGCTAATTTAGTTTTCAATGTCACTGCAAACACTTTGCTTCTGGAAATTAGAATTCTTTTTAAATATTAATGCACAAAGCTGGCATCTGCTCAAATGATTTCATTATAAGTATTCCATTTTGAAACATGATTACTGAAAAACTGTGTTTGTTGGTACATAAGCTAGACTAACTTCCCGAAACTGCAATAATTAATTCCTAACATTCCGTAACTTGTGAGGAATATTTATTAATTGCGACCAAGACGGGATTAAGGAATTTTAAAGAGTAATTAATTATAATTACTAATTACTATAGAAGTAATTAAATTAGTAATGTTACTCTTTTAGTAATTAATATTACTAAAATTATATATCTTCGTATATTTAGGCTGTTGAATTCATTGAAATTGAGTACTTGAGTATTATGGCAACCACTTTGTCTCAGTTTGGCAAGTTTTATGGAAGAAAAAGAAAAATGACTTCTATTGTAAAATATTATATATTGAATACATACATATTATTATGTACATATTCTGATTCAACTATATATTTACTCCAAAAGACAATCAGTAAACCTTATTCTTATTTTTGTTGTGTTGTATTTCGTAGCGATCGGTTTGAGAAAAAATTCGAAGCATTGTTCCATTAGCGGTTTTGCAACAAAATAATGTATTCTCGAGAAAATTTCACCTCTCCTTCTTCTGTTATACGAAACTCCTCAAGATCAAATTTTAAAACCGAGTTCAAGTCAAAAAAATAATCATAATTTTTTATAAAATCGTTTTGAACTTGAAATGCAACAAAAACAGAGCATACAAAAATGGCGTCGTTGGAAACTGTATATTTATCATGCGTATGGTTGCCTGAATTATTGTCATGCGCGTTGTTACCAGAGTTTGGTATATATTGCTTTGGCGATTTTTACTAAAGGGGTTGCGATAATATGTAAGTACCATTGTAACAGTCTTGAAAAACTAAATAATTTTGTGACATTGCCAACAGTTTACGGATACGAGACGATAAATAATGTATACCTTCCTTCGCTCAAGACCCCCAGTGGAGGAACTGATAAGACTGGTGAAGACTCGATCCGATTTCAAATGCCGTCCAAAAGGCTGGCTTCATGAATGGTTTTGTTGTTTTCTAACAAACCATTTTCGATCGGGAATTTCTCGACGAACGTAGGAGTTAACTTTAGGCAGACAATCCTTATGTCAGTCGAATGCCCTAATCTGATAAATCCAAGCTCAAAAATCTGATAAATTCAGCTCTAATGCGCATAATATATATCTGGTAAATTTGAATTAAAAAATCTGATAAATTCAGCTCTAATGCGCATAATATATATCTGGTAAATATGAATTAAAAAATCTGATAAATTCAGCTCTAATGTGCATAATATATATCTGGTAAATTTGTATTAAAAAATCTGACAAATTCAGCTCTAATGCGCATAATATGTAATGGGTAAATTTGAATTTAAAAATCTGATAAATTCAGCTGTAATGCGCATAATATGTATCTGGTAAATTTGAATTAAAAAATCTGATAAATTCAGCTCTAATGCGCATAATATATATCTGGTAAATTTGAATTAAAAAATCTGATAAATTCAGCTCTAATGCGCATAATATATATCTGGTAAATTTGAATTAAAAAATCTGATAAATTCAGCTCTAATGCGCATAATATATATCTGGTAAATTTGAATTAAAAAATCTGATAAATTCAGCCCTAGTGCTATAACCTGGTTAATCCCAATCAAAATTCCTTCGCTCAAAAGTACTTCATTCTTTCCGTAAGTAGCTCGGAAAATATGAAATTTTAATATCTAGTTGGCATTTCTTTAGCTATCCGATATGATGGAAGTATTTTGATGAATACAGTGATAACTTAATCATCTAAGACGTCATTTTAGTTATATTTCTTAATCCCATTTAATAAGAAATATTAAAATTATACCTTGAGTGTCTTGAATAAAATAGGTTTTTAGCATGATTTTAACAAGCCAGTTACAAAATTTATGGTATAACTTTCTTTTATATATAATTTATATATATAATATAATATAATATAATTTCTTTTATATGTAAATTATAATGACTAAACTAAACTCAGTAGCGCAACAGCCCTAGTGGGCCACTGCCTGCAGGGCCCCGAAATCTGCTTTCTTGACCTTGGGCCCCAGAGTGCATTAGCATATGTCCTGGGCCAGTGGTCAGCTTGTCACAGTACCCCTTCCCTGCCGGTGTTTAGTCCCCAAGCGAACTTTGTACTCATTTTATCGACCCATTCGAGGAATGAAAGGCTGAATCAACCCTTCCCAACCCAGGGATCGAACCCCGGACCCGTGGTGTAGCTGCGCGGCGCGCTAGCCACTTCTCCCCGGCTTGTCTTTATACACAATCATTTGCATTAAAAGTAAAATATAATGGTTGTGATGCAATTTATTATTGCAAATCTCTTCAGGAATTTCTCCTTTTTTATTTCGTTTAACGTCATTATACTTTTCTGTTTTTTTTTTTTTTTTCTCTCTTATTGCAGATCTCTTGATGAATTTCTCCCTTTTTTATTTCCTTCAACGACATTATTATTTTTTTTTGTTGTTGTTGTTGTTGTTTTCCTTTTATGCAACAGAAATTTGAAACAAACTTCGGGACTTTTAAAAGTGATTGAATTTTAATACTTTTCAGTAGTAAAGATATAGTTTCACGAGCATCAATACCAGACATTACTGTCATGTAAGAAGAGAACCAAAATATTTAAAAGATTTTTATGTTTAAAATTTTTTATTCTATTCATTTTATTTACTTTTATTTTTTTTTTCGTTGCTAACTCTTCTTTAAAATATTAACTTAACATAAATCTTCTTTTAAGTAAATATTTATAAGTACTTTTAAATAAACATCTAGCGTTTCTCTTAATTATTAGCATTTTTTCAAATAATGGTTCTAAATTTCTTTTCATTCTTAACTTTTTATGCATAGTTCTTGTCTTCTTTTTATCTTCATAATTTTCAAATTTTATTATTTACTGAATATTATATTTACTGAAATAATTTTAAGAAGTAAAAACATGGTTTCATCTTCATATATGTTAAAAGATCATTTTCTCATTCTTGAATATTACTTTTCTCTTATTGACGTTTCTAACAAAAACCACAGTATCCAATTCCGTGAATTAGAATATCAAAAAACATATTTTTATCTTTTAAAACATTTTCGATAAAATTGTCTAATACCAAAAACACCTCTTATAAAACAGGTTTTAAGTCGTAAAACAACAAAAACAATTTATCTCATAGCGTAAGGCTCTTAAGAGTTTTTATTGGAAAAATGCAAAAGTCAGTGAAGGAGACACTCTGAAAAACCGACATTTGCGAACAAGAAAAATAATGCAATTGTTTAAACTAGAGAATATTTAACGGCTCAAAAGTGTGCTTCAAACTGTAAAATATTGTGACCGCATTTGGAAAGATTTATACGATTTCCCAGAAGCATTCACAAAATGTGGTCTGTGACCTCCCAATAAAACAAATGTTATATACGAGGCTGTCATTCGAAAAACGTTGCCAAAGGACACTGTTTAGGGTAGTTCAAATTTTATTCTTTGTAGCAAATTCTTTGGACCAAATATAACTTCTCATAAATGTATCTTAGTACGAAAAAAATATGTTTTTTTATTCACGAATTTTCTTCTAAGTACAAGAATCCTTCCTGTATGAACTGTGCGATATTTTGGTTTTCAGAAGATATATATAGTAGTAGTTTTCAGTTACGCAAAAGCGGTAGTAGCGGACATCACGTGATTTCCTTGTACGAAATATCAAATTATACCCAGTTTTTGCTGCAAATTCATTTAAATTTATTTCCTCGAATTTCATTAGAGATAAATTTCTCATTCAGTCAATTCAGGTCTAACTATCCTTCGCGGCAAGGCACAAATACATAAAACCTCAAAATATCTTTATTAAAATTTGAAAAATGTAAAAAAACATGAAGCACTAAATACAGTTAAAACAATTTTAAAACTATTTTTACAATTAAAATTAGAGTTTCTATGAAAAAGCAAGCAATTCGACCAGCAGGCAAGAAGGCACATTTTTCGGTGCACAGAAGTGAAAGTTTGCGTTTCGTCCCAGTCAGCAAAATGACACTAAAGATGCAGAAAGTGATTAACTAAAGGCAAAGAACCTTAACCGGAAGGATAAGAACAAAATAATTCAATCATTTTTAAAGCAAATTGTACAAGTTATCAAATACACTCATGTCCATAAATTAAGGATAATTCCGAGTCACGCGGAAATCGAACTCTAAAATAAATATATCACCTGTAAAATCACTACACACATCTTCAAAAATCATATGCAAATTTCAGGAAGTAACCAGATGACACCGATGGTACGTCACAATGACGAGAGTGTAAGAGAGTGATATATAAGGAATACAGGCAAAGAAGTAAAATTGTTCGCAGGCGCTTTATAAGCTTTTCAGTGCAATAACCGAATAGTTATGACACAAAGGACGCATTTGGATGATTTTTTTTCACATGGTAGAATTATCGGCCGTCTGGAATGTGGGCGTACCAACTGGAAGTATCAGACGAACTTGGAATTGCACAGAGTGTCATCTCCAGGCTATGGCAACGATTCCATGATGATGGTAATGTGAGTAGACGTTACAGCACAGGTCGCCCCAGAGTTACAACGCCTAATGAGGACCGGTATTTGGCAGTTACTGCCAAAAGAAACAGGCGGAGCCAAGCCTCAGACCTGTCTCGTCAGCTCTCTTCAGCCACTGGTACGACAATTTCGAGGCAGAGCGTGTACAGACGCTTAGGGCAGATTGGTCTATATGCTAGTAGACCTGTCAGATGCGTTCCACTTACTGCAACTCACTGTCGCCTGCGGTTAGCCTGGAGTAGAGAGCGTGCATTGTGGACACCGCAACAGTGAGCTTGTGTGATGTTTTCCGACGAGTCCAGGTTTAACTTGCAGTCTGATTCTTGCCGGGCTTTTATATGGAGAGCTCCAGGTATCCGTTACCACCAAGAAAACATCATTGAACGACACCGTTACGGTGGTGCAGGAGTGCTCGTTTGGGGTGGAATTATTCTGGGTTCCAGAACTGACCTGCATGTTCAAATTGGAACCATGACAAGCCAAATCTATCGCGACGTCATTCTGGAACAACGTGTACGTTTGTTTCGGGGCGCCATGGGCGCACAATTTGTGTTTATGGATGACAACGCCCGTCCTCACCGTGCAAACATCGTAGGCGAACGCCTTCAATCGGAGGATATCACCCGTATGGACTGGCCAGCATTCTCACCGGACTTGAATCCAGTAGAGCACGTGTGGGACATGCTTGGCCGACGAGTTGCAGCCCGTCAACCTCCTCCTACATGTCTACCGGAACTTCGGAGAGCATTGCGTTTTGAGTGGTGTAATATCCCCCAAGATCAGATCGATAATTTGATACTCAGCATGCCTAGGCGTTGAACGGACTGTATTGCATCGTCTGGGAGACATACAATGTATTAACAATCATACCAACCATGTAATATTGGTTTTTTGTAAATAGGTTTTTTTTTTTTTTTTTTTTTTTTTTTTTTTTTTTTTTTTTTTATAATATCAAACATATAGCATCTTTTTTTGCTCTTTACCTTTTGTTTAATAAATAAGCTTTACAAGTCAAATTTGTTTTGCTTCTAACTCTTCCTTTGCCTGATTTTGCATTATTCTTCATTTATGGACATGAGTGTATATAGTATATGTATATAGTTTTGGTGAGACCGATTGCAAACAAAAATGGAAGTGCACAACTACATGTTATAGCAGTCCTATATACAAAAGTTGCACGTTCTGAGTTATGCTCTAGATACATACATACATACATACATACGTACAGATGTCACACGAAAACCTATTCGGAATCCATTTTAAATGAATTTTACAATCCGTTTGGGGAAAACGAGTCTTTTATTCTGTCCTTACGTACAGATGTCACGTAAAAACCCCGTTAAATTGCATTCGATAGCCGTCAAAATGGATATTTCTTTTGAAATATGTTACCTGAAACTTTTCGTGATTACAATACTTGCTTTACTTTCTACAAGGGAGCAAAAAGCAGATTTTCATCCTAACTAAAATACTGTTCTTTTTTAGGGGGGAAAGCAACGCATAAAAAGTTGTATAACTAATGAAGAAAATGTGTTACGTTGGAATCAGTGGAAGTATCATTGTCCCAATGTAAAGGACAGTTATACTTCCACTAACTCCATCGCCTAAGAAAGCTGACACACATCTCGATGAGTTTGCAGTTAACAATGTGCCTTATAAATGCCTCAAATTTCTAGATATATAGATTATATGTAACTCTAAAAGTAAGCTTCCGCAAAGTTTAAGGAATATTTGCATTGTCATTTGTCTTTGTTTTCTTCGCTTGTTGAGGAATGGCTAAAAATTTCGAGACATCCAACACGCAATAGAATATTTTCCAAAGTTACAGGTTCATGTCATCAAGCAATTGTACTTTATATTTTAATAATAATAATACGTTTAAAAACGAATATGATTGGAAGGATCAAAAATTTTAATTCTGATTGCCCTCAGATTCATGTACAGTTGATCCAGAGAATTAATGTACATTGTATGAAGAACAGAAAAATGCATCTGGCCGACAAGTTGATGGTTGATTGTAGCAGGTTTCAGCACATATCCTTCTCTATCATAGAAGTCGTATTAGGTAGCGAAATAGTAGTTAAAATTGTCAAAAGCCCTTTTACAAAACCTAAAATTCAAACATACATACTGCTTCTGAAATGGTGTTATATGTACGGAGACAGATGTTCCCTGTGAATTATGCAAAGTACGTCAATGCACCTCTTCTCTGTGCGGTCATTGGTCCTTTAAAATGTCCTTCTTTGGAAATGCTTTATGCCATTTGTGCATCGTTACAACGCCATTTATGGTTTTTCAACGCTCTAATCAATTTGCGCAGGAAAAAAAGTGTGTGTTGCTTTCCGAAAATTTCGAAATTATTTCACTGTAGCCGTAAAGCTGTGTTGTTTTAAATCATCATATTCTCGAGTGGCTATATTCAAGTAACAATATCTGAAATTTAAATAGGTCGAGCGAATAGGCCGCTAAAGATAAGTATTTTTACGATCACCCTGTACATGCATACATGTACTTTTGCAATTAATATAGGTAAATGTATCGGTAAATGGGTATTACGAATTAATACGTAAATAGAGAAAAAGAGACAACTAATAAAAATTATTTATGAAGATGAGACCCTTCAGGAGCTAAATAACAAATCTAAGTGATATATTATAAATTTGGAATTTAAAACATAAATGCATTTAGTTCAAATCCATTACATATTTGCTTTTTAGTAAACATTTAATTTATTTAAGCTATGTAAAGATATTTAGGCTTTTGCGGAGCAGAAAACATGAGAACACACGGAAATACGCCATAATTCCTTAAATTCTTACCCATTTAAAGAGCGACTGAGAAAGACGCGAGACCCAGTCGACCAAGTTCAAGTGGTGACAAATTATAATTCATTATATCTTTGAACTGAGCATCACTTCAGAGACACTGGAATTTTTGTAGCGAGAAACGTGAAAACGTAACTGGTCTCTGTCGAGAATTGAACCGCAGATATTCCATTTACTGGGTGGACGTGCTAATCACTTGAGAGCATGACAACACGTAAGGGAAGTAGTGAAAGTTCTGAAAAGTATTAGCATTACATTATAATATATATATAAATATATAAATTTAAACAAATTTAAATTCTTAACAAATACATATAAAAGTAAAAAAGCAAATTTAAATTCTAAAAAAAGGAAAAAGCCAAAAATAATTTTAAATATGCAAACATGTAAAAGATTTAATTCTCGAACTAATCTACAATATCATTTAAATTCAGAAGCATAAGCAAATCGAATGCAAAATCTATCCATGAAAATAAATCTACTAATTTAATAAATTAAAATTAAATTAAACAATTTTTTTTAAAAAATGCATATGTGAATGATCGTAGAGTAGGCAGGAGACAGACTTATCAAGGGGAAGTTGCCTCCAAACCTAACTCTCCAATCATTCAATTCGTGTTTCGTCATTCATGCAGGCAAGGGTAAAAGTCAAAACCAAAAGTAATTCCAATAAAGTGGTATCCCAGAAATCTACATTTAAGTATTAACATTGAAGAATTAAAGTTCAAAAAGGAAAATACTAATTAAGTCTCCCGAGAAACAAACAAGTAAAGTCAAGAATTAAACTTTTTCTTAAAAAATTAAATTAAATTTTTTTTAAATTATTTTTTTATAAAATAATAAAAAAATCTAGAAACCAATGTATTTTAGAAATCCTTGTCTACAGAAACTTCCCCTATACGAATATGCATATCAATAAAAAGAAACTATAAAAGAACTATACAAAATCCATATAAACCAATAAGAAATAGGAAACAAAAAGAAACAAAAAGAACTAATTCACAATTTTTAAAATAAATATATATTTAAAAATATAATTTCATATTTAGAAAATACTTAGATACTACATAATTTTTTTTTTTTTTAAAATACTTAAAGCAAGTAAATAGTAAGTTTCAGTTCTAACTTACCTACTGTATGAGCGTTGGGGTCTGCAAAAGTGTTGTGAAAGTGAAGCGAGTGTGTTCTTCAAATTATATAGATGGCGCTTATGTAGGTAAAGCCGAGTGTCAAGCCGCCATCTTTGTTATAGTAAAAAAATTTTTGTAAATATTAATATTAATTAAATTAAATTAAATTAAAAATCCTAAAGGTAGTAATATCAATTATTTAGGGAGTTAAGTAACTGAGCTAATCAAGAGATGTATGTTTGCTTGAAGGAAATTAAAGTGAAGTGGTATGTGAAAAAAATGTAAACTGTTTGTAAATTGAAATGTGTGTTCTGTTGAAAAATTGTGAAAATTGTTAGAAAAATTTAAGTGAAAGATATTTTTGTGAAAATGCAAAAAAATTAAAGTAATTAAGAAAAACTGAAATGTTTTAATATTAAATTTTTAAAGTAAAATTTCCCAAAATTTTTTTGAAATGAAGACCTTAAAAAACCTCTAAAAATTCCCAGAAATTTCTCAAAAATTCCTTTAGGAAGTTAAATAAAACTTAAATTTGATGAAAGAAAATATTAAAAGTTTAATGAACTTGATTTAATTGGTATATCAAAACTTAACTAAATACTAGCTTAAGTATGGAAAATTAGAAGAAGAAGATTAAAATCTTCACTCAATTTGGGCTATAATTGAGACTTTTGAAAAGAGTTGGCCCTTTATTAGTAAAAGGAAAGAATCCAGTATTGATTAAATATACATATTTACAAAATATTTACAATAAAAATTTACAATAATTTCTCTACTCTTTTATATCCTTCATTACCCTCCAGTTAAGGTTTAAGGTAATGTTATCATATCCAAAAGAGCCAAAAAATTATAAAGTAAAGTCAAGGCCTGCCTTTTTAATATATAAATTAATAAATTTTGGTGGTACTTGGTTATCAACTTGTACATTAATTAGTTTTATGATTTCTTTTTTTAAATCGTCATTTTCAGTACATATATTTTTTATTCTGATAATTTGGCTCTGAAACGTGTTTTCTATTACTTTTCTAGAGATATTAGAGTTCCAATTAATTAGTTTAATAGTAGGAAAATGGAAATTCCTTCTTTTATCAAATAATTTAATTTTGTTGTGTTTAATAATTTACAGGTCTAGGAATTCAATAGTATCTTGATTTGTATTCGTTTTATTAAGTGTTAAACTATTTGGGTAAATTTTGAATTTCTCAAAAGTTGAATTATTATTGAAAGTTATAATATCATCTATGTATCTAAAAGTATGAACAAATAGCTTTAATTCATTTTTATTTAAACTGAGTTGGAATTTATATTCAAATGTAAAAAGAAATAGGTTACAAATTTGTGTAGAACTGTTTGCTCCCATAGGAATTCCTCTAACTTGCTGAAAGATATTATTATTGTATTTAATGTAGTTATTAAATAATGCACAATTCAGATAAGTATTCCATCTTTCAATACAAAGGATGTCAAGTATGTCAGGAAAAAGTTGTGGGAGTTGCATTAAACTAGTAAAAATTTCTTCTAATGGTAGAGAAGTATAAAGGTTTTCAAAGTCATAGCAGTTAATGTTCTTGATTGTTAAACTTTTAAAACTGCTGAGAACTGGAGCATTATTATAAATAATCCAAGTATAATTGTGTTGTTTGTTAACGAGATGTTGGATTAAATTACAGATTTTTTAAGTATAATTGCAAATATTTAATCTGTATTCTTTTTATAATTATTTGTACCATTAGCAATAAATCTAAATTTGACTGGTGATTTATGAAATTTCGGGGCCCACCAGCGGCCGAGCGGTAAAGTCGCTGAACACTGGTAGTTCGGTCCGAGGTTCGAATCCCGCGAACGGGCTGGCTGCATGGGCGTTTTCGTGGTTTTCCCCATGTGTAACGTGTATACGAGCCAGTTTCCCTTAGAAAGTCCTCCACGAAGGCAGCCCTCCCCTTAGGCAGATAGCCCTCGAGGCTTTGCCATAATCACACACATCACATATGAAATTTCGGGAGAGCATATAGATTTGCTAATCTATTGCAGTTAGATGGTTGTGAAATTTGCAGTTTCTTATGAAATGCTTTTAGCTTTTTTTGCAATAACATTTTCTTGTAGATTGGTGAGTTTGTAAGTAATGGCATTATTGAGTTCAGTATTAATTAATGAGACATAAAAAAATTTTCATATTATGCTAAAGTTATTATTGGCTTTGTCAATTTTGGTAATTATGAACTTTCGTTTTAAATCCTGTAAAACAGGTATGAGAATATTCCACTGTAAATGGCTATTAAATTCAATTCTTCGTATTTTTTGCTCGAATTCTTCTAATACTGCATGTTTCCATGCCATAAAGGTAGAATTTGGAATATTTAATTTGAAACTAGTTTTAACTATAAATTCGTCTATATTTTTTACGAAACTTTTAAAACTGTGATGCTTGTTAATTTTTAGTACTGGTCTAAATTTGGTACCTTTTTCCATTAAAATTCTTAAATGTTGGTTTTGAACTATTGCTAAATTGCCTGTTATAATATGTTGATGAAGTTTATCTATGAAATCTTTGTATTGAAGCTCTTTACAGTATCAATGAGCTGTAGTAGCTAATTCATGGTGGTTAATTAGCAATTTACTAAGAGGTTTTTTTTTATACTTGAAAGCTGGTGAGATCTGTACTTTGGTAGCTGGAAAAAGTTGTTGACTTTTTCTGAAAATTTTGCTAAACTGAATATGATCATAGTTAGGATGAAGGAAATTGATTTTTCAGTAATATTTATTGTATTTGTTATTTGTAGAGAACTTATAATTGCAAAAGTCAATAATAAGGTCTTTGATAATATTGTGCCCTGTAAAATGCTGTTTTACAAATTTTATTAGTAATTTTAAGAAATTGTGCTTACAAGTATGCAACCAAGTAATTATATTTTTAGTTAAATTATCAGTAAGAAAGTAATTATTTATATTATCGTTTAACTTTTTTGTATCTATTGTTGAAAGAAGTTTATTTTTATGTTTATTACCTGCTTTGGTTCCTCGTAATGTTTCTTTACTGAATAATTTAAAATGGCTGTAAGTTGGAATTTCAGAATTTAATTTAATGTGTTGGTTGAATGTATTGAGTCCATAAGGGTAAAGTGTTTTGAATTTAAGCATGTAGAGTGACTCTTGAAATAATCTAACTTTGTATTCAGGTACAATGTCCAAAATCTGAATATTAATTTTTTTGAAATCATGTATTTGAAAATGTTCTAATTCAGCTGTATTAAGTGTGCTAAAATTAGTAGTTGCAAATTTTTTAATGTGTGCTCTGTGGTTGTTAATTCTAATATTAAGACTATTTTTGGTTTGTCCAACATATTTAAGATTTCATGTGTTACAAGTGATGAGATAAATGCAATTATAAGTTTTTCAAAAGGGGAGTTGTTTAGTGGCTGTGATGGCATATTTCTAACTTTACAAGTAAGTTATTTGCTAGAATGACATTTATGGAAATTTATGTGATTGATACGAGCCGTTATAAAAGTAAAGAGGAAGCTAACCTACAATACAGTGAATTTTTAAAGTAAAAATTCTTAACTCAATTTTTGGACAGAAAAATTTTAAAAAACTGGGAATTTAAATGTTATTGCTAATTAATTCACTAAATTAATAAAAAATGAACTATTGTATTAAACTATTAAAGTTAATTAAACTATATATATATATATATATAATAGCAATTAATAACATATTCTCTCTATCGATTTAGCACAAATATAATCTCTTTATGTAGATATAAGCTCTCGATATCGATTTAGTACAAATGTATGTCTCTCGATGTAGCACTTTAATTCTCTATACAAATTTTTCCTACCATAGGATAATCTTTTTTAATAATTTTTTTTAATTGTTTATATATTTAAACTATATATATTTTTTGCTACCACATCTACATAACTTACGCACTGCACACTGTACTGCTAGTACATAACTACTACTGTATTTTTCCCGCGTATTTCCCGCCAAGCTTTTTAATGTCAGATTTTGGAAATTTTAAAAACATTCACGTAATTCTTACCTTTTTCGATGCGTTCAGAGAACCTTTCTAAATTTTAAAATAAGTACGCCCACGCAATTTTTTTCCTTGCTACTAAAGACAAACCCTCGCAAACTACCTACGAATGTCATGCCTATCCTTTCCCTTCTAACTGGCCCACCAGCGGTCGAGCGGTAAAGTCGCTGAACACTGGTAGTTCGGTGTGAGGTTCGAATCCCGCGAACGGGCTGGCTGCATTGGTGTTTTCGTGGTTTTCCCCATGTGTAACGTGTATACGAACCAGTTTCCCTTAGAAAGTCCTCCACGAAATAATTCCTCCCCTTAGGCAGATGGCCCTCGAGGCTTTGCCGTAATTAAATAACCTAACCTAACCCTTCTAAATGTTGAAATTTATGCCAACTTCACCGAAGAACCGACCAATCGCAGAGAAGTAAACATGAACTGCCATTCTACATCTAGGCTTCTACTAAATATCTAGGCTTTTGCTGAGTCACCTGCGCATTCGAATTATTTATTTTCGATTTGAGGCTTAAGAAGTAGCAGATACAACAATAAAAGCGGGTGAGATTCGCGTTACGGGGGGAACAGAAATTAAGATATCCCATTAGAGACTGAAATGTTAATATTACTGTGTATTCCTTTTGGAATCTAGGTTTTTTTTTAAAAAAATTATATTGTTATAGTTACTTGTAATTTATGTATAACTATTTTTTTATTTGTTATGTTCTTATTGTAACTGTATCATTTGAAAATTAAATTATTCGCGTAATTAACCCCCTCTTGATTTTCAGATGTTAAAAATTAGCGAAGAAAAGGGGGAAATATGCCAGGAAATAGTATATATAGAGATGTATACCTCAATAATATACCTCAATTTTACGGAGCCAATACAAAAACAATCCATCTTCTATTTATATAATTTTTGCAAAAAAGTAATCAAGTTGCATAGCCTTTTGTCAGTTATTTCTCAAACTGAGCAAGAAGGTAGAATAAACTACGATTACAAATATATATCTCTTATTTTCAGAATTTTATCTCGCAAATGTTAAATAAAAGTTGCGATCAAAGTTTTTCAAAAACGATTTCTTATTGTAAAATATTATTCACACACGTATCATAAAGTAAAAATAAATGCATAAATATGTCATTCTATATTCCAACTTGCAAAATTTTAATTTACTTATGAATAGGAAAAAAGGATCTATTCGGGGTAAAGATAACTCTTTCTTTCAGAACTCTTATTTTAATAAGAATGAATTTCTCGAATTCTATTTAACTGTTGATAGAACCGGAAGCCTTCGGAATCCTTTTTAGCGGAAGGAAGTTAAAAAAAAAAAATAAAAATAAAAAATAAAAGATAAAACGGTGGAATTTCTATAAGCTTTTTTAACTTATTTCTGTTTCCCTCTTCTTTCATTCATTTTTACACTCATTTATTCTTTTTAAAGAGAATTTTTAAACGAACTTAGGCATTAAAGAAAGTTTTTACATTCTTCTATCGCATCTTTGCTTTGAATTATAAATCTGTTTCAGTATAACGAAAATATTTCAAGTAAATATAAACGCACATTTTACACTTATGTGGAATTCAACGTGAAGGATGATTTAGTTATCTGAGAATGCGGCGATGTAGGTATCATTGAATAGTAATAAGAAATAAATTTACACAAACGTAATATGATAATAATGCGTTATTTGTTAAAATTTTTGTATGTATTAAATTGTTATTTAATGCTTACTTGTAGATGTTTAGATACAGATTCAGGCTTTTAAGTTGGGCCGTTTAGAGTAAACAACGTTTCATTAGAAAGTTTGGTATCCGCCCAAGACATGCCGAAAGTGTGTGTGTGTAATTATGGCAAAGCCTCGAGGGCTATCTGCCTAAAGGAAGGGATGCCTTCGTGGAGGACTTTCTAAGGGAACTGGCTCGTATACACGTTACACATGGGGAAAACCACGAAAACGCCCATGCAGCCAGCCCGTTCGCGGGATTCGAAACTAGGACCGAACTACCAGTGTTCAGCGTCTTTACCGCTCGGCCGCTGGTGGGCGACAGCGCAAGACGGAGAAAACAGCGCAAGAGGAAAATGCCGTCGAACAAAACATCGTCGGAGAAAAGAAAGCAAGGAGAAAGTATCGCATTTGTAAAACATCATGATACCAAATATCGTAGTGACAAATAAAGCGGTTAAAAAAACTTCACACATCGTCGTCGAAAATGTCGAGGTAAAAAATAAAGTGCCTATAAATAATCTCATAGCGATAACTTCTCAGATATGCTTTTTTCAGATTTCAACAGCTGTAAATATATACTCGTATAATGATTTGTCAAAAAACGAATAAGTTGCATTTTTATTTGTATATTTCATGCTTCTGAATTAACTAGTAACTTTTTGCTGTAAAGAAAGAAACTTGAGCATTTAAAAACTGAAAACGTGCAAAAAATTAATGCTACTTAAATTAATGTTAGCTAATTATTTTAAACTATTTAATGTGTGTCAGCTATGATACTAGTCAATTATTACTTTAATAGGCTTTATATTTCCCTACTCCTGCACATGAGAGACAAAACTGTAAATGCTTTTAAAGCGGTTTTGTAAATATGTTTTATTTTAGTATCTTAAATGTTATAACTATTGTATAATTACTGATTTGCAACTAAACAATCTAAAACTGTTATTGAGCCGCCCAGACGGTATGGTGGTTAGTGGAGCCTACTGTGATACCTAAAAGTCCGGATTTGAATCCCGTAGAAGGCATGGATATTTGTAAATGTTTAGTGTCTTTGCTGAATGGGGTCACTCTGAATAAGAGACGAGCCGAAAGTCCTATCGAGAGGTTGATGCGGAGTGGGAGACCCTCGGACCCGTCCTCCCAGGGTATTTGTGCAGAAAATATACTAGCGTGCGAATAGCAAAATTTGCTGTGCACCTACGGAATTCCTGAATACCTCTTCCTTAAATCTATGCGCAAATTATACAAATTATTATTATAACCTGGAATGCTTCTCATCGAGTTCAAATCTCGGCTACGTTAAACAAAAATGAAATATAATTGACTTCAATTAAACCTGTAAGATTCTCACTAGTGTATTTCTCAGTTACTGTAGAAAGTGACGAATCTTAACTAGTTAGCGAATAATCGCTTCAGTTAGTGTAACAAGAAACAGCAAGATGGAAGGGTAACTAACCCTTTATTATTCCAATAAGATTTAACAAAACTCCATCTTGAAATGTACAATAAAAGCCGACACTTGGGCTTGAACTTAAGAGACTGAAATTTTAACTAAAACTAAGATTAACTAAAGAGATATAGCCGAAGCTATCAAGATTCTAACCGATTGGCTCCTTAACTCTATTTGACTACGAAGCTTATCAAGGGCCTGAGTAAGGGCCGCTCGGCCAATGATAAGCCCTACGAAGCTTATCATTGGCGGCCGAGCGTAATAACGGCTTTGAGAAAGAGAGTGGCCAAAAGGCAGACGCGTGCAAATCAGAAACTCTGATTCTCTCTAACTCAGCAAGTAGACTTCGCGGTTTAAATACCGCT
Source organism: Stegodyphus dumicola (assembly GCF_044657685.1). NCBI lineage: Eukaryota > Metazoa > Arthropoda > Arachnida > Araneae > Eresidae > Stegodyphus > Stegodyphus dumicola. The sequence continues at coordinate 9,512,990 of NC_140773.1, forward strand.
CCTCCTCATTAAGTGCTCACGAGCGGGTGAGCGGTAAAGTCGCTGAACACTGGTAGTTCGGTCCGAGGTTCGAATCCCGCGAACGGGCTGTGGCTGCATGGGTGTTTTCGTGGTTTTTTCCATGTGTAACGTGTATACGAGCCAGTTTTCCTTAGAAAGTCCTCCACGAAGGCATCCCTTCCCTTAGGCAGATAGCCCTAGTGTGCTTTGCAATAATTAAATACACCACCACCTCATTAAGTATTCAGAGTCATTCCAAAACTCTATTCTGGCCGGAAGTAGTAAGTTAAAGATAAGAAGTTGACAGGAAAGGAACTTTAACTTAAAATTTAACTGTTAATAAAATTAACGTAATCCTTACACACCTTAGTAAAATTAAACAAAAAGTAAGTATTTTAATGAGCATTAAAATAAAAGTAAGTATTTTAAATTGCAACTGAATTTTATAACCACTGCTACCTTTAAATGATTATCCTTATCGTATTGAAATTTAACTTATCTCAATAGCTATTTTAATAATTGAAATGCTATTAAATTGTTTCTATTATAATATGTGTTAAGCCTTCCATTATTATTTGGTGGAAAAAATAAAGGACTGTTTAATGAAAAGAAAGCGTGAACAGGCAGATATAACTTTTTTAAGGAATAAAACGAAAAAAACAACTTGCTTGATTAAAGCCATTTCACCTGATTATTTCTTGCTCATTCAGAAATAAATTTATTGATGTCTCTAAAAAAAATGAATGAATGCGCGCCGCATAGCATTTGTTTCTTAAAAAACTGATTTTTCTTCTCATTATTAAGTAAGTTTTTAATTATTAAGAAAAGAATTTCTATTTTTTTTACATTGTTCCCAAAATAATTTTATTAAAGCTGCGTTCTTTTTTTTTTTTTTTTTTTTTTTTTTTGTTATTAAACAGAATGAAATTTAATAAAGGTTCAGAATTTATCTTGCTTACCAAAATAAGGCCCACCAGCGGCCGAGCGGTAAAGTCGCTGAACACTGGTAGTTCGGTCCGAGGTTCGAATCCCGCGAACGGGCTGGCTGCATGGGTGTTTTCGTGGTTTTCCCCATGTGTAACGTGTATACGAGCCAGTTTCCCTTAGAAAGTCCTCCACGAAGGCATCCCTCCCCTTAGGCAGATAGCCCTCGAGGCTTTGCCATAATCACATACACACGCTTACCAAAATAATACTTATTTACAAAGTAAAAAGAAATTTCCAAATGAATTTGTACACTTTTTTTGACAAATGAGAAATATAAATTTTATTTGGGACTTATTATAAAAACTTTTATGAATGTTTTTATTTCGTTGATACTAATTATTAATTTAAATTAGAATATCAAATTAAACTAAGTCACATGCAGCTAGCCTTTTTCATAAAATTTGAAAAATATATGGGTATTTTTAAAATACTACAAATTTTTGCAAAGTATTTGTAAAAAATATATAATTTTGAATTTCTTGGAGAAAACAAATGGGTTCTTCAGTTCAGTCTTCTGCTAATCGTTGATATTATAATAATCAACTTTTTCCCTATTAGCTGATTTTACCAGTTTAAATATAAGGTACTATTTGACACTCCTAATTTTAAATATAAAATTTTATGCTTTCCATCTTTAATTTCTAGGAAACTAGGCCTGCAGTAATTGTTTAACTTAAAATTATTTCGGCATTGAACTGAAATATATCTACATACCAGGCTTAAATTTCGATATTTCATTTATATGATTTCTATATTTATTTATTTATTTATGAAGTTTTTTAACAATTTTAAGCTGTAATGATAAATTCTTTAATGTGTTAAACTGTAATCTGGAGTTTTTAAATTTAAATTTTTGAAATTTTTATTCAAATTTCTTGTTTTTCTAAATGTGTACTGTAAACAAAATTTTGCAAAAATTGCAAAAAAAAACTTCCACTTAATAAAAAATTCTATCTCCTTCACTAGCCTCTAAAGTAAAATTAGCGCAGTGTTTGAATTTTTTACGCACTACAGGTCACTATATTTTTATGTGGATTATTTCATAACACTTCTCGACGTCGCTCTGGCGAGATTTAATGTACATTTTTCATGATTTCTTTTTATTCGTCCTTGTACATTATTGAAATACGTGATTCGGTTGCGTACTAGGAGTTGGCAATTCTGACTGTGTATATCTCTGAAAAAGCGGGCAAGTTTGAAGTTTTATCACCCGGTAATGGGTTTCTACGTATCATAAGAAAATTTATTAGGCTTATGATATGTGTATGTGCGTGCGTACTTTATATGGTGTAGCTTGTTATGAGAGTGAAAGAAGAATTTAAGATTTAGAAGTTATCCAATGAAAGTTGATAACGTTCTATCAGAAGTAAAATATTCATAAACTTGGAGTTTACCGAAATATTTCTCTGCGGCAATGCTTTATATTTAATTCAAAACTATAAAAGATATTTTCTATGAAAGGAAAAGTATCGTTTAAAGTAAAAACGGAAGTAAGAAGCGGGTTTTCGAATCAGTAATTTTTATGTTATAAATCATTTTAATTTTTCTTTTCTGGCTACATTTCATTGTAAGCAGTCGTTTCTTCAACTTACCCACAGTGGATGGCCGCAATGAAGCACTAAAATCATATTTCGCGACTTTCAAGGAATTTACGATCATTCTCAAAAAGAATAGTGTGGCATTTATTACCCATGTCGTCTCGGTTAATAATTTGGCATCTATTAGTTAGCAGTGAAATTCATTCCGCACAGCGATCAGCTGCAACAAAACAAGCGCAAATGCAAAAACTCACGTTGGAACTATAACTTGCAACTACAGGGGTTGGACAAAAATATGGAAACACCTTTAAAAAAACATGTTTCTTTGCTTAATATGGTGTAGGAAACCCGTTGGCATCCAAAACAGCTTGCAGTCTTCTCGGAATGGATAAATACAGTTCCTGTATGTTTCCCAAGGGAATATTATACCATTCTTCCTGCAAAACGGTGGCAAGTTCAGATAACGATGTTGGCGGTGGATAACGAGAACGCACTTTCCGTTCCAATGTAGACCACAAAGGTTCGATAATATTCAGGTCTGGTGACTGTGGTGGCCAGGGGAGATGGGACAACTCATCCTCGTGCTCAGAAAACCAGTCCTGGACAATGTGAGCTGTATGAACAGGGGCTTTGTCGTCTTGGAAGACACCATCACCATCGGGGAACAAAGTTTGTACCATGGGATGAACTTGATCGGCCAAAATGTTCAGATAAGTCTTGGCAGTCATGTGCCCTGACACAGTTATCATGGGGCTAGCAGAGAACCACGATATGGCTGCCCAAACCATAACAGAACCCCCGCCATGTTTTACTCTTGGCAACAAGTAGTCTGTATTATAGGCTTGAGATGGCGTTCTCCAGACGTAAACTCGGCCAGAAGTGGGAAACAATGTGAAAGAAGACTCGTCAGACCATATTACTCGCTTCCACTGCTCTATAGTCCAGGCTTTATGACTTAAACACCACCTTTTCCTGTTACGGGCATTAGCATCACTGATGTGTGGCTTCTCGATTGCAGCACGGCCAGCAATTCCCTGTTTATGAGGCTCCCTTCTAATGGTTTTGGTACTCACAGGGTTCGGTAACACAACATTCATTTCAGCAGTAACTTTTGCAGCTGTGGTCTTCTTATTTTTCGTCACAATTGCCCTTAATGATCGTCTGTCACGATCAGTCAGGACACACTTTCGTCCGCGCTGTGATTTAGCAGATGATGTTTTCCGCTTTTCAAATATGCGGAATAAATCTTCGATACAGTACCTCTTGAAAAACTAAACACCTCGGCTACCTTGCTTACGGAAGCACCTACCATACGTGCTCCAACAATTTGCCCACGTTCGAAGTCTGTTAACTCTGACATAATGCAATGCAACCTCCCATAATAGTACTCCGACAACAACTGAACTGTTTAGCACATTTACGAAGTTATATAGGTGGCGTCAGTAGTCAAAAACGCCAGCGCCACCTACATATTTCAATAAAATCAATCTTTCTTTTCAAACATGCATTTCACACGGTGTTTCCATATTTTTGTCCATCCACTGTATATATCCAATGCCATCTTGGCTAATGAGATAAAACATCAAGTACAAGATTCTTATTTAAACGAAAAAAAAATGAAAGCTTCAAATGTAACGTACCATTCATCATTTTACTTTACAATATGCAACAATACACTACATTTACTTCAAATGTATAACTATGTTTCAATGTTTTACAAATGTAGTTTTTATTTATCTTCCGACAAACACCGTTTGACCAAACTTTGAAGGACTCTTCAGCTAATACTACAGCTCTGCTTCAACTTGCTGAAGCCGAACTTCTGTTGCTAAGTAAGCCGTCACTGCTACGACACGGAAACTACTATCAGAATGTTGTCTAAATGTTCTAATTATTAATCTTTATGCTAACCAGATTTGAAAACCAACCAATAACAAAGTAACAGTCCCGAACTGACATCCCGTCGACGATTTCACTTGGTCAGCTGCATACTCACGTATGTGTAACTTTATCCTCTATGACTACTAATGGCTTAACTCTGTTCCACAGGTGTGAACAAGATGGTGTATTTAATTATGGCAAAGCACACTAGGGATATCTGCCTAAGGGGAGGGATGCCTTTCGTGGAGGACTTTCTAAGGGAAACTGGCTCGTATGCACGTTACACATGGGGAAAACCACGAAAACGCCCATGCAGCCAGCCCGTTCGCGGGATTCGAACCTCGGACCGAACTTACCAGTGTTCAGCGACTTTACCGCTCGGCCGCTGGTGGGCGGTGTGAACAAGGCTAATAGCTTTTGTGCGCCATATGCCTATGATAGCTAAACCATCGCGTGAATATTCCCTGGGATGCCTACATATAAATTCGAAATTTCAAAGGAAAAAAAAGAAACTTAAAAAATGTCTTGGATTTTTAAAGGTACTCTACAAGCAAAAAAGTTTTCTTTTAAAATACAGTAAGACCCCGCTTAACGCGGGGGATACGTTCCATCAAAGTAGAGCGTAATGCGAAACAGCGCTAAACGAGGCTATCTTTACATGTAAATATTGGGGTTAGGGGAAGATGGCTAGGAAATTGGTTAGGTATTAAATTTAAAAAGTTTGTTTTTTTAATAAAAATAAAACCAAACATTTATTTCTTAAAGCCCAAATTAATACCACATTATTATTTCTTGCAAAAATAAAAACAAAATATAAATAACAAAACGAATATTCTTAAAAAAAACAAATAAAATTCCGCGTTTTCAGTGTTCTGCCTTTTTGTGACAAAAGCATCTAATGTTGTTTGCCTTTTTCTTTTGCGTTGTTCTCTTAAAAGTTCTTCATAAACGGATAGAGCATCTCTAACACCACGCCTTACTTTTGAGCTCCTGTCAAAATTCGGATCATTTTCAATGAATTGATCCATTATTTCAGTTATGGTAGACAAACTCCTTTTTACAAACGCCATCGAAAGTTCTTTTTGCTCTTCTTCTGAATCACTGCTGTCAACATTTTTGTTTTCTTCTTGTTCAGTTAATTCCTTGAGCTCATCATTAGAAAGACTAGCCGCTGCTTCTTGAAATATTTCTTCGACATCTTCCATATTTACCCCTTCAAAATATGTCTGTACAATACCGCACCAAACAAGAAATACAAGTACACTCTTTCGGATATGTATTTGAAACCTATCGCTGCATAATATTTCGGGGAATCCCCGTATGCTGCGAGCGATTTCGTGGAATCCCCGGGTTGAAATAAAAGAGCGCTAAACCAAAACAGTGCTAAACGAAACAGCGTTAATCGGGGTCTTACTGTATCCGTATAAAGTGATGTGTTGAAGGGTAAAACTAAGCGAACAATTTAAATAGCCTAAATAACAAACACATGTTGATACAGACAGTAAGCATCTTTTTCTTTAAGTAAAATATTAAGACATGAATATATTATATTACACACTGAAAAATTACGAAATGAGCGTATATTGATCCTTATATTCATTTGCCTAATAATCCATATATTGATTTAATTTCTGTATTAATTTTTCTTTTTATGTGGTAATTAGTACATTGATTTGTCTTTCTGTTTGATAAAGATAGAAAGATGTGTATGTATTGGTATATATTAATTTTAGGCTATGCATATAAAAAATTGTATGTTTTCGGGAAGAAAATGTCATTTTATTTTCATGTAAATGGGAGAAATTAATGTGATCTGGAGCTGTTATTTAAGAAGTAAATATGAGTAATAATAATTAAGACACAATAACACGCCGAACAAATACTAATTCAGAAGTCAAACAACAAAAATCAGCGTTATATTTTCAAAAATTTCACAGGACTAGTTTCGATAGTTTTACCGAACCACCATCTTCAGCTGCAAAACCGCAAATGAATGACCTGCAAAACCGCATTCTTTTGCGGTTTTGCAGCTGAAGATGGTGGTTCGGTAAAAACCATCGAAACTATATCTGGTTCAGTATTCCTCCTTACTTGCTTTGGGAACATTAAATGACCTGACTCGGAACAGGGAGCTTACTAAAGCTATGTTCAATAAATGTGGGAAGTGGACAATACACACAAGAAGGGTATACGAAACCCTTTCTTTTTCTCTCTTTACAATGATTTCCGGACTTCGGAATACAGAGACAAACCACTTGTGGTCTGAACGTAAGAATATAAAAATATTAACTAAACTCTAACTAAACTAACTTTGGATTAATAAACAAGTGCCTACTTGAAGATTGGCCGTATATTAACAGAAAGCCGTATGTAGTACAGAGAACTGCTAACACTACAATACGTTTAAAATTATCAAGAGGATTAAACCTCTGGCCTTGAAGGCAACCAGCAACTGAGTAAAACTGCTATGGCAAGCGGCCTGCTTCTAATAGCTCCTTCCTCTCTCTTGCTTGGCAAAAAGCCACAACTTAAGTACTTGGCGTTCGCAAGACAAATTTGCATAAATAAGTTAAAGCTTTTAATTCTGGCCGGAAGTAGAAAATAAGAAGTGATAGTAAAGATTTAAAATAAAATAAACGTTAGTAAAACTTAAGATCCTTACAACTAGTCCTGTGAAAATTTTAAAATATAACGCTGATTTTTGTTGTTTGACTTCTGAATTAGTATGAGTAATAATAGTTCCATTGAATCCGTATTTTGTTTAGATAAATTTTAAAATGTTCATAATTTTCGAAAATACATCTATTAGTATGTATACATGGCTGCGGGAACCTTTGATTAAGAATTCCTGATTTACAATTTTTTTTTTTTTTTTTTTTGGGGGGGGGCTTTTGTAATTGCTTCAGATTTTCCCTTTTTTTCAACTTAATGCGTCCAGAAACTGAAGTTTTATTAGGCTGTGACTTGTGTCATGCCTCTGTTTTTCTTCATTTCCTTTTATTTTATGGTTACTTATAGCATAATATAGCTCATCTATTCCTAAGATGAATGGAATTTGGAAATAGATTAAAAGAAATAAATTTATTTAATATGAATATCATTTAGAGTTTTAAGTAGCAAATTTTCTTTGGTATATAGCAGGGTTGGCTAAACTTCATGTCAGTAAGAGCCGCACGTTTGAATTCAGGAATGTTCGAGAGCCGCATCTAGATTTTCTAAAAGCCACAAGTTCGTATTTACATCATTATAGAAGCAGTGGAGGAGGTTTTAAATAGAAAGAAATCCCGGATAACTTTGTAAAAAGAGTCTAAACTAATTAACTACTTCCTTTCGGAAAGTGAATAGTTTTAGTTTACCATATTTCATACATATATTTTACATGCATCAGTCGAATAAATTGCCTGCGAGAGCCGTATCAGGCTCGCAAGCCGCACTTTGTCCACCCCTGGTATATACACTCATGTCCATAAATTAAGGATAATTCGGAGTCACGCGGAAATCGAACTCTAAAATAAATATATCACCTGTAAACTCACTACACACATCTACAAGAATCATATGCAAATTTCAGGAAGTAACCAGATAAAACCGATGGTACGTCACAATGACGAGAGTGTAAGAGAGTGATATATAAGGAATACAGGCAAAGAAGTAAAATTGTTCGCAGGCGCTTTATAAGCATTTCAGTGCAATAACCGAATAGTTATGACATAAAGGACGCATTTGGAAGATTTTTTACGTGGTAGAATTATCGGCCGTCTGGAATGTGGGCGTACCCAACTGGAAGTATCAGACGGACTTGGAATTGCCCAGAGTGTCATCTCCAGGCTTTGGCAACGGTTCAAAGATGATGGTAATGCGAGTAGACGTTACAGCACAGGTCACCCCAGAGTTACAACGCCGAATGAGGACCGGTATTTGGCAGTAAATGCCAAAAGAAACAGGCGGAGCCAAGCCTCAGACCTGTCTCGTCAGCTCTCTTCAGCCACTGGCACGACAATTTCAAGGCAGACCGTGTACAGACGCTTAGGGCAGATTCGTCTATATGCTCGTAGACCTGTCAGATGCGTTCCACTTACTGCAACTCACTGTTGCCTGCGGTTAGCCTGGAGTAGAGAGTATGCATTGTGTACACCGCAACAGTGGGCTTGTGTGATGTTTTCTGACGAGTCCAGGTTTAGCTTGCACACTGATTCTCGCCGGACTTTCATATGGAGAGCTCCAGGTACCCGTTGCCACCAAGAAAACATCATTGAACGACACCGTTACGGTGGTGCAGGAGTGCTCGTTTGGGGTGGAATTATTCTGGGTTCCAGAACTGGCATGCATGTTCAAATTGGAACCATGACAAGCCAAATCTATCGGGACGTTATTCTGGAACAACATGTACGTTTGTTTCGGGGCGCCATGGGCGCACAATTTGTGTTTATGGATGACAACGCGTCCTCACCGTGAAAACATCGTAGGCGAATGCCTTCAATCGGAGAATATCACCCGTATGGACTGGCCAGCATTCTCACCGGACTTGAATCCAGTAGAGCACGTGTGGGACATGCTTGGCCGACGAGTTGCAGCCCGTCAACCTCCCCCTACATGTCTACCGGAACTTCGGAGAGCATTGCTTTTTGTGTGGTGTAAAATCCCCCAATATCAGATCGATAATTTGGTACTCAGCATTCCTAGGCTTTGTACGGTCTGTATTGCATCGTCTGGGACACATACAATGTATTAACAATCATACCAACCATGTAATATTGGTTTTTTGTAAATAGTTTTTTTTTTTTTTTTTTTTTTTTTTTGTAATTTGCTCCAGGGAGAAAAAATCGCTAATTTTTTTTATAATATCAAACATATAGCAGCTTTTTTTGCTCTTTACCTTTTGTTTAATAAATAAGCTTTACAAATAAGTTAAATTTGTTTTGCTTCTAACTCTTCCTTTGCTTGATTTTGCATTATCCTTAATTTATGGAATGAGTGTAGCATGCTAATGTATCTTTTAAGATTTACAGTTTGCGTTAGTAGTCCACAGCGGCTAGGAAACGAAGAGCTTCACTTTACACATATTAGGTTAATTAAACATGTAACCGAGCGAGATTTTTTAAGAAAAACTGACTTGTATCTATAACATACATGGGGAAAGCTATAAAGCTTATCTTTATGGAGAAAACCATAATAGCTTCTCTTTAGCCAGCCAATTCATCGGGATTTGAGATCAAGCTCGAACATACCACTGTTTAACATCTTTACTACTCGACATCTGACGTGTTTACTTTTAGTAGAAAAACAGCATCTAGTTTTTAATAAGTAACATATCTATGAGTTTTAGCATAGTCATATTTATTTTATTAGTAATAAATTGATTATAACTCTCTGTATCTTTACTTCTTACAATTTGCTTTAATAATAGCTAGAAAAAATATCTTTCCATTAAAATCATTGAAATTTCTCTTTCAGGATGCAAATTTAAAATAATTTATTAGTATTGATTAATTATTTTATAATAATAAAAGAAAAATCTGAAAGTTTCAGATTTTATATTACCCCAAAAGGTTTTTAACATTTTGTGTGCTACTTTTATGTATTAAATGTCATTTTCTTGGCACTTAAACCATAAAATTCAATTCAACAGCAATATCGCAAAATAATTTAAAAAGACCATACATATCTTTAGAATTTCCGATACACAGTCTCTTGTGCCGGAGAGAAAAATGTTTATTCTCCGTACAAATGCTTGCTTTGAAATCGTTGAGCTTCTTAACCAAAAACTCATAAATTCTTTACAAATTATGAAATAGATAATAAAACAAATTCCTAATTCGGGCTTCCAGATGCCCATGTTCGGGTGGAGACGAATATGGGCATCAGACGTTATATATAGACGTTATTCAAAATTTGACTCTAGGTACCGTTGTTTTATTACAATGTGAGAAACATGCATATATATATGCAGATTCTTCATTATTTAATTTGTTTAAATATAATACAGGGAGATAATATTTGGAGGCAACAATTTGAAAAGTGATTCATACTTTCAAAGTTTTCAACGGAAAATGCCAAAACGAAATTAATAGCCCTTCTGAGCTAATAATATTTCATAATAATAAAAGTAATTAATAATAATAATATTTAATACTAATATTAATAATGGTTAATACTTAAATAATTTATTGATTAATAATACTTTGTAATTAATTAGTTATTTAATAATAATGAATAGAAACTTCTTTACTAATAATTAATAATTCATTAGTTATTTAATCATAATTAATAGAACTTCTTATACTAATAATTAATTATTTAATAATAATAATAATAATGTTATTTAATAATTAATATTGATTAAAATATTTTCTTTGTCATGATTATACTTGAAATGCAGTTCAGCTACTCATTTACGTTAAGCCCTAAAACATGTGCTTCATTTATTGAGAAATTAAGTTAGATTTAAATGGCTGAAAATGGCATTTAAAATGTCTCGTATTTTAGTATTCGTAGTATACGTATTTCTGAAACAGAATATTTATATTTGACATCACTTAAAATAACTTCAGATTTATACTAAAATCTTCGATAATATAAAATTGTGGGTTCTCACTTACCGTGTTATGTCTTTAATTAAAATTATCATTATTATGTAATTTTTCCAAAAGTTTTATTTTACTTTGTTAAATCCATTACAGTTGCTATTACTTTTAAGAAGTAGAGAAAAATAGTTTTAGTAGCTGTGAAGCTGTTTAAAGTTAACATCTCGTCAATCATTATTCCATGTGATTAATTTAAAATATCTCCTAAAAATGAACGCCATGAATTTTTATAAAGCTAATTCTAAAACTCTGAGAGGCTCTTCAGAAAAATATATCAGTTAATTTGAAACAAAAAGCGTGATTTTTAGCTAAAAGCCATAAATTAAAACTGTTGACCTTCAGCACCCTAATAAATCTATATGCTAATAGATCGAATTCATTCAAAATTCCTATATTATTTCTTTACCTAGCAACAAAAATTCATTCAGTGTTGTTAAAGGGGGAAGTCATTATTTTAATGATCACTACAAACACATTTAATTGCGCATTTGTAGTATGAATTAAAGGTATTTTTATATCACCATTAAAATAAACATTTCTGTTTCGTTCAGTTTTATTACTAAAATGGCTTTACAAAATGTTTTTTGTGCTTTTATTATTAATGCTTTGTTCTTTGCTTTATTTATTAAATATCACATTCTTGGGGTTTACACTACATAAAATTCAATTTAATTTCAAAATCACAAAATATTTTAAAATAGCATATCTTGAGAACTTCCAGTAGATAGTCTCGCGCGCTGGAGCTAAAATAGTTTTGCTCCTTACAATGTTGTCATTGCACTCTTTGAAATCGTTGAATTTGTTAATTAAAAATCCATTAACGTTTTCCAAAATATGAAATAGGTAATAAAACAAATTCGAAATTCAAATTCGCATTTCCAAGTGGAGGAGTACATCATTCAAAATTTGATGGTTGTAGGTTCGTTTGTTTTCTCACAGTGCGAGAAACATACATACATTCATGCAGATTCTTTATTATTTAAATACAATACTGGGCGATAATACTTGCTGGCAACAATTTAAAAAGTTATATAACGCTTTTAAGTTTTTTGACGAAAAATGACGTTTCGAAATTAATATACCATTTAGGACTAACATGTTTTTGAGCTAATGTTGTAAGCAATAAAATCTGAGATAATAAAATTGAATCCGAATCATTTTGATTTCAAGAAAGCTATCAGGTAGAAATAAAACAATATTCATTTTCAAATGGAATGTTACACTTTTATTTAACATCGTAGGAACTTACATTCTGTGGTGAAGCAAGTACTTTTCCTCTAATTTCGTTAACCAGAAATGATGAAAGAATTACACGATGAGATATAATTAGCACAATTCACATATATCATACATTGATTGGAAAACAACACAATTTGAAAATCACAAAACTTCGATAAGCTTTTAAAAATATATTTACAAATTAAGTGATCATATCACTTGGCACTCAAGGTCCATCCACAACAATGTTATTGGTATTCTTGTCGACCTTTTCAGCTTCACCTTCTCCACTCTGACTAGCAGGTTGGCATCCGCTCTGGTGAACATTTTCCAGAGGATTGGAGTCGACTCCCATCTCTTTAATCACATTTTTGGTGCTCGTGAGAACATCAGCACTAGGCTTGGGGTCACGAGCCCAAATGTCAATATTTTGGATACTGCCGAAGAGCACTGGATCACAGCCCCATACTACTGCGTAGTTATCATAATCAGTGTTGACGACTCCGAAAGTACTCAAAGCAAAATGGGCTGTTTCAAGCAATAAAAATATATTATTTTTTTAATTTATTAATCATAATAAATAATTTCTTAACTATGAAACAATTCACATTAATTCACATGAAACAATTCACATTCTTGAAACTATAACACTTTGTTTTAGAACGATTGACTTGCAAACAAACATGTCAAGTTCAATACATAATTTATTCCTAAACATTTTCATACATATCATTCATGGTTGTGATAAGCACTCCACAATTCTATATATTCTGATCCCATTTTTTATAATAGAGAATATAGCTAAATGAAGAGATATGAACTAGCCAAGCAAGGGCAAGTAGAAAAAGTGAAGCGTACACCAGGTTAAAACGATGTCAACAATAGAGTGCCTAGGCCCAATGCCTTAAGCTTTGTAGAACATAGCTGAAAGTTCCTAATTACATTCTCACTAATAGCTGGTCAAAAGCTCTAAGTACTATAAGCAGGAGAGGAATAATTATCCAGAATTATGATTCAAAAGATCTGCACTCTTACAAACGTTTTTGAAAAATTAAAAGTCACTAGAATCATGAGAAAACCATAACACACATAATGGGCAATAAGCTGCAAGATGTAGTACACAAGAAAAAGGACAGTACGAACTGAATGGTGTCAAAGCGATCAAAACAAAAGGTAACAAAACCAAGCATATGTCTACATTTAAACTATATAGTAAATGCAAAAACATCTTAATTGGCAGCATTAAACACATATTCGAATTTTGGACAATTTATCTATGGAATTATCTGTTGCCTGGTTTCAGGGATTTTATCAGCAATTTCCCTAGAAAGGGTTTTTTTTTTTTTTTTTTTTTTTTTTTTTTTTTGATATGCCATTAAACATTTTGTTCAATTTTTTCAATACAGAAAACACATCTTTAAGGACATTAAACGTTTCTCCCAAAATAGGTACTTCAGACTGATTTGAATTATTATGAGTGTTTCCAGGAACAAGTGCTATGTTTTTAAACTTGTCAGCACATAAAATGGCTGTAATAGCAGTTTCCATGCTTAAAATAGATTTAGGCTTACTTTCAGTATTTCTAGGTGCCAGGGAACTTATATTACTACTCTGTAACTTAGGGAATTTAGTGCAACCACGATAGTTCGCAGCGTGGCCGGTTTAACCACAATTACAACATTTCACAACATCTAACTTCTTATCTACACAATTATCTGATTTGTGAGTTCACCTTGGCTTGATGTTATAATATTCGGAGGAATGATTGAAGTGCTGACAACTGCGGCACTGAACAACACTACTTTAAACCTTATATGGAATGACAGACACGCCAAAGAACAATATTTTCGTTACATCATAAATCTGCTCCACACCAGGAACAAGTTTCAACTGAATTTGATGCAAAGGCATTGGTTTCTTAGTCTTAATCTCATACATCTGCGCCAAATTTTTAACAGTAAAAACAAAGTTCTGAACCCTTTCAGTGGCGGTGGTTTCGCCTTGAAACCGCATTTTCAACATTTTTTTAATTTAGAAAATTTGGTTTCATTTTCTCGAAACCGCTGCTAAAATTAAATTACTTCTTAAAGCTGATAACAGATGGCAGCACCAAACCTTTTTGGGCATCCATTTATTGATACGAATCACTCAAAAATAGCTTGTTTTAAACACTATTCTTTTTGGGCTATTTTAAGAACAAAAAACCCAACAATTTTTAATTTTTCCACAATATATTTTATAAGCAGGCATCAATGATTAATAAAATGTCCTTAGTTCACAAAAAAAGTAATGGAACCCTTTTAATTTTGAATGTTTTCATCGCGGTTTCAGTATGAAACCACCGCTCCTCTGAGACATCGAAGAAAGGATCAGATGACGCAGTCGCGAGATTTTTCACAGCTGTGTTTATTGCTTTCGAATCACTGCTGTAAACAGTTGCACCATATCTTCGTTTCAGTGGCTTCAAAGATGAAGATTTATGGAGCTTTTGAAAGAGGGGAAAACATTTCTTATTTTTTACAGAGACACAGAGCACACTGACAAACACTCACAGTTGCGTTTTTATTATGCTTCTCTTAGCGGTCGCTTTTCTCATGCTTCTAGTTCATAGTAAAATAATTGTATGCATCTTTATTTTATTTTTACATGTAATTTTCTTAGTTTTTAACATAATTTTTAAAAATATTTCATAGTTTTATGTAAGTGATTTAGTGTATTATTAGTTACTTTTTGTCTCATACTCTTTCGTTTCCTGTTTTAAATTTTTTATTTATAATTAAAAATGTGTGTTTATGCAAATATTACTAACTTCATTAGTTGTTCAGTAATTTACTAGTATAATCTGCAATTTGGGTTACGCTCAGATACTTTTCAGCAAAGTAAAGATAAATAAGCAAATGTTTAGTCTTAAATGCTCTAGACGGGCGCTGGTTTCAAGGCGAAACCGGTCCCCTTTCCATAAAGGGGGACGAAAAAAAATTTTTTTAACTCATTTATGTTGTCTTTAGGACCATTGCATGTCATTATGCTTACTTTTTCATAACTTTTAAAAAAATCATAACATTGCGGCCCTGGCACTTAGAATATTTCATATCTAGCTGAACCTTAATGGACACTTAATTTTAGGGTTGTGAACGTTCTCAACATTTACATTTGGACCCACGTGGATATCCAATGCACCACTGGCGTTGTTGTTACTTTTATCAAAGTCATTAAATAAGCAACTAAATTTAATCAGGAGCGGTAATTAAAAGTGGAGGGCACTTCAGCAAAGCCTATACATAAGATGGGAATTCTTTAAGTTTTTAAAGGGGAGTGGCCAAGAGCTCTACGCAGTGCAGATGACACGAATGCGATTAGTTTGCCATTTTTAGAATAGAGAGGCTAAGAAGCTCAATTAAAAAGAGGGATTATGGAGCTATTGGTAATTTCAATTGTAATTTATATTTACATATTTTTCATCTTGCAGATATGTACGCTTTGTATTTTGTTATCTGCACCTGAAAATCTAATTTATGTCTCCTGAAATCGCTTGAAGTTTCTTTGCAGCACTTACGAATGAAACAAAAGGAAATTTTACTAATAAAACACTACGGCTTACTAGAGACATGCGTGTGAGAGGAAATGTATCTGAAAATGTCACATGAACCACTAGTTTAATTGACTTTAATGAGTGGCATGTGCCTTTTGACTCACGTGACGTAGAGTTGCAATCAACATAACAATCAGATCGTTTGTGTTCTCTGTTTCTTGTTGTCATTAAACGATGTAAATTTCATGAACTTTAAGAAATAGTTTAAGACTTTGTGAACTTGTTATACCTTAGTTATATTTGTAAGAGAAGTAAAATACATATTGCTACGTTTATTATCTCACTCCTGACACCAGTTGTTACGTTATTTTCTTCCTTCACGTTCGTACGGGGTTCGTAGATTTGGAGTGAATAACGACGACACTTCATGAAGTATCGAAACACACTTTATTAGCCAGTATTGTCAGGACAGCTCCAAAACACGTTTTACAGTCGTCGAAGAACTACTATAAACACGCTGACACGATCAGCGACACAGCCTTCAGGTTATCAGGCTATCACGGTGAAGACAGCTTCCTGCAAAGCACCCGACTCTGCTTTCCGGAGTACAGCTCCCGACTCTGCTTGGTCGTTCTTGGAACTCCACATGCTCTCGAGACTCTCCACGCTACAACTCGCGATGCACTCGACGACACACGAGCACAGCTCCCGACTCTTCGGTTCAGTCGTTCCCTGAGCTCAACACTCTCTCTCGACAATGCACTAACCGCGATATACTACAAGATTCTTGCGGTGCACTCGACGACCCACTCGGCACTCGCTGCCCGGCTGTCAACTCGATCCACTCCGCAGGGACTGACTCCCTAGACAGGACACACTTTCAATATTACTAACTGACTGCGGACCAGCAGGGTTATATAGCTTTCGGCCTGTGTTCGAGAACATTCTGCGCTACACCGGTAAGAACTCGTTTTAGAAGGTTCTCCAACCGTCCATGGTATTTCGACAATTTGGCCGCCAAATGGGCGATTTTTCGCCAAATGTGGCAACTTTGTCCTCTTTTGCCATTTTATGGCAACCCTAAAACTGCTTTGCGGGGAAGCTATCTCACCTCGCCTGTACATTTCGTAACAATATATTTTTTTATTAAATCTTACAAAAAATGTGTACCGCTTATCAGTGGAATGTGTCGATTATTGCCGGCCAGACGCAAAAGTGTTCCATGACTCTGTCTGCCGTATCCTAGGGCCCGGGTTCAGTACGTTGCCCCCGAATTCTAAGAACATCAAGGAAGGGAAGGCTATTGTCAGATTCAATTTCAAACGTGATCTGGATGGATCAATCGAGTTTATAATAGATAAAATCTGAGATAAATATTCCTTATTAACATCAAAATAATTTGACCAAATAATTTGTCTCAAATAATTTGAGATTCTGTTAATTAATTGTCTCAAATAATTTGACCTGAAAATAGTGCAAATAAATATCAGCAAATACAGGACTACCCATACCTAATCTGTCAAGGATTAGCTATATTTTTGGTGAATAATTTTAATTTTATTCACACAAATTATATTCATCAAATATCAGTGTAGGCCATAGATAATTAGTGATGTCGTTCAATCTGAACAAATAAACGAAATATCAGTTATCAGAATCGAATAATTACTACTGCTACTTAATGTCAAAAGTCACTAAACAATAGAAACATGAGTAATATTAAATATAACTTACCGAAATTTCTGTCAACTCTGAATATAGAATTTGTATCGTTCCTTAGAAACTTCAACTTCCTTGCCTTCATGTACTGGTTGTTGAAACTGCAATGAAAACTCATATAGTTTAAAATTGAATTATTTCTTATTAAGTGATATTTCTATAATAATAACAACGTATAAATTTATATACTCTAAAGATTCTTCGTTATATATACATTTATACGTATATTATTCGTCATTTTAGTCGTTAAGGTATAAGGATTCGTTTAGTTTTACCAACCAATTATTTTATGTTAATTTTCTCTATTATCTTTCTCGTTTCTCATTTTCCCGCCAGAACGTAAATTTCTAGTTCGCGTGTATTCAAAAATGGTAGAAAGGGGATAGTATTTAAAGGAAGGTTTTAGATGATAGAATCAGAGCGTGTTCCACCTGCTGAAGGACACTTTTGTTAATTAATTCTGTTGAGGGCCGTAAGTAGTAAGCGCCCGTACTATGGCGCTGGTGTCGTCACTTCCGGAGAAATTCAAGATGGCGGAAGCCACGCCCCTTTTCTATGACGTCACTTCCGCCGGCTGAGTACGGGCGCTTAATACTGCCGTATTCGGAGGCGTTGCATTATTCTCGCACTTAGGTTAGTCACGCCGGCCATAGTTCAGAGGTAACTTGCGCGTTTTGTGGCTGTGTAGCCTTTCGACTAACTTAAGTTAACTCAATCAAAATTTAAAATTCGTTACTTTTCATTTAAGCCATAAATGCTGGTTGTTCTGTAAGCACAAGTAGTTACCATCTGTTAACTTGAGTTAAATAAAAGGGTTTGTTAAACCCTTTCTCAAACTTTGTGATACTTCAAAAGACATGGTGATAATTCACTTTAAGTTTTAGAGTCCTCGTCTGTGCTACCAAACGAAGACGAGACTCCAAAAAGTTTTTTTTTTCGGGGGGGGGAATGGTTGTGTAGATAATGAACCTTAATATCCGTTTACTGGCAACTGAAACAAGAGACCTTTTTCTGTACTAAATTAGAAACTAAACTTTTCCTCTAACTTTTGTTCGGAAAGGGAGTTTTTTAACGACTGAAATAAACAACAGCCGAGCGCAAGATATAATCATGCTCATTAGATGCATGAAATAAGAACCACTTAGAAGGTATCTTATCTGCAAACAAATTACGTATCGCTATTGTTCTTATTTTTCCCTTCCTGGAAAAAAAATAAAAGCAATGATTAAGAAACTGAATAAATAGCTAAATAGCTAAGGCATGAATCATGTTCATCTAGACTTGCTTAGAAGATTTTCATTAGCTTTGGTTTTATGTATAATGATGGCAGTTTCATGAACTCTCGTTCATCATTCAATAGTCTCTTTATCAACCAAACTCTAATTAAAACTTTTCGTTTTAAGTTTGATTTTTAGCTCTGGTGTCCTAGTGACGTAAAAGCGTGTTGTATTTTGTATACCTACTTTATTTACCAAGTAAAACGTCCGTAATTTTTAAGTGAACAGAAATCAATAGTATTCGTGATGTTTTATTTTGTCCTTTCGAAACACAGCTATGTAATTTCAATACAAAACATAGATTTATGTTCACATAAAAACAAACATAGCATAAATACCTCATATTTTCTCCCATAGTGATAAAGTATTAATGATCGGAAAAAAGTATATTTTCCCCCCTTGCGTAAAGGAGAAAAATTTTAAATCACTTTGGGGCTATTTATATACTGTAATAGTCTTTAAGATGGCTGTGTCAGATTTTTTAAATTAATGTTGTTTGGTTCAAATTCATTCCACTTTTGAAATTAGTGTTAAAAGTATACTTAATTTTTAAAAAAAATCTGAAAGGTTTCATATTTTAAAGGTGGCCCAAAAGGGTTTGTTCAGGTTTCTTACGCTCTCGCTAAGTTCGACGTTTACAAGTCTGCTGTTGCCCTCACTTCTATTAATCATTTTTGTCTTTTTAGCTTTATTATTAAGCTTCGTTTTCTTCATACTTACGCCATATACAATTCAATAGCATTTTTTTTTTTTTTTTTTTTTTTTTTAAATTTTAAAAGTGTGGCATGTGCTTAGGATTCTAAATTAAGTGTTGGCAGGCATTTTTCCATTTTTTTATGTCTTTTCTCAGTTGACCATATCAATGTACTCTTATTTTAGCAAGGTAGATTGCAGGCCCACCAGCGGCCGAGCGATAAAGACGCTGAACACTGGTAGTTCGGTCTGAGGTTCGAATCCCACGAACGGGCTGTCTGCATGGGCGTTTTCGTGGTTTTCCCTATGTGTAACGTGTATACGAGCCAGTTTCCCTTAGAAAGTCCTCCACGAAGGCATCCCTCCCTTTAGGCAGATAGCCCTCGTGAGCTTTGCCATAATTGAATAATCCAATCCAAGGCAGATTGCAAAACATTTTTGTCCTTTTATTACTAACGACTTGTGTGTTAACTTTATCACGTTCTTCGCACTTACACTGCATCATATTCAGTTTCCCAGTAAAGTAACAAAATATTTAAAAGCAGCATATCTTTAGAATTCCCTAGAGACAGGCTCGCGCACTGGAGTTAAAAATGCTTTATTCCTCGCAATTGTTGCCACTGTTCACTTTGAAATCGTTGAGTTCGTTAATCAAAAATTTAATAAAGTGCTCCGAAATGTACAATCCAATTTGGAAAAAAAGAGTCCTTTATTCTGTGCTTACGTACAGGTGTCACTCTAAATATCGTCTAAATGGATGCGAGAGTGCTCAAAATATATATTTTCGTTTAAATATAATACCCGAAAATTTTCACTTCACTTACTTCCTACAACGGAAGTTAAAAAACTGAAACATTTTGGCTTTCGGTGGCAATGATATTTTACTCGCAAAAGGCTTAATTCAGAAAATTCCGTTTAAAATTAACCATTTGCATAAGGCGTAAACTATTAAAAATTATTTGTGAATATTATCTTTTAATTATTATTATGTATTATTTCAGGTATTATAATATGATAATATTTGCATCATATTTTATTACAATGAAAATTGTACGTACCGTTTCTTCGTTTATTTAATTACATTAAAAGTTTTTTAACTATTTTTTAATTACCATAAATACAATTCACTATTTGCACATCAAAATTGCCTAGTGCACTTTAATGCGATCTACTGGCGAAAACTCTTTAGTAGTTAATGACCAGAAAAAAGTAAGTCATAAGTATCAAAGAATAATTGTTACGTTATATATTATGCCATATATTATATTAAATATAATAGCCTAAATTCATACGAATTACAATGTGCAAGGATGCAGAGTTCAGTAACATGAAGAACACTTTTAGTTTTATCTTGTATTAGTTTTATCTTGTAACTATGTAACCGTTCAGCAGTTCAACCAATCAGTAATTTTCTTTCAATGACAGGGTATACTAAATACTTTCTGTAAAATGTTATGCATTATAAAAAATGTAAAATATTTGTGGAGCAGGTAGGTCTCTATCTTAACTCGCATCACAATTTATCTGCGGATTTTTCAAAAGCGACGGTGAAACATTTTGAAATATTCCAGCAGAAATATGCCAGCTTTAACTGTAACGATTTACTATCCGATAAAAAAAATAATTAGAAATTCTTGTGCTCGATTTGTTTCCCAGCAACTTTTAATTAATCAGCTATTAATTAATACATATCGCTCTCCCGTTTTCTGAGATCCATTATAAGTAGCTATAATTTATTACTTTAAGTTGTAAAAACTCTCAACTTGGTTTCAGTGTAATGAAATTGGTTTTCAATTATCCTGTAAAGTTTTACGTACATTAAATTGGATACTTCATTCTTAAAAACTAAAGTTTTGGGGTTAAAAATTAATTAAAATCATGATTACCCTACTTGAAAAATTAATTTCCATGCATTACTCCAATTCTGTAGGAAACATTTAATTCTACTGCATATAAAATTGCTCACTAATAACAATAATTAATTTTCCAACTCTTTCTTTAATTTAACAAAATTTAAGGTTATTAAGGCATACTACATTTAGTTTTCTTTTTCTTTTCTTTTTTTTTTTTTTTTTTTTTTTTTTAAGTGCAGAATCGTCCATTTGTTTGGCGCGTTGTGTTAGGAGCTTTTTACGAGATTGATAAGTGCGCCAAATGTGGTAACCAAATGTGGTGCGTAAATGTGGTAAGTCGATTTTGCCAAAGTCGCCAAAGTTGCCAAAGTCGATTGGTGTAAACGATAATAGATGGTAGAGGTGCAGTTATTTTAAACAATAATTCGAAAACATTTTGAGAATTCGTTACTTTTCGTTCATCGGCTGAGAGGAGTGGATTACCCCTTTTCAGGTAAGTGAAAGTATTTTAAATTTTCAGTGTTTTGTAACGATTTTAAGTTTTTGAAACTTACTATGTTTTTGAAACGATTCCGAGTTTTTCAAAAGTATGTTTTTGTAAGGACTGAATTTTCATATTTTAAAATTTTTTGGAAGTGAAAATATTAATTTTTCAGGGTTTTGTAAGGATTTTATGTTCTTTAATCTTACTATGTTTTTGAAACGATTTCAGTTTTTAAAGTTATTAGGTTTTTTTTGAAAGGATTTCCAGTTTTAAAAATTTCCCACTTATTTGTTTGCCGCTTTTTACAAGAGTAAGAAGAATTGGATTTTTGTCAATTTTCTTTGACTTTTTAAGTGAAAATAGTTCGATGTGTGCATGGATAAAGTTAAGAGAGTGCGCAATGCCATTTTTGTGCAATTCTGGGATTTTATTTAAGTAGGTCGATGTTTACATGAATAAAGTCAAGAGAGTGCACAATGCCATTTTTGTGCAATTCTGGGATTTTTTTAAGTGAAAATAGGTCGATGTGTACATGGATAAAGTCAAGGGAGTGCGCGATGTCATTTTTGTGCAATTCTGGGATACTTTTTTAAGTGAAAGTAGGTCGATGTGTACATGGATACCGAGTTTTTAAAATTCTTAAAAACGCCTCAAGCAGTGGGTGATTCTGCACTTTCCCCAATGTTTTTATAGGTGAATGAATTTAAATTCTTCAGGGTTTTGTAACGAAAGTTTTTTAAGCTTACTATGATTTCTTAACCATGTTTGTTTTTTAAAGTATTATGCTGTTTTTAATGAATTTTCGGTTTTCAAAAATTTGCTTCAACTTTTATTTTGTATTTATTTTGCCTGTTCGCCATTGTAAATGTCGCGCCTTGTGTAGTGTTATTTGGAGGGGTTGCAAATCCAGGAGACAAGACGTGAGAGCGCGCCAAGTTGGTGATTTTGAAAAACGCGCTAAGCAGTTGGGCGATTCTGCACTTTTTTCTATTATCATTCCATTTTTTCTCGAATAGCTTTTAAATGCTCAATGTAAAGTTTATTTTTTAACAATAATTTTTTCCGTGCATAGATAAATTTAATAATCACATTATTTATGTGATAGATTTTCATATATGGAATTCTCTTCTTCAAAAATGTATGTTTATATTCAACTCAGTTTTTTTACTACCTTTAACCGACAGGAACCTTAGTATTTTATCCAACTCGATCCTGATTTCTAGAAGAAAGAAGCTTATAGCTGCATACCGCACGTCTTTCCTCCCTCCCCCCTCATATGTGATATATATGTTTTCCAGTTCTACTTGGAAAGCTGCCAGAAAAGCATCGCTTCTATGGTAAATGAATCGTTATGGCTTTATGCAAATGAACTGCCCATGACCACGACAACAGTTCACTACTGTTGTTATAACCATTTAGTAATATTCTTTCTAAGTATTTAAAATACTTCGATCTCTATACCACAATTATTTGTAAAAGGCAAGGCGAAGTGTAGATAATGAGCGTTTTACCACGAAAAGCCCACTCTGTGAGAACTAGAACGTAAGTTTCATAAGGCTTTCGAAGTAGGAACCATGTTAAAGAAGTTGTGTCCAAACGGGATTCAAACAACGGCTCTTCCAGTACCAGGTGGACATAATTGACTACTTACGCAACAAGAGTACACATCTGGAATGAAATAATTTCTTACAGTCTGCCCACTTAAATGGCGACTGGACAAAGCAAAAGTAATTACCTCTGGCAAAGTTAATAGTTTGTATTTTAAATGGTACTTACATATTAACGCAATCCCCTTTGCCGCAATTAGGCGATTTTTTTTTTGCGGTTGAAGGGGTAAAGTTACTTACCGAGGTAAGTTTTTAATTTTCGCGGTCAAACTAACGACATTTACAGTAAATATTATCAAATATTATCATTATAACTAAACACATTTACACATTTATAACTAAACACATAAATTTAAAACACATTTTAGCAATTTAAAATAAAAATGTTAATTATTAAATAACAATTACATGATACATTGAAAACATAAACACATTTTATTCAAATTTTTCTGCAATTTTTTTTTTTTTTTTTTTTTTTTTTTTTTTTTTTTTTTTGTGCTATTTTCCCGAAATACACAGCTACCTGTTTTTGGCTAAAGGAACATCAGAGAATTAAAAAGACTCAGCTTTCTGCAGACTCGGCAATAGCAACTCTCTTGGCAACGAATTCCCATGTTGTTTTCTTTCGAAAACTTTCGGCAAAATTCTGTATTCCTTCAGAAATATTACAGCAGTTTCTTCCATTGAAGGCAAATTTCACAAACTCGTATTTTGAAACCAAGGCAAAAATATCACGATTTGTTTTTAAAAACAGTTGGAACTTGGAATACAAAAAAAAAAAAAAAAAAAAAGAATACACAGGAAAATGGCGGCGATGCATGGTTGTCGGAAGAATGGTTATGTGCATAATTGTCAGAGTTTTTCGCATTCTGAAATTTGGCGCTATTCACTAAGGTGGTTGCGTTCATACCCAAGTACCGTTTAAATTAGATATTTTATCTTTAGCTTCCATCATGAAACTCCAAATTACTTTAGCAAAAATAATAGCAACTAAAATAGAAACTAGAAAAAATATCTATTCGTACCCTAAGTTAAGTCCAAATGGCCTGCTTGTTTCATTCACTGTATAAACATCTTCTGCTCCTTTCTCAATAGATATTTTGGTGCATGTGGCCATGGGGTTGAACCTCTTAACAACGTACCAATATCCTGAAAACTAAAAATATACTTCTATTAAAGACATGAATACATAATTAAATATTTTCTTCTCTATTTCTTTCAATTTCTGAAGGTGAGGAAGAAGAATAACTGAAATAAATAAAGGAAAGATGTAACAAAACAGTGTACAAAGTAAACAGACTACGGCATCCAGTTGTAAGAGACCCATGTATTTTTAAATTTTAGTCAATGAGGTTAATTTTATTAAAACAATTTGAAGAACATACGGCTGTCTGAAAAGTCTTAAAATCAGTATTAACCAAGAAAGACTTCACTTGCTTAATATTTAATATTTTTATTCGATTTTGTATTTAAGAAATTTAAAATATTGAGTAAATTCTACCATCTCTTGTGGGTGCCCAAAGCTTTCTTTTTCTAACTGGCATCAAAGTACTGAATAATTAAAACTTAAGTCATCGTCTATTGCTTATGAATTGCATACGCAGAAATCCTGCATAATATTGCGTGTTTTGTAACAATTAACGATCCGCTTCAAATATGCATAATAATCTGCACGTTAATGGTACCAGCTGGCCAATGGTAACCATGCAAAGATAATCTAAAAGGAAATTCATAAAATGGGAAGTGCTTTAAGAGTAAATATAGTTCCATATATTTGAGGATACTAACTGCATAATCTTTACTCATAGACGTTAGGCTTGTAAGTCAAATGGAACGCAAAATCGATTGCTATAAGTTATTCATTTTCCAAAAAAAGGAACAAATGTGTGTTTATATCGACCAATTAGAGTTATCTTTTTCTTCGCCATCTTTGCACAAATCCTTTGACATCTCAAAATGATTAATGGACACTATTTGGCTGTCATGGACACTTTTAACTGCTTTAATACTTATAGTACTCAATTCTTTATGTTTCAGATGGACATTTGCTCAAATGCTTTATTTTAGTTTTGAATATTGCTATATCTAACGAATGCGCGGTTTTCATTTTTAACAATTAAGGATAAAGTTAAGCTCTGATACTTTACCCTTGTATGACCACATAATGTCTTGATTTCGGAGTGTAGCTTTAGATAGTTGCTGAATCCGGACAATACTCGATTAGTCTATGCAAGCCACCCTGGTGTCCGGACCTGATCTTACCTGTCACCTGTACGTACAGGCAAAATAAAGGGCTCTCTCTTCCACAACGAATTGTAAAATGAATTTAAAAGAAATTCAAAAGACATTTTTTTCACGATGTCTGTACGTACGTGCGTATGAATCTCGCATAACTCAAAAATGAGTACCCGTAGAACGTTGAAATTTTGTATTTGGAACTGTTATAGCATGCAGTTGTGCAGCTCCCCTTTTCGTTGCAATCGGCTGCAAGATATTCCCAACCTGTTACCCGGTTCTGTGAGCTCAGAATTTTTCTTCTTATATGCTGTGCATTTTTTTACTTTTAAAAGTGGTTGAGTTGCGTTGTTCTTATGAAAGTCTTCGTGATTTTACTTAATCTGCATGCAACAGCTGTAGAATTATCAACAATTTAAAAGTTTAAGTGGCGTTAGGCCTAATGAGGCTACCATTTTTTTACACTTGAAATTCTTACTACAATAGCGAATTAAGTCCGTTTCCGCAGTTGGTGCATCAAATTCCGTGTCTTTTTGGTAGTGGAACCGAAAATTATTTCTGTCTGCTCGCTGCCTGAATTGCTTGATTTTGTGTACAAACTCTAAATTTCATTGCAAAAATTGTTTTTTTTTAACTGCTTTTGACTGCATTTGGTATTTTAGGTTTTTCTGTATTTTACAATATTTAATTAAGGTGGTTTCAGTTTTTATGTATTTTTGCCTTCCCGCAGAGTAAGAACTGAATTGACTAACTCTTTGCGGCACAGAGTGTCCAGTGTGGACACAACTAAAATTTTCCTTCTGTACGCACAGAAAAATTGAATGAAAAAGGATTTATAGGTTACTCCTAACCTTCTTTATTTATAGTAGATGGCAGCTCAACACAAACCAGTCCATATATTTTAGCCATGTTTTGTTTTTAAAGACCCTCATTTTTCAAAGCAATCTTCCAGATTTTTTTACGGTATAAAAGGAATTGTTTGAAAAGAATTTTCTATGTTATTTTTTGGCTGTATGCTAATCTCCTAATTCTATATTAGTTTTAAATTTTTACTTTGAAATCTTGCCTAAAATCAAACGGCGAACCCTAGGTGTGCCCAGACCGGGCTCACCGATAATCTAGGAAAACTGAGAGTCTGTATTCTTTGTTTCTCCGCATCTCATCGGTTAGTTCATTGACAACAATGCTCGTTTCAGACTAATTTCGAAGCTCTATTCAGTCAGTGTGCCACTTTGGGCACACCCACAGAATTAAACGATAAGTACTATCTTCACAAAATTTTACTTGTGTACTCCAGAGGCCTAATTAGACTGCCTACCTTTTTTTTTTTAATCAGAACTCGGACATTAAAAGGTAGCGTGCCTGAGGAAAGGGTTAAAGGAGAAATATCTGTAATGAAATTCGAAAAAATTAGTTTAAATGAAGTGAGGCAAAAAATGTGTGTAATTTAATAGGCCGTACAAAAAAGTCATTAGTGTCTATATCACATACTTTATTACGTAGAAAACTAACCTCTTTCACACTGGAATTAACCAACTATTTTTTATTGTTGTTTCCGAGACTAACAGCCCATTCGGAAATAACGTCTTTTTTAGACTAAAATAAAGTCAAATATTTACTGATATTTTTTCTTACTATGCAGCCAATTTAATTTCAGTTTTATCTTTAACTTTGTTACATATTTTATTAAACAGAGTGAGAGCTATATATCTAAAACTACTTTTTAGGGTATCATTCCGTTTTCAGGATCGTAAAAAAATTGCAGCGAAAATGTATGCGCAAAAGCGCCCATTTAACAGTGCGCCAAATCTAGCGTACGCATTGATTTCAGATTGCGTAAGTTTATATAAGTTTATATAGTTCTATATTTCTTAAGACGCCATTGAAATAATAGTTTAATATTTAAATCCTTTTTTGATATCCTAAGGATTTAACAATTTGGGAATTGCCCATGAAGAAAAGTCTGCAATAGAATTTTAGTTAAAATGCAGAATCGCCTACTTCTTGACGCGTTTTTAAGATTTGCACATACTTGGCATCCATGCACATATCGGCCCACCGGTAAAGTCGCTGAACACTGGTAGTTCGGTCCGAAGTTCGAATCCCACGAACGGGCTGCCTACATGGGTGTTTTCGTGGTTTTCCCCATGTGAAACATGTATACGAGCCAGTTTCCCTTCGAAAGTCCTCCACGAAGGCATCCCTCCTTTAGGCAGATAGCCCTAGTGTTCTTTGCCATAATTAAATACACCACCATGTACACATCGACCTATTTTCACCTAAAAAATCCCAGAATTGCACATAAATGGCACTGCGCACACCCTTGACTTTATCTATGAACACATCGACCTATTTTCACTTAAAAAGTAAAAGAAACTTGACAAAGATCCAATTGTTTTTACCCTTGTACAAAGCGGCAAACAAATAAGTGGGCGATTCTACCCTTTACCGAGAATTTTCTCATAGAAAAGGCATCATTCATTATAGAAAATTATGTTTGAACAACCAACGAGATGAAATTAGCGATAACTGGTAGCGAAATAGCGATGCAGGCATCCATTCAGTTATGTTTAGCAATTTTTATATAAATTATAATAATGATTTGAAATAGTTATTTCTCTTATGGTTCCATTCAGTCACGTTTAGCCTTTTTTATATAAATTGGAATAATAAAAAAAGCATTATATGAAATTAACTTTTCATCTAAATTAAAACATCAATCTTAGATAGCTATTTACTATTATACTTCCTTTCTTGCGTTAGGGTTGCCGCAATTATTTTTGGCAGCACTGGCATCAACAATAGTTCGGCGATTTTTTACGGCCCTCAAAAGCGAATGCTACCCTTTTTAGTTCTTAATGCAGAGAATTTCATATGTTAAAATTATTTATCTTTGCTCCCTTATCTCATAATCAAACTGTAATAAAATTTACCTTTTTCTACTCTTACCTGACATACTTCGACTGTTTTAAATAAATTTTTGAATTTATTATTTTGGCAAGTAGAATAAAATAATTCGCTAAGGAAAAAAAAAATATTCTTCACAGGCCAACGTTAAATAACATTCCTATATTGAAATCTCGAATATTAAGTGATTTCAATCGATAAATTATTTCTCCTTGCGGAGTAAAGCTTACGAAACACCCGAGCGCGGTACTCGATGAATGGAATCAAAAACAAAACTGATTTCTTCAATATGATTGGAGGAGAAAAAGTAATTGAATTCATATCTTAGAAGCATAAAAAAGGCAAACATCCATTTTTCATGGCCTCGAGATTTTGGTTAAGGAAAATGTTTGCTGAGATATTCCATTTTCCAGTTAGTTTATTTAAAGTAGGAAAGTTATCAAGCTCGTGCGTTAATGCTTATCGCCATATTTATTTCATAACGTATTTCAAAGCGATAACATACGTAAATGATTATTTCTTAAATGTTCATTCGGTAGTCAGTATTAAAGTTGCTTAATATGTTTATTTTTTTACATTTGATTAGTTATTTAAAGTCTTTTTTATTCAAACGAAGTATCATCATTTTATTAGTCCAAAGGGACTTGAGTCCCGAAGGACTATTAGTTTCGTTTTGGCATTTTGCGTCGGACGGATAAATGTCGGTTCACTTTTCAAACTGTTGCCATAAAATGTTAGAGTCCTGCATTATATTTGAAGAAATTAAATAATGAAAATCTGCGTAAATGTATGTATATTTCTCACATTGTCATAAAATAACGGTACATAGAGTCATCGAATTTTGAATAACGTAATCCTCCAACGAATATGAGCATGTGGAAGACCAAATTTGAAATTTGAAATTTGTTTTATGATCGATTTCCTATTTTTTAAAACTTTGACGAATTTTTGATTAACAAACTCAAGGATTTCAAAGCGAGCAATGGCAACGTTGTGCAGAAAAAACATTTTTATCTCCAGCGCGTGAGTCTCTGTATCGGAAATTCTAAAGATATGCTCGTTTTAAAACTATTTTGCGATATTGCTGTTGCACTGGATCTTAGGGTTTAAGTGCGAGGAACATGATATTTAATAAAGAAAGGTAACACACAAAATGTTAAAAACGCCCCTTTGGACGTAATTTAAAATCTGAAACATTTCAGATTTTTTTTTTTTTTTTTTTAATAAGTGTAATTTTTTTCACTGCTTTTCATATAGTAATTAGAAAAGGCAACTTTAATTATTTTCTGGAAACAGAGAGCATGAAATAAGAAAGGGGAACTTAATGTAATTTAAAATGACATTTTCTGAAATTCTTACATAAGAGGAAAACAATAATTTACTTCCTTGTACGAAGTAAAAAGGAAGTATTGTATTCGCGAAAAGTTTCAGGCAGAATATTTCGACGAAAATATCCATTTTGACCGCTATCGAATGCAATTTAACGATGTTTTTGCGTGATATCTGTACGTAAGGACAGAATAAAAGGCTCGTTTCCTCCAAAAAAATAATAAAACTGCTTTAAAATAAATTCTGAAGAGAATTTTTCGTGGCGTCTGTACGAACGTATGTACGTACGTATCTCGCATATCTCAAAAACGAGTAGTCTCAGAACGTTAAAATTTTGTATATAGGGCTGCTATAACGTGTAGATGTGCACCCCGTACTTTGGTTGCAATCGGCCCCAACAAACGTATATAAATACTATATTTATATATATATTCACTCTGTTACTCGGCACAGTGATCTCAGTTTCTTTACTCTTATGTTTGTAAATTGTACATTTTTTGCTTTAAAAATGATTGAATTATGTTGTTCTTATCTTCCGGTTTAGGTTTTTATGCCTTTCGTAATTCTGGAAGCAATTTGTACAATTATCAAGAATTTAAAAGCTGTTTAAGTGCGGTTACGTTTTAAATAACATGGCGGACATATTTGTTTAAATTTGAAACAGCAGAATTGTAGATTTGTTGCCAATCTAGAGAGACTAAGCTTCGCAACAACAAAAATAACGCCTTCATTTATTATTGCGAATTAAATCATGCTTAATCCTTTTTGGAATTTTTTCGAAGAAATAAGTGTTTAAGATTTACTTAATTTTTAATAATTAGTAATTTTTAATACAGATATTTTGAGCTTTTATGTATTTTTGTCTTGTGGCGAAGTGAAAACTGAATTAATTGAATGAGAAATACTCAATCGTCTGTGAAAAACTGTTTTTATTTTGTTGTTGTTGTTGTTGTTGTTGTTTTCTTTGCTTAATTTCTTTTTTACATCGTTCGAGCTTTATTATAGTATTCGAATAGAACATGTGGCAACGATTAGATAATTCTTTAAATGATATACATTTTGTGCATTCTGAGTTATAATATGAATGAAATATAATACTGTTAATTGAACCTAGCGCCAGGGTGTCGCTATGTTAAACAAATAGAGTGAATTTTAAAGAATGCGTTTATTCTATTGTGGTTTATGCGCTGTCGGCGAAGTAGATTTAATTGAATCCAATAAGTTTAAAAGAAATGCAAGAAACAAAAGCGTATAATTTAATATTCCGTACAAGGAAGTCATGTGGTGTATACATCAGATTTTTTAGAGTAAAATTTCACTGGAGCAAAGATTTCATTACGAGTACTCATTCGAGAGATTAGTACCGAGCAGGTATCACACGTGCCCATTTCTAAATTTAGCCTTAAATATTTTATACTTTTCTTATTGAAATTTTAAATTTCATCAACAACATTGATCAATATTTTGCATTTTCTCTAATTTTCCTAATAAATTGCGAAAATATGTACTTTGTTATTATGGCGATCACCATGGTGCCATTTGGCGACGTTTTGAACAAGAAAAAGTTTTGGTTTGGTTTATTAGATTACGGCAAAGCACTCGAGGGCTATCTGCCTTACGGGAGACATGCCTTCGTGGAGGACCTTTTAAGGGAAACTGGCTCGTGTACACGTCACACATGGGGAAAACCACGAAAACGCCCATGCAGCCAGCCCGTTCGTTCGTGGGATTCGAACCTCGGACCGATCTACAAGTGTTCAGCGACGTTAACAAGAAAAAGAATGGCAATTTAAAAATTAGTGAAAGTTACTTATTTCATGTTATATACATGTTATTAGCTACATATTTTAATTTTAGCTCGATATTTATCCCTTAAAAATATTTACAGAACTACTTAATGGTATTTTCCGCATGTAATTATTCCAGTATACCACAGTCTTACTAAATATTTCTAATTCTTCCAAGCAAATTTTAACTCTTTAATTCTAAACTCCAGTAGTATACTAATCTTACTGCTGTAGTAAATGGCAGACGACCAGCCTCGAACCATGCTTCGCAATGCGACGTTTTCGTTACACCTTTTCACTTTCAAATTTTCCAAAATACATCATAAACAAATGCGAATCTGAACATTTCCTCCTATGTAGCAAAACGTTATATTTCTGCAAAAACTTCACAGAACTCTCTTTGGCTAAACCCACAAGCTCATATTTCAAAATTCAGCTGAAGACCAAAAATACTGCAATTTGCCTTTAGAGCATCTTAAAAAACTAAAAAGCATGCCCAAAAATGGCGACGTTGCTTATTCAGACTTGCAGCTATCGATATGGGTGCCTGAAAAATTGCCACAGTGTTGCAACTTCTGAAAATTTGGCGACTTCTTCGAAAGTTGTTACGATAATACCAAAGTACTCAACAATATTATGTAGAATTCAAGAGGATGTAAGAAATAAGTTTTTTTTTTTAATTATTGAGATCAATTGTTACAAAAAGGAAAAAACTTCATTAATTGTTAAGACATATTTTCCTTTCTGAAGGTATGTTGACAAAAGAAAATCTTAATCTTAATAATGTAACTTTCATTACAACACAGCAAACCTTTAAACTGCTATAAAAAATGCGATGATATTTCGCTTCAGCTGTGGAGAATTTTCATTTCTATATTGTTGCAGAAAAACGCATATATTATACGCTCAATAATCAAAATAGTAAACAGCAGAAATTTAGTTAAAATTACCAAATTGCTAAAATATGAATCGAAATTCGTATGAGTTCATTTCTCAGGCGTAGATAAATTTAAAAACTATTTTTAAATTTATATATATGCTCTGAGTAAAAAATCATATATAAATTTATATATACTCTGAGTATATATAAATTTATATATGATTTTTTACTCAGAGTATATATATACTCTGAGTAAAAAAAATCATATATAAATTTATATATGCTCTGAGTAAAAAATCATATATAAATTTATATATGCTCTGAGTAAAAAATCATATATAAATTTAAAAGTCATTTTCAGGAAATAAAACTCCTTGCACTTCAGAAATAGAAGGAGTATCTAAGCAAGATTAATTTTACCTGTGAAGAATGCATAGGTTATAATTTTAATTATATAAAAAAAGTGAGATAAAAAAATAAAAACTGATAGCGCTCCGATTTTAATGGTCGCCTTAAAGGGTTTGTTAAGGTTTTTATACGCTCTTTCTGAACTCGCTGTCTACCAGTCTGCTGTTGCAATCACTTCTGCTAACCCATTTCTTTTTGCCTTTTTAGCTTTATTGTTAAACATCATTTTTTTCGCTCTTAGCCATGTACAATTCAACAGCATAATTACAAACATTTTAACAACAGCAAGTGTTTAGAATTCCCAATGAAGTATTAAAATGTTGGGATATATTTTTCTATTTTTTCAGTCTTTTTTTCAGTATATCATATCCACGTATGATTTTCTCAGTGAGATGGTTTGTAAATCATTTTTTGTTTGTATTTTTATAATTAATATTTTGTGTGTTAAATTTATTAATTAAATATCCCGTTCTTCACGTATAATTCTATTGAACAGAAAAATCACAAAATATTTAAAAACAGCTATCTTTAGACCTTCCGATAGACAGTCTCGTGCTCAGGAGATAACAATATTTTGATCCGTACAGTGTTGCCATTTCTCGCTTTAAAATTATTGACTTTTTTAAAGTTATTTTAAAATATGAAACCTAAAATTCACAATTCGGGCTTTTATGTGCATATGTTCGGGTGTAGGACTATGCTATTCAGAATTTCATGGCTCTGTGTGCCATCTTTTATTTATATTCCGAGCAACATACGTACATTCATGCAGATTCTTCATTATTTAATTTCTTTAAATATTATACAGAGCGATAATATTTGGTGGCAACAATCTGAAAAGTGATACAACGCAAAATACCGTTTCGAGATTAATATACCATTCGAAGCTAAAATCCCTTTTGGGATAATAAAGGTGACAAGAATTCTAATACCACATATCAAACAAAACAAAAATGAATGTGTTAAAGGATTATGAAATTATTTGCGGAGATTTATAAAATTTTAATTAAATTTCAAGAAACATTATGTTACAGGTAATCACTCACATGATTTTCTTTGAATCTCTATATTTAATAATACATTAAGTAATGTTGTTTTGGAAAAAAATGTATATTAATATCATATTCTTCGTTTTTTAAATTAAATATCATATTTAAGAGCCGAGGCAGAATTCTCATTTTAACAAGTATACATAAGCCTGCTTATTATTATATCGCAATAATGCTAGGAACATAAACACAAATACTAATGAAATTAGAAATAATATATCGTGCTTTATTGCCATAGAACATCTATCATC
This sequence comes from Stegodyphus dumicola, assembly GCF_044657685.1. Classification (NCBI taxonomy): domain Eukaryota; kingdom Metazoa; phylum Arthropoda; class Arachnida; order Araneae; family Eresidae; genus Stegodyphus; species Stegodyphus dumicola. The sequence goes on from NC_140773.1 coordinate 9,547,209, forward strand.
CAAATTTATAATATTACAAGCACTGTGTTAAATTTTATTGAGCATATTTTGTGGTAGCTTTGACTAATTATGCATCCTTTACTATGGTTCAGGAATCATGAAACTAGATGCTTCCGTAAACATAGTAATATCTTTTTAAAAGGCTAGTAGTTCACGAAACAGCATTTTGCGTCGGTTCACTAATAAACGGCGTCATTGTTGCCACCAAATATTATCGCCTTGTATTATATTTAAAGAAATTAAATAATGAAGAATTTGCGCGAATGTATGTGTTTCTCGCATTGTGATGATAAAACGACGGTACGTAGAGCAATTGCATTCTGAATAATGCTGTCCTCCAACCGAACACGTGCGCATGGAATTTCGAATTTCAAATTTTATGTTTTCTATTTTGTAAAACTTTAATGATATTATTTATTAAAAATTTCAACGATTTGAAAACAAGTAGTGACAACACTGTACGGATTAGAGCATTTTTGTCTTCCGATCGCGAAACTGTCTTTCGGGAATTCTAAAGATATGGCTTTTTATAAATACTTTTTAGTTTTGTTTTTCAGCTGAATATTGTGTGGCGAAATTGCGAAGAAAGGGATATTTAATAAATAAATTCAAAACATGAAACATTAAAAATAAAGAGACAAAAAAAAAAAGGTTTTTCAAGCTGTCTTACTATGAAAACCGAACATTGATGTGATGAACTGAGAAAAGATTCAAAAAATGCAAAATGTACGCCAACATTTAACGTACGTACGCCAAGAAAATGTACGTACGAAAAGGAAAAATGTACGCCAACCCGTATCTGGAATTCTAAACATATGCTGCTTTGTACTTCCCTGTACGAAGTAAAAAGGAAGTATTGTAATCGCGAAAAGTTTCAGGCAGCATATTTCAACAAAAATATCCCATTTTGACCTTTTTCAAATGCAATTTAACGATGTATTTCCGTTATATCTGTACGTAAGGACAGAATAAAACACTCTTTTCCTCCAAAAAAATTATAAAACGTCTTTAAAATGAATTCTGAACAGAATTTTTCGTGGCGTCTCTACGAACGTATGTACGTACGTACGTACCTCGCATAACTCAAAAACGAGTAGCCTCAGAACGTGGAAATTTTGTATATAGGACTGCTATAACATGTAGATGTGCACCTCGTATTTTGGTTGCAATCGGCCGCACCAAACGTATATAAATATATTTATACATATATCCACTCTGTTACCCGGCTCAGTGATCTCAGTCTCTTTACTCTTATATGTTTGTAAATTGTACATTTTTTGCTTTAAAAATGCTTGAATTATGTTGTTCTTATCTTCCGGTTAATGTTTTTATGCCTTTAGTAAATCTGTATGCAATATTTTTAGAATACAATTTTAAAATTGTTTAATTGCCGCTAAGCCTAATAATGTTTTTGATGGCGGCCAATGCTCTTGTTTACATTTGAAACAGCAGGATAGCGGATTTGTTGACAATCTAGAGCAACTTAGCTTCGCAACAACAAAGATAACGCCTTCATTTATTATTTAAATCATCCTTAATCCTTTCTGGAATGTTTTCGAGGAAATAAACGTTTAAGATTTACTTCGTAATTTTTAATACAGATATTTTGAGTTTTTATGTATTTTTGCCATGTCGCGAAGTGAAAACTGAATTAATTGAATGAGAAATACTCAATTGTCTGTGAAAAACTGTTCCTTTTTTTTTTTTTTTTTTTTTTTTTTTTTTTTTTTTTTTTTTAGTTTGAAGGGATTTGATTCCCGAAGGACTATTAGTTTCGTTTTGGCATTTTGCGTCGGACTCATAAATGTCGGTTCACTTTTCAAACTGTTGCCACAAAATGTTAGAGTCCTGCATTATATTTGAAGAAATTAAATAATGAAAAATCTGCATAAATGTATGTATATTTCTCGTATTGTGATAAAACAACGGTACATAGAGTCATCGAATTTTGAATAACGTAATCCTCCAACGAATATGAGCATGTGGAAGACCAAATTTGAAATTTGAAATTTGTTTTATGATCGATTTCTTATTTTTTAAAACTTTGACGAATTTTTGATTAACAAACTCAAGGATTTCAAAGCGAGCAATGGCAACGTTGTGCAGAAAAAACATTTTTATCTCCAGCGCGTGAGTCTCTGTATCGGAAATTCTAAAGATATGCTCGTTTTAAAACTATTTTGCGATATTGCTGTTGCACTGGATCTTATGGTTTAAGTGCGAGGAACATGATATTTAATAAAGAAAGGTAACACACAAAATGTTAAAAAACGGCCCTTTGGACGTAATTTAAAATCTGAAACATTTCAGATTTTTTTTTTTTTTTTTTTTTGTTTGCTTAATTTCTTTTATACATCGTTCTAGCTTTGTTATAGTATTTGAATAGAACATGTGGCAACGATTAGATAATTCTTTAAACGATATGAATTTTGTGCATTCTGAGTTATAATATGAACGAAATATAATACTGTTAAGTAAACCTAGCGCCAGAGTTTCGCTATCTTAAACAAAATGAATTTTAAAGAATGCATTTATTCTATTGTGGTTTATGCGCTGTCCGCGAAGTAGGTTTAATTCAATCTAGTAAGTTTAAATGAAATGCAAGAAAAAATGCGTATAATTTAATATTCCGTACAAGGAAGTCATGTGGTGTACAGATCAGATTTTTTATTTTTTGTGATTCTGCTATTGAACTTTATATGGCGTAAGCAAAAAGAAAAGGATGCTTAGTAATAAAGCTAAAAAGACAAAAAGAAATGGGTTAACAGAAGTGAATGCAACAATAGACTTGTAGATTGCGAGCTCAACTAGAGCGCAAAAAGACTTAATGTCCTTTTGGGCGTTCGTTAAAATCTAAAACCTTCGAGATAGTTTTTTTTTTTTTCCCAGCCTACCAAATTTATAATCAAACGATTAGGTACTTACTCTGTCGAAATCCAAGGACTTCATAACTGTGACTCGGGGACAACCACCCATTCTGTAAGAGTTTGCATGACATCCCGCAAGAACACTGAGCGCAACGGCCAGAATAAACATCACGAACATCTTTACCCGCTTTGATTGGAATATCCACTATACTCAGTCTTTTGGAATCTTCTAATATATACCGGTTTTATTTTTCCCAACAAGCTAAATGACGTCACATGTTACCTTTTAATGCGTCACGTGCGGCATGTGAGCAAGGGTGTGTCTTAATTTTTCAAGGTTTTCGCTGGCGACGATCAGAAAGGAAAACCAGTTAGTCAAATGATCTAGAAGGACCAGTCATTTCCTGTGCCGTGTCGGTCTTAAGTATGTGATGACTGTTACTTCAAACAATATCAGGAAGACGTGAAAATAAAGGAAAGTGCTATTTCACTCTTTCCGTCGATTTTGAAACAAGACCCAAAACTGGTTTACTCGTGAGCAAAAGTGGGTTAGGAAACCTCGTTTACAGAGAAAGTTACTGATTAAGAATATCGGTGGGTAAATGGGCTTGCTGCTTGTACCTGTAACATTTTACCAAGAATGGGCGAGATGTTTGGCGTAGTTAAAAGGACGTTGTTTGAGCAATGACGCAAAAGCTGAATAACGTATTGATAAACCGTGTATATCTCTTTTAACTCGGCGTTTTTAGCGATCTATTGATAGAAAGTTATAATGATGTCTCTCATCATCACAAGCAATCATATGTAAAAACGCTAATTAGCGATTTTGTTCATAACGCCCTTTTCTAAATGATTCTTAATTTGTTCATCTCGTTCTACGTGCCAAACTTTCATTCACGTAGTTTCTTTTAAAGCAATCACAGTAATCATCACAATGAATTGAATTTAATGCTAATAACTACTAATTCTATTTAAGTGAAATGTATGATTTGACTTAAATAGAATTAGTAGCCTTTAAAGTCTTACCCTTTAAAGCGTAATTCTGTAAGTTGATTTTTTCCTCGACAACATGCAACTAGAATTGCTTAAAAATGACGTGTCATATATCATATCAGATTTGTTTTAATTACAGATCACAGACTAAATAAGTATTCAGATTTTTTGTGGAAAATAGTCATTAAAGTCACAAAGCACACAATTTCTTTTGGGCACATCGAGTGTATATGTTACCGTGTAAGACCGAAATTGGAGAATGTCGACTTTCACCGGAGAATGTCGACATTCACCAAATACGTCGGTGAAAGATCGAATATTGCATTACATTCTTGTACATTCGGACCTCACCGGTGTACTTCGACAATCACAGATATGCTCTGGTGTACGTCAAAAAGAGAAGTCACAAAGTGTCATAATAGTTTAAGTTGTTGCAATAAATAAGATTTGAATCACATAATTTAGTAAGTTTTTTATTACTATTATCCTATTTTCTCATTTAGAACGTATTGTATAGTTAAGCAAGTTTTTAACTCCTATTATTTTCCTTTCTAATTTTGAATGTACTGTGTTTTAAGTTATTACGTTCATAAGTTCTTATTTAAAGTCTCAAGTGCATTTTATCGCGACTTAATTACAGAGAAGAAAATGTAATATTCTTATATGTTCAACATTCACCATTAGTACATGATGAATGTCGACATTGACCTGTGTAAGTCAGAAATAAGAGTATTTGGAAAATATTTCGGACATACAGCAAGCGACTATGTGAATGTTGACCTACATTCACCAAATTTCGGTGTTTCACCGTAACATATATGTATCACACGATATATATATACTATATAGTACATGGTGAATGTTGACATTGACCGGGGTAAGTCAGAAATAAGAGTATTTGGAAAATATTTCGGACATACACCAGGCGACTATGTGAATGTTAACATTCACCGGTGAAAGTCAATATTCTCCAGATTTCGGTGTTTCACCCTAACATATATAAGTTTAATTATATTATTTTACACTTGGAATACAAATATATTAATAACTATTACCTGTTCTGATTTAACAAAGTAATAAAGACAGGTTATTGTCTTAAATTTCCACAAACAATTGCATCACTTAAATAAAACATCCATAAGATACTTGCGGCTTTCTGACAACTATATTTCCGCTCTATAATGACAAGTTTATTCAAACTACAAGCCTTGCAAATTAATGTCTCCTTCATATCCAGCGCGAGTTGGTGAAAATGACATTTTACGTGAACATTGTCCTCGAAAATGACAGGAAGCCAAAAGAAGAACAGAAAGGGTATAAACATAAATAGTGAGAGGCAGTTTTATTTCGCTTTTGAGTATTGTTAAAGCTAGGTGGCTGCGTTGGTGATTGACGCACAATATCATTGTTTTCTGTATACAACAAATAAAATGACCCATTTTCTAAACAAATCAAGAAAGTATAATTTAGGCATAAATATCTTTCCTGATTGCGATGTATGAAATCACTAATATTAGTAACTCAAATCCTGTAACTATTCTAACAATGTATATGGTTCTTTCAATAATTAACTGGCCCACCAGCTGCCTAAGTCGCTGAACACTGGTAGTTCGGTCAGGTTCAAATCCCGAGAACGGGATTGCTGTATGGGCATTTTCGTGGTTTTTCCCATTTGCAACTTGTATACCAGACATTTTCCCTTAGAAAGTGCTTCACGAAGTTCAATTTTATGCCTCGAGGTGCTTTGTTGCAATCAAATAAGCCAAACCATACTTTAAGTATTGTGTGTGTGTGATTATGGCAAAGCCTCGAGGGCTATCTGCCTAAGAGGAGGAATGCCTTCGTGGAGGACTTTCTAAGGGAAACTGGCTCGTATACACGTTACACATGGGGAAAACCACGAAAAAGACCATGCAGCCAGCCCGTTCGCGGGATTCGAACCTCGGACCGAACTACCAGTGTTTAGCGACTTTACCGCTCGGCCGCTGGTGGGCCTCCATACTTTAAGTAAATAAAGCATTATTTCTGTGCTCTTTTGTGGTTAAACGACCGGCACATCGAGTTGGATTATTCTAAGGTCCAGTGTTCAACTTCGGAGTAATTCGTAAAGGAGTTTTTTTTTTTTTTTTTTTTTTTTTTTTTTTTTTTTTTTCAGACTTTCTTGCATCTAAACTTATTTGTTCTCTACGTCTTTACCAACTGCCTTCATTGGAGGGTCAAGAGTGAAAGGCAAACCTATCGTCTTAGCCTAGAGATGTCTTCTCTACGGTCTCTTCAAACTGTATTACGGACACTTACCAAGATAAATACAAATCTGTTACCTGATAAAATTAGGCTTTTCGAATTCCTTTGGGTACTTTTCCGTTTTGCCGGTGCAGGCTATAAAGTCGCCAATAATGGTACAACCGATGCCGAAAGGAATATCCTCGCTGGTAACCTTTTATGTCTTAGTATTTTCAAAACAAGTTGCAGCCATTTCTTATCAGATTGATTGTTTCGTTCAAGACTGGCATACAGTTATATAGAATTTTTACCAGATAGTTCAATTTTATGCCCTAGGCCATTTGCGGGCAGTAACTAGGTCAGTTAGGATGCAATTACACAGCTCACCCGATGGCGAAAATATAGAAAAAGCAAAGTCAAGGGTTAAATTCATCAGTTCTAATGAGAATGCACTAGCGAAGTAAAGCACTGCGGTTTTACATAATTTCTGAGAAAGCTAATCGTAAGAATTGAAATAATTCTTGCATTTAAACTTTTATTCCAAATTAAGATTTAACTTTAAATTAATGTAGATAATTACTGAAAGAATTAGATTTTTGTAGCGTAGTTTACGTGAGATGAAATCACTTGGGGACACGTGATATGAACCGGCGAATCAGGATGTTTTACCATGGAAGCATAGTAAATTCTTAAATTGTCTTTTTAAAAATTTATTGTCTTTATTTATTGACATATAAAAATTTTAAACTTTTTAATAAATTTTTTAAAAATATTTTTAATATTAAACATTAACAAAATTTTAAACGACATTAAAAATATAAATAAAAAATTAAAATAAAATTTCTTGGAACTAACATTTGTCTACATTTTTATGTGTATACTGTGTGTTGTCACCAATAAAGTCTGCTTGGGGAGATTAGCGCCGGCGAAACGGAAAAGTACCTTCTTTTTGTTACATTATTTTAGACACAATAGAGAGAGTTCAGGATCACAAAACAATGCAAGCATATTGAATGAAACACAAATAATGAATTTCGTTTTTGCTCTTTCTTGAGCTATTCTGAATTATGTTAGACAAAACCTTTCAGCAAAACTCGTCTTGCTGCTACCTCGTACATCCAGTGTGGCCCATTACTGTTAATTCCCACAAGAGTTTTTTTAAAACTATCTTTATGGCATTTGAAAAGGCTTTCTTTGAGCTGAAAATGAGTCATGATTATCTTTATCAGTGAACGTTCCTCTGAATTTACAATTAGTTGGCAATGCCAAATTAGTTTTATTTATTCATATTTTTTGGGATTCCTCTCCAGATTTTTTGGGGGGCCCACTAGCGGCCGAGCGGTAAAGACGCTGAACACTGGTAGTTCGGTCCGAGGTTCGAATCCCGCGAACGGGCTGGCTGCATGGGCGTTTTCGTGGTTTTCCCCATGTGTAACGTGTATACGAGCCAGTTTCCCTTAGAAAGTCCTCCACGAAGGCATCTCTCCCCTTAGGCAGATAGCCCTCGTGTGCTTTGCCGTAATTAAATACACCACACTACACCACACAACCCCATGTGTAACGTGTATACGAAACAGTTTCCCTTAGAAAGTCCTCTGCGAAGTCATCCCTCCCTTTAGGCAGATAGCCCTTGTGTGCTTTGCCGTAATTAAATAATTCAATCCAATCCAATCCCAGATTTTTGGGCAAACTACTAACTATCTAGTGCTTCGAATCATGCATTCAGAAATGTTTATTTCTAAAGAAACAGAAAATTCTAATAAATTGATAAGTAAGTAATATCAAATACTGTTGTTGAAGTCACTTTGGTAAAATCCTAGTATACGGTGCAGCCTTGGCGCGATTTTGAAAATTATCGCCAACACCAAAAATGATCCAAAGAACGTCTATATACTATACACTAGAGCCAAATACATAATATATACTATATATAACTATATATATTTTTTGAATGACCCGTTTACTACTCATCGCTTATGTCCCGTTTTTACTGCTCATCATAAAGTCGCCAGAAGCAGCCAAATCCCGTGTGCACCGGATACTAGGATTAAACCATCACTTTCCGAACTGGCTCAAACTTCCGTTTACTTTCGCATTTCCAGCAACGAGCTATTTGACTGTTACTCGAAACAACGTTAGTCAAGGTAATTGTGACGTTAATTGAATTTAATGCCCCTAATAAAGTACACGTATTTAAAGTAAATTGAAAGTATCTGCTTACTCTTTGCGGCTTCCAAGGTTCCATCCGATATGGCCTTCTTTATGTGAATATGCGAATGTGAATATGCTTTTTCACGTACCTTTTCGTCTAAGCAACTGAAAATATTATTTTTACTGCTTAAAAAACTCCCATTCTTCCTTGATATAAGAAATCTCTTTTATATTGAAATTAACTCAAAAAGAAGGTGTTTTATCGTTTATTAAAATTTATTTTGAAGATGCATGACGTAAATATATCGCCCTTTTCTTCTATTTTCGAACATACTTTGAAGTAACTAAAGTTGCGTTTTACACTTTATATTTTTATTCTTTCTTTTGTATTTAGCACTTTTAATTTCAAAATTCTGTGTATCCTGTGAATATAAAAGGAATATGTTGTGTATATATATTCCTATTTCCGTAACATTGCCCATAGAATTTCAGGTACTTTTTCCGTTTTACCGGCGCAAATCTCGCCAAGCAGATTTTATTGGCGACAACATACAGTATATACACATAAAAAATTTTAACAAATGTTAATTCTAAGAATTTTTTTTTTTTTTTTTTGAAGGCATAAATATTTTAATATCGTTTAAAATTTTGTAAAAAAACCAATAAATAAAGACAATAAATTTGTGAAAAGACATTAATTTAAGAATGTACTATGCTTTCATGGTGAACACTGGTAGTTCGGTCCGAGGTTCGTATCCCGCGAACGGGCTGTCTGCATGGACGTTTTCGTGGTTTTCCCTATGTGTAACGTGTATACAAGCCAGTTTCCCTTAGAAAGTCCTCCGCGAAGGCATCCCTCCCCTTAGGCAGATAGCCCTAATGTGCTTTGTCATAATTAAATAAACCAAACCAAACCAAAACCAAACCCTTTAGGTAGATAACCCTCGCGTTCTTTCCCATAATTCAGTAAAACAAACCAAACCCACCTGGCAGATAACCCTCGACATGTTTTGCATTAATTATTTAGCGGGGGCGCACACCAGTGGCCGAGCGGTAAAATAGTGAACACTGGTAGTTTGGACGGGGGGTTCGAATCCCAGCGAACAGGCTTCTTTCGTGGGCGCTTTTGTGGTTTTTCCCATATGTAATGTGTATAAGATCTAGTTTCCGTTAGAAAGTTCTTCACAAAGGTATCCCTGCCCTTAAGCCGATAGCTCTCGTGTTCTTTGCAGTAATCCTAATTAATTAACCTAACCTAAACTTTCTGTTTCCGTTACTAGTTTTGTAATAGCTCACGTTTGTAACTAAAGAAAAGCAAAAAAGTTAATAATATATAGATACTTGGATTGGCATTGATTTTTCTGTGCTAGTTTAAATGCTTTTAAAGAAACACTTTACAGAAAAGAACGTATAAGAAGGCAGTGTAAGTTTTTCGTCAACCAAAGTATTTCATGTATTATCTGTGTACTTTACGAAGGCTAATGACAGCTAGTCCTGCATAAATGCTTACTTTTTTGTATCAGTTACAGCTGCAGAACTTTATAATAACTTTATTAGTATAACGTGTGTACATTTATAACGGTTTTAGTCCTATAATATCTAAAGTGTGAAACTGTTGTCTGACAAAAATATTGTACTGAAAGTACTGCTATGAATTTTGTATATATGTAAATAATTTTAGTGAAATTATATGTGAAACTGTAGTAGCTGTAGTACAGTGTAACATGAAATGCTTGAAAAAGCGAATTCCTAAAAGCTAATTGACTTAATTACCACGAATGGCCTTAGGGCATAAAATTGAACTATCTGGTAAAAATCCTTGGCAGGAAAAAAATGGTTACAGGAACAAGTATATATTGATTTAATGGCTACCTCGCTAGAGTAGTGAGATATTGCCAATCTGGCGAAAGACTGGGAGACTAATGTTTGTCGCCTAATTTGGCGAGGAATCACCAGCGCCGCTTTAGTGACCATATGGCGACACTTTGATCAGGTCCCTGCAAAATTGAAATTAGTACTATAATTGAATAATTGTAATGATACTATTCCGTTTTGAGAACAGTAAAAAATTACAGCTAAAATGTAGGCGCAAAAGCGCCAAATCTAGCAAACGCGCCCATTTAACAGCGCGCCAAATCTAGCGCACGCGCTGATTTCAGATTGCGTAAGTTTATATAGTCCTATATTTCTTAAGACGTCATTGAAATACTAGTTCGATTTTTAAAACCTTTTTTGATTTTAAATCCTTTTTTACTATCCTATGGATTTAACAATTTGGGAATTTCCAATGACGAAAAGTCGGCAATAGAATTTTGTGTAAAGTGCAGAATCACCCACTTCTTGACGGGTTTTTAAGAATTGCATGTATTCGGTATTCATGTGCACATCGACCTATTTTCACTTAAAAAAAAATCCTAGAGTTGCACAAAAATGGCACTGCGCACACCCTTGACTTTATCTATGTACACATCGATCTATTTTCACTTGAAAAGTAAAAGAAAATTGACGAAAATCCAATTGTTTTTACCCTTGTAAAAAGCGGCAAACAAATAAGTGAGCGATTCTGCACTTTACCGAGAAAATTTTCCAAGAAAAGGCATCATTCATTATAGAAAATTACATTTGAACTACCTACGAGATGAAATTATGCTTTAGCGATAAGTCGGTAGCGAAATAGCGATGTAGGCATCCATTTAGTTATGTTTAGCAATTTTTATATAAATTAGAATAATGATCTGAAATAGTTATTGACTCTTATGCTTCCATTCAGTCATGTTTAGTTTTTTTCATATAAATTATAATAATAAAAATGTATTATATGAAATTAACCTTTCATCTAAATTAAAGCAGCAATCTTAGCGAGTTATTTACTATTATACTTCCTTTCTTGCTGCAATTATTAGATTAGGGTTGCCGCTATTATTTTTGGCAGCATTGGCTTCAACAATAGTTTGGCGTTTTTTTACGGCCCTCGAAACCGAATAGTACCATTGTAATAGATCTCGTTATGTAAATGTAACCGTATCCGGTCGTTATATGTAACTACTGAATGCTAAGAACAGTTGTACGAGTATTTTTGTGGAATGGTCTAGAATTGTAATGTGTTTTTTTGGGGGGATAAATTCTATTAAGTTGTCATAGTTTCTGTGTACATTTAATCCATTGCGAACCCGTATGCAAGCAACAATACTTATTCATTTTAGTATATAAATAGCTTTGCATTGATGGCACATGCCCATTGTCTATCTATGATTTGGCAGTTAGAAGTCTGCCTTCGCTGGTAAGCCAAAATTGGACATATTGCGTATAGGTGGTAGCAAGACATATTGTTGTATGCTTGAATTATAGGCAAGCCATCTAGCCATTTGCGAAAAAAGAAATAGTCGCAGTTCAGAATGCTTTGATCTTAGATAGATAGACTTTATATGATTTTCGAACTGAAAGTGCGTGCCCTCGAGAGTCTGGTGTTAATAAAAAGGAGATTGCGAAATCCTTGGATTCTCTTCCAAGAAGTTTGTAGTATAAGGTTTACTCCAGTGTAACGTCACTGTCTCCTAGACTGCTAAAGCAGTTACTCCTTCTGTGTCTTCGTTTCTCGCAATTCTGTGACATCTGAATTGGAAAGAACCTAACCTTGTCTTCTCCTGACCATGGTAAATGAAGTTAGACAAAGACGTACTGTAACCTACTAGGTGGCCAAAGCCTTAGCCAACGATAGGCTTTCCTTTCTTCTTCCTTGCTTATTGTAGATATAAAAGCCCACAAATGAGGATAAGTAAGACAGGGTGTAGAAACTGTATTGCACCAGATGACGCTGTGTGCGCCTGAATTCTTTCGAGGAGTTCAGAACATTGCTGACTATGAGAGATGTAAATCGAAAGTACATTAAGTTGCGAAAGTCAAAGTAAAATCATATGTGTTTCTCTTATTGTAAATGTATTTTTTGTGTCGTCAATAAAATTTGGATAAAATGACAGAATGTGAGAATCTGCTGCGTCTGAAAGGTAAGCGAAATTTCTTTTATTATTTGATTTGAATATTGAGTTTTAGAATAATGCGAACGCGATATTAGATGTAAGTTGCATATTTACACGAGGTAATAAGTAACAACAAAAGGTTTAATCCTAGTATCCGGTGCACACGAGATTTGGCTACTTTTGGCGACTTTATGATGAGCAGTAAAAACGCGACATATACGATGCGTAGTAAACAGGTCATTCAAAGAATATATATGGTTATACATAGTATATACTATATATATAGTGTATATACTATATATATAGTGTATATACATAGTTATATACTATATATATATAGTGTATATACATAGTTATATACTATATATATATAGTGTATACATAGTGTATAGTATATATATAGAAGTTCTTTGGATCATTTTTGGTGTTGGCGATAATTTCAAAATCGCGCCAAGGCTGCAAAGTATACTAAGATTTTACCCAACAAAATAAGTACTATCCACAGTTAAAAGAATTTATTGTATTGCGAATTTTAATATTTTTTTACCAGTTTCATCTTCTCCTTCAGTTAAAATATTCTGTATTCTTCAAATTACAAATAAAGAAACCTTTTCGGTTTGTTTCTTTTGGATTTCATGTCAGAGATTTAGAGATTTTCATGTCATTTTTTGTAATTTGTACGCACAGAAACAAATTTAAAGGGCATACAATAAAACAATTAGCTTTTACGTTAAAAGCGAGGGGCTAATCTTTAAAATATGGTAACAGGTAGTTTGGCGACATTTTGGTAAGGCGATAAAAGTTACTAGTTAGGACTTTAGCAATAATCTGAGAAGTACACATTTCGAATGACAGATTATTTTGTCTCAGAGAAATGAGAGATCATGAGACATGTCGTGTGACATTTTCCGGAAAATTCCGATCGTGATTTTAGCTAATAAGCACTTAGAAACAATTTCGCTGTTAAAGTGCATAATCGCCCACTTATTTGTTTGGCGCATTTTACAAGAGTAAGAAGAATTGGATTTTTGTCAATTTTCTTTGACTTTTTAAGTGAAAATAGGTCGATGTGTACATAGATAAAATCAATAGTGTGCGCAATGCCATTTTTGTGCAATTCTGGCATGTTTTTCTACGTGAAACTAGGTGGACGTGTACATGGATGCCGTGTATGTGCAATTCTTAAAAACGCGGGAAGCAGTTTGCGATTCTGCACTTTCTCCCAATTTCGCACCTAATCTTCGTCATGATTAAGTATTTTTGTTCAATAAAAGTTCTAGTATAAGCGTAATTCGGCTAGCAGATTGTTGGAAAAAATGTTGAGTAAAAAAAAAGAACATGCCTTTACTTCATGAAAACAAAATGGCGTCCAAAACAAAACTAGCAGGTTGCTGTAGCAGAAATGGTTGCCAAATTTTCGCCAAAACATCGCTAGTTACCATAATGTAAAGATTCACCTTAAATGGCATAAAATAAAACTATTAGCTTTTATGTTAAAAGCGAGGAATGTATTTTTCAATATGCACGTTTTCCATGTTTTGATATACATATTCATTTCATTAAGCGGGCATTTTCTTTTTATAGAGATTTTCTCTAAGGGAATCGTAGCCACGGTTTTCCTTAGAGATCTTCGACATGATAAGTAGATTAGCTTCTCACATCATGGGAGCAATAGGCTTTCCTTGCTACTGTCACTTTTCATTGTTGTGAAGATAAGTTACGATGTTACTCTTGTCTGTGACAGAGGTAAGATGTTTCTTCTGTATGGATTTATTTATTTCCCAAATGGAAGTGCTTTTGCTCTTTGTTTTCTCAAGGGATTTCGAGTATAATATTTGTCCAAGAAGAAAAATGACCAGTGCAATAAAATTTAAGCAAAAAGTATTTTTATATGAAAGATTTGATGAAGATTTCCCCCTTAGATTAGACATATTACAAATGATTTTCTTTTGTGAGAATTAATAGTCTCATAAGCTTTAAGCTGATTTCGGAAAAATTGGGTAGAATAGACTTTAAGGTACTCCTTGTATTATGGCGAAGTTGTTGTTTGATTTATCGCCAAGTTGTTGTTTCATTTATGGTAGCCTGAGTAGTTGAATGTTATGGAAACCCTATTGTGACGTAATTGGGTGCATGATTCTGGGAAATTTTGAATCATGGAATGTTTTGTAAGCGTTTTTGTGGCGTGTGTTAAGACCGTTTAGATGGATTTTAATGAGTTTGTAGGAAGAAAGGTTCAGATGGTTACTATGTGAAGCGTTCGATCAGAAAGAGTACCTGGTTTGAAAAAAGTCATTTGAGTATGATTGATATTTTGATTTTTACTTGACTCTGGGTCGAACTCGAAAATTATGGTAAGTGAATATTTGCTTTTGGTAGTGCTTAAATGTAAACCATGTTTTTCCTTTTTTATGTTATTTTATTGTTTGATTTTTAAAATGTATTTTATTAAGGTTATGTATTTTTTGTTTGCCTATATTGTAGAATTTGGTGCTTCTTTGACTTTTTAAGTGAAAATATATCGATGTGTACATGGACAAAGTAAAGGGAGTGCGCAATGCAAGTTTGTGCTATTCTGGGATTTTTTTTAAGTGAAAATAGGTCGACGTGTACATGGATAAAGTCAAAGGAGTGCGCAATGCCATTTTTGTGCAATTCGAGGGGTTTTTTTTTTTTTTTTTTTTTTTTTTTTTTCCAATGAAAATAAGTCGATGTGTACATGGATACCGAGTTCCTGCAACTGTTTATCTTGTTATTTTGGCTTTGTATAGCGGTGATTTTTGCCGCAAAAATCGACGCTTCGCAAGCCAAAATAACGAGTCAAAGAATTGCACAAAATCGGTATCCGTGTACCGCCAAAAATCGCCAAGTTTCGCCAAGGGGTACCCTAAACTATACTTTTACCGAAAAATTATATAATCTTAATTTTAGAGCACGATATTTATATATCATTAGTTATTATATGATTCAAGTCATTTATCATTAATATTTTTTTAGAAATGCATATCCGTGCAGAATGAATTATACATACGTGGAGTTAGTTAAAGTAAGTTTCTTCGTTTTTTTAACTTATAATTATTGCTCAGTTTTTTAAATTATGATTGTTATTTCTGAAGTTTGGTGAACCATTCAAAACTTAATAAGGAAGTATCAACACAACTTTTCTATTTATAGTAAAGAAAAACAGTTTGCGTAGTTAATTTTTATTTAAAATCAAGATGAGCAAACTTTGATTATTCAAATTCCAACCCTTGTTTTAAGAAATCGTAGCCACGGTTTTCCTTAGAGATCTTCGACATGATAAGTAGATTAGCTTCTCACATCAGGGGAGCAATAGGCTTTCTTGCTCCTGTCACTTTTCATTGTTGTGAAGATAAGACATAATGTCTTATCTTCACAATAAGCAAAAGACATATGTATTTCCAGATTTATTAGTTTTAGTTTAATTGAGTATGACACAGCATATTAGGGCTATCTAAGATTAGGAATGACTTCGTGGTGGATTTTCCAAGGGAAACCGGCTCGTATACGAATTACACATGGAGAAAGCCATGAAAATGCCCGTGAATCCGTCCGGAATCGAACCCATGTTGGCGAATTTATTCGGTACTTACATATTAACGCAACCTGTAGAACCACTTTGGTACAATTTGGCGAATTTTTATGTAGTCATCTGTAAAAAGTTGGAAGTAATTGCTTTTAAAATAAATAAGTAATCTCAATTCTTGCAAAAGTCACGTATTCGAAGATGTTATGGGTTTTAAGGTGTATGAGTCCCCTTAATGGCAAAAAATTTCCAAAGCAAATCAGATTTAACCTTCTATCAGTAAACATCTATGAATTGTTTAAATTAATTGTTCCTTAATTCTTTCTCAAAAATTATAAAGTATACTGAATCAGCTAATGTGGAACATACAAGAAAATCAAAATTTAATAATAATGTGCAGAAATGTTACACATATCTCAGAATATTTTTCTTTCGTGCTGTCAGATTCGTTATTTTTTCTGGCAACTATTCAATAATTTGCTTGAATTCAATGTCACAATTACGGTTTTAATAATGAACTTGAGTTGTGCTACCGGTTTTGATTCTAATTTAAAATAAGTTTTCTTTTCATTTTCCAAAACTCGGGGCGAGGCTTTATCGCATATTTGCCAGGCAAGTTTTATATTATTTTTCAGCTATTGTCTGAATTTCGAATTAATGCCAATATGATGGAATAATATAATATCTACACGTAGTATCTTTATTGCATCAGTAAGTTGCACATATAAAAAAAATGAACATCTTTGTTTACAGATCCTGTCCTATTCAATTTGCTGTTATTATTACTATTATTATTATTTTGTATTTATAAATCACTCAGGCAGTTTCGGGGTTGTTTCCTGTGTAGAGAATTCATAATTTATGGGCAATTTAGTTTTTACTTTGTATGAAACAATGCTTAATTTTACTTTATAAGAAAATAAGTAATAAAATATCCCACCAAAATCAGGTCAAGAATTTACTTTAATTATAACTATGTATGTGTATGTATGAGCAGTAAAATTTATTTCGAATTTCTCTGATATTTTGATATTAATTCTCTTAAAATAGTCGAGTTTCGAAATATTTCGGAATTTAGTTTTTATGCTTTGGTTTCGAGTTTTAAACTGATTGATAAACAAAGTCTGAAGTTTACAAATTTTATTGCTGGTTCGTTATTTACGAAGTGCTAACTAAATAACGTGTATTCTAACATTTAGTTTTAGTTTTCTCTGCGCATGTAACACTTTGAGCCAAGATTTTTATGTGTCTGCATCCATAACAACGTTATTTATTTTAAGCAGAAAATCGGACACCGTTTGCGAAGTTAAATTTCCGTTTACAGTAAAATTTATTTTAATCATTTTTTTTTTTTTTTTTGTGTGTGTGTGTTTGTGTGTGTTGAGCTAATTAATGAGTTTTGTTATCTTCTCATGCTCGACAGAGCTGCCAGAGAGCGTGTAATATGTTAAATTTATCTCGCTCTCATTCATGCAGTTGAGGGGACAATAACAAGCAAATTAGCTTTTATAAAAAGCGACAGTTTTTTTTTTTTTCACATAACTTTAAGTATTTGAAGTAGCTCATCGATAATTACATTTTAAAAACGAATTATGATAAAGATTAAATTAAAAATAACAAATTATCACTTATGATAAAAATTTAGTTATTACTTGTAGCGTTGTTATTTAAATTAACCTGTTATTATAATTTGGATTTTTACTATAAATTCTCCTTTCCGTTTTCCTGACCGGAATGAAAATGAGCTAGGTAGCATTTAAAATAATTTTTCTGGATTTTAAGACAAAGGATGTTTATGGCTGCGCGTGCACGCTACATTTAGTTCCTCACAGCTAGGAATAGTTATAATTATTTGGCTTTAATATAATTATTTTCAAAAATTAATAGTTATAATTATTTTCAAAAAACATCTTCCATTGGAGAATTGGATTTTCTAGAGGCATTTCACATTCAAAAAAATCTTTGTTCTAGTTAACGATCCTAATTCCAATCCGTCTTTGCCTTCGGCCTTTAAAGAAATTATGTTTTAGTTCTGGTTTCATCAACAGATGGCGCCACTTGCTTATTCCTGTCCAGGCTTTCTTATCTTATCTAGTCATTATTTCCTATCTCGTTCATTAGCGCTTTTGCAGCTGAGGATGGTAGTTCCGTAAAACCATCGAAACTAGTCCTGCGAAAACTTGAAAATATAACGCTGATTTTTGTTGTTTGACTTCTGAATTAGTATTTGGCTTTGCTTTATTTCACTGCCAACAAATTGATTTTGACATTACGTTTAGAACTACTGACTCAGATTTCAACTGTGTAGTCTTTCACTATTAGTCCATGTTTTATCTTGAATTTGACTCTTGCTGTTTAGTTATATTACTACGAACTGTGACTGATAATGTTAACGCAAGGAAGTACGTTTATATTCTAGACACTGTTTAAATGGAAAAGCATTTAACCTTTTCACGACTTGCAATTACTTCAGACCTAGCAATAATTCGCTTCGAGTCTGATGAAGCTATTTGTTCCGGATCAAGTAAAACCCCATACACTAAATTCTGTTTCTGTTATGACTTATCTTACTTATCTTATAAAGATTATAGAGACATAAGATCAATTTCACGACTTTTATCATAATCAAGAGCGCAAGTGTTGAGCCTGTCGTTGGCTTGGGTGTCTTATATATAGCAATGTGAATTGGTTCAGCTCCGTCTCATTTCGAAGAAGAACCGCTCAAGGAGCGAACTGGGTGATCTCCCTTACGCTTCCGCTACCACCAACCTCTCGAGACATTTTCGGCTAGACAGTATGCTAGGTGCTTCCATGCCCCAAAGACATCATACACGTACAAACACCCATGCCTTTTTCGATACCCATGCCCGAACCTTTAGCAGCTGGTTACACTAGTATCATGTCAAATAGTGGGTAAATTCTCTTTCTGTTTTAAGTAATACAGGAACAGACATTTCGTTCTATGAAAAAAGAATGAATATATTGGATGATATTGGAGATTAATAATGGGATATATAGTTATTACCCGAGATTAATATTGGGATGTATTATTAATATTTGATAATTAATATATGAAACGAATTGGAGCTTAATATTGGGACATATAATTAATATTTGAGTTTAATATTCTGATATATAATTAATATCAGATAATTTTGATTATATTGGAGAGGTAATGTGACTAAGGAAATTAAGAGATGTAAACAGCTAATTACAATGAATATAGTTTATGTGGAATGTACCAATGGCTAAGGAAATCAGTAGACATGGCAAAGGAAACTGGCGTGACTTTTACAAAGGGTGAATCTTTACATTATGGTAACTTGGTGATTTTTTGGCGAAAATGTGGCGACCAACCCTGCCACAGCAACCTGCTAGTTTTGTTTTGGATGCCATTTTGTTTTCACGAAGTAAAGGCTTTTTTTTTTGGTTAATCTTTGGATTATGGTAACTTGGCGATTTTTTGGCGAAAATTTTGCGACCAACCCTGCTACATCAACCTGCTAGTTTTTGTTTGGGGCCATTTTGTTTTCACGAAGTAAAGGCATGTTTTTTTTTCCAACAATCTGCTAGCCGAATTACAGTTATGCTAGAACTTTTATGGTACAAAAGTGCTTAATCATGACGAAGATTAGGTGCGAAATTGGGAGAAAGTGCAGAATCGCAAACTGCTTGCCGCGTTTTTAAGAATTGCACATACATGGTATCCATGTACACGTCGACCTATTTTCACTTAAAAAAAATCCTAGAATTGCACAAAAATGGCATTGCGCACACTCTTGACTTTATCCATGTACACTGCTAAAGTCCTAGCTAGTAACCTTTATCGCCTTACCAAAATATCGCCAAACTACCTGTTACCATATTCCAAAGATTAACCTTTTTTTTTACTCAACATTTTTTTTCCAACAATCTGCTAGCCGAATTACGCTTATACTAGAACTTTTATGGAACAAAAATGCTTAATCATGACGAAGATTAGGTGCGAAATTGCGAGAAAGTGCAGAATCGCAAACTGCTTGCCACGTTTTTAAGAATTCCACATACACGGTATCCATGTACACGTCGACCTATTTTCACTTAAAAAGCATCCCAGAATTGCACAAAAATGGCATTGCGCACAGTCTTCACTTTATCTATGTACACATCGACCTATTTTCACTTAAGAAGTCAAAGAAAATTGACAAAAATCCAATTCTTCTTACTCTTGTAAAAAGCGCCAAACAAATAATTAGGCGATTCTGCACTTTAGCAGCAAAATTGTTTCCAAATGCTTATTAGCTAAAATCACGATCGGAATTTTCCGGAAAATGTCGCATGACATGTCTCATGATCTCTCATTTCTCTGAGACAAAATAATCTGTGATTCGAACTGTGTACTTCTCAGATTATTGCTAAAGTCCTAGCTGGTAACCTTTATCGCCTTACCAAAATGTCGCCAAACTACCTGTTACCATATTCTAAAGATTAGCCTCACAAAGTTCAAGTAAAATATATTTGTTCTTTAAAGAAGGAAAATTAAGTAGATTTTTTTATTTATTAACAATTTGAGAACAGCTAAGAAAATAAACAATCTAAAACAACATTTGAGTAATTAACCATTTCATGTGTGTTTTTGAATTTAACATTTCACCTTTCAATAAATGCAAACTATAATATGTGCCCTGTGTATATGCAATAGGAGAAGAAGGGAAACTTTCCCTTCCGCCTTGAAAAAACTCTAAAACGAACCATAAAAAGGAGTAAAGTGCGTTAGACTTGAAATAGAAAGCAGAGTATAGAAACAAACATCTCTTAAAAAGTGTAGAAACCATGAGAAAAAGACAAAAATTCAGTGAATAATTATTTCTGGAACACATTTCTTTACATCTCAAAGGCAAATTCGTATTACTGCAATTTTCTCAAGATATTTTTTCCTCCATTTCTACTAATTTTAATTTGATTTGTCCCCCTTTTTGTCTGTTTCCTTGTTACTTTTATTTAAAAAGACAGCGGTTTTATAGTTTTATTACCCTTTATAGCTCTCTTAGTCTATGGTTTTTTAATTCTTTTAAACATGTTGTATAATATTTTTTTATTTAAAAATACGAATAAGCAGTTTCTAAGCTCATATCAAAACAATATATTTTTTATAGGAAAGTTAAAAAGAACTAAAACCGCTGAAACATTTCAGGCTAGAAGATATACTTACGTTGAATGAAATTTTAATTCTAACAAGTTATGAGAAGGATGACAGCTGTGCATGTAAATAAGCCAAATTATAAAACGTGCTTCTCTTAAAAGAAAACAAGAATTCAGAAGCCATTACAAAATAACTTCGCTTTTGTAACTTTGCATAGGTTCGGCTGTGAAATTTTAGTACCGTAGAACTCCAATTATCTGAATCAATTGGGAACGGACACGAACCCTATTCGAATAATCAAAAATTCGATTAATTGGAATTTTTCTCGAAGAAAGGGTCTACGTACAGTTTAATTAATTACCGTATAAGGTATTTCCCCATCCTTCTTAGCGTGCCTTCGTGGTGTAGTGGTCTACATGCGGCGCGTATTCCAAAGGTCCGTGGTTCGATTCCCGGCTAAGATGTTATCTTTCCTGACGCCTCTCAGTGACGCCCGAACTAAAAGGGGAGTGGATGATGATTCTCCACACCCAGGATTTGGCGATTGGGTCCTCTAAAAACCGAAGTCGCCGTTTAAAAGGGCTAGTATATAAGGCATTTCTCCCGCCTTCTTAGCGTGACTTCGTAGAGTAGTGGTCTGCATGTTGGGCGCGTATTCCAGAGGTCCGTAGTTCTATTCCTGGAAGGTGTTGCTCATTTTTCATCTCGTCTGCTTTCAAAAAATCCTAATGTCTCTACAGTGGCGCCCGAACTAAAAAGGGTGTTAGATGATGATTCTTTTCACCCAGGATTTGGCGATTGGGTCCCCTAAAAACCCCAGTCACCCTTTAAAAGGGGGAGTATATAAGGCATTTCTCCCGCCTTCCTAGCGTGCCTTCCAGGTGTAGTAGTCAACACACTGAGCCGGTATTTCAGAGGTCCGTGGTTCGATTGCCGGCGAAGGCGATTGCTCATTTTTCATCTCGTCACCCTGTGTCATCTCGTCACCCTCAATATTATCACCCTGTGTAATATTTAAAGAAATTAAATAATGAAGAATCTGCGTAAATGTATCTATGTTTCTCGCATTGTGATAAAACAACTGTACCTACAGTCATCAAATTTTGAATAACGTAAGTCTCCACCCGAATATGGGCATCTGGAAGTCCAAATTTGGAATTTCTTTTATTGTCTATTTCATATTTTGTAAAGCCCTTATGAGTTTGAGGCAACACTATACGAAAAAAGAAAACGTTTTCATGTACAGATGTACAGCCCGCGAGACTGTGTATCGAACATTCTAAAGATCTCTTTAAATTATTTTGTGATATTGCTTTTGAATTCAATTTTATGGTTTAAGTGCGCAGAACATGATATTTAGTAAATAAAGGTAGCACACAAAACGTTTTAAAAAAAAAAAAAAAAAACCTTTGGGCTTAATATAATATCTGAAAATTTTCAGATTTTTTTTCATTTATATTACAATTTAATTAATATTTATTAAGCTTTGTAATATTTATATCTTTGTGCATTACCATTATCTTATCAGAAAAGTATGCAGAACATTTTATTAGACTCAAGATAATAACATGTGTGTAACAACTATGATACGTATTTTAAAGCTTTTCAGCTAAACATTTATTGATTTTTAAATATATTTTGCTAGAAAGAGGTAGGAAAATTATTTACCGTTTAAAAGATTCGAAACCATTTTAATCATTTCGTAAATAATACATTTCAGCAGCTTTTTTTAAATCTATTGTATCTGCAGCCACATCGCATTGCACTTTAAGTACTAGTTTGCACATTCAGCGATCTACTTCAGCTGTGAATGCATAGAAAATCAATCATTTAATCAATCATTCTTGATCGACTTCAAAGACAAATAATTGTCTTTGAAGTCGATCAAGAATGCCCTTGTTCTTGACTTCTTAATAAGAGTTTTAAAATTGCTGAATAATGTAATAATTACTTTCAATTCTATTTATTATTTTTAAATACATTTCTTTCCTTCCTGAATCAATAATCTATTATGTTTCCACTGCGAATTTTAAGTTTTGCTTTTGGAAAGATGGAAAAGATGAAAAAAGAATGAATGTCTGAAGGTTTCTTTCACAAAATTGTAGTTGAAGTTGTAGTTTTACTGTTGAAATGATGAAGAGGACGAAAACAAGATGAAGCACTGAAGTTTTCTTCCAAAAATTTGTAGTATTTTCATTTATATATATATATATATGTGATGTACCAGCTTTTGTCCGGAATAAATAGATTGGTGAAGAATCATAGATGTAGTCGTAGCTTAAATTATCAGACGGATAAGTTTAAAAAACAGGATCCATTTATTATATTTCAGGAGCAAATAGCAGTTACAAAAATTATCCGGAGTAAATAAAAAAGAAT
This sequence comes from Stegodyphus dumicola, assembly GCF_044657685.1. NCBI lineage: Eukaryota > Metazoa > Arthropoda > Arachnida > Araneae > Eresidae > Stegodyphus > Stegodyphus dumicola. The sequence goes on from NC_140773.1 coordinate 9,570,468, forward strand.
TACTAATAACTTTTTGTATGAAGTTTACTGCATCGTTACATTAAAGAAAAGCCCCCGATATTCTTTTGCGAGTCCTTTTATGGTCTCTGGAAAGGCGGAGCTTCCAAGAAATGACGTCAGCTTCGTCAGCCATTCCAGTTTGCTTTAAATATTTCCAGAACATTCTATAACTGTACGTGTAGAAAAGGCGGGAAAAACAACTTGACTACGGGGCTGTGGATTTAATTCCACGTACTTTCGAATAAGAGACCGTCGTCATTAAAAAATGAAAAGAACATGCAGTTAGAAATTTAAGTGTATTCTTGACTATGGAATTTCATTATTACACACACACACACACACATATATATATATATATATATATATATATATATATATTCAGGGTCTTTCAGTAAATCTGTTGCAGACTTTTAAAAGAGATAGAGTTACACCTAGACAATGAAACCTCACATGCCATTGCATGGTCGGAAACGCTTTTTTCTGAAGATGGTAGTCACGACAAAAAACACAAGGAAGGACACGAACAGGGTGAGTACATCCGAAATTAAGAAATAAGAACAAAAATAGACTACGGTCGTCATCAAACTAGGTATTCGAAATTATGACCCCGGACTCTGATGCAGGACTTGCATCTCCTGAAAGATCTGATGTCCTAGAAAATATCCAGCATGTCCCTGCAAGTAATATCTCGTCATCTTGCTGACCAAAGCACGGGACCAGCTCTACTGATCCTATGTTGACGATATGTTTCGAACACCTTTTTTCATCGCGATCATCTGTTTTGTTCTTATTTCTTGTTTTCCGCTGCACTAAGCATAATAAATAAATATGCTCCAGCTGTTCGTGTCCTTTTTTCTCGTGCTTTGTGTCTTTACTACCGCGTCAATGTGAACAAGTACTTATAAATAATTTGTATTTATAAACCCTCTCTTAGTTTCCTTTCATTGTGTCCAGTTTAAACTAGGTTGTGTTATTTTGGGGTGAATTGGGCGATAAAGTTTAATTCTTTTATAATTTGTTATGGCTTTTTACCTATCTCACGTTTCTCCGCTTTCCGTAACAACAAAAAAATACATGTTCATCCAACTGTTTTTACTTTGAAAATATTTTCGGACTAGGACATTTTGAATTGTACTCTGATGTAAATGCTCTTTCGATGATATAACACATCATAAGCTGATCATTTTTAAAGTTTAATATTTTTTTACATTCCTCTTTAGCTGACTTTTGTTTAAAGACAAATTTGGAAGAAGCATCCTCAGATTATAAATGTCCGTTGATGTAAAATATATACTTTCTTTAGTGCCTTACAATACTGCGTTAAGCCATCAAGTTTATGATCATACCTCCAGTTCGCGAATCATACAGCTAAGTTATTGATTTGCCCTAGGCAAGCCTCTAGCTAAAACTGCAGTTAGTTATCGACATAAGTACTGTTATAGTTCCTCTTTGTCTTACGCAGTATCGATTTATCCGGTATTTAGGCCTTTTATGTTTCCTGAAAGTAATGCATAGAATAACTGCAAATTAGCTTATTTAGGAAGAATATGGATATAAAAAAAAAAAAATAGAATAGTTTAAGAAGACTATCGATACAGAAAAATAAAGTGTAGGAAAATATTTAAGTTTGATATTTTGTCTTGATATCAACTGCTTGTTTTTCATCTGAAAGAATATTTGGCTCATCTTTGGAATATGGTAACAGGTAGTTTGGCGACTTTTTGGTAAGGCGATAAAGGTTACTAGCTAGGACTTTAGCAGTGTACACGGATAAGTGTGTTTGTGTGTGTGTGATTATGGCAAAGCCTCGAGGGCTATCTGCCTAAGAGGAGGGATGCCTTCGTGGAGGACTTTCTAAGGGAAACTGGCTCGTATGCACGTTACACATGGGGAAAACCACGAAAACGCGGGATTCGAACCTCGGACCGAACTACCAGTGTTCAGCGACTTCACCGCTCGTGCGCTGGTGGGCTGTACACGGATAAAGTCAAGAGTGTGCGCAATGCCGTTTTTGTGCAATTCTAGGATGTTTTTTAAGTGAAAATAGGTCGACGTGTACATGGATGATACCGTGTATGTGCAATTCTTAAAAACGCGGCAAGCAGTGGGCGATTCTGCACTTTCTCCCAATTTCGCCCCTAATCTTCGTCATGATTAAGCACTTTTGTTCCATAAAAGTTCTAGCATAAGCGCAATTCGGCTAGCAGATTGTTGAAAAAAAAATTTCAGTAAAAAAAAAAAAAAAAAAATGCCTTTACTACGTGAAAACAAAATGGCGTCCAAAAAAAACTAGCAGGTTGCTGTAGCAGGTTGGCCGCCAAAATTTCGCCAAGTTGCCATAATCCAAAGATTAACCGAATATTTCCGTGCCGCCCAACCGGCACAGTGGTTAGAGACTCTGATGTCGTACCGAAGGGCTCGTGTTCGAATCCCGAAGAAGGCATGGGTGTTTGTAAATGCATATAGTGTCTGTGCGGCATAGGGACATACAATATGCCGCTACTGAAAGTCCAATGGAGAGGTTGATGTTCCTCAGACGCGTCCCCCCCCGGGTGCTCTCCTTCAGGATTTTGGGTGGAACTGAACAAAATCGTACTGTCATCTATATGGTGTCCAAGACTCTTGCCAACGTAGGTGCAATCTTGTCCCCTTGCCGTGATCAATTTCGTGTGTATCTCCGGATATCAGACAAGCGAAATTGTTCCCAAGAGCAAAAGAACTTGTACAGACATTATGTTATTTTTAAGCAGGAGGTGTGAAAAATGAGCAATGCCCTCTCCAGGACTCGACCTTGGACCTCTCGAATACGGGCCAAGTGTGCTACCGTTACACCACGAGGACACGCAGAAAGGAAGGAGAAAATACCTTATATTCTCACTTTTAAAGGGCAATAGGGGATTAAGGAACCCAATCGCCAAATCCTGGTGAAGAATCATCATCTCCCACCTTTTAGTTCGGGTGACACTACAGTCTCTTAATTTTTTCGATATCGGGAAGCTGAAGAAATGTGCAATGTCCTCGCCGAGACTCGAACCTAGGCCTTTCGAGTACGCGCACTTATGTTACTGATTTAAAATTAGAAATGGTTTTACTTAGAACAGACGTATCTGACATTGAATGCATCTATGCTCTTATAACTTGTAACGGTTACTTGTAGCCTATTACTTTCTTATATTGTACAAATAGTCGGTTTTATTTGTGACGCACATAGTATTTGTTGTATGGTACTGAAATCGTTCTTAATCCTGTATATATCATGATTATTTTGTTTGCATTTGTCTTAGCGATGCCAGCAAACCTAATCCAGAATAATTATTTTGTATACCTTTTTGCACTTTTCTGAATTGAATAGTTGGCCTGTTTTTGTGAATTCGATTGGTTTTACTTGAGTTCTCTATTGTAAAATTTGCATTTGTGGGAGTATTTTATAATAATTTTCTTTGAACTATTTTTGAATGCATTCGGTTTTTGAATTTGAAATTTTTCATATCTTTATTGTTGGCATTATTCTTGTACTGTATTTCTATCGCGTTGCCAGCAAACCTGATGTAGTGTTTTTATATTATTTGGAGTGGTTTTGTTTTTAAACCAAAATTATGTTTTATATTGTAGTTATATCTCAGGTTCAGTGCATTTTACGATAATATTGTTCAGTTATCAAAGTTATTGGTTCTTAATTCTGAATTCATATGAAGAAATTTTATTTTGCCAGTTTATTATTGTCTTAGTTTACCTTTATGCATTTTTTCTAAATTGAATGGTTCTTCTTGATATTGTCAATCTAATTGAAATTAATTGTGTATAATACAGTAATGGATGTATTATATTTTGTTTGTACCATAGGTTTTATTTAAATTAGTTGGACTCAGTTTTGAAAGTATTTCGTATTTGCAGTACAAATTATGAAAGTATACTCGGTTTATTGTTTGAATGCTATAGGTACTACTTGTAACATGCTTTCTTTAGGGTTTATTAATGACTACGTTACTTATGTCCTTGTGTTCTTGAAGGCCTTGTATGCCACTGTAAACTTATTTTGCTTAGTGATAATAAATAGCTTCTGGAGGCAGGGGCTTTAATCCGTGTAAGGCAGACATCATGTCAGCTAGGTAATGGAGCCCTTGTTCTCTGGTTAACAGTATGTGCTACAGTTACACCACGAAGTCGTGCAGAAAGGAGAGGTGGTGTGGTGTATTTAATTATGGCAAAGCACACTAGGGCTATCTGCCTAAGGGGAGGGATGCCTTCGTGGAGGACTTTCTAAGGGAAACTGGCTCGTATACACGTTACACATGGGGAAAACCACGAAAACACCCATGCAGCCAGCCCGTTCGCGGGATTCGAACCTCGGACCGAACTACCAGCGTTCAGCGACTTTACCGCTCGGCCGTTGGTGGGCGCAGAAAGGAGAGAGAAAATATCTTGTAAAGTTACCGTTAGTATTCAAAACATAAGCAAGTTCTGTATCTTTGCATAAACAAAGCAGAATTTTTAATTGTTACTAAAAGATATTTAACAGTGCTGCTCCCCATTTTGTCTCTTTCAATACTTACCGTTTGCATGAAGGGTTGTTTTACTGTATAAATTTAGCACTACCATCCCATCTATCCCTATTAAAATGGCGATTATGTTTTGCGAATGAGGAGCAAATAAATTTGAATTTAAGTGATGGCAAGTTTCCAAAGAAACTGTCGTATCTTTAAATGATTTTCGTATTAATTACCTAAAATAAACGATGGAAACTTTCACCATTGTTTATTAAAAAAACCGAAAAATACAAATCTTTCATGCTATAATAAGGATCTATAATGGAACAAGGTTAAGATGCTGAAATCAAAGCATAAATTATTCATCTTGCATTTCCCGCTGTAGTTTAATTTATCACTCTTCAGTTTAGCTTCATTTATTAACGTATTCCATAAATTACAAAGAACTTTGCTAAGCCATGATAAGTTGCACATATATTAAAAGCATGCTTGGCAATTCATTATCGGCCGCATATGGAAGACAAGCTTAAATGAATTTTAGTTTACTTAAGATAAATTATAATTTAATTAAGGAAATTCCGTGAGTAGTAAACAATAATTATTATTAATCTTTTTAGGAAAGATAAATCTGACATATTAAATAGCATCATATTTCATTGATTAAGAAACTAGTAGCTTTCAGAATCCTTTCTAAAAGTATCGAACGAAGAAGTAGAACTTGAATGTGCATAAAAGAAGGCCGTAGCTGCCGTACCCTGAAGAGATATTAGCAATAACACTAAGTTAAGAGGAAAATCAATAAGCTAACTATTACCATAATTAATTAATGCAATTATTTGTCATACAAATACCTGTTTATTATCTGGGAGCCTGACTTATCTTTATTGACATCTTAATATTATATAAGCCACTTTTTTAAATATTGCATTGTAATTACTCATTTTTACTTCCTTGTACGAAGTAAAAAGGAAGTATTGTAATCGCGAAAAGTTTCAGGCAGCATATTTCAAAGAAAATATCCATTTTGACCGCTATCGAATGCAATTTAACGATGTTTTTGCGTGATATCTGTACGTAAGGATAGAATAAAATACTCTTTTCCTTCAAAAAAAAGATAAAACTGCTTTAAAATTAATTCTGAAGAGAATTTTTCGTGGCGTATGTACAAACGTATGTACGTACGTAAGTATCTCGCATAACTCAAAAACGAGTAGCCTCAGAACGTTGAAACTTTGTATATAGGACTGCTATAACATGTAGATGTGCACCTCGTATTTTGGTTGCAATCGGCCGCACCAAACGTATATAAATATATTTTTATATATATCCACTCTGTTACCCGGCTCAGTGATCTCAGTTTCTTTACTCTTATATGTTTGTAAACTGTGCCTTTTTTGCTTTAAAAATGATTGTATTACTTTGTTTTTATCTTCCGGTTAAGGTTTTTATGCCTTTAGTAAATCTGTATGCAATATGTTTAGAATTATCAACAATTTTAAAGTTTTCTAAGTGCCGCCATGCCTCTTTTATATGGCGGACATTGATGTTTACATTTAAAACAGAGACTAGTGGATTTGTTGCCAATCTAGAGAAACTTAGCTTCGCAACAACAAAGATAACGCATTCATTTATTATTGCCAATCAAATCATGCTTAATTCTTTCTGGAATTTTTTCGAGGAAATAAGTGTTTAAGATTTACTTCGTAATTTTTAATATAGATATTTTGAGTTTTTATGCATTTTTGCCTTCTCCCGAAGTGAGAACTGAATTAATTAAATGAGAACTACTCAATCGTCTGTGAAAAACTCTTTCTTTTTTGCTTTGTTTGCTTAATTTCTTTTATACATCATTCTAGCTTTATTATAGTATTTGAATAGAACATGTGGCAACGATTAGATAATTCTATTCTTTAAATGATATAAATTTTGTGCATTAGGAGTTATAATATGAACGAAATATATAAGTTAACTGTTATATAATTATTGGATTATATAACAGTTAACTTAATTTCCGTTATATAATTATTATTTAAGTTAACTGTCATATAATTATTAATACTGTTAAGTGAATCTAGCGCCAGAGTGTCGCTATGATAAACAAATACTAGAGTGAATTTTAAAGAATGCATTTATTCTATTGTGGTTTATGCGCTGTCGGCGAAGTAGATTTAATTCAATCCAATAAGTTTAAATGAAATGCAAGAAAAAGTGCTTATAATTTAATATTCCGTACAAGGAAGTCATCTGGTGTGCACATCAGATTTTTTATATTAGTCTTGGTTTGCAGTAACCGATTGTTGCTCCATTTCCTTTTAATATATTCCTTCATTCCTAGCTTATGATTTTAAGAACTAGCTGCTACTTATGTGTTCATTTTAGTGCGTACCTTAATTAATATATTTTTGAGGCCCACCAGCGGCCGAGCGGTAAAATCGCTCAACACTGGTAGTTCGGTCCGAGTTTGGAATCCTGCGAACGGGCTGGCTGCATGGGCGTTTTCGTAGTTTTCCCCATATGTAACGTGTATACAAGCCAGTTTCCTTTAGAAAGTCCTCCACGAAGGCATCCCTCCCCTTAGGCAGATAGCCCTAGTGTGCTTTGCGGTATTCACAATACACCTAATTAATATTTTATGGATTAATTACTACATTCAAGAACTTCGTCTAACGCAATTACGTTTTACAGATTTAAAATGTGTGTCATACTCCACCTACATCATTCATTTTAAAACTACTTTGTCATAGATCTTGAAATTATTTTTCTATTTAAATTTTTTCTGAGTTTTTTTCAAGGCAAAGAGCACTCCACATTGTTTTTACTGCTAGTCAGTTTATGCATTATACTCCCTTTTTATTTAAAGGATATGAAATTCTGTAATGTTTCTATCAAAATTTGGATTTATTTTTAATTATTCAAGTATAATTCAAAATATAAAATGCTCAAAGTATTTTTCAAAATGAAAAAGGCTAAATTTTTCTTGGTACCTTTTTAGTGTCTGGAAACTTCCTATATACCACTGTACGCTTTACACATTATCTTAAGCATGTTTATCTCGAAGTTTAACATTTGTACTTAGTTTTCCATTTGTTATTTTACTTCACTATTTATTTGTTTCCAAGACACTTTTAAATCTTAATATATAACTGAATTTTAGATAAACAAATGCAGCTGAAACAAAATATTACACTCAGGACAAATATTTGCATTCAAAGAATGCATTGGATCTTAAAAGAAGCATGTTTAAATTTGAGTAAAACCAAAGCTGGAGGTTTTCTGTTATGTATGCGTGCTTTTGAAAGTCAGCCATTTTTTCTGCTTACCGAGAAGTGAAACTGCATTATGGGTAAATGCTCCAAGCGAATAAATTCAAAAAAAGGATACTTGTAGAGAATTGATTGTAAAAAATCCTCGAATTCGTTCATTCGAAAAAACCGTAATATCTGTCAATCCATCACGGTTACAGTTACCGCAAACTCATTTCGAAAACGTTACTTATTTCCTTTTGAAATCCATATTCAGAAAAAAAAGGAAAGTTTTGTGATTTATCACTCCAGATGTCAGATTATTCTTTCTCGTTTTTCATCGAAAGTAAATTTTTCTCCGACTTATCAAAAGAAATCTCCGCCATCTTGACTGGCATACGGTGCTGTCACCTAGCGGATAGTACGTTAGGTATAAAAATCCTTATTGTTAACAAGCCATTTATATTCCTTACATTTTTCTCGCCGAAATTGCGTTTTAAAGTCAGTATAGGTAATATTAATAGGTCGATATATTAAGTTTTATCAGTAAATTTGCAGCAGGATTTCGTAATCATTTAAACTTTGTCTTTCTGCAGTGAAGTGAATAATTTGAGATCTTTGCTATCATGTTATAGAATTTATATATTTATACTGGCATTTTCTTATATGTATATATTAAATTTAACAGTGATAAGTAACAACACATTGCAGCTTTTCTTTAACAAAAAGAGTTAAAAGAGGAATTCGAAGATTTAGAGTCTCCATCCTTTCTGGAGCTCCAAGGCTTTATAAGAGAATACTTACTTATTAACACAACCACCTTGGCTCAATTTGGCGATTTTTTACAGATGAAAAAGTGAACGTTACTTATCGAATACAGTTCGGTGGTTTTCTTGCCCTTTTCTTAGAAATATTCCTAAACTATTGATACTTATCATAAGTCGGTAAATATTATCAACATGAAAAAAATATACTTTAGCAATTTAAAATATAAATGGAAATTATTAAATGAGGATTAAGTGATACATTATAAAGTAAAACATTTACATTCGTCTTCAAATCTTCGTGTAATTTTTTTGCTCTGTTTTTCTCCCGAAGAACATAGCGATCTGTTTATACTTGAAAAAATATAAGAGGATTACGGAGACTCGTCTTCGTATAATCTTTCGCAACAGCGGCTATCGAGGAAGCGTATTTCATCGTGGTTCCCTTTAGAACAGTTTCCACAAAATTCTGTACTCTTGCAGGAATGCTACTGAAATTTCTTGCATTGCTGGCAAATTCTACAAGCTCATATTTTAAAATTAAATTTAAGTAAAAAAATACCATGACGTGTTTATAAAAACCGCTGGAATACAATAAAAAAGAACTCGTACCAAAGTGGGCTTTGCTTGACTGAAGGATTGTTATCAGCATGGTTGCTGGAATAATGGTTATGCGCATGGTTGCCAGAGTTTGGCACATTCTGAAAATTTGGCGACTTCTACTAAAGTGTTTGCGTTAATACGTAAGTACTTATAATAGTGTTTGCGTTAATACGTAAGTACCTATATAAGAGTTATAATAATCATATAGGAAGATTTGCCATCTAAGTTGCAAAAATTTCAGAGGTACTTAGGTATTATCCCTTTGACTGCGAAATTGTCATTAAGCTGTGCGATTCATTCCCCCTCCGCCGTTAATGGATAAACGTAACATCTTAGCACACTCATATGTGCTCTTTTTTTTTTTTTTTTGTATGTGATTCCGACTGGTTCTCGAATAATTCCTTTCTGCTTTTATGAATAAGGATATAAAGTAACTGTTATCACTGTACTTTTTCCTTCCATTTCGAAACAAATGACTTCGAAGTCTGTGGAATTACATTCGTAACTGCACTCCGGTTTATGTACAGATAGTAGAGAGAATTAACATCTATTTAATGGGGGAAATAATACCTGGATATGGCCTATGAAAGCCTTTTTAATGAAGCGAAAAAACGAAGTGGATCGAATGGTTCTGCAGCAGTAGCTATTTGGTGGAATAGGCAGGAAGACTGATCAATGTTTTATTTCTTAGCGCGTCGGGTAGCAGAACCACAGGTCCGGGGTTCGATCCTTGGGCTAGACAAGGTTGACTCAGCCTTTCATCCCTTAAGGGGGTCGATAAATGAGTACCAATTTCGCTTGGGGACTTCCGGTGTTAAGTCCTACCAGTAGTCCTGCGACAGGCTGACCACTTGTCCAGGCAAAGATGCACAGGCACTCCGTAGCCCACGGTTTAGAAAGTACATATTAGGGCACTGGCTGACTATGGCTCTCTAAGGGCTGTTTGTGCCATCGAGTTTAATTTAGTTTAGTTTAGTTTAGTTTAGACAGAAGTCCTGGTCAGAATTCCACAAGAACAATCTGCCGAATTTTGGTGGGATCTCCATAAAGTTTCGGCCCACCAGCGGCCGAGCAGTAAAGTCGCTGAACACTGGTAGTTCGGTCAGAGGTTCGAATCCCGCGAACGGGCTGGCTGCATGGGCGTTCTTTGTGGTTTTCCCCATGTGTAACGTGTATACGAGCCAGTTTCCCTTAGAAATCCTCCACGAAGGCATCTTTCCCCTTAGGCATATAGCCCTAGTGTGCTTTGCCATAATTAAATACACCATAAAGTTTCGTGTTTCAGCTGGTGGTCGATGGGGTAATATAAGTTACATTTCAGGACGAATTAATAAAAATTCTAAGCTCTTAAAATCCTACCAGTAGCCGAGTAAGTAAGACACCTGAACACTGGCAATTCAACCTAGCCTAGAATCTTGGCGAACGAATGCAGCATACTTTCGTGGTTCTGCATGTGTGCAAAGTGAATCCTCTTCCCTTAAGTAGATAGCCGTTATAAGTTCTGCCATATTCAACTAATACAAAGGATATAAAAATTTAATAAATTAATTGAAAGGGGAAAAGAAACGGTACTTACGTATTATCGCAACCACCTCAGTGGAAGTCGCCAAACTCTGGCAACCATGCGCATAACACCTCATTAGATAATCATATCCGTTGTAAGTTTCAAACCGAAAATTCACCAAATCACTTTTATTTTTGTAAAAAATCGCCAAACTGCGCCAAGATGGTTGCGCGTATACGTAAGTACCAAGGAGAATTATAATATATTCTTGTAGATTCTTGTAAGCTATCTTATATGTATATAAAAACTAAGTGACGTAACAGCCCTAATGGGCCAAGGCCTGCAGTGCCCGAAATCTGCTTTCTTGACCGTGGGCCCCGGGGTGCGTAAGCATATGCCCTAAACAAGTGATCAGCTTGTCGCAGGACCACCAGTGTTTAGTCCCCAAGCGAATTTGGTACTCATTTAATCGACTTAAGTGATAGAAATCAAGGGATGAAATGCTGAGTTGACCTAGCCCAGCCCAGGAATCGAACCCCGGGCCTGTGGTAGCTGCGCGATGCGCTAGGCACTGCACCACCAGGCCTATACGTATATAGACTTAAGATAAAATAAAACTAAGATAAAAGAACTAAGATAAAATTCAATGCAAAGATCGAGATTGTTATTTCTAACTTCTTTTTGCAAAAACACAATTGTAGGTATAACCTGCTTTTATTCTTTTTTTTAAACTAAGAGTTGAATTTTTATATATTTAAGACATATAAGCTCTATAGTCATAAAATTTATTTTATGACGTTTTCTATTGATCAAAAAGACTGCAGAAACATATTGCTTATAGTACAGAAATTTTAAAGTTTTCCCTTTTATATCTTTCAGAAGTTAGAACGCCATTTAGTTTAAGGTTAATAAAAAAGTACTGGGTATATCCACTATATAATAATGTCCCATTTTTATTACATCACTTATTTATTAACTGGAAACTTTTTAATATCCCTGTATGATTTCGCTACTCTTTTACGAAAAGAAACTAAAGCGAAATCCTATCATAAAAAGAATGGTACCTATAAAATATTTTAAAACGCTATTGAGATTTTCCCTTTAAGTCATTTTTGAAAGTGTGCGACAGTTTTTATTGGTCTTTGGTATTTTCAACGATTCTTAGTAAATGCTCTTTTCAATTTATTAGGTTTTTGGCTAAATGCTCTTTCGAATTTATAGAGAACCCTACGGTTTTAGAGGAGGATATTGGGGAGCATTTGCAGTTAAGTACAACATTTTTCTGTATATTACAAAGCCTAAAATATATATAAGTATTTGTATGGCGTTCAAAATCTCCATCGGAAATATACAGAGTAATGAAACATTTTTATTTGTTTAATAGTTTTGTGTTTAGACGTAAATTTTAACCTTTATTGCATTCACTTGCTTGTTACAATAACGAATTTCCGTTGTAAAATCCTCCATGAAGATCATTCCTTCTTACGTATAAAAGTATTGTGTGCTTTGTAACTAAACGACTTGACAGCAGAATAAGCGAGAATTTTGTTCACATAATAAAGAGAAGGTATATAACTTGAGAATTGCTAAGTTTAAATTTTTGCTTGATCTCTTGTCATCTCTATTTAGTTTAATCTTATCTCAACTATTAATGTACAAATACTGAAACCAACTGTTAACGGCTTTCTTAACTGGTCCTATAATAAAATGCGGTTACAAGAGGCTTAACTGCTTAATAAAAAAGGATGATGCTAACAAAAATTAAGAATTATAAATAAATAACACTTAAGTTTTATTCGTCACTTTATTTATTCACTAAAGTTTTATTAGATGAATTAAATTCAGAGATGTACGGTGTGATACTTCTTTGGCGATATGATGGAACACAGCAATAACTTTTATTTAACACTAAAAAAATGGCGTCATACAAACAAGAAGAGAAAACATATTCTAACATTTAAAAATAAATTACATTCTTCGTGCGAGAGTCGCACGAGGCACTCGAGTCTGGTTTCAAATATTGCCATTCACAAATACCTCAATGTTCATCTATTTAAATTATTTAAACTACAAGATTTTAATAATATGTAAAGCTGTTACAACCTCTCCCCCAACGGAGAGACTTTTACCGAAGGGAAAAGTTCTGTAAAAATTCGAAAGTTTATAAGCTCGGCTTGCTCAATTGCTTAAAGAGTAAAGGTAATTTCTCTTATAAATTTACAAATTTCAGGCCAAAGATTTTAAGTTTTAAATAAATATCTTTACACCACATTTAAACAAAAAGAAATGGAGATCGTTCAAATACATCAGTTGAGCATACATTAAATAATAAAATAAATTCTAAACGTGGTTACATACTCTTATTATATTATTAGTATATACTCTTATTATATTTTTTTTCAGTTTTATTTTTATTATCTAAACTCAATTTACCTTGAGTTAGTGCATTGTATCTTTCTTTCTGCCTATCCACTACAGACTTTTTTTGAAAGTTTCCGCAAACGTTTTCGTAGGCATCAAGTTTTCAGCTAATTTTTTAGATGAAATCATCTCTACCCACTCATCAAGAAAATGATCTCGAATTTCAGGAGGAATTCGACGTTTAAGTTGGTCAAGCACCATCAAATCTAGCAACTGATCAAAAGTCTTAACTCCTAGACCAGTCACCCATTCCTTGCAATAAATTTCTATTTCATAATTGAAATCCACCCATGTGGATTCGGTACTCTTTTGATGTTTCATAAATTTCTGCCTAAACTTTCCCGGGCTTAGTTTAAACCGTCTTAACAATAAATTTTTCACGTGTTCATAGTCTTTAGCTTTATCGGAGGGTTCTCTAGCTATTAACTGGGTTACTTCGTAAGGAAGTAGTCCTAGTAAATGAGACACAAATTCTTCTTTATCAATTTTAGCCCATTCTGCTTGCCTTTCAAACAATAGCAAATATAGACTGATATCTCCTTTCTTGTCATCGAATTTCTGCATAAGGTGACGCAGCTCCGTTTTCGGCCGGATCTGTCCGGTATTTTGAGACTTTGTCTCTGCTTCAAGTCTTAATCTCTCTAATTCATACTGTTCGTTCCTTCTCCGCTCTTCTGCTTCTTCCTGTCTCCTACGTTCTTCTCTTTCCTCCCTCTCTTTCCGTTCTTCTCTTTCCCTTTCCTCTTTCTCTTTCCGTTCTTCTCTTTCCTCTCTCTCTCTTTCTCTTTTCTCCCTCTCTTTCCGTTCTTCTATTATTGTGTCTAAGACTCCTTTGACGAATACTTCATCATAATCACTACTTTCAACAATTTTCTGTTTTAAATCGACTATTTTCATATCTGCAGTCACATGAACTCCCAATTCAGCCGCGAGATTTTGCAAATCTTCCTTACGAGCTCTTCCCAAGTAGGACATTTTTTTATGTTTAAAATTAACGAACACTGTGTTCTTTATATTTCCTCAAAATAGCTCAATTCAATTACTTTAGTTAATTAATGCAGTCAGGAATCCCGAAATTAAATGCACTTTGTTAAGTACTTATACCTTAAAAATGAAATATTTAAATTATATGAAGTTCATTCTCTGTACCACATTAATTGTAATTAAAATAAGAATAATAACATAGAGCAATATATATATCTACCGTCTGGACAACTAAAATGAATATTAAATATAATATCAAATACGATAATAAAATAAGACAATTTATTATTAACAGGAAGTAATAATCTGGTATCACTAATATTGCGTTCAGTGATGAACTAATATCATAAAGCAATTCTATATAAACATTAAGTAATAATCTGGTATCACTAATATTACGTTCAGTGATGAACTAATAAAATAAAAATACGCACGATTATTCGATCTCGGTCAGTGCCTCCAAAATAATTAAGACTGTGATACTTCTTTGGCGATATGAAGTAACTCCAATGATGGAACACAGCAATAACTTTTATTTAACACTAAAAAAATGGCGTCATACAAACAAGAAGAGAAAACATATTCTAACATTTAAAAATAAATTACATTCTTCGTGCAAGAGTCGCACGAGGCACTCGAGTCTGGTTTCAAATATTGCCATTCACAAATACCTCAATGTTCATCTATTTAAATTATTTAAACTACAAGATTTTAATAATATGTAAAGCTGTTACAACGGGTTTTGATGAAATTCGAAATTTTTCAACCATATAAACACTTTTTAAAGATAATGAAGCAGACATTTTCAAATAATTTTTCCTATTAATAAGTTTAATCTTGAAAAGAAATATTCGTTTAAAATTGTGCAAATAGAGTTAAATAAATTTTAAAACGTATTGAAATAAATTAACTTATTCAATAAGTATAAAAAATTTGACTTCTGTGCTACTTCTTAGAATTGTTATTACTGAAAGATCTAATATTAGTTTCGTTTGGTTTATTTAATTACGGCAAAGCAGTCAAGGGCTATCTGCTTAAGGGTAGACTTAAGGGTAGACTTCGTGGAGAACTTTCTAAGGAAACTGGCTCGTATACATGTTACAAATGGGGAAAACCAAAAAAACTCCTAAGCAGCCAAACTGTTCGCCAGAATTCGAACCCCCCCTCCCCGACAGTGTTAATGACTTTCCGTTAGTGAGCCTCTTTATATTAAATAGAAGTATTTACATTAAATAGGATTAAACATTTTCCTTATACCTTCCTTATACCTATATATAATAGTATGTCCTTATTAATACTTCGAAAGAAACAATTCTTCATTTTATAAACGGCCTTCTGTTAAAAAAATTAATTTCATTAAAAATTGAATTTCTCAAAATAATTTTAACTTCAGTGTTGCTTATTTGAAGTTTCGATGATTATTTAGTGTCTGACACAAATACTGCTATCCCTTTGGTATTTAGGCCCACCAGCGGCCGAGCGGTAAAGACGCTGAACACTGGTAGTTCGGTCCGAGGTTCGAATCTCGAGAACGGGCTGGCTGCATTGGCGTTTTCGTGGTTTTTCCCATGTGTAACGTGTATACGAGCCAGTTTCCCTTATAAAGTCCTCCACGAAGGCATACCTCCCTTTAGGCAGATAGCCCTCGTGTGCTTTGCCATAATCCAAATAATCCAAATCCAAATCCGTTGGTATTTAGTTTCGCCAACAGGGTGTATTAGCCCTTAAAGACCCCATCTCACACACGGAACATAAAGGTATCTTCAAACATTTCTCTTTTTTTTTTTTTTCAGAATTTACATACATTTTAATGTGCGATTACTTCAACATACATAGAAAATAATACACCTGTAAAAATATACCCCTGAAAGTAATCATGCATATCCTCCTCATTTCGTAAATAAAACAATCCCAATCAAGCATGCTTGTTTTAGCTCACCATTGCCTATCCATAGTTAGGCTGTATTTCCAATCCCTTTAATTTACGAGTATAAATATCTGATGTGGACAACACATTACTTCCTTGTATCGGTGCACAAAACTGAAAGTCTACTTTTGGTCCCACCGGGCAAAAAGGCACTGAAATTGGTGCACAAATTGACTGAATTTATTATTCTTTTAAGAGTTTCAAATGTAAACAGATTGTGGCCTCGTTAGGGGTTACCCGTAAACATTTAAATTGTTAATAATTTTACATCTAATGGATGCAGATTAATTAAAGACATAAATACCTTAACTGGAACATAAGAGCAATAGGATTCAATCGGTTTTAAAGCAAAAATTGCACAATTAACAACATTTAAGAATAAAAACCTGAGCTCACCATGTCAGGTAACAGTGGTGTGTATATATATGTTTGGTGCAGCTGATTTCAATCAAAAAGGTGTTTGCGTAACTGCATATTGTTATGTTGTTTTCTTCCTGCACGTTTGTACGGGGTTCGTGGGGATTTGAAGTGAATAACGACGACACTTGATGAAGTATCGAAACACATTTTATTTACCAATATTCTCAGGACAGCACCAAAATCACTTTTTCAGAAACACGCTGACACGTTCAGCGACACAGCCTTCAACACTGTCGGGCAATATCGGTGACAGCTTCACCGCAAAGCACCAGAGTACAGCTTCCGACTCTGTTTGGTCGTTCTCGGAACTCCACGTACTCTCGAGACTCTCCACCTGATGCACTCGACGATGCACAAGAGTATAGCTCTCGACTCAGCACAGTCTAAGACAAAACTCGACGATGCACTAAAAGATTCTTTCGATTCACTCGACGACCGACTCGGCGCTAGACTTCGAGACACTCGCTCAATGACTATCAGCTCGCTAGACAAGGCACACACACTAACTGACTGCGCACCAGCAGGGTTTATATAGCTTTCGGCTTGTGTTCGAGAACATTCTGGGCTAAACCGGTAAGAATTCGTTCCAGAAGGTTCTCCAGTCGTCCATGGTATATCGCCTATTTTGTCGCCAAATGGGCGATTTCTCACCAAATGTGGCAACCCTGCACTCCTTTGCCATTTTATAGCAACCCTAAAACTGCTTTGCGGGGAAACCATCTTACCGCGCCTCTACATTTCGTAACAATATTATAGCAGTCCCATATACACAATTTCAAGGTCCTGCGGCTAAGACTTTTAGTTATGCGAGATACATAATGCGTTCTTTCGTATGAACAAGACATCGCAAAATACCTCTTTTGAATCCATTTTACAATTCGTTTTTGAAAGAAAAGGGTCCTTTATTCTATCCGATCCGTACGTACAGATGTCACGCAAAGACATCGTTCAAATGAATTCGAGAGCTGTCAAAATGGATATTTTCGTTCAAATATGGTACCTGAAATTTTTGGCGATTACAATACTCTTTACGTCGTACAAGGAAGTAAATAGAATGGGCAACTGTATAAATATTGGTAGCGATTTCATTCGAAACGTTTCTGGAGCTCTTCTACAGCCAGGCATACACATGGTAATGCAAGGGGGTGGAGAAAAGGCATTGATTACCAAAACTGAAAGCTGAATTTTGTTTTACTAATATCGCTTATGAACACTCATGGTGACGAAATTTTCAGTACTTAACTATTACATGTAATGGAGAGATATAAAATGGTAAATATTGGTTTTGGTGGTCTCTCGCATGCTGTAGCTTTTGCATAAGAGAGCAAATTAGTATGAAAAGTACTATTCAAACATACATTTTGAAACATACATGCTCGCCATTAGGAGAGGGATGAGAACTCTTGAATGGGAAGACTGTTCAAGAGGGATGAGAACTCTTGAATGGGAAGACTGAGCGCAAAGTTTTCACTTTCTAGTGGTAAAAATTAATCCGCATCGTTAGTATAATTGCTCTTAATTATTTTATGATTCATATCATCACGAACTTGTACTCCTTCATTATTTTTCAAATGTGTGTTTCATATTTTGATAAATTGCCGAGCAGTTAGGGAAAATATTCATTCAGACTGCGTAACTATGTCCATAATAATTATGCATGCCAATAAATCTGTAATTTCAGTGCTCATTAAGACCAAGAAAAAAAAATGTAGTAACTAAAGTTTAAGAATATTTTTAAATTTGCTAATTTAATTTTAACAAGATTTGATATTTTAATTTTAAATAAATGGAATTTTTTCCTCCATACTCTGGTTATCATAAATTACGGAAAAATCACGATTACTGAAAACGTTACATGTAGAATTTTATGAAACTTACCCACAATATACAACACATAGTAAGGTATCAAATAACATAAAAAGAAATTACCAGACAATTATGGTAGTATAGAAATTAGCACATGTATAAAATGAACAAATCGAAGAAGTCAGTTTGCTATAGTAAAAGTACCTTCAATATGGAATATAATCGCCTCTAGAAGCAATACAGCACATTCAGCGATGTGTGATGCTTTCAATTATGCGGTCTATCAGTTCCGTAGGAAGCGAAAGCCATTGTTCTTGCAAAGCAGTTGCATGCGTGGCAAGGGTCTAAGGGAGCGGATTGAGAGCAGCTAGACGTCTCCCTAAAGCATCCCAAGCGTGCTCAATAGGATTCAAGTTCGGGGATCGAGCTGGCCACTCCATGCGCATAATTGTTTCCTGTTGAAGATAATCATATACGATAGACCTGTGTGGTCTTGCATTGTAGTCATGTAACAGGAAAGCATCACCTATTGCCCCGGGATATGGGCACACATAAGCATCAAGGATGCCCTCTCTATAAACAGGAGCATTCACCGTTCCCCTTGGAAAAACATGGAGGTCTGTGCGTCCACCCAAAGAGATGCCACCCCAAACTCAGACACTGCCTCTTCTGTATGCATCTCTTTTCCGGGTGTTTGACGGATGATAACGGGTTCCAGGTTCTCTCCATATCAAATAACGCCTACTATCGCTTTCTAGACTAAACCTGGACTCATCTGTAAAGAGAATAGCCCTCCATTGCTCAGGCGTCCAGTGGACATGTTGTCGTGCCCACTGCAAACGGTCCCTCCTATGGCGTGACTTGAGCGACACGCAAATGGTTGTTCGCCTCGCATACAGACCACCTTTGTGAAGCCTTCTAGGCACAGTTGACGTTGACACCAACGTTCTGGTGGCTGCATCAAAGGAGTATCTAAGAAGAGTCGGAGTAGCGGTTCTATTCCTGAGTGCACATAATGTCAAATATCGGTCATTGGCGTTCGTCGGAGCAGTTGGCCGTCCTTGGCTGAACTTCCTACGTGCCGAATCTGTGGTTTGGAATTGCCTCCGAAGTCTATGAACCACAGAAGGACTCCTATTTAGCCTTCTGGCCACTTCTGTTTGTCCTGCCTCTAGTCTTCCAATGGCTTTCTATCGTAATTCTGCAGGCAAATGATGCCTGGAGATCATTGTTACGAATCGGCTATCTCAGATTTCTGATGTCACTGTCAAAGTGAAATATGTGGGCTTGCTCTCCAACATGGACTTTTATGCTCCTCGCAGATGACGTATTCCGAGTGCAGCGCCACTAATTTACATATTGGAGTTTTACTCAGCTACTCTTACATGGCAACATATTCAAATTTTACACGGTTTGGCTTATTTTGGAGGGAGTTATCGCTATTTTTGTGATTTTTCTTTAATTTATGATAACCAGTGTAGTTTAAACTGTGCAATATTTACGAAAAGTCCCTGTATTCTTGTCATAAACATTTTACTTGCTACTACCCTTTACTTTATTGCAACGCCTACTAAGGCTATCTGCCTAAGGGGATGGATACCTCGTGCCTAAGGGAAAGGATGCCTTCGTGGAAGAATTTATGACTCATACATACGTTACACATGGTAAAAACGACGAAAACGCCCCTGCAGCCAGCCCATTCTTTTGGAAACGAACCTAGTTCGTAACTACCAGTGTTAAGCGATTTTCCCGCTCGGCCGCTGGTGGGCCAGAACCTTTTGCAAATATCCGTATATAACAAACGCCATTTTAGTTGTCGTTGATGAGTGTGCAGCCTGTACTGTTTAGGTTTCTCTGCGGTATTCCAACAAAATATCCCTCCCTTTAGTATGTGCGTTACTTACTCAGTCTTACATGTATCACTTCAGTCTCCACCTAATAAGATACCATAAGATAGTAAGAATATAGTGACCACCATAAGATAGTAAGAAACGCTGTTCCAAACATGCAATCCAAGAAATCAATATTATGCAAAACCAGTTTGATAGAGTTGTGCTAAATTTATATTTTGGAACTGTACAGCAAGATCGATCACAAATATTCCAAGAATTACCATCGCCTGCAGAGGACTATTTGGCGAAGGAATAGGCTACTGAATTGAAGGCCTTGTGTCAGTTTAAACTAGTTCTCGTACGAGGCTATTATTCAAATGAGTTACATTCATCCGGCATTGCACAGCTGAATACCCTGCTATTCAAGCACCTATTATACTATTGTACACAACATATGCTTACATTGGTTGCCATTGTGGTAAAATTGTGGTAATTCCCCAAAGTTTACAGTAGTGTTGGTTTATTACGTTCGTGTCCAAACAGTAGTTATACTAAAGTTTCATTGTGTCATCTAATGACATTTAACAAGCACGGAGAAAATGACTTTCTAATTTACGGTGTGCTGTCTCTTTTTGAAGCTACATGATTGATTATCGCTGATGTCTAAACCGTTTGGAGCTACCGTTTCAACGAAGCTCATTAGCTCACTTTAATTACAAGAGCTGATGTGAAATTATTATGGTGCTCTAAAGCAAAGTTATTCGGGGAAAGTTTGAATGTCTTGTGAATACAGACTTTTTTTTGTTGTTGTTAAAATGCAGGTGCAAAAACTTAATTTGTATGAAGTTTCAAGTAGTTATTTATTAAGAATACTAGCAGCTTCGCTGCCAGCCTTCGTCTGGCTTTTAAATGTACCGTAAAAATGGCTTAAGTGAACACCAAACGTTAAATTTAAAAACTACGTAGACTCAGAATTTTACTCTTCAGAACAACTTCATTAAAACGTTATTACGTATATCACTCAAAACTTTTCAATATCTTAAAAACAGTAAAATGAGCAATAATAACATAAAAGAATACAAAAAACAAAAAATTCTGAAAAGCAAAATATAATTAATGATATTTTATCTTATATTTTCAAGACAAAACAAAAAATACAATGAAATAAGCTAAAAAAATTAACCAACTTTCCGTTGAAGAAAAACAAAGCATAACTTTTCAATATCTTACAAACAGCGAAATAAGCAAAAAATAACATGAAAACAACTCAAAAAACCTAAAATTCCTCGCAGAAGTTTACTCTGCAGAACAACTTTATCAAACAAAATCAATAAAAATGTATTATATATATATATAAAAATGACAATGAAATATGCCAATCTCTTAAAAGCAGTGACATAAGAAATACGATGAAAAATTGTTGCCAAACCCATATGTCTAAATGAATGAAACTATTCAAAATGATGCGATTTCATCAAAAATCTATCAACAACAAAAACAGGAAAATTGTTGCCAAAATCACATTTACAAAGATGTGAGATGTGAGAAGTGTACTCGGAAGATTCATTTAAAAAATTCTTTTAAAATACAAAATATTATCATCAGTCGCAGTGATGAAATTTTAACGTGTCCAAAAATCAAAGAAAAATAAACTGTACATTTTTAAAAATAAACCTTTTTAGAAAAAATCCCGTTGAAAGGTGTTCAGCTCCCTTTGTTAAATAAATTCGTATTTAATCGATTTGCTGAAACACGAAATTTATTTTAAGTTCGGAAAGTAGGTAAGTGCCTACGTTTCATGACGATGTAAAAATGGAGTGTGTAAAGTAAAATCTCGCTTTCTTATAGCCCATTATGTCTCAAAAGGACGCGATTTCGTCATAAAACATAAAATTAAAGAAATTCGAATTCGAATTTCGAAAAAATCGCTTCGAGGACTCTTGTCTAGATCAAAGAATAGATGCACTTATGTACCAAATTTCGTAGCCGTGGGTCTATTAGCTTACGCGCAGCGCGAACGAAAAACACACACACACAGACAGACTCTTTATTTTATTATATGTAGAGATATGTGAAACGAAAACCAACTCTGTGCATATTTATTATTCATAAGTTATCTATGAGATTTCTAATATATCAATAGTACTTACCTTTATTTATATTAATTTTTAAACTGCTAAATGCAGCAAGCTTGCAACAAAATTTTGTAAGGGGATCCTTATAATAAGATTTCACAAATAATTACAAACGTAGTTTACTTACTTATTAGTCCAAAGGGATTTGAATCCCGAAGGACTATTAGTTTCGTTTTGGCATTTTGCGTCGGACGGATAAATGTCGGTTCACTTTTCAAACTGTTGCCATAAAATGTTAGAGTCCTGCATTATATTTGAAGAAATTAAATAATGAAAATCTGCGTAAATGTATGTATATTTCTCACATTGTCATAAAATAACGGTACATAGAGTCATCGAATTTTGAATAACGTAATCCTCCAACGAATATGAGCATGTGGAAGACCAAATTTGAAATTTGAAATTTGTGTTATGATCGATTTCCTATTTTTTAAAACTTTGACGAATTTTTGATTAACAAACTCAAGGATTTCAAAGCGAGCAATGGCAACGTTGTGCAGAAAAAGCATTTTTATCTCCAGCGCGTGAGTCTCTGTATCGGAAATTCTAAAGATATGCTCGTTTTAAAACTATTTTGCGATATTGCTGTTGCACTGGATCTTATGGTTTAAGTGCGAGGAACATGATATTTAATAAAGAAAGGTAACACACAAAATGTTAAAAAACGCCCCTTTGGATGTAATTTAAAATCTGAAACATTTCAGAATTTTTTTTTATTGTTATGTTTAATATGAAAAATAATTGGCTCATACTTACCTACACATGGGAAAAAAAACAAAAGACGACCATGCAGTGTACCTGCTCGCCTGGGTCCAATTACTAGAATTCAACGATCATAATTACTCAGCTACTAATGCAGCTAGAATTTTCATAATTTGTTTATCATAATTCCTGTTGTCATACTATAACAATAACCATTCTGAATCGCAAATGATTTATTGTAAACTTAACTTGTAAAGGTTATTTTAAGTTTCTAATTCCTATTTTTATTTTACATAAGCTTTACGGTCTCCTCTTATTTCCCACTTACTATTCTCTGTCAGAATAAGGTTTTAGTATCGCGTTGCATGCGATAGAAAGAGTATTTAAAGGAAGGTTTCGCTTACTTCAGCAGAAGAGCTAAGGAGTCCATAGTGGCGCGTGTTTGCCGTTAGGCTACTACATTAATTAAAGCTAACTACGCTAGGTCGTATTGTAAGAGCCTGCTGATATTCGCCGGTTAGTTTCATTAATGGCTAACTACATTAGATGATTTTATGCAGCTTCGGCTAAGTTCAGTTTAGTTTAGCATTAGATTAGTTTCTTATCTTGAGTTAAAGCCCAAGTGGAGGCTTTTCTGTAAGCCCGAAAAGGGGACCATCTGCGTTCTTAGTTTGAGATAATAAAGGGTGAATTTAACTGTTCCCTCGACTTTTCAATTGCACATTTAGACTGAGCGATAAGTCGCTACGTAGTTTAACTACGTTTCTACGAAGTTAAGCATAGACAAAGTCGTTAGGAACATTACAAACTATTTTGTGAAGTACCACAATAGAGATATTAATTAATATTATTAATAAGATATTAATTAATAAGATTTTTCTATATTAAATTAGGTTAGTCCAAGGTAACAAAAATACGAAAGCTACCTGCCTATGGGAGGCTTACCCTCGTGGAGGATTTTTAAGAGTAACTGACTCATACTTACGTACACATGGAAAAAAACACAAAAGACGACCATGCAGTCTGCCTTCTCGCCTGGGTCCAATTACCAGTATTCAGTGATCATAATCACTCAGCGTGTAGAGTTATTAAGTCAATTGGAAGCAGAAAAGATGAAAAATATGCAACCGCCTTCGCCGGGAATCGAACCACGGACCTCTGGAATACCGGCCCAGCATGCTACCGTTACACCACGAAGGCACGCTAAGGAAGTGGGAGAAACACCTTATATACTCCCCTTTTTAAAGGGCGACTAGGGTTTTAGGGGACCTAATGGCCAAATCCTGGTGCGAAGAGTCATCATCCACAACCCTTTTAGTTCGGGCGCCACTTGTAGAGTTATTAGGTCAATTGGAAGCAGAAAAGATGAAAAATATGCAACCGCCTTCGCCGGGAGTCGAACCACGGGCCTCTGGAATACCGGCCCAGCATGCTACCGTTACACCACGAAGGCACGCTAAGGAAGTGGGAGAAACACCTTATAAGCTACTAACGAAGCTAGAATTTTTATAATTTGTTTGTCATAATTTCATTAATAATAATAACGTACCAGCTGTTTTATAACACCATTATACCTATTTTCCTCAATGAAAAACGATTATTTATTTTAAGCACATCCTAACAATATGTTTTTAAAACTTTATTCTAATAAACCAAAGTATAATTTGGTTAAATCTCTCGTACTTCTAAGCATTTTAATGATGAAAATTTCACTTTATTTAAACCTTTAAATTTATTAGTCCAAAGGGATTTGTAATCCCGAAGGACTATTAGTTTCGTTTTGGCATTTTGCGTCGGACTCATAAATGTCGGTTCACTTTTCAAACTGTTGCCACAAAATGTTAGAGTCCTGTATTATATTTGAAGAAATTAAATAATGAAAAATCTGCATAAATGTATGTATATTTCTCGTATTGTGATAAAACAACGTACATAGAGTCATCGAATTTTGAATAACGTAATCCTCCAACGAATATGAGCATGTGGAAGACCCAATTCGAAATTTGAAATTTGTTTTATGATCGATTTCCTATTTTTTAAAACTTTGACGAATTTTTGATTAACAAACTCAAGGATTTCAAAGCGAGCAATGGCAACGTTGTGCAGAAAAAACATTTTTATCTCCAGCGCGTGAGTCTCTGTATCGGAAATTCTAAAGATATGCTCGTTTTAAAACTATTTTGCGATATTGCTGTTGCACTGGATCTTATGGTTTAAATGCGAGGAACATGATATTTAATAAAGAAAGGTAACACACAAAATGTTAAAAAACGCCCCTTTGGACGTAATTTAAAATCTGAAACATTTCAGATTTTTTTTTTTTTTTTTTTTTTTTTTTTTTTTTTTTTTTTATGAACTGGCTTTAAATATTAAAAATACATGATCCAATTAAATATAGAAGAGTACATTTACTATTATGAGCATTCTTATATTGAATTGTCTTATTTCCTTGCTAAAAAATCTCAAATATCTCTATTTTGCATATAAAGAGATCAACATTGAAATGGATTTTCTATAATTTTCAATAAAGGAATTTTTCAATAAAGAGGCGCAAGCAAAGTCAGTAAATGAACTACAAAGATCACTTCTCAGATAGAACAAATATTGTGAATAAAAAGGTGAATTTTACTTGCTTTTCATCCTTGTAGATATGAGTGGTGCGTAGGGGTTTCTGATAGTTATTTGCATACCCGTTCATATACCAGGATCTAATTAAATATACGTATTGCTCTCTTACGTTTAGTAATCTCTGGAGCGTTTATATGTTAGCGGTTGGGCGAATTTTATTTCTATTTAATTTCATTTGAAAACAATGCAATCTCATTTTAGCCACAGAAGAATTTGCCAGCAACGTTAAGAACAGAAAACCAGTTTCATCTGTAAATTATGTAATTTTTCAGTGCGTCGAAGCAAAAAGATAAATAAATAAATAAATAAAAATAAAATTTGTTTATCGGTTAGTACTTGTTAACTTTTCATTGAAAATTAAAATTTTTTATTGGTTTGTTAAGTCAATTATTCAAATGTCTTCGTTTTTTACTTCCTTGTACGAAGTAAAAAGGAAGTATCGTAATCGCAAAAAGTTTCAGGCAGCATATTTCAACGAAAATATCCATTTTGACCGCTATCGAATGCAATTTAACGATGTTTATGCGTGATATCTGTACGTAAGGACAGAATAATAAAAGACTCGTTTCCTCCAAAAAAATTATAAAACTGCTTTAAAATTAATTCTGAAGAGAATTTTCCGTGGCGTCTGTACGAACGTATGTACGTATCTCGCATAACTCGAAAACGAGTAGCCTCAGAACGTTGAAATTTTGTATATAGGACTACTATAACATGTAGATGTGCACCTCGTATTTTGGTTGCAATCGGCTACACAAAACATATATAAATATATTTATATATGTATCCACTCTGTTACCCGGCTCAGTGATCTGAGTTTCTTTACTCTTATATGTTTGTAAATTGTACATTTTTTGCTTTAAAAATTATTGAATTATGTTGTTTTTATCTTCCGGTTAAGGTTTTTATGCCTTTAGTAAATCTGTATGCAATATTTTTAGAATTATCAACAATTTTAAAGTTGTTTAAGTGCCGCTAAGCCTAATAATTTTTTTGATGGCGGCCATTGCTTGTTTACATTTAAAACAGCAGGATAGTGGATTTGTTGCCAATCTAGGGAAACTTAGCTTCGGAACATCAAAGATAACGCCTTCATTTATTATTGCCAATTAAATCATGCTTAATCCTTTCTGGAATTTTTTCGAGGAAATAAAAGTTGAATATTTACTTCGTAATTTTTAATATACATATTTTGAGATTTTATGTATTTTTGCCTTCTCGTGAAGTGAGAACTGAATGAATTGAATGAGAAATACTCAATCGTCTGCGAAAAATTGTTTCTTTTTTGTTTTGTTTGCTTAATTTCTTTTATACATCATTCTAGCTTTATTATAGTATTTGAATAGAACATGTGGCAACGATTAGATAATTCTATTCTATAAATGATATAAATTTTGTGCATTATGAGTTATAATATGAACGAAATATAATACTGTTAAGTGAATCTAGCGCCAGAGTGTCGCTATGGTAAACAAATACTAGAGTGAATTTTAAAGAATGCATTTATTCTATTGTGGCTTATGCGCTGTCGGCGAAGTAGATTTAATTCAATCCAATAGGTTTAAATCAAATGCAAGAAAAAATGCGTATAATTTAATATTCCGTACAGGGAAGTCATGTGGTGTACACATCAGAATTTTTTCTAAAAAAATACTAACCGTGAAAATAGGTTTTCTTATAAAGAATTCTTCACCAAAAGAAAACAAAAAGTGTAAATAATGTTCAATAAAACTCTCTTCTCGAACACCTGACATCATAATTTTCTGCCGTATACAACGCATAATTTAATATAAACATTTAATGTGTAGTAATAAAATTAAACCTGAAAAATTGTATTATATAAATAGTGTCAGAATAACTTAATAATTTCACATACTTAGCTTAAAATACTTTATCACTGAGTATTATGAAGTTTGAGAGTGTTTCATAAGTTTAATTATATAAAGTGTGTTAATCAGAAGCCTTTTTTTTTTTTTTTTTTTTTTTTTTTTTTTTTTTTTTTTTTGTAGAGTCACTGGGTTATTTTGAAGCAAAAGACGTGAAAAATATGTACTGCCCTTGCAGGTACTCGAACCCTGGACCTCGCGAATACGCGTCGAGTGTGCTTCCAATTATTCCACGAAGGCATGCGGAAAGGATAAGGAAAATACCTTATATACCCCTCCTTTTAAAGGGCGACAGGGGATTAGGGGATCCAATCGCCAAATCCTGGTGGTGACGAATTATCGTCCACCATCTTTTGTTTCGATCGCCATTGTAGAGTCGCTAGGTTATTTTTAAGCAGGGGACATGAAAAATGTGCAGTGCCTTGTACCTCCCGAACACGCGTCGATTATGCTTCCAATTACACCACGAAGGCATGCGGAAAAAAGGGAGAAAATTTCTTACACTTGTATTGTACCACCCGGCACTTTCACTTAAAAAGCTTATGAATGTAATCATGTATTAGTAGCTCATGAATTATAATCCAAGAATCCAATCCAATCCAATCCAATCCACCAAGCGATCTTTTCCTTTAGAGAGGAGATAACATTTAGGTGCTTTTGCCGATGGAGTCAATCCAATTCAAGCTTATCCACGCAGGATAAAATTTAAATATTGAAAAACTGTATGTCATTCAATATTCTGTCTGGAAATGACTTCTTAAATACTTGCTAAGTTTCTAGCAGGCTTAATACTGCATTAAATTCTTGCAAGTTCTGCGATACGTCATTTCTCCGATCTTCCAATAACATTCAATACTTAGAATAAGTACTTAATTCCTAATGATCAATACGCAGGAAAGAAAATGGTGCAGCACCAGCGTTTTTGGAACAAAATGATAAAACGAGTTAGACAGGAAATTAAACATATACCCGTAATCAATCACGCGACCGCCAGTGGAACTCAAATGGACAAAGTTTGGCATATATTGGACGAGGATTTGCCAGATCTTTAATGCATCCTGAGCAGACCCTTTTGGGAATTGTGTTTGTTGCAATGTAGCGACAATAATTGAAAGGAAAAATCGATGCTATTTGTTGTATCGAAGAGTCACTTTCTCTTCGAATCGTAATCGAAAGTCAATATCTCAAATGCACTAAAAATTGCCGTTAAAGCGTACATTCCGTGTCATATATGTCGTGCGTCTTATTGTCTAATATTTGAAAGTAATACTCGCGCATTCAATTAAGACTTCCTACATGTCAATTGTGGTTGATAATTACCTATTTTATTTAATAGTTCCTTAAGGAAATCAAGGCATTTATATGATTATTACGGACTTACTGCGAAAATAAATTGCGCTTTTAGAAATCTTCGATATTGTTTAAACATTTATTCAGAAAAGAAGGCTAAAACAGTTTAAAATTATTCACGCACGTTTAGATTGCATTTGATTGCATTATTTGATTGCATTTGATTGTAAGTTACCAATAATAATGAAAAAAAAAGGTTTTAACTGCTTTACATTTCGTTGAAAGATTTCAGAGTAAAATTTAATCTTCGTAATTATTTGCCGCTCTAAATCAAAATTTCTTTCTAAATGATTTGACAGCAGCAGCTTTCAAGCATTACAATTTTGGGTTTTGAAATATTTCATGTCAAATTAAAAAATTACATAATTTAAACCTCAGAAATGCATATTAAGCACACGAAGGCTCTCTGTCCAAGAGAAGGGATGCTTTTGTGGCGGTCTTCCTAAGGGGACATGGCTGGTATTTACATTACACATAGAAAAGTCACGAAACTGGCCATTATCGTAATCGTAAGGATACTAACCCGCGTCGAATTACCCGTGTTCAACTATCTCATCCGACCCACCAGCGGCCGAGCGGTAAAGTCGCTGAACACTGGTAGTTCGGTCCGAGGTTCGAATCCCGCGAACGGGCTGGCTGCATGGGCGTTTTCGTGGTTTTCCCCATGTGTAACGTGTATACGAGCCAGTTTCCCTTAGAAAGTCCTCCACGAAGGCATCCCTCCCCTTAGGCAGATAGCCCTAGTGTGCTTTGCCGTAATTAAATACACCACACCACCACCAACTATCTCATCCACTCGATTTTAAGATTGATTCGGTTTCGATTTAGTTTGTTATAGCAAGGCACACGAAGGCTATCTATAAGGGGAAGAAAGGATGCTTTCATGGAGGACTTTCTGATTGAAAATGGCTCGTATGCACGTTACACATGGGGGAAAATCACAAAGGCACCCATGCAGCAAGCCCGTTTGTCGAATTATACTGTGATGGAACTATCAATATACAATGATTCTACCGCTCGGCCACTGAGGGGTGCGGAGCAGTGAGAGCTAATATTAATAAAAAACGTGCAGAGTAGAATTAAGAAAAGAATTTTAACTATATATTGTGAAGATTATACTGACTGTAAATAAGTCAGAAACACTTTGATTTACATAATGTTTTCATATATTTCTGTTCTATTTTCCACGGCCTCGGAAACGCTTGTTTTTAAACAGGATCTATAAATATAGAAGCACTGTAGTGACTGTTTTAGGAAGGAAAAAAAGCGCAAGAAAATTATGAAATAAGTATATGCTTTGGTGCAATTATTTAAGTAATTTTATTTGAAATATTGAAATTATGGATTTAACACTCGATTCCTGACAAAGATTTGAAATTCTAAAACCCATTTCTTTAACATATCTTTTTATCGCAAACGTCTTAGTCTCGAAACACGATTTTACTTTGTTTTCGATTTTGCTTGATGTTTTCTTCTTTAACCCTGTGATCATGAACCTCCTCCTAAGCAGGTGACAGGTGACGGAGGACGGGGACGCCTGGTGTTTAACGGAGGTAAACAGGCATATGTCCCACGCCCTCCCCTATATAGATACAAGAACTCCCTGGGGTCCCACAAGGGCGCACCGGGAGTTACCGAGCCTTCATGAAAAAGTTGACATGGCCATACAGGGGCTATTCCAGTTTGACATTGGTTCTGTACAGATTCTTATGTTAATGGTTGACCTGGGTGTTCATAGGCCATAATGCATACATGAAACATAACATTACATACATGATATATGACATTAAACTTATACATAATACTTGCATGAATTGCATGAATTTAGATGCAATTTCGCACCTAATCTTCTGTCATGATTAAGCACTTTTGTTCCATAAAAGTTCTAGCATAAGCGTAATTCGGCTAGCAGATAGTTGGAAAAAATGTTGACATACATACTTTACACTTCACATGACATTAGACTACACATACATAATGCATGACATTAATCTACACTTATTAGAGTTATAACCTGACTGTATACTACGTTAAGCTAATTGTATTGCGAACTTGCTAAATTACTTTATAACTGGGTTACTTGTAGTTTACATTATTGCTATTACTTCTTAAATGACATTATGCTATATGACAAGATAGGCACACATACTTTGCCTTAGCGTACATACTTGCGTCAGATGACTTCCGTTTGATTAGAATTAAATGTATTTAATTAAATAATGGGCCAATCTTTGGAATATGGTAACATGTAGTTTGGCGACATTTTGGTAAGGCGATAAAGGTTACTAGCTAGGACTTTAGCAATAATCTGAGAAGTACACAGTTCCAATCACAGATTATTTTGTCTCAGTTCAATCACAGATTATTTTATCGTGATTTTAGCTAATAAGCATTTAGATACAATTTCGCACCTAATCTTCTGTCATGATTAAGCACTTTTGTTCCATAAAAGTTCTAGCATAAGCGTAATTCGGCTAGCAGATAGTTGGAAAAAATGTTGAGTAAAAAAAAAATGCCTTTACTTCGTGAAAACAAAATGGCGTCCATAAAAAAAAACTAGTAGGTTGCTGTAGCAAGGTTGATCGCCAAATTTTCGCCAAGTTACCATAATCTGAAGATTCACCAAATAATGGTCATAAATATTTTCATGCTGCCGAGTATATACATCCAAATCAAAGTGAGAGTTACTTAAAATAAAACCAAACAACCCATTAGTGGATCTTCGAAAAAATACAACCCTTATAGTTCGCCCTCTTTTTAGCATTATCTGAATTTTCATCAGCTATATTTTAAGTATATTTAATTTTTGTGATGACAAAAGAACTTCCCCCCCCCCTACGATCAGAGCCTAAATTGCGCTGGAGCTCACCGGTTCCCGGCTCCGATGCTTCTTAGTTTTTGTAATAAATCATAATTCTAACCGGAGCCCTAAATTAGAAGGTTTCGGCACTTCTTTTATGTAATTGAATAACAATTTCAGTAGAAATTTTCTCTCGAATATTTTATTTTTAGCAATAAAATTATATTAAAAATAGCTTATTAAATTTTAATTTATCTCTTTACATTTAATTTAATTTTGATTATTTAATTACATAATAATTATTGATTAAATAACTATTTATAAACATTAATTAAATAGCTATTAATTAATTTAAAATTATTAATGAGTTTAATAGTTATTTATTTATTTACTCTTGTTCCTCTTTGCTGACAGTCTTCCATAGGGCTCTGGCACTTCTAATTTTAGAAATTTATTAGGTATTTGTGAAGTTATGTGCAGTGCAAATGTGAAGTGCTTTCAGTGGTGCAAAAGTGAAGCACAAATGTGCAGTGCTTTTACTGGTCTCGAACCTAGCGAAGGCATTCAGAAAGAATTGAGAAAATAACTTGTAAAGTAGTTATGTTCATCCTTTACTTAAGTATTTCATATGCGTAAAAGACACCAAAGAAGTTAACTACCAAATGTATCTAAGTGCAAAAATGTATTTTTTTATACATTTTAAAATTAATCCCCTTTCTACACCCTCTAGTAAAAGAACTTAATCGGCTTTTCTGATACTCCTTTTGCCAGAATCCGTTTTTCGAAAGTTTTAAGCTCTTAAAAAACACCATCAAAGACATTCCCAAAAGTATTTTTGAAACAAAATAAAAGCGCAAGACGTAATTTGATGAAAAAGCTGGAAATGTGTTTGAAATGTTGTGTAGACTGTTCTTTTTAAGGTCAGACAGCTTAAAATAAACAGCTACGTATATCTGGCCTCATTAGCATTCAGTATGCAAAATCGCAGTCTTTTCTTCTGCTGTTCTGTTTCCTGAGGTTACTTTAACTCAAAATGGGATACGCTGTTTAGTCGTTAAGTTCTTCGCTTTTTAAAGTTTGTTTAGTCAGACGTTTGGGACGTGTTCTAAGAACCCTATCAAAGAGCAGAAGAAAAAAAAGTGAAAAAGACATTTTCTGGAAATGATAACACTTAATAGCCCCTCAAAGATTTAAAAGTCTGGACTTTTGAGACAAAAATAAATTCCCATCTGTGCCATTCTTTGTCTGAAGTTAATAGATAACGAAAATTGTGCTTTACTGTTTTCTAATCTTACTTTGCATTGCTTACCGCTTAGCGTTAGACATACTCTTTTTCTTTTCATTTATTTTTGTGATATAAAAGCATCTTCGTATTCTCTTGTAATTTAGATCCAGTAAAATTAGATCCAGTATCCGGTTTCTTGTTAATTATTGTACAAAATAAAAAGTGTAAAAAAGAAATTCCCATCTGTGCCATTCTTTGTCTGAAGTTAAGAGATAACAAAAATTGTGCTTCACTGTTTTCTAATCTTACTTTGCATTGCTTACCGCTTAGCGTTAGACATACTCTTTTTCTTTTCATTTATTTTTGTGATATAAAAGCATCTTCGTATTCTCTTGTAATTTAGATCCAGTGTAATTAGATCCAGTATCCGGTTTCTTGTTAATTATTGTACAAAATAAAAACTGTAAAAAAGAAATTCCCATCTGTGCCATTCTTTGTCTGAAGTTAATAGATAACGAAAATTGTGCTTTACTGTTTTCTAATCGTACTTTGCATTGCTTACCGCTTAGCGTTAGACATACTCTTTTTCTTTTCATTTATTTTTGTGATATAAAAGCATCTTCGTATTCTCTTGTAATTTAGATCCAGTATAATTAGATCCAGTATCCGGTTTCTTGTTAATTATTGTACAAAATAAAAACTGTACATTGTTGTGTGTTACAGGTTAGTAGAGATCTTAAATAATTAGACAGTATGAATAGGAAGACTTGAACCCCAATTCCAACTTGAAATGAATAATTGATCTTATTAGATAAACAATATAAATAGCTGAAGAGCTGGTGAGAAAGAACGTTCTCTTTGACCGTGGCTCTCTGCTGATATAATAATAGCCATCAAACAGACGTGTGTCAGGGGTAAAATGAGTCCTGAATTTGACTCCTCAAATGGATAACGCTGACATAGAAGTTGTTCAAAAATTGTATTGCATCATTTTTAATTTTAAAGTACCAAGGAGTTTGTTCGTTATACCTAATCACATCGCGTATTTTCCTCCCAAGCATTTTTAGCTCTCGTTTCTGAAAGTTTTAAGCAATGTTCTCGCAATTTTTCCCTTCCTCTATTCTGCATACCAAAGCTCAGCATTAGCTGAGCGGTAAAGTCCTTGAACACTGGTAGTTCGGTCCAGGTTCGAAATCCGGCAAACAGGGTGACTACTTGGGTGCTTTCACAGTTTTCCCCATGCGTAATGTGTATATTAGCCAGTTTTCCTTAGAATGTTCTCCACGAAGGGATCAGTCTCCTTATGCAGATAGGCCTCAAGTGCCTTGCCATAATCAAATAAGCCAAACCAAACTCTTTTGCGTAGATTTTGCCTCTGAGGGCTACTTTATTGCTGAATTGCATTCCCTTCATTATTTTCAATTTTTTTCAGTGCATTTAATTTTTATATGCATTTTTATATAAGCATTTCATCAATTTTACTTTCCTTTACATTTATTATATAAAACGTGTTTTGTGTACATTCTGCAATAAGCTAACCCGGACGCGGCATGTGTTCTCATGTTGAAAAGACTTCTCAAAAGTTTGACTTCACATTACTTCTGTTATTTATGTTCCGGTTCATTTTAGATTTATTTACTGCTGATGTGTTATACTTTTCGTAATTGGGGTATATTTTTCGTACCCGTTCATCTACGTTCTTCCTACGTCCTTCTTGGGAACTTTAGTCAAGACTCATTCATGTGAGGTGTCCCTAGGGCTTTTCAGAGAAATTCAGCCGGACACGTCACCGACTCAATATCCGTCAGATGTCATAATGCTAATATTACTATGTATTCCTATTAGAATGCAGGTTTATTTTACAGAAAATAATGTTATACTTAACTGTGGTTTATTTATCCCTACTTTCCATTTGTTATGTTCTTACTCCAATCGAGTCCTTGAGAAATTAAATTATTCGCATAATATTCCATTCTCGATTTTCTGACGGTAAAACTAGTTACAAAAGCGAGGGATCCACAAGGAAATGCGTTATTTAATATTATCATTTGTATATAGTTTTAACCTTTGGAGTTAGCTAAAAGTTACTATTAACCCTTTCCGGCACGCTACCTTTTAAAGGGGGAGTTTTGATTTAAAACAAAAAAAGGTAGGCAGTCTAATTAAGCCTAGAGGAGTACAAAAGTAAAATTTTGTGAAGATAGCACTTATCGTTTAATTCTGTGGGTGGGCCCCACACTGATTGGAATAGAGCTTCGAAAAGAGTGCTGAAACGAGCATTGTTGTCAATGAACTGACCGATGAGAGGCGGAGAAACAAACAATACAGACTGTCAGTTGTCCTAGATTATCGGTGAGCCCGGTCTGGGCACACCTAGGGTTCGCCGTTTGATTTTAGACAAGATTTCAAGGTAAAAATTTAAAACAAATATAGAATAAGGAGATTAGCATACAGCTAAAAATATAACATAAAAATTTCTTTTCAAACAATTCCTTTTATACCCTAAAAAAATCTGGACAATTTCTTTGAAAAATGAGGGTCTTAAAAAACTAAACATGGCTAAAATATATGGACTGGTTTGTGTTGAGCTGCCATCTACTATAAATAAAGAAGGTTCAGAGTAACCTGTTAATCCTTTTTCATTCAATTTTTCTGTGCGTACAGAAGGAAATTTTAAGTGTGTCCAGACCGGATACCCTGTGCCGCAAAAGGTTAACGGCAAAGTACTGTGAGATTAGTTAATGGGATTAGTACTGTGGGATTAGTTCGTTCTCCCTCCCCCAAAGACTTTGCTGATTGCTTCTTCCCGCAGGTAAGATATCATCCTACAGATTGTTGGTCTAGTCCCTGTAGTGCAACTTGGGCAAAAGTAAGCAGACAACTAAAATATCATTCTCATTAATGGGACAAATAAAAATTCGAAGGTGTCAGCCGTTCTCGATGAATTTTCTTACAGCAAATGTCTGGCCATTATAAGAAAGGGAGGATTCAGATGTATATGGCATATATGGAAACCATGACAAGAGCCTTGCAATTTTGCCATCACAGACTGAAAGCAGAATAAGCCACTAATATTTTGCAACTATGGTCTCTGAACACAAGTAGATGAACGTGTTGCAAAATTCTTAATATTCAAAAGTATAATTTATTGAAATAATCTCATTCATTGCCTACTAATCTCAAACGAGAAGATAAAAGAAAGTCGTGATAAAGGAATATCAATCATAAACACTATTACATCAAAACTTATTGATGCTATACATTCCTTCTGTTGTTAACAAAACCAGAATTCGTGTGAAGATTGTTTCAGGGATTTTTAAACATATTTTTAACGTTTTTCACTTCTCCTTTATAATTATTATACTCTCTATCAATGGTAATGTTTATATTAGTGTAGTTTGGATGCAAACTGAAAGTAAATAGCGTCATGTTGAATGACCGAATTACATCCTTCGCATTTCTAAAGAATCTTAATACGGTTTGATATCGAAAAGTGAAAAATGTGAAAATCAAATAGCTTAATCGTAATATAAGGTATTTTTCTCTCCTTTCTGCATGCCTTCGTGGTGTAATGATTAGCACATTTAGCGCGTATTCGATAGGTCCAGGGTTCGAGTCCCGGCTAGGGTAATGCGCATTTTGCACATCTCTTGCTTCAAAAATAACCTAATGTTTCTACAATGGCGCCCGAACTAAAAGGTGGTTAATGATGATCCTTCACCTCCAGAATTTGGCGATTCGGTCCCCTAGTCCCCAGTCGCCCTTTAATAGGCGGAATATATAAGGTAGTTTCTGTCCCCTTTCGGCATGCCTTCGTCGTGTAATGGTTAGTACACTCGGCTCGTACTCGAGAGGTTCAGGGTTCGAGTCCCGGCGAGGGCATTGCGCATTTTTCACATACCCTGCATCAAAAATAACCTGGTGTCTATACAGTAATTCACAGTTTAATTTTATTAATTTAGTAGCAGCTTCGCTGCCAGCCTTCGTCTGGCTTTTAAATATACAGGAAAAATGGCTGAAGGGAACACCAAACGTTAAATTTATAAACTGCGTAGAATTTTACTCTGCAGAACACCTTCATAAAAAAAAGTTATTACGTATAACAAAATTACAATGAAATAAGCAATATCCATTAATACAAATATTAACTATCCTAATAAATGAATAAGTCAACTTCCCTCTTCAAAATCTTAAGAACTCAAATGGTATAAAGGAGGTTAAGAACTTTGCTTCCTAAAAAAATCACTAAAACTTTTCAATATCTTAAAAACAGTGAAATGAGTAATAAATAACATAAGCAAATACAAAAAAACAAAAATTTCTGAAAAGCAAAATATAATTAATGATATTTTATCTTGTATTTTCAAGAGAAAAAAATTACAGTGAAATAAGCGTTATCCCTTAATACAAATATTAATTATCCTAATAAAAAAAATTACCAACTTTCCGTTGAAGAAAAAAATTCATGCATAACTTTTCAATATCTTACAAACAGTGAAATAAGCAAAAAATAACATGAAAGAAACTCCAAAAAATTCCTCTCACAATTTTACTCTGCAGAACAACTTTATCAAAAAAATCAATAAAAATGTATTATACGTATATATATATATATATATATATATATATATATATATATATATATATATGAATGAATGACAATGAAATATGCCAATCTCTTAAAAACAGTGACATAAGAAATACGATGAAAAATTGTTGCCAAACCCATATTTCTAAAAGAATGAAACTATTCAAAATGAGGCGATTTCATCACAAATCTGTCAACAACAATAAGAAAGGAAAATTGTTGCCAAAATCACATTTTTAAAGATGTGAGATGTGAGAAGTGTACTCGGAAGCTTCATTTAATTTTGTTTTAAAAAAATGCAAAATATTATCATTTTTCCAAAATTCCTTTTGTAAGAGCAGTCGCAAGGATGAAAGTTTAACGTGTCCAAAAATCAAAGAAAAATAAACTGTACATTTTTAAACATGAAACATTTTTAGAAAAAATCCCGTTGAAAAAGGCGTTAAGCTCACTTTATTAAATAAATTCGTATTGAATCGATTTATTGAAACACGAAATTTATTTTAAGTTCGTAAAATGTCTACGTTTCATGACGATGTGAAAATGGAGTGTGTAGAGTAAAATCTCGCTTTCCTACAGCCCATTATGTCTCAAAATGACACGATTTCGTCACAAAACATAAAATTAAAAGAATTCGAGTTCGAATTTCGACAAAATTGCATCGAGGTGCACTGGCTCTTGTCTAGATGCACCTATGTACCAAATTTCGTAGCCGTGGGTCTATTAGCGTACGTGCAGCGCGAACGAAAGACACACACACACACACAGACAGACAGAGTCTTTCTTTTATTATATGTAGAGATTGCATGTTTATCGGTAACATCATTCTCTCTTCTGTACATAATTTTGTACCACAATTTAATAAATCTTGTTTTGAATGGATTCTGTGTACTCTAATTATTTCAGAATTATTTTAATACCCTTCAACCTTTTCTTTGGCAATCTAAAAGCATTTTATCTTTTTTAGGCTACCCGATCGGATTTTATATTTTGTCGAAAATCAACGAAAGTAATGCTTCCTAGACTGTCAAGAAATGTCTTAGATTGCCTCAAATTAATTTCTTTTATCTTTTCCATTCTTTCTCTGAAATCTCTACAGCCATGAGTAAATAGCAAAACAAATCTTAAAAAATGCGCTTCATTTCGTAGGAAACAAGAAACAATATGTTTCCAACACTATCTAATGAAACGTTTCTGACATGGCAAATCTACCCCCAGGTGCATTTATCCCTTTATCATTAATTTCAGTCGTCAGACTGGTTTCCTTGAAAAGTACCAGTACTCCTTTTTTATAAAAGATACGCACTGAAGCAAAAATATCTAGATATTCTCATTTATTTATTTTTTAGCCCACCAGACAAATCCATTAACAGTAAATCCTTTTTACGAATGTTATTTTTAAATACAATGTACAGTGGTACAGTAACGTCCGCTTTAAAATACATCCAGCTTAGTATACGTTATATATATGTTACCGTGAAAGACCGAAATTGGAGAATGTCGACTTTCACCGGAGAATGTCAACATTCACCAAATACGTCGGTGAAACATCGAATATTGCATTACATTCTTGTACATTCGGACCCTCACCGGTGTATGTCGACAATCACACATATGCTCTTGTGTAGGTCGAAAAGAGAGGAGTATATGTACACGCTTGTCATTGCAAAAGGAAGTGTTCCACAAATAAATGCAGTTGTAAAAGCAAGGGTCTCTTGTGCAATTCAAAGTGTCATAATAGTTTCAGTTGTTGCAATAAATAAGATTTGAATAACATAATTTAGTAAGTTTTTAACTTTCATTATTTTCCTTTCTCATTTTGAATGTACTGTGTGTTTTAAGTTCTTAAGTTCTTATTTTAAGTCTCATGTGCGTTTTTTCGCGACTGAATTACGGAGAAGATTATATAATATTCTTATATGTTCAACATTCACCATTAGTACATGGTGAATGTCGACATTTACCGGTATAAGTCAGAAACAAGAGTATTTGGAAAATATTTCGGACATACACCAAGCGACTATGTGAATGTTGACATTCATCGGTGAAAGTCGACATTCTCCAGATTTCGGTGCTTAACCATAACATATACGTTATATATTCGTTATATATACGTTTTATTTTCGGTATCTATGCGTTATATATTCGTTATATATTCATATATACTATATGAATATATATCACCCTGTATATATATATATATATATATATATATATATATTCATATATACTATATATTCAGATTCACCCTGTATACTAAATGAATATATATTCATATAGTATACGGGGGGAATCGGAACAAGTCGCGAAACTTTGAGGGGGGATAGAAGCCAGCTATGCGAGCAATATTCGTCCACTTTCCTAGCGTCATAGAATGTGTGGTCGAAACGTAAGCGGGGAGAAGTTAAAGGATAGTTTTCCACTGTCACATTTAAATAATTAACACAACAATGAGAGAAGGTACTTCAGAAAATATTTTATTAACAGCTCATGCTCCTAGAAATTGCTCAAAAGACCTTCCACCAGTTAAAATGCAGGCTTCCCACCTGCGGGATGGGGATTGACGCAGATCTGCGAAGACACAGTCTTTTCTCGAATGTCGCCAGCAACAACAGTGATCCTGGCGACTAGATCCATATTGGTTTCAATGGGGCACACATAGATTATGCTTTTCATATCGCCACACAGTAAAAAGTCTAAATCGCAAGCGGCTAAAGAACAATTCTGGCACAGATGCCATTGATTGCTTCCAGTGTGTGATGTTGCAGCATTTTGTTGAAACCAGGTTTCGTTCAGTTAGAGAAAATTGTTCAGTGCAGGTGCAACAAACATTCAATGCTGGTTCGGTTCAGTGAAGGTTCGAGGGAACCCGACCATGATGCTCCAAGTTGAAAAAATATTGGAAATCCCTTTGCGATCCTTCCAAACTCTCATTTTTTATAAGGTATTTCTCCCACTTTCCTAGCGTGCCTTCCTGGTCTAGTGGTTCTGCACGGTGGGCCGGTGTCCAGAGGTCTGTGTTTCGATTCCCGGCTAAGGCGTTTGCTAATTTTTCATCTTCCCTGCCTTCAAAAAAATAACTAATGTCTCTACAGTGGCGCCCGAACTAAAAAAGGGGGGTGGATGACGATTTCTCCCCACCCAGCATTTGGCGATTAGGTCCCATAAAAACCTCAGTCGCCGTTTAAAAG
Organism: Stegodyphus dumicola; assembly: GCF_044657685.1. Lineage (NCBI taxonomy): Eukaryota > Metazoa > Arthropoda > Arachnida > Araneae > Eresidae > Stegodyphus > Stegodyphus dumicola. The sequence continues at coordinate 9,610,963 of NC_140773.1, forward strand.
GAGGAGTATATAAGTTATTCCCCCCCGCCTACCTAGCGTGCTTTCGTGGTGTAGTGGTTCTGCACGCAGAGGTCCATGGTTCGATTCTCGGTGAAGGCGGTTGCTAATTTTTCATCTCTCTTGCTTCCAAAAAATCGTAATGTCTCTAGATGTTTTTATAAAACATTTTTTATGGCGAAAACACGCTGTTGACCGTTCGGCTGATCCATGATTACTAAATGACGAAATTGTTTTCTCTTTAAGGTTCCTGTCCCGCAGCGATCCCAGTTGCACATGGCTACCACTATGTATTTCAAATGTTTCCGTTTTCTGTGTTACCCTGTATATTTAAAGGGAACGAAAACGTTTTGCAATATATGAAACTAATCCTGAGAAAATAGTTTAAATTATAAGGTATTTTCTCCCTCCTTTCTGCGGCCCACCAGCTGCCGAGCGGTAAAGTCGCATAACACTGGTAGTTCGGTCCGAGGTTCGAATCCCGCGAACGGGCTGGCGGCATGGACGCTTTCGTGGTTTTTCCCATGTGTAACGTGTGTACGAGCCAGTTTCCCTTGGAAAGTCCTCAACGAAAGCATCCCTTCCCTATGCAGATAGCCCTCGAGGCTTAATCGAGGGCTATCTGCATGGGGAGGCCATAATCTCGAAACCATAATCACACACACACACACACACACACCCTCCTTTCAACATGCCTTCGGTCTGTAACGGTTAACACACTCAGTGCGTAATCGAGAGGTCCTGGAGAGGACATTGCTCATTCTTCATGTACTTCTGCTTCCCCCCCCGAAAAAAAAAACTTAATGACTCTACAGTGGCGCACGAACTAAAAAGGTGGTGGATGATGATTTGGCGATAGGGTCCCCCAATCTCCAGTCGCCCTTTAAAAGAGGGAATACATAAGGTATTTTCTCCCCCCTTCCAGCATGCCTTCGTGAAGTAATGGTTAGTACGCTGCTAGGGAAAGGGATGCCGTCGTAGAGGGTTTTTTAAAGGGAATTGGCTCGTATTCATTTTACACATAAGGAAATCCAATTTTGCTCGAACTCAGGTCAACTTCCAATATTTCACGATCTTAAACACTCAGCCAGAGACGCAGCTTAAAAAATATTGTTACGAAATGCCCAGCCGCGGTAAGATAGTAAGTTTAGGGTTGCCAGAAAATAGCAAGTAGAGGTGGGGTTGCTAGATTTGGCGTTAAATCCTCCATTTGGCGACTAAATTGGCGATATGCCATAGACCGACCAAGAAAATTCTGGAACGAATTCTTACCGGCTTGCCCCAGAATGTTCTGGAAGGCAGATCAAAAGCTATATAAATCGTGCCTGTACGCGGAGTAGTAGTTTATTATTAGTGTATCGAGAGTACATTGAATTCAGCAAGTGTCTTGAGTCCGAGAGCAGCCGAACCGACTCGGGCACGATAACCTAAAAGCTATGTTGCTGATTGTTTCAGCGTGTTTAGTTTTTTAATGGCTGTAAACGTGTCTTTAGAACTCTCCTGTATAATACTGACGAGTAAATTATGTTTTGATTCTTCGTCAAGTGTTGTCGTCAACCACTCCGAATCTACAAACCCTCAGAACGCAACAAAAGGATTAGACACATAAAAATTTCTACACGGAAATTTAGCCATAAAGTGACACATCTTATGCAACAGCGTAAACTCAGCGTGCCTCATTTCAAAAATCAGAAACTATTTCGATATTCAATACAAGCTCTGAGAATTTTATAACCGTTGTAGCATTAACTTCTGAGGCCCAAAAAATAATCTCATCAATGAAAGAATGGTTTCCTGATCTGCAGCAGTTAACACTATATTCCACCTAATCAATAATGAAATGAGCCCCAGGAGGTATATTTTATGTGTTTCTACTCTCTTCGAGTACGTTCTAGGAAAATTAAGTTTTTACATCCCCTTCGTAATGATTCAGACAAAGTTGTTAGAACTCTAATTGCTATATTAATAAAGCTATAAAAAGGGCATCTAGACTAACGGCTTTAATGAAATCTGAACGTTTATGGGAAATAAAAGATGTGTATTTTGCTTTCTTAATTTCCGGAAATTTCTAAGCCCATAGGGAACGAATAACGCAGTAAAATTTATCTTACGTATTAATCTAAATGGAAGTTTTTCGATTCTGCCTTTAGAGAATGTCCCATAACTTTAATAAAATCGAATATGAAGAATTTTACACTCGCTTTGGCCTCTGAGAATTTTGTTCCCAGAAAATAAATGAAAACTGGTTTTTAGGAAGTTGCGGCAGTGAGTATTTCAATAAGTCATGAACAAGTATTGTGGCCCATGCTTATTCTTGGATCCCTCATATTCAAACAATACTGTGAATTTAGCTTTCAATATGATAGACTGAATTTATTTTTACCTCTCTCAAACTTTCCCTGGTGTGACGTGGTGTATTAGATTACGGCAAAGCACTCGAGGGATATCTGCCTTAAGGGAGGGATGCCTTCGTGGAGGACTTTTTAAGGGAAACTGGCTCGTATACACGTTACACATGGGGAAAACCACGAAAACACCCATGCAGCCAGCCCGTTCGCGGGATTCGAACCTCGGACCGAACTACCAGTGTTCAGCGACTTCACCGCTCGGCCGCTGGTGAGCCCCGGTCCGAGGTTCGAATCCAGCGAATGGGCTGGCTGCATGGGTGTTTTCGTGGTTTTCCCCATGTGTAACGTGTATACGAGCCAGTTTCCCTTAGAAAATCCTCCACAAAAGGCATCCCTTCCCTTTGGCAGATAGCCCTAGTGTGCTTTGCCGTAATTAAATACACCACACCACCACCACACCACACCTTCACCACACCATACCACACCACACCACGAACCTCGGACCGAACTACCAGTGTTCAGCGACGTTACCGCTCGGCCGCTGGTGGACGGGCCAAACTTTCCCTGCAGTAGTTGTTAATTTTAGTTGTTCTGAGTTTAATAATGTTATAGTTTAATGCAACATTAATAATTTATACTCGTAGTTTATACCATTCATAGTTTGTTTCTTTTAATAGCGAAGTTTAGCCCAATTCAAATTCTTTTATTCATTTTATTATTATTCTATACTCAAACATCTACTAAAAAAAATGCGAATTATATTTTGGATTATTTTTAATTTCTAATATTCATTTACATTATTCTGAATACAGGATGGATATAAAAAAACTCCTTCGATATATGAACCCCTAGTGGCTTATTCGCTCAAAAAATCGAAATAAAATTTCAGATATCGTTGTCTGAAGGTATGCACTCGAAATTGTGATGATTTAACATTCATTTATATTATTCCTAATACACGGTGGACATGAACCCCTAGTGGCCTATCAGCTCAAAAAATCGAAATAAAATTTCAGATATTATTGTCTGAAGGTATGCACTCGAGATTGTGATAATTTAATATTCATTTACGTTATTCCGAATACATGGTGGACATAAAAGAACTTCCCCGATATATGAACCCCTAGTGGTCTATCAGCTCAAAAATTCGAAATGAAATTTCACATATTGTTGTCTGAAGGTATGCACTCGAGATTGTGATGATTTAAGGGGGCTCATACACCTTAAATCCCTTATCATGTTCGAATATGCGACAGTTGCAAGAATTGATATATTTTACCAATTTTAAAAGCAACTATTTCCAACGATTTACAGCTGACTAAATAATTTAGCTGCTTTGGAAACTAGTAACCAGAAAGTTTGTGTTGCCACAAATATTTTTGTAATTTAATCCGCTTCGTGAAAAAAATTTTCGTCCTGTTTCCACCTTGCGCGCACGATATTTTAAAAATGGCTATTCTTTATATGGGCACTATTTTCTAACTGAACCAAAAATCTGATGAATATTTTAATATTAAAAAACTTTATGCACGAAAACATTACAGATTTTTAAATAAAATATATTTTATAAACTCAACTCCAAAATAAAATAAAAATTGAACATGAAATTCTTAGAATATTTGGTTCACAATACTTTGCTAATGTTATAAAAGCTATATATTAAATATGGAATTAAATTATTCAACAGAATGTTTTAAACGGTGCGCGGAAGGTGGAAACATGGCGAAAATTTTTCTCACAAAGCGGATTCAATTACAAAAATATTTGTGGCAACACAAACTTTCTGATTATTATTTCAGAAAGCAACCATGCTATGTAATGAGCTGTAAAAAGTTGGAAGTAATTGCTTTTAAAATAAATAAGTTATCCCAATTCTTGCAACAGTCACATATTCGAAGATCTTATGAGTTTTAAGGTGTATGAGTCCCCTTAAGAAATAGCGCTTTCATTCGTAGGAACAACAGTGAAACAATTTCGAAGTTTTCGAATGGCGACACCCATTTTTTTCCCTGCGCAAAATGATCAGTGCATTAAAAATCCATAAATGGCGTTGGAACGATACCTGTATGACGAAAATGTCCGGTATAAAACATTTGCAAAGAAGAAGTGTATTGTAAAGGAAGAATAACAACACTAGCGATGAGAGTGGGGAAAAACTTTTATTGGAATTACAACGTTTCAAGGTAGAGCCAAGTCCCATAACTTTCTAATTTCGTGGCCAATGCGATTCCCCAGCTTAACTCCGACGGATTTCTAGTTCTGAGGTTACCTGAAATCAAAGATGTATACATCAAATACATGAGATTTGTCAGAACTTAAAGATGCCATAAAACGTGAATTTGTACAGATTCCTTCTGCGATGTTACGTTCGCCAAAGATGCCAACAATCTCCCGCATGCAGTGCGTTATCATCTGAGAAGGTGGATTTATTTTGGTGGATATTTTAGATTTCAGGTAACCCCACAACTAGAAATCCATCAGCGTGTGGTCGGAGGATTGCGGTGGCTACGAAACAGCAAAGCAACAGGAGATGTCTTTATCTTGAAACTTTTTACAACAAATTCCAACAAAAGTTCCCCCCTCCCTCTCTTCTCTTATGCTGCCGTTGGTTCTTTATAATGCCTTGCTTTCCAAATGATTTATACCGGTAATTTTTGTCATACGTTAGAAAATACCTTACAAGTTCATACATCGCGAAAGTTCTCTTATGAACATCCTATATAAGATGCGTCAGCTTTCATATAATATTCTCACACCCAAAATACAACAGACCTCAGTACATATCAGACGGCGCACCACGTTTTCCTTAACCCCTTGGGTACGGATTTATTTGAGAAAATATTTGTATGTGGAACGGATATAATTTTTGGTTGCTTCGAGTAGAATGCAAAAGCCGTACATTTTACGTAAGAATTTATTTATTTCTAAAATATTGGTGACATATGTAGTATCAAGATGTCTTCAAGTAATTAGAATTGCAAAATAAAAAAATTAACAACAACAAAATAAAACTAAATGAAATAAATTCAAGCTATAAGGGAAAAAAACAATTACTAATAATTATACAGAGTGTGATATTTTTCGAAGCAAGTAAGTAAATGCAATGTTACTTTGCATTGTTTGCACTGCCACGTATTCTCTTTCCTAATATGCTGCTTATAACAAACGCGGCACCTTTATCCAGGATGTTGCTTGGACTTAGTTGACGGAATGTTCTCAGGAAAGTGTGCGCAATTTTTCGCTGCCAAACGAAATGGTTTTGTATTGCTACTTGACGGGCGTCCACGACGTTTATAATTTGGCAATGACAATTGCTCCAGCAATTCTTCGGCAATAGCTAAACGAAAGGATATACAACATAAGCATTATAAAAGGCCATATCTGATGCCGGTTTTATAATATTTTCGCTATCGCCACCTTCATTTTTTCTCCTTTATCCTGTATTTATCAAATCAGCATTTGAATATTTCGTTCTAACCAGTTCACCGTTTGCCCCGAGAGAAATACGTTCACAAAAAAGGCATCGTCATCCGTTAGCGTCGGCAGACTCTCGTCGGGGTGAAATTTGGTCTGAACCGTAACCCCCGAGACACATACGACGCAGCGACGTTTTTCCAACCCCCACAGAATGAGTCGAAAATCAAAAGGGGTGATTGATGGGTTACTTATCTTCTCAGCGGTGTTGCATTAGGATCACAGCGGGGCTGTTTCAGGAAAGTAAAGGATGGGGACACTTTCTTCGACTAGCTACCCCCTCAACATATCTTATGGGATCCACAACGGCTTTCTCCTTTTCTATTAACGGACAAAGGGATTTGAATGCTATCCTTTCAATTCTTAACGATTCAATTCTTCTCTTTTGTTACAGGCCATCAAGAAAACAATAAAACAAAATTCAAGGATATTTCAAATACTAGCTAATGCCCTTATTTTTACGTTATACAAAGCTTTTTCTTGACAATTAAAAATTACATTTACATTGCAATAGATTTGGGGTTAGGTGCAGGAAATGGAAGTGGGGTGGGTGCAAAGGGAAAAATATCTGCTCTAAGGATTACACCAGTCTTTGTGTTTTATGTTGCTTCTTAGGGGGTCGTTATTCACCATCCTTCAGTGTGACAGGTACGCTGTTCAATCTGATTTGAACAGAACTTCTAAATAGGCTTTCACAGGTGGTGAAAGGGGGAAAGAAATATTCTGAACCCAGTTTTAGACACAAAAAGTTTACCTTTGGATGCGAAAAATGGCACGAAATGTTTACGATTTTCCTAACGGCGAACTGGCTAAGTATGTGAATCATCCGCTCTTAGGGAAAACAAGTGAATGACGTCTCTCAGACGTCAAATGTACCCAAGAGTTTAATTTTTGGTTTGACGTCTTAGACGCGTCATCCGCTCCTAGGTGAGAAAAAGTGAATGACGTGTCTCGGACGTCAAATGTACCCAAGGGGTTAATGAGGTGCCATTTTATTTCTTTGCTCAACAGGAATGGTGACTGTTGACAATCATGGTTCTGCAGTTTACTAGTAAACAAATGAAAACATTTTGACATGGAAGTCACCAGAAATAAGCAAAAAATTTACTTTTGCTGACTGCAATTTCGATAGAGCTCAACCTAACTTTCATGGAGTTTTGTTGCTACGATAAACGTAATGGGTACCTCAAATTTAAATGGCAATGCTTTGGTGCGAAAAAAAAAAGCGTGGAACTCAGGACATGTTTTTTTCACGCTTTGAATAGGAACAGAGTGGAAATCATGTCATTTATAAGATTTGTATCCACGAAAGTTTCGGAATTTTTTGAGAAATCTAAAGTGAAGGACAAATAATTGCGAGATATAATTTTGGCCTTTGCTTAACAAATGATGTTGTTCCTATTCCAACAATGACATGCTAATGAGAATCGTTTCCCTTCCTTCTATTTGATATACCAGATATGTTCCTTTATCCTGAATTTTAAAGATTGGGAATTTTTGCAGTTAAGAGCTTGCTTCTTTTATTATTTTGAATTTAAACTTTTTTTTTTTTTTTTTTTTTTTTTTAGTCCAAAGGGATTTGAATCCCGAAGGACTATTAGTTTCGTTTTGGCATTTTGCGTGGGACTCATAAATGTCGGTTCACTTTTCAAACTGTTGCCACAAAATGTTAGAGTCCTGCATTATATTTGAAGAAATTAAATAATGAAAAATCTGCATAAATGTATGAATATTTCTCGTATTGTGATAAAACAACGGTACATAGAGTTATCGAATTTTGAATAACGTAATCCTCCAACGAATATGAGCATGTGGAAGACCAAATTTGAAATTTGAAATTTGTTATATGATCGATTTCCTATTTTTTAAAACTTTGACGAATTTTTGATTAACAAACTCAAGGATTTCAAAGCGAGCAATGGCAACGTTGTGCAGAAAAAACATTTTTATCTCCAGCGCGTGAGTCTCTCTATCGGAAATTCTAAAGATAGGCTCGTTTTAAAACTATTTTGCGATATTGCTGTTGCACTGGATCTTATGGTTTAAGTGCGAGGAACATGATATTTAATAAAGAAACGTAACACACAAAATGTTAAAAAACGCCCCTTTGGACGTAATTTATTTAACATTCATTTACATTATTCTTAATACACGGTGAACATGAACCCCTAGTGGCCTATCAGCTCAAAAAATCGAAATAAAATTTCAGATATTATTGTCTGAAGGTATGCACTCGAGATTGTGATAATTTAATATTCATTTACGTTATTCCGAGTACATAGTAGACATAAAAGAACTTCCCCGATATATGAACCCCTAGTGGTCTATCAGCTCAAAAATCGAAATGAAATTTCACATATTGTTGTCTGAAGGTATGCACTCGTGAGATTGTGATGATTTAAGGGGGCTCATACACCTTAAACCCCTTATCATCTTCGAATATGTGACAGTTACAAGAATTGATATATTTCACCAATTTTAAAAGCAATTACTTCCAACGTTTTACAGCTGACTAAATAATTTAGCTGCTTTGGAAACTAGTTACCAGAAAGTAAAATCTGAAACATTTCAGATTTTTTTTTTTTTTTTTTTTTTTTTTTTATGTTTCACTTTGTAATTTGAAGTTTTCAGGTGACAAGTGTTCTTTCTTTCCATTTAATTTTCTGATTCGAAAGGGATCTGAGCACAATCAAAGCATTATCACAGCATGCAGCCATTAGAACTTTAAAACGAGTTCTATTTTGTGTATTTTAATAACAATTTTACACCCAATCCTTTTTTATGAAATCTAATATGCATAAGTATCGCTACCCCAAAACCCAAAAATTAAATATTATTCTTTTTTCACAGGTGGCATCTCCAACAGATCTCCTGCACGCAGTCATAGCACTCTATAACACCTGTTTGCCAGACGTAACAGTGCAATCTCTGTACAGAACCGTTTGCGCAGAAGGAACCAAAACTTTACTTTTGCTTCGTGACACTTCCGGTAAGTTAATACTTTGAATGTGCAGGAACTCAGTGAACGAAAAGTTGCTCTTCAGAAGCAACTTTTCGTAACCACGTTTAATTTTATGCTCGACAAGTTAGAAACTTTCAGAAGCATTTGCTGTTTCAAACAAAATTTCTCAAGCGCATTCTTCTTTTCTTCCTGATCAACAACTTCACACTCCGTAGTGTCAAAATGAAATTGTGTTAACGTTGCAAAGTAATCCGAAGAGGTTTGAGTAATTAAAGCGTTAAATTCTGAAAGTTTCCCACTGTCTTAACTAGCAACTTCTAAATTCTGTAAACTATTTCAGGCTTGGGTAACCTTTTTGGGCTGTGAGTCAAAATCAGCTAAAATGTGTGCATTAAAAAGACGCTTCGGCTCAATGTTATTTTTATTTTAGAACAGTCTTTCTTGGTGAATAATAAGACACATTTTATAGAGAAATTTTAGTTTCCTTTTCAACATCAATGGCTTCTCTGATCTTGAACATGTGACGTCAGTTTAGTCAGGCCTGTTGTTTTAGTCATCATAAGATGAATACAAGCACCTGAATTTTCGGTAATTAAGCTGCTCCTGCAGTTACTTAAAATGCATTTCATGAATGCATTTATATGCTCACATTGATAATTGAACCGAATTGGGACCAAATGGCAAAGCCAGTTTTATGGATTACAGATTATCGTTGCCAGATTAATCGATTTCTGCTGGAAATTATGTTACAGTTCTTTTAAATATAAAAATGCATTACTGGAACTTTGTAATCAAACAGAAAGGTTATTGTTACTATTTATTTTTGGTTTATTTTTTTATGTATTCTTCAAATGCTCATTTCATATTTATGTTTCATTAGCCCAAAAGGGACGTTAAATAAACTAAAATGGCTGCGTAACAAAGTACACTCTGCACAAAAAAAACGAGGGGGGGGGCAGTTTTATAGCTCCCGTTCTGCTGGGCTGATTGACGAAATCTAATTTGCATTTTTCGTGTCCCGAAACCGAGACTTAGAACATATATTAAGATTTATATATCGCATTGTTCTAACATATGTATTTTAAAGCAAAACTCTAACTTTTTCTGGAATGGCAGACCGATTTTTTTCCATATTTCTATTGTACGATTCGAACTACGCCAAACATTAAATTTTGTAAACTTTGTCTAGAAATTTAAATATTTATCTTGGAGTACATTTTGCGCAAAGAAAAATTCACTTGTCGAAATTTTAATTTATAATAATGTGTTTTCCTTTCCCTTTTTTTCCCCCATTGTGCACGAACGTAAAAAATGGCGCATTTTTTATTGTTTTAATTAATTTTAACAAAGCGCGTAAAACACATTTTTTTAAACATACAAACTCCCCATGCATCACATATGTACAACACGGGGTTTACAGAAGTAAATTAGCTAAAACATTAAAAGTTACATGCATAAATAAAACGAACAAAAGCAGAGAACAGCAGTTTGGACTTCACAAAAACAGATAAGTTCACTGGCCAAGTCACTTCGAATATTTTCAAATTGTTCTGCAAGCATAATCTAGGGCCATCAGATGTAGGGCATGAGAAAATCAAATGTTCCACGTCCTGGGGTACTCTTTTTGAATATTCACATAAGTTGTTTGATCTTGCATTAAAATGAAACGGGTAATTTCAAATTTGCCTGCCCTTCTACCTTATACCTACATTTGCCTACCTTTGCCTTTACTTATACAAATATGCCTAATTTCAAAACGCGACAATATACATATATATCACGTATATTTTTAAAAATTCGGAATTTTGAAAAAATCTAATATTTTGCAGGCATACCTAAAGGAACATCTATTTTAAAGCTGATGGTGAACATTTTATAGATTATCATTTAAAAATGTTTTCGAAAAATTTATAAAAATTACAAAATTATACAAATTTTAAAAACAATTCAGCACATATCTGCCAGTTTTGTTTGGACTGAACCTCCATTTCGATTTGTGGAACAATGAATCAAATAACTTTAATAAAAATCTGATGTGTACACCACATGACTTTTTTGTACGGAATATTAAATTATACGCATTTTTCTTCCATTTCGTTTAAACTTATTGTATTGAATTAAATCTACTTCGCCGACAGCGCATAAACCACAATAGAATAAATGCATTCTTTAAAATTCATTCTAGTATTTGTTTACCATAGCGACACTGGCGCTAGATTCACTTAACAGTATTATATTTTGTTCATATTATAACTCATAATGCACAAAATTTATATCATTTTAAGAATAGAATTGTCTAATCGTTGTCACATGTTCTATTCAAATACTATAATAAAGCTACAATGATGTATAAAAGGAATTAAGAAAACAAAACTAAAAAGAAACAGTTTTTCACAAACGATTGAGTATTTCTCATTCAATTAATTCGGTTCTTCCCGAGAAGGCAAAAATACATAAAAACTCAAAATATCTATATTAAAAATTTCGAAGTAAATCTTAAACACTTATTTCCTCGAAAAAATTCCAGAAAGTATTAAGCATGATTTAATTGGCAACAATAAATGAAGGCGTTATAGGCGTTATTTTTGTGTTGCGAAGCTAAGTCTCTCTAGTTGGCAAGAAATCCACTAGTCTGCAGTTTCAAATGTAAACAAACAATGGCCGCCATAAAAAAAGGCTTAGCGGCACTTAAACAATTTTAAAACTGTTGATAATTCTAAACATATTGCATACAGATTTACTAAAGGCATAAAAACCTTAACCGGAAGATAAAAACAACATAATTCAATCATTTTTAAAGCAAAAAATGTACAATTTACAAACATATAAGAGTAAAGAAACTGAGATCACTGAGCCTGGTAACAGAGTGGAAATATATATAAATATATTTATATACGTTTGGTGCGGCCGATTGCAACCAAATTACGAGGTGCACATCTACATGTTATAGGAGTCCTATATACAAAATTTCAACGTTCTGAGGTTACTCGTTTTTGAGTTATGCGAGATACGTACGTACATACGTTCGTACAGACGCCATGAAAAATTATTTTCAGAATTCATTTTAAAGCAGTTTTATAATTTTTTTGGGGAGGAAGCGAGTCTTTTATTCTGTCCTTATGTACAGATATCACGCAAAAACATCGTCAAATTGCATTCGATAGCGGTCAAAATGGATATTTTTGTTGAAATATGCTGCCTGAAACTTTTCGCGATTACAATACTTCCTTTTTACTTCGTACAAGGAAGTAAAAAAAGATGTATTACTAAATGTATGCCAAATTCAGTAATATCGAAAAACTAAAACTTTAAGAGCTAATTTTTTAAAACACCTACTCGTGTTATTTTTACAAAACATAGAGCTTGACACAATTTGAGTCGTAGAATCGAAATATCGAAATGAAATAGGCGTGTCATTTCAGAAAAAAGTCCATTTTTGTGTCAGAATACCTATGCTAGAACAATGCTATATATAAAGCTGATATGTAGTCCAAGTCGCGTTTTCGGGACATGAAAAACGCAAGTTAAATTCCTTCAGTCACTTGAATAGGACAACCCCGTTTTTTTTTTTTTTTTTTTTTCTTTGTGCAAGGTATACATAATGTATGGTATTCGAGACACAGTTTATTAGTTTAACAATAACGCAATTTTCTTCTGAATAGATTATATATTAAAAATATTTTTAATTAGATCAGTTCGATAGTATATTCTTAAAAATAAAATAAAGGCTGAAATTTATTAAAAGGAAAATCTGTTGCTTTTAAAACTGCTGAACTGATTAAGAGATAACAGACTGATTGAATTTGAAAGAGAAATTAAGGATTTTAATCATGCTTAGTCAAATGACAATGGTTTGAGAACTGACTATATGCAGGGTTGCATGTAAAATATGCCATCATCAGTAATACTTTGCCATGTGGATGATGAATACATGGTAGCGTAACAGCCCAAATTATTTGAGACTTCCCTAAAGATGTTTTGACATCAGTAAATTCATATGTATGATATTGTTGCGTTTTTTTTCTTTTCTGACACCAGTTATTACGTAATTTTCTTCCTTCACTTTCGTAACGGGGTTCGTAGACTTGGAGTGAATAACGACGACACTTGATGAAGTATCAAAACACACTTTATTAGTCAGTATTCTCAGGACAGCTCCAAAACACGCTTTACAGTCGTAGATGAACTACTATAAACACGCTGGAACAATCAGCGACACAGCCTTCACACTGTCAGGCAATAGCGGTGGAGACAGCTTCCTGCAAAGCACCAGAGTGCAGCTCCTGACTCTGCTCTGTCGTTCTCGGAACTCCACATACTCTCGAGACTCTCTACGCTACAACTCGCGATGCACTCCACGACACACGAGCACAGCTCCCGACTCTTAGGTTCAGTCGTTCCTGGAGCTCAACAAGCTCTCTCGACGATGCACTAACCGCGATTCACTAAGAGACTCTTTCGGTGCACTCGACGACCCACTCGGCATTCGGTGCCCGGCTGACAACTCGATCCACTCCGCAGGGACTGACTTGCTAGACGAGACACATTCTCAATACTACTAACTGGCTGCGGACCAGCAGGGTTTATATAGCTTTCGGCTTGTATTCGAGAACATTCTGGGCTAAACCGGTAAGAATTCGTTCCAGAAGCTTCTCCAACCGCCCATGGTATATCGCCACTTTTGTCGCCAAATGTGGCAACCCTGCCTTCCTTTGCCATTTTACGGCAACCCTAAAACTGCTTTGCGGGGAAGCCATCTCACCGCGGCTTAACATTTCGTAACAATATCAATGAAGTTTAGCTCTCTCCAAGTAAAAGAATAATGTTATTGCAGGAGCATTTCATATGCAAAACTAAAAATAAATTATAACATAGTTATATAATAGCCATATATGAAAGGTATTTTATGCCACGTACTAAGAGTTTTTTATACATTTAATAAATTATTTGTTTAACTAATTACATAATAAGCATTAAGGGAACTAATTATATGAAGATCAGAATGATGAAATGAGAATGAACTTAGAAGCTGATGCTTTGCCCGCTCTTATATAATTTCCCCCTGGCCCCGAGAAATTTCTAGTACTTTTCCAAATTACTGGAAGGCGTATGAAGGCCGGATACGGTTACAGTTGCATAGATGATCAACTACATTTATTCAATTACAATACTCATTACAGGTATACAAAGACCGAACCCAAATGTCGCCAACTGATTGCCAAGTTTGGCGATTGTTGGAGATTTCTCACCAAATTTGGCGACAAAAATTAGTCGCCAAAACCGTGGCCAGCTTAATAATATCTCGCTAATTTAGCAAGATAGCCGTTTACTTAATGTTAAATGGTTTTTCCCCTGTGTTCCTCCTTTTCCGGCAAAGCTTCACTTCTTTAGATTTTCATGTTTAGATTTTCATGATTTTCATGTTACATTATACAAAAGAATACAATTTTGCATATAATTTTACTAAAATTGTTTACATATGTGCAAACTTCGTAATAACTAAAAGTTAAAAATACATTCATAGGATCAAAATATATAAATACATTAGCAGAGTTAAAGAAGATGCTGTTTAGAACATGTTTCAATTTTGAGGTATATTTTTTTATTTGCAGGCTTCTCTTCAAGACAGCTTAATAAATTCAATAATGTAAACCATATGTAAAGAATAGAAATTTTATATTTTATGTATATAAGGGAACAACCGAAAACATAAAAGAATAGCAATAACATATTTCAAATAACACAAACGCATTCTTTATTGAAATGAATCTAGTTACGATATTCTGAGTCGTTCGGTTTCTTTCTGAATTTAAAATTAGTTTTATTTCCAGCATTTTGTGTATCTCCGTGAGTATATTGTGTAGGTTAAAAAAACAAAGGAATTCTGAAAATTATTTATGTGTTATGCAATACTTTTCCCCGGTATATTTTAAATTTAATTTTCCATATTCGTATTCAAATAAACTCGTACAAACTTTAAATAACTGAGTTTTATAATCTTCAATTTAAAGTTGATAAATTTTTAAATAAATAGAGCTTACCCTTCTTTCCTACGTCAATGCATAAATTAGATTAGAATAAATTGCATAAATTAGATTAGAATAAATGCTCTGGTTATAGATAAATATTTATTTAAATCATCTGATAAAACCTGCAGATAATTTCTAAAGCATATTATTCAGCAAATAAAAACTAATTTTTCTCTGAAAGTTGGTAAACCTAAATAATTATCACTCATTTTAATAAGATCTTAAGAATAAGATGAACATGAAAAGTGAAAATTTTATTTCGGAGAAAATTCTAGGGATTATTTTCAGGATTTTTAAGACATAGATTCCAGATATATTAAAAAAACTCTAAAATTTTATATCTTCTTTTTTTTTTCTGATTCTTATTATAATTATTGTTTTATGTTTTGTATTTGAATAATTTTAATATTTCGCAAGATTCTTTTCCGGAATTTAGAAATGGATATGCATATAAAACACTAGTCATTTAAATGAAAATCTTGATAGAATTCATCACAAATGAGAATATGAAGTACTTATGTACTTCACTGTCGGTTATTCTGACAAATAAAAATTGTCGCCAAGCAGTGCGAGATACCGCCAAAAATGATTAAGCGTGAATCACTCATATGCTCTTTGTTTTCGTTTATGTAATTCCAATGAATTCGCGATAAGCAGACGTAGAAATATTAAACTCTCTTCTCTTTTCAATACGTAATAGTTTCAGATTATTGGAAGATCGAAAAACTAATGAATTAAGAGGTTAAATGTTTTCAAGTAAGTCACCGATATAGTTTTATATATGTCAATGGATGTGTATTCCAAACATTGAAAAACCTCCAAAATGGCGAAAAATATGACGAAAAAAATACCACTTTTAGATTTTGATGATTGGAGAATGTTGAAGGAATATCTTTTCACAAACTGCCGAAATCTTTTGGCTAATTTTAAGAGAACTAAATTTTTAAAAAAATATTAAAGAATCAACAAGCAGCAGAAAATTTATTTATTTCGTGTTTTCTGAATTACAATCCTTGTTCTTTAACGAAAAGTTCTATTGCTCTCTTTAATGGTGTTGGTGTGTATTTAATTATGGCAAAGCACACTAGGGCTATCTGCCTAAGGGGAAGGATGCCTTCGTGGAGGTCTTTCTAAGGGAAACTGGCTCGTATACACGTTACACATGGGGAAAACCACGGAAACACCCATGCAGCCAGCCCGTTCGCGGGATTCGAACCTCGGACCGAACTACCAGTGTTCAGCGACTTTACCGCTCGGCCGCTGGTGGGCTGCTCTCTTTGATGATTATACTATCAGTATTTTAGCTCAATATTATATACAGCAAAAGCCTGTGGTATCGCCAACCAATACCTCCGTTAAACACCAGGCGTCCCCGTCCTCCGTCACCTGTCACCTGTAATTGTTGGAAATTACTCTCAACTGTCTCAACAAAAACATAAGGATATATGCATGCATTATAAGGCCAATTCTGTGCTACGCATCTACAGCCTGTGCGTTACCCTCAAAAACGAACTTCAGGTAGTATAGAATAAGATTCTGAGAAGAATTCTAAATGCTCATTTTCTGATTAACAACAAACTGATCCATGGCGACTTGAAAATCGACCCTATATTGGGCCAACTTAATAAGTGTTTCTTCAAAACTGAAACTTCAAACACTTCAAGCTTCAAACTTAATAAATTGATGCTGCAAATTCTTCAGAATTTCTATATTACTAAATCATTCTAGACGATAATTTGATCAGACTATTTGCAACTTCGTAACCTACAGGTAGCTTTGATTGCCAAAGTTTACTTGTTTTCATGTACGGTATGACGTTTGCCTCTCGTCGCTTTCCATTAGACTGGCACGTATACAGTAAATGAAACAATGGTTTCCCTACTTTTACCTCACTTTCTGGACCGTTCCTGGAGTTTCACCTGTGGCTTAAATTTCTTATTTAGCTTATTAAGACCCCTAAGCTACATAAGCAACTCCATCATCGGTATCAGTGTCTCCTTACTCGGCTCGTTGAGCTCTGTACTTTTATTCTTACATATTGGTAAATTATGCACTTTTATTTTAAAAGTGATTGAATTATATTGTTCGTATGTTTATACCTTTAGTTAATTCGCCGGCAATAGTTGCAGAATTCATTTGTTTACATTTGACACTCTTAGTAGAATAGTGCGTTAAGTCATCTGGTGCACTAACTTGAGTGACTTTTTGCCCAGTGGAACCAAATTTAACTTTCAATTTTGTGCACCAAAACTTTTGTCTTTCTGCCCGTTTGCTTATTTTGCTTGTTTTTGCGTACAAAACTCTAGTTTTAATTGTAAAAATCGTGTTTTTAAGGGGTCGGTGGACTTTAAATTTAGTTTCTTAAGATATTGTGTTTTCAATAAGAAATTTTATGCATATACATATTATAACATCAGTTTATAAAATATATGTTCAAAATTTCAATTTATTTTAAATTAAAAAATTTTAAAACAAATAATTATTTTAATTAAAGATTTAAAATGCTCCTTGCGCGCTAATTTTCAATATTTTTTTCTAATTTTTCCTTTTAGTTAGTTGTAAAGACTTTACAAAAGTTTTTGTGTATCCGATATTGAATAGGGTGGATCATAAATTTTTAGAAAAGATTTTTGTGAACGTAAACCCAGTTTTCGGAAAAAAGTCACCTTTTGTTTAAACATTATCACAAGTTTAAACTTCTTTATAACCTCATATTCAAAAACGCATACACAGATCTACTGTAACATATAGCAAAATAGTTTTCTCTAAATATCATTCATTTTTAACTAAAAATGAGACGGAGCATTTTCAAGACATACGAACTGCGAAGAAATTTTGTTTTGAGAAAACCGAATTTAAAGTTTTTCTTCCAACTTACCTTTAATACGTGGTCATGAGAAGCAGCAAATTAACTTTCAGTATGAATATGTAACCACTGGATAACATTTTCGTATCATTTAACTATATTTAATCTCATAATATTAAATTTGAGAAAAATAAACATATCGCAAATTGGTATGTGATTCGAAGTTGGAGGTAGAAACAATTTATGCATTATATTTAATGAAACATTTAAAATTCACTCGGATCCTATGTTTTACCTTCATTTGTTACATTTATATTTTTTTAATTCTTTACAATATTTTTTACTATTTCTGTGTTTTTCCAAGCAGGTAAATTTTGCTTTTTAGTTTGGCTCAAGCGATGTTGATCACGCTTTTTTCCAACGAGTAGGAAAAACGAGTTGGCTTCCTCCAGTTTTACGCCTATAGCATATAAACATAACCCAAGTTACGCGAACGGGCTGGCTGCATGGGTGTTTTCGTAGTTTTTACCCATGTGTAACGTGTATACGAGCCAGTTTCCCTTACAAAGTCCTCCACGAAGGCATCCCTCCCTTAAAGCAGATAGCCCTCGAGTGCTTTGCCGTAATCTAATAAACCAAACCAAACCATAACTAAAGTTAAATTCATTAATAGTTGTTAGTACTTGACATTTCTAGCGTTCTTTTAAGAAACTTTGTTTGGTTAAAAACCGCTTTGTTTGGTCAAATATATGAATTGTAACATCAGTAAATAACTGTTGAAATACATTTTTTTACATTTTCTCCAAAATTTAAAGGGCAAAGTTTACGCCATTTACACATTTTAAATGCTTGTAACTTCTTTAAAAATTAGGATATTTAAACTCGCTTTTTTTGCATATGATTTAGTTACGTGTGTGGAATATTATGAGAGTAAAAAAACAAATTCAATATTTTGGTTGATGTTTAGCTATTTTAAAGTCCACCGTCCCCATAACTGTTGGCCTACTAGCGGCCGAGCGGTAAAGTCGC
Source organism: Stegodyphus dumicola (assembly GCF_044657685.1). NCBI lineage: Eukaryota > Metazoa > Arthropoda > Arachnida > Araneae > Eresidae > Stegodyphus > Stegodyphus dumicola. The sequence continues at coordinate 9,629,608 of NC_140773.1, forward strand.
TGAACACTGGTAATTCGGTCCGAGGTTTGAATCCCGCGAACGGGCTGGCTGCATGGGCGTTTTCGTAGTTATCCCATGTGTAACGTATATATGTTACGGTGAAACACCGAAACCTGGAGAATGTCGATTTTCACCGGTGAATGTCAACATTCACATAGTCTCTTGGTGTATGTCCAAAATATTTTCCAAATACTCTTACTTCTGACTTACAACGGTCAATGTCGGCATTCACCGTGTACTAATGGTGAATGTTGAACATATAACAATATTATAATTTCTTCTCCGTCATTCACTCGCGAATAAACGTACTTGAGGCTTGAAATATGAACTTAAGAACATGAGAACCTAAAACATACAATACATTCAAAATGAGAAAGGAAGATAATAGAAGTTAAAAACTTAATTATACAGTGCGTTCTAAATGAGGAAATAAAATAACAGTCATAAAAAACTTACTAAATTATGTGATTCAAATCTTATTTATTGCAACAACTTAAACTATTATGGCACTTTATGACCTCTCTTTTCGACTTTCACCAGAGCATATCTGTGATTGTCGACATACACCGGTGAGGGTCCGAACGAATATATAAGAATGTTGTGAAATATTCGGTCTTTAACCGACGTATTTCGTGAATGTTGATATTCTCCGGTGAAAGTCGACATTCTCCAATTTCGGTCTTTCACGGTAACATATATACATATGTAACGTATGTGTAACGTATATACGCGCCAGTTTCCCTTAGAAAGCCCTCCACGAAGGCATCCCTCCTCTTAGGCAGATAGCTCTAGTGTGCTATGCCGCAATCTCAATAAACCAAACCCCTGAACTGTTTTTGGTAATATAGGTTTTTCTGTACGTTACAATTTTTAATGAAGAATAATTTTTGCCTTGGCACCAAGTGGAAACTGATCGATTGAATGAAATATATCTCTGATGAAATTCGGGTAAAGTTTAAATGAAGAACAAGTAAGTTTAAATGAAGAATAACAAAAAATATGTAGTATTTAATAGGTCGTACAAGGAAGTCATGTGGGGTCCACAGCAGTTTTGTTTCCCTTTAACGAGCATGTTAACTAATGGCTTAACTTTCTTTCAATAAAAGCCACAACGAGAACAAAAGATGCGGCGCATATAATCCTTTGTTAAAGTAAAATTCTTTATTTATGACGAGGTAATCTAGTAGGTTAGGAGCTAATGGTTCGTAAATTTATGCGACAACAACAATAAAATAAAATCGTATCTTTTGTGACTGCATAATTGATAAATGAACATTCTGGCCTTTATGTCAGAAAATTTATGAGAAATGTCTATTCTCCTATTGTAAAATAATCGAGTTAGCTAAAATATATTATTCAGAGGGAAAATATGAAAACTCGTTTTTGTCTACGGCTATCGTCTGGGCTAGACACAGAGAATAATTGATATGACGACTAAGTTTCGGAGCCTTATCCACGCTGGATGTATTATATCGTTTTCAAATATCCATGCGTTACCAAATGTCGCAGCAAGATGTGACATTTGTGAAAAATAAACAGAATCAGAATGAAGCAGCGAATAATATAATAATCGATTTAGAACGGATGTCGCATATGAAATTCGATGAAGTTCCCTGTCAGTTCAACGCTATTTTTCAAAGGCTATTTAATATGCTTCGCTAAACTTTTACATTATTTGCAAAGCAAGAATGTCGGGTAAGAAAAACAAATGTATTGACATTTTGTGATGTGAAAGATTTTATTATCTCCAGGCAAGTCGCAAGCAACTATGCGCATGTTCAGATATCCTGCGAGTTACATATTAAGCTCCTGGAAATCGTATGTTTACATGCTCGTGAACATGGCGTTTTCTTGTACTGTTGTTTTGCTGCCTTTTTTTATTTACCTACTAGCAGCTTCGCTGCCAGCCTTCGTCTGTCTTTGAAATGTACCGGAAAAATGGCTGAAGGGAACACCAAACGTTAAATTTAAAAACTGCGTAGAATTTTACTCTGCAGAACAACTTCATAAAAAAAAGTTATTACGTATAACAAAATTACAATGAAATAAGCAATATCCCTTAATACAAATATTAATTATCCTAATAAATAAATTAACCAAATTCCCTTTGCGAAATCGTAAGAAATCAAATGGTATAAAGGAGGTTAAGAATTTTGTTTCCTAAAAAAATCACTCAAAATATTTCAGTATCTTAAAAACAGTGAAATGAGAAATAAATAACATAAAAAAATACAAAAAAATAAAAAAATTCTGAAACGCAAAGTATAATTAATGATATTTTATGTTATATTTTCAAGAGAAAAAAAATTACAATGAAATAAGCTATATCCCTTAATACAAATATTAATTATCCTAATAAAATATTAACCAACTTTCCGTTGAAGAACAAAAATCATGCAAAACTTTTAAATATGTTACAAACAGTGAAATAAGCAAAAAATAACATGAAAGCAACTCAAAAAACATAAAACTCCGCGCAGAATTTTACCCTACAGAACAACTTTATCAAAAAAATCAATAAAAATGTATTATATACTCGTATATATATATATATATATATGACAATGAAATATGCCAATCTCTTAAAAACAGTGACATAAGAAATACGATAGAAAATTGTTGCCAAACCCGTATTTCTGAAAGAATGAAACTAATTCAAAATGATGCGATTTCATCAAAAATCTATCAACAATAATAAGACAGGAAAACTGTTGCCAAAATCACATTTTTAAAGATGTGAGAAGTGTATTCGGAAGCTTCATTTAAAAAAATTTTTAAAAATACAAAATATTAACATTTTCCCAAAATTCTTTTTGAAAAAGCAGTCGCAAGGATGAACGTTTAACGTGTCCAAAAATCAAATAAAAATAAACTGTACATTTTTAAAAATAAGCTTTTTTAGAAAAAATCCCGTTGAAAAGGTGTTAAGCTCCCTTTGTTAAATAAATTCGTATTGAATCGATTTATTGAAACACGAAATTTATTTTAAGTTCGTAAAATAGCTAAATGCCTACGTTTCATGACAATGTAAAAATGGAGTGTGTGGAGTAAAATATCGCTTTCCTATAGCCCATTATGTCCCAAAATGATTTCGACACAAAACATAAAATAAAAAAAAAATTTTAATTCGAATTTCGAAAACATCGCTTCGAGGTGCACTAGCTCTTGTCTAGATGCACCTATGTACCAAATTTCGTAGCCGTGGGTCTATTAGCTTACGCGCAATGCGAACGAAAGACACACTGACACACACAGACAGACTCTTTCTTTTATTATATGTAGAGATGACACAGGAAATGTTGTAAAACGTTTTGAAGTTTTGCAGCAACGGTGTATGGCCGTGTTTTAACAATGTAAAAGAGAAGATTAAAATAATCTATTACGTTATATTATGTTCCATATTTTCCTACATTTCTTTTCATCTTTTCTCTTGAAATTTAGTTTGATGTTGTAGAGTCATTAGGTTATTTTGATGCAGAAGTCATGAAAAAAGAGCAATGTCCTCGCTGTGACTCAAACCGAGGACCTCTCCAATACTCACCGAGTGTGTTACCGTTACACCAAGAAGGCATGCAGAAAGGAGGAAGAAAATACCTTATATACTCTCCCTTTTAAAGGGCGACTGAGGATCAGGAGACCCAATCGTCTGGTGGAGAAGAATCATTATCCACTACCCTTTAGTTCGGGCGCTACTCTTACGGTCTATTAAGTTATTTTGAAGCAGCAAACGGGAAAAACGAGCAATGCTCTCGATGGGACTCGACCCTGGACCTCTCGGAGACGCGCCGAGTGTACTACCCGTTACACCACGAAAGCATGCTGGAAAGAGGGAGAAAATACCTTAAAGTTTCAAACTGTTTGTATCAGTTAACGCAGTTCTTCTGTAAATGTGACATTACAGACCGTGTTAATTTGCGTTATGCTGAGAATGACTATGCCTTCAAAGAAAAATCTAAAGGATAATATATTTTAAAAAAATGATTTTTTAAATAATTTACATATTTAACAATGTTTCACTTCAGTCTATGTAGCTCTAAGAAATCAAAATTAAAACTAAAGTTTGCAGTAATCCTTTAAATCACCATTTTAATTTGGTTATTTCCTCTGTCTGTTCTAAAAATAGCAATTGCTTGTAATAAATCTCTCTAAAACATCATTTCAAAATTGACAGCAATCATATAACTCTTATGTAATCCTTCAGAAAATAATAATTTTAGAGTTATTTATCAGCCAATCACAGTACATCTAAATTGAAACTAACTTATTTTTATAACCAAGCTTTCTACCTTTGCGCCCTAGGCTTTCATTTTTGCTCTTACTTTTGTCCTTCCAATATCTATCGCTTGCTGCTTAAAATGTACTTCAAACTTTTATCGGTATCAATATGTGCTTCGAAAATAAGAGCTTACAGCAGCTTTTTATTGGCGCTGACTTATTCAAATATTTGTTTAATGAGAAATGAAAAGGAATATTTAAATCGGCCGTGGCTGGGAGCTTCTTTTATCCGCATCAATATCTGTCTTCAATGCGTCTGTTTTTGAATTGACTACGTAAAATTTTGAGATGCAATTTTGAAAACAAACGAAGCAGTAGGTTTGCTAGCAAAGAAAGCTTAAAGCGTCCCAAACTAATCTAAAGAGTTAAGTGAGTATTACAAATTAGAGTTAGAACTTGGCTTTATATATATATTTTTTATCTTACATACTTTTAACTCCAATGTTTCAAAATTATTATATACATATACATAAGATAATAAATTATCACATATATGTATATTTCGTCTTAACCTTTCTTCAGTATTCAATTCTTCTGGATTTGAACCTGAGCCCTATAATATGGTAGCCAGCACAGGTAACCAACACAACGAAGAGGGATGTTAGGTTAGGTTTCTGTGAATATCATAATCCCACGAAGGCTATCTGTTTAAGAGGAGGGATTCTTTCGTGGAAGACTTTTATAAGGCGAACTGGCTCGTATTCACGTTATACATGGGGAAAACCAAACATGCAGCCAGCTTCTTTGCCTGGGATCCAACCCAAGCCAGGTCGAACTACCAGTATACAAAGAGCGGGAATGACTGGAGCTGAATATGAATTACTGATAAAACAAAATGGTTTGAAAAATAATTATTTTTAGCATAATAAAAAACCTAATAAAACAACCCTGCAGCGAATTTTGATGCTTACCATTATTATTCCCATTTCATATAGCTTCGTACAACAAGAAAATGAACAACTTTTTTTATCGAGAATTTGTATTGATAAAAATAAATCATTCTCTGCTCACTTAAGTATTTTGTGTGACTAGTTACTTCTAAGGCTTTGACACACTATGCTGCATATATTCATATTCAATGGTCCTTTTTCGTTTCTTCGGCTTTTTTTATTTATTTTTTTTTTATTTATTTATTTATTTCATGTAAACTTTAGCAAATGCCTGGAAGAAACTTTCCTTTCAGTCAGAGGAGAAAAAAAAAATTCTAACCTCGAAGTAGCTGCAAATCTGAACATCATAGATTTTTCTCATTTTTGTGCCTTTGAACTGTTTTCTTCTTTTGACCTTCGGCACAAAGAACCTTAATCTTTGCCTCTTTTTTATTAACCGGTTGTACTTTTGCAAAACACTTTTACTGTGCTCTTTTTATGCGGAGAAATACCAGGACATAGATAAATTTATTTAGCACGCAATAACGCTCTGTCCGAAAACAGCCCTTGCAGAACTGGGAGGGAAAAAACTGTGAAACCCTCCAAGTTCTGCTTTATGTTTGGTATCTCAGGAAAATACAAAACAGCTAGGCAGAATATTACGGTTTTTACTCCTCCTGAAATAAGTATCACATAAAAAACAAATAAATGAACCTTACGCGAAACTTTCTTCTCTAAAACTGGAACAAGCATGTAATTATAGACCTGTCTTAGTAATAACTGACGACTCCTATTAAATTCAGAAATCATACAAAACAAAGTTTTACCAAGGAATATATTTCTTAGCTCAAATCATGGGCTTAGAAACTGTTGACTCGCTGTTATTTTTGTTGCTGATTTATTAGAATATTTCATTTTTAAATGTTTATATATAAGTCATATATCTATCTATGCTATTTTTATCTTTGTTGAGTTTCGGAACTTTTGTTTATAAAACGTGAGGTTATATAGACTCTGAGTTTTTGTTACAAAATTTAAATGTAATTTTAAATCATTTGAAACACTGTAAACTCACTAGGTTACTTTGAAGCAGGAGTAAATGAAAAATGAACAATACTCTCGCCGAGACTCGAACCAGGATCTCTCGAATACGAGCCGAGTGTGCTAACCATTACACCACGAAGGCATGCAGGAAAGGGGGAGAAAATATTAGGGGACTCAATCGCCAAATCCTGGTGGAGAAGAATCATCATCCACCACCTATCCTGTTCGAGAGCCACTGTAAAGACATTACATTTTTTTTTAAACAAGAGACGTGAAATATGGGCAATGTCCTCGCCGGGACTTGAGCCTTGATATCTCGAATACACGCCGAGTGGGCTAGCGTTACACCACGAAGGCACGCAGAAGGGAGGGACAAAATACGTAATAGTTGAATGTCAAGAACAACCCAACACCGTGGAATACTACTCTCAAAAGAATCAAATCAGCAGTGTGTCCTTCAGCAGGTGGAACGTGTTCTAATTCTACCTTCTAAAACCTTCCTTTGAATACTATCTCCTTTCTACCTCATTTGGATATACGCGAGTTAGAAATTTACATTACGGCAAAAAATTGGTAAACGAGAATATTGAAGAGCACATAAAAGTATCTGGTTAATAAAACTAAACGAAACCTCCCAGTATAAAAACGCATAGCAGCTTTCTGGCAGGACATGTTATAAAGTAAAATAGGATAAATGGTATTTAGGTTAAGTATTTAGGTTCTTTCGCAAACAAACATGAACAAAGATGCAACACATGTTTCTGCAAAATTAGTCTTTTAACCTTTTGAAGACGGGATGACCCATTATAGTGTCCATAGAGTCCTCTCTTTGAAAAGACGGGTTTGTCCACTTTAGTGACCATGTCATTTTTCCCCCATTTTCCAGGCTGAAACGTGGGGTGAAATGTCAAATTTGACGTTCCTGGGGTTTTAACACTTATCTCTTCCAAAGGTCTTCCTTTTGCGACATCGATGCACCCCTCTGAGAATCCATTAAACTACACACAAGAATCTTTGTTGCAAGTAGGAGGTGATTTCTTAAATGGGGGAAAGTATCCGGTTCAAGATTCCCCATCCTTTGGTAGCTTATTTACTGCTCCCAAAGCCCCGGCCTTAAAAGGTTAATTCTCTCCTATTGGAAATCCCTTATAATATGCCCATTGTTTATAGTCTAACTGCAGCTATATATGAGAATTTAGAATTAAATTAATAACTCACCATAGCATGTAAATCAATTTAGTGTATGAGTTGAATTTAAGATAAGGGATTATATTAGCGTCACTTTAGATAATGTTTTTATTACGTACGTATAGTCATACTTAACTATTTAATGCCAAACTTTTCAGCTCCTTAAATATATAAATAATTCGCTTATGGATAATTTAAATGAAATTTCCATGACTTTGATCCATAACTTGAACTTTCATTACGTTTCCATTTCAAGCCTCAAAGAACAAGTTTCTAGCAAGGAAAGCCTCTGTACATAGAATACATCATCATAATAGATCTATGAGGCTCAACCAATGCCGGCTGCGTAAAATAGAATGAATCCCGTCTGACACGTTAGCTACATACGTGTTTTTGGGCTTTCCCCCCATTTGTATCGTAAATATGGGGCATTTTGTCTTAGAAAATCCTCTTCGAAAATATATCTTTCGCTAGGCAGGTACAATCCCAATAGCGGCCGAGTTGTCAAAGACACCTGAATACTGGAAGTTCAATCAGAGTTAAGTTCCTGGCGAACGGCTAGCTGCGCGATTGAAAAAAAAAAGGTCCTTCGCGAAAGCATCTCTCCTCTGAGGCAGATATCCTTCATGTGCTTTGCCGTATTCCAACAGAGAGCTTACCTCTTTCTCTTAGAACTATTATGAGGTCAAGAAATGATATATAGTTAACTCTTTCATGTCGGCCGTCTCCTTAATCTGATATCCAATGGAAAGGAGTACCATTTATTATATTACGAGCAAGCATTGTTAGTGAACATCACCTCTTTAAGATAACCACCTCAACAGACAGCAAAAGTCCCCTGGAACCATGGTTGCTTATCTTGTAGGGTTTCCCTTATTTTGCATAACAAATTTATTTTAAGTTTGGTATCTTTCTTGAACTCCTCAACTTCCCCTCGCATTTTCTCGCCAGGATGTAAATTTAAAGTTAAGTGAAGTGACTATTTAAATGGGTGAATCTCTAAGTTTATTCAGAGCGTGTTTTCGCTAGCCAGCGCAAATTTCGTTGTTGTTTCGCTGTTACGCTAGTAAGCCTCTTGGCCATTTCGAATTATCGTCACGCCGGTAAGGTTTCTGTGATTTAACCTATTATGCGTAATTTAACGTGCTAATCCAGCACGGTTTTATTTTATATTTTGATTTGAATTATATTATACGCTTTAGTTTCACCGCAAGTTGACGGTGCCGTTGCAAAGCAGGAAGATCCTGCCCCCCCTGTTAATTATTTGATTTAAATAAAGGGTTATTTTCACCCTTCTTCTGCGCTGGTAATTTATTCACGCATGCGCGAGAATTCGCCAGGTTCATTGTGGGATCTAATTTAGTTTATGCGAAATAACAGAGACAGATCTTAAACTCTGAGAAACGGATTCCCCGTATCTAACTTTGATTTAATATTGAACCAAAATGGAAGGGTTCATAGCATTTTAACACACAAAGTGTCTCTAGTCTCTGTTAGAAATTTCAATCAAATCGAAGTCTGAAATTACTTGAAAAATGAAAAACCAAATCAAAGGTAGAATTTGCCATTTTTAAAAGCTGTAGCACATCGTGAGAAAAGAAAATAAAAATAGTATACAAAAATGACCATTAGTTTTGAAACATTTTAGTTATCAGTTCATTGACGATACTATTTGAAGATTGAGGTTTCCATATTCGATAATTCTACTTTCATAGAGCAGTTTTTGCCTTGCTACGTTAGGATCTTTGTTGTGCAAATGATTGTGACAAGTATAATTTCTTTCATTTTTAAATCTTATTATTGCCTGAAATTTGTGCTCGGAATTAATTTCTTGTTAAATCAAATTTCTGCATTTGTAACAGAATCATTCGGATGTAAGCAAACTAATTTTTAAACGCCATCTAGTGGCGACGAAATCAAATTACGGCAGTCAAACTTCAGCCGCGATAAGGATAGGTTCTTCAATGTTACAATCTCAGTGACTCGAATGTTAATTCTAAATGTTAGGTGTTCCATTTTGGTGTATGTTCTGTTTTGATGTATGTTTTCTGTGCTCTGTTAATAAATACCCTCAGAGCTAGCCGGCGTTTGTGTTCATGGAAGAACGGTTACGTGTTCATTTTATTTCTAACTGAGGTTTTAGGCTGTAATGTACTTTCAAGTAAGCAAAATGGCGTCTACAAAACTATTTAATAGAGGCTGCCTTCAAGAATCTTGTCTGGGTCAGATGCTGTACTTACGTAGTAGCGGATTCATCCCTTACGCTGTATGCTTATTACGAAACCTGGAAGCAGATTTAACTTGTTGATGTATTATATTTTCTCATTATTCTTCTTCATTTATAAACTTTTTTGTATTAATCAGGAGTATCTATAAGTCTTGAAAAAAGAAAGTTTGTGTCTTTATTTTTTAAATCGTTTATAAAATATTCGAAGTCTTTTTGGTTAAAGGAAGGTATGTCTATAAGAGAGACTTTCTAGGTAAGATGTACTCATTTTTATATGTCTCATAAAAGCAAACCATGAAAGCGGACTAACCCTCCAGATTGATATAAAATTGGATTGAGCTTCTAGTGTCAAGGTCATAGCCACTCGAATAGTCCCTGCGACCGTGCTGTTATATAAGCGTTTTCCCGTGTAACGCAAATACAAGCCAACTTTCTTTAGAAAGTTTTCCATTGAAGTATCCCTGTGATGAGGTAGATATTTTTAACGTGCTGTGCCCATAATCAATTATGTAATTATGCAAATGGAGTGAAATTTTATAAAGTGGAACATTTTTGCATATGAAACTGTCATTACCATTTTCTGTGTTCTGTTTCCAAGAATTATAGAATAAATGTAATGCATCATGGGCTATACATTCACTTTTGCCGAATCAAATGAATTACGAAACATTGATGCAATAATCTGGTATTGTTCTGCAATATGACGTTTAAGCAAAAACATTTGCAGTGAATCTTGAGATTATGGTAACTTGGCGATTTTTTGGCGAAAATTTGGCGACCAACCCTACTATAGCAACCTGCTAATTTTTTGTAGACGCCATTTTGTTTTTACGAAGTAAAGACATGTTTTTTTTTACTCACCATTTTTTGCAACAATTTGCCAGCCGAATTACGCTTATGCTAGAACTTTTATGGAACAAAAGTGCTTAATCATGACGAAGATTAGCTGTGAAATTGTTTCTAAATGCTGAAAGCTAAAATCACCATCGAAATTTTCCGGAAATTAGTGGAACAAACATGCACAGAAATTTGTTTTTACAGGGCAAATTTGTAACTCTGTACTTCTCAAATTATTGCTAAAGTCCTAGCTAGTAACCTTTATCGCCTTACCAAAATGTCGTCAAACTACCTGTTACCATATTCCAAAGATTAGCCAAATTTGCTAAATGTAGTTCATAAATTTGTAATAGTTCAAACTAAGGTTACTGGCAATACATTACATCAGTAATAAAATATGAAATTATTCTTGTTCGATATTCGATTTTCATAAAATAAAAATTTACCTTGTAAAAATATTTAAGTTAAACTACAAGTTCTTAAAATTTTTTTCTTCAGCCTTCATTTGTTATTGAAATAAATAATTAGAAAATTTATAAAATGTGTGACAGTTCTGGGAATTATATATTAATTTAAAATATGATATTTGATGTCATAAAATGCGAAACATGGAACTCCTCTAATATTCATTGTGCTTAACTATTTTAATCATTTCTATTTCTGTTTTAATGTCTACGTATAAAACTCCTTCCTTATCAAAGCCCACCAGCGGCCGAGCGGTAAAGACGCTGAACACTGGTAGTTCGGTCTGAGGTTCGAATCCCGCGAACGGACTGGCTGCATGGGCGTTTTCGTGGTTTTCCCCATGTGTAACGTGTATACGAGCCAGTTTCCCTTAGAAAGCCCTCCACGAAAGGCATCCCTCCCTTTAGGCAGATAGCCCTCGTGTGCTTTGCCATAATTAAATACACCAACACCTTCCTTATCAAAATTTAACTGCTATTCAGAATTGTTAGATATTTTAATTATAAATTTCACATTCTTCTTTTTTTTTTTTTATTTAATTCAATTTAAGTTTTTAATTTCTAATTCAATACTCGTTAAATTTTTTGTATCTATTGAGTTTTACTAGCCGTTACTATATTATGCAGCATTATTTAGACAAGTAATGCTGCTTATGTCTCAGACTATGTCGCTCATAAAGGCAAATTTTCTTCTTGCAATTAAAGTTAAAGAAATTTTGAGATATTTAGTGATTACATTATAAGGCATTTTCTCGCATCTTTCAGCTTGCCTTTGTGGTGGAAGTGGAAGCATACTCGACGCGTATTCGAGTGGTCCAGGATTTGAGTCTCGGAGACTGCACAATTTCACATCTCCTGCTGCAAAATAACTTTGTAGATTCATTAGAAATTTTTTGAAACAGATGTGGAAAATGTGCAACGCCTTCTCCGGGACTCGAACCTGAACCTCTCGAATATGCGCCTAGTGTGCTACTGTTACAACCACGAAGGCATGCTGGAAGGAGGAAGAAACTATCTTACATATTCCCCCCTTTTAAAAAGCGATTGGGGATTAGGGGACCCAATCGTCAGATCCTGGTGATGACGAATTATTGTCCACCACCTTTAGTTCCAGTGCCACTGTAGAGTCCTTAGGTTTTATGAAAACAAGAAAGGAAAAGTGTAGTGTCTCCGCCGGGACTCGAACCTAGAGCTTTCGAATACGAGCCGAGTGTGCTGTCGTTACATCACGAAGGCATGCTGGAAGGTGTGAGAAAATACTTAATGAATCTACAGCATAATCAAAATAGTAGCGAGCGACAAACGTTATTTTCTGTTTCCTTTTACCCCAAGTAAATGATTTTCTTTACAATGTAAATAAAAGAAGCCCCGCATTAATCATATCCTGGCTTTTAATACACATAAAATATGTGAAGTAAATTTTAATAATTTCCTCTTACTCATTGAAGTCTCAGTATAAAAATGTGAATTTATTCTAATGCTTTTTTTTCTTTCGATAAAATGATCACATTCAACGAATTATATAAGTAAGTTGTGAAAGATTTCATGCGTGTAAAAAAATTTGTTTTAAAAATTAATTAATTTTGTATCCTGTATAACATTAATTAAATTGCAAAGGCGTAAGTGCACCAGCATTTTTCAAACTTGTAAAAGCTTTTGTGCCTGAAAGGCTAGTAAAACCTGTGTGCTAAATGATATTAATTAAATGGCAAAGATGTAAGGACTCAAACATTTTTCATAATTTAAAAATTCACTCGCCTTTCAGAGCGGAGATACAACTACTTCATGCATGCCATTTTTCATTCGCTTTAAGTTATTAGTAAAGATATTTCTTTCGAATACTTGCCTAGATTTTATTTTGAAGCTTATTTGACACGTTCTCTGCCGAAGTGTAAAATACACCGTTTCCTACAGACTGATAGTATATTTTTGTACAGTAACATCTAAAATTAATTCCAATATTCAGGATTGTTTTAATCAAAAATATGAGTAAAGAAATGGAAGTTCCAAACTCATTATGTCTCATATTTGGGTCGTAGGTCTATGACTTAATTTTCTTTAATGAATCGATTATGTCATACAAGAGATACTTTTTATCAGGTAAAGAATAGTTCAGCGCATTTAAGGCTCAATGTTAAATGGAATATGTTCAGTAAAAGACACATTTTGAGTGAAAAAATGTATTTCTTATAAATTTTGAACAATTTACTCATAACTGTAATACAAAATTTGTGGAGTAATCATATTATAAACAGCGGAACATGGATCTGGTTATATAGATGTTACGGTGAAACACTGAAATCTGGAGAATGTCGACTTTTACCGATGAATGTCAACATTCACATAGTCTCTTGGTGTATGTTCGAAATATTTTCAAAATACTCTTATTTCTGACTTACACCGGTCAATGTCGACATTCACCATGTACTAATGGTGAATGTTGAACATATAAGAATATTATATTTCCTTCCCCGTAATTCATTCGCGAAAAAACGCATTTGAGACTCAGAATAAGAACTTAGGAATATAAGAACTTAAAACACACAGTACATTCAAAATGAGAAAGGAAAATAATAGAAGTTATAAACTTACCAAATTATGTGATTCATATCTTATTTATTGCAACAACTTAAACTATTATGACACTTTGAATTGCACAAGAGACCCTTGCTTTTATCACTGCATTTATTTGTGGAACACTTCCTTTTGGAATGACAGCGTGTACATATACTCCACTCTTTTCGACCTACACCAGAGCATATCTGTGATTGTCGACATACACCGGTGAGGGTCCGAATGTACAAGAATGTAAAGAAATATTCGATCTTTCACCGACGTATTTGGTGAATGTTGACATTCTCCGGTGAAAGTCGACATTCTCCAATTTCGGTCTTTCACGGTAACATATACACTTCACGTATTAAACGTTAACATAACCTATAAACAGCAAGTGAGGACGTAAGGAGTCACAAATATGAGTCTCAGCTTCTTATAGACCACTGCTTGTTACGAGTAGCTAAGTGCTTCAGCGAGAATTGAGTCGTTGGTCTGTTTGTTTTAGGATACCGTATGACTCATATATGATCCAATCGGCAGTGAACGTGTTAAGAACTGTTCAATTATAGGTGTGTCTCTCTAAACTCTAAGAGCTATTTAGATATATTGATCAACATTTATCAACCGTCTATATTATGGCACCTTCAAGTAATATCTAATCTCCACGATGTCGAGTTGTACCATGCTTGACACCCTATTCCTTGACACTTCTGTAACCGACATCATCCGTTCATGCGCCGCTGATAAAGTGTAGCTCTAAGTCATGCTTTAAAAATTTCGGTACTTACGTATTATCGCAACCAAGTTGGCGCGATTTGTAAGTTTGAGTAAAAAAGTATGAATAGAAAGAAAATGTACATTTATTAATTACAGATAATTTTTAATACAGTTTTTTATATTATTTTGTTTTAAAATATAAAATAGCTATTAAACCCTTCCGGTTTCGAATTTGAATAAGTTGCAGAATTATTCTTTCGGCGGAAGTCTTTTCGCTATTGCTTTTAGCACTGATTGAAAACCGTATTCGCCATAACCATGTACATGTCGACTTATTTTTACTTAAAAAAACATCCCAAAATTGCACAAAAATGGCATTGCGCACACTCTTGACTTTATCCATGTACACTGTGGAATTTTGTGTGCCACAGACTAAAGACGAAGGAACTTCTAAATAGAGTAAGTGAATATTTGCTTTTGGTAGTGCTTAAATGTATAACATGTTTTTCCTTTTTTATGTTATTTTATTGTTTGGTTTAAAATGTATTTTATTGAGATTACATATTTTTTTTTTTTTTTTTTTTTTTTTTTTGTTTGCCTTTATTGTAGAATTGGGCGCTCCTTTGACATGTTAAGTGAAAATATATCTATGTGTACATGGACAAAGTAAAGAAAGTGCGTAATGCACGTTTGTGCAATTCTGGGATTTTTTTTTAAGTGAAAATAGGTCGACGTGTACATGGATAAAATCAAAGGAGTGCGCAATGCCATTTTTGTGCAATTCGGGAATTTTGTTTTCAGTGAAAATAGGTCGATGTGTACATGCATACCGAGTTTGTGCAATTGTTTGTCTTGTTATTTTGGCTTTGTGTAGCGGCGAATTTTGGAGCTTCCCAAGCCAAAATAACGAGTTAAAGAATTGCACAAACTCGGTATCCATGTACCGCCAAAAATCACCAAGTTTCGCCAAGGGGTACCCTAAACTATACTTTTACCGAAGCATTTACTAGACTTATTGGTGAATCTTTACATTATGATAACTTGGCGATTTTTTGGCGACCAACCCTGCTACAGCCGCCTGCTAGTTTCGTTTTGGACGCCATTTTGTTTTCACTAACTAAAGGCACTTTTCTTTTTTTAACTCAACATTTTTTCTAACAATCTGCTAGCCGAATTACGCTTATGCTAAAACTTTTATTGAACAAAAGTGCTTAATCATGACGAAGATTAGGTGCGAAATTGGGAAAAAGTGCAGAATCGCCCACAACTTCTCGCGTTTTTGAGAATTGCACATACGCGGTATCCATGTACACGTCGACCTATTTTCACTTAAAAAAACATCCCAGAATTGCACAAAAATCATCTTGACTTGATGCGCACATGCTTGACTTTATCCATGTACACATCAACCTATTTTCACTTAAAGAAAATTGACAAAAATACAATTCTTCTTACTCTTCTAAAAAAGCGCCAAACAAATAAGTGGACGATTCTGCACTTTAGCAGCGAAATTGTTTCTAAGTGCTTCTTAGCTAAAATCACGATCGGAATTTTCCGGAAAATGTCACATTACATGTCTCATAATCTCTCATTTCTCTGAGACAAAATAATCTGTGATTCAAACTGTGTACTTCTCAGATTATTGCTAAAGTCCTACCTAGTAACCTTTATCGCCTTACCAAAATGTCGCCAAACTACCTGTTACCATATTCTAAAGATTAGCCGACTTATTTTTAAAATGTATGAAAGGGTATAAATCGTTAAAAAGTGTGAGATTCAAAACTGCTGACATTACATGTTTACAGTTTCATTTTTAGCAAATAAGAGCATAACATTAACAGTAATTATGAATAATTGCGAGGAAATTTACCGCAATCATGAAAGGAAAGCGTAAGCAGTTTTTTTTTCCTCTATCATTACACACAGGGTTTTAATAATTCCTCACATTAAACGGAAAATAATCCTGAAATCAATAATACACCAGGTGTAATTTTGCGATTAAAGATAATAAGAAACAGCGCCATCTGCAAGAGATAATCAGAATTTTTCCCAGGTTTAGATAAGATGATTATACCTTCTGGTATTTACTTCATTAGTTTCTTTGGATTTTTTAAACACTTTCCTATTTTGGCGAATAATTTATATTCTAAACGTAAAAATGCAAAATTAATTGCCAAGGAGGTGAATTTTGGAGAAAATAAGCTTATTTATCATAAATTCCTTCACAATTTGCTTCTAATTCTGTCTAAAGGAATGTTTCATCAGAAATGATTTTCCCGCGGATTTATTCTATATATAAATTAATATTTCGTTTTTTATAACCATTCTTTATGTAATATAGGTGATGAAATAACGTTAAAATGAGTAAAACAAAATCGATTAAATTAGTGCTAAATCCTATTCGGTTTCGAGGGCCGTAAAAAACGCCAAACTATTGTTGATGCCAGTGCTGCCAAAAATAATTGCGGCAACCCTAAAGAAAGGAAGTATAATAGTAAATAACTATCTAAGATTGCTGTTTTAATTTAGATAAAAGGTTAATTTCATATAATATTTTTTATTATTATAATTTACATGAAAAAGGCTAAACATGATTGAATGGAAGCAAAAGAGTAAATAACTATTTCAGATCATTATTATAATTTATATAAAAACTGCTAAACATAACTGAATGGATGCCTGCATCGCTATTTCGCTATCGACTTATCGCTAAAGCATAATTTCATCTCGTTGGTTGTTCAAATGTAATTTTCTATAATGAATGATGCCTTTGAAAATATTCTCGAAAATGAGGCATAAAAGGTTACCAGCAAGGATAATCCGTTTGGCATCGGTCGTACCATTTTTGGCTACTTTATCGCCTCCGCCGGCAAAATGGAAAAGTATGCAAAATTCTTATAATTTTATTTTTATATGTAATATTTTTTATATGTACCTGGAGACCTTATTAAAAGTTAGATTTCGTATCTGTCCCAAATTAAGTATTCTTGAATCTGACTTTTTTAAAACAAGAATATTTTCATCATTTCAAACAGCTCTGGAATTGGAAGCGTATCACTATGACCAGTGATTGCGAAAAGTCCGAGTAAGGGGTAAGGGATATAGCTGCAGAACTACATGTTATAGCAGTCCTATATACAAAATTTTAACTCTCTATGGTAATCGCTTTGAGTTATGCGAAATACATACATACGTGCTTACATACGTACAGACGTCACGTAACAATCAAACTTGATGTCCCTTTTAGAATCCGTGGTACTATTCGGTTTCGAGGGCCGAAAAAATCGCCAAACTATTGTTGATGCCAATGCTGCCAAAAATAATTGCGGCAAACCTAACGCAAGAAAGGAAGTATAATAGTAAATAACTATGTAAGATTGATATTTTAATCTAGATGAAAGGTTAATTTCATATAATACTTTTTATTATTATAAATTATACGAAAAAGGCTAAACATGACTGAGTGGAAACATAAGAGTAAATAACTATTTCAGATCATTTTTATAATTTATATAAAAATTGCTAAACATGAGGGAAAGGATGCCTGCATCACTATTTCGCTACCAGTTATCGCTAATTTCATCTCGTTGGTTGTTCAAACATAATTTTCTATAATGAATGATGCCTTTTCTTTGAAAAAATTCTCGGTAAAGGGCAGAATCGCCCACTTATTTGTTTGCCGCTTTTTACAAGGGTAAAAACACTTGAATTTTTGTCAATTTTTTTTAACTTTTTAGCTGAAAATAGGTCGATGTGTACATATATCAAGTCAAGGGTGTGCGCAATGCCATTTTTGTGCAATTCTAGGATTTTTTTTTAAGTGAAAATCGGTCTGCACATGGATGCCGAGTATGTGCGATTCTTAAAAACGCGTCAAGCAGTGGTGGTTCTGCACTTTACCCAAAATTCTATTGCCGACTTTTCGTCATGGGCAATTCCCAAATTGTTAAATCCATAGGATATTAAAAAAGGAATTAAAATCAAAAAAGGATTTAAAAATTAAACTAGTATTTCAATGGCGTTTTAAGAAATATAGAACTATATAAACTTACGCAATTTGAAATCACTAGATTTGGCGCGCTGTTAAATGAGCGCGTTTGCTAGATTTGGCGCTTTTGCGCATACATTTTCGCTGTAATTTTTTACGGTCCTCAAAACGGAATAGTACCGAATCCATTTTGGAGAAAAGAATATTTTATTCTGCCCGTATGGAATGGTCGAAGGGCATATTTCCGTTGAAATAGGGTAACCGGAATTTTTCGCGATTTTTTTCGATTTCTTTTAACTTACTTCGTACAAGGAAGTAAAAAAACTGATTTCATATACATGATTATAAATTTATAACATCAGTTATTTAAGATGTTTTTTTTTTTTTTTTTTTTTTTTTTTTTTTTTTTTTGCTTAGTTTTCGTTGCAAAAATATATGATCCCGCTCATCTGCTAGCTCACAATTTCATTTCTTTGCACAACTCTAGTTCCTTTATATTTTATCCTTCAAGAAAAATAGCTGACTGAAAAACAACTTCAGATTTCTCAGATGTCAGCTACTGACTTTTAGAGACGTTTTTCAGTAAAAGGAATCCTTCGTTGGCAGAAAACATTCTATTACAGAGAGGTAGACGTCATCGCGAAAGAAAATTCTTAAAGGCAAGCATAAGTCAAGGAAGGTGTTTTCTTTTTAAAAGAAAAAAAACTCCATTTTTGTTTACCTGTTTCTTTCTATCTGTCTTATGATGGAATCCTGAACTGACAAAAAATGTATTTTGACTACTATGCTTCTTCTTTGTATCGCGTATCATCACATTTTCAAAGCTGTATTTGCGCTTTGGAATTTAAGATTTGTCGACTCAGTGGTGAATCGTAATATCGTCTGAAGTAATAACAATTTTTGATCTTTTCCGTTATAGAACAACAATTTTCTGCGGGAAAATAACTGAAATGTTTATACTGTTCGTATCTCTGGTGGTCTTGTTTTCAAAGTAGCAAGTATTGTCCATAAAATGTTTGTAAAGTGTGCCATTCTATTTCGTTCTTTATTTACTGGAGCCCACCAGCGGCCGAGCGGTAACGTCGCTGAACACTGGTAGTCAGGTCCGAGGTTCGAATCCCGCGAACGGGCTGGCTGCATGGGTGTTTTCGTGGTTTTCCCCATGTGTAACGTGTATAGAGCCAGTTCTCTTAAAAGTTCTCCACGAAGGCATCCCTCCTTAAGACAGATAGCCCTCGAATGCTTTGCCGTAATCTGATAAACCAAACCTTTATTTACTTAAATAATTTTGTTTGGAGTTATATTTTTTATGTTTAGAAAACTTTTACCACAGTCGAAGTAATCTGATGGTTAAAATAAATTTTCTTGTTAGAAGTATCGTTACTTACGTATTAGCGCAACTCCTTTGGCGCAGTTTGGCGAAAGGGTGATTCGGTGAATTTTTTTGATTGCAGCTTACAATGAACATGGCTACCTCAAGAACTACTATATGGACAGAAGGTAAAAGCCTGATCTGGGCACCACCTGACAACTGCAATTCAAAAAACATTATTAAAAGAGAAAATACCATACAAAACGAAATGTAGTTTCAAATTTAAAACTGAATCTTGCATAAGATGAACTTGATTTCAAAGAACTGTGTCTAAAAACAACAAGGATTTCTCTAAATTCTTGATGTTTAAAAATTGCTCATTTTGTTTACCGTAATATTATTTAAATTTGTTAATCTATTCAGCAGACATTGGAATTCAAACTATGAATCGATGAGCCATCCAAAACTTTAAATGCAGGAATTAATTTCTTCAGAACCTATCAAAGGGAGATTTCAATAGTAATGACCAATACAAAACATGCAATTTTCATGTGTGTTGTTTGTTACTAGCGTGTAAAGAGTAGAATTACAAAAAGCTTGACGAAAACTGTGACTAAATTTAGGAAATAAAATTCTTTCTAAGAACGCGAAAATATTGGTTATCTAGGGGATCTATCTACGTAAGAGGAGGGATGCCTTTGTGTAGAATTATCTGGGGAAAACTCTCTTTTAGTCACGTAACACATGAGGAAACCCACGAAAACTAATCATGCAACCGGTCCGGGATCGCCCAGGCATACGAGCGGCCACTCGGCCGTTGGTCAAGCCTACTTTGATTGTTTCTTAAGCGTTGGCGAAGGCCCACCAGCGGCCGAGCGGTAAAAGCCGCTGAACACTGGTAGTTCGGTCCGGGGTTCGAATCCCGTCGAACGGGCTGGCTGCATGGGCGTTTTCGTGGTTTTCCCCATGTGTAACGTGGATATGAGCCAGTTTCCCTTATAAAGACCTCCACGGGACGTGCCTCCCTCTCCGTGTAGTGCCTAAGGGCGGAGCACGTAATAAGTTTAAAAAAAAAAAGCGTTGGCACCGACGTCATTATTGCCTTATGCAATATATATATAATATATAGCTTACTTAAATGCGTTATAATGTAAGATACTTCTATGTTTACACCTGAAGCCATTTCGGAATATAAGAAATCGGAAAACAAAAATGCTCTTGTAACAAACATATTATATACCTATATTTGAGTTCTGCTTAAAAATGTTTTAAAGAAAACTATAGAGTATTACTTTTATAGAGCTGAAATAATATTTTATTTCAAATGAATTTCCTGTGCAAAAATTTCATAGTTTCATTATCTACTACCTTGTATCTACTTTTTGCTTTACAGCATTTACCGCAAAGGTCCTATCCTGAGGAAGACAATACTGAGTATTAGATTTACTTTCTCCTCTTTGTAAACAAGCACCAGCTGCAGGAGTTTACGAAATCAGATATCAGTGTTGAGATATCACTCAGTGACTTCGTTTGGAGTGTTATAAACGTAGTCCAGTCCATTTAGAAACCAAGTTAAGTTGATTCGACAGAGACATTTTTTTCCCGTTTGTTTTTGTTCTCTTAATAAGTTTGATTCTGACAAATAGTTTTGGCCTACCAGCGGCCGAGCGGTAACGTCGCTGAACACTGGTAGTTCGGTCCGAGATTCGAATCCCGCGAACGGGCTGGCTGCATGGGCGTTTTCGTGGTTTTCCCCAAGTGTAACTTGTATACGAGCCAGGTTCTCTTAGAAAGTCCTCCACGAAGGCATCCCTTCCTTAAGGCAGATAGCCCTCAAGTGCTTTGCCGTAATCTAATAAAACCAAAACCAAACTGGTAAATACACTCATGTCCAAAATTATCTTTACATACCCAAAAATGATGATATTCAATGAAATATCGAATCAATGTGACCCGTATTTGCAGGGAATGTGTGAAAACCAAGCCTAATTAGCATTATCCAATCAAAAGTAATCAAACGGTTTGTGATATGCAAATCTAGGCGTTAGGTCATCCAAGGGTGAATCAAGCGCTTTGCGCAGACTGAATATTTGAGTGAATTTCTGCAACATAGCGTTTGATTTCAGTGTGTAGGGACTCAAAGCGGTTTGTTATGGCTTCGAAGTATCATTTGGAAGAATCTGTAAAGTGGCGAATTATCGGCCGTTTAGAAGCAGGGCAGTCAATCATGGAAACAGCCACATGTCTGAATATTTCAAGACAGACAGTCTCTAAGCTATGGAAACAGTTTCAAAATGATGGAAGTGTTGTAAGGAGGCCTGGACAAGGTCGGAAACGAATGACAACTGCTTCTGAAAATCGGTATCTGGCATTAACTGCCCGTCGTAACAGACAGGCTACTGCTCGCCAGTTAAGTTCAGAGCTTGCAGCCGCCACTGGAACTGTTGCATCACGGTAAACAATATACAGAAGGCTTAATGAAAAAGGCCTTTATGCCAGAAAGCCAAGGGTATGTGTTTTACTGACTTCACAGAAAAAGAGGGATCGCTTTAATTGGTGTAAAGAGCATCGAAACTGGACTGAACATCAATGGTCCCATGTTCTCTTTACTGATGAGTTGCGGTTTAGTTTAACTGATGATTCTAAACGTGTTTACATCTGGAGGGAGTCAGGAACACGAAATGATCCCTCGAACATTGTGGAACGTGACCGTTTCGGTAGTGGAGGTGTGATGGTATGGGGTGGAATAATGATCGATGGACGTACGCCCCTACACGTGTTCAGCAACGGATCTGTGACAGGCCAGATATATCGAGATGAGGTCTTAGATCCTTATGTAAGACTTTTCAGGGGTGCATATGGACCTGACTTTTTATTTATGGATGATAATGCCCGTCCACATCGAGCAAACCTCGTTGATGAATTTCTTGAAAGTGAAGACATTAAGCGAATACCTTGGCCACCAAACTCTCCTGACCTTAACCCGATAGAGAACTTATGGGACTACCTTGGAAGAGCAATTGCACGTATACATCCTCCTCCTAGAGATGTAAATGCTCTGAAGACGGCATTGCTGGAAGAGTGGAGATTAATTCCCCAAACTGTGGTTAACAACGTTATTTCCAGCCTTAAAACACGTTGTGATATGTGTGTTCAAGTCAGGGGAGATCATATTCCATATTAAATTCGTAAGACTTAATTCTTTTTCTGAATCATTCCTTTTTTTCTTAACTCTCTTTGTCACACTTTATTACCATTTTTATTGTTTCATGCTACAATTTTATATCATATGAGGTGATCTTCAATTTTTTCTTTTGCATTTATGTGTCATCATGTTATGTATGATTCCACGAAAATTCATTAAATTATTAGTCTCTGAGAAATCCGTGAATTTATGCATGTAAACATAATTTTGGACATGAGTGTAGTTCACAGTTAAGGTTACGAATATAAAGCCAAATGAAATATTTTTAAATTGCTGCAGAAAAGTATGGAATGCTTAAATAAAGCATTCAGCAACTGGTATTTCATAATGGAATGTTGGTACTTTAGTTTGCGGAATGGATTGGATTATTCAATTATGGCAAAGCACACGAGGGCTATCTGCCTAAAGGGAGGGATGTCTTCGTGGAGGACTTTCTAAGGGCAACTGGCTCGTATACACGTTACACATGAGGAAAACCACGAAAAAAACCCATGCATCCAGCCCGTTCGCGGGATTCGAACCTCGGACCGAACTACCAGTGTTCAGCGTCTTTACCGCTTGGCCGCTGGTGGGCACTTTAGTTTGTGACTCCCCACCCTTGCTGCAATCGATTACAGCCAGCCCGTTCGCGGGATTCGAACCTCGGACCGAACTACCAGTGTTCAGCGTCTTTACCGCTTGGCCGCTGGTGGGCACTTTAGTTTGTGACTCCCTAGCTGTGCCTCCCTTCTCCACCCTAGCTGCAATCGATTACTGTCGTGACCTTCGGAAGTTGTCCGTGGTAGTAGTTCAAAGTAGTGCTTATAACTGACTAAAAATCTTTTAGCTCTGGGGGGGTTATATAATTAACCCGCACATGCGATAATTCACTATATTACTTAGATAAGGTAGTTCAAATATACAAAATAGTCTACTGAAAACGTTGCTGCTACTAAAAAACAAGAAAATTTTATTTAGAAGTGAACAACCAATGGCACCCTATGAATTCTTCTACTTGTGATATATCAAGGATCAGAATATGTAAATTATCTGTAATAAATATATCACAACCCATTCCCCTCCCCCCCCCAAAAAAGAAATAATTTAGGTAGCTATGACTGATCTGGGAAAGCAGCTTCACACTTTCACCGACAATTATATTTTAACAGAAATATCCATTTTGACCATTCCCGAATCCATTTGGACGACTTTGTTTTTCTCTTGCATGACGTCTGTACGTAGGGACGGAATAAAAAACTCTTTTTTTTTTCCCAAAACGAATTGTAAAATGGATTCAAAATGGATTTTTTTCGTGATCTCGCATAACTCAAAAACAATTAGCGATGGAAAGATGAAATTCTGTATATGGAATTGCTATAACACGCAGCTGTGCACCTCCCTTATATATGTCCACGCCCTTGCCGACTCGGCCTTTATTTTTGCAACAGTTGGTCGTAGTCCGTCGTTTACAAGTATTTCAAATGACAAAAATATTCATGTTTTAGCAATATCAAATTTTAAAAAAGAATTAATTTTTGAAATTAAAATTTTAATGCTGTCTCCTGCTTTCCATACTTATATTTCGGAAAGTTTGATACTTTTTTTAAAAAATTTTAAAAGACGTTTGACCTCCGTACAATAAAAATTAACTGGGATATTTAATTTAAAAAAAAAACACACTTCAATTATTCATGTCATTTTCAACTTGCCTCGAGAGATCTGTCAGCTAAGTTAGAATAATTCGATGAAATAATTTTACATGAAGTGCCGCAAAAAAATTTATAATTTATTAGGCCGTACAAGAAAGTCATGTGGTGTCCACATGAGTCATCTTGTGTTCACATGAGTCATCTTGTGTTCACCCTATGAATTCTTCTATAGTTTATGTGAAGATCAGAATGTATGTATCACGTGTGACAAATATTTCTGAATTTAGAGCATATTGGATAGAAACGAAATATCTTTAAAGCTTTCCACATCGAAATTTAGCCCAACAACGCCAAGTGCATAAAATTGTTGAATCCTGGTAGTTTGACAAGAACACCTAATTCCCTATGAGATAGCTCATAATAAACACTTCACAAAAGTATCAGCCTTAAACCATATAATTTAATGTGCTTTGCTTCAGTCCAGTAAACCCAGTTCAAACCGTTCAGAAATTTGATAATGGTATTGCTACTAATTTTTTTGTATATGTTGTTGGTTGTTGTCGTGTCCTTACTACATGGGAGCCCACCAGCGGCCGAGCGGTAAAGTCGCTGAACACTGGTAGTTCGGTCCGAGGTTCGAATCCCGCGAACGGGCTGGCTGCATGGGCGTTTTCGTGGTTTTCGCCATGTGTAACGTGTATACGAGCCAGTTTCCCTTAGAAAGTCCTCCACGAAGGCATCCCTCCCCTTAGGCAGATAGCCCTCGAGGCTTTGCCATAATCACACACACACACCTTACTACATGGAACAATGGTTGCCAGACCCTACTCCGAAAGAAAGGTTGAACTTCTATTTTCCACCCCCAATTTTGAGGGAGAGCACTTCGAGGGGGGATACGGGGGTCTCCTACCCCTCTTCTCTCCCACCAACCACACGAGAGGACTTTCGGCTCGCCGCATATTTAGGGTGCCACCATGCCGCACCGACATTGTACATTTATAAGCACCCTGTCTTCTCCGGGATTCGAACCCGGGCCCTTCGGTACTGTAGCAGGCTCCCATAACCATTATACCGTCTGGGTGACTTAAGTAGACATAAATAATTTTAGTTAAATTATACGTAAATTGTAGTGTCTCTTGTATAAGGGAACATGAAAGCCTCATGAAAGCAAATCTCCGCAGGAAAAATTAGGTTAAAGGGAAAATTCCATTTAATACTGCGGTAGGCGATGGTCGCCAAAAGACGCGAAACTTGACGATTGTTTGGCGACATTATGGTCCGATCCCTACTTAGCTGTAACTCTGTATGCCTTCCGTAAAATCGAAGATATGGAAATTTCTCGGCGGAAAGTGGAAAACTACATAACACCGGGGAGAGCATCAGTTCTCAGTTTTCCAGTTCAGAGTAACATCGAAACATTAAGAAATCTCAGTGCGAACTTCGCCTTTTTTTAGATGCGTTTTACATTGCCTTGTGTTTAACGTTATTAATAGTTATTACTGATTGTGGTATGTCCTATTAAGAAGAGCTGTACGAGTACTTTTGTAGAAAATTTGTACGTTCTAATATTTATGTTTTCTGTAATTATTACTTCCTTGTACGAAGTAAAAAGGAAGTATTGTAATCGCGAAAAGTTTCAGGTAGCATATTTCAAAGAAAATACCCATTTTGACCTCTATCGAATGCAATTTTAACGATGTTTTTGCGTGATATCTGTACGTAAGAACAGAATAAAAGCCTCTTTTCCTCAAAAAAAATTATAAAACTGCTTTAAAATGAATGCTGAAGAGAATTTTTCGTGGCGTCTGTACGAACGTATCTCGCATAACTCAAAAACGAGTAGCCTCAGAACGTCGAAATTTTGTATAAAGCACTGCTATAACATGTAGATGTTCACCTCGTATTTTGGTTGCGATCGGCCGCACCAAACGTATATAAATATATTTATATATATATTCAGCCTGTTATCCGGCTCAGTGATCTCAGTTTCTTTACTCTTATATGTTTGTAAATTGTATATTTTTGGCTTTAAAATGGTTGAATTATGTTGTTCTTATCTTTTGTTTAAGGTTTTTATGCCTTTAGTAAATCCGTATGCAATATTTTTAGAATTATCGACAATTTTATAGTTGTTTAATTGCTGCTAAGCCCGTTTTAATGGCGGCCATTGATGTTTACATTTGAAACAGGAGACTAGTGGATTTGTTGCCAATCTAGAGAAACTTAGCTTCGCAACAACAAAGATAACGCATTCATTTACTATTATTGCCAATTAAATCATGCTTAATTCTTTCTGGAATTTTTTCGAGGAAATAAGCGTTTGAGATTTACTTCGTAATTTTTAATATAGATATTTTGAGTTTTTATGTATTTTTGCCTTCTCGCGAAGTGAGAACTGAATTAATTAAATGAGAAATACTCAATCATCTGTGAAAAACTGTTTCTTTTTCTTTTGTTTGCTTAATTTCTTTTATACATCATTCTAGCTTTATTATAGTATTTGAATAGAACATGTGGCAAAGATTAGATAATTCTTTAAGTGATATAAATTTTGTGCATCCTGAGCTATAATATGAACGAAATATAGTACTTTTAAGTGAACCTAGCGCCACAGTGTCGCTATGGTAAACAAATAGAGTGAATTTTAAAGAATGCATTTATTCTATTGTGGTTTATGCGCTGTCGGCGAAGTAGATTTAATTCAATCCAATAAGTTTAAATGAAATGCAAGAAAAAAATGCGCATAATTTAATATTCCGTACAAGGAAGTCACGTCACAGGAAGTGTATACATCAGATTTTTTTTAATGTGATAAAGACTGGTGGACCTTCCTGCATACCATTTTCATATGGCTGATCTATTTCAATCATAAACATTGATCTATCATAATTTTGAAGCTGACATTTTAATGCTGTGTATTTGAGAAATAGTTTCTTCATTCCATTTCCTCTAGTTATGTTCAACTGGACATTTATCCCCAAAATAATTATTTATCCGAAGTCAATGGAGCATAGCTTCATTACAGTCAAAAGTATGTCTGTTCAGTGACCATTTTTACTTAGTAGTAGCTGCGAAATTGGCGGCTTTAGCTTACAGTATACTATAAATCATAAACTTATCTGCCACTTCTTTATTGCAAACTGAGATAATACAGGCATCCAGTTCTATCTATCATTAAGAGATGCTGACACCAACCATAAATCATGCCACGAGAGGAGAACCCTTTCTCTCAGCGGATGATACATCACTTGGAGGAAATGATCCCGTTGTCCAACTATTAAATACTGATATTTATACTTGGGCTTTCCAAGCATATGGTTATTCGCTTCCTGGGGTTTCACATAAATTTCATGTGAAGATTATGTTAATTCATGTGAAGATATGTTTCATGTTAACTCCCAGAATTTTGGCTATGGTTATATGAATTTAGGAAATAGAATATCCATGTTTATGCATTTATAAATTTGGCAATATATTTGTCAATAGTGTATTCACATGAGTTTTGCAGTATTTTGCTGTTTTCATCTACTGCAAAATTTACATATTATTTGCACAAGATTTAAATACTGAAGCCAAAAGTTCAAAGTAGTTTCGTAAAGAAGATTTCTTCTCCCTGGCGAAATTTGATTTTGGTATATAATTTATTAAAACAGGACTTTCTGATAAAACAGGATTGTATTCAGCTGCATTGAAAAACAGATAAGGAGAATTGCTTCAATTATGCAAGATGCGGAAATGTGTTAAGCTGTAAAAGTGTCATGCATTACATTTTACAGACTGTTAAGGTGAAATAACGTTTTTCAGAATATTAGTTATTTCATTTGATGATATGTGTGCTTTTATCCTTTGTTAATAGCTTTTACTTGTAATTTTTCGGTACTTACGTATTACCACAACCATTTTAGCAGAAGTCGCCAAATTTTCAGAACGCGCCAAACTTTGGCAACCTTGCAAGTAATAGTTCTTCAGGAAACCATGCACGTAAGAATTCTGTTTTACAAGCAGCATCTCCGTTTTCGTACGCATTTTCTTGTTCCAAGCTCCAGCAACTTTTGCTGACAGATTGTAATAATTTTTGTCTTAAATTCAGTTTTAAAATGTGCGCTTGCGAAATTTTCCTAACAATGGAAGAAACCTACGGTAACATTTCTACAGGAATATAGTGCCTTGCCATAAAATCGCTAAAAGGAATTAATGCTTTGAATGTGTACTTAAAACATTCGCTATGAAATTTCCACCAGAATAAAGGAAACAAAAAAAATTGCGTTTGCAGATAGATTTATTGATTAATCCCCACGGTAAATACCAATATCAAAAGTAAGATACATATTTATATGCCAAGGTGGTTGCGCTTTCTTTCAACGATACCCAACGTATAATTGCATGTTTTCGAATTTGAACTTCGAAAACATGCAATTATACGTTGGACTTAACATGCAATTATACGTCGAAAACATGCAATTATACGTTTTACGGACAATACTTGCTTATTCACTTTGATATTTTCTTTTTGAGAGAGAAGTTTCTTAATATTTTTAAATTCCCTTATTTTTTTCTGTATAATATCAGTAATTGCATATTTTAGTGTTGTTTTCCTTTTTATTTGCATTAATAATTAGGTACGCTTTATTTTCAAAAAAAAAATTCATTTGTGACACACGCACAAAAACGTATGTAATTAGTATTCAACCTCGATTTTTAACAATAATTATTTTATTAGGAAAACAAAAGTTCTTCCTACTCTTAAAGTTGTTATTGTTCTTGCTAATGCTTATTTGTCTGACCTATAGTCAGCCCAAGTCCAGGAAATTTCTCGTGGCAAGGAACGCAAGTTTACTTCTGTAGCTAGCGACAGCCTTGAGTACCTTACTGGTGATAGTGCGATTTAGTTCAGTTGCACCACCAATTTTTATGGAGGGGGACCGGGGGGACGGGTCCGAGGATCCTCTATTTCCTTACCGTCAACCCTCCTTCCCTACAGCCAACTTCGCGAGAGAACTTTCGGCTCGCAGCATATTTAGAGTGTCCCCATGCCGCATAGACACTATACATTTACAAACATTCATGCCTTCTCCGGGAATCGAACCCAAACCATTAGTCACGGCAGTCAGCGACGCTATCCACTATACCAATTAGGAGACTCATACACCCTAATAAGGGGGCTTATACACCTTAAATCCCTTATGATCTTCGAATATGTGACTGTTGCAAGAATTGGGATACTATATTTATTTCAAAAACAATTACTTCCAACTTTTTACACTTTTTACAGCTGACTACATAATATAGCTGCTTTGGAAACGAGTAACCAGAAAGTTTGTGTTGCCACAAATATTTTTGGTAATTTAATCCGCTTTGTGACAAAATTTTTCGTCATGTTTCCAACTTGCGCGCATGATATTTTAAAAATGGCTAATGACACATACTTAAAATTAGATGGAATTCTTTATGTGGGTAGTATTTTCTAACTGAACCTAAAATCTGATGAATATTTTAATATTAAAAAAATTTATGGACGAAAACTTTGCAGACTTTTTTAATAAAATACATTTTATAAATTCGACTTCAAATAAAATAAAAATTTAACATGAAATTCTTAGAATGTTCAGTTCACAGTCGTTTCCAAATGTTATAAAAGCTATATATTAAATATGGAATTAAATTACGCAACAGAATGTTTTAAACTGTGCGCGCAAGGTGGAAACATGACGAAACATTTTGTCACAAAGCGGATTAAATTATAAAAATATTTGTGGCAACACCAACTTTCTGATTACTATTTCAAAAAGCAGCTATATTATGTAGTCAGCTGTAAAAGGTTGAAAGTAATTGCTATTAAAATAAATAAGTTATCACAATTCTTGCAACAGTCACATATATAAGATCTTATGGGTTTTAAGGTGTATGAGTCCCCTTAAAATTATATTTAATATTAATATGTACCTTCATTATGTCATTAATATGTACCTCCCTTTCCCAACGGCCTGGTGATTAAAGTCCGTAACTACTGGTAGTTCGATGCGGATTCGAACTCCGCGAAGGGCTGGCTTCATGGATATTTCCCCATGCGTAACGAGCATACCAGCCAGTTTCCCTCAGAAAGACCTGCACGAAGCTGGTTGGTTATTAACTTTTATGTGTACCAACGTTCTAATTATGCTTTTTTTCCATTTTTAGGGACGTATATATATCAGAAAATAATCTAAATCTCAGATCAAATGCCAATATTCATGTAAGGAAAAAACACCTCCCCCCCCTGTTTTTCAGTTTTATATATGTCTTGCTGAAGTGCATCATAAAATGTCTTTGTTAATTCTTCTAATAGAACAGATTAATAATTTTTCCACCGTTTATCTGCAGACTATACTTCCGTTAACAATTTTATGCTTGGGGAAGCGTAAAATTGTCCTTGGATAAGATTTGACGTATACGATGAATGCATCTACACATATCACCTTTAAACATGATAACATGGCATCTTCATGAGTAGACGCGCTCATGTTATTTATATAGCGGCTTCAATGTAAAATATCTAATTAAAATACCTTTAATTTAAATTAAAACTAAATTATTAATTAATAATTTAGTTTAATTCAAGAATTAAACTAAATTATTGTAGCACAGTAATAAATAGTATTTTATGCAATCTTCTCTTTCAAGTTTAACTTTTCTTCTTAATAAACAAATGTTTTTACGATAAGAGCTAGAAATTTTGATTTGTTATATACTGAATGCATTACTCCTGGAAAAATAAAGCAAGGTCCGAGGCAGATAGCTCTTACGTATCTTTGTTTCAATCAAATAACTAATTTAACGAAGTGGCTAAATTGATGTATTGATGTCAACGAGTATGCTAATCAAAATGATTTTACCAAAATTAAACTAACTCCTGTTATTTTTAATTAAGTTATCAAAAATGAACATTTGTATAACCATGTTAATATAAATGAACATTTTTGTTTGTTTTTTAAGCGTTAGTAGCGTAAACACTCGATCGTCCCGAATGGTTTGACTTTGTTTAGTTTATGCGATTATGGCAATGCCTCGAGGACCTCAAGGCCAAAGCCTAAGGAAAGCCTTCATGAAGAACTTTCTATTGGAAACTGGCTTGTATACACGTTACACATCGGGAAAACCACGAAATCAGCCATGCAACCAGCCCGTTCGCTGGATTCCAACCTCGGACTGAACTACCAGTGTTCAGCGACTTTACCGCTCGGGCCGCTCGCGGGCCTACTGTTGCGAATGGAATATTAGTCTCGAAACGGCATTTTGCCTCGAGACACTTAAATACGTAACATCACTTTTCAAATTGTGGCCACTAAATATTATTGTATGATTTTTTTTAAATTTATGAAAAAGTAAGCATAATGACATGCAATGGTCCTATAGACGACATAAATGAGTTAAAAAAAGTTTTTTCGTCCCGCTTTACGGAAAGGGGACCGGTTTCGCCTTGAAACCAGCGCCCGTCTAGAGCATTTAAGACTAAACATTTGCTTATTTATCTTTACTTTGCTGAAAAGTATCTGAGCGTAACCCAAATTGCAGATTATACTAGTAAATTACTGAACAACTAATGAAGTAAGTAATATTTGCATAAACACGCATTTTTAATTATAAATAAAAATTTAAAACAGGAAACGAAAGAGTATGAGACAAAAAGTAACTAATAATGCACTAAATTACTTACGTAAAACTATGAAATATTTTTAAAAATTATGTTAAAAACTAAGAAAATTATATGTGAAAATAAAATAAATTTAGATGTATACAAATATTTTACTATGAACTAGAAGCATGAGAAAAGCGACCGCTAAGAGAAGCATAATAAAAACGCAACTGTGAGTGTTTGTCAGTGTGCTCTGTGTCTCTGTAAAAAATAAGAAATGTTTTCCCCTCTCTCAGAAGCTCCATAAATCCTCATCTTTGAAGCCACTGAAACGAAGATATGGTGCAACTGTTTACAGCAGTGATTCGAAAGCAATAAACACAGCTGTAAAAAATCTCGCGACTGCGTCATCTGATCCTTTCTTCGATGTCTGAGAGGAGCAGTGGTTTCATACTCAAACCGCGATGAAAACGTTCAAAATTAAAAGGGTTCCATTACTTTTTTTGTGAACTAAGGACATTTCATTAATCATTGATGCCTGCTTATAAAATATATTGTGGGAAAATTAAAAATTGTTGGGTTTTTTGTTCTTAAAATAGCCCAAAAAGAATAGTGTCTAAAACAAGCTATTTTTGAGTGATTTGTATCGATAAATGGATGCACAAAAAGGTTTGGTGCTGCCATCTGTTATCAGTTTTTAGAAGTAATTTAATTTTAGCAACGGTTTTGAGAAAATGAAACCAAATATTCTAAATTTTAAAAAATGTTGAAAATGCGGTTTCAACGCAAAACCACCGCCCTTGAAAGGGTTAAGAACTTTGTTTTCAGTGTTAAAAATATGGCGCCGATGTATGGCAAACCACCGCCCCTGAAAGGGTTATGCGATTATGGCAATGCCTCGAGGACCTCAAGGGCAAAAGCCTAAGGGAAGCCTTCATGAAGAACTTTCTATTGGAAATTGGCTTGGATACACGTTACACATCGGGAAAACCACGAAATCGGCCATGCAGCCATCCTGTTCGCTGGATTCCAACCTCGGACCGAACTACCAGTGTTCAGCGACTTTACCGCCCGGCCGCCTGGTGGGCCTATTGCCCCGAATGAAATATTAGTCTCGAAACGGCATTTTGCCTCGAAACACTTAAATACGTAATATCACTTTTCAAATTGTTGCCACCAAATACTATCGCCCTGTATTTTATTTAAAGAAATTAAATAATGAAGAATCTGCATGAATGTACGTATGTTTCTCCCACTGTGAAAAAACGGTACCTAAGTCCGTCAAATTTTGAATAATGTAGCCCTCACCCGAACATGAACACTCGAAAGCCCGAATTTGGAATTCTTATTATTATCTATATTGCCAATTTTGTAAACCTTTCAAAATTCGATTCGAAAATTCGAAAACGAAAAATCAAAAATTCGTAACCCTTTAACGAATTTTTGATTAACAAACTCAACGATTTCAAAGCGAGCAGTGGCAACACTATACGGAATAAAACATTTATATCGCCAGCGCGCGAGACTTCCTATCAAAAATTTTAAAGATATGCTGTTTGTAAATATTTTGTGATTTTGCTGTTGAATTGAATTTTATGTGACATCAGTGCCAAGAAAATAAAAAAAAGTAAACATACAAAATGTTAATAATAAAAAGACAAAAAAAAGTTTTTTTTTTTTAAATCCATCCTAGTAAGAAAAGTGAACTTTGATATGATGAATTGAGAAAAAAAAAAATGAAATAAAAGAAAAAGAAATGTAGACCAACAAACTTTTTTTTAACGCTGCGTCAGGAATTCTAAACGCATACTGCTACGCTGCTTTTAATTTTTGTGTTGAACTGTATATGGTGTAAATGCGAAGAAAATTATGCTTTATATTGAGTTTATAGTTATATTTATATTTAAAGTTAAAATGACAAAAAAAAAAAAAAAATGAGCGTGTGGGACAGCAGACTCGTAGACTGCGAATACGGCGAGAACGTAAAACATCTTAACAAACCCTTTTGTGAGACCCGTTAAAATCTGAAGCGTTGCAAATTTTTCATGACATAGCACTAGAGGGCTCAGAAGCATTGTGTACTTTTTACATTTTTAATTAATTCGCACTTCAGATTGTTATCTCCCATCAACCTCCCACCATACAGGTATTGCAGGTCAAGTTTTCAGTCCATAAATCTGACAATAAATTTTCAATAAATAAGCATGAACTGGAGTCCACAATACATCTTTTCACTGATTTCAGAATGGTTTCTTTCTTTCCGATGTGCATGTGTTACGAGTTTTTCTCCACGATAACCATTTAATCAAGCATTCCAAAATATTAATTTTCCGTATTATAACCCTTCTGAGTACTATTCGGTTTCGAGGGCCGAAAAAATTCGCCAAACTATTGTTGATGCCAATGCTGCCAAAAATAATTGCGGCAACCCTAATAATTGCAGCAAGAAAGGAAGTATAATAGTAAATAACTATCTAAGATGGATGTTTTAATTTAGATGAAAGGTTAACTTCATATAATACTTTTTTATTATTATAATTTATATGAAAAAGGCTAAACATGACTGAATGGAAGCATAAGTGTTAAATATTTGCATAAGTCGCCTGTAGTAACGGCAACCGCCGGCAATAAAGGGAGGTGCTTTCCTTAGTGGCACCGCAGTTCCTTTTAGTTTGAGCCAGAATAGACCTGCCCGGGGAGAAGCCAGGGGATGAGAGATTCCGGTTTCCGCCCTGTTCCGGTTCCCGTCTTGTTGCGGATCCAGTCCTGTTCCGGTTCCCGTCTTGTTCCAGTCCTGTTCCGGTCCTGATCCAGTCCTATTCCAGTTCCAGCGTGGCCGTTTAAGTCCAAAACACGTAGGAGCGGATGTCTGAATCCAGCGAAA
Organism: Stegodyphus dumicola; assembly: GCF_044657685.1. Classification (NCBI taxonomy): domain Eukaryota; kingdom Metazoa; phylum Arthropoda; class Arachnida; order Araneae; family Eresidae; genus Stegodyphus; species Stegodyphus dumicola. Next base: position 9,664,414 of record NC_140773.1, read on the forward strand.
TTGAGATATACGCCGAAAGGGCTAGATGGATTCTGTCTTTTAAGGGAAAGTGTTCTTCACCGTGCCGGCATAGCTGTTACTTTAAAGCACTTTGAAGTTTTTCCACCCAAGATGTTAAGTTTTTGTTTGTGATGTTAAGTTTTCATCCGTGTTGAAGTTCCAGTTAAATAAACCTTTAAGTTTTAGACAAGGTTTTTGTGTTCTTCAGAAAATTTTAGATTCGAAGTCAGATATAGCATATAGGATTATCATCGGAAAATCAACAATAAGAGTAAATAACTATTTCAGATCATTATTATAATTTATATAAAAATTGCTAAACATAGCTGAATGGATGGCTGCATCGCTATTTCGCTACCGACTTATCGCTAAATCATAATTTCATCTCGTTGGTTGTTCAAACGTAATTTTCTATAATGAATGAGGCCTTTTCTTTGAAAATATTCTCGGTAAAGTGGAGAATCGCTCACTTATTTGTTCGCCGCTTTTTACAAGGGTAAAAACAATTGGATTTTTGTCAATTTTCTTTTACTTTTTAAGTGAAAATAGGTCGATGTGTACATAGATAAAGTCAAGGGTGTGCGCAATGCCATTTTTGTGCAATTCTAAGATTTTTTTAAAGTGAAAATAGGTCCATGTGCACATGGATACCGAGTATGTGCAATTCTTAAAAACGCGTCAAGCAGTGGGTGATTCTGCGCTTTACCCAAAATTCTGTTGCCGACTTTTCGTCATGGGATATTCCCAAATTGTTAAATCCATAGGATATCAAAAAAGGGTTTAAAATCAAAAAAGGTTTAAAAAATTAAACTAGTATGTTAATGGCGTCTTAAGAAATATAGAACTATATAAACTTACGCAATCTGAAATCAACGCGTACGCTAGATTTGGCGCGCTGTTTAAATGGGCGCGTTTGCTAGATTTGCCGCTTTTGAGCATACATTTTCGCTGCAATTTTTTTACGGCCCTCAAAACCGAATAGTACCGACCTCTGCATTCATATAAAGAGTTGATTTGATTTTGGGTAAAACTGCACATCCGGAACTTGTACTTTACGTGAACCCCATTGCAGTTTTTAATGGACAATTGGAAGTAGCTTTTTAAGCCTTTAAGATTTTAATGAAAAACTGCCTCAAAATATAATTCAAAGCTTTTCAATTTTAGTATTTAGGATCTTTTATATCAAGGGAATATAGAATTAGATTTTGGCTGGAATTGATATATTGGAAATGATGCTTTACGTAAAGCTCTGAACAGATTTAAGTGAGAAAAATGTGTTATGATATAATCTAAAATTTCTCAAAATGATATCTAAAACTCGTACATGCGTATACGATGCATATACAGTCTCACTTCAAACGGGTACAGGGAAATGAGCGATAAAAATCTTATAACAAGAGGAAATAAAACTAAAATTTTACATGACATACCTTTATGTTCGAGAAATGAAAGTGCACCATAATAGATGTTGGAAGTTGTTTTAAGAGGTGTTGGTGTGTACCCCCACTTGTACACAGAGATTCAAACGGTACTTCATGTTTACGATCCTTTATGTCAACGATACCTCATGTCACTTCAAACGGTACTTCATGACACTTCAAACGGTACTTCATGACACTTCAAACGGTACTTCATGACACTTCAAACGGTACTTCATGACACTTCAAACGGTACTTCATGACACTTCAAGACACTTCAAAAGGTACTTCATGACACTTCAAACGGTCCTTCATGACACTTCAAACGGTCCTTCATGACACTTCAAACGGTACTTCATGACACTTCAAGATACTTCAAAAGGTACTTCATGACACTTCAAGACACTTCAAAAGGTACTTCATGACACTTCAAACGGTCCTTCATGACACTTCAAACGGTCCTTCATGACACTTCAAACGGTCCTTCATGACACTTCAAACGGTCCTTCATGACACTTCAAACGGTACTTCATGACACTTCAAATGGTACTTCATGTTCGCTTATGCTGCTGCCAGAGACTGGGCGTCACTACTTGAATTTCATGGCGGATGTTCTAGCGTAAATCGCCGATTATGGGTGGTTTATACTCATACTCATTACCTTTAAGGCAATCCCATACAAAAAAAAATCAAGGAGGTTCAGATCTGGAAAGATGATTCTAACGAAATTAATACCTGCTACATAACACTGCGCAAAAAAAGGGGGGGGGAACAGGTTTGTATTTATCGTTTTACTAGGCCGATTGACGAAATTGTAGTTGTGTTTTTCATGTCTCAAAAGCGTGACTTAGGATATGTATTAGATTTATATATAGCATTGTTCTGAGATAGGTAGTTTGACACAAAAACGGACTTTTCTGAAATGGCATGCCAACGTTTTTCCATATTTCGATTATACGACTCAAATTACGTCAAACTGCCAAGTTTTGTAAAACTCGCACGAGTAGTTTTTCAAAACTTAGCGTTACTTAGTTTAGTTTGGTCAACGATAATTTAGTTTGGTATGTATTTATAACTATCTCTGTTTTATTGCACTTACTTGATTCCTTCTTTCACGGTTCAAAAATTAGATTCATTTCAAATAAGATTCGTTCATTTTTCATGATTTATTTTTAAATAATTTTTATAAATTTTTCGAAAACATTTTGAATTATAACCTGTAAAATGTTTACTTTCAATCTTAAAGTAGATGTATTTCTAAGCATACCTGCAAAAAAATTAGAGCGTTTTATTCAAAATTTCCGAATTTATATATTGGCGCGTTTTGAAATTTGGCATATTTGTTGAATGGCATCTAATGTGGTCTACACACTTAGTTAAAATTATTAGAAAGTAGTGTGTATTTAATTATGGCAAAGCTCACTAGGGCTATCTGCCTAAGGGAGGGATGCCTTCGTGGAGGACTTTCTAAAGGAAACTGGCTCGTATACACGTTACACATGGGGAAAACCACGAAAACACCCATGCATCCAGCCCGTTCGCGGGATTCGAACCTCGGACCGAACTACCAGTGTTCAGCGACTTTACCGCTCGGCAGGTGGGGGGCTATTAGAAAGTAGAAACGATGTGACTTTTTTCCTACTCATGCACAGTGTGTTATGGAAAATGCTAAGTATTATTTTGTTGTGTACAACTATTACGTATTATTCTTACTGAGCATGGGGAATTCTTAGTGGTTATATTATTTTACTGTGAGTAATGAATTTGTAATGTTCTTATTTAAGAATTAAAGTTTAATATATAGTTTTGTTTAAAATTTTCGTTCGTTTTCGGCAAAGCTCTTTTAAGTTTAGCTAAAGAGTTTCTTACAGTTAAAAGGGTGGGTTTTTTCTTACTTCCGTTCACACGAAGCTGTCATTTTGAGGCCAGCTGCAATTTCCTCTTTTCGCTGGGTTGATCGCATGTTTAGGGTGTGGAAGCGAGGAAGTATTTTCGGCCTTTCTGATGTCGAGAACTGGGTGACGTGTTTATTATTTACTGGTGTCGCAAGTTTAACTGAATTAGGATTGAAAACATTCTTTCTGGTTTGCGCGGGAAAGGGTACGTCATTTTTGTTAGGGGTCTGAATTTCTTCGAATTTTGGTCGTCGTTTATTGCCTCTGTTCTAGTTGGCTAGAAGAAGTTCAAGTTTTTGGTTCAAAATTGGTTATTTTTAATTTTGTTATTGTTGGAGCCAACAATGAATCAGAGGCGTTCCAAATTTTGAGCGTGAACCGAGGTTTCTTAAGCCGTTGCACGAGAGGCAGGAGAGATTTTTTTGAAAGATTTTGTTTAGCAGATTTTCCAGAGCCTTAGCTGTTTGACATCTTTGACGTTGGGCTCTTTGGCGCCGACCGTGGTCAGTGATGTGCTGCTGGACCGAACCGTGGGCGATAGCGGAGACTTTTTGAGCAAGTGGCGACCCTTCCGGGGTCGACCGTGGGTTGCAGTTAAGGGATATTACCGCGTCCCATTGGTTCTGGTTGCGGGGACCGGTCCGAGCTCGTCGCGGGTTCCCATCGGTTAGACATTGGCCAAAATGACGGAAGATTTGGGGATAGGTCCAGCGTTAATCCTGACCGGCAACATTTGTTTGAAAAATTCGTCGCTCATATTCTTTCACTTTGTGGAAGATGTTCATACGGTGAAGATCCAGGTTGTCATCTCCAGTTGTCTGTTTGCCAGCCGTGATAGTCTCGAACTGTTAATATTGTTTGTCAACTATTACGTATCGATCGAATAGTGTTTCCTGTTTCAGAGTCTTCTGACTTAATTTTTTGACAGCGATGAAATAGTCAACCGTGACTGTCTCGAACAGTTATCAGATTGTGGTTCTGTCAACTATTAAGTATCAGCTGAATATTGTTCGTAAGTGAGAGTCTTAAGATTTGGGTTTTGGAGAGCGATGATCTAGCCAACTGTGAGTAATTTTATTTGTTGTTGTTTCCTCTCGTTTTGTTTCTCCCCAGTGAACTAATTTGAAGGAGTGAATTTTATTTTTTTAAATGATTGATTGCCATGTTGATTTAATTTTCGATATATCCAAAAGTAAATGTACTGATGTGTCATAGATGAAGGAATAATAAGTTCTTCTAAATTAACTTAATATACGAATTTAAATTCTTGAGTACATGTTTAAAAGATTAATAACTGTAATCTTCGTCATGATTAAGCACTTTTGTTCCTTAAAAGTTCGGCTAGCAGTTCGTAATTCGGCTAGCACATTGTTGGAAAAAAATGTTGAGTAAAAAAAAAACATGCCTTTACTTCGTGAAAACAAAATGGCGTCCGAACAAAAACTAGCAGGTTGCTGTAGCAGGGTTGGTCGCCAAATTTTCGCCAAACAATCGCCAAGTTACCATAATCCAAAGATTAACCTATGTTTCTTTTGAGTTTTATTTGTGGTCTATAGTATTTCACCCATGTTTTCCTTACGGAAAATATGGTTATGCTCTATTCGAATCTGGGTAATCATATTGCGGCAGTAGAAAAATATCAGTTTCAAGTATTTTGTGACTATACGATCAGCTTACTTAATTTGTTTGAATTAGTGATTAGACTTCTTTAGTGTGAGATTTATCTTCCCCTGGTGTTTTGAAGAGTTCTTTGGAGTATTTTAATTTTAATGTGTTTTAGGGGTATTTCTAGATTTGCATTGAAATTTATGTGTTTTCAGGTTGGAGATCGGAACTAGTTGTATTTTAGAGATCTCTCTCTAAAATACAACTAGTTCCGATCTCGTGTTCTCGTGTGATAGCGTGTTCATGATTTTGTTGCGGAAATGCCTTTTCGCATTTTGTTTTCAAAATTAATGTTTGATTTTGCCAAAATACCCGGTAGGATATTTTCTTTGATTTCTTTGACTTTAAGGCTGAGATTTGATATGATGAACCTTTTTTTTTTATGAGTTGTTGTTTTAAGAGAACTTAGTTTAACTTAAAGGTAGTTTTGTAGTCACCAAAATTTTAAGGAGTTAATAAGTTTCTTTCTATCAGAGTTTTTAGTTTTTGTTTTTATGTCGCGGCACCAAGAAGAAGTCAATTTTAGTGTTAATGTTTTAATGGTAAATTTAACGTTTTTTTCTGTGTAACAAATGTAAAAAGGGAAAGGAAAATAGGTTGCCATAAATTAAGAAGTTCGCCAAGTAAATAATTCTTGGCGCAAACTGAAAAAAATACGCCAAGATAAATTTTTGAATTTCTTGGTAATTTTCGCACCATATTTTACAAAATTTAATATTTACATATAATTTGATTCTTAAAATCGAAATATGGAAAAAAATTGGTATGTTATTTCAGTCCTATTTTGTGTCAAAATACTACCTAAATTAGAAAAAATTATATATAAATCTAATATATATCCTAAGTCACACTTTTGAAATATGAGAAACGCAATTTGAATTTCGTCAATTGGCCCAGTAAAATGGGAGATACAGAACTGTCCCATTTTTCTTTAGCAGTGCACGTATCAGCTTCTCATCGTAAAGCTGGCTCGCCAGCGGCCGAGAGGTAAAGTCGCTGAACACTGGTAGTTCGGTCCGAGGTTCGAATTCCGCGAACGGGCTGGATCCATGGGTGTTTTCGTAGTATTACCCATGTGTAACGTGTATACGAGTTAGTTTCCCTTAAAAAGTCCTGCACGAAGGCATCCCTCCTAGGCAGATAGCCCTAGTGTGCTTTGCCATAATTAAATACACCACACCATCTCATCGTCCAGCTGATTCACGAATTCATGAAACAGTGCCTGATACACTTCACTGGTGACAGTAGTGTCAAAAAATTGTCTTGATGATGCGCCACTGTGATAATACACAGAACACGCCCATCTACTGTCAATGAAGAGGTTTCTCGACGATTGAATGCTGACTGTTACTAGTCTGCATAAACGTCTGTTTTGTTAGTTCAAGCATCCGGACAAAAGGAACCACGCTTCATCACTATACCACGTGTACTCTGGCAGCAACATACACGAAAATGCAGCACCCCGCTGAACACCGAAATGTTACGGTGAAACACCGAAATCTGGAGAATGTCGACTTTTACCGGTGAATGTCAACATTCACATAGTCTCTTGGTGTATGTCCGAAATATTTTCCAAATACTCTTATTTCTCACTTACACCGGTCAATGTCGACATTCACCATGTACTAATGGTTAATGTTAAACATCTAACAATATGATATTTTATTCTCCGTAATTCTGTCGCGAATAAACGCGCTTGAAACTTGAAATAAGAACTTAAGAACATGGAACCTAAAACACACAATACATTCATTCAAAATGAGAAAGGAAAATAATAGAAGATAAAAGCTTACTTAATTATACAGTACGTTCTAAATGAGAAAATAAAATAACAGTCATAAAAAAACTTACTAAATTATGTGATTCAAATCTTATTTATTGCAACACCTTAAACTATTATGGCATTTTATGACCTCTCTTTTCGACTTTCACCAGCGCTTATCTGTGATTGTCGACATATACCGGTGAGGGTCCGAATATACAAGAATGTAGTGAAATATTCGGTCTTTCACCGACGTATTTGGTGAATGTTGATATTCTCCGGTGAAAGTCGACATTCTCCAATTTCGGTCTTTCATGGTAACATATACATTGGAGAGGGACGTCACTTTCAGTGACGTATTCATTTCTCAAATATAAAGGCATGGCGTGTAAAATTTTGGTTTCATTTCCTTTTGGTATAAGATTTTTATCAATTTTCTCGGGGCCCCTTCTGAGTGGGACCTCTTGTCCCCCGGGGATTGACTCAGGCGAACGCCTGGGAAGTACTGGTTAGGATCTGTACCTAGGCATTCTCAACCACGGGGGTATAAAAGCAGACTTCACAGAAGGCCTGAGGGCTCTCGGGACTGAGTAAGGACTCTACTCTGTCCCGAGAGCCCTCAAGACTGGACTCAGTCCGTACTGGTACTGCCTTGTCTGCCCTTGCTGTGTGGGGTCGCAACATGGTAGATTCTAAGGGCGGTGGGGAGGCACTTAATTCCGTTTGGCTTCCGTTTGTCATATTAGCCTCAGGTCGGAAGGTGCCCTATCCGTTACAGTTGTACATTATTGAGAACAATATTTTATATTTTGGCCATAAACTGTCAGAGGCACTTTCCTTGAGAAGTTTCGTGAGAAAATACGCTCCTTGGGCTAATAATGCGGCACATATTAAGGCTATTTCTGTTATATCTGGACATAATATTTACTTATATCAACCAGTAGAAGAGAATGATTTTTATAACACTGCTTCACTTGCAGAATTTCAAAACTCTTCTAATGCAGGAATGTTAGCAAGTTCACTTATTTCACTTCTGACGAGGCACAAGAGCAACGAGCAAATTAATCGCCATTTATCTACCATTCCAAGACCTGACGAGTGTTGTTTACTGATACCTAAATATCGGGGGGGGGGGAGAATATACGCACATACACATATCCCAAACTGAATTTAGATTTGTTGATATTATAGAAATAACGTAGAAAAAAATTAAATTAGGGAATTCGTTTCAGTTAATCTTTGGATTATGGTAACTTGGCGATTTTGGGCGGAAATTTGGTGACCAGCCCTGCTACAGCAACCTGCTAGTTTTTGTTTGGACGCCATTTTGTTTTCACGAAGTAAAGGCATGTTTTTTTTTTTTTTTTTTTTTTTTTTTTTTTTTTTTTTTTACTCAACATTTTTTTCCAACAATCTGCTAGCCGAATTACGCTTATGCTAGAACTTTTATGGATCAAAAGTGCTTAATCATGACGAAGATTAGGTGCGAGATTGGGACAAAGTGAAGAATTGCCCACTGCTTGCTGCGCTTTTGAGAATTGCACATACGCAGTATCATCCATGTACACGTCGACCTATTTTCACTTAAAAAAAATCCCAGAATTGCACAGAAATGGCATTGCGCACACTCTTGACTTATCCATGTACACTGCTAAAGTGCTAGCTAGTAACCTTTATCGCCTTACCAAAATGTCGCGAAACTACCTGTTACCATATTCCAAAGATTAGCCTTCGTTTCAAAGTGCTTAGTTTAAATATATTATAAACACTTAATGTTCTTTAATTAAAAATCAATCAAATTATATTGTTGCGTTCTACGGGTTCGTGGATTTGGAGCGATTGACACCAACACTTGACGAAGAATCAAAACACAATTTATTTGCCCACTGGAGAGTTTCAAAGAACCGTTTACAGTCGTCGAAAAACCACGATAAACAAGCTGAAACAATGAACAACACACCCTCCAGGCTACAGCGATGAAGACAGCTTAACGGCAAAGCACTAAAGTGCAGCTATAGACTGGGTTCGTTCGCTCTCGAAGTTCAAGACACTACGACTGAACTTAGCATACTCGATATACCCTTCCCGATAAACTCTCGATAAAACTCGCCGATGCATTCGAGATACACTGCTTACTCTGCGTGCAGTCAGGATTATATTTTCATTTGAAAATCTTTCGGAATCTTATTAGAGTCAGCAATCAAGTTTGTTGAAACACTTGTTTGGTGTGTGTCAGAACTTTTATTTAATTCAGTATTTCGCAAACCATTTTGTAAAAGTCCTATCTTGGATGCGCTGAAAGGAAGTTCAATAACAACAATAGCATCGGAAATCATTAACAGTATTGTATTTTCTTTGAGACAATACTCAAGAGCGGAAATTCTTTAACTTTCTTGAATCGCTTCAGACTTACTTTTTTTTTTTTTTTTTAATTTAGAGACAACTAAGATGTTTGAAATAAAGCTGATCTCTTGATTTGAATCTCGGCATATATGAATAAACTAGTATAATATAGTCTCTAAAACATCTATTATCAGTATTAAAACATTTTTAATTAATATTAATAATAGTTTTATTCATGTTTTCAAAAAGCAAAATTTAAAGTTTGAACATAAAATATTTTATTTAAACCCGCGTAGTAGCATATGTGATATCTTCTTTTCTCTTAAACATTTGGTTTCGCATGTAAATTGCATTTTAACCCTTTCTTGCATACAAATAATCTAGAGAAGTTAAACGAAAATGTTTGTATTTTTTCTAGTTTAAAATAACCTTAGTAATAATAAAAAAGTTTTGAAAAATTTTATTCAAATTTTGTTTTAAATAATTGCTACAGTTTGTTCACTACAGTGGACAGCATGCATATACGTACATGCATACAAATCTCTTCCCAACGATTTACGGTATTGCATTTGAAATCATTTCCTGCCTTGTTTGAAGTGATCATTACCATCTTCTAAATGGTAAATCTACAACTGGCAAGTACATACAGATCCCCCAAAATACCTTCATTTCGTCGATTGGGATTGAATTCATTTTGCTCATTTGCATTCATTGCTACGATTTTGTAACCTGTACCTATTGGATTCAAATGTCAAATGTCCTAGACGCCCACCAGCGGCTGAGCGGTAAAGTCGCTGAACACTGGTAGTTCGGTTCGAATCCCGCGAACGGGCTGGCTGCATGGGCGTTTTCGTGGTTTTCCCCATGTGTAACGTGTATACGAGCCAGTTTTCCTTAGAACGTCCTCCACGAAGGCATCCCTCCCCTTAGGCAGATAACCCTAGTGTGCTTTGCCATAATTAAATACATCAACACCAAATGCTCTATAAATTCCTTGCCAAACATAAACATTTCCAGTGGTGTTTTGGCTTGATAAGCACTCCATTTGGGTTTCAATTCACTCTTTTCGGTAGATCTTTATCTACTCACTCCACAATTTTCTCAAACTGACATTTAAAATGAAATGTCTAAAATGACTAATTATGAATAAAAAATGGCAGTATAAGAAAATGTAAGCAATATTATATAATGTTTACTATGAGAAACTGTACTAATTTGGAAACAGAAGTAGCAGCTATTTTCCAACGAGCAATGCTTTACTTTGTGATGCTATACAGCCATCTATGATCGACAGTTGAAAGTTCTAATAACATAGAATAAATAAACACAGGAATGGAATCTGTTAAGGCATTTACAGAAGAATAAACAAATTTAAACTTTTGTCTACTAGAGTAGACATGATGCAACAAAGGTTAAATTAATTTAGGTACATCTTCCATAGTGAATTAAAGAGTTTAATGTTTGTTTTAGCACGATTTTCAATAATGCTACAGTCAGGAACTTGATGACCTTCATTATGCCACCTCTTTTTGTTTGTGCCTTATCACAAATAATTTCAATTTTTGAAAAAACATAGCAAAGTTGACTGATAATATACACAGAAATATTTCTTGAGCTGAATATACGTATATATATATAAACCTGCCAGTTCAAAAGTGAAAAATTTTTTCAACTTCATTGAGTATTTAAATAAATCATTTTACACCTATAAACTGAATTTGCTGATAGTTAGTTGCAGTAATATTAATTAAATTTCTCTTCTTTTACGCTGATTTTTAATAAGTTAGTGTAAAAATTAAGAAGTAAAAGAAAAATAAATATTGAGAAGATGTGCATTTAAAGGGCTGTCAAATTTTAAAAGCCTTTTATACCATTTGTTATCGTCAAGATCGTTTCAGAATTTCTCTAAACATGCTTTACTATCTATTTTCGTTTCCCATCTAGTATTTCCAACCAAAATGACCTTTTAAGTATCTCGTTGTATGCAAATGAGTTAGGAGTATTCAAGAAAGGTTCAGCTTCCTTCAAGAAGACCCTTCACTTTTCATCCTGTCTTCGAGACCTACCACGTCATTTCTCTTCCTTCATCGCTTTCTGAAGCACTAACTGATAATAACCGGCAAAAATCCTGTACAATTTGGAGGTTAAGCTAGGCATACAAAGGAACCTGGAACTTCAAGAAGGCAGAGCTTAGGAGTCCTTAGTGGAGCGTGTTTGCCGTAAGGCTACTACATTCTTATCTACTACGTTCGACCGTATTGTATGTGCCTGTTGAGAATCGCCAGTTAGGCTAAATTAAGGACCAACTACGTTAGCTACTTGTGTCTAGCTTCGACTCAGTTTAGTTTAGCATTAGACTAGTTTCTTATTTTTCTTATCTTGATTTGAAGTCTGAGCACAGGCTTCCCTGTTAACCCGAGAAGGAGTCGTCTATGAATAATTCTTCTATGAATAAAAGGGTATTTAACCCCTTCGCGCCGACTGTCACGTATACGTGCCAGCAACGAACGCACTTACCGACCGGCCGACACGCAGGCGTGCCAGAGGATTGTTCCATTCTCTACCGACTGTCACGTATTTGTGCCAGTACTTTGGAACGTTTTTCAAACTACAATTTCTGCCACAAGATGGCACTGCATGTCCATATGGTTTCAGATACATGTAAATTAGGCCTTCTACTCGAAATGAGAGAAGCATGACTCATATACACGTGTTTTTGATTATACAAATAAACGGGGAAATAAATGTTTCCGAATGGCGTGATTTATGTGTGTGTGTGTGTATTTAATTATGGCAAAGCACACTAGGGCTATCTGCCTAAGGGGAGGGATGCCTTTCGTGGAGGACTTTCTAAGGGAACTGGCTCGTATACACGTTACACATGGGGAAAACCACGAAAACGCCCATGCAGCCAGCCCGTTCGCGGGATTCGAACCTCGGACCGAACTACCAGTGTTCAGCGACTTTACCGCTCGGCCGCTGGTGGGCGGCGTGATTTATGACGTCTCTTTAAATCGCACTTTATTCGCACGTGGTAGTTGTTTACTGTAAGTAGAGAAGTTTTGTTTGCTCTAAAGCGTTGGGTATTTTGGTTTGCAGTTCAGTTTTTAGAAAATAATTAGATCTTGTTAGACGTGAATTCTTTGTTTTTACCGTTGCAATGTCGAAGCGTCGAAAATGTTTAACAGTACATGAAATAGCAGAAATGATGCAAAATATTTCAGATATTGATTCTGAAATTCTGATATTCTGATATTGATTCTGAAAGATTAACTGAAAGACATTTTCCAAAACTTTGTTCAGAAGAGACTGATAAGAAAATGAGACGCCGATGCTTCGTTTGTTCACATTCCCGGAAAAATCCTCCAAAACGGCAAATGAGTTATTACGAGTGCAAGGAATGTAACGTAGGACTGTGTGTAGATCCCTGTTTTAAAATTTTTCATACGAAAAGAGAATTTTAAGTAATATATTTAGTTTTCAGATGTATAATGTTAAGATTCATAAAATGGTGAGTAATTAAAATAAAATGTGTAAAATATGCATTTAAACAAGAAATAAGGTAATTAAAGTATATATATATAAATATTTATAAAGCATAAGCCGTTTAAATACTCTATAGAGCATTATTAAACAATGCGTTGATACTTCGAAAATTTCATGGATTTAGGCTTAGTAGCAAAAAAGCCCCCGGCCCTGGAGAGCCGCTCGCGTAAGACACTGCCGGCCTCAGCGATAAGCGCGCGTTTTCGCTACCCGGCTCGAAGGGGTTAAGGGGACTCATACACGTTAACACGTTGAGCGCCACGTCAGCCATTTGTGGCTGACGCTAGATTTTCCGTTTAGGCCGCGTCAGCCATCTGTGGCTGGCACTAGATTTTCCGTTTAGGCCGCGTGAGCCATCTGTGGCTGACACTAGAATTTCCGTTTAGGCCGCGTCAGACATCTGTGACTGACACTAGATTTTCCGTTTAGGCCGCATCAGCCATCTGTGGCTGACACTAGATTTTCCGTTTAGGCCGCGTCAGCCATCTGTGGCTGGCACTAGATTTTCCGTTTAGGCCGCGTGAGCCATCTGTGGCTGACACTAGACCTTTTCGTTTAAGCCGCGTGGACCGCCGCTGGTTGACAGCGTGTAACATGATATATAACTATAAAATTTACACTGTTTCGTGAAATGACACAAAATTTATTTAAAATTTACTTAATTTTGATTCATTGGATTTCATTGAAACACGGTAAACATAAAAACAATTCTCCATTACAGCAATTACAAAATGTGACAACACTCTTTTAGTTCTTTTTCTGGCCATTACTCTACCAGCTTCTGTTGCATTTTTATCATAACATAATTTACAATATTCTCGTATTTCAGAGGCTTTTCCCGGTTTTCTTCGGAGTTTATGTTGTCGTTTTCTAGATATTCTTGCATGTTTGTTCGACGGAATGTCTTCTTTTTCACAACTTGTTGCTATCTTCTACCGCGATACGAATCACTCGCCCTACAATACCAGCGCTTTTAAGCGAAGCGCGTGGCCTGAACGGGATTGCCAAAAACATAAGCGTGGCCCTCAACGTGTAAAAATCCTAAGATCTAGGAATATGTGACTGTTGCGAGAATTGGGATATTTTATTTATTTTAAAAGCAACTACTTCCAACTTTTTACAGCTGACTGAATAATGTAGCTGCTTTCTGAAATAGTAATCAGGAAGTTTGTGTTACCACAAACATTTTTATAATTTAATCCGCTTTGTGACAAACGTTTTCGTTATGTTTCCATCTTGCTCGCATATTTTAAACGATTCCGTCACATAGTCTAATTCCATATTTAATATATAGCTTTTATAGCATTTGAAAACAACTGTGAACCAAAAATTCTAAGAATTTCACGTTAAATTTTTAATTTATTTGGAGTTGAGTTTATATAATGTATTTTATTTTTAAAAAAAAATCTGAGATTTTTCGTGCATAAAATTTTTTAGTATTAAAATATTCATCAGATTTTTGGTTCAGTGAGAAAATAGTGCCTATATAAAGAACTCCATCAAATTTCAAGTATGTACTATTAGCCACTTTTAAAATATTATGCGCGCAAGGTGGAAACATGACGAAACATTTTATCACAAAGCGAATTAAATTACCAAAAATATTTGTGGCAACACAAACTTTCTGGTTACTCGTTTCCAAAGCAGCTATATTACTTAGTCAGCTGTAAAAAGGTGGAAGTAATTGCTTTTAAAATAAATAAATATCTCAATTCTTTCAACAGCCACATATTCGAAGATCATAAGGGGTTTAAGTTGTTTGACCCCTCTTCTCCTGACTTTGTTATTATACACGTGAACTCAGCGATAAATCGCTCCACAGTTCATTACGTTCCTATACATTCAACGTAAACAAAGAAGTGAAAAACGTTATAAGATAACTTAAACATTGACAGCAATGTATTACAGAGTACGATGTAGAAAAGTTCGAAGTTAGTATATTCTGTGGAAGAGATCATATCTGTTAAAAGGTTAACTGTTTTTAGAGCCCCGAATAAAATGTTGTCTTCATAGCAAAAGCGTTGATATTATTATTTATTTTGGCTGATAGTATGGAAAGCTTCTCCCTCTTTGAAAAGTTATTGACACTTACAGTTACTTTTACAGCAATAGACAGTTACTTTTTTTCTGGTTTTATCAATTCACCAATTATTTCATTACTTGAAATTCTGTCATAAATAAATCTACTGTGGAATTTTTGTAGAAGTTCATGAAAGACAAACTCTACAAAGATCTAAATAAAAGGAATACTTGTATTTTTAAAACGAATAAAGTATTCAGATTAGTAGGCAGATAGTTAAACCGAAAGAGGCTGTGGTTAAATAGTTTCCAGGATTAAAAAACCCACAAATTATATGAAATTGCACGAAAAGATGAATCGTAAGATATTGAACTTTTAATATACATTATACCGTACATCAACACTTAAAATGCAAAAGCATAGAAATATGGGTACTTTTCCGTTTTGCCGGCGCAAGCGATAAAGTCGCCAATAATGGTACAACCGATGCCAAACAGAATATTCTCGCTGGTAACCTTTTACGCCTCATTTTCAAAACAAGTCGCAGCTTTTTCTTATAAGATTGATTGTTTCTTTCAATACTAGCATATAATTACATAGAATTTTTATCAGATAGTACAGTTTTATATCTAAAGCCATTTTCGATAATTAAGTCAATTAGGATGCAATCACAGCGCTTACCCGAAGCCGAAAATATAGAAAAGGAAAGTCAAGGGTTAATTCATCAATTCTAGTGAGAATGCATTAGTGAAGTAAAGCACTGCAGTTTTACATAATTTTTGAGTAAGCTATTCATACGCATTGAAATATTTCTTGCATTTAAACTTGCGTTCCAAATTAAGATTTAACTTGGAATTAATGTAGATAATTACTGAGAGCAACAGATTTTTGTAGAGTACTTTACGTGAGATGAGATCGCTAGGGGTCACGTGATATGAACCGACAAATTAGGATGTTGAACTATGAAAGCATAGTAAATTCTTAAATTAATGTCTTTTTACAAATTTATTGGCTTTTTATAAAGTTTTAAGCAATATTAAAATGTTTATGCCTTCAAAAAAAGAATTCTTAGAACTAATTTTTTTATCATTTTTTATGTGTATACTATGTTGTCGCCAATAAAGTCTGCTTGGCGAGATTTGCGCCGGCGAAGCGGAAAAGTACCGAAATATGTTAGGTATTATAAAGGCGACGATAACATACTTAATTCGGGAGATATCTAAAAAAAGCCAATCTAAAATATATATGTATATATTTGTTTCTTGCATGACGTGCATTACTTTTGAATTCCGTAGCAAAAACCAGATGCCAGCTTCCGTATTTGCTTTCAGTCCAGCGCTTAAATTTGCATTGTACACATGATTTGAAATGTTTATTCAGAGAAGAAAATGAAAAATCATCAGGTATATAAAATCCAGGCATGTAATAAAAGCGCGTCTGTCTTATAATCTCATTGTTCGTATTTGATAAATAAATTACGTGTTATGTCGATAAGCTAGCAAAATATCTTTAGTGATCTCGTTATATTTCAAATGCCTCAAATGTGTCTTTTTGAAGGATGACAGTGAAAAAGCATCAAATATGTAAACTCCACGTTTGTAAATAAAAGCGCTTTTTTTTTTAGAAATAACCTTATTGCTAAGATTTTATAACTACTTTATATATTGTGTTAATAACCTCGTACGATGTGTGTGTAAATCTCACTATGTTAAAAATATATTTCATCTCAAGTTTACTTAATCAGCAATACTGAGGTTTGGCTGTTAATTCTTAAAATAAATGTGGATTTAATTTTTTTTATCGAACAGGTCGCACTATTTTGTCTTTTTTCGGCACTGACTACTCCTAAGGCCGGAAGTGGTGCCCATTTTATTGTGGAAGCGCCCAATAGGTGGCCACCATTACCGACTATGAAGGGACGGACTCTTCCAACCATGCCTTTTCTGGTGTTCGAACCCGGATCCTTCGGTATCGTAATTGGCTGCCCTAGCCGCTATAGCATCAGGGAAGCAGATTTAAAAATGTAAAAATCAAAAGAGATTTGCTTTTCATTATGCAATAACTCTATCTTCAGTGTGCAATTAACTGCAACTGCGACTTCTAATCTAAGATATGTAATTACAAATGAATACGAAATATTGACAATAAATTATTTAAATCTTCTTTAGAAAGATTTAAAACCTGGAAGCACTTTCTCAAAAATTAAATATTTCACCTACTATTAAGTGGATGATCATTGTAACAAGTGGTTATAGCAATTCACCTGCTAACTATATAGCTAAATAGCGCACTGTAGGTATTATTGTTGTAACTTATTTCACTTGTCTCACAATAACATCAGCACAAGCCTACGAAATTCATCGCGGAGAGAAGTGAAAGATTGCACCTGTCGTTGGCAAGAGCCTTGAGCACCGTACAGAGAACACTACGACTTTGCTGAGTTCCGCCCTCAATTTTAATGGAAAGCACCCCTGGAAAGAACGGATCCGAGGATCTGCCACCCCTCTTTCCCTACCACCGGGCCCACCAGCGGCCGAGCGGTAAAGTCGCTGAACACTGGTAGTTCGGTCCGAGGTTCGAATCCCGCGAACGGGCTGGTAGCATGGGCGTTTTCGTGGTTTTCCCCATGTGTAACGTGTATACGAGCCAGTTTACCTTAGAAAGTCCTCCACGAAGGCATCCCTCCCTTTAGGCAGATAGCCCTCGTGTGCTTTGCCATAACTCAACACACCACCACCACCACCTTTCTCTACCACCAACATCTCGAGAGGACTTTCGGCTCGCCACATATTTAGAGTAACCCCATGCACTATAAGTGTACCTTTAGCTATACACTTAAAGATAACTTTGCAGTGTGTTATTTTTAGAGCTTTTTCATGCGATATTTTTATCTTGTAATGATAACACTATAAATTATTTTCTCCCTCCTTCCAGCATGTATTTGTGGTGTTAATGGTAGCACACTCGGTGAGTATTCGAAATGGCCAAGATTCGTGCCCCGACGAGGGCACTTTTTTTCACATCTCCTGCTTAAAAAGCCTAATGACTCTACAGTGGCGCCCAAACTAAAGAAGGTAGTCGCAATAATTCTTCACCACCAGTATTTAGTTATTGGATACCCTGATCCTCAACTGCCTTCAAAAGAGGGAATATAATAAGGTAATTTCTCCCTCTTTCCAGAACACCTTCTTGTATAACGTTAGCACATTTTACGTGTATTTAATAGGTCCAGGTTCGAGTCTCGGCAAGGGATTTCTTTTTTTCACATTTCTTGCTTCAAAAAAAAATTTAATAACTCCAAGACACTCGAATCTCAGGATTCTTGAATTAGAAGATTCGCGAGGTTTAATTTACTTGGGTTTTTTTTCCCGTTTCAGTCGTTTAGATCCTAACCTAAATAATCGTTAAGTGGTTCAATTCAAATCTTTGAAAAGCTCTGTTTTATTCTTGCCTGATAAAAGCATTTCTTACAAAAAGAATGCAAAATTTGACGAAACTCTTTGAAGCGTTCATGCTGTTATCAGCAGTAATCTCAGAAAGACTTTATCCTACCTAGCGTCATAAATGATAAAAAAAATCGAAATAGACCGGACTAATAGAAAACGTTTGAATACTAATTTCATTAAATAAATTCTTGGCTAAAAGCTTTTGTCTTGCAGATTATTGCTAATAATATTTAGTGCGTTTTTAAGCTCCTGAAATAAAGAAAAGTTTTTAAGCTCTTGAAATAAAAAAAGAAGTTTTTAAGCTCTTGAAATAATAAAAAGTTTTTATTTTTCTAAATTTTCTCAAGAAAAAACTATAAAATTATATTATAATATATAAAGTATATTATGATAATTAAATATAAAATTATATTATATAAAATATGAAATGGTCAGTTTTCTCAAGAAAATTTAGCATTTCATTCTTTATATTTATCTATATTAATTCTTGAAATAATCCATCACTTTTTTATGCTCGTTTTGATTTTAAAAATTTCTAGAAAAAAAATGTCCGGTTGTTACTTAAACATTTTAAACAAACTGTATCGTAACAAATGAATCTCGTAATTCACAATTTCTAATTGTTTGTTTTTAATCATATCACATTTGCTAAATTTCATTCATATCTTCCTAATAAATGTTATATGGTGTTTCTCCCACTTCCCTAGCGTGCCTTCGTGGTGTAACGGTAGGCATATTTCACAAGTGCACATCAGCGTAGCCACTGAGGGAGGGGTTTCGAAAATGGACCAATGAGCTGCCATTGCTCTTGTGACGCTAAATCTTCGTGCATGTGAGCGTATGTTGTTTGCGTTTTAATTTAATTTGTTTCGTAGTTATAAATATATGGCGTAATAGTAGAAAATCTCGTGATTAGTTGCTGACATTTCACTTTCGCGATTTTTATCACGCATTAATATTAGATTATGTTCACGGCATTTTATTATGTGGATTAAAAGAATTCAAGTGTATATATTTTTTTAATTAAGCTGAGAATGACTGAAAGTGTTATAATGAATCTAGTATTTTCTTATTTCAATGCTTGCATTCTTTTGATTTTTAAAGTGTAAGATTCAGAACACATATGATCTGATTATATCCACTGTTAACATTAAAAATTATATGTGAATAAATTGAATATACTCGTTGTGAAAACGATAAATTCAGTCTGTTTGATGAGTATTTCTTGTGTAGACAGTACATTTAAGAGTGAGCACTTATTAAATGTGAAATTTAATGCACTAAATGTATACGAATGCAAATTAGTAAAATTCACTTTGAATAAAATTCTGCATTGGTAATTGTTATAGACTGCAATAAAAAGTGCTGACTTCTATTTACATATATAATTGGTGTCAATATTTTTCTCATACGCATAGTTTTATGTAAAGATTGCATTTGGGCTTAGATGTTTATCACATATTTCTTTCTTCATCTTATTTACCACTTATTAAGTAATATTTCACATCGATATTTTTGCGAAGTATCCAACATGTGTTTGTTTGTATTTATTTCAACCAGGTAGTGATGAAATCTTCATAACTTCTTATATTTGATCTAACTTCGGAATCAAAAGTTTCAGAAGCAATCGACGATGCTTTAATTATTTTGTACAGAAAATTGCGTGGCAGAATATTTTCAACCATCTTGCTTAAATCTTAAAGCACGCGAAAGGTCATGTGACCTGACAAGAAATATTACTGGATGCTCATTGGTCCATCCTAGAAACCACTCCCTTGGTGGCTGCACAGATGTGCACTTGTGAAATATGCTAACGGTAGCACGCTGGGCCGGTATTCCAAAGGTCCGTGGTTCGATTCCCGGCGAAGGTGGTTGCTAATTTTTCATCTTTTCTGCTTCCAATGAACCTGATGTCTCTATAAGTTGCGCCCGAACTAAAAAAGGGTTGTGGATGATGATTCTCCGCACCCAGGATTCGGCTACTAGGTCCCCTAAAACCCTAGTCGCCCTTTAAAAAGGAGAGTATATAAGGTATTTCTCCCACTCCCCTAGCGTGCCTTCGTGGTGTAACGGTAGCACGCTGGGCCGGTATTCCAGAGGTCCGTGGTTCGATTCCCGGCGAAGGCGTTTGCTAATTTTTCATCTCTCCGGCCTTCAAAAAATGCCTAATGTCTCTACAATGTAAACGTATTTTTTTTTAATTTGTGCTCTTAAATTTGTTTTTAATTAACTGCATATTTCCGAGATGTAGATTGCTTTAGTTAAAGCTTTTAATATTAGGCAAATTTTCTTCATACTGTTTTTAATAGAGATTCGAAGGACTCGATTAACTTAGAATTCTACTCTGTAATTTTTAACTGGCAGTTACCAGGATTAAAAATAGAATCCATTAAGAAAATAGAGGACATATCAGCCGTTTAGCTGACAATGTGAGAATCGAACATTCTAGAAGTCATGATATTTGAAAAATTAAACTAAAAAGCAAGCTGTAAATAAATATAAATATAAAACTTAACGTATCAAGTGCTTTGACATCTAGAAAGTTATGTTTTACGCTTTCTAGTTGTCAAAGTAGCTTTTCTTTCGAAAAGTTTGCCAAAGCACGAAATAAAATATTCTATTCCTCTTTCTCTATCTATCTCTTTTCCTCCCTAAACATAAAAAAGACTTCTATGTTAAGAGTTACCTGCACATACGTCACATAATCGATTTCAATATCGTTTTGCGATAAGATTTTCTTCCAAGAATGATGGCATTGCACTTAGAATCTGTGATATGTCCTTTTATATCGATCTTTCAAATTGGAACTTTTTTTTTTTTTTTTTTTTCGAAAGAATTCTGAAGTATTAGAATGAAAGGCAAATAGCATAGATTTAATATCCTTCTCTGATTTCAATCATAAATAAAATAATAGAACTGTTTATATTGTATAGAATCTAATATGATTTGTACTTACTTTAAAAGGAATTTTAGTACACAACAAGCTACGATTTAACATTTTCTTACTTCTAGATCTGAAAATTTTAGAATTGTTTTTACTTGTTGATAAAAACTGTCTGTCTTAGCCCACTCAAATTTCTAACGCATTCAAAATTAAGCTTTACAGTTATAGTGGTATTATTATCTTTCTACCGAAAGGTTTTTAATGATAACTTTTATTAAATACTAAACTACAGCAGCGCTAAAAGGAAGCAATTTCGGTTATAGTAAAACAGAAATCGCTACCTTTTTTAAAATAGAAATTGTTTCCTTTAAATGCGCACATTTAATACAAGAAATAAGATCGAAATTTATGGTGCGCTTTATACCCCGGATGTAAAAATTACAAATTAAGAAATAAAGAAAACACAAGCATATAAAAATTAATTTTCCAGATGTACCTTATAAACTTAAAAATTTTTGTTATCGGATAACATGAAAACTTCGTCATATTCATCTTCCGTTATATCGTTAGGCACATCATCAAATTTTTTTTCATCTTCACTATCATTTTTACTCCACTAAATTATAAAAGAAATTAGAATACAAAAAAAAATCTAAAAGGTTTCAGATTTTAAATTACGTCCAAAGAGGTGTTTTTTAACTTTTAGTGTGTTACCTTTATTTAGTAAATATCGTGTTTCACGTACTCAAACAATACAATTAAGTTTAACAGCAATAACGCAAAATAATTTAAAAAGAGCATATCTTTAGAATTTCCGATGCAGAGTCACGAGCGCTGGAGATAATTTTTTTTTTTTTTTTTTTTTTTTTTTGTGTGTGTGTGTGTGTGTGTGTGTGTGTGTACAGTGTTGTCATTGCTCGCTTTGAAATCGTTTAGTTTATTAATCAAAAATTCGTTGAAGTGTTACAAAATATGAAATCGATAATTAAACAAATTTCGAATTTAAATTAAGGCTTCCACATGCCTATATTCTATGTTCTATGAAAGATTACGCTATTCAAATTTCGATGATTCTAGGTACCGTTGTTTTATCACAGTGCGAGAATCACAGTGCATACATTCATGCAGATTCTTCATTATTTAATTTCTTGAAATATAATACAGGCGATAATATTTGGTGGTAACAATTTGAAAAGTGAAACAACGCTTATCGTGAATCGACGCAAAATGCTAAAACGTAATTAATAGTCCTTCTGGGATTGGATTGGATCGGATCGGATGATTCAGTTATGGCAAAGCACACGAGGGCTATCAGCCTAGAGGGAGGGATGCCTTCGTGGAGAACTTTCTAAGTGGTCCTTCTACGGAAAATTGCCCATTTGGACTAATAATCATATTCCGTTCCATCTAGATTGGTAGATATTTTTTAATTACTTTGAGTTATTTAGGCTTTAATTTCATTCCATGCTACTATTGTCCCCTCACACACTATTTTGTGGTTGTCAAAATGCATTTGGCCTCTTTTTATAAATGATTTTTCATGGTCTAACGTCCACATGTTCCCCTGTCGTTTTAAATTTTCTTTGGATACTTTATTGATACAAACATCTAAAGGCTGAATTATGGCGTTAATCCACCTGGAATAACTGTCATGTCCGTATTACACTCTTTCAAAAATTGTCTTCGTATTATCCTTTAGATCCGTCTGAACATGTTCCAAACTATAAGGCTTTCTGGATTCTTTATGGAAGCAGGACGCTTTTGCGAATTATTCACTAATTCACGCTGTTTACGTCCTTCCATCCTTTTTCGGGAACATAAAAGAAAATATCATTTGGGAAATTACTGTTACATTATTTTCTTCCTTCGCCACGTTACGTATGGGGTTCGTGCAGATTTGGAGTGAATAACGACGACACTTGATGAAGTATCGAAACACACTTTATTTAGGCAATATTAATCAGGACAGCTCCAAAGTCACGTTTCACAGTCGTCTAAGATCTACTATACACTCGCTGGAACACTCAGCGACACAGCCTTCATGTTATCAGGCTATCACGGTGGAGACAGCTTCACTGCAAAGCACCAGAGTACAGCTCCCGACTCTGCTTGGTCGTTCTCGTAACTCCGACTCTATGTACTCTCGTAACTCTATGTACTCTCGAGATTCTCCACGCTACAACTCGCGATGCACTCGACGACACACAGAGCACAGCTCCCGACTCTTCGGTTCAATCGAACTCAACACGCTCTCTCGACGATGCACTAACCGCGATACACTAACAGACTCTTTCGGTGCACTCGACGACCCACTCGGCACTCGCTGCCCGGCTGTCAACTCGATCGACTCCGCACGGACTGACTAACTCGAGACACTAACCATCTCGCACTATCGCACTAGACGAGGCACTCTCTAACTGCGGACCAGCAGAGTTTATATATCTTTCGGCTTGTGTTCGAGAACATTCTAGGCTAAAACGGTAAGAATTCGTTCCAGAAGGTTCTCCAGCCGTCTATGGCATATCGATAATTTTGTCGCCAAACGGGCGATTTCTCGCCAAATGTGGAAACTCTACCTTCCTTTGCCATTTTATGCAACCCTAAACTTGATTTGCGGGAAAGCTACATTACCGCGCCTTGACATTTTGTAACATTACATTTTGGCATCATCTTTCTTTTAAAAGTAATCCTGGATTTTCATTTTGTACGCTCGGCTAAGCAGGAAAGCATTAAGATTTGAGGCGAGATTTTTCGTGCCCTGTTGTTTTCATGCGAACCGTTTTTGTTCCTTTTACATTAATTGTTTTATTTCATATCATATCAAGCATTAATTGGAGTTTCATTCATGTAGCAGTAAATAAATTTTGCCTTCGTTGATATATTTCCGGAAAGTTACTGATTTACTGTCCAAATTTTTTAGAAGCCTTTGCGAAACTTTTGTTTTTTCTGATAGAACTAAATTATTCTGTGCAATAAATCGACTGCTCTAATTTAAAATTGCTTTAAAGTTTTCACTTTAATTTGCATTCTCTTTTGTCCTCTTTAAGGCAAATATCGGTAATCTGTTTCTTGTTACAATTAATCCATTCTGGAGATTTTCTAGTACCTAGTTCGCAACGCTTTTTTCTAGGATAAGCCGTTTCATTACTTTTTTACCTAAAGCACATTTATTCTTTGCGCGATTTCATTTTTCTTCCATTCACATATGGAGCTTTCACCAACGCCAAACATGCTTGCCACAGCACGATTTCCATTTTCTTTCGCAAACTAAATGATTTTGCATTTGAAATCAACACTATATTTGTTTCCTTTGGCATAAACGATATTTACTACTAAAAGGAACGCTAGATCAACTGCATTTCAACTAAAACATACCTTTACTAAAGCCTTGGATGTTTATTTTAAAATCCTGGCTTTAAATGACTACAGAAGGAGAAAACATCTGATTCCTGATTCTGCGAATTCAATCTGGTCGGAACTGCTTTCTTACCCCAAAGTATGTCCCCATTTTCTAGAAACCCTAGAATAACATTCTCGTCCACACCTGCATTGAATACAAGCCACCCTCTTTGCAGAATTATTTACTCCTCAAGAAAGGCTAAGATTCTGATGGAGAACGGAAGACAATCGTGAATAATTGGTTAAACTGACAGAGGACTAAGTTCTATGAGGAGAACGTCCAAATACTCGTTGTTCCTTATATGTTAATTCTTTAAGCTGATCGTAAAGAAAATTTCGTAAAAAAATAGAGAAATGTACGTAAATTTAGAATATTTTTTTTTTACTTTGTTTTTATTATTTAACTGACTGTAGGATTCTCCACTGCGTAATTCTAAGTTACAGTTGAATGTGAAGAAGCTTAAGAAATAGTAAGCAAATAATCGCTTGAGTTCGTGAGACAGTAAATAAACTTGGAAATGTTAAAAGACCCTTTATTATTCAAATAAAATTTAACAGAACTCCCTCTTGGAGTTGCTCAATAAAGCCGACACTCGGGCTTCAACTTAAGAGACTAAGAAATAAACTAAATTAATATTAACTAAAAAGATACAGCCGAAGCTATCAAAATTCTAACAGAGTTGGCCCCCTAACGCTAATTGACTGCGAAGTTATCAAGGGCCTAAAGTAAGGCCGAGCGTAATAATAGCTTACGAGAGAGTAGCCTAAAAAGGCGGAGGCGTGCTAGCCAGAATATCTGGTATCTACTATCACTAAGATAGTAGAACTTTGCGGCTAAATACCGCTCTTCCTCATTAGCATTCAGACGTGATTCTAAAACTACGTTCTGGCCGGAAGTGCTAAGTGAAATTAAGAAGCGATAGGAAAGGAAGTTTAACTCAAAATTTAACTGTTAATAAAATTAACATAATCCTTACACTTTATTTAACGAATAGCTCTCCTAATAAATTTTTTTATCGGAAATATCGTGTGAAACAGTTTTTAATAACTAATAATTACTTTTTTATTGCTTTTATTTGTAAAAGTTCTTGTAAAATGCTTCACGCTGAGATTGGTTTTTGAGGTAAAATTGCTTCTATTTCATACTTTTCTGTTTGCCTATTTAAAATAATGAGGGTAATTCCAAGCGTATTGCACGATGTGGTAATACTTCTAGCGTGTACAAAAAATCGCAGTGTTAGTCTTTTTTTTTTTTTTTTTTTTTCCTACTAGAAAATACAGGAAGCAGCAAATGCTTTAAATTTCCCATAACATCTGTATTTTAGCATTCACGAGGTTTGAAATAGCTAATGCAGAGACCTTGGTTACCGTGACTTGAGATGATTAACTGTAGTATATGAGCATTAAGTCGGAAAAATACAAGAGGCTTTCAAAATGCTTTGCGTGTGGTGACCACGCAATAGGTCGAATATACTTTCCTGGTAAACATCTCGCTTTCATTACGGTTGCTGAAGCATACGCAAGGATCCGAATTCGGGACGGCCAACTAACGGTGCTAGATGAGGGAAGAATTAAATTTGTCACTGACTGCGTTGCAGAAACTTAACGAACAACGCGTTAAAAATTTGTGAAAGCAAGCTACAGAAATCTCATTCCCATTCCATTGCTGAAGTACAGATTGGTCCCTGTAAGAAAGGCTTTCTCGAAACGCTTTCCTCTCTCGCGACTAAAAATATCACGCTGGACACAGCTGAAGCTAAAGTAAATGATGATATTCACTTATTGGTAATCATGATCTTCCATAAAGTAAAATAAAACTGATGCATAAAACACTACCACAGCAGTATAAAAGTCAATCTGCCTCAGCAAACAAAACATAAAACACTGCCACAGTAATATCTTAGTCTCACACAGCAATCCAATAAAAACTCCCACAGCAATCCAATAAAAACTCTGACACAGCAATCTAAACTAACGATCATAAACCCTTAGATCTTGACGGACCGCTACTTATGTAATTTTATATTTGGCGAACCACTAATATGAATTAAAAAATAACCCTTAAATTAGACCTTAAACTTGAGGAATTTACAATATTGAATAAATGCATTAAAATATTTTCATATTATGTAGTGTTTAACGGCATATTAATACGCAAAAACAATATTCAACTTTCCAATACATGTAATTCTAATTTCCATTTGTTAAGGGGACTCGTACACCTTAAAACCCATAAGTTGAAAACTGTTGCAGGAATTGGGATAACTCATTTATTTTAAAAGCAATTACTTCCATCTTTTTACAGCTGACTACATAATATAGCTGCTTTCTGAAATAGTAACCAGAAAGTTTGTGTTGCCACAAACATTTTTATAATTTAATTCGCTTTGTGACAACATTTTTCGTCATGTTTTCACCTTTCGCGCACAGTTTAAAACATTCTGTTGCATAATTTAATTTCATATTTAATATATAGCTTTTAAAACATTTGGAAACTACTGCGAACCAAAAATTCTAAGAATTTCATGTTAAGTTTTTATTTTACTTGAATTGAGTTTATAAAATGTATTTTATTAAAAAAATCTGTAATATTTTCGTGCATGAAATTGTTTAATATTAACGTATTCATCAGGTTTTTGGTTCAGTTAAAAAATAGTGCCCATATAAAGAATTCCATCAAATTTCAATAATGTACCATTAGCCATTTTTAAAATATCATGCGCGCAAGGTGGAAACATGACGAAACATTTTGTCACAAAGCGGATTAAATTACAAAAATATTTGTGGTAACACAAACTTTCTGGTTACTAGTTCCCAAAGCAGCTATATTATCGAGTCAGCTGTAAAAAAATGGAAGTAATGGCTTTTAAAATAAATAAAATATTCAATTTCTTACAACAATCACATATTCGAAGATCATAAGGGGTTTAAGGTGTATGAGCCCCCTTAATATAATATTCGATACATATGGTGTTCAGCAGCATGCCTTTATGGAAATTCAGACTACTCCCCTGATAATGAGTAATAATTAAAACACTATTAACATCTTACTGATACACATATTTCGTTCACATTGAAAAATTATATGAAAAGAACAAAAATCTCAACTTCTTGTCAGAAAGCTTCACATTTCCATATCACTGAAAAGGAACTTCACGCAAAGCAAGAACAAACCGGCAAACACAAAGCAATATCCATAAACTGAAAATGTTATGCAGCCAATTTTTAATTATTGTAAACATAATAACCATCGCTTACTAAGCAATGGCGTCATCGACCAACAGTTGGACAAAACAAAAACGGAAACTTTCAGTGATGGAATTATTAACAAGAATGCAAATGGTTCTCATAAAAATCTATCAAGTTGCCTATTTTCACGGAGAAAAACTGTGTTATTAAAGACTACAATAGTATATGTAATTCAAAAGGAAAGAGAATTCCAGTTCACGCTATTATTGATAACAGCAGCATGTCCATGGATGCCAACTCTCACTTTCAAATGTCGCTAGATACACCTGCAAAAGTAGCTAAAAATCCGCTAAATAGGAATTTCGCTAAAAGTAGTAGCTAAAATTTTTTAAAAAAAGTGTAATCCATATTCTGTAATAGGTTTTTTTAACTCGTCAAAAATATAAATAATGTTCCAATTTTTCCCCGGTCCATCAAAACGTTTTCAAGGACCACCAGTAGTCCTGGACCACCGGTTGGCGACCGCTGATCTAAACATAAAAGACTGTCACAGTAGTAGGATTTACCTCAGAAATTGCGCTGTAATACGCAACAGCTGGCTTAAAAATGACTTTGCCATTTTCCATTATGAAGCTTTTCTCTCCGTCTTGAAGTTCAGTTTTATGTTCTATAACTATCAATTGTTGTTGCAAGGTATACGTGGTACAATAGAGATAGGAAGATAGTTTAGCAAATACACTCATGTCCATAAATTAAGGATAATTCGGAGTCGCGCGGAAATCGAACTCTAAAATAAATATATCACCTGTAAAATAACTATACACATCTTCAAAAATCATATGCGAATTTCAGGAAGTTACGAGATGACACCGATGGTACGTCACAATGACGAGAGTGTAAGAGAGTGATAGATAAGGAATACAGGCAAAGAAGTAAAATTGTTCGCAGGCGCTTTTATAAGCATTTCAGTGCAATAACTGAATAGTTATGACAAAAAGGACGCATTTGGATGATTTTTTACGTGGTAGAATTATCGGCCGTCTGGAATGGGGGCGTACCCAACTGCAAGTATCAGACGAACTTTTGATTGCCCAGAGTGTCATCTTCAGGCTTTGGCAACGATTCCAAGATGATGGTAATGTGAGTAGACGTTAAAGCACAGGTCGCCCCAGAGTTACAACGCCGAATGAGGACCGTTATTTGGCAGTTAATGCCAAAAGGAACAGGCGGAGCACAGCCTCAGACCTGTCTCGTCAGCTCTCTTCAGCCACTGATACGACAGTTTCAAGGCAGACCGTGTACAGACGCTTAGGGCAGATTGGTCTATATGCTCGTAGACCTGTCAGATGCGTTCCACCTACTGAAACTCACTCTCCCCTGCGGTTAGTCTGGAGTAGAGAGCATGCACCGCAACAGTGGGCTTGTGTGATGTTTTCCGATGAGTCCAGGTTTAGCTTGCAGTCTGATTCTCACCAGACTTTCATATGGAGAGCTCCATGTACCCGTTACCACCAAGAAAACATCATTGAACGACACCGTTACGGTGGTGCAGGAGTGGTCGTTTGGGGTGGAATTATTCTGGGTTCCAGAACTGACCTGCAGGTTCAAATTGGAACCATGGCAAGCCAAATCTATCGGGACGTCATTCTGGAATAACATGTTCGTTTGTTTCGGGGCGTCATGGGCGCACAATTTGTGTTTATGGATGACAACACCCGTCCTCACCGTGCAAACATCGTTAGCGAACGCCTTCAATCGGAATATATCCCCCGTATGGACTGGCCAGCATTCTCACCGGACTTGAATCCAGTAGAGCACGTGTGGGACATGCTTGGCCGACGAGTTGCAGCCTGTCAACCTCCTCCTACATGTCTACCGGAACTTCGGAGAGCATTGCTTTTTGAGTGGTGTAATATCCCCCAAGATCAGATCGATAATTTGATACTCAGCATGCCTAGGCGTTGTACGGACTGTATTGCATCGTCTGGGAGACATACAATGTATTAACAATCATACCAACCATGTAATATTGGTTTTTGTAAATAGGTTTTTTTTTATAATTTGCTCCAGGGAGAAAAAATCGCTAATTTTTTTAATAATATCAAACATATAGCCTCTTTTTTTGCTCTTTACCTTTTGTTTAATAAATAAGCTTTACAAATAAGTCAAATTTATTTTGCTTCTAACTCTTCCTTTGCCTGATTTTGCATTATCCTTAATTTATGGACATGACTGTATTAACGTGTCATGTACTATAAACAGTAGATTCTTGAATGGAATAGTATACCTTACAGCTCGACTTAGGATTTATATTAGATTTATATATAGTATTGTTCTAACATAGGTATTCTGACACAAAATCGGAAATTTTTTGAAATGACATACCGATTTTTTTTTCCATGTTTTAATTCTACGACTCCAGTTATGCCAAAATTCCAAGTTTTATAAAACTCGCACGAGTAGTTTCTAAAACATTAGCTCTCAAAATTTTATCGCCTCAATGTTGATTCAATTTGGCATATACTTATTAATACCTCTATTCTTATTAAACTTACTTGATTCCTTTTTAAATAGTTTGAAATTAAGGTTTTCAATACAAATAAAATTCACAAATATTTCCTGATTTATTTTTATATTTTTAAACAGTGCCTATGGAATTTTTATCATTCCCTTAAAGTAGAAGCATTACTAAGCCTACCTACAAAATATTAGTTTTTTATTCAAAATTTCTTAAGATATACTTGAATTTACATATTGGTAAATTTTGAAATTTGGCATCTTATTTTGAGCAATAGAAACACTATACTTGGTTTACGGATCTGAAAATATAACAATTATGGTTAAAAATATATAACATAAAGAAAATTATTTGAAGCAATGAAGTATGCATCTTTTTTTTCCGCTCATGCACAATGAAAGGGACGGGAAGTAGGTTAATATAAATTAAGAATTTTTACAAGTGAATTATTCTTGGCGCAAACTGAAAAAAAGTGCGCGACAATAAATTGTTCAAACCCTCAGCATATTTTTCACCAAAGTTTAACAAAATTTAAAATTTAGGCACAATTTGAATCACAGAATCAAATTACTGAAAAAAAATGGTATGTCATTTTGGAAAAAGTCCGATTTTGTGTCAAAATACCTATGTTAGAACAATGCCATATGTAAATCTAATATATATAAGTCTTTGTTTCGAGATATGAAAAACGCAATTCAAATTTCGCCATTCGACTCAGTAAAACGAGAAGTAAATAATTGTTTCCATTTTTTGTGCAAGTGTACATTTAATAAAAATAAGTACGCATTACTGTTGAAATTTTAGAAATCATTCATACTTAAAAATATCAATTAGTATATTGAGGCTAAAATGAATTTATAATTACTGTTTACGCGAAAGAGTCGAATTCGAATGAAGAAATTTCAATTTAACGCCAGTGACAGTGAAAGAAAGATCTTGAAACTGTCACTGAAAAGCATTAATATTAACTGGCCTCCATATTTTCATCCGTTTATTTCCGAGAGAAGTGCCTTTGACGATTTTTGTCAATTCATTATAAATTTTTGTAATCCTTCATAATTTTGTTTTAATTTTTTTTCTTTACCGTTTATTATTTTGTAATGATTTCATACTTACTTGTATAAGCCCCATGTGATACTTTGTGTTACATGGGGCTTACATGATTACTTTGTGCTTTTAATTAAAACAAACTCCAATATTCATATGAAGTATTCTACGCGTTCGAATGAAGACATTTCAATTTAGTTTTATTGTAAACTGAGGGGGAGAAACAACCTTAGTTTGGCGTAGATATTCTATTGGTTTTGAAGGTCACTGGCTTATGACATGGCTGGTCTTTGGGAAAAAACGAATTTTTTTTTTTTTTTTTTTTGTGCATAGTTATTCATAAGCAAAGGAACTTTATTTCAAAATCTGGAAGTCTAGACAGCATAGTTGCTACTCATAACTTGCGATGGTGAGTCTTAAAGCATATGTCATTTTCTTCACTTTTAGCAGTAAATATCATACTTTTTCTTAGAACATTATTAGAAATAAAAGTTATCATTGCAGCTTATTTAATGATAAAACTTAGCTTCAGTTATTAAAACTTAAAAAAGTTTCTGAATTTCCATAAACTTCTCATTTTCTTAAAGAATTTTCTGGAAGAAACCTTAAAAATGTAATTAAATAATGGAATAATAGTTAGCTGCAACTGATCAAGGCCCCTCCAATGGCTACGTGGATAATACCATACCACAATTATTCGAATCGCAGTGAATGAGCTGGCTGTGTAAGTGTCCGTAGTTTGCCCCCTGTATCACGAGAATCCGATCCAGTATTCCTTATAAAATCCTTCGCAAAGGTATTTTTTCCTTTAGACAAATATTCTTCTCGAACTTTGCAATAATTCATTAAACCAATGCTCTGATGAATCGAACGAATTATAGCGAAAAGTATTTCTCGCGTGAGTACTGGTAATTAATTTTTCCTTAAGTTTTAATAACTGCTTTCGAATGAATGTTTCGAACTTGGGTTCATCGTTATTAGCTTTAGAATTTCGCAAAATGGCCATTTTCATTTATTTTAAAAATATGATCTATACTGCGTTAAAATTCTCATTTATAATGCGTCTTAGCTGACGTTAATTTTATAATCTTTGAAAGCTCAAGATCATATGAATAATTTATAACTCATACTTATTGACTTCTAATGTTGTAAATGGTTGTATAGGTTGATATGGAAATCTAATCGAAAAAGACTATTTTCTTTCCTTTCTTTCCATATAATTTTTTTTAAATCTTCCGTATTAAAATTATGTAACACACATCTTATTGCTTTGTTTTTAGCATGAAATTTCCGTTAATATATTTAATCTGCGATTTTAGATTTTTCTAACCTATAAAATTTAAGGCATTAATTAAAACCTGAGTTTCTTCTTCTTAACCGAGGTTAAAATATTTTTAAAAAATAAAGATCATTCAAAATGTAGGTTAATCCAAAATTTAATCAGCTATTTTACCATCAATTTCTAACGCACAAAAATGCAGTTGGCGTTGAGGTGGATTTGCTTACAAGGATCTGTTTTTCAAATTTTTTATTTTCCAAATTTTCTCGTTAAATTTTGTCCAACAAGGCACATTCTTTCATGTAGGATACCTACCATAAAAGTGTCAGATAAATTTCGTCCTACAAGGGACATCCTTTCATGTAGGATACCATAAAAGCGTCAGATAAAGGAACAATAATTGAATGCTGACATTATCTGATAAGACTTTTAATGATAGGAAAGAGCAATTGCAGATTTGCGATTTTCCTTTCAGTTCAAAAATTTGAGACATTGTGAAAAATGAGTGATTTTTGTTGGACTAAATAAATAATTATAAAATTTGTGATGAGCGGTTCTTCGAACCATCATTTACTAGGTAGATGAGCTGAGCTGAGCTGTAATTGCGGTTGCTGGTGCAGAAGCATTTATGGCGTCAGATATTCACGGAAAAAGGAAAACCTCTTGAAACTAAATTCCATGATGATCATCTTTTGAGTAGTTTGAAAATTAGCTCTTGAAGATATTAATATAATACAAATTTATTTTCTGGGAACAAAAAAATCTGATGTGTACACCACATGACTTCCTTGTACGAATTATTAAGTTATACGCACTTTTTCTTGCATTTTATTTAAACTTATTAGATTGAATTAAACCTACTTCGCCGACAGCGCATAAACCACAATAGAATAAATGCATTCTTTAAAATTCACTTTGTTTACCATAGCGACACTCTGGCGCTAGGTTTACTTAACAGTATTATATTTCATTCATATTATAACTCAGAATGCACAAAATGTATATCATTTAAAGAATTATCTAATCGTTGCCACATGTTCTATTCAAATACTATAATAAAGCTAGAACTATGTATAAAAGAAATTAAGCAAACAAAACATAACAGAAACAGTTTTTCACAGACGATTGAGTATTTCTCATTTAATTAATTCAGTTCTCACTTCGCGAGAAGGCAAAAATACATAAAAACTCAAAATATATGTATTAAAAATTACGAAGTAAATCTCAAACGCTTATTTCCTTGAAAAAATTCCAGAAAGAATTAAGCATGATTTAATTGGCAATAATAAATGAATGCGTTATTTTTGTCGTTGCGAAGCTAAGTTTCTCTAGATTGGTAACAAATCCACTAGTCTCCTGTTTCAAATGTAAACATCAATGACCGCCATTAAAAACAGGCTTAGCGGCAATTAAACAACTATAAAATTGCTGATAATTCTAAACATATTGCACACAGATTTACTAAAGGCATAAAATCCTTAACCGGAAGATAAAAACAACATAATTCAATCATTTTTAAAGCAAAAAAATGTACAATTTACAAACATATAAGAGTAAAGAAACTGAGATCAAGCCCGGTAACAGAGTGGATATATATATAAATATATTTATATAAGTTTGGTGCTGCCGATTGCAACCAAAATACGAGGTGCACATCTACATGTTATAGCAGTCCTATATACAAAATTTCAACGTTCTGAGGCTATTCGTTTTTGAGTTATGCGAGATACGTACGTACGCACGAACGTACATACGTTCGTACAGACGTCACGAAAAATTCTCTTCAGAATTAATTTTAAAGCAGCTTTATAATTTTTTTGAAGCAAAAGAGTATTTTATTCTGTCCTTACGTACAGATATGACGCAAAAACATCGTTAAATTGCATTCGATAGCGGTCAAAATGGATATTTTCGTTGAAATATTCTGCCTGAAAC
Source organism: Stegodyphus dumicola (assembly GCF_044657685.1). Taxonomy (NCBI): domain Eukaryota; kingdom Metazoa; phylum Arthropoda; class Arachnida; order Araneae; family Eresidae; genus Stegodyphus; species Stegodyphus dumicola. The sequence continues at coordinate 9,698,760 of NC_140773.1, forward strand.
TTTTCGCGATTACAATACTTCCTTTTTACTTCGTACAAGGAAGTAATAAATAATAAAATGAATGGAAGCTTTTGGAGATATTAATTCTTTCCTGCCTTAAAGGCAATCAAATACTCACTTTCACTTTGCCCAAGGCAGTCGAAACAAAGACTGCTCAAATCCTTCATGACTCATATTCAATGCAAAGTCATTAAACCATTTTTTAAAACAATGAGTAGCTGCGTATAGAGTTCTCTTTTATCATTTATTCAAAATGTGGCTGAGTACCAGAATTTCTTTGTTTGTATCCTTATAAATTACACATCATATTCGTAACCGCTCGGCTACTATTAAGGCTCTTTAGTTTATAAAATTATAAGCTTTGCCCTAGGTTTTTAACAGTTATCTTTAGTTAAAGCTACTTTCCTATCTCTTATGAAATACAACTTATGAAATTGGAGGAAGCAATTAAACAGAAAAAGATAGAATAGGCAAATCGCAAAGGAATCGTGTTCCACTACACAATGTGAGGTCTCACACATCTATAGCAACACGAACGAAATTATTGGAGCTTGCTTGGGAAGTGATGTCTCATCCCACATATTGTCTAGATCTTGAACCATCAGATTATCATTTATTTTGAAGTTTACTAAACTTCTTAAATGGTAAAAATTACAGTAATAACGAGGACCTCAAATCACACTTTATTAAGTTTCTTGCTGATAAAGACCAAAAATTCAATAAGCGCGGAATTATGCAAAATGGCAGAAGGTCATAGTATAGAAGTGGAAAATATTCGACTCACAAAAGTTCTTTTTTGTACGACGTAAAGGAATTATGTAATCGCGTAAAATTTCGTGGCAAAATATTTCAACGAAATTTCCATTTTGACCGCTGTCGAATCCATTAGAAAGATATTCTTGCATGACATTTGTACGTAAGAACGGAATAAAGGTCATTTTTTAAAAACAGATTGTAGAATGGATTTAAATGGATTCAGAAAAGATTTTTTCGTGACGTTTCTACGCATGTTTTTATTTCTCATGGCTCAAATGTTTTTAGTTAATCTGCATGCAATAGTTGTAGAATTATCAACAATGTAAAAATTTAAGTGTTGCTAAGCCTAACGAGGCATTTGAAATTCTTATTAGAGTAGTGAATTAAGTCATTTGATGGGCCAACCTCTGTGCCTTTTTGCCTGATGGAACCGAAAGTTAGCTTTCAATTTTGTGCACCGGAAAATTTGTCTTCCTGCCCGCTGGCCGAATAGCTTGTTTTCACGTAAAAACGCTATCTTAAATTGTAAAAATTGTTTCTTAACTTAATTTTTGTTTATTTGTTTGTTTTTGTTTTATGTTTTTCTGTATTTTACAGTCTTGAATGAAGATGTTTTGAGATTTTATGCATTTTTGCCTTGCCGAGAAGTGAGAACTGAATTCACTGAATGCGAAATATATCTCTAATGCAATTCGAGCAAATAAGTTTGAATGAATGTCTAGCGACTATGTATAATCTAATAGACCGTATAAGGAAGTCATGAAGGACCGTCCACATCAGATATTCATGGACCTTATAAGAAATAGACTAACCCAAACGGGTTTTCTCCCTCATCTGAGGCGTTGCCGGCTGTCACCTTGATCACATCCGGATGAGTAGGGACGACTTGCAGAAATTTAACATCGGTTGCCTATTGCAGCGTGTCAAGAAAAAGCTGGTTGTAGCGTCTCATTTCACAAATTAGAATTTCTACATATTTTTATATTTGAAATTGAGATTGATTTTAAAAAATTTAGCATATTTATCAAGCATAATTAGCGTTCCAAATAATTATAAAGCTATTGCATGCTTTCAGGACTGGTTATTTTTTTAGTTTTTCGGATGCTGTAAGGAAATTTGTAACTACTTCTTTTAGAAAATAATATTTTAAATCTGAACTAATAGAAAATTTCAAACAAGCAATTTTCTCTTGCAATTTTTATGCTTTTTATTGGTGTAAATAAGTAAAAAATACTAAAATATTTAAAAACGAATTTTTGAAAGTTTTGTTTATAATTCTAAATTGTGTTGCTTTTTTAAAATTATAGATGGGTATTATAGCACAATTTCTATAAAGGAATTTTATTTCAATTATATTTCATAATACATCATAGTGATAAACACTTTTGACTCCTTAAAATTTTTTATACATTTAATTCTAATATTAAAATTGTATTTAACTGTAATAATTAATTTTGCTTGTATTTTATAGTGATTTTTTTTTTAATTTATTTTTAGTTCTGCATAACATTTTTTTTTTACTGTTAATTTAATTTATTAGCCCAAAGGGGCGGTAGCCTAGAACGGCTGTTAGTTTCGAAGCGGCATTTTGCGCTGTTTTACTATAAATGTCCGTATCTTCTTGCAAATTGTTGTTACCAAATATTATCGCCCTGTATTATATGTAAAGAAATTAAATAATGAAGAATCTGCATGAATACATGTATGTTTCTCGCACTGTGACAAAAACGACAGTATGTAAAGCCATCAAATTTTGAATAATGTAATCCTCCACCCGAACATGGGCATCTGGTCTATTTCATATTTTGTAAACCTTTAACGAATTTTTGATTAACAAACTCGACGAGTTCAGGGCGAGCACTGTACGGAAAATAACAGTTTTATCTCCAGTGCAGAAATTGTAAAGATATGCTGTTTTCAAATGTATGTGGTTTACGGGCGAAGAACATGATATTCGATAAATATAGGTAACACACAAAACTTTAAAAAAGGTTCCTTTTGGGCGTAATATAAAATCTGAGTGCTTCTAGATTTTATTTTATCTTTTTTTCCCCCTTCATTACGCTCAGAAAATTTTATGCTCCGAATTTTATGAATTATTAAAATAACTAATCCACTTTAATGTTAATAATTTAATGATCATATAATCAAATAAATATGATCGTTTCGTAATGTTATTATAGTTTGGAAAATCGCTGCCTGAAAATGTTCATTAAATTTCAAAAAAAAGTATCAGATCTTATTTAATTTTACCTTTACAAAGCATCGCGTACTATCAATTTTATTTAATTTTACTTTATTTTTACGCAAAATTAAGTTCATAAATTGTGTGCTTAGAGTTATACCAAAATAAAGATGTTTGTACAAAAATTACGCGTAAAAAAATGCGCGAAATGCAGTAAAAAATGCTTTTATAAGATATGTGAAATCCTATTTGGAAAAAAACTGTGGCTTTCATAATCTGATCACTATACAAGGTATCACATTTAATAATTAAAAAGAGTTATGTGATACAAACGCCATAGGTTTCAGTGTTAAAGTAAACCAGATCGTCCCTACTCTTTCTTGCCGACATGTCGGTGACGCGCGCCCCGCCCACTGGGTTACTTTATCTCTTATAAGGTCCATGCAGATATTTTGTATAAAAAAAAATTGAGTTTTATTTCACACTAAAAAACCGAAATTACTTTCTCGCCAACCCAATACTTTCAGAAAATTAACATTATCGTAAGAGTCTGAGGTTTATGTTTTAGCCACGGGCAACTTTGACATATTACATTAATAATAAGTAAAATAGTATCGAAATACATTTTGTGTCTAATAAATCAATACACGTTTTATAAATCGTGATTTTATGTCAGATTTGTTTATTTTTAAAATAAATGACATTAAAAAAACCTAAGGCAGTGTATACAAAATAAAAAAAACTATTAAAGGGGTAGAGTGGAATATTCAGAGCTATTTATGTTGTTAAAAAATTTTATCAACTTTGTACTATTAAAATTTTTTGATCATTAAATAGATAAGTGAAAGTTCACTTACCTTCTAAATAGGGCTGCCCTGAACTGCCTGCTTTTCCTTCTTGTAGGTATCCGTCTCTATGATGAACTTCGATTCACTTCGAAACACAGCTATAAACTTTTTAAGAAATTTTAATTCATATGAAAGATATCTACAAAATATTTACAAGTTATAATGATTACAAGCATAATTTATACGGAGACGGTCTATCGTTATACATCTGTTAGACGCGTCAGCCGTTCAACTGACTACTTTTAGTCTCTTTCGCCAGAGGGCGTTCGTGGAAGTAAAGTTCTAGTAAACAAACGCGACACTCCCACCTTGAGGTCCAGTATCAACAGAGGATGGACCTCAAGTGACCTGTAGTTCAAGTCTTTTGAGATTTCGTCATACGTCGAGTTCTGTACCTCACTTGCATATCTGACTCAGGTGAAAAGTTGAGTTCAAGAGGTATGAGGTTCTTAGTAGGTCTTATAATCTCCCCTTGTGCAGTTTTCAGTTTCACTAATCTAATGTGTCCGTCGCGGGATGGAAAAATTTCCACGATTCTAGCTAAGGGCCAGTTTATCCTTTTTCCGTTGTTAGACACAATTACAAGATCACCAACTTTCACAGAAGATGGTTCGCGGATGAATTTTGAGCTTTGTTTTAGTTGCCCTAAATATTCTGATCGAAATCTTTTTCGTAAATCTTTTCTCAATTTGGCTCTGTAAAGGTATCTTTTATTGATGGATTTAGAATCCAAAAGATCTAATTCAAGAACTCCAGTCTCTGGAATTTCTGTTAGAAACATTGCTGGTGTGAGAGCTCTTAAATCCTTTACGTCTTCTGACAAATACGTGAGAGGACGGTTGTTCATAATGCTCTCGCAGTCAATGATTGTCAACAATTCTTCGTAGTTCAGAGAAGATTTTCCTAGTACCTTTCGAAAAATTCTCTTTAGTACTCCAATTAATCTTTCCCACCACCCTCCCCACCATGGCGAGGAAGGGGGTATAAATTTCCATTCAATTTTCTTAACTGTTGCATTTTCTAAGATAGAATTCCAATCTATGGTCTTAAACAAATTATTTGATCCAACAAAATTGGTTCCATTGTCAGAGTATACAGTGACAGGTCTACCCCTTCGAGCGATGAATCGCCTGAACGCGTGCAGGAAACTTTCAGTTGATAGAGATGAGACTAGCTCTAAGTGAACTGCTCTATATATTGCGCAAGTAAAAATGACGATCCATGTTTTTTGGCCTCCTTTTAAAATTAAGGGACCCGTCAGATCAACACCAATAATCTCAAAAATTAAAGCATCTCTTATTCTGTCTTCAGGTAGTGGCGCTTGAGGAATCTTATATGAATCAGAGTCGAACCTTCGACATCGTACACAGTTTTGGATAACCTTGCGTACGGTCTTCCTACTCTTTATGATCCAATATTTTTCACGCAAAGCGCACATAACGAATTGTACTCCAGCGTGACTTAGCCTTTCATGTTGAGATTTGATCAGTTTTAAGACTAATGGATGTTCTGAGGGAAGTAAAATTGGGTAACGAAAGTCAGCATCATCGTCTCTCTGAAAGATACGTGTTTAGGTTTACATGATAGGTTCTAGAGCACGTATTCTTTTATCTTTCAATCCTTCGAAAGATTCTCGTTGGATGAGTCGGAAAACCACTGTTTCAGCTCCCTTTAGTTCTTCGACTGAAATTCTCCCATGAGTTCTTTCAGATGGTGGTGTTGTAGCATTTTTAATGAATCTAAAGATCCAAGATACGACCTTTATGATCTTTTCGAATTTTGAAATATTGTCAAAAAGGTTAAATTTATCTGTATTCGTGTTATTGCTGGCTGAAACCACAGTTCGTTTTCTCTCTCCATTTACTATATCGAAGTCAGGATGTTCTCCATCTGCAATAGGCCACTCTTCTGGAGGTCGATAAATCCAATCTGGTCCTTTCCACCATTCGGATTTCCTCAATTCTTTCGCAGAGCAACCGCGAGATGGCAAATCCGAAGGATTAAACTTTCCGGGAATGTGATGCCAGTGATCTGGGTTACTCAGTTTTCGAATCTCATTTACTCGATTGGCTATAAAAGTGGACCAATTTTCTTTCTGTTTTATCCAAAAGAGAGCATTTGTGGAATCCGTCCAGTAAAAAACTGGAACCTCTTTTAATTTCAAGTCTTCTCTTATTGTATGAGAGAGCCTGGCTCTAATAGTGCAAGCGAATATCTCTAGTCGAGGTATGGTGAGTGCTTTTAGGGGAGCAACTCTCGCTTTAGATTGTATCAATTGACAAGTGACTCCACTCTCACCGCTGTGTCTAAGGAAAATGCAGGTCGCATACGCGTCCTTGCTTGCGTCCGAAATTACATGCAGAGTGGTACTTTCGTCTATTTTGGGAAGCAATCTAGGAATTTTTATGTCTTTCAAATATTTTAACTGAGATGACCATGTGAAAAATTTCCTTGCTAGATCATTCGGCAGATTAGTATCCCAGTTAATTTTCTGTTTCCAGCACTCTTGCAGAATCAGTTTAGGCAAGAGAGTAACTGGACTAGTAAACCCAATTGGGTCAAAGATTTTACTCAATTCGGAAAGAACAGATCTTTTGCTCAATACAGGGTTTTCTTCATATTTTACGTGACAAGACAAAGTATCGTCAAACAAGTCCCATTTCAATCCCAATACTGACACAACATCTTCATAATCTTTATCAGAAAGGTTTAGAATTGAAGTTTCATTTTTAAGTCTATTATGTTTCCAACCTCTTAGGTCAAATTTTGCAGTAGCCATTATTTCTCTAGATCCTTTGATAAATGAGTTTAATTCTTCAATTGATTCCACACTCGCTACGCAGTTATCCACATACATGGCTTTCTTTAGCTTTGAAGCTATTTCCTGATGATGTTTTGGTACATTTTCCAAATGGTAGTTAATCGTGGCAGCGAGTAAAAAGGGGCTGGCGTTTACGCCGAATACAACCCTTCGGTGCCGATATATAGTCAGTTTTTCAGGCTGTCCTTTCTCCCACCATAGGAATCGGAGAAAATCTCGATCCGCTGGGTTCACACCTATCTGAAGAAATGCTCTTTTTATATCCGAAATTACTCCATACTTCCCCTCTCGAAATTTTATCAAAATTTTGGGGATCAATTCAAGATAATTAGGACCCTTTTCCAGACAGTCGTTCAGAGATACCGAATTTTTCTCCTTTGCAGATGCGTCGAACACTGGTCGAATTTTGGTAGTCGAATTTTCCCGAAACACGGGTCTATGTGGCAGATAATGCTCTTTGATCTTTTCTGCCTCCGAAATATCGATAGGTTCAATTATTCCCTCTTCTACCCAATCCTTTAAAACAGTTTCGTAGGCTTCTAAGGAATTCTTTGTCTGAAGGGTTTTCACGCAAGACTTCAGACGCTTTTCTGCAAGGATTCTATTATCTGGCAACTCAGGATGAATTTGAAGCCATGGCAGTGATACCTGATACCTTCCAGTGTCATCTCTTTCTAAAGTACGGATGAAATAATTTTCTGTAGCCTTTTCTATTTCTTGTTTTGTTTGAGAAAGAGCTGGTTCAGTTATTCCAATAGAATCAAGAGACCACAAGTCACAAATTTTTCTGTCACTAATGTGTAGTGATAAAAGAATTTCATTAAAATTCTTTCCCTTTACCTTCGTTCTCCCTAATATAGTCCAACCAAGGTGTGTATTCATCGCTACTAAACTCTCCGTTACGTGTTTTGTTTCCCCTGTAAAGAGTTTTCCGGCATAATCTGCTCCTACAAGCATGTGTATTTCGTTAGGGTGTTTTTCAAATAAACAAGAATTCTCATTAGTTACATCACTGGGAAAAATTTTGTAACCTCTTAGTTTCTTTAAGCATTCCCTATCCTCCAATTTTGGAATATGTGAGCATATGGTTTTTTGGCTCAAAACTTCCATTTCGCATGTGAATCCTGTTTCTAGATTATTTAACTTAATCAGATACTTGTTGTGATTTTCCCTTTTTTCTATTCCTCCAAAAAGCCCATGAGTTACACTTTCCTGACCTAAAGATTTTAGTTTTAATTTCTCCGCAAGAAATGTGCTGATATATGATCTGCTACTTCCGGTATCCAGAATTATTCGTGTAAAATTGCTTTCACCATCTCCGTAAACATTGGCAATTAAAGTTTGCAAGATTACACTTTCATAGGATGAATTATTCGTTAAGGCCTTATTTTCAATTTGTTCTTCCTTAATTTCTCCGTTTTCGGTTTTAAAACACATTATAGTGGCATGTCGTTGTTTACATAATTCACACCTTATTCTAGAAGTGCAAATAAAACTAAGATGCCGTGGGCGTAAACAGCGATAACAAATCCCTTTCGCTTTGCATTTCTCCCTTTTTTTCTCAGTAGACCATAAAGATGCTTGTTTACACGTTATAGACTCGTGATCAGAAGAGTCGCAGAAAACACATGGTGTTTGTCCCCCCCGCAAACTTGCGTTGGTTAACTCCGAAGCTGTGTGTTTCGCAATAGGTCTGGGTTCACTCAGTTTGTTATGCTTTTGCGGCGCCGCCTTTGGCTGGACCGTCTGGAATGTACGTTCCCGCGCAACTAATTGCTCAGAAAGAAATTCCACTAGGTGACTCAAATCGTAATTTGATTTCCGAACTGTTTTATTATACTCCAAAACCAAATCTGGGGGCAATGTTTTAAGCAAAATAGGTGTTAATAAAGCTCCATATGTTTCTGAGGTCATATTTAATGATTCAAGACATCGAATATGTTTCTGTATATAATTGAATAACTTACGGAAATTTTGAATGTCATTAGAATCCTTTAGAGGTCTTATTTTCAGTAATTTATCTATATGAGCGTTTATCAGTACATCTTTATTTCCAAATCTTTCTGTGAGGAGTTTAACTGAAGTTTCGTAATTTTCTTCGGTTAAATCGAAACCGTCAATGGTGTTATAAGCAGTGCCTCCCAAAAAGGATTTCAAATAATTAAATTTGCTTATAGCGTCAAGCGTTTTATTTTGGTGTATGGCTGATGAAAAAGTGTTCCAAAATGTCAGCCATTCGCAGCTCTCGCCATAAAACTTCGGAATCGTAAGTTTAGGAAGCTTCACATTATGACTTTCGATTTTAACGTTTTCTATAATACTTTCACTTAACTGTTCAGTGCTTCGTAACACATTAAATTTTTGTTGTTCTATATTAATTTCTTTCAATTTTTTGTTAGCTTTGTATTTAAATGTAGTTATTCTTTCACGATATTCGTCAACACCGTTTAATTCCTGGTCTAGATCCTTTATGTTTATTAATTTTTCTATATCGGCATCTATTTGTTTTAACTCGTTCGATTTTTCATTTAAGAGTTCTAAAGAAATTTCTAGTTCCTCTGCATTCACTTCTGTTTTTGGTAATTCAGTTTCTATTCGGCCAATTAATTTTGTAACGGCAGCCCTTATGTGGCCGCGTTTCCTTTTCAATGTATCGATGAATTCCGTCATTATTTAATATTCAACAATTCAACAAGTATCAGCAATTCACTAATTATTTATGCTTATGTATTATCTATATAACTGATATCAATTTAGACAGATTCAATAGTTAGGAAAACAGCAGTTACTGGCAGTCCCTGTTCGGGCGCCATGTTAAAAAATTTTATCAACTTTGTACTATTAAAATTTTTTGATCATTAAATAAATAAGTGAAAGTTCACTTACCTTCTAAATAGGGCTGCCCTGAACTGCCTGCTTTTCCTTCTTGTAGGTATCCGTCTCTATGATGAACTTCGATTCACTTCGAAACACAGCTATAAACTTTTTAAGAAATTTTAATTCATATGAAAGATATCTACAAAATATTTACAAGTTATAATGATTACAAGCATAATTTATACGGAGACGGTCTATCGTTATACATCTGTTAGACGCGTCAGCCGTTCAACTGACTACTTTTAGTCTCTTTCGCCAGAGGGCGTTCGTGGAAGTAAAGTTCTAGTAAACAAACGCGACATATGTTGCAAAGGAGGATAGATGTGTCATGAAATATTTCTGAGTAATTTCTCTTACAAGATTATCATATCGTACAAAACCAATCTCCCCGAGGCACACACATCTCTGATGTTTTGTCACAATCAGTTACCTGTCAATCGATAATAAAGATGCTCAAGATAAAGACTATTCCTTCGTTTGTCATAAACTGTCTGTATTTCATGAGAACATAATTTTTTTTATTGTGAAAAGTTTCATTTGGCTTTCATTTAAAGGAGTTTTGTAAAAACCCTTTTCCAAGAAATTTTGCTCATATGGTTACGGTTTAGGAAAACTTTGCATTCTTTTCCCATGGAAACTGGATTAACCTTTTTTCTACATTTGGTGGTTTAGGTTGCTTACTGACAGAAACATTCTATGACAGAAGTCATTTGGCATTCAGCATTTGTCGATAAAATATCAAACATTCCTGTTGCATGTAAAGATTTTGTTACGAAATGTCAAGGCGCGGTGAGATGGCTTGCCCGCAAAGCAGTTTTAGGGTTGCCATAAAATGGCAAGGAAAGGCAGGGTTGCCATATTTGGCGAGAAATTGCCCATTTGGCGACAAAATCGACGATATGTCATGGACTGATGGAGAACCTTCTGGAACGAATTCTTACCGGTTTAGCCCAGAATGTTCTCGAACACAAGCCGAAAGCTATATAAACCCTGCTGGTCCGCAGCCAGTCAGTTAGTATCGAGAGGGAGGGTGTGTGTGTGCTTCGTCTAGAGTGCGAGTTAGTTAGTATCGAGTTGGTGTCTCGTCTAGCGAGTCAATCCCTGCGGAGTCGACCGAGTTACAGCCGGGCAGCGAGTGCCGAGTGGGTCGTCGAGAGCACCGAAGGAGTCTGTTAGTGTATCGCGGTTAGTGCATCGTCGAGAGAGCGTGTTGAGCTCCGGGAACGACGGAACCGAAGAGTCAGGAGCTGTGCTCGTGTGTCGTCGAGTGAATCGCGAGTTGTAGCGTGGAGAGTCTCGAGAGTATGTGGAGTTCCGAGAACGACCAAGCAGAGTCGGGAGCTGTACTCCGGAAAGCAGAGTCGGGTGCTTTGCAGGAAACTGTCTCCACCGTGATAGCCTGATGACCTGAAGGCTGTGTCGCTGATTGTTCCAGCGTGTTTATTTTAGAACTCCGACGACCGTAAAAAGAGTTGTTGGAGCTGTCCTGATTAATACTGGGGCCAATAAAGTGTGTTTCGATACTTCATTAAGTGCCGTCTTTATTCACTCCAAATCCACACGAACCCGTGCGAACGTGAAAGAAGAAAATAACGTAACAACTGGTGTCAGAGGAGTAAAACGTAACAGTATGTATCAGTGCATAAAACAGTTATTGTGACTTGAAAAAAGATTCTTCAAGAACTTTTAGAGCAAGTTTACAGTTCTGTGCTAATTATGTAGTATTGTACTTCTATGTTAGGTACATCAAAGTTGACTCATCGTAATATGAGAGAGAACTTCCAATGATTGAAGAAATACCGCAGCTAAAACATCTCTGGTATGTTTGAAAAATTAGTGTTTAAAATTAGGCATAAGAGCAAATTTAAATTAGTGTAGATTTTCAATAAAACTCAGCCTGATCAGCATCAGTATGTTGATCAGGCTGAGTTATAGTCAAAATCTACACTAATTTGCTTTTATGCGAAGAGCTCTGATTGTTGAATGTCATAACTCTTGTTTTTAAACTTTTGGTACCAAACTTCCACGGTGTCATACGGACAGTGTCATATGAACATTCACAGCGTCATATGTAAAACATATTGCAACTTGAGAGAAATATTTATTGCAAAATTCATATGTAGGCCATCCCGAAAGATACTGCACATCTAGATCTGCAATTACTAATTCTTTACTTTAATAATTAAGAGCGCGAATTTCCATATTATACTAATTTACAATGAAGAATATCGTGTCAAACGTTTTTCCTTGTAGTTTTCAACAGCGAATAATAAAATACGATTTTGTTTTGGCTACTTAATTTGCTTTGGGGGAAAGGGGATTAATTCATAAACTAGTAGGTCTAAAGTAACTACTCAGAGTAAAATAACTACCCTAAGTAGTTAATTTAGACCTAAGTAGTCTAAAGTAACTACTCAGAGTAACATTATTTTAGGCTTAACACTTTATTGCATACAAATAATCAAGCAAGTTAAACGAAAATGTTTTTTCTTCTACTTAAAATAACCTTAGTAATATTTTTTAAAAAAATTTATTCAAATTCCGTTTTAAATAATTGCTACAGTTTGTTCACTACAGTGGACAGCATGCATATACGTACATGCATACAAATCTCTTCCCGACAATTTACTGTCATTGCATTTGCAATCATTTCCTGCCTTGTTTGCAGTGATCATTACCTGATTATTATCTTGTTTGCAGTGATCATCTTCTAAATGGCAAATCTACAACTGGCAAGTACGTAGCGTATTCGGAAACTATGTACCGTTTCATTCTAGCGCCGTCGCAGCACTGTGGTAGGCATACCGCGCATGCGCACTAGTCTTTCTTGTTCACTTACTTTCAATTGTCGCCAATTTGGTTGCTCTATGTTGTGTTTTCAGTTTGATGTGCACATTCAAAATGTTTAAGACAATTAGTTCACCCGCTGACTGTGAGATTCGTGCCGTGATTAAATTTTTGAACGCGAGGAATGTTAAACCGGCCGAAATTTATCGTCAAGTGACAGAAGTTTACGGTGAATACGCGATAAGGGATGGAATGGTGAGAAAGTGGGTAAGAATGTTTAATGCAGGTCGAACAAATGTCCACGCCGAGGCTCGGAGTGGTCGGCCTTCTGTTGTCACCGATGATTTGGTAAGGAAAGTCGATGAAGCAATTCATGAGAACAGACGCTTCACAATGATAACTCTTTCAGAGGCATTTCCACAAATTTCACGTACTGGTTTGTTCGAAATTGTGTCTGACCGCTTGAATTATCGCAAAATGTGTTCCCGATGGGTTCAAAAAATGCTCACTGATGTTCACAAAACAAAGCGACTTGGTAGTGCCCTGACATTTCTCACGGGGTACAGTGATGAGGGAGAAAACTTTTTAAACCAAGTTATGACAGGGGATGAAACTTGGATGTGTCATTTCACACGAGAATCGAAACAACAATCGATGGAGTGGAGACACACTCATTCTCCGAAAAAACAAAAGTTCAAAGTGACAATGTCATCACAAAATTCATGGGCACTGTCTTCTGGGATAGGAAAGGCGTTTTGCTTACTGAATTTCTTCCCAGAGCTGAAACCATTAATGCGGCACGATATTGTGAGACTTTAACAAAACTAAGGCGTGCCATTCAAAACAATCGAAGAGGAATGCTCAGTAAAGGAATCGTGTTGCTCCATGACAATGCTCGGCCCCATAATGCTGGTGTCACTCAATCATTAATTCGACAGTTTCATTGGGAGCAGTTCGATCACCCGCCGTACAGCCCGGACTTGGCGCCGTCCGACTATCACTTGTTCCTGCACATAAAGCGCGAGCTTGGTGGCAAGAGCTTTGGATCTGACGATGACACGAAAAATGCTGTGGAGTCGTGGTCATTGGCGGAAACTATGTTGAAAAATAGTTTAAGACATGTATTTTCATGTAAAAATAAAATTGGATTCGAAAAAATTGTTTTACTATTTTTTTTTTTTTTTTTTTTTTTTCAAAACGGTACTTAGTTTCCGAATACGCCTCGTACATACAGATCCCCCAAAATACCTTCATTTCGTCGATTGTGATTGAATTCATTTTCCTACGATTTTGTAACCTGTACCTATTGGATTCAAATGTCAAATGTTTTATAAATTCCTTGCCAAACATAAACATTTCCGGTGGTGTTTTGGCTCGATAAGCAGTCCATTTGGGTTTCAATTCCCTCTTTTCGGTAGATCTTTATCTACCCACTCCACAATTTTTTCTAACTGACATTTAAAATAAAATGTCTAAAATGACTAATTATGAACAAAAAAATGGCAGTATAAGAAAATGTAAGGAATATTATATAATGTTTACTATGAGAAATTGTACTAACTCGGAAACAGAAGTAGCAGCCATTTTTCAAATAGCAATGCTTTACTTAGTGATGCTATACAGCCATCTAGGATCGAGAGTTGAAAGTTCTAATAATTTACAATGAATAAGCACAGGAATGGACTCTGTTAAGTCATTTACAGAAGAATAAATAAATTTAAACTTTTGTCTACTAGAGTGGACATGATGCAACAAAGGGTTAAAATTAAGTAAAAGAGCAACTTCATTTTGCATAAATTTTGAATATTTTTTTTTTTTTTTTTTTTTTTTTTTTTTTTAAATTCGAGACCGGTTAGACATAGATCCCTCTTTTTCAGTGTTAAATTAAAATCCACATACCAAGATCAGATAACAATTTCTTTTTTAAATTTACAATTTTATGTTTTTAATAGTTTAAATGCTTTATGTTAACTGTCTGAAATTTTATAGATGCTCTGTTTGAAGTGTTAGACTGCATTCTGAAACTTTTGCATTGCCATTATCTTTAATTTCTAACTCTTAAAAACATCAAAAACGCCAGAAAGCTTTGTTTCTATGTGACTTTCATGTCCCTAATTCTTATTTTTTCCTCCTTTTCTAGAAATCCTGCAAGAATGGGAGAGCCATCATCTGCCTAGTTCTGCTAGTCAATCCAGGGAAGACTCTTTAGGAGGTAATTTCTATGCAAATTTTTTGATGTGCTCAATTCTGCATTCAGATTTAAATTTTTTTCTTAAAGCTCTTATGGTAGTTTAAAATTGCGTATTAAATCTCAATTTACATAAAATTTACTCTGAGCTCCAAAATTCTCCATTACTTTTCTAAATTACAAAATAAATAAAATTGAGTTACATTACATAGCTGAAAGAAATTCGATGTAATGGCGAAAATGTTTAGTACCTCTTTAAAGTTTTATAAAGTAGTTATAAAATTAAACTTTTTAAAGTTTTTTTAGTAGCTATAGTATCTTTACAGTAACTGCCACTCCACTGGTAATGTCGCTAGCGGAATCGGCTGCCATTTCGTTGGGTCCGGGCTCAAATCCTGGAGAAGGCATGGACATTTGTAAATGTATCGTATTTTTGCAGCAAGGGTTTTTGCTTGCTTATATTATATAAATTATGGAAAAGCGCTCGAGGACTTTCTAAGGGGTGGGATTCCTTCGTGGAGGACTTTCTAAGGGGTGGGATTCCTTCGTGGAGGATTTTCTAAGGGAAACTGACTCGTATACACGTTACACATTTTACATCAAGGAGAGCACTTAAATATTCTCTGAGCCGGAAATGCCCTCAAGAGCTCGATGGATGGTAAAAAGGAACAAGAGACATTTTAAGTTCTAATAAAGTCGTATTGTTATATATACATAGCCTGTTCTTGCCTTGCAAGAACCTCTTCCTCTCGGCCATAATGAATGAATGGATCTAATCTAGTCCACTAAATTTGATCTAAATTATTACATATTATAAATTACGCTCATCTATAGATTCTGATTTAGATCAGGAAGATATGTAACAACAGAACATAATGATTATAGGTATAGTTCAACCGTCTCAAGTGCAACCCTGGTTGGCATTCTGCCAAAACACATATACTCGTCCAAAAAGGGCGGTATTACTTGCTGCAACGTGAAAGGTCTTCTCTTCTCGAACTATAACTAGTTGTATAGTTGTATTCAGTACTTTATGTTTCTGAAAATCAGGCCTGCTAGTGACCTTTCTGTGAATTAGAGTCTAACTGTATTTAGTTCTTTATCTTTCTGTAAACCAGACATGTTACTGATCTTTCTGTGAAGTTGCGTTTAGTTGTATTTAGTACTTTATCTTTCTGAATATCAGGCCTGTTAGTGATGTGTCTGTGAATTAGTGTCCAGTTGTGTTTAGTACTTTATCTCTCTGTGAGTCAGCCTTTTAGGAAATTGTATTGTTCTGTAAATCAGACCTGTTAGTGATCTTTCTATAAATCAGTCCTGCTAGTGTTAGTAGCGTCTGTTAATTGAAAAGCCTAAAAACAGGGTTGTCGCAAGACTATCTTATACGCCTAGGTGGAAAAACCTTTAGTGTCCTTATACAGCATCTAATATATCCCTCATGGCAAATATCTCTGGCAGATATTTCGCTTCTAAAAATGATCAATATTCCTGAGAACAAAACTAAACATCGATAT
Source organism: Stegodyphus dumicola (assembly GCF_044657685.1). Classification (NCBI taxonomy): domain Eukaryota; kingdom Metazoa; phylum Arthropoda; class Arachnida; order Araneae; family Eresidae; genus Stegodyphus; species Stegodyphus dumicola. The sequence goes on from NC_140773.1 coordinate 9,714,736, forward strand.
CGAACATCATCTCTTTAAAACGACTGCCTCCACGGAAGTCTAAAATCATCAGGAAGCATAGAAGGATTAGAAGGATTTCAGGTAGAGTCATGCTACCGTATCTGTTGAATATTAGCAGCGAAATTATGTAAATTGTACTTTTGAATATCAATGAAATAAAACTTTTATAAGTTTTTCAATGTGCATTAAGTTAGAATGAATGGTAATATGGCGAAATTTAGCATCTTAGGTGCGGTTTGTATTGTCTACTCATGGCAGTTCCAAGCATGAACACATATAAGTGTGCAATATTTTAATGTCCCTGAATAAAATGAAAGCATGCGTCACAAAATAAACAACGATGTACATATTACTTCGTAAGGTTAAACTTAACTACCTACTACCTACGACGTCTTTAACTTTTGTACTACAAACGAATTCTCGTTTTTAAACCCAAGTAGAATTCTAAATTCCAAAAACACAAAAAACATGCAAATTTAAATAAAGTTTTATTAGCAGTAAATCTTTTCAGTACAATTAAAATTTTACCAAACTTATCCACCGCTATTTTCAGGATTCGTAGCTTACGTTCGTACAACTCAGCTTCAGCTTCACACGACTTTTAAGCCCAGTGCTAACAAATACTACAAGCAAACTATAATTACCAAAAATCAGATCGGCGAGTGAACGAAAGACTGACAAAAATGAAATGATACAAGCCAAAGCATCAGCCCCCGAATTCTACATTCGCTGTCTATTTAATAATCACCTAATATGCATTTTAGTGAAGGCTGGTGAAACAGAAAAAAGAAGTTAGAATATTAGCATAAAAATAGCCTATCATCTAAAATTAATTGCAATTAACATTACATTTATCCTCTTTTTAATATAAATGAAGATTTCTATTTTACACTGACAGACATTGCTGAGAATTGTTAGTTAAATATAATGATTAGCGACCATGCTGGAATGACAAATAATATCAAAAAATATTATTCGTTTCTCAGCAGTTTGCTTGCTCAGTTACCGCCGAATTTTGAAAAATTTTCGAAATTCAAAAATGAATATTATTGGCAAATTTTTCCAACTGATAACTTACCCCTGTACTGTTACAAGTCGTATATCGTCTGAAATTCCAATTGCAATTCATTCTGTAAGCTTTAAAAATAGTTTGTTTGGGAAGAAAATGAAATGAGTTTTTCCCAAGCATAATAAATTCTAATGATTGGGCATTACTTCGCAACGTATAAATTTCATTAGTATGACATCTTTCCTACGCTTTCTGTTTTGGATTGCAGAAGATTATTCCTGATTTCGTCTATTTTCTCTGAACTCAGAAGAGAGGGAAGGCGACTTCATTTTTCATGTTGTACTCTTCCAATTTCTTAAAATCGGCTTGCCAACCGGCAAATAATTGTCTGGTTAGGTTTACAGCTCTCTTTAAATGCTTCAACAACTTTTCTGTAAGAATGCATCGCGAAGTTACACTCAAACTCGTTTTCTGTGCAGACAGCTCATCCTCCATCTTGCACCAAACAAGCAGTGCAAGATGCAGATGAGTTTTCCCGAAGTGAAAACTTAACGTAAAACCGATAACGAAGCTGAAATTTTAAGTGATGTATTGCGTGTAATAGTAGACAGGTGGCTTTCACTCACACAATTGTCCATCAATATCCATTTTGGAATGTCCACATTTTTTTTTTAAATTTGATTTGCATTGCTTAACGTTTATCACACAATATAATGGTTAGGAGAAGCTGACCATCATTGGGGAAGTAATGGGAAATTGCGTCAGCCACTGACACAACTGCCCATTCATATCCGCTTTGGAATTTCAACAATTTTTTTTTTTTTAATTTGATGTGCGCGACATTTTTATCACTCTGTCTAATGCTTAGCGGTAGCTGGCCGTAACACTTGTAACGTATTTTCTCCCTTCTTTCTGCATGCCTTCGTGGCGTAACGGAAGCACATTCGACGCGTATTCGAGAGGTCTAGGTTCGAATACCGGCGAGGGTATTGCTCATTTTTCATTTGCTTCTGCTTTAAAATAATCTTATGACTCCACAGTGGCGCCCGAACTAAAATGGGTCGCCTAATCCTCCAATCTCCCTTTAAAAGGGGGGATTATATAAGATATTTTCTTCCTTCTTTCTGCATGCCTTCGTAGTGTAATGATTAGCAAACTATATTCGAGAAGTCCAGGTTCGAGTCCCGGCAAGGATATTGCTCATTTTTCACATCTTCAGCTTAAGAGGACTCATACACCTTAAATCCCTCATGATCTTCGAATATGTGACTGTTGCAAGAATTGGGATATTTAATTTATTTTAATAGCAATTATTTCGAACTTTTTACAGCTGACTACATAATATAGCTGCTTTGGAAATTAGTGACCAGAAAATTTGTGTTGCCACAAATATTTTTGTAATTTAATCCGCTTTGTGACAAAACATTTCGCCATGTTTCCACCTTGCGCGCAAGATATTTTTAAAATGGCTAATGGGACATACTTGAAATTTGATGGAATTCTTTATATGGGAACTATTTTCTAACTGAACCAACAATCTGATGAATATTTTAATATTGAAAAATTTTATGGACGATAACATTAAAAATTTCGTTTATAAAATACATTTTATAAACTCAACTCAAAATAAAATAAAAATTGTACATGAAATTTTTAGAATTTTAGGCTCACAGTCGTTTCCAAATGTTATAAAATCTATATACTAATTTTTGGATTTAAATTATGAAACAGAATGTTTTAAACTTTGCGCGCAAGTAGGAAACATGACGAAAAATGTTGTCACAAAGCGGATTAAATTATAAAAATTTTTGTGGCAACACAAACTTTCTGATGACTATTTCAGAAAGCAGCTATATTATGTAGTCAGCTGTAAAATGTTGGTAGTAATTGCTTTTAAAATAAATAAGTTATCCCAATTCTTACAACAGTCGCCTATTCGAACGTCTTATGGGTTTTAAGGTGTATGAATCCGCTTTAAAAAAAATCCTAATGTCTTTACAGTGGCGCCCGAACTAAAAAGGTGATGGATAATGATTCTTCCCCACCAGGATTTCGGGATTGAGTACCGTAATACGCAATCAATCGCCCTTTGAAAGGGAAGGTATATAAAGTATTTCTTCTGCCTTCTTAGCATGCCTTCGTGGTGTAGCATTCAGCACGCTCGACGCGTATTCGAGAGGTCCATGGTTCGAGTCCTGGCGGAGGCATTGCTCATTTTTCATCTCTCCTGCTTCGAAATGACTTAATATCTCTACAACCTCAATTATATTCGAGCATATCTCTACGAGCATATCTTTTTTCCGTCCTTTCTGCGTTTATTTCTGGTGTAACGGTAGCACACTCGGCACGTATTCAAGAGATTCAGGTTCGAGCCCCAGCGAGGGCAATGCTTGTTCTTTAAGTCCACAGCTTCAAAATAAACTAATGCCTCTAAAGTGGCGGCAGAAATAAATGGTGGTGAAAACGATTGGTCACCATCAGATTTGGCGACTGGGTACTCTAATCCCCAGTCGCCCTTTCAAAAGGCGGGGCATATAAGGTGTTTTCTCCCTCCTTTCTGAATGCCTTCGTGGTGTAACTGTAGCACACTCGGCGCGTAATCGAGAGGTCCAGGTTCGAATCCCGGCGAGGGCAATGCTCAATTTTCATACGCCTGCTTCAAGATACCCTAATGACTCTAGACACTGACAGATTCAGTCTCGAATTTCAGATAAGAGACGGATTTTATGAAAACATGCTCGAAACTAGGATTGCACGAAACTAGGCTCAGGTTTTAACTAGGCAAGCAGGCCTTGCGTACTTTCTTGTAATAAAGTTACTTAATTTACTTTAACTAGTTATTCGGTAGCTCAAAGTTGTGTATGTCATCGTTGATAAAACAGACTAAGATCGGTATGTTGTCTGCTAAATTTAATAGTTGTCTAGTCTGAGTTTCTTATTTAATACTGTTTTCATTAAACATAGTCTACAAATAATATTTTTTTAAGAATAAAGGGTAAATTAGTATGTTTTTCGATTACTTAATAAATGCGAGTTTGCTTAAAGCATTCCTCTCAGTATAGCATTTGCTGAATTATTTAAAATTATGCAACGATTATTCAAAATTAGTTTAACTTATTTCTCTGCCAACTGTGGAATTAATCAACTAAAAAAAAGAATAACATTAATTGATTAATTACCGTAGAACTCGACAAAAATGTGCCATCTTCAAAGTTGCAACAGTTTTCAAAGTGTGTGTCATATATAATTCAGAGCAGAACACAATAAATTAATTTTACCGAATCCTTCTTCTTTTAATTTTTAACGACTTAAAGAGGAAACAAATTTAAAATAATGATCCTGGATTCTAAACTTTTTCTCGATTCAAATGAAAAATTTAAACCGTTATCGCGATTTCAAGCAATTCCCAGCTGCTGAGATAGTTAAGACTTATTTATTTATTTTGTCGCTATCCGAGAGAAAAACTTTCTTCCCGAAAAGCTTTCGAGAAACAAGTTGCCCTTGAGAAAATTTAATTATCGCCTATCATTGCCGCTAGGTGCTTTTTCTCGATTTGTTCAAATGGAAAAGAAGACGGTTAAGGTTTCTTTCAGACTCTGTTCGCACATTTTGGTTGATGCAAGAACTACGGTTACGGATTAAAAAGCGTAGATTTGATTCTATGTTATAAGATGTAAAGTCTTAGAAGGTATTTTTTTTTTCCGTGTTCTGTGAATGAAATTATGCATATTTTTTAGATTCTTAAAATAAAAAATAGTATACTCTAAATTTTTAGATATATCATTTTTGAGAACGTTTTTAATTGCATTCAGTTCTGTTTTTATACGATAAATCATTTACTGGAAACCAAGCATAAATTAAAGAATTGTTTATAAAATGAAACCTTCTTAAGAATATGAGATATGTTTAAGATTAATAGATTCGTAGCTCCAGACGATTAGCCCAAATAGCAAAAAAAATCATGAAATCTCATTAAATTTCTGTTTGATTTTTATTTAAAGAAAAACTCTTTACTTTATAAACTTATAAAGGTATTAATTCAGAAGTCAAACAACAAAAATCAGCGTTATATTTACAGAATTTTCACAGGACTAGTTTCGATTGAACCATTCAGTTCACTTTTGAACTTGAGACTTGCAATTCTCTTCCGTTTGTCGACATTCTGGTCACACGTAACACATCCAACTTCAGTACTACGGTTTACCGTAAACCTTCATCTTTTTGCCTTCCACCACACTTCAAATCATGTCATCCGACTAAACAAAAGTTAGCTTCATTTTATTCCTATGTTTTCCGTGCTCTTCAAGTTTGCTCCTCCAAACTAGCCCTTGATGAAGAACTAAATTATTTAAAAGCAATAGCTATTGACAGGGGCTTTTCACCCAACATTATTAATCAAGCAGTTAAAAAATTCTCATCTCAACGCACTAAAAGGCACACTCTTGTTTTAGGAGATTATAAAAATTATGTTGTCATTCCCTTCTTTCCACCAATTAGCTATAAAGTTGCACATATTTTTCAGAAATTTAACTTTCGGGTTGTTTATTCTCCCATCAATAAAATTCCGAGTTCCATATTCAAGGACCCTCATTCTGGATATGAATTCTTGGGGTATTTATAAGATTCCTTGCCGGTGTGGTTTAATTTACATTGGCCAAACTAAGAGAGCCTTGAAGTTTCGCGTCCAGGAACATGAGGCATATGTTAGAAAAAAGGAAACAGAAGTCTTCTGTTGCTCTACATTGTTGGTCCGAAAATTCAATTTTTCTGCTGCCAAAATTATTCAAAAAACATCTTCCATTGGAGAAGTGGATTTTCTAGAGGCATTTCACATTCATAAAAATCTTTCTGTTCTAGTTGACGATCCTAATTCCAATTCAACTTTGCCTTCGGCCTTTAAAGAAATTATGTTTTAGGTCTGGTTTCACCAACAGATGGCGCCACTTGCTTATTCTTGTCCAGGCTTTCTTATCTTATCTAATCATTACTTCCTATCTTGTTCATTTGCGATTTTGCAGCTTAAGATGTTAATATTTTGCCCTGGTTTCGAATCCTGGCGAAGGAACTGACTGCATGCGAGTTTTCGGGAGTTTTCCCACGTTCGATTTTGATACGAATTATTTTGCCTTAGAAACAGCAAAGGCATCCCTCTCTTTAGGCAGATAACTTTAGGCTTTGCCGTAATCAAATAACCCCAAAATAAAACCATCCTGGTATTGGGTTTTCATTTTCCATCAGTGTATAATATGAATAAGAGACTGTTTTTCCATGCAGAGTGTGAATAGCAAGTGCTTCACGAAGACACCCCTTTTCTTAGACAGACAGCGATCATTTATTTTTCTATAATCCAAACAGTACAATAGATTCCCTTCTTGGGGAACTTAAGAACCATTATTTTATCTAAAGAACCTTCAGAACCATTGTTTTACCTGAAGAACTGGAAATTCCTTCTGGTGGCAAATATGGTTAACTATTATTTTCCGTTTTATTAACTTTATAAATATCAGTTCGAATATCAAAGATCTAAAATAAAAACTACCCGACAATACTTTATTTAAATACTAAGAAAAAAATGTCATTAGTTAAGATGTTTAGTGTTCCTTGAAAAAGATCGCGTGTCGTTTGTTTACCTCCTGTCATCAAGAAAGAAATGCCTCTTTTATAAACTGACTTTTCGTTCATTCTTTCTTCTTTTCTTTCGAATGCTACGACATTCTTCTACTCCCGAAATTTGATTTCGGCGTGTTTTGACTAAATACAATTAGCAAGGCGTATTTACCCCTGTGAAAAGTTAATTACGCATGGGTAACCGATTCATTAAGGAAATAATCTTTCGTCTAATGACGAAAAAGCCTTTTTAAAAAGTTCTGTTCGTGGAATAAGGAAAGGCAGTCGAATTTGCACACACAGAAACGTGCAAAGAGAATTGCCCTTTTCCGTTTCGGTAATGAGTTTTCCTTTCTTACTTTTGTAAACGAGAACAGGATTAAATCACGAAAAATGGGAATTGGTTTTAAAATTTAAGCGCATTACGAATTCGATGAGAATTTCCGATTTAATGTTTCCATTCGAAATTGCAGTTTCTAATAGCAGTCGTGCTTAATGGACCGACACGAGTTTCATGTAAAGTTTACATTCCGTAATTATTTGAGATTAAACGAATGGGCTATTGTGCGTAAATTTGAAATATTGTGGTACGTAGCTAGAGATTTAGAGAAATTTATCACGGAGTGATTATTTCCCAACAAAATTTTGATTTATAGATTCAAATTCCTGTCATTTTAAATCATTTAAAGTAAGCAATATCTAAAAATTAAAATTAATTACCAATTAAAAGATTAAATAGATGTAAAAGCGAGGTATATATAGTTTGGTTTATTTGATTATAGCAAAGCACACGAGGGCTATCTGTCTAAAGAAAGGGATGCCTTCGCGGAGAACTTTTTAAAGAAAACTGGCGGCTCTTATATATGTTACACATGGGATCAACCACGGAAACGTCCATGCAGCCATCTTTTTGCAGGGACTCGAACCCCGGACCTTTGGAGCCCACCAGCGACCGAGCGGTAAAATCGCTGAACACTGGTAGTTCGGTCCGAGGTTCGAATCCCGCGAACGAGCTGGCTGCATGGGCGTTTTCGTGGTTTTCCCCATGTGTAACGTGTATACGAGAGCCAGTTTCCCTTAGAAAGTCCTCCACGAAGGCATCCCTCCTCTTAGGCAGATAGCCCTCGAGGCTTTGCCATAATCACACACACACGAACCCCGGACCGAACTACCAGTGTTTAGTGACTTTACCACTCGCTGGTGAGCGCGCGACGCGTATCTAATTTTTACAGCTCTCCGCTGTACCTTAGCAATAGTTCTTACAATTTCTCCATCCTGACGTGTTTCGCTTTTGAATGCGAGAAGTTTGTTTACTATCATCCATCTTTTTCATCCAATATCTTACCAGCGCAACTTATTCTGTGATCGACGAATATACTAGATGACTCGATTATGACGATACAAAACGGTGCGCACTCTTGAACAAGAGCACCACAGTTAACTGGTTAACACACCCTTTTGGGCGAAAAATATTTTTTTTATTCTTTTTTAAACTTTATGGTAAACGTTTCAACGTAATCTAAAATTTCCAGATTGAAGTTTTTTATCTCTTATTCATGCTATTCCAGCATTATGTCTGCTATAAATTCAAGAATTATCTCAAACCATTCATTAATTATTTTATCTCTTATTCATGCTATTCCAGCATTACGTCTGCCATAAATTCAAGAATTATCTCAAACCATTCATTAATTATTTTGTCTCTTATTCATGCTATTCCAGCATTATGTCTGCTCTAAATTCAAGAATTATCTCAAACCATTCATTAATTATTTTATCTCTTATTCATGCTATTCCAGCATTATGTCTGCTCTAAATTCAAGAATTATCTCAAACCATTCATTAATTATTTTATCTCTTATTCATGCTATTCCAGCATTATGTCTGCTATAAATTCAAGAATTATCTCAAACCATTAATTAATTATTTTATCTCTTATTTATGCTATTCCAGCATTATGTCTGCTATAAATTCAAGAATTATCTCAAACCATTAATTAATTATTTTATCTCTTATTCACAGAAATAAACAACAACCCTGCTTTAAGCCAAACTAATGGAGAGAATGTGCATAAGGAAAAAACCACAAGTACCGATGGTTCCGTTGACGAAAACGTCGAACGAACAGAAGATAGGCAAAAGGATATCGTAACATCTTCCTGCACTTCGCCGAGATCCACACCTGATCAAGAAGTTAATAACCAGCAGCATACACATCATAAGGTAGAACATTCCTACACTAAAAACACCCCTACAATAACAACATCTAACAGCAGCAGTCTTACTGAAGGTCATTTGGAAGAAGAATGGAAGCCTTGGACACCTAAAAGCAACAATAATTACTTGGAGAGGTAAGCAAAATCCTTGTAACCGTTAATTTTCAACTTGAAGAAAGAGTAGTGATATTTGGTAGTGAATTAGTAACCAGATTACAGTCGAAACTCTTTTTAACTGATATCCACTTTAACGACACTCCCCGCTAATGTAGTCTCTGAATCTCGAATCCTCGAAGCAGACCAATGCACTTCTATTTCGTAGATAATTTCTAATAACGTACAAAAGGTTTGGTCCCGTGAGTGTCCGCTAAACGGGAAGTTCGAGTATCTTCAAATATTGCCTTTAAGTTTCTTCTTACGGCCCAACAGTGGCCGAGCGTTAACACGTTGAGCGCCTCGTCAGCCATCTGTGGCTGATACTAGATTTTCCTTTTAGGCCACGTCAGCCATCTGTGGCTGAAACTAGATTTTCCGTTTAGGCCGCGTCAGCCATCTGTGGCTGACACTAGATTTTCCGTTTAAGCCGCGTCAGCTATCCTTGGCTGACACTAGATTTTCCGTTTAGGCCGCGTCAGCTATCTGTGGCTGCACTAAACTTTCCGTTTAGGTCGCGTCAGCCATTTGTGGCTGACACTAGACCTTTTCGTTTAGGTGTAACATGATATAATAACTATAAAATTTGCACTGTTTTATGAAATTACACAAAATTTATTTAAAATTTACTTAATTTTGATTCATGATTTGATTTTGATTCATTGGATTTCATTGAAACATGGTAAATATAAAAACGGTTCTCCATTACAGCTATTGCAAAATGTGACAACACTCTTTTAGTCTTTTTTCTGGCCATTACTCTACCAGCTTCTGTTGCATTTTTATCATGACATAATTTACAATATTTTCGTACTTCAGCGGCTTTTCCCGGTTTTCTTCGGAGTTTATGTTGTCGTGATAGCACGGACCTCTGGAATACGCGCCTAGCATGCAGACCACTACACCACGAAGGCACGCTAGGAAGGCAGGAGAAATGCCTTATAGTTTAACTAAACGTGGGCCACACAGGATTAAAAAAAAAAGACAAAAACGGGTGACTACTGTAAGGTCTTACCAAAACATAAAATAAAACCACGCATCTAGGCAAAACCGTCTACTTTGTTTTTTCTTCGCCCAATGTCTCAGATTATAACATTCTTTGCGAAAGTATGACAACTGCGTATAACTATGAATGTATAAACATTGCATTTGTTTTTATACATTCCTTTGGATCCTGGAAACTAGTATATAAATATGTTGTATCTTATACTTTAAAGTAAGTTGAAAATTGAAGTATCCTCTATGTAAATAAAAGATGTTTGTTATTTATTTATCGCTTATACCTATTGTTCTCATGTATCCATTTACACTTGTTTACCTTGCTGTTATTTCTTTCAATAAAATGTCGATTTCTTCTTGCTTATCCATCTTAGTTATTAAAATTACTTTCTACGAGCGCGTAGCGTGCAAATACATTGAATCTTACATTAGTAACAGAAATTCATTCATTCTTCCTTGAAGAAAATGAAAAATATTAGGAACTAGAGCAAATTAAAAATAGAGTTAATAATCAAACAACAGATCAAAATGCTTACATCATTAATCGTAATTGTTTTCTGGTGAGTGTTTATGCATGAATCTATCATTTTCAGGTTTCGTCCTGTGGACAACAGCCCAGAGAAAGTAGTTAGTCCTTTAATCCAAACATCTAAAAATAGGAATCTTCCACCTAATTCTCAGAGTGATAGCAGTCGGGGTGATCCGGGGGATGTTCCTGTTGAATCTCCCTTTTCGGATGTCTTCAGTGATTCTGGGGATGAGTCTGAGACTGGAAGGTAAATTTAACCTCTGTTCTTTTAGAATAAATTCTTTTAGTAGAATAAATTTAACACTTATAGCCAGTGACATTTTAATTTTATCTTCTCATTTCAACAACAAGAATCTCATTTCTTAAAGTTTTAATTTTATAAACCCACTAGAGACGTTTTTCCGGAATGGAATATTAGTATCGAAACGGCATTTTGCATTGAATAACTACAAACGGCGTGTCACTTTTCAAATTGTTGCCACCAAATGTTATCGCCCTGCATTAAATTTAAAGAAATTAAAATAATGAAGAATCTGCATGAACGCATGCATGTTTCTCGAATTGTGAAAAAACGACAGTACCTAAATACATCAAATTTTGAATAACGTAGTCTTCCACCCGAACATGAGCAGCCGAAATTTGAATTCCGAATTCGTTTTATTATGCATTTCATATTTTGTAAAACTTTAACCACTTTTTGATTAACAACCTCGACAGCTTCAAAGCGAGCAGTGTCAACACTGTACGGAAAAAAAAAATAAATATTTATATCTCCAGCGCGTGAAACTGCTTATCAAAAAGTCTGAAGATATGCTGTTTTTAAATATCTTGTGATTTTGTCGTTGAATCGAATTTTATGTGGCGTAAACGCCAAGTACGTTATATTTTATAAATAAATTAAACACGTTAAGAATTAAAAGACAAAAAAAAAAAGTTTTGTAAAGCCATTATAGTCAAAAAATAAAAATTGAACATTGATACTGTTACGGATTTGGTATTTAATTATCTAATGTTAGTTGAATTGTAAATTAAATGATTTTATTTCTCGCCCAGTGCAGCGCGTGACGAATATTAAAAGAAAGCTAAACCGGAAAATTGAAAATACAAGAGCGCGTGCATTTACATTTAAGGTATCTGCCTACATTAAAAAAAAACGATTTCGGCGAAAAAATTCGTTTTTTTTTTTTAATTGCCCAGTTTGAAAGGTCAGTTTTGTAGGATTCCGAAAATGGTTCATTTTTACGTTTGTGATAATTAGAAGAGAAGATATAGCCAATTAACTGCACTGGAAGTGAAAGCAGAAAGACCGGAAGTGCCATTTGAAAGGCTCAACTTAAAGGTAAACAATGTTGTTATCCCTGTTTTTCTTTTACCTGTTTGTGTGTAAAATTGTGCTAAAACATTTCATTTTCATTCTGGGTACTTTTTTTTGTTTCTGGTAATAATTATTTGCCTTAATTTTTTGAACTAGGACTGGCAACATTGCGGTTTTTTTTAACTGGGTCTGGCAACATCGCGATTAGGTATAAAGACTATGTTGCTGGGTGCATATATAGCAATTTTAATTTTTAATTCAGGATATCTTGGATTATTTCCTGTGTTTGAACATTTAGGCATATCAATTGAACAAGAAATGATTAAAAATTACTTTGGAATTGATAACGAAAGAATAAAGAGTACTTTTCCGTTTCGCCGGCGCAAATCTCGCCAAGCAGACATTATTGGCGACAACATACATTATACACACAAAAAATATTAAAAAAATTTTAGTCCTAAGAATTCTTTTTTTGAAGGCATAAACATTTTATTATCGCTTAAAATTTTATAAAAAGCCAATAAATAAAGACAATAAATTTATATAAAGACATTAATTTAAGAATTTACTATGCTTTTATGGTTCAACATCCTGTTTTGCTGGTTCATATCACGTGACCCCAAGCGATCTCATCTCACGTATACTACTCTACAAAAATATAATGCTCTCAGTAATTATCTACATTAATTTCAAGTTAAATCTTAATTTGGAACACAAGTTTAAATGCAAGAAATACTTCAATTCGTACGAATAGCTTACTCAGAAATTATGTAAAACTGCAGTGCTTTACTTCGCTAATGCATTCTCATTAGAATGGATGAATTTAACCCTTGACTTTACTTGACTTGATTGACTTGACTTGACTTGATTTTCGGCTTCGGGTAAGCGCTGTGGCATCCTAATTGATTTAATTGCCGAAAATGGCCTTAGACATAAAACTGAACTATCTGAATGAAGCGTAAAAGGTTACCAGCGAGAATATTCCGTTTGGCATCGGTTGTACCATTATTGGCGACTTTATCGCTTGTGCCGGCAAAACGGAAAAGTACCGAATAAAGAACTCGAAACGTCATTCGTCGCTCATTTCGAAAATAGCCAGAAAAAAATTGAAATCAAATAGGAAATCAAAATTACTTAAGTATAAAGATATGGAGGTTGTGATGTCCAAATGTGGAGAATTTTAAGTGTGTAAATACAACGGAACAGTTTTTATGTTAATGTAAAATCTTTAAATGCGTTTTCTGGAAAACCAATTTTTCTAGTGTGTTTACATACAAGAAATGTAATTACTCAAAATGTTCTAAAGGTATCTCTATTAAATTTCACTAAAGTGTTTTCTATATTATTTACTAGGTTTTAAGCTTCAATCTAAGTTATATTTATTAATTTGATTGTTTTATAAGTATTTCTATATAAAACGATAAGAAATATTTTACAAAAAACTGTGTTTTTTCATGTAATTAAACATACTTTAGTAAATTTTAGAAATATCATAAACATTTTAGTTCATAACACAGATGAGTGTTGTAGTAGTATACAGTGTAAATAAAATTGAAATATATGCTGTGGGAAAAAATATACGACATTTAACGTAAGTGTTAAATTCTCCTAAAAATGTGCATAAAATTGCATATATTTCAAAAATTTATGAAAATATTCCTAAAAATTTACCTATTTTCATGATTTGATATCATATTTTGACTAAATAAATATATATTTCATCAGAGTTCTATGTTTTTAAAAAAAAGTGCTCCGAACGTAGGCAGAAGAATGCTAAACCGGAAAATTGAAAATACAAGAGCGCGTGCATTTAACATTTAATAAATATCCCTTTTTGATTTCGAGAAAGTTCCAGAAAGTTCTCGCACGCGATTTAAAAATCTTATAAAAGGAGGAAAACCTCTCAATTCGTAGTCAGTAATTTTAGTTAGCTAGTTGTTGTATTAAGAGTTTGTTTAGAAAACTGCTCTTGTTGATTGTAGCGAATTCGCAGATTAGCTTTCTTTAGCTGTTTTGAGTTAACTTCTGTTGAACGTTTGAATAGTTAAGATAACTACTGTGAGATATTGTGATATTGCACGATTATTTGAGGACGTTTAAACATATTTGTCGTGATAGTAATAAATTTTGTCCATTTTTCATCGGACTTGTGCATTCATTTCGTAACGAACCCGTACGCACGCAACAATATGATGAACTGAGAAAAGATCGAAGAGAACAGAAAATGTGTGCCAACACATAACGCTGCGTTCTAAACGTATTGTTGCGTTCGTTTGAATTGAATGCACAAGTCAGATGAAAAATGAACAAACTTTATTATTATCACAACAAATAAATCAAAATTCTAAAATTTCCCCAGGTCTTCGTACAGTATCACAATATCTCACAGTATATATCTTTTAGCTACTCAAATGTTCAACAGAACTTAATTCAAAACAGCTAAAGAAAGCTAATCCGCGAGTTTTCTACAGTCAACAAGAGCAGTTTTCGAAACAAACTCTTAAAAAAACGACCAACTAATCTAACTAACAACAACAACTAACTGACTAACTGAATTGAGAGGGTTTTTCTCCTTTTTATAAGATTTTAAATCGAGCGTAAGAATTTTCTGGAACTTTCTCGAAATCAAAAAGAGATATTTACACTGAAGTGACAAAAGTCATGGGATACCTCCTAATATTTTGTCGGTCCTCCTTTTGCCCGGCGAAGTGCAGCAACCCGACGTGGCATGGACTCAACAAGTCGTTGGAAGTCCCCTGCAGAAATATTGAGCCATGCTGCCTCTATAGACGTTCATAATTGTGAAAGTAATGACGGAGCACGACGGGTTTTGGGCACGAACTGACCTCTCGATGATGTCCCATAAATGTTCGATGGGATTCATGTCGGGCAATCTAGGTGGCCAGATCATTCGCTGGAATTGTCCAGAATGTTCTTCTAACCAATCGCGAACAATTGTGGCCCGGTCACATGGCGCATTGTTATCCATAAAAATCCCATCGTTGTTTGAGTACGTGAAGTCCATGAACGGCTGTAAGTGATCTCCAAGTAGCTGAAGGTATCCATTTCCAGTCAATGATCGGTTCAGTTGCACCAGAAAACCGAGTCCGTGCCATGTAAAAACAGCCCAGACCATTATGGGACCACCACCAGCTTGAACAGTGCTTTGTTGACAACTTGGGTCCATGGCTTCGTGGGGTCTGCGCCACACACGAACCCTACCATCAGCTCCTACCAACTGAAATCGTGACTCGTCTGACCAAGCCACGGTTTTCCATTCGCTTAGGGACCAACCGATATGCTAACGAGCCCACGAGAGTCGCTGCAGGCGATGTCGTGCTATCAGTTAAGGCACTCGAATCGGTCTTCTGCTGGCATAGCCCAAGGAAGACAAATTCCGCCGCACTGTCCTATCGGACACGTCTCTCGCACGTCCCACATTGATTTCTGTGGTTATTTGACGCAGTGTTGCTTGTCTGTGAACATTGACAACTCTACGGAGACGTCGCTGGTCTCGGTCGTTAAGTGCAGGTGGTCGGCCACTGCGCTGTCCATGGTGGGATGTTATGCCTGAATTTAGATACTCTCGGCACACTCTTGACACTGTGGATCTCGGAATGTTGAATTCCCTAACGATATCCGAAATGGAATGACCCATGCGTCTAGCTCCAACTACCATTCCGCGTTCAAGGTCTGTTAATTCTCGTCGTGCGGCCATAATCACATCAAAGCCTCTTCACATGAATAACTTGAACACAAATGAAAGCCCTGCCAAAGCACTTCGCATTTATACATTTTCTACGCGATACTGCTGCCATCCGTATATTTGCATATTGCTATCCCATGACTTTTGTCACTTCAGTGTATGTATTAAATGTTAAATGCACGTGCTCTTGTATTTTTAATTTTCCGGCTTAGCTCTCTTTTAATATTCGTCACGCGCTGCGCTGCACTGAACAATTTAATTATAATTCAACTAATATTAGTATTTAAATACCAAATCCGTAACAGTATACAGCTTTTAAAATTTTTGTAACTTTACAGTTGAAATGGATATGACGTAAGTGCGAAGAAAATAATGCGTAATAATAAAGCTAAAAATATTATGAATTAGTAGCAGTGAGTGTATGGTAAACTGGTAGACTGCAAACTCAAGCAGAGCGTAAGAAACCTTAACAAACCCTTTTGGGCGACCCTTAAAATCCGAAACCTTTCAGATCTTTTTCATTTGTACCCGCTTTAAATTTTTTGCCTTTTTTACTTCTGCCTTTTAAGGGCGGGTATATGGTATATTATTATACGTTTTAAATAAAAAAAAAGTAAAGCTTTTTCAAGAATGTTTTTGAAGAATATGCTAAGTACGTACGAAAAATATATTCTTCTATTTGTCTGTGGAGTAAATACAAGAGAACAAATTATTCCTCAGAAAAAACAGCCACGTTCTAGAAATAAATTTAATTTATGATCTGGTAATACTCATTCAAATCTCCTGTGAACGTTGAATCATAAATCTATGCCGTACATGTCTTTCTCTAGAAGGCGTTTTCAAAAGGTATTCAAACTATAATTTGCTCTGATCTACACACAGCATTATCAACCAGAATATTAAGCTATATTTTTAATTTATTACCATTTTATTACTATGATATAAAAGGTGGCAACAATTCTTGTAAATTACAACTGCAACTGCAGATAGATAGATGAATTGGCGAAAATTTTTGGCATGCTCCGTTAAATAATTTTATCTATTGTCTGTCTGGATTTGCTCGTGATGTATTTCTGCAATCAGAATTAACAAATGCATCGTATTAGTATGCTTGTTCGAGAATTTAAAAATATTTTGATTTATATATATCCATAATAATAATTAGCTTAAATAATTAAACTATTTCATTTCGATTAATCCAAACGCTTGCAATTTACGCGGATGAACTAGCAAAGAAATCGCTTTCCGCCTGTAGTATGTAGTGACAGTATCAGTGAGAATACTTGAGCTATATAAAGCAATACAAATTTTCGGTAATTGTCTTCTGTCGCGGCCTTGGCGCAATTAAGGGTTAAGAAATTGCGATTTTTGCTATATGTAAATACTAAATATATAAAAGATCAATTATAAATTAAATTAGCAATAGCCCTTCAGTGCTTAATTTGTTATGTCCCCTCCTTATTTTAAAAATAATGAGCTTTTTCTACACTTTATCATTTCGAGACCAATCCGCGTTATATGACTCTTACATAATGCTGGTGATGTAAATGGAACTAAAACAGCCAATCATAATTTTACAGCAGTATGATGATGATGATGTCGTGTCTATGACAAAGTGCAATTATATAGCTCCGAAGCTGTCAAAGACAGCTTTGGCAACCTCGGCAGCTCTATCAGTATAAAGTAGGTCCACTGGGTCTTCAACGCCGATGCCAAACAGTCTGGCCTGGATTACTGGGCAGCTGAAGAAGTGATGGCGAGACAGTGGGATGTCATCTGGGCAATGAGGACAAATGTTGGTGTAACTACGCTGTACGTCTGCAGAAATCCTCATCCCTTTTAAGTGATTTGTCCTAAGTCTCGTTATGATAGTCGATATGGCTCTGTCGCAGTTCAATTCCGGGATGGAGTTTCCTTTAACTTGAGTGATTAGTCTTTGACTGGCAACTGCATTGGGATCAACAATGGTTAGGCAGTTGGATGGCTGAGGAGAATCACGGGATGCCTTTCCAAGCTCATCGGCCTTCTCATTACCAAAAGTATTTACATGAGTCGGTATCCATTGTAAGATGCAGGATCTTTGGGCAGCAATGATTTTGTTTGTGAGCTCAATGATCTGATGACTGAGTTGACATTTGCCCTTCTGGATCGCTTGCAATGCTGATCTGCAGTCAGAGAAGATGATGATGTCCTTGGAACTCTGGTCTTCTTTAGATAGATAAATCTCCAGAGCACTTTTGATGGCGACGAGTTCGCATGTATAGTTGGAGGCGATTTTCCCAACAGGAATACTGTGGCATTTCTGCACTCTGTCTGGTCCGATGAAAAAGACTCCCGCTCCTCCTCTGTTCAGATTGGAGTCGGCAGAGCCGTCTGTGTAGGCGATCTTCAGATCTTGAGTTAAGGTAGTGAGTTCCTCAATGGTATGGTCACCTTTTTCTTTAATTATTGTAGTGGGATCTTTATTGGTACAAGGCTGTAAGAGATTGCAGCAGTATTAATTACCCACCAAATGCAATGAGAACCAAAACTAACTCAGTCTGAATTAAGATTTTATCCTCAACACAGCTGCACTTGTTTTCTACACTTCAGCCTAGTTAGACTGCTGCTCTCTTCTTACTGCAAATCTATCAAAAATATAGACATTTTGAAATAGTTATTTGTGGCCGCAACATGTTTACTGAAATAAAAAATGACGATTTAATCTGCCTCGGGTACTAGTTTCCTATTCGTTGTGGATCGGCAATCAAAATTTCTGCTCTTCATTGCGAATTCAGCATTGATGTCCTATGCCATCAGTGCTTCTTTGCCATCTTTACTTGTAAGTCTTTTTGATTACATACATATCTATATAGGAGTTTAATATAAATATGTGTTTTATAGTATTTAGTACAATTTTGTCCGCAATTTATTTAAAATAATAATATAAATTAACACAACTTGTTTCATATATGCATTATTTATCGTATTTACTACAATTGTGTTTACAATTCATTTATAATAGCATATATAAATGCCGAAAATCTCTATTTATTATTAAACATCCCAGAAAACTCTATTCATTGCTTTATTTAATACAATATTTTAGCAATTTATTGAGAAAACGTGCATAAACGTAACCAGACAATTCATATTCGATAAACTCTTTCTGGTGGCTACAGTTCAGTAATTACTGCTAAAAATACCTCAGACATCAATCAGAATTTTTTTCTGTCGATGAAAGGTTAAAAATAATGAGCATTTTAAAAATTAAAACCGCTATATGGACACAAATTAATTGCGAAAAACCAGTTATAGATCTTTAAACGTTTGTTGCCAATACATGCGCAAATCGGTAATTTTTTGCTTCTCTCACATGCGCAGATCGGTAATCTTTTATTTGTCCAATACTAAATGCACTTTCTTGCCAAGGTCACTACAAATTACCAAAGGAAATACCAAATTTCCTATGCGTATAGAAAACGCTAGGACAAATCTGAAGTAAAAGATAAACAATTCTGAGGCCAAGGAAGTCAAAGAGTTTAACTTGGCAAAAAACCCTCAGTAGTACTTTTTCGTTTTGCCGGCACAGGCCGATAAAGTCGCCAAAAATGGTACAGCTGATGCCGAAGGGAATATCCTCGCTGATAACCTTTTGTGCCTCATTTTCAAAACAAGTCACAGCTATTTCTCATCA
Source organism: Stegodyphus dumicola (assembly GCF_044657685.1). NCBI lineage: Eukaryota > Metazoa > Arthropoda > Arachnida > Araneae > Eresidae > Stegodyphus > Stegodyphus dumicola. Next base: position 9,733,945 of record NC_140773.1, read on the forward strand.
GATTGATTGTTTCTTTCAGTACTGGCATACAATTACATAGAATTTTTACCAGATAGTTCAATTTTATGCCCTAAGACCATTCGCGAGCGGTAATTAAGTCAATTCGGATGCAATCACACTGCTCACTTGAAGGCCAAAATATAGAAAAGGCAAAGTCAAGGGTTAAATTCATCAATTCTAATGAGAATGCACTGGCGAAGTAAAGCACTGCAGTTTTAAATAATTTCTGAGTAAGCTATTCGTAAGAATTGAAATAATTCTTTCATTTAAAATTGTATTCGAAATTAAGATTTAACTTGAAATTAATGTAGATTAATTGAGAGAATTAGATTTTTGTAGCGTTTACGTGAGATGAGATTACTTGGAGTCACGTGATATGAACCGGCGAATCAGTATGTTAAGCCATAAAAGCATAGTAAATTCTATTAATGTCTTTTTAAAAATTTATTAGCTTTATACAAAATTTTAAACGATATTAAAATATTTATGCCTTCAAAATAAAAAATTCTTAAGAACTAACATTTGTTAACTATTTTATATCTATACTGTATGTTGTCGCCAATAAAGTCTGCTTGGCGAGATTTAAGCAAGCTAAACGGAAAAGTACCCACTCAGTTAAACTTAGCACGAGACGTAACTGCATATACAAGCAAAACTCATCTCTAAAAAGACTTCGGAAGCAAAACAATTTATGTTCCAAGTTCATCGACTACTCGCTGAGACTCTGTATTTCAGACTTTCCAGGACATCCATAAAAAATGCAAGTAGCTTATGTAAGGCTCTGAAATTTTGCGACAGCAATCGTAAATGGCTTTAACAGTCCCCTGAAACCAAAGGAGCAAATTTTTTACACTATATTTGTCTATTTTTATTGCATTGACATCGGAAATTAATTAGCGTAGCTCTTCAGATTTGATCTTCAAACCAACAAACCCGTCTTGTTATATGTCTCTTGATATTGGGACAATTACAGCCAAGAACAGCAGAAAAATTAGTGAATCTTCGGATTATGGTAACTTGACGATTTTTTGGCGAAACTTTGGCGACCAACCCTGCTACAACAATCTGCTAGTTTTTGTTTTGGACGCCATTTTGTTTTCACGAAGTAAAGCCATATTTTTTTTTTTTTTTTTTTTTTTTTTTTTTACACAAAATTTTTTCCAACAATCTGCTAGCCGAATTACGCTTATACTGCGCTATAACTTTTATGGAACAAAAGTGCTTAATCATGACGAAGATTAGGTGCGAAATTGGGAGAAAGTGTAGAATCGCTCACTGCTTGCCGCGTTTTTAAGAATTGTATATACACGGTATCCATGAACACGTCGACCTCTTTTCACTTAAAAAGTCAAAGAAAATTGACAAAAATCCAATTCTTCTTACTCTTGTAAAAAGCGCCAAACAAATAAGTGGGCGATTCTGCACTTTAGCAGCGAAATTGTTTCTAAGTGCTTATTAGCTAAAATCCTCACTGGAATTTTCCAGAAAATGTCACATGACATGTCTCATGATCTCTCACTTCTCTGAAACAAAATAATCTGTGATTCGAACTGTGTACTTCTCAGATTATTGCTGAAGTCCTAGCTAGTAACCTTTATCGCCTCACCAAAATGTCGCCAAACTACCTGTTACCATATTCCAAAGATTAGCCGAAAATTTCTACAAACTCTCTAAAACAAAGCGTTGAGAATTATTGTCTGCTTCTCTTGTTTTGTACGTAGTTCGACAATTCATCTAGATTTGAATGCCAAATGTATTTACAATGACATTTTAATTCGGCGTACAACTTTATTGGAAAGTGTGCGAAGTAAGCAATCACTCATGTGCCTACCAAGATTTATCCATCGCAAGACTTAACCTTTTAACTGTCATGCCCGAGATAATCTCGGGTACAACACTGGTGTTCGAAAATGTCACGCCCGAGTATTACTCGGGGTAATTTTTTTGTTCGAAAATTTATTTTTAAAATTTATTAAAATTTATTAAATTAATGTTCGAAAATTTATTTTGTACTAAACATTTGGTTTTTGCAATAAAAAAAATGACAATTTGTGTACCCAAATCATCAAAATAACTTGACAGTTAAAGGGTTAAAGGTAACTATTTTTCTACTTCTTGCTAATGTATATATTTCACTATCTTTCATTATATTCACTGCCCCAAAGACTAACTAAATGATATCCAAGTAGTGTCTCACTTTAGACCGGCACTTGTAAACAAGGACCGATATAGATATCTAAAAGTTGCTTAACAATTGCATGTAATGTAGAAATATCTTTAATGAAGAAAGCCACGTACGTATCTGTAACCAAAAATTAACACAGCTAATTGACGCTTTTATACGAAATTGCAATAATGATCATAATGGAAGCCATTCTTCATTTTGGAACAAATAAACATGGACATTTGTATTAGAAAAAACGCATTGTAGCATAATGGTAATTTATAATCAAGTGTTTTCCGGCAGTTCCTCAGTAGTGTGGTAGGTTATTTGTACAGGGTGTTTGGGATAAATTTGACAGCTTCGTAAGGAAAACAAAAATCCGCTTGTATGAGTAGTAGCGAAGGTCTACATTGAGTGCAAGCTTCATAGTAGAGGCTGCAACATTCATTTCACGTGACAAAGCCCGAATTCCAGTGTCAGGGTTCTTCAACACCTGTTCCTGCAGATTTGCGAGGAATTCTTCTGCTGTACGAACGCAATCAGATCGGCTGCTAGGGATCTTTTTTCTTGCTACATCCTCGTAGTCACCATTGCAAGTCTCTAGTTCATGCCTAATTGTTTTTGCTGTGTTCAGGGAGCATTGGGCAGCAGTCATAATATCCTTATTTTGATGGCCGGCACGAATCATCATGATGCAAGTTATTCTCTTCCATGATTCAGGTGGGTTCCATCCTTTATGACATCTTGTATATGAACGAAGAAGGGTCCAAACTTTTAAATGACGAGTAGTGTGTGTCAATACCTCCAAACTACAGAAAAATATAATCAATTATAAATATGTCAAATTTATCCCGAGCACCCTGTATATATCCGTTGTTTTAACTCTTTGCGCTCGAGGCGCTTTCACTTGGGCGAACCCCAGCGGCCAAGCGGTAAAGTCGTTGAACACTGGTAGTTCGGTCCGAGGTTCGAATCCCGCGAACGGACTGGCTGCATGGGTGTTTTCGTGGTTTTCCCCATGTGTAACGTGTATACGAGCCAGTTTCCCTTAGAAAGTCCTCCACGAAGGCATCCCTCCCCTTAGGCAGATAGCCCTAGTGTGCTTTGCCATAATTAAATACACACACGCACTTGGGCGAACCAGCAACTTCAGCAAGTGTTTGATGAATTTCTTAGAGCTAACTTAGAATAATATCACAGAAATCTGATAGTTCTTTTATCTCTGAAGATAACTGAGGCTTTTTCGCCGGATGCAAATGGCGAAACAGCCTCAGTTATTGCTTTGTAGTATTTCTACTCAGCTTTGTAGTGTTGCTTCGGATTCTGTGAACTTTATCGATTCTGAATTTTCTGTCTCTTCAAAGGAATTACTGTTACTTTTACATTCACTATCTTATTACATTTTTCGCTGCTTTACACCTCTTACGTCATAGTTATCTTCATCACTGCTTTCCTCTTCTCTGTGGTCAAGTGGTCTATGCATATACTTGATTTCATTCGTCATCAGCAAAAAAAAAAAAAAAAAAAAAAAAAAAAATCAAACTCCTTTTTCACTTTAACTCCGTTTCGTTCATCGTGTTTCATGCTTACTGGGCTCCATAACTTTGAAAGAAATGTTCCTATAGCTACGATTGTCGAGTTGGATCTAATCTCGAAGACGCATGCATAACAATGTATTGTTACGAATTTTGTACAGATATAGATGATTTTAGTACAATTATTTATAAAACTGTTGCATTTCACTGCATAATATGTCATTTGAAAATCGACAAGCTATGCCGTAAAAGTAAGAATACAGGGGCAAGTGAATTTAACATTGAGTAAATGGGTATCTCGGTAATTTCGCCAGATACCACCAAGCTGACAACGGTTTTAGCGACTTATTTTGACGCCAAATTTGACGAAAAATCGCCAAACTTGGTAACATTTTGATCCCGTCTCTATATCATTTTAATAAGTGTTATAATTGATGATGATATTAGCTGCAACCGTAATTCGACCGTCGTATTTCTTTCCAGAAATTTCGAGAAGCAGAAAGTACTAGAAATATCTCGGCGGCCGGTTGTAAACTATATAAGGCCGGAGATAGCGCATCTGCTCACATTACATTGGATTTGTTATTAGTAGTTTGAAGTGTAACTACTGATTATACTGCCTAATATTGTGAACACCTGTACGAGTATTTCTGAGGAAGATTCCAGCACTTTGAAGTGTTTCATTTGATAAAAATAAAATTTATTAACCTATCATCGGACTTGCGTGCATTCAATCTATTATGAACCCATACGCACACAACAATATCTAAAAAACGCGTTAAAGACTGGCAATTGCTTCATACGCATATATTGTTGAATGCACTCATGGAGCGATTTTGTTCCTACCAAGCCTAAATAAACATCGTTACCTTTCGAATTAGAATGTCAAACCGAGTGATGATTGAGAGTCACCTCTCGAATTACCGCATCAAATCAAGTGGTGACCGATTATTACCTCTCGAGTTTCCCCATCAAATCAGGTGGTGACTGTCGAGTGCAAAGAGCTAAATAATAGAAATTGAATACCGTTGTAAAATAGTTTTATAAGAAAATAATATCACATTGTCACGTCTGGAGGCCTTGAAGTTGAAATCTCCCTTAGAAATTAGCCTGATTGCAATATTTTCTCTGAAACGAAGGGTGAACGCCCAATTGTACCGTCGTCATCCAAATGCTTTATGTCTATCTTAAATTACAAGTTAATAACATCGTTCGTTAAAATGTTATTTGTAAATTTATTGACTGTACCGACATTTTTGTCATATGAAAAACCTTTTGTAATCTTTAATTTATTAGTGAATGTAATGTAATTTTTTTATATATATATTTTGCAGTATTCTTACAAATTTAAATTTACAACTGCTATAAATTTCTTAAATTATAATCTTCTTAATTTTTTAATTATTACAGATTTCTTCTTCTTTCTTTTAATTTGCATTTTAAAAGTTGACTTCTTAATTTAACAAATTTTGAAATAGATGTGGGTCATACCATTTCATTTTCACAGAATGTTTATTAATTGAGAAACCATCTGCTCTTTAGCGATCTTAGGTTTTTAGTAAAATAATGAAAAGGAACGGTGAAGCATAAGACGACATTGGCAGAATGTCTCTTAAACGGACCTTGTGCAATTTGACATTACGCAACGCTTCATCAATGCAATTCTGACGTAATAATCAAGTGCAATACATAACTAAAATTAACTAGTCGTTTTAATTTAAATTTAATCTTCTCCTTCATTGAGTAAAAGTATACTAGCGGGCAGGAACTAAGCAAAATTTATAAGTTCTACTAATAAATTTTGCTTATAAATTAACATATTAATGAATTTTGCTCCCATTATGCAATGGCCACAATGCTTCTGATAGCATAGATGATAATCCGGATCTGCTCATTTCGATTATCTTTTTATATATTTAAGCGGCTAAAGTGTGTGTCGCCGATAGTTTATTGTTGCCCCTCGGAAAAATGAGCGCGCAAATTAACATTTCCGCAGTTTTTAATTAATATCTCGGCCGATTAAAATCGTACGAAGATGAGAACGGTATCGATGGATTCGGAGAATTTTTTGGAATCCGAGGATACGCGTCTCGAATTTCAACTCGGCGTCGTTCCGTAGATATTCGAGAAAAAAGAATTTGACGCATAGCCAAATCCCTCTAATAGGGAAAACCCAAGAAAGAAAGTGGAAAATGTAGGGAAAACTAGTTTTCAATTAATATCTCGGCTAATCAAAGTCCCAAGGAGACGCGAATGGTCAAAATGGCGTGCCACGGACCTGCGGAATCCAACGGTGTGCTTCGCTAAGCCCGGGAACTAGCCGTTTCGGAGGAGTAGATGTTACTCCTCCCCATATATACACTCACGTTTGTGAAAATTGCAACACCAAGAAGGAATCGTCATAATTGAATGCAATTTAATACACAGTTGAGTGGTAGTGGTACAAATAAATGATTAAATGTTCAAAGCAAACAAACAAGAACAAGAGATCAGAATCAGTATTTTGTGTGGCCACCACGCGCCGCAATAAGTGCTGCTACACGACGTGGCATGGAGTCAAACAAAGTTTGAATGTCTGACTGAGGAAGAGCATTCCATATCGTTTGTACGCGTACCCAAAGTTCGTCTGCAGACGCAACAGGACGAGGATCACGAGCAAGACGCCGACCAATGACATCCCACACATGTTCAATTGGCGACATATCCGGGGAACACGCAGGCCAAGGAAGAAGCTGTACCTGCTGCGCTGCAAAGAAGGATTTAACAATCCGAGCAGTATGAGGGCGGGCATTGTCCTGTTGAAATACAGCGCCTGGCAAGCTTTGAAGGAAGGGAATAGCTTCGGGCTGTAGAACTTCATGGATATACCGGTTGCTGTTCAGATTGCCCACAATTCGTGGCAATTGAGATCGTCTATGATATGCTATGGCGCCCCAGACCATAACTCCGGGTGTTCGTCCACTGTGGCGTTCGATAATGCACTCCGGAAGGTGGCGTTCACCGGCATAGCGTCTGACACGAATGCGGCCATCGTGGTACCACAAATTAAAGCGGGATTCGTCAGAAAACACGACATGCTGCCAATCAGCACGCCAGTCTCTATGCTGATTGGCCCATTGTAGCCGCAGGCGGCGATGGTCGTGCGTTAGGGGGATCCTGTATAAAGGAGTCCGTGCGCGCAGTCCACACTGCAGCAGACGTCTACGAATTGATGAAGCACACAATGAAACACCTGTAGCTATTGACCACAGTGCTGCCAATTGTCTAGAGGAAGCTGTACGGTCCGTCCGCTCCATGCGGACCAGGTGTCTATCATCGCGAGCTGACGTCACATTTCGGGGTCCACTCCCGGATTTCCGAGTTGTCCGACACTCGTCCGTCCACTGCTTCCAAACGCGCATCACTGTGCTGCTGTTACGCTGCACACGAGAGGCTACTGCACGATACGACAATCCAGCTTCACGAAGGCCGATGATTCTCCCTCGTTCAAACTCTGTAAGTTGTTCAAATCTCGCTCTCTTTCGTCGACGAGGCATAAGTACAGATTGAGTTAACGTTTACCACTAGCAGATAACCACCGATAACCATACACGCCTCGCTACAGCCGTCTATTTATTCGGATCCATCAGCCGTTCAGAGGGCGCTGCTCAGCATACGCATGCGCTACGGATTTGCAATTCTAATCATTTGCATATCATGCGCTACTTTGCATTTCCTGAAAATTTCAGCTCACTCGCGTAAGTCCTTCATGGTGTTGCAATTTTCACAAACGTGAGTGTATATGCGGCTTAGAGCCTGCATTTGGACACGGTCAACTTTATGTTGCCTGTTCAAGAGTTCGTGAATAATCGGACGTAAAATTAAAAATTATGGATGGTCCTCTGCAAGGCGAGTTTAAAAATGATGGAAACATCTATACAAGAAATGTTGTGTACAAAGAGACTTTGACATGTGAATTAACATTTTATTATTTAAATCACCTTTGAGCTAGCGATGGCTCTTAACAAATGTACCGCCAGTGGGTTCCTTCATTGCACTCTACTTTAAGCAATTAAGCAAGTAAAAGGGGAAAACCCCGTGGGGCAGTAAGTAAAGGGGCGTCCTCGCCGCCTGCCCTGGGTAATTCAATTTGAAGTTCCAGACACCTTTGCATAAATCATTTTAATTACAGTTTATAATATCAAGAACAGCGGTCATTTCGTATAACCGGCGGGCTTTCTAATCATCTATATTAAAATAGATGTGAGTGGGAAAAAATTTTCATAAAAACATCACTGTCAAAAACATAGAAAACGTGAGAGAAATAAACAGGCTGCGAGATTCCATAAAAAATTTTACTCCTGTTTAGAAACGATGGATGACTATTTTAAAATTCCACCTCGTATGCGCTCCCATTCAACACACCGAACAGCGAAAAAACAAATTGCAGGGCGCGAAAATTAGCGTTTTCAGAATTTTTACTTAATATCTTGGTTGATTAAAGTCGCACGGAGATGACAACGTTCAAAATGTCTTCCCACGAGTTGAATCGGGAGTACGTCTGTCGAAACTCAACTCACCGCTGTTTTCGAGGAGATGATGTTGCAAAAAAGCAAGCATACAGATGCGCAGAGATTTTAATAATCTAGATGAACTCAGCCTACGTGGTTTTCGCAAACGACAATATGTTTCCTTCGAGGAAATTTTTACCAGAAACACTACATTTGGGATCTAATGCATCTCCATTTTCTTTTGTTGTATTTCTAAATTAATAATTCCGTACCTACATATTTTTAGGCCGATCATGAAAGTTTGAGGAGGTCTTGTACCGATCATTCTGACGAGAATTTGAAAGAAGAAATTGCTTTTTGTTTAGTAGGATAAGAAAAAGATACTAGTTGCGAATATAGCATAGCTAAAACTTGATCAATCATTCCAGTGGAAGTTTGGGAAAAATACATTGCTCTGTATTTACTTAGAAAATCAACAGATAAACTAGCTGATTTAGGATTAATCAAGGTTTTATAAATTCCAGGCAAAATTCTCATGAGTATTGTGACATCATGCCTTGGCATTATATTACTTATTTAGCTTTAAGTTTTTGTTCGTCAAAAATGGTTGACGAGAAAATACGTAAGTACCAATAATTCAAGAGGGATAATATAATTATCTCTAACTGATTACCAAACAGTTATTCTTATAATTAAGGTAAAATAACACTCCAAATAAATATTAACACATTAAAAGGTGCACTCTTGTTTTAGGAGATTATCAGAATTATGTTATCATTCCTTTCTTTCCATCAATTAGCTATAAAATTACACGCATTTTACAGAAATTTAACTTTCGGGTTGTTTATTCTCCCATCAAAAAAATTTCCATACTTAAGGACCCCATTTCGGATATGAATTTCTGGGGTATTTACAGGATCCCTTGCCAGTGTAATTTAATTTAAATTGGTCAAATTAAACTTTCGCGGTAAGTAAAATGAGACATATGTTAGGAAAAGGGAAATACAGAAGTCCTCTGTTGCCCAGCATTTGTTGGTCTGAAAATTACACTTTCAACTTTTCTACAGCCAAAATTATTCAAAAAAACAGCTTCCATTGGTGAATTAGATTCTCTAGAGGCGTTTCACATTCAAAATAACTTTTCTGTTCTAGTTAACGACCCTAATTCCAATCCATCTTTACCTTCAGCATTTAAGGAAATTATTTTTTAGCTTTCTTGTTTCACCAATAGATGGCGCCAGTAGCTTAACTCCTGTCTACCCATTCTTATCTTATCACTATATCTTATCTCGTTCATTTGACAATTGGCAGCTGAGACTGATGGTTCGGTAAAACCATTAAAACTAGTCCGGTGAAAATTTGCAAATCACGTGATTTTTGTTATTTGACTTCTAAATTAAATAAGTTATTCTTATATTTTATAGTGACATGGAAGAGGAAGATGACCACGAAGATTTCTCTCGTGGCTTAGATGCTTTCCTCAGAGCAGTCGTAGCAAGGAAAAAGGAGAGACGAGTTGCACTGGAGAGATACTCCCTCCAGTCCACTCATGTTGGCATAGAGCACCGTCTCATTGCGGCAGCAACTTTCAATAAAAATTACAGGCAAGTGAAAAATATTCTTAGATGCATTTATTTTATTAACAATAATTTGGCAATGATCACGGTATTTCCGCTGATGCATTTTGAATAAATCACAAAAACGCTTGAAGAATATTTATACCTCTTTGTCTATCATAAAGACAAGTACTTCATCTCTCTCGGAAGGTCTCTTAAAAGTAAACGCATCTTTGTTTGACATTTTCTGAGATTGTATTGTTAATGCCTTTAATGAAAACAATGGAAAAACATAACTTTATGCTTTCAAAATTGCACTGATTTAAAAGAAAAATTTCATCTTCATAATTATTTTTTGTAATTCTTCACAATTTTCTAATCTTTCTTTATTTCTTTCAGCCTTAGATTTTTTAAGATACTTTACTGCTGCATTTCACTGTAGCTTTACTGCTACAATGGAAAATAAGCTTTCATCTTTGGAGTGATTTTAAGAGTTTATTTTTTAAATATTTGCAAGTGCATGAAAATTATGGAATCAGTCATTTATTATCTTAATCCTTAATATAGATTTTCTCATCACAAAGGGGAAACCAACAGTATTATCAGTAAGCGAAAATATTTGCTTAAAGATTCAGTAAATTCTTGAGAAAACTGTGAGGTATGTAAATGAAACATCCAGATTGATGTACATAGCAATAAAATGAAAATCAATTCTTGTTCAAAATATTTAACTAAGTGCAAAATTAAAAGCATCTTACTTCAAAAGAAGTCGAGTCCCTAAATCAAATCCTTAAAAGATGGAAAAAAATGGCAAACTTTAAATGAAGTCAAAGCGCACTATAAAAACGCAGCTCACGTATACTGAATTGTAAATACTGCTCGTGAATACTGCTTTCTATTGAAAATTAAAAGGTACTTTTTCATGCATTTGCCATGCTTTTTGGCGCAAGCATCGCAAGCGATGATCTTTTGGCCTGTGCGTGTGTCTGTGTTTTTGCCATATATAAACTACAGTACACTCCCGATTATCCGCGGAATTGGGTGTCGCGGCTGCCGCGGAAAACAAAAATTGCGGATAATCCGAAAAAAGCTAAAAATGGCTATAGCAAAAGAGAAAATAGTCATTCCAACTTTGAAAAATCGTTTTATGTATAATAAAACGTAAAATAAACAGCAGGAAATGTTTAACCAAAGCTTAATATTTTAGTATACCACTCAAAACTAACCTAAAATGCAATTTGTTAATGAAAACAGAAAAGTGCTTTGTACTTACGAGAGGCGTCAAAGATACACAGAAAAATTAATACATATGTACTGTTTTAATACTGTAATGTATTATGTAATTACAAAATCATAACTGTAAAACTACACCTTTTTGAAGAAATCAGTCATTTGTGTTTTCTTCTTGCTTTGAAAGCATTTTCTCTTGATCCGAGATTGCATTTTTCGTAGCATAAGTTACTCGGACAATTCCGCGTCGTCTTGTTCTTCCAAATAGCTCAGCATTGTTGCAAAGCCGCTTCGTGAGTCTTCCCGCATCTGCACAGTGGGCTCTTCTTCGCCTTCACTTCGCTGCTCTTCATTCTCGGTCTCTTCCCTTGCTTTCTTCACAATTTCGTTATCTGTCAAGCGTTCGAAGCCAGGTTCGTTGACGTCACACTCCAACCACTCGCTAATGTTTTCAGCATCGATGTTCTCACCACTTGGAACTGTTTTCACCATATCGGCAAGAGTTGCCGTGGGCGTGTCTACATCTTCATTCTCTTCTTCACAACTCAAAGAGGTTAGGTTCAACATTAGGCATGAGTTTTCTCCATGATTTTATGAGGGTTGACGGTTTCATTGAGTCCCATGCAGATGCAATATCCTAGATGCTGTCCAAGATTGTGTAGTGTTACCAAAACTCTTTCAGATCATAACCTTCTTCAATTTTGGTTATTAGCAGCTTGGTTCGGTATGTTCTCTTCGTTGTTGCAATGACTCCTTGGTCAATGGATTGGATTAGCGCAGTAATGTTTGGGGGGAGAAACTTTGCAAAAATTTGTCCATCACAAGACTTTAGCACGCTTTTTGCTGGGTGAGAAGGTGCATTGTGGATCAATAGCACAGCGTTTTCAGGCAGAGTTTTCGATTTAAGATGTTTACGCACTTGAAGAACAAAGATTTTTTCGAACCATTCTTGAAAAATGTTTCGGTTCATCCATCCCTTTTTTTGGGGGGGGGGGTTAAAGTAATCAACGGACAAATTTTCTATCCTTGTGCCGTTGAAAGATCTCTGGTTTTTTTTTTTTTTTTTAACTTTCCAATGACAACAAGTCTACGTTTATGTCCAACACTTGCGTTACTGCAAGACATCATAGTGATCCTTACCTTGCTGCTTTTATGACTTGCCGCTTTACTTTCACTTTCAAATGCTAAAGTGCGAGTGGACATTTCCACAAAATTCTCGATTCGTCAGCATTGTAAATTTGTTCAAAAGATAGCTCTTCTTTTAAAACAAATTCTTTAAATTCATGGTGGAAATCGTCGGCTGCTTGTTGGTCACCACTAAGTTTCTCCCCATGAAATCCAATTTCTCGAATTCCATGTCGCTGCTTAAAACGAGTCAACGAGCCAGAAGACGCATCAAAAGTTCCTTTCAGGCCTAACAACTCAAAAAAGGTTTTTGCCTTGGCCGCAATGATAGGACCATTTACAGGAGTACCTTCTTTTCGAACTTGAGCTAACCACTCTGTCAATGCCGTGTCTAGCTCCTCAAAGGTAGAACCCTTCATGGTTTTTCGCGTTTTCATTGCGGAAGCACTGTCCGACATTGATGCAAAGTTCACCAGTTTGTCTTTTTGCTTTAGAATGTCACGCACTGTTGTTTCCGCGATTCCTTAATCCAATTCCATCTGCTGCCTTGTAGCGCCGTTTGCTACTTTCGAAATTAATTCTAATTTTTGCGCAATCGTCAACACAACCTTCTTTCATTTTCCTGACATTTTAATCGGTAACGAAAAACACAAAACTAAAAAGCACAAGCACTGAACACAATAAAAGATAAGAAATTAACTCCGACTGGTTCGCAAACACTATCCGGCTTAAACTAACAATGGCGAGTGGGAGGAAGTGTGGACGTGTCAGTAAGATTAAGACGAGAGAGATGGCGATGCAGCGGGCACTGCAAGGGTGAGTAAGAAATCACTTACTCATCAGAGGGGAAGGTTCCGAGACGGCCTGGGATATTTTTGATATAAATAAGCACGATGTTAGCAAATTTAACGTTTTGCTCAGTTTTGTGAAAATTTTTATTTTCTTTGCTTTACGCTGAAAAAAAAAAAAAAAAAAAAAAAAAAAAAAAAAATTTGTGCGGCAGGTGCGGATAATCGGGAGTCTACTGTTGTTTCATATTTAGAAATTGTTTGTAATTAAAAAAAATCCACTAAATTCCTAGCAGTTGCATTACAGAAAAATAACAATAAAAACAGTGAAGATGATTGGGTAAAAGTTTACAATTGGGTGCCCCTTGTTTTTTGACGCCAAGATCGGCGCCAGAAAGGCACAATTCAAGATGGCCGCTACACAAAACCGAAATAAGAAGTCAAAGAATTGCACAAACTCTGTGTCCATGTACACATCGATCTGTTTTCACTTAAAAAACATCCTAGAAGTGCACAAACTAGGCATTGCGCACCGCCTTAAATTTGTCCATGTAAACATCAATCTATTTTCATTTAAATAAAATCAAGAAGTTAAAACAAAGTTAAAACTGTCAAAGTGAGGTTTCATCGCCAAAATTTAAAAACAAATTGGAGCTAATCGAAAGATGAATTGAAATCGGTGATAAATTGAATAATCCCAATTCTACACTAGAATCTTGGATCATTCAGGTGCATTTCTTTGATTGAAATTGCCAACTGAGCAATTTATGATCAGGATAAGCAACCCTTTCAATATTTCCCTGCTTTTACGTACCTTCTTTAATCTCGCTGAAAAATAGTAATGTGTCGAAGTAAAGTGTTAAATCATATTCTTTGCAACACAAATCAAAGGCCAGTTTCTGTGGAATTTACTCTAATACCATCTTCAGTTCCTGCATTTAAGTACTGGAGTTTAAGTTACTCATTATTTAAAAACTATTTTGGCATAATTACTTAGCCTAATTTTATTTCAGATAATTTATGTGAAAACGAAGTAGCATAAAAATGGCTTTCTTTAGAATCTATTTTTATAGAACACCTTAAGATTTTTATGATAGTTTTTAAATAGCTTTCTTTAAAATCAATTTTTGTCACCAGCTTTCATTACCGAGGACTACCCTACGATTCCTTGACCTATTTGTCGGTCCTGTTCATTTATAGTTTTAATTTTAACAAATTAAGAGTGGTAGAGCCCTCATATGTGCTTTGCCATTAATCAGACACTGCCTGAGGATAGAGATATTATCGTGGCGAAGTTTCTAATGAAAACTGGTTCGTATTCATGCTACGCATAGAGAAACTACTAAAACGCCTTGTTCTGAACCTGACTTAAACTACAATAGTCTGTTACTTTGAAGTATGTACATTAAAGTCGTAACGACTCGCCTCAGTTTACGATTTTAAGGTGTAATAGTCATTACTAGCACAGAGTAAGAGTTTACGTTAGAAGGGTCAAAATGTTTTTAAAGACGAAATGTCGCTAAGAAAGCGGCAAATGCGGTAGCTGTTTTCAGCGAGTGCCAGTACCCTGAGGTTCTCACCGTCTAGCTGCGCACACTCTCTTTTTGACAGAGCCCCCAAATGATCAACGTAAAGCATAACCATGGAATGCGACTCTGCAAAAGGACAACATAGGATAATTAATCTCTCCTCATGGCACGATAGTGTACAGAACCTAAGGGAGATGTATCCCTTCAACCTTGTTATTAATGAGTAGTTTTTCCAAGGCACAAAGATTAATCTATCGATTTTTTCGAATTCTTCCCTAACCGACACATAAGATAAGCCATGCTAACCCCTATACAGTCAAAAGTCGTTAATTCGGACACCCATAATTCGGAATGATCTATAATCCGGACCTCAAACCTAAAAAATTTCTGCGCATGCGCCGCGTTGACACATGCGCATAGGCGCTTACGCATGCGCGTAAGACCTTTTACGACTGCGCATATGAGTGTGCGCAAGTGTAGAATACGTTTTTGCGTGTGCATTTTATGTATAATGGACGTATAAGCTAAAATTATCTAATGTTGATGATTATCTATTTCAGTTAATGTTGATGATTGCGTTCTTCCTTAATTTTCGAATTGGATCCGGCTTATTATTTTTTGCAGACTGTAAGAGCAATTTTATAAAAGTAAGCTTAAACTTTCGATTATATCAAATAGAATTTCCGATATATATTTGTTAATATGTAAAGGATCTAAAGCGAAAGTATGTTTTGAAATCCGAAATCTGTTTATCAATTTGACGCTGCTCGGCGGGGGGAACGCCACGGCGGGCACGTAATGAATTGGAAGTTGATCTGTCAGCACTATCCTTATCTTCAGCGCAGATGTTTTTATTTTATTTGGCTTATAATTCCTTACCAAATGTAGTATTTCATCTCGATATGCTCCGTCTTTGATATGATTTAAAACGAGTTCCTCGTCATTATAATTCGCTTCCGATAACGAAGAAAAGTGACAGAGGTTATTGAAAACGAAAAAATTTCGATTTACAATTATTGGCTTAAAAATGTCTTGAACTACTTTAAGATACGAAACCTCGTCTAATACCTCTAATACTTGTATTTTGTTAATCAAACATGTGAAGGAAATGTATTTTGTCTTTCTTCAGTAGGTTCAGGTATCAATGAAAGTCATTAGTTGGAGTGTCATGTACTAATTATCAAATTAACAATTCAGATTAGTCGGTGTTCTTGACACAGCAATTATAGGACTTGAACAGCGGAACTTTGTAACTGAACAAGAAATTATGTCTGTTTAATAGAATTAAAGAGAAAGTATTATCACATGAAACGAAGCAAAACTTAAACAACTTACATTGAAAGAAATGTTTAATAAAGTAAACAAATAAATATTAAGCTTTTTCTTTTTGCAAATTTTGATACCCTTTAGATCACGATTGTTCTTTATTTCATAAATTACGGTTTCATATTTTTAATTTTAGAATTTCTGCATGCCATCTTACGAGATTTAAACTGATGATCTATAATCCGGAATCGCCGAAGTCCCGACGAGTCCGGATTAACGACTTTTGACTGTATAGCCAATCAGTTCCCCAGAATTTGAACTCGAGTCAAACTAGCAGTATTTAACGGTCTTACTGCTCGGCCACATGGGCAGTGAACAAAAAAGAGAAAAGCTGGACGTTTTAGTTGGATGAACTATGAAGAATATACTCCTTTCTATGCTTGAGGCGTAATTAAGACTGAGTGTTACATCTATTGTAAATAGAATGAGGGTTACATCTATTGTAAATAGAATGATGATGGTAGCAAAGTACGATAGAACTATTACCATTTTTCTTTTTGGTATGTGTTTGTGTAGAAAGCAGGCAGTAAATTCACAATCATGAATTAGGTTTTCATTATCTTTTGGTATATATTTAGAAGAAATGACATGGCATTATAGAAATAATAATTGATAAGCATTTATTACCAAAAAAAAAAGTTTGTCCAGAAGGCAAGATCTTGGTAAGATTTCCAGTACAAAGAGCAAAAATTATTTATTTATTTATTTCATACTTGTTATTCACCATTGTGAATATTTTGTCCAGAAGGCAAGATCTTGAAAATGCATCTGTAAAAAGCACGCTCTGTTGCATGGTAAGATTTCTAGTACAAAGGGCAAAAATTATTTATTTATTTATTTCATACTTGTCAATGGGATATACCATTGTGAATATAGAATATATAATTTTAATGTCGACTGAAGAATGTGAATATTCAATTATTTGTAATATCATTATTTTTTAATGCATGTGAAATTACCATTTAGAGTTTCATTTCTGATGTAATGCTGTTCAATGTTAAATGCTTTTATCTTTTGTTACAGAATTCCTGGGACCAGAGTTGTGTATTTATCACTTTTAACTGTTCGGAAGAGATTTCGAAGATGTGGAATCGGAAAGTTCATGTTAAAAGTGAGTTGTGTTAATATCTTTATACAAGGAACAACAGGCAATAGCTTTTAGTTTAATCACCGTTTCTTATGAAATTTAATAAATTCATAAATTGTAATTTATCTTGATCCCTGTGCTTCGAAAACCTTTTAAAGCTGCTGTGAAGGTTTATTGGCTTAAAAATGTCTTGAACTACTTTAAGATACGAAACCTCGTCTAATACCTCTAATACTTGTATTTTGTTAATCAAACATGTGAAGGAAATGTATTTTGTCTTTCTTCAGTAGGTTCAGGTATCAATGAAAGTCATTAGTTGGAGTGTCATGTACTAATTATCAAATTAACAATTCAGATTCTTTTCTAAGGCCTAAGGTCTCTAAGATCTTTTCTAAAGATCAAAGCTTGATTTTTCTGCTTAAGCATTCGTGACTATTTCATCATGAATGCCCAAGCACTAAAAGCAAAGTTACAGAATTTTCGCTTACGTAATAGAATCTGAAGAAAATCTAATTCATTCATTAAAACAGGTGTTCTGTATAAAGTCTTTTGTGCCTACTTTAAATCTACCATATTTAAAACATTAGACACAAAATGACCTGATACATTAGACATTTTACCACCTAGCATATTAGATGTAAAAGATATTTAAATCTAAAGCAAAATCGGGGAATTAATCGAAGCTATAGCATATCAACATGAGAACTAAAAATGAGACATATACAGATTTAATTTATTCTAAGTATACCTTGCACGCACACACACACATAAAAGGACAGTTCTATATCTCCCGTTCTACTGAGCCGATTGACTTCATTTTTCATGTCTCGAAAGCGTGACTTAGGATATAAATTAGATTTATAAATAACATTGTTCTAACATAGGTATTCTGATACAAAATCGGACATTTTCTGAAAGATTAATGTTTGTTACAGTTTTGGTTCACTGGTTAGTAATTGGAATTATAATAAAGTTGTCACCTTCATACGAATTCTCTGTGCCTAATCCTTTAACTGCCATCGAAAGCAATGAAATTTATATTCCATCTTCAATTGCAATGAATGGATTGTTTTGCTTTTAGAGAACCACTTCAGCCGGTATAATGATTAAGTGAAAACAAACTTCCCTCTAGGCTTCTTCCTATTTCCGCTTAATGATTTGTCGTTTCTAAGGAATGAATTATTTTAGTGCTTTTCTAGCAGCTCTGCTGCGAGGTCGTAGTCATCTATTGATTCAGTATGAACCAAAAAAGGACACAGACTTCTTCAAGCTAAGTTAAAGATCTTTTGATTAATTCAGACCATTCCTTTCTAGATTATTCTTTTTGTCTGGTGGCTTTCACAGTGTAAAATTCATTCGACATTATAGTATTATTCTATCTTTTCAGAATTTCTTAACAGCCATGTTAGAAAACTGACAACTTTCAAAGCCAGTTTCAGAAAAATACTCTTATGTATACCTTTTGAAGTTAGGAATTACTTGTGATCTATCGATTGTAGTGAAAACATTGAGTTGAGAGGCAAGAAGTGATATACAGGGTGTACCGTAAATGTTGCGACAAACTTCTAGGGAAGGTAGGGCATATCATAAGGATTAAGAATTGCATAGGAACCCATGCCCGGAAATGTCAAGGGTAAGTGGTAGCAGAGGTAGAAGATGGGTAAAGAAGCAAGAGTGATTAATTTGAAACATTTATTGGACATGAATACAAATGGTGTACGACAGCTTGAATGATACAACAGACGCTCGAAATTTGCACTATCAGACGCCAAACATGCCTGACACCAACGGACCATTTATTGCCGGACATGTTCAAACACATCGAGAGTTTCTTTGATTGTAGCAGCTGCGCAGGCGAGTCTTGCCCTGAGATCCATTTCAGACGCAACAGGATCGTGATACACGACACTTTTGATGGCTTCCCACAGAAAGAAATCAAGGTTAGATAAATCCGGTAAGCGTGGGGGTCAGGGAATTGGTCCACCACGCCCACTCCATCGATGCGGAAATGATCTGTTCAAATGGCTACGAACACCCAGTCCAAAATGAGCAGGGGCCCCATTATGTTGGAATCACATGTTGCGCCTCACATTTGGTGGAACATCGTCAAGCAAATCGGGAAGAACCTGCTCCAGAAAGATCAAATAATTCGCGGCATTCAAATGGTCCGTCAGTGTCAGGCAAGTTTGGCGTCTGATGGTGCAAACTTCGAGCATCTGTTGTAACATTCAAGCTGTCGTACACTGTTTGTATTCATGTCCAATAAATGTTTCAACTTAATCACTCTTGTTTCTTTTCCCATCTTCTACCTTTGCTACCACTTACCCCTGACATTTTCCGGGTATAGATTCCTATGCAATTTTTAATCCTTATGAGGTGCCTTACCTTCCTTAGAAGTTTGTCGCAACATTTACTGTACACCCTGTATAGAAAACTATACTTAAACTCTAGATCTTCCTCCATACCTTTCATGTCACCAGAAGCCCTTTCAAGCCAAGCCATGGCTTTCATTGTTAAGTCTCTTCCTTAAGTGATAATTTTAATAAAGAATGCAGATTAAAAATGTCTGCACTTTAAAACAGACTGAGGGACTTAAGTGTTTGGGTCTGAACTCCAAGCATAAAATGACTAAATGCATTACCTTCTTGAAAGCTCTGAAATTTTTCGAATGATAAACTAATAAGGATTTTCACTTCAGATTTTCAAATGCATTAGCTGCAAAGAGGATGTTTCACGGCCTGTACAGAGATAAATACTTTTCTGACTTTCTTTCATAGATTCTGTTAAGTACCTTCCTCCAAAAAAGGTCAACTTTATCACGCTTGCATTTCTTAATGTGGAACATTTCTCAGCTTATGAGGGCGCTCATTATAGAAAACACATTCGTTCTTGTCATACGAGGTGCCTCTATGATACGTGTACCTAAATTCAAATCTGTTTAATTTTCGTGAAAAAAAGTGTAAGAATATGCAGCATTTTATAGTTTTTTTTTTATAAATTAATGAACTAATAAATGCAATTTTTTTCCCTCTACTGTTTCATTTTCTTGAATATTTTCCCTTTCAAAGACATTTAATTTAAGGTCTTTAATTCTTTTCGAATTTTAGATGCATAAAAGTGCTTAGGAATTAAACTAAGCAACTTTTTCAAAATAGAGTAACTCCGTCATTATTAACAACTCAGCAAGAAAATTTTAATTTTTATTACACTTTTTGCCATTAAATAACGGTTTTATACGCACTTTAAACTCTTCTACCAATATCTGCGCATACGAGCTGTACGTACAGTATGTATTGCTGTGCTTTTCTAACACAAAAAAATGCGTTGGAAATATTATGAAATTTTATGTAGAATATTTTCGGTAATTTTCGAATTTTATTAATTTTTATACTACATTACTTAAATGTAAAAGTATAATTTTATACATAAACGTTTAAAATTGAACACTGAAATCGAATCTATTGGACAAATCTAAAAAAAACTGTAACTGATTCAAAAATATGTGAATGTATTTTTTGTATAAAATTAATGAGAACAAACAATGAAAATTATTTTATTATTTTAAAAATAAATGTTTCTCCACCATTATTACTTTATAAGTGGTACAATGTGATAGAGAAATAGCTGAAAAAACTAATGAAGACATTAAGACTTGATTTTTTTTTTTTTTTTTTTCCAGAAAATCAAAAGCCCTTCTCAAGTTGGACCTTATGATGCTTTGGTGGTGAGAGCTGATCCGACAGCCTTGAATTTCTTCCTCAAAAACAACTTCACGGATGACCTTATTCTCAATAGCCGATTTAGGTAACTAATTTCGAAGCATTGTTTAGCTCAGTCTGAAATACATTTATCAATACACTTGTAAATTACAATGCATTTGAAAACTTGCATTAATTACATTCATACTTAAATTACGTGTTTAGCTTTGCATTTAATATAATATTGTATTTATGTATTATTATTAACTATTACTGTATTAAATATGCTATTGAGATCATACTTAAATTGCCAGTTTGGCATCGCCTTTTTACTTGAGTAAAGGACGAAACACCTTCGTATTTATTTCTCAATTATTGTTCGTTGAACGGGAGTTGGTTTGTTCCCCTTGAAAAGTCAACTAATTTCCGATCAATGGCAATGATTACTTGCTTTTAATTTAATTTCTTTTTACAATTGAAATTTTTTTATTCATGATTTAATTCAAGTCCCCATTAAATATTTTTAACAATTTACATTTAAGTTACTTTTTAAAGTTACCAATTTTTGGAATTAAACTTACTAACTATGGATTCACTCTTTTTAGATAATTCTACTAAAATTGATCTTAGGAGATAATATAATCAATATTTCTTTAGTATATATATATATACTAGTAAAATTCATATTAAAAAGTTATCAATCCCAAGTTAGTCTCCCCAGGTGCATAGTAGCATTATATTAATTACAATGTTACTTTAAACTAGTTTAAATTAAAATTAATTTAATTAATTAAAAATGCACAAAAAATCCCAAACTTAAATAGTCTAATGAATTACACAAAAGTGTAAGGAAAACATTTAAGCTTGTAGTGACATCAGGTATTTTTTGGAACAGGAAGAAGTGAAAAATGAGCAATGCCCTCGCCGAGAATCGAACCACTGACCTCTGGAATATGCGCCCAGAGTGCAGACCACTACACTAAGAAGGCGGGAGAAATACTTTATAAGCTTAAAAGTTCTTTTATTCTGAATCTTCATTTACCTCCATTTTCTTAAATATGCCTCCAGTTTTTAAGTGTCCTTCAAGGTTTTATACTATCAGCCCAATTATATTATAATTTTACTTTCACTCGTACTTTCATCAACTCTCACCAGGATGCAAATTTGTTAATGCATTTAAGCTCAGAGTTCTTCAGTTTGTGAGACATCCTTTGCCAGCTATCACTGATTGGTCATTCTGTTCTTCATTATTTATGTGTATTCTTCTCTTTAAGACTGAACTGCTTAATGTTTTTTAGCTTTGTTATCCATAACTACCTTCATGGAAGTATTGAGGCTTAAGCAAAAGCTTATTTTGAGTACGTATGCTACTTTATATTTAGTATTTTAATTTTACTCGAGCATTTGTTTGAAGTATCCCGCAAGCTGCTGAGATGTGTTCTGTTACATTGTTTTGCATAATTTAATACATTTAACACATTATAAATTAATACATTAAGTTTTGCATAATTTTCAGGCTGATATGTTAATAAAAAGGTTAATTTTAAATCTTCTCCTGGGTTTGTCGTTGCTGTATTTTAGAAGATGCGATAAGTCTTCTGTCTATCTATACGGCTCTTGGAGTTGACGATTATCCTTCATGTTCATTTAAATCAAAAAATATCAGTTTCAGCAATACTTTAACAAGTTGTGTTTTATTAACACATCTACAGCCTCTGAATTTTTGAGTTGGTATAGGATTTCTTTGTTATGTTATTAGTTTCATTTTTCTCTCCTTCGTCAGATTAAGTCATATCTTAATTATTTACCTTTCTAACAATTTCTATATCATTTAATTATCTATAAAAAGTTATTCACATTTAAACACAATTCTCTCGTGTATAGTCGAGTGGATAAAACCGTTGAAAATTGTTAGTTCGGTTCATGTTCGAATCCCGCAAACAGGTTGGCTACATGGGCGTTTTCATGGTTTTTCCATTGTGTAACACAAGTACAAGCCAGTTTCTCCTAAAACTTTACAAGGCTTCCCTTATTTTAGCCGGACAGCCCATGCAGTACTCTTTCCTCATTTACCTTAAGAGTTTATATTTGGCTCTGTTTCGGTAACAAATGGACTGGGAAAACAAGCAACTGAAAATGAGACAAGAATTCCAAGAAAAAGATATTTTGTAGTGGATGAACTATATTTTCCAAAATATGGATTTTAAATTTAAATTGGAGAAATAATTTTAACATTATAATAATTGGGCAAATGAAGAGGAATTTCTCACTTCTGAATTAATCACGTTTGAATGTATTCATTTTTAGTTAAGAACAGTTATAATGTATACTTTCAGTATCATAATATGTACGTTAAAATTGTTTGTTTCTTCTAGAGAGCTGGAAATTGATGGTTGCCCAAAAGGTACACTCTTGTGCTATCTTCCCCCTTTTGATGGTATGTACTTTCTTTAATAGTTAAACAAATACAGTCAAAAGTCATTAATTCGGACACCCATAATTCAGAGTGATCTATAATCCGGACATCAAAACTAAAAACTTTCTGCACATGCGCCACGTTGACACATGCGCAGAGGCGTTCACGCGTGCGCGTAAGACCTTTTACGACTGCGCATATGAATGTGCGCAAGTGCAGAATACGTTTTCGTGTGCGCATTTTATGTATAATGGACGTATAAGCTAAAATTATCTAATTATCTATTTCAGTTAATGTTGATGATTGCGTTGTTCCTTAATTTTCGAATTGCATCCGGCTTATTATTTTTTGCAGACTGTAAGAGCAATTTTATAAAAGTAAGCTTAAACTTTCGATTATATTAAATAGAATTTCCGATATATATTTGTTAATATGTAAAGGATCTAAAGCGTAAGTATGTTTTGAAATCCGAAATCTGTTTATCAATTTCACGCTGCTCGGCAGCGGGCGCCTAATGAATTGGAAGTTGATTTGTCAGGACTATCCTTATCTTCAGCGCAGATGTTTTTATTTTATTTGGCTTATAATTCCTTACCAAATGTAGTATTTCATCTCGATATGCTCCGTCTTTGATATGATTTAAAACAAGTTCCTCGTCATTATAATTCGCTTCCGATAGCGAAAAAAAGTGACAGAGGTTATTGAAAACAAAAAAATTTCGATTGACAAATTAGTCGGTATTCTCGACACAGCAATTATAGGACTTGAACAGCGGAATTTTGTAACTAAACAAGAAATTATGTCTGTTTAATAGAATTAAAGAGAAAGTATTATCTCATGAAACGAAACAACTTAAATTGAAAGAAATGTTTAATAAAGTAAACAAATAAATATTAAGCTTTTTCTTTTTGTAAATTTTGATACCCTTTAGATCATTATTGTTCTTTATTTCATAAATTACGGTTTCATATTTTTAATTTTAGAATTTCTGCATGGCATCTTACGAGATTTAAACTGATGATCTATAATCCGGAAAAATCGATAATCCGGAATCGCCGAAGTCCCGACGAGTCCGGATTAACGACTTTTGACTGTAATAATTTTCCAGAAATAAAGATAAATTTAAATAAAAGACACATATACTTCATTTGATGAATTTGCTGGACTAAATTCCATAAGATTTCATTAAATGATCTACAAAAATTGAATAAAAAGCTGCTTTAGAATGCAGTATTGTTTCTCTACAAAATCATAAACACATCTCCGATTGCCTTTTACACGTTATAGTATTTATTGGTAATTATTATCTAGCCTTCAACTCAGACCTCCGTAAATTGATGTCTACTATATTGCTACTCATAAATTATAAATAAAATAAATGCATGTACTTTTTGCCCAGAAACAGAATTTTATCTGCTTAAAATATAAATATTTGCTTTCAGTCAAATCCAGTGGTGGCTCGTAATAAGCAATGTGGAACTGCAGCACCTCTATTTCCACTTATTCTTATTTTTAACATTTAATATAGTGTGCCCTTTAGTCTTTAATTCTTTCTTTATACTTTAACAATACATAATCCTTAAGCTTAATGTCAGTTACCATCCCCTACTTTGTGAAAAAAGTACGAAACTTTTTGTTTGGAACTGCGCGCTCACAGTTCCGGCGACATGGTGTTTGGCTGTTCTGCGCATGCGCGCACAGAAAACAACACGTGAGCCGGGTAGCCAGAAGAGCACTGTCGCTCTTGCAGTGCCGGAATTCTGGCATGTTGTTGGAAACGTGATTTCTTTTTACTTTGCGCGTGTGGTATTCCTCCACAAGGCAGAACTTCGTCATACGGACCATAAACAGAGTTCATGAAAATTTGCAACCTTAAAAAAATTGCCTTACTGAAATTCAATCAACATCAAATGCAGATCAAACTATTGCAAAAGCAACAGGAATTTTAAAAAAACCTATATGATGATAATTTCAAGTTTTGGTTAGAGCTTTTCTATCAGATGCCTCATGTTGAAATAATATACAACTAAATGCAATCCAGATTGTTTAAAGTTAACGAATATATAACAAATTTCAAAACTGCTATTTTAGAATTAAGAAACTCAAAGTACTGTAAGAATTTTTCAAAGACACTGCTGGCAGAAGCTAAGGAAATATGTGACTTTATACTATGTATTGATATAATGCACAAATATTCTTCCACTAAACACTGCTAAATTGTTAAACTGCAGCTGCTAAATTGTTAAACAAGAAATGCTTTGCTAGTTTTAGGAATGAACATTCTACAGAAGAAATACTACTGACCACTAAAGCATATTTAATAATTGACAAAGAAAAGCTTGAAACTGAACTAAAAGTATTCTATTGTAAGTCTGATATTCATGAATACTACAAATTCATTGAGCTACTGAAATTTATCTTCGAAAATAATCTAGATGATATTCTTAGTGAAATTATGAAACAGATAAAAATTCTCTTGAGAGTTCCCACGACTACATCAGAGGCAGAACGCTGCTTTTCAACATTTAAAAGAACGAAAACTTTTCTAAGAAGCACTAGGAATTTGGAAAGACTAAATGCGCTTGCATTGATTTCAATAAAGAAATATCTCCTCAGTTGTCATCCAGACATCAAGGAGAAAATTATTGATCTGTTCGCGCAAATTAAAACAAGAAGAATGGATTTCATTTTTAAATGAATAGACAAAGACTGAACTGTAACAATTTTGGTTAAAGTAATTAAGAAATGTTTAATTTTTTGCTTGTAAGATTTCATGAAGTTTCAAAATAAATTTTCTTTTTATACATGTTTATTTCCTTTTAGACAATTTTAAAACAAAGGATAAATTTTTTTGGAACAGCACCCCCATTAATTTTAGCCACGAGCCGCCACTGGTCAAATCACTTTACAATGCATAAGACTGTTTTACAGTGTCAGATATTATCCATGAATAGAACCAGCATTATTTCTTGAAGTACTGTTTAATCCTTTCTTCTCACAAAATAACAGAATTTTGCTAAGATACAAGATATTTAATGTTTTAAAACCTTATTATAATAAATAGCATAAAATAAGGAATCCAAACATCACAATCGCTTCACAATATAAGTCAAACTGGTTCAAACACATAGAAAAGCAAAGTCGTTCCTACAACTCTCATGGTAGGCCAATGGAGTTATGAAAGCAGTCACTAAAATTGTGAAAAGACCATGGGGAGGAGAGCGAAATAAAACGTTCAGTTCTGCTTTTATTGCCTTTGCACATAATTTTACGAATGTAGATGTATTACAGCTGCTAAGCTGTTGTCACATATGCCATATAAAGAACTATAAACAAACTTCACATGACCCCAGTAAACTCTGTTTTCTAGAAGCAACTCTAAGGTACTATTCCACTTATATAGGTTGGGGTCATCATACACTGGCAAAGTACATACTAAGCCATGAAAATTCAAATTTGAAGCGGCCCACCAGCGGCCGAGCGGTAAAGTCGCTGAAGACTGGTAGTTCGATCTGAGGTTCGAATCCTGCGAACGGGCTGGCTGCATGGGTGTTTCCGTGGTTTTCCTCATGTGTAACGTGTATACGAGCCAGTTTCCCTTGGAAAGTCCTCCACGAAAGGCATCCCTCCTCTTAGGCAGATAGCCCTAGTGTGCTTTGCCATAATTAAATACACCACACCACACACCACACCAAATTTGAAGCCAACGCCCCAGAAACAAATTCTCCTTGACATTAAAAGCCCACCAGCGGCCGAACAGTAAAAGTCGCTGAACACTGGTAGTTCGGTCTGAGGTTCGAATCTCACGAACGGGCTGGCTGCATTGGTGTTTTCGTGGTTTTCCCCATTTGTAACGTATACGAGCGAGTTTCCCTTAGAAAGTCCTCCATGAAGGCATCCCTCCCTTTAGGCAGATAGCCCTAGAGGCTTTGCCGAAATTAAATAACTTGACCTAACCTTGACATTAAAGTTGTTCTAATCTGTTTTACATATCAGGCCTATTTTTATTTAAGAAAATATAATGTATTTACAAGAAATGCACAAAGCATTAGAAATATAATCTGGCGTATAAGAAGCATCAGTGTATAACGCGCAGCTATAATTTTGAACTGCATTTATTAATTTTTAGGTGTATGTTGGCTGTATAATGCGCACCCTTTTTTGTGAAGAAATGTGAAAGCTACATGTGTGATGCTTTTATTTTTGAAGCCATTCATTCGAAGATTTTTTTTCCAGGCGTTCGAACAATAATATACTGAAATGGCAAGCAATAAGGGAAACAATATGTGTGTGTTGGTATATGCTTAACTCTTAAATGTCTGAATTTTTATTATTTGATATCAGTTCTAATGTAAGTCACAAAAATACATTAGAATTAATATCAAATAAGATAGGAAAAATACCAAAGAAAACTGAACTAACATTTATTATTTTTGAAAAAAATTGATTTTATTTTTGAAAAATATTATTAACTTTTACAAAAAAATATGATGGCAAATGTGTAATAACAATTTTATGTAATAATACATACCTTATAAAATTGTTCCAATTTTAAAACTCTGAATACAGCAAAATAACAATAAATACAGGAAAATGAAAAAACTTTATTATGAGGATTTGATTATAGATTGGGTAAATATTTTTTACAGGTCATTATCCACCACTTCCAGGGACCCAAGAATGGAACAGTGCAGATGCAATGGTGGCAATGGAAGAGGAGGTAGAAAAATGGTAAGATAAACAAATGTCATAAGAAAGATAATTTATGTTTCAAATGAATTTATACAAAATATGATTACTTTACTTCAGTTTGTTGATTAGTCCTCAGCAAAGTGCATTTTATACAGTATTACGCATATAATTTAAATCTTCAAGGTAATAAATGATTTGATAAGAATTACACATAAAATATGGCAAATTGATAGACAAACTAAATTACACAAGTGTTAAAGTTTAACATTATTTCTAAATTTAGGATCATTTAACAATTTACTGCAAAGTAGTTAAAATTATGTCTTATTTTATAGTTATTTGCTGAATTCTCATTTGTTAATTATTAGAATTCTTAGAGTGGATTAACACTTGTTCTTGAATACCCCAAAAATGAAAGGTTTCAATTTCAGCAGTGTATTAGAACTAAGTTATCTGGCAGCAGAAATATACAGGGTATTTCTAAATGAATATCGGGATTTTAACGCTTTGTAGTATTTATCATGTAAAACTTATAATCATAATTAATACATGAAATGAAAAAGCAACTCAAACAGTTTTGTTTGTTGGTACACGCATAAGTTCAGATGTGATAGTAATATCCATAGATGGTATCATAAGTTTGAAAATACCAGCTGCCTTGCAAAGGGAAGAGTACGGGACGACCAAGGCTTAGTGAAGAGTGTATTGAGTGAATGAGAGAGTATGTGTAGTCATTTGTAAGCTTGTAGGTATATCTGTTTGAGTTGCTCTTTCATTTCATGTATTAATTATAATTTTAAGTATTAGATAATAAATACTACAAAGCATTAAAATCCCGATATTCATTTAGAAACACCCTGTACTTTATAAAGTTCCGAAGTTCAGGTAGACGGGCTTCAACTCGTCGGCCAAACATATCCCACACGTGCTCTACTGGATTCAAGTCCGGTGAGAATGCTGGCCAGTCCATACGGGTGATATCCTCCGATTGAAGGCATTCGCTTACGATGTTTGCACGGTGAGGACGGGCGTTGTCATCCATAAACACAAATTGTGCGCCCATGGCGCCCCGAAACAAACGTACATGTTGTTCCAGAATGACGTCCCGATAGATTTGGCTTGTCATGGTTCCAATTTGAACATGCAAGTCAGTTCTGGAACCCAGAATAATTCCACCCCAAACGAGCACTCCTGCTCCACCGTAACGGTGTCCTTCAATGATGTTTTCTTGGTGGTAACGGGTACCTGGAGCTCTCCATATGAAAGTCCGGCGAGAATAGCAAGCTAAACCTGGACTCGTCGGAAAACATCACACAAGCCCACTGTTGTGGTGTCCACAATGCATGTTCTCTACTCAGGCTAACTGCAGGCAACAGTGAGTTGCAGTAAGTGGAACGCATCTGGCAGGTCTACGAGCATATAGACCAATCTGTCCTAAGCGTCTGTACACGGTCTGCCTTGAAATTGTCGTACCAGTGGCTGAAGAGACCTGACGAGACAGGTCTGAGGCTGTGCTCCTCCTGTTTCTTTTGGCATTTACTGCCAAATACCGGTCCTCATTCGGCGTTGTAACTCTGGGGCGACCTGTGTTGTAACGTCTACTCACATTACCATCATCTTGGAATCGTTGCCAAAGCCTGGAGATGACACTCTGGGCAATTCCAAGTTTGTCTGATACTTCCAGTTTGGTACGCCCACATTCCAGATGGCTGATAATTCTACCACGTAAAAAATCATCCAAATGCATCCTTTGTGTCATAACTATCCGGTTATTGCACTGAAATGCTTATAAAGTGCCTGCGAACAATTTTACTTCTTTGCCTGTATTCCTTATATATCACTCTCGTCATTGTGACGTACCATCGGTGTCATCTGGTTACTTCCTAAATTTGCATATGATTCTTGAAGATGTGTGTAGTGATTTTACAGGTGATATATTTATTTTAGAGTTCGATTTCCGCGCGACTCCGAATTATCCTTAATTTATGGGCATGAGTGTATTTTCTGCAATATGGTATGCCAGGTGTTAAGTAGTTTCAAATTTGTATATTCAAACATGTGAAAATTTTTTGAATTTTTCATCACTGGGGAAACATAATTATCATTATGAACTGATGCGTAAAGATGTCATGAAAAGTTTGCAAATCTTGAAAAGAAATATGTTTACAATTTGATAAACAGTCATCATAAAACTGGTGAAGGTAGTCATATAAAGTTTAATTTTGAAAAAAAGATGGCAATACTTTTGAACATTCGAATAGCATTGATGGAGGTGGGAATAAACGTGTTCTAGTATAAAATATAGTATACCATCTAACTTATATAGCACATATTTTTGTGGATAGTCATTGTTATCCTGGAATAACTTATAAAAAGAGAATATTAAAATTGTCTACTCTAAAACCATATTCCACTCCTTGGACCAAACAGGAGAAATGAAAAACATACACTGGGTAGTCGTACAGAAACTGAAAAAGATTTCATATTTATGAATGAAATTTACAATTAATCTATTAATGAAAAAAGACCAATAATATCTGTCATTTATACAATGCTTTAATGATTCATGAGAACAGAGAAAATAAAGGATTTCAAATAATGTTTGGTAATTTATATTTTTTATTATTATATCAATTATTTTGGTCTAAATTGATATAAAATATTAATATGATATAATATTTATAATCAGGAGACAGAAGAGCTTAGAAGCATACCAAACGCAAGTCACATGCCTAACAAGACTGCAGCAGGAAGTACTTAGACTCCATAACTTGGTATTTTTGTTTTCTTTTCTAATCTACACTTTGTTTTGAAATAAACTTATATGTAATTTGTTATCATCATCATCACAACTTTGAAATATGCATATATACTTATATCTATAACCCATAAAAGACTGCAGTAGACTGATCTTTCTGAATGCATTATTTTGATTTGTCACCTAAAACAGAAGTTAGTATCTTCTAAAGAATATTTTTATTTCCTTTATAAGTGACCAAATATTGAGCCAAAAAAACTGTTACGTTATGAAAATTAAAATGCATCAAACTTAATACTGCCAACTGTCTTAAACAATATTAGAAGTAGCAATAAAGAAGCAATTTTATCACAGTGTGAAGAATAAAAAGTCCATTTACACACTTATATTCTCTGTAATCAACTTATTTTTATGAGCGTCATTTGAAAAATTTTTACTATTATCTCTGTAATCAACTCATTTTTGACTATTTCATATGCAGAGATCAGTTTTATGAGCTATGTTTCACTAAATTAATGAAAATTCATGATAGGAAAAGAAAATTACATAAACATTTACCCAGCACTGCATAAAAAATTATTATTGATGAAAAGGTAATTCAATTCTGTATAAAGACTAAACCAAAAGATGCTGAAGAATGCATGAAAAGCAATTTAGTACGACAAAAGATCATTAATACCCGTCGCCATTCATATTATCATAAATTGCTTTCTACTCATCACAGTTTCAAGTAACAGAAACAAATATTAACAAGACTATGAAAAGAAATTAGAATAAATTTCTAAAAATAGTAGTGTATGAGAAAAAAATTAGTATGAATACTGTAAAGTATTTTTGCATTATGGAGAGATGTTTTAAATAAGTTTAGAATTTTTGTCAATTTTTGCAAACAAATATTAAACCATGAATTATTATACCTTGTAATTATTATACCTTGTAATTTAATACTTTTGAAGGAAATATATTGATGATCTCTTTGAATTCCTAAAATTTTAGCAGCAGAAACTCTTATAGACTAAAAACATTTTTACTGTAATTATCTCCCCTTTCATTTGTTAACTTAGTGGGTTTTTTTACTATATATTTATTTATTTATTTATTATTAATTTGTATTTCTTTTATTATTATTATTATTATTATTATTATTATTTTAATTTCCTGTGATTGGTTATATCATTTTAGCCATTTATTTTAGTTTACCCTTTCTGCTGAACTTCCATTTCCACTGTTTTCAATTTTAAACAGGAGGCCTAGCACAGACAGCAGCTGAACAGCATGCAAGCATATGAACTAGTATGATAAGAAATATATCTTTATCTTTTAATTACAAACCCAAGATGTCTGAATAACAAATTTGGGTAGTGATCAATATGGAGATAATGAAGTATTTGCCACCATTCCAGCAACATCTATCAGACACCCTTCAGTAGATGTTTCATGTGCACTTAGGATGGTGTTTGATTCAGGAAATGCACCAATTTCTGTGTGATCCAAATTACAGAAATGACACCCTGGAATGCTCAACTTCAATTGAACTTATATAGAGGAAAACCATTTTCAAAAAAGACTATTGAGCACTTGGATTGCCCAGCTTTGTCTCAATCCAATATACCAGGGAGGTGTTACTAATATACCAACTAATAATGAGAATGGATAAGTGTAATTGTTTAAAGAGGAAAATGCTCTTTACTCTTTGTTAGATTATTTGATTATGAGTAAACACACTGGGGCCTATCAGTACTGAGATGATTGAAAATATCACAATCACTGAGGAACATCCCTACACTGCTGCAAGGATAACCACATTACATATTATAATACAGCACTTATTTTCAGCAAGGTATTCTATTTGCTAATTTTATCAAGAAAAATGTTTTTTATGTAAACAATTTTTACAATATTTATAAAAAATGAAATTCATCTTTTGACATACTCAAAATTTTTTATAGCCTCTTTCTTCTTTCTATTGTTTTTTCATGGAAACTAGACTAACACCCTCTTTTGTTTCACTACACAAAATAACTGTAATATTGCCTTTTATCTTATTCTTAACACAGTTTCTTTTTATGAAATTTTGTATTAAATAAAATGTATCCTAGTACATTATTTGACCTTTCGACTATAACATCTTTAAATAGAATTGAAATTATTATCTGTAATCTCTAAAAAGATAACAATGTTACTTATAAAAGTAAAGTGTTGTAGATAATTTTTAACTTCTCCTCAATTCTGTACATTAGAAAATTTATTTTATCTGACTGGCAAGGGCATAATTAAACTTTTATCATAACTTTAATATATTAAGTTGTAACTAAATTCTTAATATCAAAATAACATCCAAATACAGTTTCACACTAAAATAATTTCTCATATGCTTTATTGCAGCTAAGGAGACAAGATGCTACAATACAATTCCTGAAAAAAGAAAATCAAAGGCTGCAGGGCAGACTTACAAAAGGTATGTTATAAAACCTTTTAATGTTATTTTTACTTTCTTTAAATTTATTTCTCCTCTTGGTGGCAGAAGGGATTACAATGTTTAATTCTAAAATATTATTTTTAATTCACATTTAAAAACTTTTAAAGACAGGTTTTAAAAATGTTGTGAAATTGAAATGTTTACAGTTACTTTCACAAACATGCTAGTAACTTATGACAAATTATTGGGTTTTATGCTAACAATGCAATGCTTGACAGTTCTAAATAATTCACATTTAAATTCCAGTCATATAAATATCATAAATCACTTAACTTTTCAGTGATATATAGAGGTATTTTCTATGTATAAAACACGCATTATACACTGGTGTGCAAAAATTAAGGACGAAGTCGAAAAATTAGCATATCAGCTGAATGAAGAGGCAGAGCAGACAGAAAGACCAATCAGGAGATTAAGTAAGGTGATGTACGGTAGCACATGCGCAGATATGCAGGTAGACGTAATGGGGGAGTGTCTGAGTAGTATAAAGCATGTTGTCCGTGCAAGATCAGTATTTCTGGCAAAGAGATCGCACGCCGTATAGCAGTTAAAATCACACCGAGTTGCTGCCTCAGCAAGAAATGGCGAATAATCCATCTGTTAGACGACATCTGGATGCTTTTACCCGAGGTCGAATCATTGGGAAGTTGGAGGAAGGCCGCAGTGTGACAAGTGTGGCTGCAGAGTTCGGAATTGCTCACAGCATCGTTTCAGGATTTTGGAGACAATTTCAAACTACAGGAACAGCTATCCGGGGGTTTAGTAGTGGTCGTCCACGAGGAACCACACCCGCAGATGACCGGTATATTGCCTTACAGGCCATAAGAAACAGGCGGCAGACAGCGGGAGAAATCGCTAGACACACGACACAGGCGGCAACTGGACGACCGATATCGCGTTTTACCGTGGCCAGAAGACTGCACGGTGGTGGTCTGTTTGCACGACGCCCTGTACGGTGTGTACCTCTAACGCCTGCCCATCGGAGAAGGCGTTCTCTGTGGGGCCGGGAACACTGGAATTGGAGACACAATGAATGGGGACGAGTACTCTTTACAGATGAGAGCAGATTCAGTCTGAGTAGCGATTCTCATCGCATACTCATCTGAAGAGAGCGGGGAAGCCGCAATCATCCCTCGAACATCATTGAAAGGGACAGGTATGGAGGTGGCGGTGTTCTCGTTTGGGGAGGCATCATGCTTGGTAGTCGTACAGACCTTCACATCTTTGACGCAGGTTCAGTCAACGGGACCCGTTATTGTAACGAGATTCTTCTTCCATATGTGCGTCTTTTTAGAGGCGCTATGGGTCCGCAGTTCCTTTTCATGGACGACAATGCACCATGTCATCGCACAGTAGCTGTCGAACAGCTCTTAGAGAGTGAGGATATTGAACGTATGGATTGGCCGGCACGATCTCCGGATTTCAATCCCATCGAGCATGTATGGGATTTTCTAGGCAGACGCTTGGCAGCTCGTACCTTACCACCAGTAACGATTCCGGAGCTTCGATTGGCGCTGCAAGACGAATGGGCAGCAATGCCTCAACAACTCAATGACACCCTCATTCTCAGCATGGGCAGACGCTGTGAAACCTGCCTAGCAGTCAGGGGAGATCATATCCCCTATTAAAGACCGGATGTTTCTTGCTGGACACCCATCACAGGGATGTTTCCGCCTTCAGTCGCATTGCGCTTCATGCTACTTTTTCAATACAGCTTTTATCCCTCTGATTTCTCTTTTAGTAAGTGTTGCTTACATTACTCATGTCCTTACGTATTGGGGATCTTACAGTATTAAATGTGTTGATTTGAAAAGCTTTTGTACAAAGTTACAAAAGCTTTTGTAACAAAGTTTGTTTTGTACAAAGTTATATTGAAAAAACCGTCTCGTCTTTGATTTTTGCACACCAGTGTATTCTGTTATTCCAACAGTCTGAAATGATAGTTGAAAAAATTCTTTTTATACTGGGGTGGTAACAAAAATTTGAAAGGAATATTTTTGTATATTATCTATGACACAACAGTAATTTCACCAAATCTATTTTTCAAAATTCACAAGCATTTAAGCACTTTTATTTAAAGAATTAATAAAATCTTACATCTAAGTTATAAGAATGGGAATTACCAGTCAATGGATGCAACTCAATGTTCATAACGTTAAAATAAACAGATGAAAAATTAATGAAGATCATTTTTTTTTCATTTTTTATTTCTGCATATTTGTACATTTTAATACAATACAAAGTCTGATATATGGAATCGTCAGGACTTCAGTTAATACTATTCTTTAATAATATTTTTCTAAGAAAAAAGAATTTTGTATAAACAAAGAGTTTTTCTGAATCACCACTCCATGTGGCTCAAAGCTGAAATAGCAATACTTCCGGGATTTCAAACCGCACTATAAATATTTGCTGTTCAGTTAATTGACTGATGATTGAAGCAACATCATCATAGTATAAGATTTCAGTTATGCTATCTTCACTTAGCATTTAGAAAATTTCGCTCTTGTGCTATCCCCAAACTTTCAAATTCGTAGCTTTCATTCTCATCATGATGAAGTTTGGTAGTTTGCTATATGTTATTATGATAAGCATTTATAAAATGCACACACATTCTCTTATGATCTTGCAATGTCTCAGACATCAAATTTTATATTAAAATATTTCTGGAATTCTTGGATAGTCTTACTGTTGCATCACTTTTTAAAAAAACTATTTTACTTCATTGTGGGTAAAATTTTAATACCCACTGGCTGGTTGATGGATGTACAATTTCAGGGAAAGACTAAATACACATGTTACCATTTACTAAAACTGCAATTTTGAATAATAATAATAGATGGAACAAAATCAAAAAGTTAAAGGAGTAAATTTCTTTATTAACTGTTCCTCGGAATCTAATTCTTCCCACTCCCTGCTGTTATTCTAAAAAATGAAACCAGTATGAAAAAAAATCCTACTCTAAATAAATATGTCTTAGGGCATTCTGCTGCCTGGCAGATCCTTAAGTTCTAAAAATTTTGCCACCCCTAAATTTTCCACTCGGTTCTTCACTAAATTCAAAGCATTTTGCTGCTCAATGTGGCTGCACTGGCTGTGGTGTTATTGTTTAGGTCAGACTAAAATGCTGGACCCACAAAGGGTGTACGTGACTCGCATCAACTGATATATTGTCATTGCCCCCACTGTGATTCTCTAGAGAAAATCATTTTTATGGCACACTTTTCTTTTTTGAATTAGGGTATTCCCCATTCCTAGATTTTGTAAGGAAAATATGGTTTTGCTGGTGGTCTAGAGATTCGGACATTAGAACATTCCAGATATTAGATGTCCAAATTTTGTACTTTGTACATATACATTTTGTTTATAAAAATAAGTTTAAATTACCATGAAACCCTTTTTCTCTACACTGTTAAAACTTTTACACATGTTTAAAACTAATAATGACTTAGCTGGGTAAATTTTTACTTATCCTGAGTTTGAAATTCAATTTATTAAATAATTGTTTTTTTAGAAGTCAAACAACAAAAATCAGCATTATATTTGCAAATTTTCCATGACTAGTTTTGATGGATTGACTACTGAACAATCTTCCTCAGCTGCCAAAGTGCAAATAATTTGCACCTTTTCCACCAAACCACATGAGAGGACTTTTGGCTCGCTGCATATTTAGAGTACCGACACTATACATTTACAAACATCCATGCCTTCTCCGAGATTCAAACCCGGGCCCTTCGGCACAGCAGTCAGCAACACTAACTACTATACCGGTTAGGCGGCATCTTTGAGTTATCTTACCTTTATTACCCAATCTTATCTCATTCATTTGCACTTTGGCAGCTGAAGATCAGTAGTCAAATCATTGAAACTAGCCCTGGAAAATTTTTAAATATAGCGGTGATTTTTGTTGTTTGACTTCTAAAATTGTCGTTGTTGAGCATATTGTTGCGTGCGTACAGGTTCGTTACGAAATGAATGCACAACTCCGATGAAAAATTAACAAAAATTTATTATTATCACAACAAATATGCTTAAATTTCCTAAAATATTCGTGCAGTATTACAATATCTCACAGTAGTTATCTTTTAACTACTCAAACGTTCAAGATCACTTAATTCAAAGCAGCTAAAGAAAGCTAATCCGCTACAGTCAACAGGAGCAGTTTTCTAAACAACAACAAATTAAGTCACTACTACGAACTGAGAGGTTTTCCTCCTTTTATAAGATCTTAAAATCGCATGCGAAAATTTTCTAGTACTTTCTCGAAATCAAAAAGAGATATTTATTAAATGTTACATGCACGCCGCGCTCTTGTATTTTCAATTTTCCGGCTTAGCCTTCTTTTAATATTCGTCACGCGCTGCACTGTGAGGGAAATAAAAATATTTAATTTACAATTCAACTAACGTTAATTATTTAAATGCCAAATTCGTAACACTGCTCCCTTCCCAAGGACTGCACATCCCGGGCAGTACAATCCCTGGACAGGAAGCTAAACTTACAACCAAGGCATAAGTGCAATAATAAGCATTACATTACAATAATAAACAACATGAACAATAAATAAAACAAATCAAATGCTATCAAATACTAAATACACATTTAGAAACAAAAAGGACCATGGTCTTACACTATTTACACTACATACTATGGCCATAGTAATGAGTTAGCCTGTCGTAATGAACGACTTTAGGTTTAGAGTTCGAAGACTTACGGATCCGAACCACGACGTCATTCAGCCTGTTTAGGACTGTGTACGGACCATCCCAAAATGACTGTAATTTCGGACAGAGTCCTTTCCATCAAGTCAGATTCCACAACCACACCTTGTCCCCTTTGTTGAATCTATGTCCAGTAGCTCTCGCGTTGTATCTGGTCTTCACTTTCTCCGTCGCCAAGTTCATTCGCTTTCATGCAGAACGGTGCATCACTTCAAAACGGGCCTGGACATCTTGGATGTGTACCTCAGGCGATGAAGGCGCATCCGGAGGGCGACCAAACAAGAGATCACAAGGCAGACGAAGGCCACGACCGAAGAGCATCTGAGATCGGGAATAGCCGGTAGTCTCGTGGATAGCACTGTGGTAAGCCAGTAAAAACAGTGGTAATTTCTTGTCCCAGTCCTGTTGGTTTCTGGAAACTACTAATGAGAGGTTATTAAGGATGGTTCGATTGAACCTCTCTACAATGCCGTCCGACTGGGGATGTAATGGCGTCGTTTGAGTTTTGTCAATGCCGAGTAGTTTGCATAGTTCTTTGATTACTCTTGAGGTAAAATTCCTTCCTTGATCGGAATGTAACTGAAGAGGCACTCTGAACCTGGAAATCCAGTGCTGTATCATTATCTCAGCTACTGTAACAGCCTCTTGGTCAGGAATAGGGTACGCTTCAGGCCACTTGGTGAAGTATCAATGACAATGATTATGTATTTGTTGCCATCAGCAGTTCGTGGCAGAGGTCCCAAGATGTCAAAGGGGATACATTTAAAAGGAGCCCCTACGTTGTAACGTTGCAGCTTGCCTCGGCTGCATCTCTTCGGTCCTTTCCAACCTGCACAGGCATCGCAAGATCGGCACCACTTTTGCACGTCATCCTTTGCATTATTCCAGTAAAAGCGCTCACGAACTCTCTGCAAGGTCTTCATTATTCCAAAGTGACCTTCTGTAGGGCTGTTATGTAGTTTTTTAAGGACATCAGGAATCCGGAATCTTGGAAGTATCAATTGCCATCAGAACATCTTCCCATCATCCGATTCGAATTTCCGGTATAAGACGCCGTTTCAAATATGAAGTGAAACCCAGAGTGCCCAGTATAGTTTTGTAGTAGGACTACAGATAGAAATGTCCTGCCAGGTAGGTTTTCTGTTTGATGACTCCATTAAATCAGTTATGGATTTAATGTCGTGGTCTTCCAGCTGGTCTTTCCTGACTTCATCATCACTCCACGGGTCTCGATCAGCCGATGTTGATGTTGTAATTTGTCTTGTGACCGGAGTCAGCAGCTCGTATTTCGCTTCCACCCTGGAACAATATCAGCAGCTTTCTGGGCAAGGTCATCTAGACAGGGTGTCGGCGTTCCAGTGTGATGATCCCTTACGATGACAGATAGTGATGTCATCTCTGTATCTACCTGGCTATTTGACCGTCAGGATTCTTGAAATTTAAAAGCCAGGCCAATGAGGCATGGTCCATGTGGAGGAGGAATTTTCTGCCGTATAGATAATGATTGAAATGTTCTACAGCTTTAACTATGGCGAGCAACTCTTTCTGGGTGACACAGTAATTCCTCTCTGGTTTAGACAGGCACTTGCTCCAGTACGCCACTACACGTTCTTGGCCGTCTATTTCTTGGGACAAAACAGCACCGACACTTTCATTGCTCGCGTCGGTGTCGAGAATAAATGGTCTGTCGAGCTGAGGATACATCAGGATTGGAGCAAATGTTAAAGCCTCTTTTAAGTTGTTAAATGCATCCTCGCATTCTTTTGTCCACAAGAACTTTTGCTTGCTCTCTGTCAGCTTGTGAAGGGGTCCTGTGATGGTAGAAAAGTCTTTCACAAATGTCCTACAGTAGGTGCAAAGTCCAAGGAAACTTCTTAGCTGATGGACATTTTTGGGACGTTTTCAGGATTTAACCGTAGATACCTTTTCAGGATCCATGCGCACAACTTCTGCAGAGAAGACATGTCCCAAGTAAGTCACTTCCTTTCGGAACAATCTGCATTTAGCGGGACTCAGCTTCAGACTGGCTTCTTTCAGTTTCTGAAGCACCTTTCTAAGATTTCTAGATGTTCTTCAAAACTCTTTCTGACGATGATGATGTCGTCCAGGTATATCAGACAGACTTCGTAGGAAAGACTTTTCAAAACAGTTTCCATGAGGCGTTCGAATGTTGCCGGCGCATTACACAGTCCAAACGGCATCACCTTGAATTGCCAAAGCCCTTGTCCAGTAGTAAATGCCGTCTTTTCTCGGTCATCAGGATGTATTTCTACCTGCCAATACCCACTCTTTAAATCAAGCGTTGAGAACCACTTGCTTCCAGAAAGAGTGTCTAGAATGTCGTCAATTCTAGGATGAGGATAACTGTCTTTCTTCGTAACCTCATTCAATTGGCGATAGTCGACGCAAAATCTTGCTGAGCCGTCTTTCTTTCTGACGAGAACGATGGGAGATGCCCATGGACTCGCTGCAGGCTCGACGACATCGCCTTCTTCCATATCTTTTAACAGTGTTCGCACCTCTTCCTGTTTAGCAAATGGTATACATCTTGGATGTTGCTTGATCGGGGGATGATCGCCGGTATCTATTCTATGTTGTGTCAAACTAGTTCAACCCATGTCAGAAGACGAGCAGGAGAAAACAACCTGAAGATCTTTAATGACACGATCGGCAGCATTTCTCTCTTTATCGTTTAATTGTGCATTCTGCAATAACTCCGATGTAATGCTCTCTCAGGACACGGATTCTGGGATGTTACTCTTTCTTTTAATGCTGGTTACTGGAGTACATGTTGCAACCACTTCACCTTTCTTAATAACTCTCGCCTTCTCAGTTACATTGGCGACTCTCTCCAGGATAACCGGTCTGGATAGGTCGACAAGTGCTGAGGCTACTAGTACTCCTTTTGGGCTATTACAGTTATCGGGATATTTTATGATGCCGAAGCGGAAATTTCTATTTTCGGCTATGGATCCAGGAAGTACAAACTCGGTTCTTGTGGGTATTGTGATATCATCTTGAGCTATAATTTTGTGGATAGATTTCACTTCTTCATTAATTCCGAAAATAGGGCGATGTCCTCAGATGTAGAATGCAATTCGTTATTTTTAAAGTCCAAGCAAAAATTGTATTTCCTTAGAAAGTCCAATCCGAGTATGCAAGAATCAGTGATCTCTGCTACATATGCCGTGTGATGGTAAGCGGCACTTCTAAACGTGATGTTAACGTTTACTTTTCCATCGATGTCGATCTTCTCACCGGACACAGTCTGGAGGGTAACGCAGGGCATCCTCCAGATAAGTTTGTTTCCCACTTGCTGAGCCAAATCTTTTCGGATGATATTGCAGGGAACTCCATTAAGATGTCCTATTATGAAAGTCCATTACTGCCACCTCTCACTGCAGAAATCTGAAGCGCTTTAAACTGGGGCTTTTCATTATCTGGCAACCTCCGCCCCGCGAGATGGCCACTAATTAGTTTCACTGCTGTTTTTAGGAGCAGTCTTAACATCCATACCCTGGGGTGTTCTGCAGTTTTGTCGTATGTGTCCTTCAGCACCGCAGTTCCAGCACTTAACGGTCAGTTTCTTATCACCAATATTCCGTCTCAAGGCGTTTAGTTGTCTAGTTAAATTGTCTAGACGAGCGGTGACTTGAGCAGCTCTGACTGGGTGGCGGTCTCGACGAGTGGCTTGCTGGGCTGCCTCGAATTTCATGGCATACACTAAAGCGCTTTTCAAATCTTTAGCATTCGCAGTGCTTTCTGTATTTCAGGGTCCCGGATGCCATCACTGAAATATTGCAGCGACAGGATTTCTCTTGTTTCTGTCGGGCACTCTGAAAAGGTGTGATGTGACAGCCTTTCAACATCCGTGGCGAGCTCCTGAAGTGTTTTGGTGGGCTTCTGCTGACCGGAGTTTAATTGAAGCCTGCTGTAGTCTTTTAAACACTTCTCTCCAAAGCGCAGCTCCAATGCGCCAGATAGAGCTTCAAAGTCTAATCCCTGGTTTTTGGGAAGAGTCTGCAGGATATCCGCTGCGTCTGCTCTCAAAGAAGCGGCAAGATGACAGGCCTTAGCTTGGGAATTCCATCCATTCACTTCCACCACTACAGAAAATTGCATTTTATATACTTGCCAGGAGGTCTTCCCATCATATGTAGATAGCTTCAGAAAGGGACGAGTAGGCATGGGTAGAAATTTAAAGCCTTCCGAATTGCTCCCTGCCATCGCTACGAATTTCTCTAAATTATCAACTTCTTTGGCAACTGCAGATACCCTGTCATCAATTTGTTGTTCGATTCGATGTTGGACAGCCAAAACTCTTCCTTCGATTCGCTGCTCCACAGCAGAAACTTTCTCTTCTATTTTTTCCTTCACGGAAGAAACTCTTCCTGTTTAGCAAATGGTATACATCTTGGATGTTGCTTGATCCGGGGATGATCGCCGGTATCTATTCTATGTTGTGTCAAACTAGTTCGACCCACGTCAGAAGACGAGGATAACCGGTCTGGATAGGTCGACAAGTGCTGAGGCTACTAGTACTCCTTTTGGGCTATTACAGTTATCGGGATATTCTATGATGCCGAAGCGGAAATTTCTATTTTCGGCTATGGATCCAGGAAGTAAAAACTCGGTTCTTGCGGGTATTGTGATATCATCTTGAGATATAATTTTGTGGATAGATTTCACTTCATCATTAATTCTGAATAGGGCAATGTCCTCAGATGTAAAATGCAATTCGTTATTTTTAAAGTCCAAGGAAAAATTGTATTTCCTTAGAAAGTCCAATCGGAGTATGCAAGAATCAGTGATCTCTGCTACATATGCCGTGTGATGGTAAGTGGCACTTCCAAACGTGATGTTAATGTTTACTTTTCCATCGATGTCGATCTTCTCACCGGACACAGTCTGGAGTTTAAAGCCTTCCGAATTGCTCCCTGCCATTGCTACGAATTTCTTTAAATTATCAACTTCTTTGGCA
This sequence comes from Stegodyphus dumicola, assembly GCF_044657685.1. NCBI lineage: Eukaryota > Metazoa > Arthropoda > Arachnida > Araneae > Eresidae > Stegodyphus > Stegodyphus dumicola. The sequence goes on from NC_140773.1 coordinate 9,776,520, forward strand.
ACTGCAGATACCCTGTCATCAATTTGTTGTTCAATTCGATGTTGGATGGCCGAAACTCTTCCTTCGATTCGCTGCTCAACAGCAGAAACTTTCTCTTCTATTTTTTCCTTCACGGAAGAAACTCTTTCTTGAATTTCTCCAACTTTGTTTTCTATTATGCAGGTAGTCTCTTCCTTAACAGCATTCATGTCATTTTTAACGGATTTCATCTCATCTTTAACAGGATCTTTCATCTTGTCCTGTCAAGCATCTATCTTTTCTTTCATTTCTTCTTTAAATGATGCTTGGCCAGCTTCTATCTTTTCTTGGAACGCAGCAAAAGCAGTAATGAGCTGTCTCAATTGTTCTTCAATCGCTCTAGTGATATTGGCATTCAAACCCCACGCCTGACACCAAAAATTCTTGCGTGGGTACGGGTTCGTTACGAAATGAATGCACAAATCTGATGAAAAATGAACAAAAATTTATTATTATCACAACAAATATGCTTAAATTTCCTAAAATATTCATGCAGTATTACAATATCTCACAGTAGTTATCTTTTAACTACTCAAACATTCAAGAGAACTTAATTCAAAACAGCTAAAGAAAGCTAATCCGCTACAGTCAACAAGAGCAGTTTTCTAAACAACAACAAACTAAGTCACTACTACGAACTGAGAGGTTTTCCTCCTTTTATAAGATTTTAAAATCGCGTGCGAGAATTCAAATCAAAAATCTCGAAATCAAAAAGAGATATTTATTAAATGTTACATGCACGCGCTCTTGTATTTTCAATTTTTCGGCTTAGCTTTCTTTTAATATTCGTCACGCGCTGCACTGCGCGGGAAATAAAACCATTTAATTTACAATTCAACTAACGTTAATTATTTAAATGCCAAATTCGTAACAATATTTTAATTTAAAGTAAGCATTTGTTTTGTTTAATAACTACTTTGTAAAATAAGATTTCATTTTTTTTAACCAGTTGAGAGGAAATCTGCACAAGCATTAATTGATGTTTTAGAGAAAGAAGCTGCTGACTTTGAACGCTTTTGTACCATCCAGTATCAAAACAATGACAGTAGATGACTCCTTGATGACTCAACAGTATTCAGTTGCAACTGATGATTGTACAGGTTATTTTCATAATGTATAAGAGGTGTTATTCTCTATATGTAATCTATTTAAAACTTATAACATCTTTGCTTATAAATAACAAGAAATTTTGTGAATTTCTCAGTGGTTCATAAAATACTATGAAAGGTACTTCCTAAATTGGAAATTGATGTAAAATGTTAGTGAAATGTATTCTACAACTGTATTTAGTAGTTACTTCATATAAACAAAAGTAGATCTATAAATATCAATTCAGCTGTTTACTAAATGCAAAAATACAAAGCAGAAAAAAATGCAAACTAAAATAAAACCAAATAGACTGATATCATAACATTTATTACATTATGTATACTGACTAACGAATTTTTGCAGATCATCTGATATTACTGCAGTATATCATTTCTGACACTATTATTTATAAATTATAAAATTAACTACTCTCTTCAGCTAACACTAACATTACATTAAGTTAGGAAAAAAAATTAATTTTTCTAATTTTTCACACAAACAATTCACACAATTTTTCACAAAGAACATTTTCAACATTTGAATTCTTAAACACCAGTATATTAAGTACATAAATTTAAATTATGATACTATATATGATCAATTCTTTAAAAGATAATTCAGTTTAAGAAAAAATTAAGTAGGTTTTATACATGCTCAGATTTATTTTAACTATTCAAAATGCTTTAGCATCACATTTCTTAAACATACTACTAATACTCAATGTTTTGATTTGACTTAATTAAAAATTATTTATTATTTAAAACTATTCCATTTAAATAATAAGAAAGAAAATTATTTCAGGAGGATTTAAAATAAATGTCCCATTAGTATGAAATTTATAAAAAGTAAAGAAAGCATAGTATGTTTCAAATACGCTATTTCCCAAGCTAAATGTACTTTAAAAATGCAAAATTTAAACAAAGGTCATGACATTATTATTTTCTTTGCAAATCTGCTAATAAAAAGCCAATCTTTGCAATTCATTCTACTGGTAAAATCAGAAGAACGGCTATTCAGCTAAATAAGACATTCTACATTAAAAATTATCTAGCTTGTTTAACTCGATGATATATAATTTTTTTCTTGTTAATTACTCTCTTATGCTTTTTTAAGTAGTTTAAATAGGAAAACTGCAAAATTTAACAAAATGAAATTTTAAAAACAGTGCTGTTTAAAAATATTTCAAGCAAAAGTTCCATACATATATTCATAAGAAAATTTAAACACAACAAAAAAGGGGTAGTTTAAGCATTCTGTGAAATATTTTTTAAGTTTTAATAGTTAATATGATTTAAAAGGGACAATTTTTTATTCTTTTACATAAATTAACAAAATAATTTGCAAATTATCTTTTTCTCTCCTAAGTTGCAAATACCGAGTTATAATTTTGATGGCTTTCATCTAATTCAATAGGTTGAAAAAATTAGGTTTTATCTATTATAATAATTACTGTAAATACTCAATAATACTTATTTAGCTTCTTTCTTTGAGCAGAATACAACAAATTCCAAAACATTAGCTCTTCAAACTTGTTTTAATTTTCTTGTTATAGTGCTCAATTCTTTCTTCTAAGCTCTCTGAAACAAACAGTTTTATTAACCATGTTAAGCTGTACATTTATATAAAAATTAAAGTCATTTAAACTAAAAAAGAAAATGATACACCATTATTACAATTTTAAAAACTATAATACATTAAAAATAATGTAATATATATGAAGAACATTATACATGAAAACTTTATACCTTATATATTTATTCATAATTTAAATGATTCATGGTGTAGAAATAAAAATTTAAATATTATTTTGCAATATCGTGATAGATATGAAATAAAAATGTTTTCCTTGTAAATAGAGCTGCACAAATGACAGTATTCAAAATCAAATCAAATTTTAAATGCCATCTATTCATATACATATTCAAATTTACATTCCACATTCCTATACATATTCAAATTTACATTCCAGGATGTAAATGAATTATGTATACTTAATAAAGACAATATATACTCAATAAAATACGTAACACACAAATAAAAAAATTAGTTAAATTAAATAAGATATATTTATATAGATCAGATACAGCCGCCCTACAAAAATTAGATTTTCCAATTAAGGCTACTCTTATTTCAAAAATGTATGTACTTACATTAAATTTTATTTAACTGCTATATAAAACTATTAACTCCCATTTTAGTTACTTATGTATTAAAAGATATCAAATATACTTCATTATGAATTAATAAAAATCATATCTATATTCAGGAATCAAAATAAACTTTTTTTAAAATTCAGAATTCCTTTCATTGATATTTAAAACTTTTTATTAATTTAGATTAATATTGTCAGTGATATATCTACACTTTTTTATTTAAAGGCATTTTTCACTCGTTGTAATAATTATAAAAGTATCTTACAAGAAGAATTCAGCAGTTCATAGTAGAATTCAACAGTTCAGCTAACTGGATCCACACACAGATCCTAAATTTTAATTCTGAGATATTTAATATTCAAACATGTCTACCATCAGAGTAAGATCCTTTTTCCATAACTTATAGAAAATCCTGCAATGCTTTCTTTAAAATGGCCTTCAGTTCAACTAGCATTGCATTTCTCAACTTCCCTGCACTCAAAAACCAAGGATCCTTAAATCAAACATGCTAGCTCATTCAGGGTACAGATAAGAAATTGCATGCTGTGAAATTAGATGGCATGTAGAAAAGTTTCTTTTTTGTTTAGAAGCAACCAGCAAGCAGAACTCTTGCCATAGCAACTGCAACTTAATGATTTAAAATTGGCAAAAAGGTTAAAGTAACAATAACCCTGATGATAATAAGAATATTTCTATTATTACTATCATTATTGCTGTGATCCTTATGGATGTTTGATTTGAATTTTCATATTACTAATATTTACTAGCTGTGGGTTTTGAAAAAAAATGACTGAACTGAAGTAGAAGATTTTTGTCTGCATGGACTTATAGAATTAAAAACATTTTCTGCTTTTCTTTTTCTGTCAGTATTATACAGGACAATGTGCTAACACACTCATTTCATGAGAAAATCCTGTTTGGGGATTTACTGACATGTAGTCTTATCCTTGCAATGGTGGTTATTTTCTTGACTGTTAGTTGTTTGGTTGGCTTGCTTTTTCTCAACATTTTATATCATTTCTCAGTTGCATAGCCCTCAAACATGCAACAAAACTTGTCAGAAAGTCAACATGCAAACAACATTTTTACAACTTTGAAAATATGCATGTAAGGCATATATTTTTTAATTAACCACTAAGAGAAATTAATTCAATTATTTTCAGCTAAAAATCTATGAATATAAAAAATTTAATAACTAAAATATTTCTTATATGCATATTTAAATAGAAATTTTCATTAGATATATAATATTCATTAGATATATAATATTCATTAGATATTTATTGATATTTCTGCTCCAGTATTTATATTATATGCATATAAATACTGGAGCAGAAATATCAATAAATCCATTACTGAAGCAAATATATTACATCAGAAACACTCATAGAGAAAATTAGAATCCATAAACCATATATCCTTGAGGATTCTGATTTCTACAGTGGAAAAAAAATTAAATTTTACACAACCAAGAAATATGCATAAAATCGTATATAAAAATACTCAGAAATTATTTGTAAATTACAAATGTAAAGATTTATAAATAGCATACTTTGCAAGCTTAAGTTCTGAATTAGATAATCTTTTCCTACAATGTATTTCTTCATTTGCCTGCATGTTTACTTTTTCAATAAGAACAGCTTCAAGAATTTTGACCTAAATTTAGTTAAAATATGGCTTGTAGAATTTACCTAAATTTAGTCAAAATATAATCTTTTTTTTTTTTTTTTTATTTAATAATAGGAAAAAATTTTCACAGGCTGCATTTGAATGAAACTTTTTTTCATGACCGAATCAGAAACATTTTGTTTAAAAGCTCCTTCAAATGGTCCACCAAAACTAAAATTGGAAAGTTGTGTTCAGTTAAAAAATTAAATAGCATTCAGCATTTATAACATATGTTTCACTGTCTTTTATGAAGAAATTTAATATTTCTTTTGATTTTATGGCATAGCCTTTGAGAAAATATATGCAGTTTACGGTAACATTATACACAGCACAAAAACTGAAGAAAGTCCACATGCAACATTTTCTTGCCATAATATAAAAGAACAGGATCTGAAAAGTGCTTGATGGGAAAAATAAGGACCAGAATTTGCTGAACTACAATTGGTTACCCTTCAAAATCATCAACTAAACATGTGATGTCACATATATTTCATCATCCATTAAAGGAATAAGTTGATTGTTTTTCATACTATTTTCCTTGCCCTCTCAGTAAAATCCTTAGTTTTATTGGTATTTTCCACAGCTCACACTTTTTAAGGAATTTCCATAGAAACTATGGAGAATTTGTAAAAGTTGAAGTTTATGCAGTTGCTATATTTCACAACTTTTCTGGAACTTCCATATACATTGAAGTCACTTGAAGGTTTCGAATGGGAAAGTGTTAATACTATAAATTTGTGTTAGCAGTTTGTATGTTTCCATCTGACATTTGCCTAAATGTGTACAGTAACACACTGCTCAACAAACTTTCCACACAATACCAATCACAAAGCATATAATTAAGGTAATTACCATTTGAATAATATTTACATTTATTGCACAGATGTTGCCAAATGTACTATTTAATATAACTGGACCAAACTACTTAACAACACAGAATTCCATCATAACTCAATCATGGAATCAATGGGTGTGCTCTATATACATGCTCACATACAATCCATTTTCTGCACTTTTAAATTTTCCTATCTATTCCATTACAATATAAACTGGCAAGTCAAGCTTTAATCATATTCGACAATTTTAATTCCTTTCATATATATAATTAAAATAAAACTTCCTCAGACATAAAGTCAACTTCAAGACATAATAATATATACATATATAATATTCAAATATATCTAGTTGGATTACACAAAAATTATATTTTACTTTCAGCTATACATAAAAGTAATTTTGAACTCTGAAAATAAGAATTATTTATAGTTTATACATAATTTTTAAACAGAATTATTCTAAATGCACATGTCAACAGTTTTAAAAAATTTATTTAAAATATACATATAATCAAAAGAAACAGATGCAGAGATATTTAATTCTTTGAGCAGCAGTTTTCTATATGTAAAAATATGAAATATTTGTTTTAATTGCAGTTCTGGAATTTTGCTTGCTTTACATAACTAAAACTGAACTTGTAATTAATAATATATGTAATAATAAGGATTTCTTACTACCCATCAGAGCTTTCAAAGAAGATAATTAAGCATAAAATTATGCATTCAAAGTAATATTCTTTGGATTTATCATCTATGTACATGTTTGAGTCCTCATATACATATCTTTCCATTTTTCTGCCAGTTCTACACAAGAAAAAAGAACATGGCTTCGTCTTGTGATATCAGTAAATAAAGTGAAAATATATGCATTTCTATCAATTCAAAGTTTATGTAAGTTATATAAATGGAATATGCTTATGTTTTATACTAAATCTGCTATATGTATTCAGAGTGATATGTTTAAACTGAGATTTAAAACTTTGTTTGATAAAAATATTCGTTTAATAAAACTTAATTTTAAAAAGTCAGAAATGTTTTGTTTTGTCTTATCACTATGCTTACAGAACAATAATTAAGTAAATTACAACCAGATTATAAGGGTAATTTAAAATATGTTGCATAATATAAGAGTACAGTAAAATGTGTGAAGCAATCACAAAGTTTTTCAATTGGTTGTTAAAAAAGACTAATAAAAGCAGGTGGTGCTTACAGTAATTTGAAAAACAGATATTGTTTAGCATTCACAAATATTTAAAATGGCCTTGGGTGCTAAGACAGCAGATAATTCGCAGCCTTAGATAAAATTTCAGACCTAACATCAGAAAATGCAATATCCGCAGTACTTTAGATATGTGGTGATCATTCAGTGTTAAAATTTCCCATAAAGGGACAGAAATTTAACAAGGTTCATAGCCAAATTTTAGTTAAAAAAAATAAGCACCTATAAGCACTTTTCAAGCACATTTTAAGAAAAAAAATAAGCACCTGTCTAATTACATTATATACACAACTGCATAACTTCAAAAATTAGACTCATAATTTAAAATATGAAAAATGCAGTATTTATTAAGAGAGAATAAGCATTACCTCAACTATGGAAAATAATTACTTTTTTTTTAAATTTTATGTAACAGTTCAATTTACAGAACTAGTTTACAATGAGAGGGAAAAAAAAAACTATGCAGAACTAAACTATATTACAAGATTTAATGATGAAATTTCAGTTCAAAATAAAAAAAAAACTATGCAGAACTAAACTATATATTACAAGATTTAATGATGAAATTTCAGTTCAAAATAGAGGAAATAAATAATAATAAGGCATATTTATTCTATTCACTTGGAACTTAATAATAAATGCAATTTATTTTTCCACTCATATTGATATTTAACTAATTTAAATCTAAATTCTGAACATTTTCTAAATTTTCATCGTATATCAGTTTTCCCTTAACAGATATTGCAAGCAAAGTAATTTTAGTAAAAAAAGAGGAACATTTCTGAAATCAGAAGACAGAAATTTGCTTCATGCAGTCATCCTTTAACAGCAAAAACTTAACTACCCGCATACTTGAAAATTGGCGAATATTCGGACAGTCGAGCATAACTTGAAAAAGAGGAGCGGAGGGGGGGGGATAGACTGTAGCCGTTCTTTAGATTTTTCCGCTAAATAAATGCTTTTGACATTTCGATATGTGCATCATATAAAAACAAACCAAAGGAACAGAAAAATATTTTGCTTAGCAAGCACAGTAAAACTCTTTTAAGTGTTCATAAACAAATATCGGACCGAACATCAAAATTAATTATCTCAAAATATCGCAAACGTTATTGCGCAATGCGTGCGCCGTAATTCTTCGTAATTCTTCGCTACATGATATTACGCAATCGGATTCAACAGCTGCCGATATTGGGAGAATAAAGAACTAAATAAAGGAAAAGAAAGAGACTTACCAATCTGGGGTGTTTTTCATTCTAATTTTCAACAGACTGCATTACATTTCCGAAATAGAATCCTTCTTTGCTTGGGTTGGTAGACCGCAGAACTTTTAGTCCTATTCAATCCAGATTGGAAAGTTACAAAAAAAAAAAAAAAAAGGCCCGTTGCTTGTTTTGCAACGAACTGTAACAGTTTCAATATTCAAGATTTTGCGGAGAAAGGGGAGAACCTGCCAAACTTCGTACTGTATAATGTATTGGCCAAAAAAATGAAATTATTTTGACTATTCGATTACATTCCCTTTATTTATGCCATTCCGAATATTATTAATTAGAAAGCTAATCTGCGTTAAAATACAACCATTTTTGGAAGTTTACTATACTTCAGCAGTTACTGCAACTATGTTATTATAAACATTCATACATATGCTCATAATATAAGCATAACGATCATAATAAACATGAATATGAACTGACCAAGCGGAACGAAAATGCAAATTATTAAGATCTTGATAGAAATTCAAACGTGTGTAGTATTTGGGTGGGAGGAAAAGAATGCTGAATGTACCGGAATTTTCTACTGCTTTCGCAATTCTTTGACCAACAGAATGACGGGCACCTGTCTGTACTCTCCACCCACACCAGAGGTTATGTTAATAAAATTTAAGAGAAAGGGGGATTAGTTTCAGCTTTGGTACGGGGAAAAATTGCGTGTTCATTTAAAAAAAAGCACTAAAAGCAAAAAATAAGCACTAAAAACAAAAAAAAAATAAGGGCTTTAAAGAAAAAGTAAGCACCTATAAGGGCCTTTATATTTTATTTTCAAATATAAAGACTTACAAGCACTCATAAGGACTGCTATGAACCCTGTTTAATTCTTGAAAAACTTATCTGAAATGGTGCCCATAATATATAACCTGTTTAATAAAATTGGAAACTGGACTTAAAGAACTTGTATAACATTGGGCATATAAATTAATCAAAGCATGCAGGCACAGAGCAGGAAAATTCTAGCTCCCTAAACCAACCTAAGAAAACTCAATTTTATTCTTTCAGTTCAGAGATTCTGAGATCAGAAAACCATATCATGGTTGACTTCCAAAAAACGCAAACAAAATGCAGATTGGTGATAGATCAAGAGATTTAGTAGCGATGAAAAAGAATGAAGCAATAACAACTGCTTACATACAGACTTTTCAATTTAGGAACTGTCATCACTTTTGCTGAAAGACTTCAAATGATTTACTGCACAATTATGTGACTCGATGATTTTCACATTTTTCCAGCTCTCAAGGAATATCTAAGCACCCAAAAATTTTGAAGTACAGAGGATGTCAGAATAACATTTACACAAAGGCTATACACAGACTGTTTGCACATTTTTTAGACAATTTTCATTGTAATTACAGAAATACTTTACCTAAAACTTTTATGTTTTAAGTGTTCTGCCTGATAACCCTTATTCTTCACTATCCTTATATACTGTAATTTTCAGCCTTTTGTAGTATCGGAAGAGGTACTTTATCCTATTGCTCTTGAACAGCTTTCAAAAGTCTAAGGAGGTTGTAGGTCAATGTTTGGACAACCCAACCAAGTCCAGAAGGACAGAAATACATTGGTGATAGATCAAGAGATTTAGTAGCGATATGAGTGAAGGGTATGGTTTTGATACCCATTTCTTGTTCTATTTTTCCCACGAAATTAACATTAAATTTTGATGTTCACTACTTGCTTTGTATTGATGCAATTCTACTGACTGATTTACTGTGTGTAAGTAGAAGGTCTTTCATATTTGAAAATTGGGTATAAAATAAGTTTTTGATAATATGTTGAGTTGATCTTAACATTTTTCTCCACTCTCTTACTTTTTAATTTCCCATTACATGAAAAACCAGCAACAATCATAAATACCTTAGAAAAACTTTCCTTAGATTCCTTGAACTATGTTTTAAGATTTTTTTCTCCTCTTTGATGATAATAAATGGATCTCATTTTATTGCAGTTATTTAAATACACCCTATATTCCTCTATTGTGACAACAACTTTCCATTTTTGTCACGATAAATGTTTCTCATAAAGAATTCCACTGTGCGTTCAGCAATATACCATGGAGAAAGAAGATGCACATTGTTTTTTTGCCTTTTAAAGACTCAAATCAGCATTAATCACTTTGTTTACAGTTGACTTTGAGCATTTTAAAGATTTTGCAGTGGTCCTTTGACTTGGTGGATTTTCTTTTAACTTACTTTTACAATATTAAAAGCATTATATTTTTTTATATGTATCTATAAGCATCTACTTGAAGCTAAACTTTGACGTTCCCTCCCCCCTATTGCTGACAACAATACTTATCATAGTTTTAGATATAAAAAAACCATAGCTTCCACAATGTTTTTTTTAATAACTAGAATAATTTTCTTTGGAAAGAATACAAATATAGCTTTTCATCCATTGCTTCTTTAAAAGCGACATTTTGCATAAAAACAAAACAGTCAAGTAGCAAATGATAATTTACACGTTCAAAAATATAGTTTTAATCAAAAAAAATTCCAGAGTTTTTTTTTTTTTTTTTTTTTTTTTTTTTTTTTTTTTTTACAGCAAATGAACATTATCTAAAAAATGTGCAAACATCCTCTGTATATTCAAAGCACTAGATGATATGGACATCAGAAAATGATTTAATTATAAATATGGCCACATAAAACTAGCCAAAATGAAAAACAAAATCTGTATGCTTTTTATGCCCAAATAAATTTTATTCTTAAAGTAATAAAATCGCACATTCATTTTTGGGGTGTTATTTTGTATATACATATATTTCTTTTACCTAGTACTAAAGTGACTAAAAATTCTTATTCCCCAAAAGAAAGATAAATATTTCATTTCTATTTAGAAATTTATCAAAAAGAATTTATAACATATGTTGAAATTTCTTCTACAAAACAAAAAAGATATAATTCTAGTTATCTATACCATTCCATTTACACTATCAAATGATAAATAACGCATCGTATATATATGGCTTCATTGCAAATTGCTCCTATCATAAAAGCAATGTAGATTATGAGGAGAACTATAATTAATAATAAATCAATAAAATTATTATCTAGAGAATATGATGACTCATAAAATCTCTAACTATTAGCTAAGTAGCTAATGTTAACTCCATTAGAGGATAATATATACTACTGGATTGGTCACATGATAAATCAGTTCATACCATTCTATTCACTCCCAGAAAAAAATCAACCATAGTCAACAGACACTGTATAACTTTAGTGGTTTTGATGAACACTTTTATAAAATATAAGAATATTTCAAATAAAAGAACTTACAATACCCATAAGTATTAAAAGAAAAGATAAAATATACAGAATTAATATCGATCAAGAGTGGTAAACTATTTACCTAGAAAGTACAAATTAAAATCCTTGAATCAAAGATATATTAATATTCATTAAGCAATAAATAATAGCTAATAACTCCTTGGTCTCTATCAAAAAGCAGCTGAAGGTATTGTCAACAAAGCCGTGTTTCTGAATTATAACTGGATGAATTGCAAAAGAAAATAATCAATGAAACTCTCTTTAAATTAAAAATAAAAGTAATTGGTTTCGTTTGGTTTATTTGACAATGGTGAAACACTCGAGGGCTATCTGCCTACGAAAAGGGATGCCTTCATGGAGGACTTTCTAAGGGAAACTGGCTCATATACACATTACACAGTGAGAAAACCATGAAAGTCTAGTGCAGCCAACTCGTTTGCTGAGATTCAAGCCCTGGACCGAGCTACCAGTGTTCAGCAACTTTACCGCTCAGCCGCTGTCGGGGCCAAATAAAAGTAATTAAATGAGAATAAAAATTCAAAAATTTTTAATAAGCAATCATCAAGATAAAACCTGCTTAATGTACATAATACACAAAAAATAATAATTAAATACTAGAAGAAAGACAAGAAGCCAAAATTTTTAAATGAAGTACAGAAAATTTTCAAAAAGTAGTACGATGGACTCAAACTGTCCATCGTACTAAACTTACATAAACTAATTAGCCTTATTGTGATATTAATTTGAAGGAAATGTTTAAGATTTTAGTGGTTTAGATTCCATTTTAACCATCTTTGGTGCTAAAAACAAATGTCACTAATGCTCTGGAAAATCTAGAAATGGAACTAATTAATTTATACTGTGATATACATCTTATTCAAAGATCTGAAGATACAAATTTGCTTAATTTCTATTAGTACTTGTCAAAAGATGAATATCCTCAATTACAGATTTCTGCAATAAAAATAATTGCTTGTTTAGGAGTATGTATACATACAAGGACACGATTTTTTTCTGCAGCTGAAATTAAAGTTTTAAAAGTCTAAGAAAAGAACTAGACTGCTGATAAATATCTAGAAATTGTTGATGAAGATGCTTTCTAGCAATTTTCCTCCAAAGATATAAACTTATGAAAAATTGAAATGCCATGAGATGCTGTAGTTGAAAGGTGTAGTAAAAAACAAATTAATTACAGTTATGTATTTTCTCTGCATGCTTCATAGGAAAATTTAATAAATAACAGGAAGAGAATAAGTTGTCAATTATTCATACATAAATTTTGCCTCTTTTTGGAAAAAGTTCTTGGAATTTTTTCTTTGCATAATTTTTATATGTTTCAATAAATATCTAGTATTTTTTTAATTGCGCCCATTAGCTACTTCCAGATTTAGCTCCCATGGAATTTGGGTTTGAGACAACTGAAGTAGTATATTAGATAATATATCAAAAGCTAAACATTTACAGAAGCCTGAGGGATCACATAAGCTTTAGTACTACTTCGGACAAAAATAGTCTTTATATATATGACTATAAACTTAACAGCTAAATAGAACAATAAATAATTACCACAGCGTTGTCTATCAAGAAGACGTTTATATTCACGTGGTTTCACTCCAGGCAGCAAACACTCCACTTGGTTTAAGACTGGATTATCAAGAGAACACATTTTTTCCAACTCTTGTAACATTTTCCTAGTTATCACAGACCTATAAAAAAAAATACAGGATTTAATTACATAACTTTTGACATTTTACAGCACTGGAACAGTTAATGCTGCATAATGCAAACTTTAAAAAATATATATAGCATTTTTTATAAACAATAAAAGCATTGGGAATTTAGAATAGTTAATACTGCAAATTGCAATCTTATGTAATTAGATAGTAGCATTCATTGTGTGTCGTAAGATCCATATGAAAGTACTCTTTTAAAGCTATGCTTTTATAGACTTTTAAATCTTTTTTGAAAAATTTTATCTTTAAGGAATACTGATTTTCTTTTATGATTTTCTAATTCACTGATTTCATTTAAGAATGAAAACAATCCATCATCAGCTTTAAATAATTCCTCCATTAAATACTTATATCTAATTTTCTTCAATCATGATATGCACAAGAATAGCATGTGAAGTCTTTCAATAGTTTTTAAACTAATATTGATAAATAAGCATGCTCTTATTTAATACAAGAATAAAATAATTTAAAATTTTCTCAACACTTTTATTTTAAGATTCATTTTATGTCTAGACAGGAACTGCATACTAAAAATAAAAAATTAAAAAGGCCATTATGTAAATGTGCAATGAATAAAAAAACTCCAGATTACGAAAACAAATGAGAATTTTTCCTATGTAATTAAATAAAAATTTTGCTTTTCTTTGCTATACAATTAATATGAAAAAGTTGTAAGGGCTTTATTTTATTCTAATAAATTATTTTTAGTTTCACTTTTCTTTCCTCCTGATTTCAGTTTTTTTCCAGAATGCAAATTTTAAATAATGCATTACGCTAATCTAAGCATGTTTCATAGGCAGTATTTAAGCTGCGTTTCAAGAGTTTGTGAGGCATAGTAGCAGAGTTAGTTCCGAGTTTATGCTGCGGGTTTGAAATTAGCTCTCTGGTCGGTGTTACACAACTTTCAGTTTATACCGATATTCCTAAGCTCGGCTTTGCTGTGTGCAGCCAATTTAGAGTTTAGTTAAACTAAGGAGCCAGTCGTTAGCTATTTTAATTTAAGATGCATTTTACATTCTTACTTTCTGTTAATTAGCCACAAATGGTGGTGAATTGTGAGCACCAAGTGAGTGCATCTGTTTAATTTAGTTTAAATAAAAAGATTATTTAAAACCTTCTTCTGCAGCAGTTATTCTTCAAAGAAATAGTTGCTATTTCCTTCATTTGCTATTTCCATGCATCATCGTCTGCATTTTATCCTATCATAAAGAACACACACACTCTAGAACTGGAACCCGAACAGTCATGCCCGAGGTACACCAACTCTACAACGTAATTTATATTTAAAAAAAATATTTTTTTAAATTTCATCAGCTTTAAAAACAAATTTTAGATAATTTAGGTACCATTTAATTGAACCAAAATCTTATAATATGTTAAAACTAATTAGTTCTTAATATTTAAATATATGTATATAAAGTTGCAGTATTGAAAACATCAGTGCACATGAGAGTATTTAAATCAAGTTAAATGTCATAAAAATCAATCACCCAATAACTTGGTTACAAACAAATGAATAAAAACATATTTCATATGTATTACAGATTTTACATGCATAAAGTATTTAATGTATTAAGGACTAGTAATTTTTGTACAGAACTGCAATAAAGTGATATAAATATCAGCTTAATCACACTACTTTTTTGTGTGATATTTACATTGGACTCTTTTTTTTTAATACAATTAGTGAAAATTAGATATATCTGAATCTAAATGCTTTTTCACTTTGCATACGATTTCTTGAAAAATGTTAAAATGCTTAGGATTACTGTATTTTGTAGCAAAAAAATACTAAGCATGAACTAAAAATATTCTCATCCCTATAAATCCCAATTTCTTGAAAGACAGATAAGAATGTGTCTCTGAAATATTTTCATTTCAGCATCTGAAATGATCTAAATGACCTTCAAAGCTACCCTGATACCTACAAGCAATGGATAAAATGTTCATGCGTTTCTTTGAAATTCTTTCTGGCTGGATCAATTTTTCATTCCATCGCATGTGCTTATACTGTTAAGTTTATGATTATGTACCCTTAGATTGCCAATAGATGGCGGTAGTGTTTGTAAAAAGAAATGGTGATGTCATAATTATGTATATGTATCAGTTCGTCTTTGGTGTTCATCAATAAACGTTGTGTGGAATAACGCTCCCTGTTTATTATTTTACATTTGATCCAATCTGATTTATTTAGAGACTTACATATATTTTGTTTATGGTGCCTGCAAACAGAGATTATTATGAACCAGAAAATCGACAAACTGAATAGTTCGAAAATGGAGGGCGTTCTTGAAAATTTGAAAAAGAAACGATCGGTTGTAAGACAATTAACTATGAAACTGATAACCAAAGTCAAAACGAATTTAGCAAATAATATTCCGCTAAATGAGAAAATTGAAATAATCGAGGATTTGTATGAACAGTTAATTGAAAAAAATCAACGAACTGAAAAAATTAGATTTAGAAATCAAAACAAAAGTAACTTCGGAGGAGATTGAAAATGGAGTTACCTTAAGTCAAGAATACCAGGATAAAACTGTTATATGGAGAGGAAGAATGCAACGATTTCTGAAAAAGAATTCGGAATCTTCTAGAACAGCTGTTCATGAGAACGAAATGGCTAATGTTGCACTTCCAGATGAAATGAAAGCAGTGAAGTTACCACGTCTGCAAATCGGTACGTATTACGGAGATTTGTGAAAATGGTTGGAACCAGTTCGAAAATACAATTTACAATCATAGTGGATTGAGAAAAACTGAAAAATTTGCATACTTAAAATCCTTACTTGGCAGTAATGCTTTAGCTGCCATTTCCGGTTTCACTTTCAGCGACCAGAATTATGATTCTGCAATAGAAATATTGAAGGAACATTTCGGAAGACAAGATGTTGTTATTACTTCACATATGAATAAATTATTATCCCTTGAACCAGTGGGGAACATTTCAAATGTTAAAGCACTGCATAAGCTGTATGATAATTGTGAAGTCAACATTCGAAGTTTAGAATCGTTAAACGTTACTTCTGGAAGTTATGGAAATATTCTTTGTCCTATTATTTTGCAGAAATTTCCAGAGGAATTAAATTTGGAATTTAATCGAAGTCGAAAAATGGAAGCACGATTTGATATAAAGGAACTTATAGAATTCTTTGAAAAGGAAGTTAACTGTTGAGAAGCTGCAAGTTGAACGAACTCTGTGAAAACGAATCAGAAACCACACATTCGTCAAAATGAACAATGCATGAAAGCTTATCCAAATTATAAACCGAAAGTTACGACTGCTTCAGCTTTATCAACAATTGGATACAAATGTATATTTTGTGATAAACAAGACCATACGAAATATAAATGTACTGAGGAAATACGAAATATAAATATCTCTGAAGAGAAACGCAACATTTTGAAATGTACAGGAAAGTGTTTTCTGTGTTTTGGACGTAAACACTTAGCGATCAACTGTAAGAACAAACAGATTTCCTGCAAAACCTGTCGTGGTAAACATCATGAAATTGTGCGTGGAAATCCCACATTAGTTGTCTCCAGTGTAAAAAATAAGGAAACTGAAACATCGGCAGAAATTGTTCAAAATTCTTCTGCCAAAACTGGATCTAATATTATGCTTCAAACTGTGTATGCTGTGGCTGAGGGCAGAAAGAAGAATTGTATTGTGAGGTGTCTTCTTGATGTCGGTAGCCAAATCTCTGCAATTCGAGAAGATTTATCAAGAAAATTAAAATTACCAGTGAAAGGAGAAACTGTTTTAAATCTGCATACTTTCAGTGAAAGGAATGGGAAGCATTGGCGTCGAAAGAAAGTTGAACTTATGCTCCGAAATACTAATGACCCTGAAAAATACATAAATCTCGAACTGGTACTCAATGAAAAAGTCATCGAAGTACCAGTCATAACAAATGCCAATATACGAGTACCAGATGTAGAAATAAAATCCAACCTCCAAGCATTCGGCATCACTTTGGCAAACTGCTGCGGTGCTGATGAAGTCATATTTCCATTTTGATCGGCGCATACATTATGTGGAAAATAGCAAGCAAAGAAATAAAAAGGATAAACAGAAATGCCGTAGTGATGAAAACCTTGTTTGGGTGGTGCAAATTTTCTTCATCAGACTTTCACAACCATGATGCAAGTTTAAACGTAAGTGTAGAAGAGAAACTTCTAAAAAGCGTCGAATCATTTTGGGATATTGAATCTATAGGAATTAAAAATATTTCTGACGAAGAACAAAATGAAATGGCCTTACAAATACTTAACAACTCGATTACACAAAAGGGTGATAGATACGAAGTTAGACTTCCATGGAAAGATCAGAATGCGACTTTAAGGGACAATTTTAAGAATGCTGAAAGACGATTTTTAACTCTGAAAACTTGAACTTTTATGCCCAATATAAAGAAGTGATTGACTATCAGTTTAAGGAAGTGTGTGTGTGATTATAGCAAAGCCTCGAGGGCTATCTGCCTAAGGGGAGGGATGCCTTCGTGGAGGACTTTCTAAGGGAAACTGGCTCGTATACACGTTACACATGGGGAAAACCACGAAAACGCCCATGCAGCCAGCCCGTTCGCAGGATTCGAACCTCGGACCGAACTACCAGTGTTCAGCGACTTTACCGCTCGGCCGCTGGTGGGCATCAGTTTAAGGAAGAAATCGTAGAAAAGATCGATCTTGGTACTCCATATATGGGAGACGAACTTACTATATACCTTACCGTGCTGTCATCCGTGAAGATCATAATTCTACAAAACTTCGCATTGTTTATGATGCTTCTTCAAATGAAAAGAAATCATGAATCTTTAAATGATAATTTACTACAAGGACCAAATCTTCTTCCTGAACTTTTGAAAGTTTTAACAAATTTTTAACTTCATCGAATTGCATTTACATCAGTTATTCAGAAGGCGTTTTTGCAAATTTCTGTTGCACCTGAAGATCGGGATTCAATGCGATTTTTGTGGATTGATGAGAATTCAAGTTTCAGTAATCCGAGAATTCAAGTTTATCGGATGTGTCGTGTAATTTTTGGAGCAAAATCATGTCTATTTTTGCTGAGCACTTGCATTAAGCATCATTTAAAGAAATTTGAAAACATCTATCCCAGAACTGTAGAAATGTTAGAAAACTTAATGTAAGTTGACGATTTTATTTGTGATCAGATACAGAAGAGAAAGCTGTACAAATATATCATGAAGCCAATGATATAATGAAAAAGACATCAATGACTATGACCAAATGGAATTCAAATTCAGATACCTTAAAGAACCAATACAAATCAAGTGACAACTTTGTTAGCTTTAAATTGCCTGACTGTGATCCCCTCTCAAAGATTCTTGGACGTCAATGGGATACTCATAAGGATATCTTCTGTTTTAATGCTCAAGACGTTATTGATTTCATCCAGTCAAATGACCAAACAAAATGTTGTGTTTTGAAAGCCGCTTCAAAAATCTTCCATCCTGTTGGGTTTCTTGCTCCATATGTTATTCAAGCTGTTTCAGGATTTATGGCTGAAAGGTATTGATTGGGATGAAATTATCCCACCAGAATTGCAAAACAAGTGAAACAAATGGTATAAGCAACTATGTGATCTACCTAATATCCAGATACCTCGGTGGTATTTTCGTGATGTTGATGAAACGTCTGAAACACTGGAACAACATTGTTTTTGTGATTCATCTCAAAGTGCTTCCGGAAGCAACAGTGTACGTGAAATTCTGTAGCTTAAAATATTCTGGAGCAAGTTTAGTGATAGCCAAGAGCAGAGTGGCCCCCCTGAAAAAATTATCTTTACCAACACTCGAGCTCATGGCAGCAGTGTTAGGTGCATGACTTGTAACTACAGTCCATGTGCATTTTCCTCAAGCTAACATTCATTTATGGACAAATTCTCTTATCTTCACTGGATAAAGAACTCACCACGGCGATGGATAACATTCGTACAAAATCGAGTGTCCGAAATCCAAGACAAAACATCTCCGAGTATGTGGCAACATTGTCCTGGCTCAGAAAATCCGGCCAATAAAATCACACGTGGTGTTAAAGTGAGTGAGCTTGTAGTAGATCAAGTGTGGTGCCATGGACCTCCACGGCTTCATCAAGATGAAATAAATTGGCCTAAAGTTAATGAGCATTGTAACATAGTAGAAAGTGTTGAAGAAAGAGTTGTGACTCAAGTTACTAGCAGTGTTCAACCTTTACAACCTGTGTTAAAAATAGAACACTTTAGTGACTTAGGTAAACTTTTAAGAGTCACGTCATATGTATTTAGATTCATTAATAATTTGAAGTCACAGAATAGAGTGATTGGTCCTTTGACCAAAAATGAAATATGTAGTGCTATGTGTTATTGGATTAACTTACCACAAGGTGAGTATTTTTTTGGAGAATTGAATAATGTTAAATGTAAAAAACCATTGTCTCATAATTCCAAATTGTTGGGGTTAAATCCAGTAATGGATGAAAAGGGTTGTTTAAGATTTGGAAGTAGATTAGTAAAATCATCATTAGATGTCGATGAAATTCAGTCGTTAATATTACCAAATAATTATTTTTCTTGTTTAATTATTTTGAACTGTCATGAAAAGGTACTTCATAGTGTTGTAAATGAAACTTTAGTGCAAGTAAGAGGGGAATTTTGGATTTTAAAAGCTAGACGTTTTGTAAAATCTGTGTTACATGATTGTAGATTTTGTAAAAAATATAATGCTAAAGCTGGACATAAGATATCAGTTTCTCTTCCTGCTGACCGAGTGGAGAAAGCTCAACCATTTGAGGTAAGTGGCATAGATTTCACTGGCTCTTTGTATTTAAAAGATGGTACAAAAGTGTATATCTCTTTATTTACCTGTGCAGTGACTCGAGGAGTCCATTTAGAATTGTTATCAAATTTAAGTACAGAGTGTTTCATTCAAGCCTTACGTAGATTTTTTGCCCATAGGGGTATTTGTAGAGTTATTTATTCTGATAATGCTAAAACCTTTAAAAATGCTGATCATGAATTAAAATACGAGGGCTATCCAGAAAGTAGATTACGTTTTGGAATAAAAAAATAAACAAAGTATAGGAAACAAATTTTATTATATACAGATGAAAGCCACACTCAAATACTACTTTTCTACATAGTCACCATACAAATTAAGGCATTTATCGTAGCGATGTACGAGCTTGGAAATTCCTTCGTCGAAAAATTCGGCCGCCTGCGCCTTCAACCACTTCGTTACCTCTTCTTGCCTTCCATCTTGCACAAAACTTGTGGTAACCAAGCTTTTCGCTGATGATTTCGTGCAACAAACTTCGCGAAATTTGTGGAAACCTCAAAGAAAGTTCCGTTATTGTGAAATTTCGATTTTCACGGACTTTAGCATCGACTTTTTCGAGAAGTTCGGCGGTCACTATGCTGGGTCTCCCACTTCGATCTTCGTCGTGAACATTGGTTCGGCCATTTTGAAATCTTATGACCCACTGACGCACTCCACCTTCAGTGATAATGTTGTCCCCATACACTTCACGAAGCTGCCGATAGATTTCTATCGGTTTACAGTTTTTTGCAGTCAGAAACCTTATTACTGAGCGCACCTCGCAGCTCGCGGGATTTTCAATTAACGCAGACATTTCAAACCGTCACAGTATCTGAACGGAGCACAGCACGAACCTCTCACTAGCACGGCTAGATGCAGACTGAGCTGCGCAACGCTCTGACCCCAAGATGGTCGCGCTACCCCGCCCCTAGCGGACACAGACGGAAACGTAATCTACTTCCTGGATGGCCCTCGTAATTGTATAAATTGTGTAAAGATAAAAAGGTTCTAAATTTCCTTGGGAAAAATGGGTTTGAAAGGAAATTTATTGTAGAAGATGCTCCTTGTTGGGGTGGATTCTGGGAACATTTGATAAGATGTGTAAAAACTTGTTTAAAACGTGTCTTAGGTAAAGCTTCTTTATATTATGAAGAACTATATACTGTCTTAACTGAAGTAGAAGCTGTTATTAATTCTAGACCTATAACCTATGTATACAATGAACCAAATGAGCCTGATCCTCTTTCACCATCTCATTTTATAACTGGATCTAGATTGACTGTTTTACCTTCACCTGAATCTAAACTAGAATCGACAAGATCTCAGTTGATTAAAAGAAGGAAGGATAGGCAATTATGACTAAAGCATTTTCGGAAAAGGTTTTATAAAGAATATTTGTTAGAATTAAGATCTGTCCTGTTTTCAAAAACTCCAAAGAATTCTCCCGTGTTTAAAATTAATGATGTTGTACTTGTACGAGAAGATAATGTGAAATGCTGTAACTGGAAGATAGGTAGGATTAAGGAACTATTCCACGGAAGAGATGGTAGAATTAGATCTTGTGAGATTCAGTTGGATAATGGTGTTGTTGGAAGACCAATTGAAAGACTTTATAATCTTGAATTTCAGTAAAATTGATGCATTCGTTTACGGATGCATGGGGAAGGAAGTGTTAAGTTTATGATTACATATCCTTAGACTGCCAATAGGTGGCGGTAGTGTTTGTAAAAAGAAACGGTGATGTCACAATTATGTATATGTATCAGTTCGTCTTTGGTGTTCGTCAATAAACGTTGTGTGAAGTAATGCTCTCTGTTCATTACTTTACATTTAATCCAGTCTGATTTATTTAGAGATTTACATATATTTTGTTTATATACCTTAAAAACAAGCAACATCAGTCTTTTGAAATTATTTATAAAACTACACTTTTACACTCCATAAGTATGCCAAAAGCATATTAAATTTTAAACCAACCACATTATTCTTAAAAATAAGAATTATTGTTTATATATAATATTTTATGACAATATGTTACACAATATTTTGGCAATATCTTATTTTAAAAATGAAAATAGCATTTAAATAACTTACTTTACAGCATTGTATGTCCATATACTTTGAAGATGTTTTATAACAAGTTTTAATGACTCTTTATCATATATCCATTCTATGTTGTCATAAGCACAATCAAACAGAACCAAAGGTATTTCTGTAAAAAAGTGCATAATTAAATATACTCAGAAAATAAGCATAAATATCAGGCTTTAACAAAAGTTTCTGTCCACCGCAAATATCGTTTGTTCAAACAATTCACATTGGCGTGTTCAATCATATTTTGTGAAACTATTTTTGGCATTTGAAAGAAAGAGACTTGCTTTAAAACACTGTGTTGTGAAATTTGTAAAAAAATATCGTTATTATTAAGTACGAGGTGTCTGAAATGGAGTTATCAAGCTACTAGATTAGAACCATCGTTAACTTCAAGATCTGTTGTAAAAAGTCAGCACCAGAACGTCACAAAATTACATGCGCAGTTTCAGGTACTAATGTATCATATGCCACTGTAAAGGTTTGGTACCGAAGTTCAAAAACAAGGAATATGACATTCAAGAAGAAGAGTGCTCCGGACGGCCTACTGATGTTGATGAGGGTCGCCTGTGAGTACTTGTGGAAGAAGATCAGTATACAGCCACTCGAGAGCTTGCTAAGGAGTTAGACTTTAGGGCCATTTCCATTAGTCCCTCTATGCATCACATAAACTTGAAGTACAAATTCAGTCGCTGGGTCCCGGATGAGTTGAAGCAGACAAAGACAGATGTTTTTAGGCTTGCACTAATCTGCTCGAATATCAATGCAAGGACAAAATTCCAGACCGGATCATCATTTGTGATGAAAAGTGGATTTATTTCAAGAACGCAGGGCGAAAAGGGGGAAGGGGGTTGGTCTGCACCAGGTGAGCCCATCGGCAGCATCGCAAAGTGCTGTTTGACTAACAGAAAGATCATGCTTTGTATCTGGTGGGATTGCCGTAATATTATCCACTAAGTGTATTTGAAAAAAGGTAAAACGCTCGACAGTAAAGTGTACAGTGAGATGTTAGTCCATGTTGATGCTGCTATCAAGGGAAAATGTTGGACTGAGTTCTGGTGTAAAAAGCTGATGTTCCATCAAGATAATACAAGACCACATGTGTCTGCATTTACCGGCTGGACTCTATACGAACTTGAATGGGATCTTTTGCACACCCACCATATAACCCCAACATCGCTCCTTCATACTTCTACCTTTTTTCACACCTGTATCTACATCTTCTTAGTGCTATCTTCCATTCTGCACAGGACGTTCGAAATGAGATTGATCTGTTTTTGGCCTCGGAGCCACCAAGTTTCTGGGCTGAAGGCTTTGAAAAGCTACCAAAATGTTGGCAAAAAATCATAGTTTTTATTAAGAACAATTTTTGGTGGAAAACTTTCGCTACAACCAGATAAATTATTCATACATTGCAAATATATAGCTCACAAATAAACTACTTATTTATCCATTTTCATTTAAATAATGCTGTTAATTTTCATTAATTATTACAGGTACACCTTGCACAAAAAAAAAAAAAAAAAGAGACAGTTCTATATCTCCCGTTCTACTGCACCAATTGATGAAATTTAACTTGCGTTTTTCATGTCACGAAAGGGCAACTTAGGATATATAATAGATTTATATATGGCATTGCACTAACATATGTATTTTGATACAAAATTGGGCTTTTTCTGATTTTTTCTTCTACATTTCGATTCTTCAACTCAAATTATGCCTAATTATTAAATTTTGCCAAATTCGGTGAAAAACTTTCCAAGAAATTTAAACATTTACCTTGGAGCCTTTTTTTTTTTTTTTTTTTTTTTCCAATTTAAGCCAAGAAATAATTTATTAAGTGACATTCCTAATTTATAGCAACCCATTTTTCTTTCCCTTTCCATTGTGCACGAGCACAAAAAAAAAAGAAGGTGCATCATTCATACTTTCAAATAATTTTAATGTGCATAAAGCTCATTTAGATTATTATCGCTTGTAACAAATATGGCAAATTTCACAATGCGCTAATATAAAAATTCACATGGAACTTTGAAAATTTTGAATAAAAACCTCTCATTTTTTGCAGGTAAAAGGTTGACAACTTTAATATGATGCTAAAAATTTGATATGTTATAACTGAAAATTTTTTTGAAAAATTTATAAAAATTACAAAAAAAAAAAAAATAGAAATGGAAAAAAATCAGAATATAGCTGCAAAATTTATTTGGATTGAACTTAAATTTCAAAATGCGAAATAAGGAATCAAGTAAGTTTAATAAAAAAAAGAGGTATTAATAAATATACACCAAATTCAAACGATACTGAGGAGCTAGAATTTTGAGAGATAATTTTTTAAAAACTGCCCATGTGATTTTTACAAAACTTGGCATTTTGGCATAATGCAAGTCTTAGAATTGAAATATGAAAAAAAATCGGCATGTCATTTCAGAAAATATGCGATTTTTGTCAGAATACTTATGTTAGAACAGTGCTACACAAAAATCTTATGTATCCTAAGTAGAGCTTTTGAGACATGACAAAAGCAAGTTAAATTTCATCTATCAGCCCAGTAGAAGGGAAGATATAGAGCTGTCTCTTTTTTTCTTTCTTTCTTCTTCCTTTTTTTTTTTTTTTTTTTTTTGTGTGTGTGTGTGTGTGTGTGTGTGTGTGCAAAGTGTGTATATATATATGTTATGGTTAATGTGATTAACAAGTTATTATTAATACCTGATTATTATTAATAATCTCTGCATATAATAAAAGAAAGAGTCTGTGTGTCTCGTTCGTGCTGCACGTAAGCAGAGTCGTAGAGCCAGGGCTACGAAATTTGGTATATAGGCACATCTAGACAAGAGCCAGTGTACCTCGAAGTGATTTTTTCAAAATTCAAATCAGATTTTTTCAAAATTCGAATCAGATTTTTTTAATTTTATCGCATCATTCTAAATAGTTTCATTCCTTTACAAATGTGGTTTTGGCAACAGTTTTTCATTCAGACTGCTGACTGTTGAAAATAGGAGATAAAATGCTGCCTTTTTTTCTTTTGATTTTTGGACATGCAACACGCACATTGCATACTTCTTATTCTGACATACATGCGTTTTACAAGACACAACAGAAAGAATTAGTTCCTCTCTCTTTATTAGCTAATGGCAAAGAGGTTTGCATATTTTGAATTATGTTATTCACAAAGCACAATTTTGATTGGTTATTGCTTTCTCATGACAGTTTGATTTTTTAGAAATTTGGTTTTGGCAACAGTTTTTCATTCATTGCTTTTGATACTGGACTGCTGACTGTTTTCTCTAGAAAATATGAGATTTATTGCTTATTTCATTGTAATTTTTTATATTATATTTTAATTATATATAATTTTAATTATATAAAAAGTTTTGCGTGGTTTTTTTAGGAAACAAAGTTTTTAGCTTCCTTTATAGTATTTGAATTCTGAAGATTTTGCAACGGGAAGTTGGTTAATTTATTTATTTATTCGGATAATTAATATTTGTATCAAGGGTAATTGCTTATTTCATTGTAATTTTGTTATATGTAATACATTTAATTTTAATTTGTGGATTTTTTTTAATGAAGTTGCCCTGCAGTGTAAAATTCTGCACAGTTTTTAAGTTTAACGTTTGGTGTTCCCTTTAGGCATTTTTCCTGTACATTTAAAAGCTAGATGAAGGCTGGCTGCATAGCTGCTAGTAACTAAATAAACAAGTGAATACTTTGAGAATTTATCACATAAACGAGCTGCTATTAATAATTTCCAACAATGAATAGTAAATGTAATACTTTTCAACATGCTTAGTCTGAGATTTGCCAGTATTCGTGTGTATGTTTTTATATTAGCTCCTCGTTATTGCACAAATATACGACAGTTGTTGCAAGTGTGAAATAACAATACTAAATAACACTAATAACATAAATTTTTAAATTACAGGTAAGGTATTTATATAATTTTCTACATAACCTATCACAAGTTAAGTTATTTTAAATCATTTTTTGATAAATTCTGTTAATATTTAAATACTAATATTTTTAATATACTAAATAGATATATTTATATACTAATAATAATATCATTAGTATAATAATAATAACTTTAGTATACAAATGTTTAACATTTATTTACTAAAGTTACAAAATATAGTTTTTATCAAAATTCAGGCTTTAGGTGCCTATACTTGGGTGGAGGACTATGCTATTCAAAACTAGACAGCTCTAGGTACCACAATACAAGAAACATATACATTCATGCAGATTCTTTGTTATTTATTTTCTTTAAATATACTATAGGGCGATAATATTTTTTGTCAAAAATTTGAAAAGTGAAATGGACAGTTACAGTGAACTGATACAAATTGTCATTTTGAGACTAATAGCCCTTCTAATGCCCCTTTGAGTTAAAATTTAAAACATACTTTAAGAAACAATAAAATTGCTATTAGGATTCCTTGACAAGCAGATAAAGTTGACAAAATTCCATTCAAAGCCAAGTGATATTCATTAACCATTTAATTTGTATAGTTTTAATTATTTTACATTTATAGCTTTACAATAACACTTTGAAAACATACAAAAACCAGATGTTAAAAATTCTATAGACAACACAAATAGTCAAATGAATTGTACAACATTCTCAAGACATAATTTTAATAACTTTTTAATTAGAACTCAAATGTTTCCCTACCTAATTTTCATTACCTGAAGCCATGTTGTATTGGGGCTTCCTTGGACAATTTTCAATATCTAAAAGTTGATCTACAATCTAAAACAAAGATAACTATTTTAAGAGAATTATCTATTTCACTTAATAATAAAACAATACTGATATTTAATTAAAAAATGAAATAAGTCCATAAATTAGATATATATGTCAAATATCTTATTTATTAAGCAAGCAGAAAAACAGCAACAATATACTTAATTTTTTTAATTGTATGTTATTACAGCTATTTTTACTTAATTTTACACTAAATATAAAATTTCTGTGCTTCATTTAACACTAATTTTTCTTAAATATATTACTTGACAATCTTCTTTGCCTTGACCAATAAGAAACAACACTGATATAATGCAACGAATCTGATGCCAAAGGAATGCTTGTCCAATCACAGTCAGTTCTATGATATCATATGCCTTCACTTCACTTAAGAAAAAAAAAATTTTAACATAATTATTAGGCTTCATATTATGCACATTATAATTTATTTAGTTATTAATATATATACAAAATATACAAAAATATAATGAAAAGTAAACTAAAATATAAAACTTTAAAACCAACTTTTTCTTACCTACTTGAGAAAGGCTGAATGTCAACACTGAAAATTTTTCGCTTGTAATTAACTACACCATTGCCAACATCCATCTTGCAAAAATTTCGAAAATCATGTTCACCAACAAGTTTTTGTGCAGCTTCCTGCATCCTCTTCACATGCAAATTAAAAATAAATAAATAATTGCTTTATTATATTAATTAAATTTGAACACTAATGCATCAAATTATTACATGCGTTATCTTGACTACAATCATCGATCAATTTTAAATTGATTTTTATTTAATTTTTATGTCCTGACAAACTACGCAGATTATAATTAAAACAATTACACGTTAGGGAACTAAATATAAATTAAGAAATATAAAAAATCAGGTTATTACTAGTAAATACATCAAGACTAATGCATAATGATCAAAAGCATTAATTTTGAATTAATTGTTTTTGCATATGAAAATGGAAAGCAATCTTTTAACCCCCAGATATTTCTAAATCATAGCTTCAGAGCGATTATAAAATTTCATACCAAAAATGCTTTACTTTTTATAAAATGTGAATACAATACTATATAAACCTTAAATAAATACTAAATTACCTAATTTTTTTTTAATTAGATGAAATAAATTCAGGGTATCTTAAAAATAATGCAGGGTTTAAAACTGCATGCTATTGCCCCCCCTTGGGTTGCCGATGTTTTTTGAAGCATATGTTGCAATCATCACATTGCAGTTAGTGGTGAGGTTGTGATACAGAAATACATGATGCAGGAACCCATAATTATTATGAAAATCACAGCTTAAATTGCAGTAAAGCCCAGCTTCAGTACTTCTCAGTTTTATAGGTAAATCTTAATAGCAGAGCCCTTCTTCAGTACTTCTTTTATGTAAATGAACCACAATTTCAGCAGAATATTCTTTGGATTTTAAAAAAATTATTTTAAATCCTTCAAAATTGTTTCCAACTTCTGAATGCACGCCTGTCTTTTTCTCAGAAACAAGCACTTTATGAAAGTTGAAATGGCATTCATGTGTCAAAGGCTTCTTTAGGAAGTGCAATCAATTTAAGAAAGTGGGTAAATTTTTTGTTCCCTGTTAGCAGGGTCATGGTAAGAAAGAGAGTTGGACTCTTCTCTCTTTGTTCCGTTAAAATATCTCATGGTCATGCTCTTTAACTCAAAAATTCTTTATCCCATTCTTTTACCCCAAAATTCTTTACCCTCCCTCTCGTGATCTCTCCTTCCAAATACCCTTTCTCCCAAATCACTTCTAACTACCCCCTAATGAATGGGTCATCCCTCAATATCAACCACTTCCAACTTAGTTTAGAAGATCGTTCTGTTTTCCTGCAGGTTAAGATGTTCCTCTTAACCTGCAGGTTAAGATGTCCTTGAATTTATTTTTTACTTCTCTGTATAAAATATTCTACAATACAGCATAAATAAGAATATTATTACATATTTATATGATTATTACTGAACTCAATAAACACATGCAATATTCTATTCTAAAATTTTAAGTTATTTGACAACTACCTACCTATTTAAAGCATTTTTATGACTTTAAAAAAAAATTAGAACTATATGATGCTTATTTAAGTCATTTATTAACAATTATGCATCATATTATACTGATGTATACTTTTAAAATGTCAAAGATGCAACTTTCTATTGGCGCAAAAATTCATCTGTTCAGTTTTGGATGATTCCCAGTACAGCTTAATACTTTCAGTTTTAAGGCAATGTATTGCTACAGCGGTGTTGATCGCAACTTGCAAATTATGATTTGAATTTATTATATAACCATGTATTTATTATATTGGTTTTTAACAATAGTTTAAAAGGAAAATATTTTTACATGAGCTACTAAGAACATTGCAGTCATGTACTGGTAGCTCCCAATACCATGTTCCAGATATTACTTAACATAGCCTGAACAGACAAAGATTTATTACATTTAGATCAGGAATAAAGAAATAATATGATAATAATGTAGAAGACATATGCAGTTCTGATTTAGAATTTAATTAATATATCACATTTTTTATTGGGTTGCCTACCTTTGAAGAAGCTTAAGTTTTGACTTATTGCACAGCACATAAAAAGTACAAACCTAGCAGAAGAGTTGTCTTTATAGAGGCTGTTTACCAGAGTGGGATTTATCTTCACGTTATGCATATGAAAATTCCGAAAATTTTTGCTTAAGAAGTTATTTTTCATGAAAATATGCAAATTTTTCCAAAGCAATAATTTTTAAGATATTACTGCTTTAACCCTTTGAATTTAAAAAAAAAAAAAAAAATACCCTGTTTTCTATCCAAGTGTACAAAGTTTGTCATAAATAAAATTAATTTAGCATTTCCCCCCCCCCTCCCTCTATACTCATTTGTGTACAACAAGCACTACGGAGTCTTGACTTTCCAACTATTGAAAGATGACCCCCAACATTTAGGAGACACTAAGTACTTTGTAACCCAGCAGTAATTTTTAAACTTTTAGTGGGACATATATGTCTTATTGGTAGTCAAAGGGTTAAACTCAGGCAGATGAAAAGATTTTTTAGTGTCCTGATTCATTATTAAGAGTTTTAATCAAAATCATAGTATTCATCTAGTGAAAAACAATTTTTTTCCCATGAGTTACTAAATTATGCTGTTTAAAAAATATTACACTGCACTAACTAAATGGTTCATTTTCCTTAACCTCAATAAGTATATAAAATAACCATTACCAAACTCTGCACTATACATGTTCGACATTAAAAAGAGAGAAGATGCAAAAGGAAAATGAATAATGCCTTATTATTGTATTAAAGTAAGCACTGTTTTATGTATGTGGAAAGTTTAATTTATGAAAATGATGATGCTATCACATTTATTTAACTAAAGTAGTAGATACTTTCTTACCAATGCTTATGATTTAAAATTGCGTACAATATATAAATAAGTCAATAGCTAAATTTAAATTAAAAATACATTAAAAAAGAAAAGAAGCAACAGCAGATACTTTAGTAATCACAAATTAAAATTCTTTCAAAAAATAATTTATTAATAATTGTAAATATCCTTATAAGTTAGTGACATGAAAACAGAGGTAAGAATTAAGAGATTTAAGAAATAAGGAATGAGACAGAGACAAAAAAATCTTATTTCTCTCTCCCATCTGGCACATGAAGCTGAGCCTAGGAGGACAGTAACAAAAAGGGGAAAAAAATTGTGCGAGACATCATTTTGGATAAAAGAGATTTTGGATGAAAGATGATTCGGACCAAATTTCTTTTCATACTCTGGCTCTGTTTCTAGCATTCCCTGTATTTTCATTAGTAGCACTTTAATTGTTTTACCTTTTTTCATTGGTATGCTGAAAAATAATGGTCTTTTTTTTTTAATCATCCTTTGAAATAGCATATTATTTGTTCATTCAGAGCCTAAACTTTGCTAATGCTGACTAATGCTTTCACAGTTGTAAATAAAATTAGTTCTGGAATTTTATTTTATTAACCATTCATCATTAATTTAAATATTAATTAAATTTTTACTTGTCTTACATTTTTATTGAATTTTAATTTGAATTATTTAACATTTAAATTACTAATTATTTTATTTAAATTATTTAATATTTTAATCCCTAATGAATTATTAGCCCCAGGACTTTGACCCTGATGGACTAATGTTTTCATTTTGCGATTTTGAGTCAAATCACTTGAATGTCTGTTTTACTTTTCAAACTGTTGCCACCAAATATTATCGCCCTGTATCATATTTGAAGAAGTTAAGTAATGAAGAATCTGCATAAATATATCTATGTTTCTCACATTGGGATAAAACAACAGTACCTACAGCCATCCAATTTTGAATCACGAACTGCGAATATGGGCGCCTGGAAGCCGAAATTTAAAATTTATTTTATTATTGATTTCATATTTTGCAAAACTTTAACAAATTTCTATTAACAAATCAAGGATTTCAAAGCAAGCAATGGTAACATTGCACAGAAAAAAACATTTTTATCTCCAGCGCACGAGACTGTGTTTCGGAAATTCAATTCTAAAGATATGCTCAATTTAAAATTATTTTGCGATATTGCTCTTGAACTGAATTTTATGGTTTAAGTGTGAAGAACATGATACTTAATAAATAAAGATAACACACAAATTTCTGAAAAAACACAGATTTCTAAAGAAACACCCTTTTGGATGTAATTTAAAATCTGAAACCTTTCAGATTTTCTTTTTTTATATTTTTTAATTTATGTATTAATTTAATTGTTAATAATTTTATTATTTTTATAATTATTTTATTTTTTTCTCCTTTCCTGATGGCCTTCCCCATAGGGTTCCACCATTTCTAATCCTAGAAATGAATTGAAAATGCATTACACATTACAATAACTGTCAATGGCATACATTATAACAACACTTTTGTGGCCTTAGCTTCAAGGCTGATGTTGATCAAATGTTCTTCCAGCAGAATGGCTACAAATCATGCAAACCACTAAGCACTTATAGCAGAAATTTCATAGGTGACTGATTTTGAGCAAAAGTGATCACAATCTTACATGATGGGACTTTTATCTCTGAGGATATATAATGTCCAAGGTTTAAAACAAATGCATACTAACCACTTCTGGACTTAAAAGAAATCTATATGTTAAGATTGTACAAGTATCATACAAGACATGCAGAAAATTTAGCAGATACTGTTCCCATACTTAATTGGAGCATTTGCTCTTTCAAAATATGTCACAACTTTGCCGTTTCATGCATAAATAAAGGTTAATTTTTTAAAGTTAAATCCTGCATTACTTTTGGATCAGCCTATATATTAAATATACGAAGCTGCAATATTTTGAGGAAAGTAAAATTTTCAGCAAGTGAAAAACAAACTGATTTTGTCTTCACCTACATATTAGTTAAAATTTGTCTGTCACATACTTTCATCTGAAGAACATAACATTTGATTAATTTCTTAATTTTTTTTTAATATTCATGTATATCTCCATTTTTTTCCCTGCAAGTAGTAGATACTTTGCCATTTATTTCATATAATACATTCGTAAACAACCAATAATGCAACATATCCTATTTATAAAACCATTAACATCCTCACTATTACAGCCCCTACTTAGGTTACCTACTACTAGGTAAAAATGCACTTACCAATCATAACAATTCCTAATCGCATCCTGATCTCCTTTTCTGATATTTTGAATTAATCTAAGCTCAGTAATTTTTATTGCAAATACTCTGAAATATATAAAGAAATTCAACAATGATCCATTCTTTTAGATTCAAATAGTATTCGCATCAATAGTTTTTCTTTATTTTTAATCAGCTTCTATCACAACCTCCCTCCCCTCCCCCAAAAAAAAATTTTTTTTAACTCTCTCTCATGTGTAAATGGCTATTTTGAAGAGGATTAAATACCGTTTGAAAATTATGATACAGATCCATTATTTTCAGTGACCGAATAGTTAAGACTGCCGAATATTGGTAGTTTGACCTGGTTCAAGTCCAGGTGAATGAGCTGGTTTCATGATTGATTTTCATGGGTTTTCCCATGTGTAATGCGAATATGAGCCAGTTTCTCTTAGAAAGTCTTCCACAAAGGAATTCCTTCCCTTAGGCAGATAGCCCTCGAGTGCTTTGCTGTACTCAAAGGAGCTAATTATTATTTTCAGCTTAAGAAATAAATCAGATCATATAGACATTCAAACTATTACAATTTCGGTCATATAATGCATTTTAATAAAAGTATACAGAATTTAAGTTCTTACATAGGCTTTCTTTAGAATAAATTATAAACTGTTATATCTCACTATAGATTTTGCAGGGAGAGGCCACAATGTGCAAAACTGGAGTTAAAATTTATATGATTTAAACCCATTTCACCTAGGAAAAAGAACTTGTATGAAATAGTCGCATGAAAATGTAAAGTTGTTTGAAAATGAATTATAATAAAAAGAAAATTATTAATGTTAGTATTTCTAGAAGTGGTCATTTGAAACTAGTATTCCTAAACTATTCTTTTTCTAATGGAAGAAATACTTTTTAGAAACCTGCATTTGAACATCTAATATTTTTACACTTTTAGCAGGATCTGCAGATATACCCAAAAATTTCAAATAATACAGTATAAAGTCCGTTATCCGGAATGATCTATAATCCGTACCTCAAAGCCACAAACTTTTTTTTATGCTTTACGCATGCATGTAATGCGTTTACGAATGCGCGTTTAATGTATAACGGATAGTATAAGCTAGACTAAAATTATCTTTACTGATTCTAAGGCATTTCAGTTAATGATGCAAATTGCGCTGTTCCTTAATCTTCTAATTGGATCCGGCTTATTATTTTTTGTAGACTGTTAGAGCAATTTTATAAAAATAAAGCCTGAACTTTAGATTATGTCAAAAAGAGTTTCCAGTTCTGGAGCTTTCATATTTCATGGTGAGGACGATGAAGATGATAGATGTGAATTTGAAGGTTTTCGGACATTGCAAACTAAAGGTGAAATTTTCCAGTTATTGGATTTTGTAAAGAAATGTGGAGAAGCGGTAATAAATGAAGATGATATAACAGAAGTTTTTCATTGCGACGACAATGCCCCAATCCTCAATCAATTAACGGACGGCAAAATCTGTAGTATGGTTCTAGATCCAGGAAATACCACTTCCGATAGTGAAGAAAGTGACAGAGGTTATTGAAAACAAAAAAAAATTTTGATTGACAAGCTAGTCGGTATTCTTGACACAGCAATTACAGGACTTGAACAGTGAAACTTTGTAACTGAACAAGAAATTATGTCTGTTTATAGAATTAAACAGAAAGTATTAGCACAAAAAATGAAGTAACTTAAACAAAACTTAAAGTTTTTTACAACAAACAAAACTTAAAGTTCTTAAAGTTTTGAGAACTGAAAACTTTCTATCCTAAACCCAAACCTTCTCTTGGTGTGTGTGTGTGTGTGTGTGTGTGTGTAAGACTTGGAGAAAAAAATGTTTATAAAGTAAACAAATAAATATTAAGCTGCTTTTTTTTTTTGTGTGTGTGTGTGTGTGTGTGTGTGTGTGTAAATTTTTATACCATTTAGATCATAATTGCTCTTTATTTCATAAATTACTGTTTCATATTTTTAATTGTATAATTTCTGCATGCCATCTTATCAGATTTAAATAAATGATCTATAATCCAGGAAAACCCCTAATCCGGAATCGCAAAAGTCCCGATGAGTCCGGATTACGGACTTTGTATTGTACTTTGGGCAATAACGTTTTACTGATTTGACAACCAAAATCATTTTTCTTATAATTTTTTTTTTTTTTTTCCCTGTGCAGCCAAAATAAAAGTTTACATTCATATACTTCTACTGAAAGATCATTGTCTTAAAATCTACCTTACTTGATTTAATTTCATAAACTAGAAAGAAGGGTCTTTAAGAAATACTTATTTGCACAATCTTTTTGAAATGCTTGTATTGTCTCTCTCTCAATATATATAAATCTTACATATATATACATATGTATATAAAAGATACAAAATATGTAAATCAAAATAATAATTTAAATTAGCAATTGTCCTCAATTCCTCTCATCTCTATTTGAAAATACATTATAACTTTTCTGAACTGCATCATTTCTAGATCAATCCATCTCATCTTATGTAACACTAATGGCATAGCTAATTTGGAACTTAAAAGTTTTGAGAAATGAAAACTTTCTAGCTTAAAAACAAATCTTCTCTTGGTGTGTGTGTGTATGTGAGTTGGAGAAAGCAGCAACAGATTGGCATTGGTTCTCTGTGTTATATTTATGTACACACACATATTTATATTTTTTCATATAAATAAAAAAGAACTTTCAAAATAAAATATAACCTTTTGGTTTTTTTAGACAGTTATTTTGGGGAATATTAAATATATTTAAAAGTTGTAAAGAAATGTGAAACATGTCTTTCAGAGTAAATTAAGATGTTGAAGTCATAAAATATAATGAAACCTCTCGATGACCACCCAAGGTTCTAAATCATTCGGGGCCTTCATGAAGATGTAGCATTAGGTGTATGGTGTATTTAATTATGGCAAAGCACACTAGGGCTATCTGCCTAAGGGAAGGAATGCCTTTGTGGAGGACTTTCTAAGGCAAACTGTCTCGTTTACACGTTACACATAGGGAAAACCATGAAAACACCCATGCAGCCAGCCCGTTCACGGGATTCGAACCTCAGACCGAACTATTAGTGTTCAGCGACTTTACCACTCGGCCGCTGGCGGGCAGGTAGCATTAGGAAGGCGACGTTCAATATAGAAGCTTATTTTTGCTCTTAGTCACTTTCAGAAGTCAATTATTCCCTTTAGAAGTTTAGACACTAATCATTTTCAGAAATGGTCACAATAAAAAATTTTCTTACACTTTATCAAATAATAATAGAGGGAAATAACACTTACAAAAATATCAAGATCTCCCAAAGGGAACCAATACTTGTATGTCCTTTGTTTACAGTCAAATCTAGAACAACACAAGTTATTTAGAGAAATCAAGCGAAAATAAATAATTTCACAAAACATTAAATTTTATGTAAAAGTACCTAGGAAATGTTCAATTTAATCATTTAAAATGTGCTATCTACAACATTCAATGAATTAATGTTAAAGAAATATAGTGATAAACTAAGTTACTCATCAATGACTTAATATTAATAGATATTAAATAACTAAAAATTTGACTGAAAGTTAAAAGTTACTCATTCATCTTGTTAACTCAGAATGCAGATCTTTAAAACTGATATTTGTAACTATGGTATTAGACTCCAATTTTAATTCACAATTTAAATCGCAATGATTTATAACATTATTAAAGAAAAAATCAAATTCCTACCGATATTTACAAGTGAAATATTATGTGTGCATTCATCACTCAATCCTACCAACAACAGTTAATGTACAATTTGATATCTTACATGAAAGTAGACAATTGCATTCAGATACAAAGTCATGAAGCATCTAAAATTTCAGCCCTGTTTCTGAGGAAATGTTTGAAAAATTAGAAGTATTCAGACATTAATACATTTTTAGCTGCTACGGGCTTGTCTCATTTGCCTGATTATAACATCGAAACAAGTCCACGAATTTTATCGTGCTTGGAATGCAGGACTGCATCTGTTATTAACATGGGATTTGGGTATCTTATAGGTGACAGTATTATGATATTAACATGGGATATTGGTATCTTATAGGTGACAGTATATTATGGTGACAGCTCTGCCCCGTTTTGAAGGAGGACTTTCAGCTCTCCAATATTCAAAGTGCACCCTATGTTATGTAGACACCACTCCAAGCCTGCTCTGGACAAATATCCAAGGTTATAAAGGACATGGAGGACATGACAGAATATTGAAAAAACTTTCAACCAAATATAAAAAATTACACATAATGATATTGAAGTGTACATCCATCTTTGTGAGCCTTGCCAAAAAAAAAAGGTATTAAAAAGAACGTTGTTGTGCCCCACTTTTCCTGCTATCATTCGCACTGTCACACAATGATCCTGGGACAAAAGTTCCTTTCTTTAAGTTGTCTGGAATGCATGCTGTTGCAGGCCGACCACTTTGGGAGGAGGGGTCTTTAATAATGCCATGCCCTTCTCAAGAAGTGTTTAAACAACTCATACATGCACTTCAGGGTAACAGCATGTTCTTCATAAACTGTTATCAGTATTTCAGGAGCCTCTCGCTGATTTTCCAAGTTTAACAGAACAGCATATTTGTTCACTAATCATTTTGAGTTTTGAATGCATGCACATTACCTTCATTCTACAGTGAACTGTTTCCACACGATAAACACACTTGCCCGCTTGGAAATTGGTTCAGATTTCTCGAACTATCAAACGCCTGCATACTCTTAAGACTGTGAGTGCTATGATGTCATTTACCAAAATTTTTGGACAGAAGTTGTATATAATAATTCTCATATTTCATGCTTTGCCAAAAAAATGCCTAGGTATTCTATAGAATGCTGGTATTTAATATTTTGCGATAATATATACATAAATAAAAATATATAAACTGCTTCAAAAAAATGAAATTTCCACTCAGCAATGAACAAAAGAGAAATTAACAAAATTTTATGTTTTTATTTGTTATGATTTTTATTAAATACAATGTGAAAATGAAACAAGAAAAAAATATGTAATATGAGCAGCAATTTTTAAGTTTTGCAAATATGTCATTATCATTGTTATTAAGAAATTCATTAAATCCTTACAAGAAATGTCAATGGTTGAAAATTCACGCCATTTATAAACTTAATAAATATTTAATGGTATCCTCCAAAGAAAAATTAATTCTGAAAACACAACACCTCAACACATTATTTATATGTTTTCTTTGGAAGAAACATTAAATAATAAGAATAGGTCTTAACTTTTTTTTCTAATTTACTAATTTTCCCCCATAGCTATTAGTGAAGAAAAATCTGAAGTTACCATTTTAAAATGCAATGTTTTAGATATATTGAAATTAAATACCTTTACATCACATAAGAACACAGTCTTCAATGAATCAAACTGATGAAATAGATCAACATGCAACAGAAAAAATACAAATATTCATGACCACTCAACATTTTTTAGAATCACCTGGCACTAAATGTTGTATCTACAGGAGCCCATCCAATAACTCTTATTTCAGGAGGAAGAACACGGTTCAGAACCGATGGATACTCAATCTCTTTATCTGAAACTAAAATAAACATAACTGTTTAATGACTGCTAATGGAAACAATTACATGTGGAATTCAAAATCAGTTTCTGAGCTTTTTTAATAGAAAAGACATTATTTTAAATTAAAAATTTAAATGTTCTTGCAAATATTTTTTATTTAACTTAAGTTTATATTCTAATAAAAAAAGTTATACGATACCTTTACGTCCAACTTTCAAAAAGTCATCTGGAGTTATCACGCCTTTGCCTTCATTTAAATTTGTACGAAGATCTAAAGAGACAACCTAAGATGAAAATGTAAAACAATTAGAGAAGTGTATGTACAATAACTCTAAAATAAATTATTTAATTCTAAATTTCTTCTATGAATTGGTATATGCTTGAACATATACAATGAAATTAATTCTTGATAGAAAAAAATACAACTTTTATGTCTAATAAAACAGATAAGAAGATAGAAACTGACTGTGCTAGAAAAATTAAATCAAATACATGAACAAGAAGCTTTAGCTGAACATTTTATATATTATCTAAATATTTAAGCTATTAAGACTATTAAAATGATTAAACAAACCTGACAAAATGCAGATACACCTTTGTCTGTGCGCCCACAACGGTTATAATTTGAAGTTTCTCTTGATTCTAAAAGTTTTGTTTTTTCTAATGCATTAAATAGCTGAGCTTCAATAGTTTTCTCAGTATGGATTTGAACAGTAAATCCAGAATAATCCCAACCAAGATACAGGAATTTTAAGGCTACATGTCTTTTTTTGTATCTAAAAAAAAAAAAAAAAAAAAAGAAGCATACACTAAATAACAATGACGCATTAAAAAGCGTACGTTTTAAAAGGCACTATTCAATTTTGAGGGCCGTAAAAAATCACCAAACTATTGCTGATGCCAGTGCTGCCAAAAATAACTGTGGCAACCCTAACACAAGAAAGGGAGTATAATAGTAAATAACTATCTAAGATTGATGTTTTAATTAAATGAAAAGTTAATTTCATATAATACTTTTTTATTATTTTAATTTATATAAAAAAAGCTAAACATGACTGAATGGAACCATAAGAGTAAATAACTATTTCAGATCATTATTATAATTTATATAAAAAATGATAAACATAACTGAATGGATGCCTGCATTGATATTTCACTAATGAGTTATCGCTAAAGCATACTTTCATTTCGTTGGTTGTTCAAACATAATTTTCTATAATGAATGATGCCTTTTCTTTGAAAAAAATATCAGTAAAGTGCAGAACCACCAATTATTTGTTTTCTGCTTTTTACAAAGGTAAAAACAATTGGATTTTTGTCAATTTTCTTTTACTTTATAAGCGAAAATAGGTCGATGTGTACATATATAAAGTCAAGGGTGTGCGCAGTGCCATTTTTGTGCAATTCTGGGGTTTTTTTTAAGGTGAAAATAGGTTGATGTGCACATGGATACTGAGTATGTGCAATTCTTAAAAACGTGTCAAGCAGTGGTCGATTCTGCACTTTACCCAAAATTCTACTGCAGACTTTTCGTCATGGGCAATTCCCAAATTGTTAAATCTATAGGATATCAAAAAAGGATATAAAAATTAAACTAGTATTTCAATGGCATCTTAAGAAATATAGAACTATATAAACTTATGCAATCTGAAATCAGCACGTAGGCTAGATTTGGTGTGCTCTTAAATAGGCAGGTTTGCTAGATTTGGCGCTTTCGCGCATACATTTACGCTGCAATTTTTTTACGATCCTCAAAACGAAATAGTACCTTTTAAAATATATGCAGAGTTCAAATACATTTAAAATATTTTTTAAAGTATTACGGCAGTCAATTATTTAGTTTCAAAGAAACACAAATTTGTTTTAAATAATAGATTTTAATGACAGCATAAAATAGAGAATAAAAATAAACTCTTTTTAAAACTAATTAGTACTGTCTGATTATCCATACCCCTACCAAAAAGCCACGATTTCATTGTCAACTTTGAAAAACATTTGGGAACTCATTTGTGGTGAAATTTTCACCAAACGCAAAAGCCGTTTCCAAAATGCCCAAAAGGGCTATTAATTTCGTTTTGGCATTTTGAGTTGATTCACTATAAATGTCGGTTCACTTTTCAAATTGTTGCCACCAAATATTATATTTAAAGAAATTAAATAATGAATAATTTGCATAAATGTATGTTTCTCGCTTTGTGATAAAATAACGGTACCTAGAGCAGTCAAATTTTGAATAACGCAATCTTTCACTGAACATTAGCATCTGTTAGCCAGAATTTGAAATTTGTTTTATCACCAATTTCATAATTTGTAACACTTTAACGAATTTTTGATTAACAACCTCAACGATTTCAAAGCAAGCGATGACAACACTGTAGGCAAAAAAACATTTGCCTGATCTTCAGAATATGGTAACTGGTAGTTTGGCGACATTTTGGAGGCGATAAAGGTTACTACCTGGGACTTTGGTAATAATGTGAGCAGTACTCAGTTCCAATTACGCATTATTTTGTGTGAGGGAAATGAGAGATCATGGGATATGTCATGTGATATTAATGGACGAATTATGGTTCTTTAATCGGAAAAGGGGGGAAATCGGGAAAAAATCTGGAAATTTTGTATTTGGCTTTATTCTGTGTTGTGTGAAACAGTGTTCGTTAATTTTTGGATCCCATGGCCCTAACTAAAGTTAATTTGAAATGGGTATTTAGTGGGATTGAAAGGGGTAGTAATAAGTCTTTAAGGTTGTGCGAGATAGAAGTAAAGATGTTTTATTAAGTTATTTATTTTACCTGGTACCTTGGTGTGAACTATAAGTATGATTTTAAAGATCCTGAAACAGAAATAAGAAAAGTTTATCGGACACGTAATCAAGATTCTGAAGAAGAATAGGTAAGTTAGTATTTTTAATTATTTGAGGATATTATTTTTATGCATTGTTCTAAATGTAAGGTGGAAGTAAAGTAATTTGCGTAAACTTGCATGGAAATAATTTAAATATTTGACACTTAATATTTGACACTTAATATTTGACACTTAAATATTTGACACTTAAATATTTGAATTTAAGTATTTGTAATGTTTGCGGTATGAATTAGTTAGTGACGTTTGTAATATAATAGATAATGTAGAGGTAAAAGTTTTTAGATATTTTATTTATTTTATACGGGGAAATGTTCATATTTGGAAAGGGTATATACTTTTCGTGATCAGGTAATTTCATATATGTTCTTTTTACCGGGTTTAAAGATTCAGAAAATTGTTATGCATTTTCGTGAAATTTTTCTAATTTATGAGAAAAAAGCAGTGTACATGGATATAGTGAAGAGTGTGCGCAATGCCACTTTTGTGCAATTCTGGGATGTTTTTTTAAGTAAAAATAAGTCGACGTGTACATGGTTTAGTGATATTTTAATTAAATGATAGTTATTTTGTGAATTTTATGTTTGTAGGAATTTGGTATACGTTTAAGTTGAAGTAAACATGCATGGAAATAATTTAAATATTTGACACTAAGTATTTGTAATGCTTGCGGTATGAATTCGTTGGTAACGTGTATAATATAATAGATGATTTAGAGGTAAAAGTTTTTGGATATTTTATTTATTTTATATGTGGAAATGTTCATATTTGGAAAGGGTATAAACTTTTTCGTGATCAGGTAATTTCATATATGTTCTTTTTACCGGGTTTAAAGATTCAAAAATTGTCATGTATTTTCGTGAAATTTTTCTAATTTATGAGAAAAAAGCAGTGTACATGGATATAGTGAAGAGTGTGCGCAATGCCATTTTTGGTTAATTCTGGGATTTTTTTTAAGTAAAAATAAGTCGGCGTGTACATGGTTTATGTGTATGTGTTATTTTGAAAAACCCATAAGGAGTATGGTATTGTGCACTTTTTCCAATTTTTGCAGTGAATATTTGTCATGATTAAGCAGTTTTGTGAGATAAAATTTCTAGCATAAGTGTAATTCGGCTAGTAGATTGTTGGAAGAAGTGTTCAGTAGATAAAAAGAAAAGAAACATGTCTTTACTTCGTGAAGACAAAATGGCGGCGGGAAAAAAAAAAAATAGATGGTTGCTGTAGGAAAGTTGGTCGCCAAATTTTCGCCAAAAAAACGCCAAGTTACCATAATGTAAAGATCAACCAAACATTTTTATCTCCAGCACGCAAGACTGTGCATCGGAAATTCTAAAGCTATGCTCATTTTGGAATTATTTTGCAATATTGCTTTTGAATTGAATTTTATGGTTTAAGTGAAAAGAACATGATACTTAATAAATAAAGATAGCACACAATGTCCCTTTGGGCATAATACACAGCAATCAGTTTTTGTTTACAGCCAAAACACACACATCTTATTTGTTGCATAAATAAGTTTCAGTGATGCCATGGATTGCCACATAACTATTTTAGTGATGTATTGCTTTGTATTGTGAATGCTTTAATGTGGCTTTTTGATGGTGGTGTGGATAATCAGAAAGTACCCACTAATCTCTCTTTTATGCTAGTATTCTTAAGCAGTATACCATATTTTTACGTCTCTTATTTAGCTTCAAAAAAGCAGCCCCACTTTTATCTCATGACATATTTTAAGTTTTCAAATATTGCTTTAAAACAGCTGCACAATTTTTTTTTTAAAATTTACTTAATTTTAGGTATTTTCTAATTATTTACATGGCCACACAAAAATGTATTTATGAAACAAAACAGTATAAATGTCTATTTGACCAGCATATGTCTGCTTTGACCAGTGCACAATGCCAAAGTTGTTTGAATACTGAGTTTGTGCAATTTACTGATATTTTTTTTTTTTTTTTTTTTTTTTTTTTTTTTTTTTTTTTAAAAGCAGATGAGCACTGTAGACATAGGGAGAACAAAAATGTAAAAAAGAAAAAAAAAATAATAATAACTCTTTTATTAGCCCAAACGGGCAATTTGCTCAGAAGGGCTATTAATTTTGTTTTTGTGTTTTGTGTTGGTTCACATTTCAAATTGTTGCCAACAAATATTACAGCCCTGCAATATACACAGTCCAGTCACATTAATGTGACCATCTGTCAAAAGCCAGAATAACCACCTTTCGCAGAGCGGACTGCTGCGAGACGTGCAGGAAGAGAGTCACATAGGTCCCTGAAGGTGTTCTCTGGGATGTTGAGCCATGCCGACTCTAATGCCGTGGCCAGCTGCGCTAGATTACGCGGTTGAGGATCCATGGCGCGAACAACTCGATCGAGATGGTCCCACAGACGCTCGATTGGGTTTAAGTCAGGTGAGTTTGCTGGCCAGGGGAGGACGGTAAACTCATCCTGGTGCTCTTCGAACCACGCACGTACACTGGCAGCTGTATGGCACCTCGCATTGTCCTGCTGGAAGATGCCATCATCCTGAGGAAAAACAATACGCATGTAGGGGTGAACATGGTCCGCAAGGACAGATGCGTACTTGTATTGATGCATTGTGCCTTCCACAATGATCAGTGAACCTAGAGAATGCCAGGAAAACATTCCCCAGACCATAATGCTCCCGCCTCCAGCTTGGACCGTTCCGGCAATGGTTGCAGGGTAGTTCCTTTCAGAGGTTTCACGCCTTATACGCCAACGTCCATCTGTCCGATGGAGCATAAAACGCGATTCATCCGAAAACGCAACCTGTCGCCACTCAGTGGACGTCCAGCTGGCGTGCAAATTCTAGCCTTCGCCGTCGATGAACAGCAGTCAGCATAGGTGCACGAACCAGGCGTCTGCTTCGGAGGCCCAGACGCAGCAATGTTCGCTGAATAGTACTTTGGGAGACACTTTTGGTAGGCCCTTGGTTCATTTTGGTGGTCAGTTGCTCAACGGTAGCCCGTCTATCTGCCCGAACGCATCTCCGCAACCGTCGTTCGCCTCTGTCATCTATGGCCCGTGGTGCACCACATTTGCCACGTCGCTGATTTTGGACAGTCCCATTTTGCCATGCATGGTACACTTTTACCACGGCGGCACGCGAACAGTTCACAAACTCAGCCGTTTCGGAAATGCTTCCACCCTTGGCCCAAAAGCCAATGATCATGCCCTTTTGGAAGTCGGATAAATCGCTTCGTTTCTGCATTACGCCAACGACTGAAATGTTTTCCGAAGCCCTCACACACCCTTTATATACGCTCAACTGCACTGTGCTGCCACCTGCCTTCTGTGATTGGTTATTTAACTCTGACATGGAAAGTACGTGGTGGTCACATTAATGTGACCGAACTGTGTATTTAAAGAAATTAAATAATGAAGAATCTGCATGAATGTATGTATGTTTCTCACACTGTGAAAAAACAATACCTACGAACATCGAATTTTGAATAAGGTATTCCATTCGAATATGGTTATCTGGAAGACCAAATTTGGAATTTGTTTTATTATATATTTCATATTTTGTCAAACATTAAAGAATTTTTTATTAGCAAATTCAATGATTTTAAAATGAGCAATGGCAACAAAGTACGGAAAAAAAAATTTATCTCCGCCACTCGAAACTGTGTATCGGAAATTCTAAAAATATGCTCTTTTAAATATTTTGTGATATTCCTGTTGAATTGAACTTTATAGTTTAAGCGTGAAGAACATGATATTTAACAAGAAACATACAAAACGTTAAAAAAACGCCCCTTTGTGCATAATATAAAATCTGAAAGCTTTCAGTTTTTTATGGATTTTTCTTGCTGTTTTAATTTTACTGATCGATTGCTCTCGTATGGAATTTTTACAGTGCCACCATTTTGAAAATGGATGTTGTCTTTCATGCATCAGCTTGTCAAAA
The DNA here is from genome assembly GCF_044657685.1 of Stegodyphus dumicola. Classification (NCBI taxonomy): domain Eukaryota; kingdom Metazoa; phylum Arthropoda; class Arachnida; order Araneae; family Eresidae; genus Stegodyphus; species Stegodyphus dumicola. The sequence continues at coordinate 9,821,458 of NC_140773.1, forward strand.
ATTTAGTCCCCAACGAGTTTGAATTTTAAATGGGAATGCCGATGATCAGAAAGTACCTAATTTTATAATGTTCATAACATGAGAACTCATTCACAGCATAAAATTTTTTTTAAAGAACTATAAATTATTTTCAATATAAATAAATGAATTTCTAAAGAACTTACCCTAGCCACATATTTTAAAGTAATATTAAAAATTTTTACCCTTTTACTCTTTTAAAAGTTATTCAAATTTAAATACATACATTAAATATAGTTTTATATGCTACTTATTACAGTTTAAACTGCAGTTCCGCATTATGTTTGTTTTAAAATTTTAATTCCTTAAATATTTACAATTTTGCTTTGTTGTTACTACTAAATAAATATAATTACATCTTGTCTTTATTATGACTATATATAATAGCACTAAAAACAAAACTTCCTAAAAAGTAGAGATGCATATTATTTATACAACTTCTACATTCATCCTGCTTTATATAAATAAAACACAATCAGAAAAATTATGTTTTTATAACATATTATACTTACTTTTTAAAATCAAAAGGTGTTGCAAATTTTTTTCTGATATCTTTATTTTTCTTCGGCAGTTCTTTATCTTGCAAGTGTTTAATTATTTTAATTAACTCCTAATTAAACAAAAAGGGAAATAAAGAAATTATAAAAATCCCTTGCATTCAAAAGTTATTCTTTTATTTATAGAATTAATCTTGATTAATTTGTGGAATAAACATGAATTAGTTTTCTATAAAATGTTAAAAAATATAAATACTTTTGCATTACAAAAATCACAACAAAAAAGTTATAGTCCAATTTAAGAAAAAAAAAAAAAAAAAAAACTGATTTAAAAATTAATAACACACAATTTTCTCTCTTAAATTAAGGTTAAAAGTGTTAAGTACATGCATAACAAGTAAAGAAACGTATGCAAAAATTAATTTTTAAATAAAAAAAATTCTGAATTTTGTGTGAAATTTATTTAGCCCTTATTCAGATTACCAGCTATTTTCCAACCATATGTTAAAATTATTTTAATAAAAAACAAGATACTATATATAAATAACTGAGAACTTCAAGAACCTTATTAATAAAAAAAAGAAGAAACATTTTATAAAAATTTAATTGAATATTGATTTAAAATTCCTACTGTAAGCGACGAGTATTTTTCTTTTAGAATCCCATAAATGTATACTAACCTCCTTGGAAAGAGCCTCAAGATTGGCTGGAACATCAAAATTATCTGAAATTTCCATGCTCATACTTTAAAAAGTATTTCTTTAATAAGTCAAGCCTGAAACAGTAATAAATTTAAAGCATGAACTATGCAATATGAAAAACAGTTTTCAAAAAAGTTTACATACATTTCAAATTTAAACTTAGTTATATGCTCACAAAGCAATTTTAAATTATATAAATTATACATTTGAAAATGTTTCGATATAGAAAATTTAAATAGCATGCTTGCAATAAATTTAAAACAAAAACACTTAACATAAAAATATTGGAAAATATTTTAATCTCCAATTTATGATATAAAGTAACTTCAGATAAGAACTTCCTAAAAATGATATACATCTATTTATTCTGAATACACAAACAGCTTAGGTTCAACAGACAGTCATATTCTGGTTGTGCCAATAGCTAGTTCTTTCCATTGTTAGCATTATTTTTTTTTTATTTATTCAGTTTGCTTAGACCTTATGCTAATTTCACATTTTACTTTGATTTTTATTTTTTATTGGATGTAGATAATATTTTAATTTATACATATTAATTTCATAAGTTTTATGCATTGCAAATAAGGCTGCAATAACTAGTAGTAATATTCTGGAACGACATGAACCTGGGTGCCAAAAGATATAGTGGTGAGAGAGCATTCTGCCTACGTTTTGATGCAAAAGTCTTAAAATGATTTTTGTACTTGTGTTGTACTTGAGCTTCATTCTGTTTCAGCTATATTACCTTCTTTTTTGGAATATACTCTTGATATTATTGCCTATTATGTAAGACTGGAGATATTTAAGTCTTATAAGTTCTTTTTTCATCACTTCAATTTAAATGTTTGTGACAAATGTTAATTTCCATTTGTGTTCTATTTGAGTTAAGCAAACTCTCTAACTTGTTAAATAAAGATTTCATAGTTATTCTAAGTTATGATTCTTTAATAAAATTGTGCTAAATAGAGGATAGTGTACTCAAATGCCTTAACTGTGTTAAATACATGACATATCAGTCTTAAATATGGATAGGTTTAATAAAAGTCTGTGGCATGGATCTGATTTGCAACCAGTTAGAATGATTATACTTTGTATGACTTACATTTGAAGACTAACACTATGACACATTACACAGAAGACTTTTATTAAAATTTTGGATACTCTTCGGTTATCAGGACTAGATTCAGAAATGTATGTACGTATGTATGTATGTGCGTATGTGTGTATACAAATTTACAGCATTTGATTATGACTATTATTATAACCTATTGTGGGTTCCAAATCGGAACAGCTTTAGTACTAGTCCTTTTGGCAATTTGTTGATTTGGCGACAAAATTTTGTCATCAAGGCAGACCCAACTATGAAGATCAGAAAAAAATGGAATGTCAACAAAACCCCTCAAGGATAAATATATCTAGACTATATAGCAAACCTAAAAACGGTTATAGTAGATTGAACGGTGGCCCTTGTATTATCGCAAAGTTGTTTCATTTATCACCAAGTTGTTGTTTCGTTTATGGTAACCTGAGTAGATGAATGTTATGGAAACCCTATTATGACATAATTGGTTGCATGATTGCGGTAAATTTTCACTCATGGGAAAGGATTTGTAAGGGCTTGTAGTGTGTGTTGGAAGTACATTGTTTGCTTTGTGAAGCAAACAATGTACGTACATTGTTTTAGATGGTAGAATGGCTGAATGCAATAAGATTAATTTGAAGTTTCTGTACGATTTGGAATGAAAGGGAAACATTATTCCGTTTAAGGATGATTATTCCGTTTTAAGGACCGTTAAAATCGAGAAACTATTGTAGATGCCAGTGCTGCCAAAAATAATTGTGGCAACCCTAATGCAAGAAAGGAAGCATAACAGTAAATAACTATCTAAGATTATTGTTTTAATTTAGATGAAAGGTTAATTTCATATAATACTTTTTTATTATTATAATTTATATAAAAAAAGGCTAAACATAACTGAATGGAAGTATAAGAGTAAATAACTATTTCAGATCGTTATTATAATTTATATAAAAAAAAGGCTAAACATAACTGAATGGATTCCTGCATCGCTATTTTGCTATCGAGTTATCGCTAAAGCATAATTTCATCTTGTTGGTTGTTCAAACATAATTTTCTATAATGAATTATGCCTTTTCTTTGAAAAAATTCTATTGCAGACTTTTCGTCATGGGCAATTCCCAAATGGTTAAATCCACAGGCTATCAAAAAAGGATTTAAAAATTAAACTAGTATTTCAATGGCCTCTTAAGAAATAAGAACTATCTAAACTTACACAATTTTAAATTAGCGTATACGCTAAATATGTGTCACGCTGTTAAATGGGCACGTTTGCTACATTTGGCGCTTTCGCGCATAAATTTACGCTGCAATTTTTTTACGCTCCTCAAAACGGAATAGTACCAAAAAGAGTATTAATTGAGTGGTATGTAGATGAAGGTTTACTAAGAAGTCATTATAAGTGTCCTATTTGTAGGAAGGAAATGCGCATAGTTGAACGTCGGAGGTTACCGGCACTATGGAGGATATTTTTTACTCTTTATTTTTGTGAATTTATGTGGTGTTGCCAGCATACAGATTCTAGTTCAGATAATTTTAGGAAGTTTTTGGATGCTGTTAAGGAATTTTGTTTGACTGAAGTACGTTAATTTGCAAATAAGGTAAGTAGATATTTTCTTTGTGTAGTGCAAAGATGAATTTCCTTTTTTATGTTATTTGATTGCTTGATTTAAAATGTAGTTTATTAAAGTTATATATTTTTTGTTTGTTGATCCTTTGACTTTTTAAGTGAATATAAATTGATGTGTACATAGACAGAGTCAAGGGAGTGCACAATAGGTCAATGTGTACATGGATAGCATGTTTTTGCAATTCTTTTAACTTGTTATTTTGTCTTTGTGCAGTGGCTATGTTTGGCTAAAAAATCGTCGTTACACAAAGCCAAAATAACAACTCAAAGAACTACACAAACTCGGTATCCATGTGTCGCCAAAAATCGCCAATTTTTGCCAAGTGGCACCCGTAAATATATTTTTACCCTAAAAATTTAGCCCTTGATTAGAATGCTCCAAGAAACAGTTTTTCTCTAATTTTCAACACTTAGTACTGCTAAGATAAATTCTTGATACATTGCCATAAATAAATTGTATGTTCTGAGTTATGAAATTTACAAAAGCTTAAATGCATTTTAAAGCTAGTGATATTACTTCAGTTTCTTAGATTTTATTATTAAAAGTACATAAAAAAATGTTTCAAGTTGAAGTAAATCGAATTAAATTTTTAAAAAATGTACTAAAAATTAAATAATGAAAATATTATGTGAATGGTAATAATATTATTAAGAAGCATGTATTTTTTAATCACTCAATTTATTACAAGTAATTTATAATTATTTCAAAGGGATTTGAATCCCGAAGGACTATTAGTTTCGTTTTGGCATTTTGCGTCGGACTCATAAATGTCTGTTCACTTTTCAAACTGTTGCCACAAAATGTTAGAGTCCTGCATTATATTTGAAGAAATTAAATAATGAAAAATCTGCATAAATGTATGTATATTTCTCGTATTGTGATAAAACAACGGTACATAGAGTCATCGAATTTTGAATAACGTAATCCTCCAACGAATATGAGCATGTGGAAGACCCAATTTGAAATTTGAAATTTGTTTTATGATCGATTTCCTATTTTTTAAAACTTTGACGAATTTTTGATTAACAAACTCAAGGATTTCAAAGTGAGCAATGGCAACGTTGTGCAGAAAAAACATTTTTATCTCCAGCGCGTGAGTCTCTGTATCGGAAATTCTAAAGATATGCTCGTTTTAAAACTATTTTGCGATATTGCTGTTGCACTGGATCTTATGGTTTAAGTGCGAGGAACATGATATTTAATAAAGAAAGGTAACACACAAAATGTTAAAAAACGCCCCTTTGGACGTAATTTAAAATCTGAAACATTTCAGATTTTTTTTTTTTTTTTTTTTTTATAATTTAAAAGCTAAAATGAAATTATCATAACGAGTAAATTTTGTACCATTGATAACAATACACAGCAACAATTGTCATAACTGATGATTTCTATGAAAGATTCGAACAGTTGTTGGAATAGACTAGAAATAGAGTGATAAGCCACTGAACACTGGTAGTTCAGACTGGCTGTATGGGAGTTTCTTTGGTTTTTCTTACATGTAACATGAATCTGACCAAATTTCTCTTAAAAAGTCCTTTATGAAGGCATCCTTCCTCTCCTATCCTGCATACTGTTTATTAAATGAAAATTTTGCTTGCACTTTTACAATAACTATTGAGCAACAAAAATTCACTTGTTTTAATAAAGAAAAAAAAAATGTTTTTAATTACGAGGTAAATGTAATATTTTGAAAAGTAATGTTACTTTTCATTCTTCTATGCTTTACATTGCTGTAGATATACACATCATTTTTATATGACAGCTTTACATAACAATGGTTTAAATGTTGGAAAATAATATCTGTAGATACTTCACATTTTTCACTCTGAAACAGTTTTTCTAGCAGAAACTAAGTGATATTTCTTAACATATGAAAGTAATTGATTTCTTAGAAAATAATTTCATGTAGTAAATAATTAATCAGGGAACAAAGTATAACAAGGCTCCTTTACTTTGTAACCAGAGTTATTTTATGTTTGGAATCTTTACTGCCACTTCCCCCGTCCGTTTTCCCACCAGAACGCAAATTTAGTATGCATGTTTTAAGTTTAAGGTTTTAAGTTTATAAAGCAAAATAAGTTTTGCATCTCAAGGTCACATTTTTGGTGGCCAGATAAGATAAGATTTGTAGTCCTCAGTCTCACATTGTATTTGCCAATACCTGAATTCTATGCCAGTTAAGATTTGAGTCAACTTTGCATTAAACTGATTTGTGTAGCTTTGCCTGCTTATTTGAATTTAAATTTTAGATTTGAACTTAATTGCTTTCATACATTATCTTGCCACAAGTAGTTGGCTGAGTCAGAAGCACAAAGTGCAACTTCTGATCTTATTTAGTTTTAAAAAAATCATCTTTTACACACTTCTCATGATTCAGTTGTTACTTTACACATAGCGATAATTCGCTTAACGTATACTTGAAGTTTAGTTACACTATATGATAGTAAAGAATAAATTTAAACTTTATAATAATTGTATTTAAAGATATTAAAATTGGTATTTAAGTACTTGCCATGTAGTGACATTTTTACATATAAATTATACTCTTACTTTGATTACAGAGTTTTCATTACAACAAATTTAGATTTCTGTTAGATAAAATGTCTAAGTACTGTAGAAAATTTGCATAAAATTTAAAATAAAAAGTCATGATACTCAATGAAGGTTATTCATGCACAACTATTAGATTGTGAGATTTGAGAATTTAAATTATATACAATATATTCAATAATCTTGGCAACAGTATATTTTTTATAGTCTGACAAATTATAAAAATGTTATAAAAGCAATAACGAAAACCTGATTTTGCTCTATAAATACACACAATTACACATCCCTGTAGTTTTAATTTAAGAAATGAAGCAAAAAAGTATTTTTAGACCATGGTAATTTTGATCAGCGCCCATTTTAAAAAAAAATTTAAAAAGTCTAAATTTCCATGTGGTTCCTTTGCAAAGAAAACACCAAGAGACACAAAAACCTCAAGCTACTAAAAATCTGTGTTTTGGAGGGGGGATTAAAGAAATTAACGGTAACTAATTAACTGCAATTTATTCTTCATATTTCTTTAATTTTAAAAAGACCATACAAAAAAAGAGGGTTCAAATTAAAGTTTTACAACTGGCATTGAAAACCACTGCTAACATTATTAACTCCAATCATGTATATTACGATTTCCAAACTATCGTATTTTATATTTTAATTCAGTACCTACTAAATGCTTCCTTTCAATCCTGAATGGTTGATAATCCACTTATTATCTACACCGCAGCGTTATTTGTAGCAATGTTGCTTTTAAGCAAGAAGAAAGGAGATGAGGACTTTCGAAAACGCCTTTGACGAACCGCAGCGTTAAAATACAGAATCAAAATAATGAGTTTAGTTGAAAAAGTGCTGAGGACAGACAATGTAAACAGAAAGTAACAGAACAATATTATAACAAGCGGCTGGTCAGAGAGTTTTAAAATTACATTCCTATGACCATGGAATAAGGTAAGAATAAAAAAAGGTGCCGGGGTCCCAAGCTTTGGTCTCCAGAGGGGGACTTTTTTTTGTTGTTGTTTACGTCCAGAGCCTTTGGCCACTCTGACCACTCACAACAGTTTCCCACCAGTCGAAAATCGAGTACACTTCCGCATTCATTGTTGGATGTGCAATAGCAATTTGTATAGTTCAGTAGCAATTACGAAAAAAAATATATCTTAGTTATTTTTAGATAAATTGCAACAGCGATTTTGACTGCAAAAATATAGATTTTAGCAAAATGTTTACAACTTGCCTACTACAACTCAACGCTGCCAGTATGGTAACCCATAGCAACCAAAAAATAATAATAATAATATTTATTATATTGTTAAATAGTATTTATTGTATTGTTAGTATTATTAACGATCTGTCTCAAAAATTGTACTACCATAATTGGTGACCCGTTATTTATTACGAATAGCAACCTTCAATATTTATGCCTAAGAAATGAAACATACCTTGAGGTACCATTAAAATGTAAAAATATTACAAAAGTATAACACATTTTAAAGCTCAGTTTCATAATAACTAAGTGGTATAAGCGCGAAAATTTGTATACTTCTTTCAATGCCTTCGATAGGGCATTCACTGCTTTTATTTTAAGTTCCAAATATCAAAATGTTTCAAGTAAAATGCATTTTTGTCCTCCACAAAATATTTCAACGTATACCTTTTTAAAATTTTTAGAGGAGAGGCTCATTTTAAACTATCATTTTATTTTTATATAACTGAAAAATAATTACTTTGGATTTCCTAAAAATGAAATTACGACCAAATCCTGTAATCCTCGTCAAAATTTTAAAAAATATGTAGACAGATATGCTAATGTGTCAACTTTTTCTTCATTTGTAACCACACGTTTATGTAAAATCAGACACATTGCTAAAAGTATAGTTTAGGGTTCCCCTTGGCGAAACTTGGCGGTACGTGGATACCGATTTTGTGCAGTTCTTTGACTCATTATTTTGGCTTGCGAAGCGGTGATTTTTGAGCCAAAAGTCGCCGCTACACAAAGCCAAAATAACAAGACAAACAATTGCACAAAGTCGGTATCCATGTACACATCGACTTATTTTCACTTTAAAAAAAATCCTCGAATTGCACAAAAATGGCATTGCGCACTCCTTTGACTTTATCCATGTACACGTCGACCTATTTTCACTTAAAAAAAATCCCCGAATGGCACAAAAATGGCATTGCGCACTCTTTTAACTTTATCCATGTACACTACGACCTATTTTCACTTACAAAAAAAAATCCCAGAATTGCACAAACTTGCTTTGTGCACTCCCTTTACTTTGACCATGTACTCATCGATATATTTTCACTTAAAAAGTCAAAGGAGCACCAAATTCTACAATATAGGCAAACAAAAATACATAATCTCAATAAAATACATTTTAAACCAAACAATAAAATAACATAAAAAAGGAAAAACATGTTATACATTCAAGCACTACCAAAAGCAAATATTCACTTACCATGATTTTCGAGTTCACTTCGTACACCCAGAGCCACGTAAAAATCAAAATATAAATCATACTCAAATGACTTTTATTCAAACCATGTACTCTTTCTGATTGAACGCTTCACATAGTGACCATCTGAACCTTTCTTCCTACAAATCCATCTAAACGGTTTTTACGTTCGACTAGACGCATATTCTTCCTACATACAGGACACTTATAATGGCTACTAAGTAAACCTTCATTTACACACCAGTCAATTAAAGCTATTTTCTCCTTTCGCTCCAAATCGAACAGAAACTTCAAATTAATCTTACTACATTTGGCCATTCTACCGTCTAAAGAATCAAACCAATACACACCACAAAAGCGCTTACAAAACATCCCATGATTCAAAATTTCCAAGAATCATGCACCCGATTACGTCACAATAGGGTTTCCATAACATTCAACTACTCAGGCTACGATAAATGAAACAACAACTTGGCGATAAATCAAACAACAACTTCACCATAATACAAGGGGTACCTTAAAGTCTACTCTACCCGAAACATTTGCCAATTCGGCGAAATTACCATGCGTTGTCAAGATGATGTGACCATATGAACGTGCCACATTATTAAGAATTTGAAAATAGCGTGATCTGCGAAGGTGAAACCATTTATGCATCCTGGCGAAGGAGGCCCGATCGTGAATGATCCTCTTATTGATTCTGGATTGTTAAATGTGCATGCAAGTCTTTTCTTCCTGGAAATCCGAGATTCATTCTCACTTATTTTTGCGAAAATATTGTAAATAATTCAGCATCTATGCATCAGTTGTATACAAAACTTCTTATTTCATGGTCAATGATTAATAGAGTTGTAAGGGGAAAAAAAATTAGTGTTCTGCCTTTTTTTAAATTTTATTTAGCAACATGTTTAATTGGAGATTAAATGTAATACAAAATTATGAATGAAAAATCTTTGTTTGTTATTCAATACTCATATTTGAGCAGTCTGCTATTTTTGAAACAGTTTCAAAACATGAAAAAAAGCATCATCAGTGAAATTAATTACTAAAATATTATCTTCTGGATTAACCTCGCAATATATAAATTTCAGGTATTTGTGAACTTTTTCGTCTGAGGGCCCAATGGCAGACCCTCAGCCGACTTCGGCTTGACCACTACTAAGGCCAGATGTGGTGGTCACTTTTTTATGGAGGCCATCTTTGCCTCCTATGAGGGGGCAGACAGTCACAGCCATGCCTTCCCCGGATTCAAACCTGGGTCCTTTGGTATCTCAATCGGCTGCCCTAACCACTTTAACGTCTATGCGGCGTATTTGTAAATTTAGATCAATTAGTTGTTTTAATTGTTTTAAAAAATGAAGCAATATCATGCAGAGTAAGGCAATCAAGATTGAGATCTGATGGCAATGAGTTTAATGTTTAAACATGAAATGGATAGTTATTATTTATTATATTATCAGAGAACTATTAAACTGGATAAAATCACCAAAATATATTTACTAGAAATTTGAATTTGATAAGGAATGTGTCCTAAAACGTGTTTTTAAGTCAAAAGTTTGAAACATAATGGGTAGATCTAAATGTAAAATTATGTATGTTAAAATATTTATAATTAGGCGCATAGGTCAGGTTAAGATTTTATTAAATAGGGTAAGGCATGCAAGGGCTGTCTGGCTAAAAAGATAGATGCCATCGTGGAGGAATTTCGAAGGAAACCTGATGTTTGAGTGGGTATTAAGAAATACACGTAATTTCCACTCAAATTATATTTATAAATATTCTTATGCAAAAAATTCTGGTATATTCTAAATTATTGTAAATTCCTTTACTCAAAAAATATAGTGAATGCACAGAAATTAAAGATTTGCACAAATTAAAAATTATTGACATTAAAGATGAAATTGAAATTAAAGATTAAAGATTTGCACATTATTTTACATAAAGTGAAAAAAATTAAATATGTATGGGTATTTATGCATACCATTGCAAAAAGCGTGTATTTGCCTTTAGCAAAATATGTAAATATTTATTAAATTATTTTTAAATGTATTTGGAAATAAAGGATTACAGCCATGTCCGTCTATACCTCCCGTGGTACCATCCACCATCTCATGGCACTTGTCTGAGGCGGAGTTACGCTCACAGAGACATTTGTCTTTGACCCCACAACATCAGCGGAGTCATCTGGGATGATGTCGCAGCCGATCATCATGGCTGCCATCAGACTGGCATCGTACAGTGTTCAGCGATGAATCCCGCTTCACTCTTCAAGCAGATGACCACCGTGTTCGTGTCTGAAGAGTACGGGGCCAACGTCCCAATCAACCTTTGTGTTACAAAGGCATACAGCCATAACCCCTGGTGTGGGGCGCTATTTCTTACAACAGCAAATCATCTTTAGTCATCTTCCGTAGATCTTTAACAGCTCAATGATATGTTGATACTATCCTGTGGCTGGTTGCATTACCCTTCATGGCACATCACCCAGAGCAATTTTTCAACAAGATAATGCCAGGCCACATACAGCTCGCATATCTTTGGACTGTCTCCGTGCGGTTGATACTCTTCTTTGGCCAGAAAGGTCACCAGACCTTTCACCAATTAAGCATGTCTAGAACATGGCTGCCAGATTTGGGCACCACAAAATATCGCAGATCTGGAGCGACAACTGATGAATACCTGGCAGAATGTGTCACAGGATGAAATTAGGAGCCTCTACCACTCCTTGCCTCGATGAATTCAAGCATGCATTGCCGCCAGGGGCAGTTCAACCAACTACTAATTTGAACACTCAATGGGTGATTGTGAGCCATGAACAGGTACTATGACCTTGATTTTTTAATCATTTTATTATCTGTGTATGAGCTATACACATATTCAATTTCATCAAAAACAACCACTTCCTTTATGGTGCTTCGAATTTTTTGCAAAAGAGTGTATTATCATTTCTGAGTGTTACATTCCTCATATGTGCTCTTCACACTGTTAACTCCCCAATTGTTATGATATGAAAAGCACAACTAACAGTTACTCCAATATTCATGATTTGGACATTATAAAAGATAATGGTATCATAGTTTAAGAACAGTTTCTCTGAGAATCTATACTGATATTCTTGAGTTTACTGCTACATCTATTGGGAGAAATTCCTTCAATGATGTTTGACCACAGAAAGCAGCTGCAATTAACTGATGTGCTGAAAATCACATGATCTAGCAAATGGCCTGGCTAGCTCGATCGCCAGATCTCAGTATGATGCAACATATATGAGGCATCAGGAATCTCAAGATCTGCCGTGTCCCTATCTTCAAGGACTTTGAATAAACTGCAAACAGGAATTAAAAGTGTAATGAACTTTGCGATCAATTAAAGTACTCAATATCTTAAACTGAAATGTCAGTTAAAATAACTTTAAAAAAATGGTATCAAACTTGCATTCACGTCAGGGAATAATATACTTCATATTAGATTTATTTTATTTTTTCCAGTTATTTTTTATAAAATTATTTTTGTCTTTTCATCATTTATGTGAATTTTTATAAAACTGCATTTTATAATTTCCCGAAAGGCTGCAAAAATCATTGCAATTCATTCTTTATAAGACATAAAAGTATGTAAATAAATGCCAATAAAGATTAAAAATTTTATTCATTAAAAATTTTAACTTTTTTCCAAAATAAATTTTATACATGGCATAAAATTCAAGATATAACATTTTCATCGTGATAACATAACTTTGAGAAATCATTGATAAATATTAAACAATGAAGCATGAATGAATTTATTCTTACATAATGCACAGCCTAAATATAACACAATATAATACAGCATATTTCTCATATTTGGAATATAATGAAGAAGCAAAAGATCAGCTCTCCAGAATTAAAATAAACAGATATTTTGTGTACATCCAAAACCATTAAAAATATAATAAAACAAAATTTGTTCAAATTGCGTAAAATTATTAATGTGATTAAGTACATTTTTATACACTTAAAAATTACATTTCTTTGCACTTAGATATCCAGCTATATATATTACACACACTAACTTCAGTAACATGATGATTAGTATATGCCTTAGACCAGTGGTCTTCAAACTTTGTTGACTCATGTAAAACCCTTAGAATTAAAATGACTGTTTTAGGGGATCCCATCCCACCTTACAACTCACAAGCAACTGATTGGTAAATTTGCTGAACACTGGTAGTTAGGTCTGGAGATTGAATTCCAGCAAATGCCCATGCAGCCAGTGGGCATTTTTCTCATGTGTAACTTGTATAGGAGGCCGTTTCCCTAAAAAGACCCTTTTCTTTAGGGAAGGTATCTTTAGGAAAATAGCCCATGTGTGCTTTGCCATAATCAATTAAACCAGACCAAAGCCACCTTTAGAAAAATATATCTTAAAATAAAGTAGATCACTATGTTATAGGTACTTTATGTAAAGACAAAAACTGTATTTTGTATTAAAGAATCTTGACACAAAATTTAATTTAATCATTAATAGCATATTAACTCATGCTCCAGAAGTGATCTACCTTTTAATTATATTTAAGGACTGAAGTGTGCTTGCATCCTAAATATAACTATCTTTATAATTTTTAGTTAATAAACATTGGCCAACTAGCATAAGTGCTTTATAATTTTTCTTTTTAAAATTTTATTTTGACTCATGAAACCCCAGGATTCTGTGGAGCAGAGTCTGAAGACCACTGAGACTAACCACTAGCATTTTCCATGTAAATCAAATATCAAAATTTTATGTAAAATATATATAGAAAAATGTTTAAATATATATATATATATACTCTTTCTACTTTAAGCATAATGCAAATAAGGCACATCAGACAAGCACCATTATTAGAATCCTAATTAAGCTATACAGTATAAATGACAGAACTTAATATATAATTACTGCTACTTAGATAGGCATATTAAGAACTGAAAAATTGAAACTTCTATTGGGAATACAAATAAGTCTTCGTTGTTTGAAAAAAAAAAAAAAAAAAATTGGCGCCAGCAGTAAGTTATGGTTAAAACTATCTGATATGAAATATCATATCATAAGGTTAGATATCTGCTAACAACATAAGCTTTAAATATTAGTGATTTTGTATCAGCATACTATACTTTTTTGTGCGAAAATGTCGAGTTTTGAGCCAAGTGAGCATCATTTACGAGAACTTTTGATTTACTTCTTTAATTTGAAAAAATATGCAACTGAGGTGCATCGACTGCTTGTAGAAGCATATGATGAGGCTGCCTAAGTGACAAAAGTTATCATGAGTGGTTTCAAAAGTTTAAGAATGGTGAATTTGATGTCGAAGATGAAGAACGGAGTGGAAGGGCGAAAGTGTTTGAAGATGCAGAATTGGAAGCATTACTAGATGAAGATTCCAGCCAAACAAAAGTAGAACTTGCACTTACATTAGGATTGACTCAACAAGCAATTTCATGTAATTTGTAATCATTGAGAATTATTCAAAAACAAGGAAATTGGGTTCCATATGAACTGAATCCGAGAAACATTGAATGCTAATTTTTTACATGTGAAATTCTGCTTGCCAGGCATAAAAGAAAGGGTTTTTTGTATCGAATGGTCACTGATGGAGAAAAATGGATCCACTACAATACTTCAAAAAAGAAGAAATCATGGGGACCACCTGGCCAAGCTTCAGCGTCAACAGCCAAGTTGAAATCATGTTGTGTACATGGTAAGATCAACTTGTATCATGTATTATGAGATGCCCAGACCTAACGAAACCATTACTGAACATAATTAATGAGATTAAGCCAAGCACTCAAAGAAAAATGTGCCCATTACTACTCCAGACATGACAAAATTGACAAATGTCTGACAGACTCCAGACATGATAATATTCATCCACATGCTGCAGTGCTGGTCAAAAACCGACTCAGAAACACTCAAAACGAGAAGTTTCCCCTCTCCCACTGTATTCATTTGTCATTGCTCCTTCTGATTATTACTTGTTTCGATTGATGATGCATGGCCTCTTTGACCAGCGCTTCACATCATATGAAGAATTAAAAATGGATTGACTTGTGGATAGCCTTGAAACATGAAGCATTATTCAGTGAGGTATCTGTGTGCTGCCAGAAAGATAGGAAAAAGTAATAGCTAGCGATGAACAGCACTTTGAATAAAACATAATGTACTGTTCTTTCACAATAAATGCTTAATTTTTGATAAAAAAATGGCAAAGATTTATTTGTACTCCCAATAAATTATTATTTACTTAAATTTTTATTGTCTGTATAATATGCTTGGTATAAAGTGAATGTTACAAATTTTAATGCGACAGATGCTTTTTAACCTATGATACCTGTCAAGCAATGAAAAAGCACCTAAATTTATTCATTACACTAACTAATGAGAAGTACTAGAAAACTATAATTATGAAACATTATCACAATCAGCAGTTCAAAAAGGACCTATCTGATCGCAAAATATTTCTTTCAAATAATATAAAGTTCTGCCATAGTTAAAATTTCACACAGTATTAAACCCTAAGTAGACAGTTTCTCTCAGTTCAGAAAGATGAATAATTTGAGAAATGCTAGCATAAAAAATATACTTACAGAGAAAAATATTACATAGGTCAACATTTTTAAGTAGATAAGAATACTGAGTATTTAATAATTTTTTACATATGAGCACATATGTTTTCAGCAACATTTCCAGACCGCTTATTTGTATAAACATAGATCTGTGAGAAAACAAGAGGTTTCTGTCATTTTTATGTACTGTCTGTCTACGGTAAGAACACCTCCCGCCACGGTGTCCGGCGGGTGGCGGTCGCTAAACAGGGCTAGTATATTTAAAATAGAGACGAACCAAGGGTTGCTTTATAGTTATTTTGTTTTTGGCGACTGTTGGCTGAAGGGAAAAGAGTTTATCGTTCGTCTTCTCGGTTTCATTCCAGCTGCACGCATCTTTTCTTATATTATTACTATTAGCTATTTTTATTCTCGTTGTTATATCTTTTGTACTGGTATTTGTTCAAATTTGCTTCTATTTAGCTTGATTTTCGTAGTGCTTTGTTAATCGCCAATTTTTTAAAATGCCCTTCCAGTTTAAGAAAGGTCAACCTTTAAAGTCTCAGGCATGTCAAATCGTGTACAATGTCGCAGAATTTTGTGCTTCTGAAGCTTCGGCGAACTCTTTAGTAGTTCCTCTTCCTCAAGTTTTGAAGAGAACATCGCAAGCTACTGGAGTATCGGAGTATACAATTAAAAAAATTAAGCGCGAAGTATCAACAATGGGTGAAGATCAACTTCTAAATACTCCTGGAAAGAAACGTAAAAGCCCTGCTAATCATAAGTGCGAAATTGACGATTTTGACAAATGCGTTATACGGCAGACTATACAAGATTTTTACATCAAAGAAAAGAAAGTGCCATCTGTGCAGAAATTATTGCTTGTCTTGAGGCAAAAAATAGACTTCCCATGGCAAAAAGACTCTTTGTGCAAAGTTTTGCGTTCGATGAATTTTCGCTGGAAGAAATGTGTTAACAAAAGAAAAATTCTTATCGAAAGACCTCACATTGTATTTTGGAGGAACAATTATTTACGCGAAATGAGGAAACTCAGAGCAAGTGGACGCCACATCGTTTACATCGATGAAACATGGATTGACAGCAATTTAACTTTTAAGAAATGTTGGCAGCATGATACGGTTTTGGGAGCACAGATAAATGTCAGTTCCGAAAATAGACTGATTGTTGTCCATGCTGGCTCTTCCGCAGGATTTATTCCAGGTGCCCAACTTATATATAAAGCATCAGCTCAAAGCGGGGATTAGCATGGGCAAATGAACTATGGAAATTTTGAAAAATGGGTGTTGAAAAAGCTTCTTCCAAATTTACGATCTCAAAGTGTGGTATGCATGGATAATGCCCCGTATCACACAAAAATTGAAGATCCGACACCCACGAAATATATATAGTGTCTATAAAAAGCAGCGTGATGCATAAATGGGCGCTGGTAATTAAGAGGCCAAGCAGCGGCCGATCGGTAAAGTCACTGAACACTTGTAGTTCGGTCCGAGGTTTGAATCCCGTGAACGGGCTGGCTGCATGGGCGTTTTTCCCATGTGTAACGTGTATACGAGGCAGTTTTCCTTAGCAAGCCCTCCACGAAGGCATCCCTCCTCTTAGGCATTTAACCCTGGAGGCTTTCCGTAATCATATAAACCAACCCAAACCACTGGTAATTAAGTAAAAAGCAGTTTTGATTTTAATTTACCTTCGCTTCCTTTCATCATTAAATTGACCAGCTTTTGGTTTAGTTTGAAGGTATGGGAAAAAAAGAATCGCAAAAAGTATTTATTGAGAGCATTTTTCTTCAAAAATAAGCACGGATTTTTAAATGCATTTCCCTACAAGTTATTTTGATATATTTTTACTCATTGTACATCTAGAAGGATGGCAAATTCAGCGACTTGTACCTCACACGGCAAAATCAAAGACCGTTCCTTGACTGCAAAAACTTTATCTATCATTTTCATATTCATATTTTATCAATTTTCATTTTCGGAAATTGAATGTAGGGGTCGACGCAAAGGGTCAACGAGTATTTTACTTAAAACTAAAACAAAATGTGAATATCGCCAAATCATCTTTAAATGTGCCAACGTGGCAAAATGAGAAGTAAATCTTCAAGACACCCCTACGAAAAATGGGTCAGGGCTCGTTTCTACGGCAACAGACAGCCACAGACAAACTGGTGAGAGCTGTTCTTACCGTAGACAGACAGTACACTCAAATGCAAGTTCTACTCGTCCTGCTGATTTAGGAGCAACAGACTTTTCTGCTAATAGCTTTAGATAAAAACAAAACTTTTTATGTAAAGGGGCATTCTTTGGAAGCCATTTTATTTTGTTTATCACAAGTAAGTATTCTCAAAGAATAAGGCATTAATATATATAGTATTTAAAGACTGCAAAATAAACTTAACTTTAAGAAATGGCACAGCTTCAACAAATGTTACCTAGGTTTCATGGCATTTCATTTTAGGGATTAGCCCTTTGGTTTTTAACATAAATGTAAAGCTACAGCTACACTTTATTTGTACGGCAGGAATTAAACTGAATTCTGTTAGTTAGTAATTGAATAATGATCTTTGCGTGAAAAGTACCCCTATGGGTTCATCATGGTGCAAGCACTGGTTAGTTGCTATGTTGCCACAATATAAAAGCTAATTTTATGAAACATGTCACAACTTTATAAAATGCCATGCACTTTAAGAAAATACTTTACAAATTTATTTTGAATGTTATAATAATATGGATGAACTTTTAGGCCATGATTTTCATATTCCTGACACTATTTTTTTATTAGCAATTGTATTAAAAATACAGTCTATGGAAAAAAAAAACTATAGAATGCTCATAAATCAACAATTTAAAATCTAAAATAAATAAAAAAACATATTTTAATTTTTCTGAAAAGAAACATTAAATTAAAGTCAATTTAATTAGAAGTATTAATAAATTTATATAATACATAAAAAGAAATTGCACAGGTTATAGGGATGATTTGGCAGATGCAGAATATACAACATTTCCTTTAACTAAGGAATCTATTTCACTTTTTGTAAATCCTTCTTCTAAAAGTATTTCCAATGTATGTTCTCCAGATGCTGGTATTTTCCAGCATATATCTCCTGGTGTTCGTGACAGCCTAGGTGCAGGCACTGGAATACTTTCCTTTCCATTCGTAATGAATGATTTGTTCGCAATATTGTGAATATGCTTATGTGATTCCTCTAAAGGTACAACTGGAGTTACACAAGCATCAGTAAAATTAAAAACCTCACACCATTCTTCTTGAGTTTTTGTTAAAAATATTTCGCTGAACTTCTTAGTTGTTTCTTCCCAATCCGAAAATTGAGAGTATTCATTTTCATCTATGCCAAGACCTGTTGAGCAATTGCAAAGAACAATTAACAGAAGTTAATACTTATCTAAAGGAAATGGGGAAAAAAGGCCTTTCCTATGAAATTACAAAATTACAGATATTTTTAGAAAATAAGTAAACACTTGCAAATTAATAGAATTTCAATCTTATGAACACATTACATGTAGTGACATAAAGACCAGGCCATACATGTAATGATGCATAATATAGCATAAACTATTAAGAAAGTTACACTTCTTTATGTCTATAAAATTACATTTTAATCTCTATACAAACAACTACAGTCAAACACTAAAGATTATTTTTTAAAGTAAAATAAACATATAAAACCAAGTAAATATGAGATGATTGAAAGTTATTTTAAAAAATGAAGTTTAGACAATGGAAAAAAAGATACTTAAATAATCAGAGATAGGATTTTTTGAAAATTCCGTAACCAATGCTGATGTTTATGTATCAAAATCTAATGAAACTAATATTTAAAAAAAATCATTAAAATTGAAAGCATCATTATACAAAACCCATTTTCATTACCTATTAAAAACCTGCCCAATCTCTAGGCTTCATTTCTAAACTATACATAAAATCTAAGACATGTGATTTTCTGTCTGTATATAAATTCTGTTGTTCTATTCCTGAAAATTAGGACCCTTAGCAAAGATAGTATGGTTGACAATTTTTTCCTCTCTATTAATAAATAAATGTGACATCAAAAGCAATCCTCACTGAAAAGAAATAACAATTATATGCCATCACATATTTTCTTCATGGAAAGTAGTCATAAATAAAACTACAGGTAACTATCTCAATATTATTTCTTTAAAGGTAACCCACATTCCAATAAGAAGGGATAGTGATATTAATGTTACATTATCTAATAAGATATCTTCGTTTCTACTTCCCAGTAGTCTGAATATTACCCATTCTTACTATTGTCTCTACTACTCCACGAGTGCAAATCAGCCATAAGTAATTAGAGAAGTTTAATGTGCAGCTGACTAAGCGAAATCAGATTGAATGTCATTTTGTGTTTGCTTCACTTAATAGGTGAGTTCTTGTTTCATGTTCAATAGTTAGAAAAGAAAGATTTGGCATGACCTTAGCAGGTAGCTTGCAAGGGTTTGTTAGCTTGCATTTTCTGAGTGGATTGAGGAAGGGGGAAAATTACATGAATATTTTTAAAGTTTTCAGAACTTCCCACTAAATAGCTGTGGTATACGAGAAAATATGGTTCATTGTTCTAATACAATCAGTCAGTTGTCTTAAAAACTGGTGAGACCTTTGAACTGGTGACCTGCAAATACATTTTCCATAAATTACTTAGCATTATTATGACATATGAATAAAAATATAACATTTTAATGATTTTGATTCTAATTTTATGTCATCTGCAATACCATTAAAAACAAATATGAGTAACACACCAGAAAATATACAAATAAAGCTAATTAATTTACACTGTGGTATAAATTTCATTCAAAGATATGATGATACAGAATTGATTAATCTTGTTACATACTTGTCAAAAGATGTCATATTTGAATATATGTATTCATAGATGAAAACAATGTCACTCTGAAGATGTAATATTTAGCTATCAGTAAGTTTAAATTACAAAGTGTAACAAACAGACGTTTCTTGCACATATCAACCTTAAAATTTTAAACGGGAAGTAAATATAAAGTGCAATTTTTTCCTTTGCATCATTATTATTAGTGTTTATGTATTTTTTAAATATTCAGTAGATAAAATTTTTAATTTAGTTAAAGGTTTGTTTCAGTAAAAAACTTTTTCAACTAAACTGCTAAAAAGCAGAAAAAAAAAACTGGCCATTTCAGCTCTGTTAGACAAATTTCAGTTTGAGATCTCTGCAGTATGTTATGCAGACATATTGTGTCATAGTATAGGTATAATAATGAGCATCATTTGAACCACTAGAATCATCTAATTCAGTAATTTTATAACTGCTCCTTAAGTTATACATGAAATACACTTGCCAAGTTCAAATACAACCGGGCAAAATTCTGCCTTTGTCTGGTGCTATTTTAAAGATGGAAATCAAGCATGAGGCAAATTAGTGATAGAAAAAAAGGGCACTTCTTTGTTGATATGACCCCAATTTTTTAAGTGCAAATTTGGCACCATGGCTATCGAGAAGTTCATGCTTATTTTTCCCATACATGTTTGGGCTGCTGTTTCTATGATTGCTTTTAATATGGCATCAGAAACATTTTCTTATCACAAGGATTTTTGTATCATTTTTAATTTGCCACTTAGCGTAGCATCCTAGTCTGTTACCATTTCTGTATAAGCCGCTGTTGGATCAACAAAATGAAATTTGTGTTTCACTGCAATATCTTTATACCTGTTTCAGTTCTTCTGTTTTTTTATTCAATAAATCATCAATCCTTCTTGTACATGGTTGATGAATTTTGCCCCGAATATGGTTGCTTCTCTATCCAGTACCTGAGCAAGAACGAAGTCATCAGTTTCTTGACATGACCCACTAAATACCAGTACTGTGGAAGAAGCCTGCAGGCTTTTGCCTTTTCCCTGTATTATGTTTTTATTTATATCCACACATTTTTCAAGACCATGTATTAATTTATTTGGTTGCTGGATTAGATGTAGAGAATGCACCTTTACTATATATTCCAGTCAATACTTATATTTTTGTGAAGGCTGAGTTATTTCTCCAGCTACTTAACTGACCTGACAATAAATAAATTCCTGTACTATTAAAATATTCTGAAACTATTCAACAAAATGTATGCTTTTCCTTCACCTGTAACTTTTTATGTTAACTTCCAAATGCTTTAATTAGTATGCACATCTTTTTAATAGGTATTTTTGCACACTCAAATGTTAGGTAAAATGAGTCTTTCTTGGGGGGGGGGATTTCAACATATGGAATACTTACCAGAGCTCTTCTCGTGATAAGAAAATTATAAGTGGCCATGAACCTTATATATATGTGTTATATATATGTGGAGATAGATAGACGACCGCTGGAATTGCTGAGAACAAAGGGCTTACATCAAGTTACGTTCAGAGCTTACATCGAGTCAGCCATATGAGGGCAGATGTGCCCTTTGAATGTATTTATTGAGGACTGATAATGTGTGAAAATGATCATCATTAATCGAATCCAGTTTGGAATCACATTAGTTGTGAGATTACCAAATGCAATGTTAGCTTAATTTATTTAATTAAGTTGTAGCCTTGGCTACTAATGTTTAAAATTAATTTATGACTAGTAACAGCATGAATTATAAACAAATAGCTAAGTTATTGCAATTTATTTTCCAGCTATCGAAATGCGACGCTACGAGCAACGTTTTGAAACCAAAACCTAGCAATCATGAATCAGAACTAGAACTAGTTGCCATTCAGCATAAAGAAATTTAAATATAAATATGAATATTAACAAAATATTAAAGTTAATTTTATAAAATAATTAAATATATGAACAAATATATGAAATAAAAAATAATTATTTCTCATGCACTAACTGGGTCACCACGATGTAGCCTTGGCTACTAATGTTTAAAATTAATTTATGACTAGTAACAGCATGAATTATAAACAAATAGCTAAGTTATTGCATTTTATTTTCCAGCTATCGAAATGCGACGCTACGAGCAACGTTTTGAAACCAAAACCTAGCAATCATGAATCAGAACTAGAACTAGTTGCTATTCAGCATAAAGAAATTTAAATATAACTATGAATATTAACAAAATATTAAAGTTAATTTTATAAAATAATTAAATATATGAACAAATATATGAAATAAAAAATAATTATTTCTCATGCACTAACTGGGCCACTACAAAGCTAACATTGCATTTGTTGCATTAAGCTAACATTAATAATTAATGTTAGCTAATTAAATAAATTAAGCTAACATTGCATTTGGTAATAAGCTAGCTTAAATTTAGCTTAATTTAATTTATCTTTTCATTCATTTTATTTCATATTAGTAAAATGAAGTAACTAGTTATGCTTAAGTCGTGCTCTACTATGTTCTTATTGAAGGTAATCCCACATATATATATATACACATGTAATGATTTTAAAATGCATAGATGAAGACCGTAGTGGCTTGAAGGTGGCAGAGTGGAAAGCATGGTGACACAATTTAGCACAATGTATCTTGAAGAATCACAATATTTTTTTACGCATATCAAACCATCCTTTTGCAGATAAGACATTTCCTAATTATATTTGAATATACAGTAAGTTCCAATTTGAATTCATCTTAAGCAAGTAAGCAGCAGTATGGATGAAAAGCATCTTAACAGCAGGTGAGCTTATGCAAAAAATAGGAAGAGTAGCATAGAACTTCAGAGGAAGAAGGGTGGGAGTCGGAAAAGTTTCAGTTCAGAGTTTTAGTTTACAATTAATTCGATTGGACAAGAGGTATCTGCATTAAAACGTTACGTAAGATAGAAAAATCTGGAACCTGTGAGAAGAGATGAATTTAGGGGCAGATCAATAAATTTAGAATGTTAATTTTGGGGTCCCCAATTATTTTTTTGAAACAGCTATCATATTTTGTTATATCTTACATACATATACATATAAATATTAACACATGGTTTATTCAGTGCTCTTCTTGTGATGAGCAAACTATCAGTGATCATTGTTAGGACTCCCAGGCATTTGAAAATGTTTTGTGTAATGGTCATTTATCAATAACCTTGACATTATTTACAAAGCAAAGTCATAATGATAAGGATGTACCAAGCAATGAATTAAACTGCTTATAAATATGAAAAACAGTGTCTATATTTAAAAACGTGGCATAATATCATAATTATTTCCCCCTCAGTATGAAAATCATAACGTCTTGCAGTAGTCTAAATGATAATTCTGAAGTTTTATTTAAAATTTTAAAAAATAAAAAACTATTGTTACATTTTTAAAATTGTATTTTATATTTAAATGACTTTCTTTACCCTCCAAAACACATTCAGAATTTCATTTTCTTTCTACGAAAAACAGTCTTATTAATATATATGTTGGCTGTAGATTAGTTTCAAAGTTATGGACACTTATATAAAAAAGTGTGTATTTAATGTACATGATGTGGTAAGTTGAAATAGCCAACAAAATATAACAGCTTGGAAGAATTACCTGCATAAAATTTGTGCTTATAGCTTAACAAAATAGTAGAAATTGATGAAAGCCTAGCACAGAAAGATTATGAAGCACAGAAATGAAGTGGGTTGAATACTGATTATTCATTGAATAAAGAGGTGTCAGTTCTGTTATTTTGCAGGAACAATTGACATGACTCTGGATATCTGGCAACTTTCATGGTTGACAGGATAATACATGAGAACCAAAAATTCATAATTATTAAGATAAACGAGAAGCAAGAGCTTCTTTAGCCCCCGAGTCTCAAAAATGTATTTTTTCTACTGGAATTTCTAACTTTTATAATCAAAAGTTTTGTTTTAAAATAACGTCAGTTTAAAATAACTCTTTTTTCTTAAGCATTGAACATTATTTTAGCAATTAAAACATAAATATTAGCCTTAATATATCCCATGCAACAAAGATTTAGTAATTAAATACATTTTTAAAGTATACAATAAAAACTAACCTTTCATTAAGGCTCTGTAAAACTGTGGTTCTAAAGCTCCAACTGCCATGTATTTACCATCTTTTGTTTCATACGTTTGGTAAAAGTGTGAACCGCCATCAATAACATTTTTACCTTTAGAATTAGCCCATAAAGGAATGGGGAAACCTTCTTTACGGGTAGACCATAACCAGCTAGATACATAGGCTGAGCCTTCCACCTTAAAAAGTAAAAAATTTGATATAATTCCTTCCACCTTAAAAAGTCAAAACGTTTGATATAAAGCAGACATAATTTTTTATCGAAGTTAATTAGCACTTATACTAAAAAGTTTGCTAAGAAGTTTGCACTTATACTAAAAAGTTTGCTTATACTTTAAAAATGATTAAAATGTAAGTTTAAAATATTTATAGTTTAGTCTTTTTCTTTCTTACAAAAATTAATGTAATGCTATCAAATCATCATCCATGGATGCTCAAATGCATTAACAATCCACAGGGCCTAGAAAATGGCAATTCTGAACACTGTTGCCAATCCACATAGAACACAATAATTTATTTTTAATTTATACCATGATAGAACATAGTATATTGTACAACAAAAAATTAGGTAATAAAAAATAACTTACATACTTCTTAATAATAATAGTATATTAATCATTTATTTATATTTACATATAATTAGGAATACATAATTTTCACATATAAAAATGGAAGTTTCTCAATGTGAAATTTTCACATTTATTAAAAAAAATGAATAAACATTTATTCAAAAAGTATCAATTATTCAATTATCAAATTTATTCAAAAAAATATAAATTACTATTTTTAAAATCTACAGTAAATAAACTACTGTAATAAAAGAAAAAAATAATTAAAAAACTAACTTCATTGGGATTGTAATATTCCTTTCCTTGAGTTATTTTCTTCCTGTCTCCTATAGCTAACTATAATTTTTTAGATATTAGAATATCACTCAGCATCCATGCTTTTAACAAAAAAAATCTGTGAAGTTTTTGTGGCAGATTATTGTTGCTTTAAGAATCTATATGATACTATCATGAGGGCCTTGAATAAGCAGTGTAAGAAATCTGTTATCAAAATTAGTGTAACCATCAATGAGTTTGCCTTTTGGAGTGACTTTATGAAATGATATTTTTAGAGAAATGTTCCAAAATAAGTCTAATTTCAAAACTGAAATAGAAATGCTTGCAGCCTCCTAATCAGATGGACAAAATGATCTGCAAATATGCTTACATGATTCATTTGTTGCTTTGCATATCACATGAAGAGTCAACAGTTGCTCAGCATCATTGTACTTGATTAATTTCAGTTTTCTTATTTAATGAAATTCATTATTCTCTAAAATAACTATAAGTTTGGTGCTCAGACTCGGCACCATCAGTTTGGTGCCCAAATCATCTGACTGACTCTAAAACATGCCAACAAATGCCTAGTTTGATCCTTTTAAATTCTGAACAGTTTCATATTTTTTCGAGATAATTCAAATAGAAAAGGCAATTTCTATTTCACAAGATAAAAGTTCACTTTCGAAACATTCCTTTAAAGAACTGATACTTGAGTTTTCCTAATCACATTCATTGGTAAAAGAAACAGGATGCTCTATATATTCACTCAAATAAACAGCAGCTTTGAACCAAGAATTGTGTCTGGTTATAAGAGGTGTAAGACACATTTTGTAGCCAGTTGAGGTGCATTTTAAGTATCTTAAATATTCATTCTTTCCTCTTACAGAATGCCAAAGAGAGAGCTTTTTTCGCGCATTTTCAAAAATTCATTAGATGTAACCACCTAATTTTTCATTAAATTAAGATGTGAAAGACAACAGTAAATGTGAAAGACATTTTCAAAAATGGTGCCACATTAAGAATTGCATAAAGCCAATACACAAAATTAAAAACACAAAAAAAAAAAAAAAAAAAAAAAAAAATTATAATAAGCTTTTTTTTTGGGGGGTAGGGTCTATTCTTAAGTATGTAACAATTAGTTCTCATTAAAAATATCAGATAATTACTCAAATTTGGTATCACCACACAAATTTTGATCTACAAAATTCACCCATTTAAGAACTTCATTAACAACTTCCTGGACTGCAAACTTTTGCATTCTATACTGTTAGGCAATTTATGTAGAAATGCAAAACTTTCTTTTTCATCAGCTAGCAAATTCCACAGACCCAATACAATTCCTTAAAAAAATGCACCCGTTACAATAAAAACTAACTCTAACAACCATCATCAAACATCAAAGCAGACCGGCATTCATCTGTTGCATGTGCACACATACCTGAACCACAACATCAATACACTTCAACAATTTTGTGAATTGCCTATTTTGGTAACACAGCATATTGCTTCGTGAATACTTCTCAGGGTCCAGAGCATGAATAAAAAGAAAGTACCAAATTTTCTTTTCCAAAAAAAAAAAAAAAAAAAAAACATGACTGCTTTGTTTCTGAATAAATAATTGTGAATAAAACTGTAAAAACAAATATTCCTTGTTCATTGAATGTTTCTTCTTCCATAACTACTGACTTAAATCTTAGTTATTTTTTATTTTTTTCCCTTGAAATATGCACAGCATATTTCCAGAAAGACGATTACTTGAACCAGGCACATATCTTAATAAGTAATCAAACTTAGCTGGATATCTAACTTAGACAATGGAATATTGGCTTTTAAACAATTTTTCATTGCATCCTCAAGAAATTGTTTTTTTGTCCATTTTAGGACATTTTGCATTGAAAACTACTGATAATTATAATCTGTTATTTAATCCGGTATGGATCTGAGATGGGTATATTTTTTTCCTTCATATAATTAGCACTAATCATATATTTTTACAGTATCCTTTTTCTGTCCTTCTACAAATAATAGATCCATCAGTTAAGTAAACCTTCTAGCACAAACTTCTTTATTTTATCAATTATTCCCTTCTAAGAGCTCCTACTGATAAAAACTTATGATTACTAAATTCAGCTACTATATGTTTATAAAACAAAACAAAACAAAAAAGTGATATACTTATTTTACAGTTTGCAATTACTGAACTAGCTGATTGAAATGACTAGCCCAGGGAGAGTGAGTAGGTGCATACAGAAGGAAGGTAGAAAATTAGGTATATTTAAAAGGGAGACAGAGACTGAACAACATGCAGAATGGTTGCTGGACGGTAAGCATCGTACAAATTAGATGAATCACCTTTATATACCAACTTTTTGCCAATTTTTGCACAAAAAATTAATGAACACTTGTAAGGTTTATACTAAGCTTTTAACAGTTTAGTTAAAGCTACTTTCCTGTCCTTTCTAATTTCAGCTTACAATTTCCTACCAGAATGTGTTTTTAGAGCCACGGTTAATGCAAATGAGTAAGAGTAGTATTTAAGTTCCAATGACTTCAAGAGCGTTAAGCATTAGTTAAGTTTTATTTCTTATTACTTTGAGTTCAAGCCCAAGCAGACGCTTTGCTGTATGCCCTGAGAAAGGGGCAATCTGTTAAATTCTTATTTTGAGAAATAAAGGATAATTAACAATTCCTGAGTTTTTGTCTCTGTTCCTGAACTAAAGCGATTATTTGCTTAACTGTTCATGAGGTTCCTACACATTTAGCTACTAGACAAAAGGGTGGAATCCCACACATTATTTGCATTTCAGTGCTATACTGGTAAATTTTGCATTTCTTTGGTTCTATTTAGTAAATATGAAAATTACATACCTTTTTTATATCATAAACACAAATTTCTGTAATATAATTGTTCATCCTTATACTCTTGAAATAATTGATAACAGATTTTTTAACGCTACATATTTAATATTTTGATTACTACATATTACATATTTTGATTACTTTTTTCAATATGTGAAGAAAACTGTAAAAGAAATCATATGATATATTGATTTTGTTAAGAGCAATAAAGTTTCAATTCTTAGCAATTCTGACTTGATGAGTCTCACTAATGATAAAAACAGTTTTCTTCCTTATATCATTAATTATTTAGTCCATTTTAAGTAATAAAAGGTATTTTGTAAAAGACCAAGAATCCACTTATCTTGAAACTTCAGATTATGCAGATTTGATGTTTTTGAGGACTTCAGATCGTAAATAAAAAATCATTAGATTTATATTAAACCAGAGTCAATGTAGACAAATTCAGAGAAAGTACATACAAGTAATTAATTCCTTTTTGACATTTTTAAAAAGAGAAATATATATCAAATACATTAAAATTTTTATATGAAACGAAAATGAAGATAAAAATGAAATAAAAATTATTTTATCATCTTTCAAATATCTGTTTATAGTACTAGTTTGCTTTAATATTTTAGGATGTTTTAGCCAACACTCTTAAATTATATTGGAATGTGTCATGTTTTTGACTAGTTACACAGTTTTGTTGTTCTACATTTTTTTTTCCACTATTATTTGCAGTAGAATCACAAATTGGTTCAGAATCTTCCATTAGGATAATATAAAAAAAGTACTATTTTAGTTCTAGTCATAATACAAGTTTAATATTTCAGTACTTCTCTATTAATAAAGGTAGCAATCACCACCAAATATAAATGTTGCTATGAAATGAAATGTAACTTGACATTTTAATGGCAATCCTAATAAATGCATTCAAAAAACATGACTGCACAAAAATGTAATCCTAACATAAATGCTTAAAAAAATACTAGTTTTCTGGAGTGATAATATTTTTCAGCCAATTTTAGATTCCCATTCCTTTTTCCTTTTGACATCACTGTTGGCTGTCTGAATTGCATTAAAACTAAAACAATTTCATCTTGTGATTATTTGAAGAAAATCTTTCTCAATGGATATTTCCTTTTCTCTGACAGAATTTATTGGCAGACTTTTTACCACTTGGCAGTTGCCAAATTGTAAAATCCATCTCAGTTCCATTCCTATACAAAAATCTCGTGCGAAAAAATAGTCCATATTAAATTATAATGAGTCATAACTTTTAATGTGGTTCATGCTGAAAGGTTGCTATAACTGGCATGTTTTTGCATATTTTAGCTTCTACTCTATTAATGGGAAAGAAACCATATTCCAACTATTCTAAGCTTAAAATAAATACAAGAACGAATTCAAATTTAGTGACTTTTGGCTTAATATTTATTTGGCTGTAGTTACAAAAGCAATAATTGATAGAATATAGTAGCTTGCTTCAACAATTCTTCAATTAGCTGAGCTTGTTACCAGTAATATCTAAATATCACTAAAAACTGCTAATGGTTTCACATTTCTCTTTTGATTTCTAAGAGGCTGTATAAACTTTAGGTCTGGACTTTTAATCTTCTACTACAGTTACATTTTTTATAATTAAATCCTTACCATATTAGCATCAATAACTTGTCCTTTCCCTGATTTCTGACGCTCAAGAAGAGCCAAACATATTCCTAGTGCACATATAAGGCCTCCTCCTGCAAAATCTCCCAGTAAATTAATTGGAGGAGATGGCTTCTCACCACTTCTTCCTAATACCGATAGAACTCCTATAAATAAAAAGAAAAATCCTTCTGTTAAAATCTTTCAGATATAATTTCATGAAAAGAAATATTTAATTCTGTAATCAACTAAGTCATATACAGATAGTGAAGTCTCTCTAAGATGGTCTCAAGTGACATTTTATGGTTCAAGTAGTTTTCTATGAAAGTGTACCCAGTACCAATTTTTTTTTTTTTTTTTTTTTTTTTTTTTTTTTTTTTTTTTAATGTTTTTAGAAATAAGATCACTTTTACAGTTAATTGTAATGAGATATTTAACTATATATATTCAATATTTATTCTAATACTTTTAAGTTGGTATGCATCATATGTCTCAAAATGTGTCCAAATTATAAAAGCAGCATATGATACAGAAAAGAATCCAGGTACAGTAAATTTGTGAAAGTGTAGAAAATATTTACCAGCATGTAAATAACTGTAATAAATTTTTCATTAAAAGTTAAGTTCAAACTTTCATAGCAAAAGTATCATACCGTTTTCACCTGTAAAAGCAAAATAAATATTCAGTACCTATTTTAGACTAACTGCATGTCCAAAAGGTAAAGTGACTAACATGGCTAAAATCACAGTGCCAACAAATTTATCTAAAGGAAATTTATAGGGAAAATCAGAATTTTCACTTTCAAGCACCATTTTCCTCATCTCAGCTATGAATTTAGTTAGCATATTGAAAATATTCATTACTGTTTTCAGAATAATATAATAATTTACTCTGCACAATCCTAATAATATTGTAATGTGACATTATTATTATTACAGGATAACCACACATCAAAAAGCATCTTGCTGATAGGTATAAAATACATAATTTAAGCAAAAAGACAGAAAACAAAATTTATATCAAACACAATCAATAAAAGTCTGCTTTATTAAATAACCATGCCTTTCATGAAAGAAGTGCACATTCACAGTTTTAATATTTAAAAAGTTAAAAAATATGGAGATAGTTTCTAATTATCTGCAACACAGTTCCGTATTCCTCAGAATGGCTGTGTTTTTATTATATTTTCTCATATGCACATTACAACAATTAACCCACATATTCTTGTACCATATGTAGGTTAGCACACTTTTTATTTAATCAGGATTTTGCTGAACAGTTTCTACCATCTGTAAAAATGTAAATATCAGCTTTATAAATTTTCTTTCTCATAAACTTTCTAGTTTCTTACAAAATTTCTTCTTGTTTTATTATTGCAATTTATGAATAAAATAGTACGTATGAGTCACAAAGATAGTCAAATAGAGGTTTTTCATCAACCCACAAACTCATTAATTACTTGATGCCCCCTCCCCCCCAAAAAAATTCAAAACAAAAACGGTATCTCTAAAGTTAGAAACATGTTAAATAAGAAATAAATGAATAATAGAGTGAGATGAAATTGTTGATAAAACTAAAAGATTTAATGTCAGCTAGGCAAGGCTTTAATAAAGATATTTAAAAAGTTTCCTGACCATTCAGCAATGAGATTTTAACATTTTTGTAAAATAAAGATATTTATTTAGTTTTAAAAGAATGGCATAAAAACCACAATAGAGTCAATCGATAATATACATTAAAAATAAGACATGTAGGTGAAGATAATAAATCTAAACTAGAACCAGCACATTTTTAGTATCAATACATGCACGCTTAAAAAAAAAAAAAACCCTGTCTAGCAAATAGTGTCTGATTTTTTTTATGTGATTATTTATCCATTGATAAGTGGTGTATCTTCTACAGAATAATATTATTCAACATGATTTAATTTATAGAGTTCTATTTAAAAATTTTGTATTTATTATACAAATTTGTTGTATTCTTAGCACAAGATCTATAGTGCAACTAACAGTAATTGTGTCTTAAACATATCCCCACTTCAAAGATATGCTTTCCTGTGTCACTCTGCTGCATGTTACATCACTCTTTCCCTGAAATCTCTCTGCACTGCAACATCTTTAATCTTCAGCCCAATCACTGCTCAGGATTAACGCAATGACCTTCCGGCTGTAAATATGATCGAAGTTAGTATGCACTGCTTTTTCCCAACTGCCTGCTGCTTAAATAAACCACACCTCTCACTTTGCCTTCTTTCCTTATTATTTGAAATGTAAACTAGGTATATAGAAATTGTGGGAGCATCTAGCACCCTTAGCTTTGTACCAGTTTTAAGCAAAATTGTATTTCTGGATAATTGTTCCTGTGCAAAATAACAATCAAGACTTTAAACATCAAGGCAGTTATGATTTTTGCACCAGTCATTTAAGCAACAGTCTTCTCAGCAATTACTCAAGAATGAATTGTTTCTCATATCTCTAAAAAAACAATAACTTCATATATAGAAATATATTAATATTATATATGAATAAATGCAAAGCAAAGCACAGTTCAAAATAATGCAAAATAAAATAAAATTACATGTTTAAAATTCATCCTGTATTCAGTTCAGAATAAACCACATGCAAAATCCATTTAATAGAAGCATAGTGGCAAGTTGCAAGAAATAGAGGAGAAAAATATGCCAAAATCGAAAATGAAATGAAATGAAATTTATATTTTCACCACATTGTCACCAGGCCATTGGTGTAAAGAAAGAAGCAAATAAATAAAAAATCCTCTTTCTGAAAGCAACAAAGACATAAATTAAAGTTTAAAATTAAAAAATAATATTAGAAAAAGGGTACTATTCAGTTTCGAGGACCGTAAAAAAGTTGCAGCGAAAATGTATGCGCAAAAGCGCCAAATCTAGCAAACGCGCCCATTTAACAGCGCGCCAAATCTAGCGTACGCGCTGATTTCAGATTGCCTAAGTTTATATAGTTCTACATTTCTTAAGACGCCATTGAAATACTAGTTTAATTTTTAAATCTTTTTTTGATATCCTATGGATTTAACATTTTGGGAATTGCCCATGACGAAAAGCCGGCAACAGAATTTTGGGTATAAAGTGCAGAATCACCCACTGCATGACGCGTTTTTAAGAATTGCACATACTCTGTACCCATGTGCACATCGACCTATTTTCACTTGAAAAAAATCCTAGAATTGCACAAAAATGGCACTGCGCACACCCTTGACTTTATCTATGTACACGTCGACCTATTTTCACTTAAAAAGTAAAAACAAATTGACAAAAATTCAATTTTTTTTTTTTCCCCTTGTAAAAAGCGGCAAACAAAAAGTAAGCGATTCTGCACTTCTGAATTCTGAATCTAAATATTTTCAAAGAAAAGGCGTCATTCATTATTGAAAATTACGTTTGAACAACCAACAAGATGAAATTATGCTTTAGCGATAAGTCGGTAGCGAAATAGCGATGCAGGCATCCATTCAGTTATGTTTAGCAATTTTTATATAAATTATAATAATGATCTGAAATAGTTATTTACTCTTATGCTTCCATTCAGTCATGTTTAGCCTTTTTCATATAAATTATAATAATAAAAAAGTATTATATGAAATTAACCTTTCATCTAAATTAAAACATCAATCTAAATAGTTATTTACTATTACACTTCCTTTCTTGCCACAATGATTAGGGTTGCCGCAATTATTTTTGGCAGCATTGGCATTAACAATAGTTTGGCGAATTTTTACGGCCCTCAAAACTGAATAATACCAGAAAAAGAATCAAAGTAATATGTGTCTTTATCAATCCAATCCCTACAAACCAAAGCAAGTAGAGCCAAAAATGCAAAACCATAGCCTCGAAAAACATAAACAAATTTCAAAATTATAGACAAATAACTTTAAAAATATTTTGGGTTAAAAAAAAAACACATGTAAATTTTTTAATCCAGAATTTGAGAGTGGTAAAAATTTTAGAATTTAGAAGAGCATCAAGAAGCAAACGTTAGGGATGGCCAAATTTTTAGGATTTAGGAGCAGTAGGACTTAGGAGTGAGGAAATTTTCAGAATTTAGGAAGCCACAGAGATTTGCTAGCAGAATTTAGGAGCCACAGAGATCGTATCCAGCAGCAAGATATGTAGCAGTGGCCCTTCTTCCCCCTCCCTACAACTACTCAAGAGCTGAAAGTGTGATCTTGGCTAACGTCAGTCAATTCATCGTTATTTGCCAAGATGCAAATCCCTTAATCAGCAGACATTTAAAGGCAATATGGTGGAATCTCAGTTAGCTGGAGAAAAATCGCATTTTCCACGTAGCTACCTCCATTTATTATTATATTCTCCATTCCTAGGCTTTATTTTTTAGTATTTCAGTTTGTTTATTTAGTTGGCTGGAGTTATTTAGTTGGTCATCTGGAGGTCCAGATATTAGATCATTCCGGAAACTGAATATTGGACTCTGTACTGTATACATAAAATGCCTACAGTTTATTTACCATCATTGGAAAAGATTAGATGCACATCCAGTACGAGGTGGAACTACTTTTCCCTAGCTTTATAAACAGATAATTTTACATTTATAAAATATCAGTTTTAATAAAATTAAATAAATTTTTTAAGCTTTCATACCTTTAATAATATATCAAATACTATTTTAGCAGATTTCTACAATGTGAAGTTTATTTTAAGAGTTATATAAACTTCATGTTGCAGAAATCTGCTAAAATAGTATTTGATATATCAATATACTATACTATTTCACAGCTTCAAAATAAATTATCTGTTTTATTGAATTTATATTACAGTACGCACCACTTAATGTGATTGCAGTTAATTTTATCACTTGGATATTGTTATCAAATTCTTCAAGTACTGTGTATGAAAACATGGAAAATACTTCACTTATTATGATAAACAATTCCGTTAACATGACAAAATATGATAGAATAAAATTTTTTAAACTGAAGTAAAGTCACCAGATAATGTCAAAATAGATTATGTAAACTGCCAAACTCTAAAGAAATATTACGAAGTAAATTAAGTCATCAAACAGCTTGGTTTTGATATTAGGCAACCATGAAAATTAGGCAAAAGGGCAAACTTATTTTGACATAGATTTTGAATAACTCTATCGATTTTGAGACCCAGGTCTCTATTTTTCAGTAGGGAGATAAAGAAAAAAAAAAAAAAAAAAAAACTATGAATTTTTCTTTTCCTCCTAAAAAAGTTCTTAGAAACATCTAGGATAAGGCAGCTTATTTGCCTAATTTAAAATTTTTCATTGCCATGCTCTCTTCTTATGAGGGATGCCCTCTAAGTATTAAAATTAGGGTACAACAAAGGTAAAATAATTTCCAGAAACATTATGAATAGTTCATAAATGATCTTTTGCAACAAAAACATTATGAAAAGTTCATAAACGAATTTTTTCATTCTCTTAATTAATATGTTGCAAAAGTATCTATTTATATGTTTGTAGTTACATCTGCATTAAATTAGTTTAATTACAATGCTATTTTGAAGAATCGCTTAGTTTGGTTTATGCTATCAAAATACTTTTAAACAAATCTATACTATTAAAATATGTGTGTGTTTGTCTGTCTGTTCATTTGTTTGTTGGTAGCATCATCTCCAAAATGGCGGGGAGTTGAATTTCGAGAGAGGTATCCTGCATTCCAAAAATTTGTGGGAAGCCATTTCGACCATTCTCATCTTCGTATGAATTTAATCAGTGGAAATATTAATTAAAAAATCAGAAAATGCTAATTTTCACACTCATTTTTCTGAAATTGATTTTAACATATAAAAATTATACTACCTGAAATTGCAATGTAATTAATATCATGCCCAGCCATTTTTGAAAAAGGGCCATTTTGTCCAAAGCCAGTTAGTCTTGCATAAATGAGACGTGGATTAATTTTACATAATTCTGATGGACCTAATTTATATTTTTCCATAACACCTGAAAATTACAATTATTGAAATAAGTTACAAATCTGATGATAAGATATAGCATAAAATCAAAATAAATCAAACAGTAAATATTATTACTATAAAAAAGCCCTAAACAATATTGCACATAACACATAATCTTTTGATTAAAATCAGAGTACAATCAGTAGTTACACTTCAAACTACTAATAACGTTAAACACAACACAATGTAAAGTGCACCTAAAGAGAAAGCTAACCTGGAAATATCTCAATTCATGCGAAACTAACAAAACGCAATAACATATTCTATCTTAAACAAAATCTGAAAGCAGATGGTCTCTCCGGCCTTATATAGTTATCAACCTGCCGCCGAGATATTTATAGTATTTTCTGCTTCTTGAAATTACTGGAAAGCAATATGAGGATCGAATTATGATTGCAGATAATATAGTGATCAATCACATTTATTCAATTACAATACCTATTATTGTAATACAGGGAACAGACCAAAATGTTACTAAGTTTGGCAACTGTCGGCAATTTATTTCCGAATTTGGCGACTAAATAAGTCCCCAAAATCGTTGTCAGCTTGGTGATATCTCACCAAATTACCAAGATACCCATTTACTCATTATTAAATGGACTTGCCCTATATTCTTACTTTTCCAGCTTAGCTCGTCTCTGCAGATTTTTCATGTTATATTACGCAGCAAAATTTCTCAAATGATTGCACTAAAATTATCTACCTATGTACAAAATTCATAACAATATGATTATTGTGTCTTCAACTGGTTGAAATACAAATCTACTTTATGCAAGTTAGTCTGCATAATTAAGAAGAAATGAAATATTTTTATGTCTCAAAGTGATGCTTCAAAATATTTTGCCTTTCTCATTCTATCTGTAAAATACTATTTGCAGGAATTAAATATTTCAAATAAATCTGAATTTGTGAATATAATAAAATAATTACTTGTTTATTTTTATGTACTGCCATTCAATTCATCCATGATTAATTTACTTCTACTAGTAAACACTACAGCAGCATTAAAATAGCATTCCCTTTTGTCATTATTTAATAAAATGCTGAGTAGTTCAGCTACTTTTATGCATGCCTCCCCCATTCAGTCACTGTGAATCAAAGTAGGAAAGTCTGAATTTACACAAATGATGCAATGGAACAAACTATCAGAGTTTTACATGCAATTTTATGTTTTTGTCAGTTGGTAAACCTAGTTTAATAAAGTGTCTCCTGCTCCAATGGAAATAAAGAAGGGATTAATAATATGAAATTTATAGAAATGTCTCTAAAGGAACTTCATACACAGGAAACTGCTAATTACATGTATCTAAACACAACTTGAAAATTAAACGGCACAGTATTAAAATGATAAATGAAAATTGTAAAATAATTATGATTTTCACACTAATTTATATTAAAATTCCAAGCTTCAGAGATAACCCATTGGCTTTATCAGCCAAAATCTAAGCAAGTAACATTCTCCATTGATCCCCTTTTATTGAGATTTTACATGGAGTTGCTTTACTTTTTGTAGACTTCAGATGTGCATAAAAATGTCCTTAAAATCAATGAAATTACTAAAATCACCTCAAGATCATGTTGTAATACAGAACTTTCAATATCCAGCACACTTGAACCGTCATTGTAAAAAGTATAATACTCTTAGATGGAACTGGAGGGGGGAGCAGCAGTTCTATGTTCAATGAAAGGAGCTGAACATGAGAAAGTCATTCAGTTGGATTATCTTTACGTATTTTTATTAATTAAGCTGTTAATATTCAAAAGTGCACTTATTATGCAGTCACTAATTTACATATTTACTTCCCTTTCTAAGTATTCTATCATTTGCTTTAGGATGATTATTTCTAAAGTAAGATAAAGAAGATAACATCAGTTACACTATTTTAAATCTACAATTTTCTATTTTATATGTATAACATATCCAAAATTTCAGAAACAAAATATATCACAACAAAATATATCACATACTTGCTTTTAATGCATTAAATCATTGGTTTCAAAAACTCAAATTGCATGTGGGCCACACGTATGACAAGAATGAAGCTGCCAGGCTGCATGCATGACCTGAAAGCAGCTGGCGAGCCAGAGTTTATTAGCAGAACTTCAAATAACTAACTAAAGTTTAAATTTATTTCAAATTTCAATTAATTTCAATTTACTAAACATGCATAAACAATAAGAAAAATAATGCAAAGGAAAACATTTAAACTCATCATGCTTATCTTTTATACCTGTAACATATTTCTGTTGGTTAAATTTCATAATTCAAATGTATTAGCACCTAAATATTAAATTTTTAGACCGACATTTATTTCAAATACTTCTAATATCTTGAATTAACCACCAAAAATTTACTTTTAACATAAACCTAAAATCAATGAATTATGAAAATATACCCTATTTTCAGAGAAAACTTCCCTGGTGGAACAAAACTTGAGAATAAATAAGAACAATTTAACCTCTTTCTTTTATGTATTAATTTTTTTATCAACACATGCAGAAAAAATATGTAGCCTTAGAGAAGAATTACTAGAAACTATCGTAATCATGGATTGTAGATGCTCACTAGTCAAGTGGGCTCTTTTGTTAGATTTATTTAATATTTTTTACCTTAAGCTTCTTTAGTGGGTCTGTCAGAGGGCTATTATATGCATTACACATTACTTTTGGTTGTGAGCGAACGCTTGCTTTCAACTCAGTTGGAATGCAATGAATGAAATATTTGCTAGCACTTTTCTTAACAAACTCTATTTTGCAATCCACTGAAAAATGAATTTATCCTACACTAAAATCCATAAGCATTGTATCAAAACAAATGCATAACTGAAACATATTGCAGAGTCCCATAAAATCGTTTCAGGGGCCACATGCGGTCTGGAGCCACCAGTTTGAGACCACTACATTAAACTATTGTCTTCCAGGAACAAAATTTATTAACTTGATATGCTATAGAATTCAGAGAAGAGAAATTTATTGGTAAATATTAGAATGTTGTGTTTGAGTACCAAGTAGACATTCTGGTTAATCAGAAAAAATACATCACCTGGACGAAAAGGTTCAAGTAAAACATCAGCATTTGAACATAACCTGGATACAACACTAGCTGACTTGGAATTTTTCAAATCAATGACAAAAGATCGTTTCCCACGACTCAAAGAATCAACATTTATGTCAGCTCCTGGCTAAAAAAATATATATCATTAATGCAAACTAACACACAGCTACATAAAAAAGAACATAAGCTGAAATAAATATTTACATACTGAAAGAATTCATAAATATGGCTATACATTTGAAGTAAACATAATGTGTAGCCGTACGGTGAAATGGTGAATAGATGCTCAATTTGAATCTTAATTTTTCATTTCCAAAAAAAGACACATAGTGGAGTTTGTATTGTTAACACTGGATTAACAGGGCCCGTCATTCTGATGGATTTAGAAACTTCATGAGCAAAATTACAAAAGCCATTATTTTTATAGTTTTCCAATTTATGCTGATAATTAGTGATGCAATGAGATCAATACAGAGCCAAGTTTACTTCTCGTTTAGCCCTTTTACTTTGAGGGTTTTGTATGATGTGCTACTATCTCTACGGATACCTGTCAAAATGGCGGGTAAGTTAGTTCCATAGTTAATTGTAATAAAACATTTTTTGTGAATTAATTTTTCTGGTGACAAATGTAAAAGTAGTTAGAACATAGACACTAAATAAAAATTATAATTCAACAAGATAGCCTTCTATAACTTTGACACCTTAGTTCTATGCTGTAGTTGCCTAAAAGTTTTGTGAAATTTATTGCAATATTTGTTTCAAAGCATGACTCTGCATTTCAAAAAGCAATTAAGTAAATAATACTTTTTCAATCTAGGAACTAATCAGAGATCTGTCTGCTATGTCACCTGTGATTATCTGTCAATCGTATGTGCCTAAAGCCTATATGTAATCTGCAGTCATTGCATTCCAGTCAATATGTCAAGACAAGTTTGAGTTAGTGCAAGACAACTGAGAAGAAAGTATTAGATTATTATTAGAGGAAAGTAATAGTTTTATTTTATTCTGATGAAATACCATTCTTTAATCACCCTTGGTAATTCAAAAAGAGATATTAAACTGCCATACAGAATAGTTAGTAGCAGGGAAGATTACTCTGTTACAAGCTTTAGTAAGTCTGTTAATACTAAAACCACCATAAATTTTTCTTTACCCCAATAAAAACAACTACAAATTCGTCAAATTGATGTTTATCAGTAGTTCTAGTGTTAAGATTGTGTTTTTAAATTAAACAATCTTTTTTATAAATATCTAAGAAAATATATATTTCCTAAATCCATCAATTTGATGGGCATTCATAAATGCAGGTATACAAAAATGCCATATGAAATTCATACCATAGATTATCAACATTCATTTACAACCTATTTTTAGAATTTAGTTATAATTCCTAGTGTTACTATTTTGAAAAGCTTAAAAGTTTGTACATTAAATACACCATATCTTCTACAAACAAATTAGACTTGCAATATAACTGGGTAATTTATTCATTTCAGCTATTTAATTTTTTCTGCTTTAAATTGATGAACAAAGGTTTGTTGATAAAGATTAAGAATAAAACCAATTAAAATACTAATTATTAGTTTAATGATATCTTGATTTCCTTCTGAATTCTATGAAATCATTGTAATGCTATTTCATTTTATTTCACAAATTTTATTTTTTGGGGGGAAGGATGCAATGTAAAATTCTAGATTTATTATAAGAAGTCACAAATTCCATACAGTTGCTTCCATGAAACATTAACTTAATTTTTTGTTAGTAATGCAATCTTTAACATATTAATTTCAAAATACTGGAGTACAGTTCTTAGTTAATGGTGTTGTTATGAATATTTATAACTGAGAATCTGTTTAGAACGATTCTTAAAATATTGAAACAGAATTAATATGCTGTAGTTGTTTCGTGAAATTTATTGTAATATTTGTTTCAAAGCATGACTCTGCATTTCAAAAAGCAATTAAGTAAATAATTCTTTTTCAATCTAGGAACTAATCAGAGGTCTGTCTGCTTTTAGAATTTCAGCAAGAATTTAGACCAAATTTTTAATGCACATGTTAGCAAAAAATGATTTAATATACCACCCAGATGGTATAGTGGTTAGGCAAGCTGACTGGCTTTGAATGCATGGTTGTAACTGTCTGTCCCTTCACAGGAGGCAAAGGTGGCCTACCTATTAGGTTCCTCCATAATCAAGTGACCACCACTTCTGGCCGTAGTAGTGGCCAAGCTGAAGTTGGCTGAGGGCCCTCATTGGAAAAAAAAAAGAATTAATGCACTGTTATTATTATTCTGCAGTTTTACTCAAAAACATTTA
The DNA here is from genome assembly GCF_044657685.1 of Stegodyphus dumicola. Classification (NCBI taxonomy): domain Eukaryota; kingdom Metazoa; phylum Arthropoda; class Arachnida; order Araneae; family Eresidae; genus Stegodyphus; species Stegodyphus dumicola. The sequence goes on from NC_140773.1 coordinate 9,862,625, forward strand.
AATGAGTCATGTTTATCTAATTAAAATATACATTAATACACATTCAAATCACAGATATAATCGTGAACCTGCTCAAATCAGGTGTGTATCAAGTTATTGAAGATTTAAATATGTGAAAAATCATTATGAGAGTAGTTCCTAAGTTTTTGAACAATAAACACGTAAAAATTTGCATGTTAATTTGTCACTTCAGATTATATGAAAAAAATGACGTCATATTTTACTTCTTTGTATTCTCAAGGCTCAAAGCCAATCTGAAATAACATCATTCTGAGAAATTTACAGTTCGACCTCCTCATCCGCGACCATGAGCACAAACATGTGTGTGCCATTCAGATCGAATTATTCTCAAAATAGGGTGGAAGGATGGGGACTTTCTTTTCCTTGAGCATATAAATTCTCTCTTTTCGTATGTCTTCAAGTGACTTTTCACATCACAGCAAGTAATAATGCCCCTTTAGGATGAGTGTATGTGTTTTCGCAGAATGCTAGCTACGGTTGCATTTGAGATGGTCAAACCTAAAAGCCTAAGCAGCTGTAATGTACTTTTTACAACGTATCTTGGATGAAGTCTTCTTGTACTGCTACCAATACTGATAGCTATGTTGCAATTGTTGTACTGACATTCAAGGAACCTACATTAGAGAGTACTGAATACAGATTAAATGGTAGAAAATAATTTTTGCAAAATTATTCACAATTTCTGAGATAGATCTTGCATAGCTATATAAGTTTTAAAAGTAACATGAAATAGTAAGTTATTTCATGTTACTTTTTTAACATGAAATAGTAGTAATAAAATGGAAATACATAGTAAGTTTCAAAGATTAGGCTTCTAGCTGCATAATTTTTTTAATAGAAATAGATTCAAAAATTGTGAATTTTTTAATTACATATTTCAAATTTACATATATTTTAAAGTTAAAATATTTAAAAAAATTTGTAAAAGAGTTCCCCCCAACACCAAATTCAAATATAACAAAAGGCTGTTGGAAAATTTAAATTGAAGAATAATCATATAAAAGCAAAATTTTGGAAATTAATAGTGGTTAAGTTATGATTTATTTTATGAAATACAAAAACAAAATGTGTATACAATGAAACTGCAAAATACATACAACACATTTTTTAGAAATGAAGTTTAGCATGAGAAACTTCGGAACACGGCTCGAGGCAAAGTCCTACCTTGCAATCTTTGTATCAAATTCATGTTTCTTTGCAAATTTTTTTAAAACAACAAACACAACACTGTCTACGATGCTCTTTCTTGATGGGATTGGGGAAGGGGGTTGTACGGCTAGCAAAATGTCCAGCAGTTAGTCTCATGCAGAGCTGTAGCTAGGGTTTTCAGCACCCAGGGACAACTGACGATCTCGTGCACCCCTCCTATCTGACAAAAGTGGAGAACATTTCATTCTAAAAATTCATAACACAGTACAAAGTCCAAAATCTGTAATGATCTAAAATCCAGACCTAAAAACCAACACCAATGTTTTTGTCGTAGGCTTTACGCATGCACAATTTGATTCCCCCTTCCGCGGATAATAAAACATCTGGAGAGTTCCAGTTCTTAATTTCACTTCAACACTAAATAAAATTGCTGCATATCTGCTTGGCACACATCTCAAACAGAAACATTCCACATATATACATTGTTGATCTGATGCCAACCTGGTAAATCATTATTTATTACACTTTCCTGCACGTTTACCAACACAGGACAACTTGAGTAATGACTCATGTAGCGATGCCTAAACAATTTATGTTAGTAATTGAATAATATAGGAGAATAGTAACTTTTTACATTGACATTACACGTGGTAATGATTACAGATATAAGTTAAATGCGCTAAAAATTGTTGACAAGGAAAAATTTACTAATTCAGAAGTCAAACAACAAAAATCAGCATTAATTTACAAATTTTTAATTTTGTAAATTAACGCTGATTTTTGTTGTTTGACTTCTGAATTAGTATTTATTCGGCGTGTTATTGTGTCTTAATTAAGGAAAAATTTAACCAAAATTTCTTTCCATATGCTAAAAACAGATTTTCTTGATGATACTCATAGACCCAAAGATTACATTTAGGTCTATTTGAATTAAGAATAACTGATTTGTTATTCACATAAACCCAGAACCAGCGTCAGGGCTCGTATTGCCACACCGGGTCGAGAATTTACAGACAAGATTACCTACAGAGACTGCATCAGGCGGTAAGATATCTAGTGCCAGCCCTCAATAAGGCTTAAATAATTAATATGTGGGAACTTATTTATTCAGGATTCAGAAAAGCGGTTAATGTTCCATAATCGGGGCTAGCGCCAAACTTGGTGAGAATTTTTATTTGGCACAATTTTGATTTGGTTGTGGTTTTTGGCTGTATATTTTCTTGTGGCAAACCTAGAGCTTTATTTTGGTAATTGTAAGAGTGCAAATTTAGTGTAGCCAAAAGATTTTTTTAAAATTTAATTCTGAAATTGTACCATTCTGTGTTTGTTTTTAAAAGTTTTACTGTTTATATTATTAGTCTATATATATATGTGTGTTTAATATTATATTTATATAAATATTTGCAGAAGGTTAAGCTATTGTTGGTGGGATAATGTTAGATTTCACATGATGTGAAGTTATGAATGTTTTCATTTAAATTTATTTTATTAATTATTTTTGTTTAGTTTTGTTTCTTGCATGTGGCAATCAAAAGATGTGGAATATTTAAAGTTTTGAACAAAAGTTGTTTAGTGTATTGAATTCCACGACGTTGTTTTATCATTTAATCAATTTCATTTTTACCATTCTGTTTGCACTTAATAATCGCAGTTCACCACTGTAAACAAAAATTTGCTATTCTGTTTACATTTAAAACTTGATAAGTGTATACATTTATTTACTCAATAATTATTTACAAGGATTGTTCATTCTGCTATTTCATGATGAATTACATAGATAGGACTATGTTTTTACTTGCAAAGCAGTTGGACTTTGTTTTACTCATCTAGTATTTTATCATCTCATTTTACTATTCTGTTTACATAAAATAATGGTGTTTCACTACTGGAAAACTTTAAAGTTACTACTCTGTTTACGTTTAAAAATCACATCTTGGTGCTTTCATTGCCACCAAAAAATTTCGTCAAATTTTGAAGGCCAAAATAGTTTGGCGCCAAATTATCCCGCTTATGGAATATTAACCAGATAGACAAGAAATAGACATAGTATAATAAATAACTAATACAATTCAAGCTTGATTATCTCAGTGCATGATAGAAGTAAGATAAAATTTAACGGAACAACTTGTCATTAGTTACCAAGCTTCAGGTTACGTAGCCAAATATGTATAGTGAACAATAGCTAAATTTGATGATGATAGCCGTGAATTTTAAAGGTTTTCAGATATCACAATAATAAAGGATTTTCCATAAAATTTTCCAATTAACGGATTTTGTAAAGAAATGTGGAAAGATGGTAATAAATGAAGATGATATAAAAGAAGTTTTTCATTGCGATGACAATGCTTCTCAATCATCAATCAATTGATAAATGGAGAAATCTGTAGTATGGTTCTAAATCCAGAAAATACCGCTACCGATAGTGAAGAAAGTTAGAGAAGTTACTGAAAACGAAAAAATTTCGATTGACAAATTAGTTGCAATTCTAATAATGTAACTAAACAGGGGATTATGTCTGTCTACAGAATTAAAGAGAAAGTATCAGCACAATTAACGAAGCAACTCAAACAAATTACATTGAAAAAAATGTTTAATAAGGTAAATATTAAGCATTGTTTTCTTGTAAATTTTGATACTTTTTAGATCATAAATACTTCATTATTTCATAAATGCCAATTTCATATTCTTAATTTTGTAATTTCTACAGGCCATTTTACTAAACTTAAACTGATAATCTAATATCCGGAAAAATCCCAAATCCGGAATCGCCGAAGTCCCGACAAGTCCATATTTCAGACTTTGTACTGTATCAATTTGGCACCCACTGGAAGCTGTGCCTGGGGACGAATGTCCCTCCTCTAGCTACACCCCTGGTCTCATGGATTGAGAGTTAAACTACATCTGCCAGAGTAAATACTGGAATTTCCATCTGAATACTTAGCTTAATAATTTGCAAACGGAACTCTAGAAGCATTACATTTTGCAATGGGTTATCCTTTTTATAAAAGATATAAGCATTCCACAATGACTGATCCATGAATTGTCTGGAAATTTTTATGTAACATTTTCCTTGTTGTTTTCTGAGAGTAGGATAATATGGCATTTCTTGATCACAGAAATCAGCCCCACTCACCGTGTTATTGTATTCACAAACAAAACTGGTTTCATTACAGTTTTGTTTGACTTGCATTTCACCAAACAGGAACTTGCATCATAAATTCTACTCATCGGAAAAACTCTCTTTTTGTCCTGTGATTTCAGGGCCATAACTTTCCCCCTTTGGTAAGCAAAGACTTCACATTTAGGGATTTTCTTCTTTGCAAAATTTGGAGTAAGATCTTTCCTGGTCTTATTTACAGTGCCATATGAGTCTGTTTTTTCTGAAACTGTCTGATAATTGTGAAGAGATATGGTAGTTGTCCATAGTTGCACAGTAATCTTAGCCAAGGAATCTGTCAGGTGCAAAACAATTTTATTGGAAACTGGAAAATTCATAAATTTAGGGTTATATACACTTCCATTACCTCTGTATATCAGAAAGTCTGAAATATACACTGTTTCTGCTTCACAAAGCACAAAAAACTTAAGGCCAAATATTGCTCCCCCTTTTTTTTTTATACAAAACAGAAAAGAATAAACTAAGTTCCTTCTGTTCTGTATCTGTCAATTTTTTCCATCTCAATCTTTCTTTAGGGACTGCTTTATTGATATACTGTTCAGCATATCTGTAGGCCTCTTAAAAAATAAAATACTAAAAATCTAAAATACTTTTTTGTAATATTATTTTAACATAAGATCATCAAAAAAGAGTTCAAAATAACCCAAAACAGTTGCATCATTTTCCATTGAGAAAGTTGCTCTGGGATTCCCAAGAAAATGAAATGAAGCAAGAGCTGGAATATTTTGTACCACTGTCGAATATTTTGAATAAACAATGAATTTTCAGATTCATCACTATCTGCAGAAATCCAAGAAAGAGAGGAAATTTTGCAATATCCAAGAAATTCTTTTGAGATTTGAAAAGAACATGTAAAATGCAGCAAAATATGCTTATGTATTTACAGAAATATGAACAACTAATGTCATCTGTTAATCCAAATCTGAATAAACAATTAAACATCACAGGAAAGCCAAAATGAAACCATGAATGGGAAAAGAGTGGGTTGCATAGCTAAATAGAATGAAAAAATGCATCCTGGATATCGGGCTTGTACAAATTTTGCTACTTCTACGTTGGCCGTGGAAATCGAGGGATACGCAGTGAGAGGGTTAATATATAGAATGAACTAAAGAAATTTACCCTTATATTATTTCCTAATAATTTAAAAAAAAATATTTAACACTAATATTAACGTTTTCTAAAAAAATCTCACAAATAAAAGTAATAAAAATATTACAGAAAGAAAACACAAAATTTGTACATGTTTTAAAAATAGTACAGTTTCAACAAACTGAAAAATATTTTTTATGTTTTATTAAATTATACAACAAGAATTAATATAATAAAATGAATAAATAAGTAAATACTCTATCTATTCTTGTTACAGAGGCTCCATGATCTCTTAGAATCATACCACAGAAAGGAGCTGGAGCTAAACCAGCAAATTCAATAACTTTTATTCCGCGCAGCGCCATAACTATTTTCCTTATTCACTTTAAAACAACTACCACAATTATAATTGCTACAGTACTTTTTCCATCAACTGGATTTTATCTTTCATTTCGCTTGTAAAGTATTCGTAATTACCAAGCTATAAAGGAGTGAAATAAACTTAAATATAATAATGACAACAATAATAAATGCAATGCGAGATAAGAAAGAGATGATCAAACAAGGAAAAAGATACGTAAAACAAATTAGCATACAACAGACCGTTGCTAAGTTACACGATATGACATTGTTGCCAATCTCCATTAGAAACAGTGTCAAAGGGAGCAGAGGGTAGTTGTTAAAATGGTTAAACCACGGCGTAATCTTCATGTTAAAACCAAACATTGGGATGTCATTTTCTCTTCTGAAATTTTTCACGAGAAAACAAGAAACTTTACTTAATTCTAGCATACTGTGCTAATTCATTCTCAAACTCTTTTTTTTTTCAGACGCTATTGACTGTGTTACCATGTTCAGTTTCCTTTTATGTGCATGCGTACTAACGCATTACATCATTTTAATATTATTTTTAATTAACTTGCATTATTTTAATGTTATTTTTATTTCCTTTTTGTTGTAAAGGTAAACCAGTTATAAATGCAACCTTTTGATATGCTATAAGACCTGTAGTAACGTGCAAAACGAAATGTGTTGTCCTTACCTTTGTAAACAAATTTTGATTTTAGTAGTAACTACCCTAGTTGCAGATAATTATTTCAATTATTTGAAAGAATCATTCATAAAAATTTTCGATGAAGATCATACTTGAAATTTAATATTAATATGTTCTGAGGAATTATGACGAAATAATATAGGAATAAAATACTTTTTTGTAATATTAGAACAGTATAAAGTATTTTATTATAGGTTGTTTGGTTGTTTTTTTAAGATTAAACAGATTCAAAGATTATTTTACTATTTTTCCATTCCATATTGTTAGATTAATGTATGTTCAAATTCAAAAAGATAAACCATGGATTTTAACGCATTTAAAAACCATTTACTTGAAGCTACGCATACTGCTGACTATCCTAAGTTCTTAAAAACTATCAAGAACTACACATCATTTGACAACAGCTGGAGTGAAATATGTCATAAAAGAAGCGGTGATACAATTTTGCATCTAGCCGCTTCTTCGGGTTGCGTAGAAATTATGAAGTAATTTTTTTTTTTTTTTTTTTTAAATTTCAAAGTTGTTTTTCTGTTTGTATGTATGATTAATATGCATATTTATTGTAATTAAAGTAGAACTTAAAATGTATCTTACTGAAATAAATTTAGTCTGAATTCTTTAGCTTTGACCCTGATATGTTGTGTTCTATAAATTATAATAAGCGAAGAGTAAGTGATGGAAAAAATTTGTGCAGTTAAGATGTTTTTCATAATTTTTCTCCCTTTTGCAACTGAACGGTTTTTATGTATTGTCACATCTTTTTTAACTCCGGGTTATCTTGCATCAATTCACTGAATGCCACAAAGTTTGGATAATGCAGAAGGCAGCACATCAATTTCATAATCGCAGTAAAAAAGAAATCTTCTCATAAGCAGTTTCCCTTCATAATAAAAGTGATTCATCGGATATGAGGCGAGATTATTTTGCATTTCACTTTCTTTCTATGCCTACGTTAAAATGTTCTTAATTTTATTTTTTCAACCCTTAATCATATTTTATTAATCGTGGTTTTTTTTTTTTTTTTTTTTCTATTTTGATCATGAGAGGTATTTGTAGTTGCACTGAGGTATTTTTTAAACAATTTGCCTTCGTATTTGGTTTGTCAACATCCTTTGATTCCGGGCACCGATTTCTGAATTTATATAACACTGAACTAATGAAATTTAAAACGTTAGGAGCAAACTGATAGCTGGTGATTTGCTTAGTACAGTGTCTGATGCAATTCATTAAATGTTTTGCAGTTAAACTCCATTACAAATTTGGATTTTTTTTTTAACTATTTGTTTAATTTCTAGTAAGTTAAAGGTGCTTTGTCTTCTTTATTATCATTATTATCTCTGGCATCATTTTTAATGTATGAAAGTCCTTAAAATCGTTGAAAACTTCTGGCCAGGACTGATGCCAGCAAGCATTTAGTGTTGATGACTTAACATTGAACTGCATGTGAATGAAACTCTAGCATTGAACAAATTAAACAATTAAGATAGTGCCTTGTATATGTAAAAATGCATTCACCAAGGTTACCATAGTTACCTGTTAGCAAATATCTGAATGTAAGACATAAGTATTAAACATTTACTCTATAACGCATTAAACTAGAAAATCCATATATGTGTAATATTATTTCATGCAATTCCTCATGATACTGAAATGAAAATCTTGATCGTATGTAATGGGCCGAATGGCACTGCCATAATCTGTTTTATGAAGGTAAATATTAATGTTGAAAATGACTACTAGAACACTATTAATTACATACTACTTATTTTAATTTCTTCTTCATATCATGCTTTTAAAAATCCCTCATCCACAAGATTTTCATAAAATGTTATTGTAAATCTTGGACAAAAAAATTATCATGAATTTTTGTACTGCACCCATGACTAATGTGCAAATTTAATACTTTTCTATTACAGCAGCCTTGGTGAGAAACAGATGGTTACTGAGGTGCATAAGCAGCTCATTTGATGTGTATGTACTCCTAAGATAGCCAACCAGTAAAATAAGAGGACATTATAAAATAGTGTACTTCTTGGTAAAGCTGAATAATAACACAAAGAAAAAAATTGCTACAACAGTGGATTTTAGGGGTGTTTACTACAATGATAGTGAATGCTTTTTGGTTCAAGTTTCAGACAGAAATGCACAGAGGTACAGCTTTTCATCACCTGGAGGACTACATAAGTCAGGCTGAAGTAAAGTATATGAAACATGCCAAATTTGGATGTTTCATTGTCAGATAATGATTTTAGTATGTTAATTTTACTTTTTTCCATTATTTTGCCATAGTTTTATTTGGCTTATCTTATTTTCTTAATAACACGAGTTGAGGGATTGTGGGATGTTTCTCTCTTGGTTACATATTGTTTATATTTAATGCTATTTGTTAATTTTGAAACTATATTTTTAAATGGTGAAAATAGAGTCCCTGTTTGACTTTTATAATGCTGGTTTGCTGACAGAAAGGTATGACTTTATTTATTTTAAGTTTCTATAACAAAAGAAAGATAAAAGGATCTTGAAGATTTTAGACATTTTTTAGTGCTTCATAATGTGGCATTTAAAGCTTCTTAATCTTGTGTTAGGACTCACACAAACTCAGTTGAAGATCTATGCGTGGAACTCGCAGATATGATGATAAATTTGATTCTTGTCTTGACAAGTATATGTGGTGTAAAATGCACAAAACTAATCATAAAGAATAGTTTTTTGTTATTTATATAGGCCATAAAGAATCTTTATCTTCCCTCTTATAGATGAATTTCTTGGAAAAAAATAAGTGTTTTATTTTTTTTTTAATGTATCATATAGTTGTCATGTAGTAATTTATAGTTCATCATAGCGGGTGTGCAATGCCATGATTGTACAATTTTCTATTTTTCAAAGCAAAAGCAAATTGGTGTGTACATGGGAAGAACAACAGTAATCTGTCATATAATGCACTATATTTAATGTTTAAAATATCATGTAATCCATTTTTAAGAATTCTAATTTATTTTAAATTACTAGTGTATTTTCCTTTGATATGTTATTTAAAATAAATTTCAGGTGTGAATTTATATGTTGTTTGTTTTAAATAAATTGCTTATAAAATTGAGTTAAATGAAGTAATAAGTACAAATTTATACTAAATTACTTCTGTAGGTATATATTAAATAAATTGTGTTCCATAGACATTGAGTAAATTTCTTGTGTGTATTAGTAGCTGTCTGCTTCTCATCAAGTAACTGCAAGTACTGCAAATTTTACCTTATTTTCCTGTTATAATATTATGACTTAATTACAATACATTTTGAATTATAAAAACATTGCTGTCTAGTTTCCATACATAAATTGCCATTTTAAAGCCTTTCTTCAATAATAAAATGGATATCTGTGACATCAAATTGAAATCTGAGATGAAAACAGTAAAATTTTATTGGTAGTGAAATCATCATGTGTTTGATCATTCATATAGGAAAACAAAAAATAACCAACAACTATCGTGTAAGATTGTGTATGAAGGTTACATAACAATTTACTGGATCTCTTAGCTGCTACTTTGTCATTATTATTGTATGTAAAAATTGGCTAAATAGACAACAGTTTAAATAAGCATGTATTTTGTTTCTTCTTTTTGTTCCCTTTATAATTCTTTAACAATGGATTATTTATTTTAATGAATTTCAGATATTGCAAAGAAACAGGCCTTAGTAGCATTCTACAAAAGACGAATTTTGATGGGAAAACTCCTCTACATATTGCAGCATATTCAGGCCATTTGCCATGTATTAAGTATTTATTATCAGAAAATGTTCCTGTTGATCCTCTCAAGAGAGCAGATTGGTAAATGATGAGTGTAATTATTAAATCATCAGTATATGTAGTATGCTAAGTTCTGTTTTAATATAAAAGTTTTGATAAAAATATATTTACGGGTGCCCCTTGGCAAAAATTGGCATATTTTGGCGGTACAGTCAAAAGTCGTTAATTCAGACACCCATAATCCGGAATAATCTATAATCCGGACCTCAAAGCTAAAATCTTTCTGCGCATGCGCTGCGTTTACGCGTGCGCGCAAGTCCTTTACGACTGCGCATATGCGTCTGCGCAAGCTCAGAATACGTTTTTGCGTGCACGTTTAATGTATAATGGACGGTATAAGCTAAAATTATCTAATTATCTATTTCAGTTAATGTTGCAAATTACGTTGTTCCTTAATCTTCGAATTGGATCCGGCTTATTATTTTTTGCAGACTGTAAGAGCAATTTTATAAAAGTAAGCTTGAACTTTCGATTATGTCAAGTAGAATTTCCGATGCTGGAGCTCCCAAAGGATCTACAAAACGAAAGTATGTTTCGATGTCCATCAAACAAAAAGTGGAATTGCTACAAAAAATGGATAAAGGCATATCCTTTGTTTATCTAATCGTTCCAAAATCTGTTTATCAATTTCAAGCTGCTCTGCGCGGGGGGGGGGGACATCGCAGCGCGCAATGAACTGGAAGTTGATCTGTCAGCACTATCCTTATCTTCAGGGCAGATGTTTTTATTTTATTCGGCTTATAATTCCTTACTAAATGTAGTATTTCATCTTGATGTACTCCGTCTTTGATATGATTTAAATCAAATTCCTCGTCATTATAAATATCACGAATACAAATCAAATAGTTTTCTGGTTGCAATTTTCTAATTTCAGCTATGCGTAATGTATGCTTTATGCATGCGCACGTTGAAAGAAATGTTTAATAAAGTAAACAAATAAATATTAAGCTTCTTTTTTTGTAAATTTTGATACCCTTTAGATCATAATTGCTCATTATTTTATAAATTACGGTTTCATATTTTTAATTTTATAATTTCTGCATGCCATCTTACCAGATTTAAACTGATGATCTATAATCCGGAAAAATCGATAATCCGGAATCGCCGAAGTCCCGACGAGTCCGGATTAAAGACTTTTGACTGTACATGGATATCGAGTTTGTGCAATTCTTTGACTTGTTATTTTATTTTGTCTTTTGTAGTGGTGATTTTTTGCCCCAAAATTGCCGTTACACAAAGACAAAATAATAAGACAAAGAATTGCACAAACTCAGTATCCATGTACACATCGACCTATTTTCATTAAAAAAAAAAAAACAAAACAGAGAATTCCACAAACTTGGCATTGTGTACTCCTCTGACTTTATCCATGTACACATTGACCTATTTTCACTTCAAAAAAAAAAAAAAAACCAGAGAAACGCACACTCCCTCGACTTTGTTCATGTACACATCAAACTATATTCACTTCAAAAGTTAAAAAGAGCCAAAAAACAATATATAATCTCAATAAACTAATTTTAAATCAAACAATGAAATGACATAAAAAAGGAAATTCATCTTTGCACTACACAAAGAAAATATCTCCTTACCTTATTTGTGAATTAACGTGTTTTCAGTCAAACAAAATTCCTTAAAAACATCCAAAAAATTCCTTAAATTATCTGAACTAGAATCTGTATAGTAGCATTGCTACATAAATTCAGAAAAATAAGGGTAAAAAAAAAATCCTCCATAGCGCAGTTATTGTCTGACGTTCAACCATACACATTTCCTTCCTACAAACAAGACACTTAATAATGGCTACTAAGTAAACCTTCATTTACACATCAAGTCATTTAACGCTCTTTTTTCCTTTCTTTCCACATTGTACAGAAACTTCAAATTAATCTTACCTCATTCAGCCATTTTTTCGTCTAAACCACAAAACAAGCAATGTACTTCCTAACCAACACATACCACAAGCCCTTCAAATCTTTTCCCATAATTCAAAATTTGCCACAATCATGCAACCGATTATGTCATAATAGGGTTTCCATAATATTCAACTATTCAAGTTACCATAAATGAAACAACAACTTGGCAATAAAGGAAACAACAACTTCATGATAATACAAGAGGCACCCTTCAATCTACTCTAACCAAAGTTTCAATATATATTTTTCAAAATTGGGATGGAACTAAACATGGCAGGGCACGACATCTAACATGCTAAAATCCCAGTTGAACCCAGCTTTCTTTTAGTGCACAAGTATATGCTTCAGGTTATGCAGATATGATTTATTTTTCATTTATGTACATATCTCACAGCTCATATCACCATGTGAAGATTATAATAATTTGTGTGCTTACATTACGGAAAACAAATTTGCTCTTACTTTATTATAGCAAAAGATGAAGTGCACATGGCCATGATAAACCTAACATTTAAAAAAACTTTTATTGTAGGTTTTTTTTTATTTCCTAATTTTTTTAAACTGCTGTAAATCTTAAAAGTGTTTTAGTATGTCTATTAAAAAATTCTGTCTATAAGTGAATTTTGGCCACAAACAAATATCAAGTTATATCGTCAAATATTTTTTATTATTTAAATTTTGTTATATATTTATGGTACTTGCGGAAAATCCTGTTGACCGCAACAGATGGCACCAAACCAAAAAAAAAAACTGATGTGTACACCATGTGACTTCCTTGTACGGAATATTAAATTATATGCTTTTTTTTTTTTTCTTTTCATTTAAACATATTGGATTGAATTAAATCTACTTCCGCGATGGCATAAACCACAATAGAACAGATGCACTCTTTAAAATTCACTATATTTGTTAGCATAGCAACACTCTGGCACTAGGTTCACTTAAAAGTATTATGTTTCGTTCATATTATAACTCAGAATTCACAAAATTTATATCATTTAAAGAATTATCGGTTAATCTTCGGATTATGGTAACTTGGTGATTTTTTGGCGAAAATTTGGCGACCAACCCTGCTACAGCAACCTGCTAGTTTTTGTTTGGATGCCATTTTGTTTTCACGAACTAAAGGCCTTTTTTTTTTACTCAACATTTTTTTTTCAACAATCTGCTAGCCGAATTATGCTTATGCTAGAACTTTTATGGAACAAAAGTGCTTAATCATGACGAAGATTAGGTGCGAAATTGGGAGAAAGTGCAGAATCGCCCGCTGCTTGCCCCTGTTTTTAAGAATTGCACATACACGGTATCATCCATGTACACGTCGATCTATTTTCACTTAAAAAAACATCCCAGAATTGCACAAAAATGGCATTGTGCACGCTCTTGACTTTATCCATGTACACTGCTAAAATTCTAGCTAGTAACCTTTATCGCCTTACCAAAATGTCGCCAAACTATTTGTTACCATATTTCAAAGATTAGCCGAATTATCTAACCATTGTCACATATTCTGTTCAGATACTATAATAAAGCTAGAACGATGTATAAAAGAAATTAAGCAAATATAACAAAAAGAAACAATTTTTTACAGACGATTTAGCATTTCTCATTCAATTAATTCAGTTCCCACTTCGCAACAAGGCAAAAATACATAAAAACTCAAAATATTTGCATTAAAAATTACAAAGTAAATCTTAAGCACTTATTTCATCGAAAAAATTCCAGAAAGGATTAAGCATGATTTAATTTGGAATAATAAATGAATGCATTATCTTTGTTGTTGCGAAGCCTTTGTCTCTCTAGATTGGCAACAAATCTACTATTCTGCTGTTTAAAATGTAAACAAATATGTCCGCCATGTTATTTAAAACTTGACCACACTTAAATAGCTTTTAAATTGCTGATAATTGTAGAAATATTGCTTTCAGATTTACGAAAGGCATAAAAACATTAACCGGAAGATAAGAACAACATAATTCAATCATTTTTAAAGCAAAAAATGTACAATTTACAAACATATAAGAGTAAAGAAAGTGAGATCACTGAGCCGAGTAACAGAGGGGATATATATATAAATATATTTATATAGGTTTGGTGCGGCCGATTGCAACCAAAATACGAGGTGCACATCTACTTGTTCTAGCAGTCCTATATACAAAATTTCAACGTTCTGATGCAATTCATTTTTTAATTATGCGAGATACGTACGTACATACATTCGTACAGATGTTACGAAAAATTCTCTTCAGAATTCATTTTAAAGAGTTTTATAATTTTTTTGGAGGAAAAGAGTCTTTGATTCCGTCCTTACGTACAGATGTCATGCAAAAACTTTGCATTCGATAGCGGTCAAAATGAATATTTTTGTTGAAATATGCTGCCTGAAACTTTTTGCGATTACAATACTTCCTTTTTACTTCGTACAAGGAAGTAAAAACCATTTACTAAGTGCAAGAAAAATTGTTCTATTCTTATTTTTCTTTCAGATTTATTATATTATCATTTATATATATTTAATTTTTCATTAAGGAGATATACTGTAAAAGCAATTAGTATTTTCGCTAGGTTTGAAGCCGGTAAGATTTCCTAACTTTGGAAATATTCAACAGCATGCTCTTCTGTAGCAGGCAAGTCCAAAATTTTAATAATTTTTTTTTCCCGAAAATGCATGAAAGAGGGGAAAAAAGGAGTCTTTACTGAAGAATAATAACTAACATGTGTACTCAAGGTTACACCAAACCCAGCGTGTTTGAAGAAGACTTTTCCATTTTTGGCGAAAAATCGCGTTGTTTGCCGTCTTTTCTTTAATAAGCAAAAATGGTCAACAGGATTTTCCGTAAGTACCTATATTTTTATTTAGAAAGATTTTTAAGGGATATTTTTTAGTAAAGTGAATATGATTTTTATATAAAATCTCTGTGTGATTGCAGTTATATTAATATAGACCATTGTTTTCTCCTTAATTTAAATTTACTTATAATTTTAGGACTCCACTTATGATGGCTTGTACAAGATCTAACATTGATATTATCAAAGAACTCTTGCAACATGGGGCTAATCCTCTTCTTAGAAATAAAGATGGTTGGACAGCTTTTCACATAGCTTGTAGGTAATGTCTGTTGTAAGTCAAAAGTTATTAAATTATGTATCAATGATCGTCCATTTACTATATTCATACTACAGTGAAAAGTCTTTAATCTGGTCTTTAATCTTTAAACTGTTGTCTATTTAGCCAATTTTTACAAACAATAATAGTGACAAAGTAGCAACTAAGAGATCCAGTAAATTGTTATGTAACTTTCATACACAATCTTACATGATAGTTGTTGGTTACTTTTTGTTTTCTTATATGAATGATCAAACACATGATGATTCCACTACCAGTAAAATTTTACTGTTTTCATCTAAGATTTCAATTTGATGTCACAGATATCCTTTTTATTATTAAGAAAGGCTTTAAAATGGCAATATATGTATGGAAACTAAACAGCAATGTTTTTGTAATTCAAAATGTATTGTAATTAAATACAGTTAAAAGTCTTTAATCCGGACACGTCGGGACTTCAGCGATTCGGGATTATTGGTTTTTCCAGATTATAAATCATCAGTTTAAATCTGGTAAGATGGCATGCAGAAATTATAAAATTAAAAATATGAAACTGTAATTTATGAAATAAAGAGCAATTATGATCTAAAGAGTATCAAAATTTACAAAAAAAAAAGCTTAATATTTATTTGTTTACCGTATTAAACATTTCTTTCAACGCGCGCATGCGTAAAGCATACATTACACATAGTCGAAATTAGAAAATTGCAACCAGAAAACTTGATGTGTATTCGTGATACTTATGATGACGAGGAATTTGATATAATTCATATCAAAGACAGAGTACATTGAGATGAAATACTACATTTAGTAAGGAATTATAAGCCGAATAAAATAAAAACATGTGCCCTGAAGATAAGGATAGTGCTGACAGATCAACTTCCAGTTCATTGCACACCGCAACGTCCCCCCCCGGCAGAGCAACATGAAATTTATAAACAGATTTCGGAATGGTTAGAGAAATACAGGATATATGCCTTTATTAATTTTCTGCAGCTATTCCACTTTTTGTTTGATGGACATCGAAACATGCTTTCGCTTTGTAGATCTTTTGGCAGCTCCAGAATTGGAAATTCTTTTTGACATAATCGAAAGTTCAAGCTTACTTTTATAAAATTGCTCTAACAGTCTGCAAAAAATAATAAGCCGTATCCAATCAGAAGATTAAGGAACAACGCAATTTGCAACATTAACTGAAATTTTAATTATTAATTGATTGCAAATTATTAATTAATTATATAATTTTAGCTTAGCTTATACCGTCCATTATACATTAAACATGCATGTGTAAACGTATTATGCGCATGCATAAACATATATGGGCATGCATAAAGGTATTATGCACATGCGTTGCATTTACGCATGCGTAGAAAGTTTGTAACTTTGAGGTCCGGATTATAGATCATTCCGAATTATGGACGTCTGGATTAAAGACTTTTGACTGTACTTCTATTTGTAAGACTTTTTCTCATCACTGGTTTAGGTATTTATGTTTACAGTATGCATTCCTGTTTATATCCTATTTGAATAAGATAGCTGCAATCAATTTTCTCATCTCTTTCTATCATTTTTTATTGTGATATATATTAATCTTGTTTGAAGAATTTTTGGTACTTATGTTATTATCCTTTCCATAGTGACATTAAGCAGATGTAGATCATGAAATTAAACAGATGATGTATTAAGCAGATTTGTCACCAGTTATAAAAAAGCATGATGCACCAACATGTTCATAATATCTGCACTTTTGTTTGTTGTAACCCCAACTGGCATTTAATAAGCCACCTTTTGTTTTCATGAGTGAGGTTGTAAATTAATTTTTATTGTATTTTTCTGGCATTCAAAAAAAGTTATGATAATTTGAAACTTGCTTTCTACGGAACAACAAACAGTGAACTATTTATGGGATCCTATCATTAAAAAAAAAAAAAAAAATGCCTATAATGGACATGATATAGTGAGCTGAATATGGTTACCTGTTTATACTTATAATATTCTAAACAATGCTTCCAGTAAAATTTTAAAAAATTTAATAAAATAGTACAATTTAATGAAAACCTTTTTACAAAGTGAGTTCAGTATTGATCATTTATTAAATAAAAGGGCATCATTTCTTACAGGAATGATTGGCACAACTTTTGCTGAAATTACACCATTTCTCATGCTTAAATAGTAGCCATCTTTGACAGTCAATGGTATAATACCTGAAATATCAGTTACATTTTATTATATGTTAAATTGATAGTAAAAATAATACAGTGCTTCTTTAAATGTAAGATGTATAGTTGATAACATGATATTTTACAAAAATAGTTTTTATTCTTTATGCTATTATTTTGGTTTTTTTTTTTTGGTTAATTTAAATTTGGTTAATTTTCAATGTTTGTAGTTTGTTTTGTATTTTAATTTCATATTTATTTTAAACATGTTTGATTTAGTAAAATATGTCCTTTCATGTGCTCAGATATAGTGCTATCATTTTTATTTTCTTGATAAATCTGTATTTAACTGAAGTATATTTGTTATTTTCACTACTTATGTACTATCCTGCTGGCCGTGAAAGTTCGCTACTGCTGAACCATGAAAACTGGTAAAGATCCCATAAAAGCTGCTCCAAATGTTTCTTTGGAATTTTCGAGGAACTGGCACATCTTTGTTTAATAAACAATCAGTATTCAACCCAATTTTTTTTTTATTTATTTTTAGAAAGGCTTTTGTGTATTTTTACTATTTTGTTAGGTCCTTTTATGTTACTGGAAGCTCTGTTAGAATGCTATGAGAGAAACTTCCCTCAACTAATTGTATAACTGTTTTGTTGGCCATATTCAGCTGATTATACAATGGTGGCCAAAATTGTGGACACTTTTGGAAATTTTTATGTTTTTGAACTTTGTATGCTTATAGAAAACATTGCGTTTCACAAAATGCAAACTTGTATATATCATTTTGAAGAGAATTTATTACTGAATTCAATACAAAACACAAAATTCAATTATTTGCAATAAAAAAAAGTTAAATGATAATAGTTACTGATCTACATTAGATAGTGATGATTGCAGTGAGTTATCAGTACTTAGTAGGGTACCCTTTATTTTTGATTACAGCTTCACATCGACGTTTCATTGAGCTGACAAGAGTTTTAAGCTCTTCTTTTGTTATTAGATGATGGCAGGAAACAATTATAGCCTCAATTAGTTCTCTTTTATTTGATGGGCGCCTCATCCGGACAAGAGTTTTCAAACGGTGCCACAAATTTTCGATAGGATTGAGGTCAGGACTGTTTCCTGGCCATGACAACAATTTAATGCTCTTTGTACGAAACCACTCTTTCGATATTTTGGCCGTGTGGCAAGGAGCAGAATCCTGCTGAAAAATAAACAAAGCATTGTTGGGAAAGAGATCTCTGATGGAAGGTAAAAGTTTTGGTTCTTGAATAGTGTCAATGTATTTTCTGGCATTCAGTGTCCCATCGATGACATGAAGGCGACCAATATACCATCTGCTGACATGCATGACCAAATCATAACACTAACTGGATTCTTCACAGTTGCTTGAATGCAGTCAGGATGTAGCTTTTCTCCTATTCTACGTCTTACATATTTTTGCCCATCACTACCAAATAACGATATCTTAGTTTCATCACTCCATATAACTTGTGACCACTGATCATCTGTCCAATTAATGTGTTCCTTTGCCCACTGTAGTCTTTTTTTTTTTTTTTTTTTTTTTTTTTTTTTTTTTTTTTTCATTGCTGAAAATTAAGATAAGGCTTTTTTCGTAGAATTCTACCTCTCAGTCCAACATCTGTTAATCTTCTCCTGATTGTTTTTGAACTGACAGAAACACCAGCATAGTGTTCTTTAATACACACGTTTTTATGGGATTTCTATTAAGGGAAGTTTTTTTTTTGTACGAAATCCTGCCATCTGAAAAAAAAATTGAGAATAAATATGTTAATTACACTAATCAAATTCAAAGTTTAAATATTTTTGGTGCAGTGGAAAGCTCACTGATGCCTACTGAGTCCCCTCACTGAATACCTCACTGAGTCCCCTTCAGCTGGAAAATCTTTATAATTTGAGAAATGAAAAATGGTCAAGAAAAATCAAAACTTTTTAAAAGAATGGAAAAATTACAACTTCCACTCCCCACCAAAAGCTGAGGGAAATAAAAATGAATCCTTTAAAATAATTTGAAGTTTATGCTTTAAATAAAAATTCTTAAACAATATTATTGTTTCTGTAGCGTTTGTTGATCTTGTAAATGAATTCATATATTTGCTAGTCATTGATTGGTGAGCTTTTAGAGATTTATATTTATTTTAAATAACCATTTTTATTTAAGTTCTTTCCTATATGCCTTCATTCCTCTAATTGTCAATGCCAAAATATTTAAATTTAGTAGTGCGCGTGAAGGGATGCAAATTCTACCTTGAGGAGAAAATACCGAGTTTTAGAAGGAAAGTTAGAGAGTTTTAAGCTATTGCCATCATCTCTGTAGCATGAGCTTCTACTTCCGCAGTTATTGCTGGTTTACGTGGCATAACAGCTTTTACTTTGCTGTCACTAGTTTCGACGTGATTTTAAGTAACAGGAGTTTTCTGAGCCCTGTAACACGATTCCTACTTACTTGTAAATGTCTTCAACTTTTTATTTTAGTTCTTGTGATTTGAGTTACCGCCCAAGTGAGGCATAGTGAGTTAGCGCCAAGTTGATGCAGTGAGAATTTTAAAGAGTTTAATAAAGGATACTTTTAACCTTTCTCCTGTGTCGTTCCTACAAGAACTTACTATATAGAACTACAAGAACTACGTACAGTTGTCACTTAGAAGATAAGCAAGTGGTTCTCACAAGCTATTTTCATCTTTCTCTTTAGGAACATAGCTATACCACCTTATCAATGTTATATGTATCTTTTGCATAATGAGTAATTGCTCTAGATCTGATATTAATTTTTTAAACTTTATATAAATATACAATTAAACCTTCAGCTGAAATGCACCTTTCAGCTGAACAAATGGTTGCTTTTAAATTCTGTTTAGGTTATTGGAACCTAGGGAAAAACACCTTTAGGTTATTGTTCTTATTACAACCACTTTTCCCTGTGTTCTAAACAAAAGGCTATGGGAGGTAGGTAGAGCACTAAATTCTTTGAAAACCTGGACATGCTTTAGGACAGTGGTCTCAGACTTGTGGCTCACAGCTACATTTGATCTCCAAAGCAATTTATATGGCCTGTAAATACATTTCAGCTATATATTTGTAGCAAAGATTTCAAGATTTTAATTATTTGAAGTCAGAGTTTGTATTAGTTTTCATGGCATCAAAAACGAACATGAATAACCCACCGGAAAATCTATAAATGGATTAATTTACAGTATAAATCTTATTCAACGATTTGAAAATGCAGCAGATTTTATTAACTTTTTTTTCATATTTGTCAAAAAATAAATAATTTCAGTTATGAATTTTTGGATTAATTTAAATAAATCACTTTGTTCAAGAATATATTTACATGTATTACATGTAAACAGTTTTTTTCACAATTGAAAATTAATGCTAATTTTAAAAAATTAACCATTGAGCACTTGCAATACGGGATGAGGATAATTTCTAGTTATTTCTCTCTAAGGTCACAAACTTCAGCTGAATCAAAATACCATCATGTCTGAAGCTGTGGTAAGAAATAAAAGAAGTTTATAACTATTTACATAGAAATGTATGTACTTTTATTTGTGTGTTGAAGAAAATTTAATAAATAAAAGAAAGAGACCAAGTTGTCATTATTTATTCTTTTGTCCCACTTGGAAAATTTTCTCTGAAAACTTAGTTTTCATAATTTATTTATTTTTTATTTAAATAAGCTATTTTGAAATTAACTAAACATGTTAGAACTATTTCAAATATCAGTCAGCAAGTTTAATATTTAGATATCAACATATTTGAATAAAAACCAACAAAAGTATTTTGCAAAAAATATATTTTGTATAATCAACAAAAATATCTTGCAGGCAACTTAAAAATGTCTTTAGATTTCAAATAGCAAATAAATATAAATTTGAATTTTTCTCCTTTGCAATATTGTTAACATTATTTATATGCTTTCTGATAAATATTTAGTTGCAAAATTTAAAACTTTATTTAAAGTATTTTTTTATCTTGTTAATAAGAAATTTTCATTTTGTTTAAAAAAAAAAAAAAAAAGTCCAGCTCATCAATTGTTTTCAGATCTAGAGTAAAAACCATTTTACTTTTCAATTTAATTCCATATAGTAATTCATTCATCACTTATCTCAACCTTTTAACTAACCTCTGTAAAATAAAGATTTAGATAAAAATTGTGCCACCCAAAGTGGATCACTCTTCTCTAGCTAAGCCACTGCACTGGGAGTTATATGCTTCCATTAATGCCATCAAGATTGAAGAATTATAAGCATTTGTTGCACTTGCTGTATTTCTTGTAACTGCTTTATTATATTTTTCTGTAGGTGGTTTCATCATTTGACAGAACTTGCTTTAATATTTACGCTAAGGGAAAATGTCTGCCTTATTTTATCTTTCGAACATATCAGTTAGTATAGTTTCAATTTTTTTTTTTTTTTTTTTTTTTTTTTTTTATGCAGGGATTCCACTGTTGATGTTATAAACTGCTTATTAGATATAAACCCTTCCCTGTGGTCTACTAAAAGCAAGACTGGTCGAACTCCACTTCATACTGCATGTGAGTTTTTCTGTGCAATTTTTAAGTTATTTGTAATATTTAATATTTTAAAATCTAATATCAAGCAAAAGCTATATAAACTTATTTTATTGAAACTTTTATTAGTACGTTTCTGTCATTATTATTATTTTTTTTATAATACAAAAATTCCCAAAGCATGTTTAATTAATTTAACACAACTTTTTTGTTCAATGGAGGTGATATAATGAGCTTTTTTAATCTTAATTATTTTTGAAAAATAATGTGCAAATTTTAAATAAAAAGTAATTTTCCCAGTCTTTTTCTTTATTAAATACTTTATTTAAATATCAGGTCACAAGTAATGTCCTTATTTAGACAATACATGTTTTAACATGTTTAACAAGGCACTTTCACAGATGTATAAATACCTAGTGGGCAAAGACAGTTTCCATTCAAATAACTCCTGACTTGCAGGTCTTTTGAAGTGGCATTCACGCAAGAGCATGTTTGATACATCATGCTTTGCAAATATAAAAAATCTGATGTGGACACCACATGACTTCCTTGTATGGAATATTAAATTATATGCATTTTTGCTGCATTAATTTCATTTAAATTTATTTCCTCAAAATTCATTAGAGGTATATTTCTCATTCAATTAATTCAGTTCTTACTTCTGGCAAGGCAAAAATACATAAAACATTAAAATATCTTCATTAAAAATTGAAAAATATAGAAAAACATAAACCACCAAAAACAATTAAAACAAGTTTTACGATAAAAATTAGAGTTTTTATGTGAAAGCAAGCAATTCAGCCAACAGGTAAAAAGGTATATTTTTCAGTGCACAAAACTGAAAGTTTACTTTCAGTTTTAAAGAAACTGATTTAAATCTGGAATAGTCTACACCCTATAATGCTTTTTTAAAAATATGAATTTTTTCTCTGAAAGCTCCGAAAGAGAAGGATAAAGAAGAATGTTTTAAAAGCTGTGTAGGTTTTTTTTTTTTTTTTTTTTTTTTTTTTTTTTTTTTATTACTTACTATTCTGTTACTAACATGGCCTTATATATTTTCAAATTCGTCATGAGAAGCCCATGGCATGAAGACTTTTTACTTTTCTAACATAGTTCCTTTACTTTCCTTTTCTACTCTTTCTGTAATTTTAAAGTAAAAAATTTAGAAACTAAAATTCAGCATTATAGATATATAACTCCTATCTACAAAACAATTATTAAAAACTATTTGATCCCTTTTTGGACAACTTTTTGAGTTTTTTAAGGATTAATTAGTTTTAAAATTTAATTAAAGTTTTACACTAAATATTGTTTTTTTCCCTTTTTTTTAAAAAAAAAGAGTAAGATTTTACTTAAATTTCATTCAATTAATATACAATCTTTTTCATTGACTAAAAAATAAAAATTAATTTTCCTTGAAATATTGTAAATTTTTTCTTTTGGTTTCAAAATTATGTATTACTTACAAGATTGTAGCCTTTTGAGCGATTACTTTCTAGCCAAGGTTTTTTAGTTTCGCAAATGAAGCCAAAATGGCAAACCTGTATGTACCTTTATGTCTAGCCTCTCATGTTTAGATTGGAGTCTAATGAGAGTGATGGAAGTTATTAATTACTTTTTGTGCGTTCTAAATGGTTTTCTTTTTCCAACTACATCTTAATTCATTGGATTATATGTTTATTTAAAATTTTTCACTGAAATATTTCCAAGTCCACATATTTGAGTTGTATTCTGGACTCTTGCCTATTACTGTAATTAATATGAAGGTTGTGTTACAAAGAAGGTGGAAGGGAGATAGTTAATTAAAAAAATGGCTAGTTGTAAATGTAGCAGCAACAAACACACTGTTATTGTTACTTGTGAAATGTATATGTAGCATGTTCTAAACTATTATGATAAAATTCTTGTAACTGCCTTTTGAAAGCTTCAGTGGCTTGGAAACTGTGGAAAACCTAACTCTTTGTTGGATTATTGGAGCACTTAAATCTACTCGTATTTCTGCCTTACATCTGCTAACTAACTTAACCTCAGTTGAACACAAGATTAAAAAAATGCTCTGCTTTTGCTACAAAAGCTTTGGAAACTTCATAACAATTGCTGGAGAAACTATAACTTCAAAAATTCCATAAACTTAAATAATCAGGTAGGATTCAAACTGGCCATCTGCTTTATTGCTAAAGATCTTGATGTTGCTGGAGAATATGATCTTTTAATCAGACCATGGTTTTCCCTAGAATTTCAGTAACATCCAAGAGAATCTTTATCTTGTCTAAGTTAATAAGAAATGTGTGACTCCATAATCTGTTCATTTGGAATGGAAACTATTGAAAGCTGTTTTTTAAATAATCTGTGGACTCACATATATACAGATGGTTCAGTGTAGGTCAGGGGTATTGGCACTGGAGGTGGTGTACAAGCAAATTTTTTTCTTTTATAAAGAGTCAGTATTAAACTAGTTTTGATGTGAACTGAAAACAATTCTTATTGCCTGCATTTTTATTTGATTTGTTATAGTATCATTAATAACTTTCTTGGAAATGCTGGGAGTCCAATTTATTAATTTAATATTAAAATTGAAATTGTGTGTTTTGTCATACAGTAGAATCTTTTTGTAATTAATTATTTGAAGGTCTAGGTAGTTGACTACATTTTGTGAAGTGTTAATTTTATTAAGAGTAAGGCACTCTGGATAACTTTCTGAATTTAAAAGCTTGTTAAAATTATTAAAGCTGATAAGATCATCTGTATATTTGTAAGTATGGCCGTAGTAAATTAAATCATGTTGCTGCAAATTTTTTTTGAAGGTTAATTCTTTAATGAATACTAAGAGATTATAAACAGAGGTACTCGTGTGCGCCGCATTGGGATTCCCCATGACTTGCTTAAAAAGTTTTCTCTTTGCTTTAAGGCTTCTGAAT
Organism: Stegodyphus dumicola; assembly: GCF_044657685.1. Taxonomy (NCBI): domain Eukaryota; kingdom Metazoa; phylum Arthropoda; class Arachnida; order Araneae; family Eresidae; genus Stegodyphus; species Stegodyphus dumicola. Next base: position 9,887,559 of record NC_140773.1, read on the forward strand.
ATTTTTAAGAAAGGACGTGAATTATTTTATTTTATCTGTATTAATTTATTATTGAAGGAAATGGTTTTTTATTTTCTATGCTGGCAATAATAGGCAAAAAGGAAAAAGTTTAGTTTTTGTTAATTAGCCCAGCAGTAACCAAATGGCTGAAGCCAAGAAACACTGATTTTTCTACTCTAAATTTGATTATCGGTAGTGTAAAATGTTGTTGCGTCGGTGTTTTTTTTTGGGGGGGGAGCTTTTCATTTGTAGTTTCAAAATACATACAAGTTCTCTTAAAAAGTTCTCCATAAAGGAATTTCGGTACTTTTCCGTTTTGCCGGCGCAGGTGATAAAGTCTCCAATAATGGTACAACTGATGCCAAACGAAATATCCTCGTTGGTAAACATTTTCAAAACAAGTCACAGCCATTTCTTATCGGATTGATTGTTTCTTTCAATACTGGCATACAATTAATTACATAGAATTTTTACCATATAGTTCAGTTTTATGCCATAAGGCCATTCGTGGTAATTACATCAATTAGGATGCAATCACACCTCTCACCCGAGGGCGAAAATATAGAAAAGTCAAAGTCAAGGGTTAAATTCATCAATTCCCATGAGAATGCACTAGCGAAGTAGAGCACTGTGGTTTTACATAACTTCTGACTGAGTAAGCTAATTGGACGGATTTAAATAATTCTTGCATTTAAACTTCTATTACAAATTAAGATTTAATTTGAAATTAACATAGATAATTACTGAGACAATTATATTATTGCAGCGTAGTTTACATGTGATGAGATCACTTGTGGTCACATGGTATGAACTGACAAATCAGGATTTTGAACCATGAAAGCATAGTAAACTCTGAAATTAATGTCTTTTTACAAATTTATTCTTTTTACTTATTGGCTTTTTACAAAATTTTAAACGACATTAAAATGTTTATGCCTTTAAAATAAAAAAAATTCTTAGAACTAACATTTGTTAAAATTTTTTGTGCGTATATTGTATGTTGTAAGTCTGCTTGGCGAGATTTGCGCCGGTGAAACGGAAAAGTACTGGAATTTCTTACTTTAAGTAGATATATTCCAAGTATTTTGCTACACTTTTCTACTGTAACTGCTCATTATTTTCAGGTCTTCATGGACATCTTGAAATAGTTAAAGTACTTTTGAAAAGAGGATGTTATGAAAAAGATATTATGGATACGTGTGGAATTACTCCTTTGATGGATTCAGTCTCTGGAAACCATCATCACATAGTTGAGTATTTGCTTCAAGAAAATGCAGTGAGTTTTTGAAAATGTTATCAGTTCAGCAAAATATTGTATGCTCTTTTATAAATTACATGAATTGTTTCTAAATATATTACATATTTCATTATTAATTGATGATTTTAATTTATTTATTCTCATACACAACTGGTAATGACTCTATAGTTATTAATTTTACTATCCATACTAAACACTCTTGCTGGTACTGAATGTTGCTGCTGAAAAATAATTTGAAAATTTTTGCTGTGTTGATGGTAACTTAAACAATGCTTAGAGGCAAATGTTAGATATTTTTAACATGTCGATAAAGCTGTTTATCAGGTTTTGTTAATTTTATAAAAGATTCTTTTTTCAGCTGTTGGTTCTCCTGTGGATTGGCGCAGATAGTTCTAAGATAGTGTTTTTATAACAGCTTCTAGTTTTGTTTTATCTCATTGTAAAATTATTTTTAAACTGCAGGTGTAAAAAATAAATAAGTAATAGGTTTGGAGGCAAGAGATTAAGACTCCTTAAAGATCACTTAATTGTTAAGAAGCTCACCATAAACATATTCAAATTTTATTAAAAAAATTGGACAAAAATTAAATTTCCTAGAAGCTTGGAATATTTGGTTCTATGATGCTCACAAGCAGAATAAAGTGTACTGCGAAGAACTACAAGCTGCATAATTGCTGCCATTATTCTACTGTAATAAATAACATACAAACTAATGCTGCATCTTTTTTTTAATGAAAATTAAAATATCTAGACAGTTTGGGGGTCATAAGATATAATTTTGGATTTTTATTGTTAATTTGTCCAAGATCTCAACCCTGTGGCATTTTATAGGTGAAAAAATACATCTGGATAGCTTAGCCTGAAATAAACAAGTAAAAAAGGGTTTAAATGGTGTATAATACTTTTGTGTCCAATTACTTACTTAAAAGTAGCAATGTTTGATGAAATAAGACAACCATTTAAATTGCCTCTTTTTTTTAATGGAATGAATAAAAGGCAAACTTAATTTTCATCAACCAGTTGCACCTTATCAGTCTATTGGCATTATGTCATCCGAAGACAGGATAAATGCTTAGCTCAAAATACATTTTACAACTCACTTTCTGCGACTTATTTTACTTCGCTATTTATCAGCTCCAGTCAATTTTTTATAATTTAAAAATATTATCTGAAAAAGTCTTTGAGAGCTTTTTGTATTTTAACCCTTAAACCAGCCAAGCCATATATATATATATATATGTAAGATAAAATTATATGAATCAGAATTATAATATAATTATAAACATTAATTTTTCCTCTCTATTCTAAAATCGTAATAACTTCTCTGCATTGCGTCATTTCGAGATCACTCTATGGCCCGCGCAGCTCTGATGACGTAATAATTGTGAACTGAAACTGCCATTGTAAACCAAAACTTTTCTCTGTGCCGTACTTCCATCCTTCATAACTACGCACTTCAGCTTTTGCTCTCTACTGTGCTAAGATGTAATTTCGCTGGCTTGCTTTCTATCTCAACAATATCAAAAATGTAAATCTTCTGTGGAAAGGCACGACTAGAGTGCCAAGTGATTGTGGCCACAAATATCAGTTGCAAATAAAAATGGAATTAAAACTGCCTCAACTGCCAAGTTCTTTAGAAATTACCAAGTTAGCATTACTAGCATACTACGCAATCAAAATCTTCTTCAATATGGGTCTAATCATGCATCGACAGTGTTCCATCTTTTCCTTTGCTTTTATTATGACATATATATATACAGTGTGGAATATTTTTCATGACATCTTTAAATAAATATATATGCGCATACACCTTGAAATATGTCCAAGAAATGAAAGCAGTGTTTTAAAAGGAAAAGATTCCATGTGTAAAAAAAAGTATCAGGGGTAGTTTGTTATTTTAATCAAGAAAATATTTCATTCTTATCACAGTTTTGGTGTTTTGGAACAAAATTCTTGGTCATTGGAGAGTTAAAATATTCTATGCAAGGTGGCAGTTAGGCTGAATATTTCAAAACAGGTAATATCTGCTCCCTAGACAATACAAAGGCATTGAAATTGTTGCTAGAAACATGGAGATTGCAGAAGGAAAAGGATTGGTTTCTGCCCATGATTGGTCACTTAAATAATTTTGTGCATCTCCAAATCAGATGATGGTGGTTCAGTGGGTTTACTAATTTTAACACTTTTACATTTTAAACAATATTTTAATTACTATATACAGAGTGTATTCTTAGGCCGCCGCCTTCAACATGAACAAACTTTATTCTCTCAACTAAGCGAGCAACAGCGCCCTCTAGCCTTTTTCTTCAAATTACACAATACTCCCCACCTGAACTCGGTGGAGAGTTCATCTTTCAATAATATATTCTAGAATATTCAATTAATATTTCGACAATAAATCCTGGAGAAATGGTTAAATATAACAAACATGCATACATTAAATGATACCTATCAGCAAGGTCAGGAGAATCAAACCTAAAAATACAAAATACAAACATTAGTTAAGTTCCATATTATATAACAATTGTATAGGCCTTTTTAAGGTACCAGTAGGTGTTTTAATTATGCAAGATCTTATTTTACCATCTCTGCCTGGCATTAATTCCAAAATTTTACCTATTGTCCAAAGATTTCTGGGATGTTTGTCGTCATGAATCAAGACAATATCGTTGATTTTAACCTGAGATGCGTTAGAGTGTGGAGGACAAATATTGGCAGATCTCAGATTAAAAAGATACTCTGATCTCCAACGCTTCCAAAAATGATTTAAAATATCTTGATGGTATTTATATCGTTTAATAATTGAATTTCTTGACCCAATCAAATTATTTGATGTTATTTTATTAGCAGGCAGAGATAGCAATCGTCTACCAACCAGAAAATGAGAGGGTGTTAGTGGAGAAGGTTCATTGGGATCGGTAAACACGTAGGTAATTGGTCTACAATTAATCATTGCCTCAATTTCAATGAGCACTGTTTCAAGCTCTTTCACAGTAAGGGATGATCGACCAATAATTTTTCGCAAACTGGATTTTATGGTTCGTACCATACGCTCCCAAAACCCTCCCCACCATGGACCCCTCTCAATAATAAATTTCCAATTTATGCCTCTAGCAGAAAATAATTCTTTCACAGATGAATCACTCAAAGTTTTAAAAATATGTTTTAGTTCTTTATCAGCTCTTTTAAAAGTCTTGGCATTATCGGAGTACACGGTGGTACACAGTCCTCGGCGAGCTAAAAATCTTCAGAAAGCTAGCAAAAAACTTTCAGTGCTGAGATCAGTTACTATCTCTATATGTAAGGCACGAGTGACCGCACACGTTAACAACAGCATGTAAACTTTATCTTGCCTGTCTTTCGTAAAAAATGGACCGGCGAAGTCCAACCCGGTCACAGCAAATGGAGGCGACTCTTGAATTCTGTCTGGAGGAAGTGAAGCGATATCCTGTACCCCAGGACGAGCACTATATCGTTTGCATATCACACATTTTCTGATGATAGTCTTAACACGCTGTCTTCCCTTAATGATCCAATATTTGTCTCTGATCTGAGTTAGTGTCGAATTAACTCCAGCATGGAATACCCTTTCATGCGAGTCCATGATGATCAACTCGGTAAACTTGCATTTTGAGGGTAATAGAATAGGATGTTTTAAATTCTCGTGACAGTCTGCAAATTGAATGCGACCTTTCAACCGAAGAATTCCCTCCTCATCAAGCCTTGGATTAAGGGAGTAGATGGAAGAATCGAGAATTGATTTTTTATTTGATAACTTAATTATTTCCGCTTGATATGATTCTCGTTGCGTAATTTTTACCCAATAATGTTCAGCTGCTTTAATCTCAAAAGCACTTAAAGGTCCATTCTCTGTAGACCTTTTCCGAAGCCTCCCAATAAATCTAAATACATAGGCAGTAATTCGAAGTAATTTTCCTAAAGAACTGAATTTTTCTATATGCAAATTTGGGGATTCATTGTTAATTACAGGTGCAGTCAGAATAATACTTTTCCTTAACTCCAACGATTCTGAATTTGGTTGTAATTTCTTTTGTTTCGAAAAACTTTCAGTAGGAAAACGTAACCAGTGTGGCCCATGCCACCACAGATCATTCTTAACTAGTGACTCAGCACTAATTCCTCGAGTTAGTAAATCGGAAGGATTTTGTTTCCCTTCGCAATGGTTCCACAATTTTTTGTTGCATATACTCTGTATTTCTGTAACACGATTGGCGATAAATGGTTTCCAATTATTTGGCGAACCTTTAATCCAAGTAATGGCGATTTCGGAATCACTCCAAAAATAAACATCCTCAATTAAATCACCAAACAATTTTTTCAAATATTTATACATTCGAGCAGCCACGAGTGCTCCCATTAACTCTAAACGAGGAAGCGTGATTGATCTTAAAGGTGCAACTCTGCATTTCGACATGATAAAGGAAGTTTTAATTTTAGAATCACTCGTACAATATCTGAAATATGCGATGGCCCCATATGCTTTAGGACTAGCGTCCGAAAATAGGTGAAGGCTTATATTCATTGGATCATTATCAAAGAAATTTCGCTGTATCGATATTTCAGTTAAATCATTAAGTTCCTCCCGCCAAATGTTGAATTTGTCCTTAATCTCTGCAGGAAGGACCTCATCCCAGTCAGAACCGGAACACCAGATTTCTTGCATAATAATTTTTGCCCGAATAACAAAGGGTGCAATAAATCCAAATGGATCGTATATTTGGGCGATGCTTTGCAAAAGTTTCCTTTTTGTAGCAAAATCGTTTCCAGCAGAAAAGTCAATTAAATTTTTTTAATTTAACTTTATATTGTCTTCAATGGAATTCCAAATCATGCCTAAGAAATTCGATTCACTAGTTAATTTGTTGTCTGATTCCTTAATCCCATCTGAGACCCATAAATCGTTTAATGCTTTAGAATTAGTTCTTAATTTTCTGAAATTCATCCCAGCATCCTTAAATATATTAACCGCATCTACAGATAACCGATATGCATCTTCAACTGTTCCTGCTCCAAAATATAGGTCATCGACATAGACAGAAGAATTTAACATTTGGAAACTGTCCGGCATTTTATCTTTATATTTTCGAATGTGATATTTTATAGTGGCGGCCAAAATGAAAGGAGATATAGTCAAACCGAAAGCTACGCGACACATTTGCATAATCTTAAAGGAGTCATTATTTTCATTAAACCAAAGAAATTTTAGAAATTTTCTATCACCTTCAGCAATTCCTATCATCAAAAAGGCTTTTTCAACGTCTCCACAAAACGCTATCTTAAACTTACGAAAATTTAACATAATGTCTAGTATATTTGGATTTAGATTAGGTCCCGATTCAAGGCAGTCATTTAACGAATTCGTGTCCTCTGTCCTTGAGCTAGCATCGTACACAATTCTTACCTTAGTAGTTTCACTAGGTCGTATCACTGCTCGGTGCGGCATAAAATATCCCAAATTTGTATCATTATTTGGACATTCCTCCACAATTCCTTCTAATATCTGGTTCTCAATTATATTTTTATATTCCTGAAAAATCTCCGGAGTTTTACTTAGTTTATTGTGAAGGTTTGCGAATCGTTTCTTAGCTACCTCAAAATTATTTCCTAGATTATTCGGACTGTATTTCCAGATTAAATTTGCTTCATATCTTCCGTTTTTAAACTGCAAATTTCTTTCAAACTGGTCTACTATTTCGCAGTCAATATCGGAATAATCATCAGAATCATTAATTCCCATATGTTCTAATTCCCAAAAACCTTTTAAATCTTTCAACACAACAGTGTTTGTCATTACCGCTAAATTTTCAGAACAATTTTTGTTTGTTTTATTTTTTTCGATTCCTGCGGCAACCCAACCAAACACAGAACTGACTGCGTACAACCCTTCAGATATTTTAATTCTTTCAGAATAAACTACATTCCAGAATTCATCCCCTCCAATTAATATCTCAACATCTATGTTATTTTTTCTTGCACAATCGGCGATCTGCAACCCCATATGCTCCATGAAGTCTGCAATTTGTTTACTAGGCACACTGATGGACGCCGAGGAAATAACATCCGAGATCAAACATTCAATTTTTATTTTATTATTTTGTTTCCAATTCTGAATTTCGATTTCAATGACTGATAGGAATGATTCATTGCCTTCGTCGCACCAAATGAATAAACAGAAAGTCTTTCATAACGGATTGGAGTAAGTTTTAAATGGTCGGCCAACTTTTTCGTTATAAAGGATCTGTGACTGCCTTGATCAAGAATTAATCTAGTTAATTTTGATTTACACTTAGAACAAGCATAAACTGTACAAGTTTGTAATAATATTTCCCTGGCATTACAGTCATTATTATTATCACCTTGAGGAACAGAAGCAATCAATTTTAAGTTTTGAACTTTATTTCTTTCCTCAGAATTCAAAGTCAGAGATTCAGTTGCATTTTCGGAATAACCTTGTTCCGAATTTTTGTTTACAAGGGATTTATTAGTACAAATCGATTCATTGTGATACATACCGCCACATTTATTACATTTAGTTTTATTTCTGCACCTTTTTGATGTATGGAATTTTTTAAAACAAGAATAGCAGCGGTTTTCGGATCTTAGTTTCTTTAATTTATCAGAAACATTCACTTCGCATTTAAATGACTCGTGCAAATTATCACAAAAGATGCATTTTTGGTTAACTGCAGTATGAAATGCAGCCGTGGGTGTATTTTTTACATAGTTTCTAGTTTCATATTTTGATTGATCGACTTGCGGAGGCACAGGATTTTTCCTTTCGCTTAATACTAGATTTGAAACTTCCCTGCATTCTATTTCCGTTTTAATAAATTGTGTTAATTCCGAAACTTCAACTTTATCTTTCGATCCTCTTTGCCGATTAAATTCCAAAACTAAATCGTCTGGAATTAATTTTAATAATATTGGAATTAATAAATGTCCATATGAGCCAGAAGTTACTTCTAAAGTTTCCAAATTACGAATCGAAACTTCTAATTCGTCATATAATTTACGTAAAGCCTTTACGTTAGCAGAATTTTTAACGGCTTCTAAATTGAGAATTTTATTCATGAATGAATTAATGATCAGGTCTTTTCGACCATATCTGTCCTTTAGTAATGCTACACAACTATCATAATTACTTTCTGTTAACTCAAAGCCTGACACAACATTCGAAGCTTGTCCCGTTAAGAATGTTTTTAAGTATACAAATTTTTGTATTTTTGAAAGCATTTCGTTTTTATGTATCGAATTTTCGAAACTATTCCAAAATTCATTCCATTGTTTGGGGTCTCCCCAAAATTTATCAATCATTAATTTTGGTAATTTCAGCGTACTACTCCCACTAGAACTGGAACTTACATGCAAAATTCCGTTACCACTAGACTGGTTTAAATCAGAACTTTGGGGATTCCTTGCTGGCGGTACTGCGGTAACCGCACCTAGAAACTGCTTAATTTGACTACAAGCAATTATACATTTGTCACTGTATTCTTCGCTTATACTATAATCTTCTTCAATTAAGTTAACATCAATTAACTCTTGTATTTCATCATCAAGCGTTCTCAAATTATTTTTCTTTTCGGTTAATAATTCAAACAATTCTCGTAATTCTTTAATCAAATTTTCCTCCCCTTCAATTTTTAATTTATCTTCAATCACTTTAATTAACCTAGTAACAGACGATCTCAATGTGAAACGTTTACGTTTCAATCTATCTAACTTTTCTTCCATTTTATTTAATTTAAATACACCCACGACAGCAATAATAAATACTTACTAATGTACTACAAATAATCACTAAATAATTAATTTAAGATTTCCCTACCTTTATTTGGAATTCCATTGTCACTTGAATATGAAATATCCATTGAAATCGAAACACTTGGATCGAACACCTAAAATCTTCACAAAGCCTTAATTCCTTACGCCGATGCACCATAATAATTATTTTGTGCATCTCCAAATCAGATGATGGTGGTTCAGTGGGTTTACTAATTTTAACACTTTCACATTTTAAACAATATTTTAATTACTATATACAGAGCGTATTCTTAGGCCGCCGCCTTCAACATGAACAAACTTTATTCTCTCAACTAAGTGAGCAACAGCGCCCTCTAGCCTTTTTCTTCAAATTACACAACAGTCACAAAAAGAACTTGATTTCTAGTCAACTGAGTTAAGAGCATAAACCACCTGTAGAACATTTGTATCAGGGCAAACTGTATGTAGAAAACTTAATAAAAAGACCTTAATGCAAAAATAAATAAGTAAATAAAAGAAAAGGCAAATACTTTTCATTTCATTGACCACATAATAACAGAAAGCCTACTTAAATTAGTGCAGAAAACACCAGAGCTGGAATCTACAACAATAGGGTTACATTCAGCTTAGTGGCAAACTGTGGTTCCGCATAACATCTTATTCTGAACCTCTGAGAAAAGCCAGAAACATGAGATATCTCTCCAACATACGAGAAAGTGATTATTAAGGAAATGCTAACTATTAACATATAACTTTCCCCACAGAATAAATATATATTTTGTAATACATAAAAAATTATGTAATTTCTTTATAACCACTTACAGATCATTAATGAGGACGTTTAAGTAGTGAGATGAACAATATACATATTCTGTATTTGGCTGAATAGCTTTTATCTTTTGCTGAGGACCATTATACATATGACTCAAATAACTTAAGTACCATCATATCCTTGTCCATAACCCATTTTAATTGAAATTTTGTCTTCATTTAAGAAATTGAGAATGAGTTTTTTGAATAATCGTTTGCAGCATATAAGCTAAGAAATGTTTCTTTAATTTTAAAATTTATGAATTCTGAATTTTCATTTCTTGCAGTATTAACATGTCTTAAAATGATGTTCATTTGATCTGTCTTTGATATAGATTGAGTAGCATCTAATAATAAAAAATAAATAAAGGATCCGTATATCTGGTACAGTAAAATTTATTCTACATTATGAACAGCACACTGAATAAATTCATTTTGGAATGTAGTGCTAAAATATCTCCACATCTTGCTGGCATTTTTAAAGCTTATTTCATAACGTTGTCATATTTACTTAGCAATTCAACTTGCGATAAAAGAACTCCCATTATAATTAGTGTTTCTATCTTTACTATGCCCACAAAAAGCGAATGCATATTTTGACAGCATAAGTGTTCTAAAACCATTTTTCAAAAATTTTCTTTATATCGAATTCGTTCTTCAAGGCCTTTATCAATAGTCAGATTTTTCCCCATGTTTTATATACAAAGCTTGCCTCTAAATGGGATTTAAAGAACACTGAGTATTAGTTCTTGCCATTAAAATTTTCCTATTTCTAATACCTAAATGCCAGCTACTATCAGAATTAGAAAACAACTAACAAGCTTTGCAGAATGCAGCTTCTGTTAATTTAGCATAATGAAACCAGTGTTGTGGCACTTGTCTGTACTTCATCGTGGATGTATGATACACTGCACTAAAATGCCTGCTTCCTTGTTTAATGTCTTTTGGGAAAGAAGCCATGTAAGTCTTCTCATGTCATAAATAGTATTTTTTTTACATAATTATCTGTATCTACTGATGTGCACATGTCTGTTTCCTCTGTATGCTTACTAGCAGAGGTGCCAAGAATATAATTTATTTTTTGTTCAGGCTGTTTAACCTTACTGGCAGAGATGATAACTACTGAAGAATCTTTTTTTTGGGTATGATATTTTAATAGCAAAGTTGTCTAATTTTAAGAGTTTTTCAATTATTTATTTATTTATTATTGTCTAATTTTGTGCCCTTTTGCTTTCTTCTGCTTTTTCTTTCTTTTCTTTACATTTTTGGGCTGCTTTCTTTTGTTTTTCCTTATCCATGTTAACTAATAATACATATAGTATTTTGTTAGGTGTCATAATTATTTTAATCTTTCTTACCTTCAGATTTCATTTTCCAGCCAACAGCTAATAAAACAATTCTTAAGAGTCTGCAGAATTAAATATAGTACACAGACTACTAGGGGCATTTAGTTGCTCTTGTTGCCTCTTTCCTCAAATGTGCATGTGCAATCTAACCCAAATTAGCCTTTTTGGTTTGTCATAATGTTTTGCTATGCTTTAATACCTTTTTATGCTCAAATATAAAAAACACAGTACAAACAAATACAAAATTATTATCCCCAACTAAACAGGCTAGATGTTTTGGTTAGATTATTGTTCATGCGCATTTTATGACAGTTCTACTATACTGCAAACAGGTCGATGCATGTAATCAAAAGAATTCATTATGCAGCACTGAAATTAAGAACAAATAAATAGACTGCTGTTGCATTCAATTTTGTTTCTAATTTTTATGTTATTCAATCTGTGTTATGTTTCTAATATTTATGTTTATGAAATATCAAAGATGATATAAAAAAACTTTTCAATTAATAACGTAATTTATTCACAGAATTTAAAATCAAACCCATATGTATAAAATATCAAAGATGGAATTGGCAACAAATTTATTAATTTATTATTACTTTTCGAATATGCCAAAAATAAAAAAGTAGTGGTTCCTTAAACATGTGAGCCCTTAGGCAATGCCTAATCTAGCCAATCTATAGCTATGCCACTGGACAGACATTCCAGACATTTTATTATTATATGGATGGAGCAAAACATATGCAGTAAGCCTGAAAGTCTTTGACACAAATTTGGTGAAATTATGGCATGGGCAAACATTATTTTGAAAGACTACCCATTTTTATCACTCTAACTATGAATGCTAAAATAAACAGTGATCAAATTCATGATCCTATGTCAAGTTATTTAGGGATGTAACTGGTAATAGCCTCCTCATAATAGACAATAATGCTTGTTCTCATCATGCTCTACTAGTGAGCAATTATCTTGAATATGAAACAATCTAGAGATACAGCCCACATGTTTTCCAGATTTAAATCTCATAGAACATATGTGGATGCCCTAAGATGCTGACTAAATCACTGCAGCCTTCATCTGAACTTGCACCCTGTGGGAACCCCTAAGTGCTCTTCATCATAAGACTACTGGGATTAATGGACAATTTGAAAAAATTGCCATAAAGTATGCATTTTACTCAGGGATGACCCCCACATCTTATTAATTTGTTTTTCTATGTATCACTGAAGAGACATAACACTGATATTTCCCAACCCCAATTTATGTCACATTTCCTATATTCTTATTTAAATTTAATTTTTGCAGAAATAGGCAGTTCTGCATCTTGAAGATACACAGTGCGTGGCAAAACAATGATATCGTTCAAGTTCCTTATTTTTAGCAGCAAAATTATTCAAATTACCTTAGGTTTTACAGCTGTTCCTTTAAATTTTTCCCACTAGTATAGAATGTATTTCTTATTTTTTACACTGTCTGGAGTTTTTATTGAAGTCTCATTTACACTCAGTTACAGTTATTATTTAATCTGTTAGCAATTCAAAATCAGCTTAATCAGGTCATCTGCTAACACTGAGGATATGAATGAATTATCAGTTTCACATTATTCCCTTTACTTTTGTGTAGCTCCATACATCTTAGCCCTACGTACTCCATCTATCTGAGCCCTTGAAGTAAGCAACAACATTTCAGAACATATATTCTGTTTATAAATTGGCATTAACCTGAAATTTTTGGCATGTAGTTGACTGAAATTATGTGAATGGCAAAATGATATCTTGTTTTACAGAGAAATATGTGTTACAGATCCTGATGGTATATTTTTTAAATATTAACATACTATTTAAGTTAAGAAACTTTTTCCTATAAAGAATGCACATTTTTAAAGATTATTCTTAATGATGCTTAAAAAATAAAAGACACTGTAAGACTTTAATGAAATTATTTAATTTGGGGGAAAAGTTTTATAATTATTCACTTGTTTAGTTTTCATAATGATTACAAATATTATTATTTTCTGGAAATTCATGACTTTTTTTTTTTATTAAATTTGGTGAGTCAATTAAATAAATTAATTTTTTTGTATTATTTATTAATTATATGTAATATTTTTTCAAATTATGAAACTAAATCGGTTTATATGAGGTTTACCTAACTGCATTTTATCATCAGCAGTACAGTTACTTCTGCTTGTGAGATGTAGAGTAATATTTTTGACCAAGAACACTTAAACTATGCTTTCATTGGATGATTTCTTAATTTTCTAATTTGGGAACAAATATTATTTACTATACCTCTGATTTAAAATTTATGTCTACTAACATTCAAAATGTTCTTTTTTTATTCATTTTCTTTTTCCATATTTGGGTGTGTAAATATGCAAATGATCTTTTATTACAATTTTAAAAATTTGAAATAATTTTATCTTGATTAATGCGCTAATAAAAAATATTTTTCTTTTAGGCTTCCTTTGACAAAACTGATTGTTTCTTACGAACTGTTCTCCACCTTGCAGCTGAAGCTGGAAATTTAAATTCTATTCAATATTTTGTAAAACACAAAAACATGCATGTTAATTGCCAAACACTGGATGGTCTCACTCCTCTTCATTATGCTGCTAAAGTTAGTTTTATTTAAATAAATTTAACAAGTGTTACATCCTAAGTAAATCTATAGATGTTTTGTAATGTTACTTACATATGAGGAATTCCATGTCTGAAGAAGGAATTGCAACCAAACTTAAATTAATAGTTGTGAAGATTTTCTGAAGATTTTCAGGACTTTAACAGCTGAAATGTTTTAAAATAAATTCTGTATTTTCTGATTATCTATATCTCCTTCTCCCTCCATAAAGGCAAGAACTCGTTGGAAACTAATTTTTCGCTAAGTTAATCTGTGAAAAACAGCTTAGCAGCACACTAAGAATCACATAAAAGAGCAATGATTCACTAAAATCAACAAAGCTAGAAATATCCCTAGTAACCTATTACCTTTTTTAAGAAATCCTTACATGATTTTTTTTTTTCTACCGGTCCTCTGTTCCTGTACATAGTGATCTATTTCCAGTTAACATCAAAGCATTGCACAAATTCCATTGCTTGCAAATTTCAATTGATAAAATTTGATTGTTTAAATATACAACTACTTGGAATGTGAATTTTTGCATTCTATACTGTTGGGTAAAGAGCCATATTTTTGAAGAATTGTAATGCTTTCTTTTTCATAAGTCAGCAAACTTCTACAGTCCCATTCATTAGAAGAGGGAAAAAGTATATTCAATTAAATATAAACACTAATCAGAAAAATGACCATCAAATTGAAAGTCGAAATCCGCATTAGTGTGCTGTAGGAACACACATACCTGGGTTGCCACACAAATACATTTTGTAATGTCATGGCTTGCCTATTTTGGTGACATAGTACATTGACTCATGAATACATTTCAGGTGGGTCTGAATAATTTGAAAGAACCAAAAATTCTTTGATCTACTTAAATCAAAAAATGGTCCAGTTTATTTTCAGCCAAATTCATTAGCTGAAGCATTAAATATCGATGAATATATAATTCTGAATTTAATGATTTTGTTCAAGAGTTGTAAATTATTCCAGTGAACATTAATATTAATAATAATAGATGTAGTAACACAAAAATTTTCAGTCTTAATTTATCACCAGTATCATGTAATTTTAGTATCATTTATGTATATAAAGCACTTTTATGAGGATTTTAATTCATCATTCAACAGAACTATTAAAAAAAAATAAAAGTCTTGATTGAAATTTCTGCCTTCATACAAGAGTCTATTTTTTTTTTTTTTTTTTTTTTTTAATATTTAACGTAAAATTAATTCATTCTTTTTAATCTGCATGAATCTTAGTTATTTTAAGTCCTAATTTTAATTGCTCCTGTAGCATAACTCTTGTGTTGTGAAATATAATTTCATTCCAAAATGTTTTTGCAGTACTTTTTTGTTTTGTTTGTTTTTATTTGATTTTCTCATATTTAATGTTAATTTTATATTAACTGATTTCTGATTGTTAAATTCCATATCAGAGTATTTTTAATTTATTTCTTATCTATCCAAATGAATTAAATATTTATGAATATGAATATTTTAAATTATTATTTACCATTTGTTAAAATTTCATTAAATTTCACTGAATAGTTTTTGAGGATTCATTTTGAACCTTGTGTATATGTAAAGTTAACCTTGTAACATTGTATACTTTATAGTACTAGCATCATACATAAATGATATTTCTTTTCATTTAAAAGGAAAAGCAGGGTGAATGTGTAAAGTTGTTGTTGCAATTAGGAGCTGATTGCACTTTAAAAGATAAAAATGAACGTACAGGTATTTGTTCTTTTGCATTCTGTGTCCTTTTCTGAGTCTAAAACATATTTCAGTTTAGTTTTTATTTTGTTTATATGTGAGCATTTAAAACTATCATTGTATTATTTAGTAAAAAGTTTTTGTGCATTTTTTGTTAGAAACATTCAAACTGAATTAATGATTCATTTAAACTGAATTCATAAATACGTTCAGAAGTCAAACAACAAAAATCAGCATTGTATTTTCAAAATGACTTCTGAATTAGAATTTGTTCGGTGTGTTATTGTGTCTTAATCATAAATACGTGTCCAAAACATAAAGATGAACATCATTATACAAAGATATCGCTACATAATCAACTTCTCATGATTTGCATGATTAATACACACAATAAAAAGCCAGTGAATATGCTAATTTCCAATTTTTGCACTTATGGATTTTATGAGAACTCAAAAACAGGTGAGAAGGAAATGAATGCTACTAGTGAACTGCATTTATCAGAAATTCTTAGCATGAAAGAATTAATCTATTAATATTAAAATAGTCATGTTTTAAAGACATTGTTTTGTTCATACAGTATGTGGAAGCTTTGGAAGCTTTACAATCACGAGAGTTGTAAAGGACTTTGGAATTGCACAGAAGTGTGTCTGTGTGATTCCAAACTACTGGTGTTTCCCGGTTTAGATGCAGTGCATTTGGAAGATGAAGAGCGTATTTAGTATTAGGAACTGATGCTACGTGGTCAGCCAACTTGATTACCTCTGTAACAATAAAAGAAGAAGGATATTCTGCCAATCTGTGACTATATGTTTGAAGGCCAATCATCTATTCAGAGATCAGTATAAAAGGTTTTTGAAATGGTGTCAGATCTACTGAAATTGGATGCAGCAATAAATGTCTTGCAGTCTTGTAAAAGTTGATTCAGTTTGAAATCAGATTGCAAGCATCAATTCATGTGGCATGAAAAGAGTAAAGATTACTAACTGTAAAGTATGCAAGAAAAGTATCACTGTTGTGGTATTGGGATAATGATGTGGCATTATGATTGATTGGTATTCATGTCTCATAGAACCAGAGATGTAAGAAATCTCCTGGAGAAGAAAGATATGTATTCAATTGACTGGCCTCTATTTTCTCCAAATTTCATCTTCAATAAGTGTGTATAGGATATTAAGAATCATAGTTCACAGTTCTTTGCTGGAAAATATATTGAGGCCTAATCCATGTTGTGAAGAAGGAATAAAATGGTCTGCCATGGGATTTCCTAAATTGCTTGGTCGTGCACATGCCATGGCACTATGATTGCTGCATCAGTGTTCAATATGAGCAAGTTTTCCTTTCAGAAATCGGATTGCCTAGACTTTGATAAATACGTTTCATCCGTCCTTCACCTATTACCACTGTATTTGTAATTTCTGTGCAAAAGACTTACTGTCATTGTTTTGATTTGCTATTTGGAACAATTTATTGGTTATTATCTTCCATTATACTGGGAAATAAATAGCTTGCTATATTTGTTTCCATTCATTTGCAATTTCTGTACACATGCAATTGCATCACTTATCCTTAAATTTTTTATATTTTTGTAACTTGAGGTTAAGATGATATATTTTATTCTATGTGCATTGCTATGAATATAAGTCTGTCTTTACAGTATACCAAAGTTAGTAAAATATAAAATACCAAATTTTCAACACATTTTTGACATGTTTGCTGTAAGTCTTTTGTAGGTGCATGATGTGATATTACCATAATTAAGTAACCATGTTCCAGCACATGGTGAAGTGTATGTTAATACTTTGTTTTCATGTTAGTCAGCATTAGCATTGTGTCTTAGGCTTGATTAGTTGTATAGGCACGGTAATAAATCTAATGAAGTCAACTTTTTTTTTTTGTTTTGTTTGTTTGTTTTTGATTTCACATTTTACACTTAATTTTTTTTTCAAATTAAAAAAAAAAAGTATGAGCGAACGCAAATGATAATTTGCCAAGGTCATCTAATCCTAAATGAGCAAGATATGATAAAAAAAGTCCTTTAATAGATAATGAAGAAATTTCAATGCAACAAGAATCTGTTGATATAGAAAATATAATTTGGAAAAATGAGTTTAACATCTATGAAGTCTCATAAATTAGGGAAGAGGGATCTGATAAATTTGTGCAAATCTGCCTTTGCGGCAAATGCATTAAGTTGTAATTTTCGTACTGCTAAAGAAAGATATTTTTTACCATGCACTTTTGTAAAATAAATGGTAGTTGCTTGCATTAATTTTTTTTTAAATTGTTAAAAAATCATAGTGCAATAGAATATTATTACTGTGTATCTTGTATAAATACAAATAAGAATATTTAGAATATGATTGAACTAGATATAAAATGTTAGGTAGGTAGGTAGTGGTGAATTTTCTGTTGCAAAAGTTCTGGGATTATGTGCAACGAATACATGTTGGATATGCCATTACAAATTCAGTAAAGGCATACTTTTAATATAGACACAAGTTTAAATCAACACCATAAAAAGTGATAAAATGGTAAATGTTGAGGTAATGATATATACGAAGCAGGAGTAAAGTCAGAAACATGAGATACATTAAAATGTATGTTATTAAGATAAAAATAAAACGTGTACAAAATCAAATTAAATAATAAAAACCTGTCTCATTCAGGTACTGAAACAAGTTGTCATTTGCCTCTTTTCCGATTATACGGTCAAGAGGCAAGTCACAGTTGCTAAAATGCTTCAATCCTAAATATAGAAAGACTTGATTTTATGCATGAAAGGAAGAGATTGTGTACCCTGTTTTAAACGTATTAAGACATTTTGGACCACAGTATCTGCTTGCACATACCTACATATCAAATGCATACAAAACCTTGTTGTATTCCATTCTAGTTATGACTTTCAGATTGAAGGTTCTCATGTTTCATTCAGCTGCGTCTTAAAAAAATTTAAAAGGTAGCTTTGTGCATTCTGAAGGAAATTGTCTAATTCACTGAAATAGTTTTTTAATGCTAGGTGTTCATTTTATGTTGTGCATGTTTGGATATTTTCCAATTAACACATAGCTGACTATGATTGCTTTTTGCCCTCCACTTTTTGTGAGATATATATTGATATCATGTAAATTACAGTACAAATTTATTATAATTTTTAGAATGTAAAAATGCCATGAAATTCTAAGAGAGGAAAATTTTTACATGGGATATAGTAGTCATTTAATACTGGCTATGAATTTCTTGTTCTCCAAGATTGAGAGATATGGCTTATGTAAACTTGCTCTTCATGTTGCATCCATGCTAGTTTGATTATGGTTATGAATAAGATATTTTAAGTTGCTAACTCTATTAGTAATTAAAATTAATGTATATTCTATACATTAGTTCTGTGTTCTATCATTAATTCTATGTAAAATATTATAATTTAAAAATATTCATTTATAGAAGTTTTATCAAGCATAAATTTATTTATTTATTATAAAATAATATTTGTAAGTTATAGCAAGTAATGTTAACTTAACATGCTAACCAAATCACAAAAGTACATTAAGGAATATGTAAAAATTTCTTATAAAATTATAGCATTATAATGTTTCAAGATGTGAGTTAAAATTCTTAAAGAAAAAAAAGTGTGAGTAATAAAGCTTTCTTCCCTCATTTGGGTGTTATATATAATTTATTAAGCATAACTTCTTGAGGTCTTAGATTGTAAATTTTGATGTATTTAACTGCTTTTTTTTTTTTTTACCCTTCTAGATTTGAATTATATGAAATCTTTAGCTTATAGGATTTTGTGTTTTCTTTACACATGTATATAGTTTATATCAGCTTTCATTTCAAATCAGTGAATGGTGTATTTCCAATGTATGCTTTCATCATTTGAACTTCAGCATAGTAAGAGGATGCTACAGATATAAAAGATGTGCTCATGCATTGTATTCACTTAATAATTTTTAATACATTTGTGCAGTCTGTTTCATTCGTACTAGGGAATAATAGAAGTAAAATAATAAAGAATCCTTTTATGATTGAAATTAACATATGCTTTTACTATGATTTATTTATGTTTAAAAATATGTGCTATCACTTAAGATAAAATCTAATTTATTTAGGAATGTTTTCCAAATAGTGTAAGTTAATTATTCAGAATGGAAACAGGTTTTTTTACTTTTAGAGATTATTTTTTATACATGCTTCTTCTTCAGTTTGATCAGTAAATGTTCTCTTTCATAGATATCCTAAAACAAAAAACTGAAGTAGATATTTTTAATCAATAAAACTGAGTAATAATATATATTATACCATAATCACTTTTCTCTTTAAAAAAAGAAAGAAAGAAAAAGAAAAAAAAATCGTGCATGCTTTTTTTTTTCTAATAATTTATGACATGATCATTCACATTTCTTCTCTAAAAATACTTTTAAAAATCATCTCGAATGATTTTTTTTCTAAAAATAATTTGTTTCACTGCATTTTAAATTGAAATAAAATTGTCTAATACATTTAATAATTTTTATCTGACTGTATTCTCTTTGATTAAAAAAATTTTCAGTTTTCTGCTTCATAATGTACCAAATGATAAATTGAAACCTGGTTTATGGTATATCGAATTATTAATTTTATCTCTTTTTAATAACTGCAAGTATATTTTTATGTGAAGTTATCCTGGAAAAGAAGCATTTATTGTATTCATTTAGTGTAGTTGTAAATTTAAAAAGAATTTAGTTATTATTCTAATAAAATGGCAGTAATTTGTATTATTTCCAAATAATAAATTCCACAGTATTAATATCACTAACATCCTATACATGTAACCTCCAAATAATAAATTCCACAGTATTAATATCACTAACATCCTATACATGTAACCTGTTAGATTTAATTGGAGAATGAGGAGTAAAAAAATTCCACAATACAAAATAATGAAATTCTATTAATAATGAGAAATATCTCCAGAAAGTTAAGAATTTTTATTCTGTAAAATATTATTCATAGTTCTGTTGAAATCATAAATCATGATTTTCTTTACGAAATTTTAGATTGATAACAGGAGAATTAAAAAATAGCTTATGCTTTTACAAACATTTCTTAGAAAATAAACTAAGATGTTTTTGTTTATATATTATTATTAATAATTTAAATTATAATAATTAAAAAGAAACTACACATTGAGATATTTAATTTAAGATTTGTCTAAATGATTTCTGTTATATTTAATTAACTGGGTATTTTTAAGATTTATAAAGACTAATCTTGAATATAGAATTTTTTTTACAACTATGTAAATATTAATTACAAGCAAAGCTTCCCTTTAACATTTTACTAATAAAGGTTTTCAAGAGTATTTCCCATACATTACATTTTAGTGAATTAAGTATTTAAGACAGTGTGATGTTAAAAATATTGCAGAATTTCATTTGTAAGTAATTCAAAATAATTGTGAATGAAAATTTATCAAGTAGAATAGGAAAAATTATGTAATTGCATTAGTTTATTATAGACAGAAAATGAAAGCTTTTATGTTATATTTTTACCTATTACAATACTTAGCAGTGCATCATATGCTAACATTACTAAAAAATAAGCTTATTTTAATAATATCTATTTTTATACATGTATTAACTGGAATTGTTAGCACTGTTTATACATGTTTCCATATATACCATATACAAGTATATTATTCCCCTCTTCTGTTTTAGCTGCAGCGTTTGGATGTAAAGAAGAAATTAATGCTTTTTTTGGAAGGTACCTGACTGATACCAACTACTGAATCTTCTGTTTAATATGATTGCAAAATCGTATCCATTTACATTCTTCTTCATAAAAAGGAAATACTAACCTGTTTACCATGTTGTGGACAACGGTGATATCAGTTTGAAACTGTACATTCTTGACTCATAGGGAAAATGTTGATTTTTACAGATTTACCATCACTCATTGTTTTGTTTACATTTAATAAAAAGTTATTTTTATGTCAGTCAAGTCAATAAAAAGTTTTATTCCTTTTCCAGTTCATTTTTATCTTGTGTACTGCTTTGATCAGATACTATAGGACTATTTGTTGTGTCCGGTCTACCGAAGGGAAAACCGCTGCCAAATACATTCCAGAAATCGCTAGTTAAGAACGGATTCTTCGACATTTGTTCTTGGAGAGCTTTAATCTGCTCACGCATCTCATCGATTTGCTCAAAAAAAGTCTCTAGTCCTTTCTGGATTTCCGTTTTTAACGTAGTATTGTCGAATGATAAATTTTGAACAAAGAGATCATTGAAAGCTTTATCCGCTGTGCTGCAGATGCCATCATCAACGTCCGTCGAACTTTCTGTGAACACTTTTCCCTGGTATAAAAACTGATTGTCAGGTGAGCAGGCAAACCATGGCGATCCATTTTTTGTACAGTTAGTACCATCGGAATCTGATGCGCAGAAAACGCGGTAATAGCCAGACGGATCTTCAAAGGTTATTGCCAACATAGTCATTCCAGCCCCATCTTGGGGATATTTCATATTATTGCACCACTGTATCATTTGGTTTAGACATTGTTCCTTATCTTTCGGTATCGTAACTTCTTTATCTTGAGCATCTGAAGTCGATAAGCAAACAAAAATTGCGAGCACAAAATACGTAAGCATTGTGAACGATGCGCTTGACTATGATGGCGCTTGACTATGATGGCCTTAAAGCACTCTGTGTCTTTTCCACTGTAATGCAGTATTTCCTCGATAGTATTAACTCCCCAAATCAGATATTTTCTAGGTAGCAAAAGCCGGCTGGGAACTTTTCTAAACACGTGCCGGTAAAAAACGCATTATATACGCAACATACTGACGTCAGTACCTGACCATGAATATTTGCTTCATCTTTTTTTTCTTTTGGCTCAGTCATCCGCTTTCACTGATATGTCGCAATATCACTAATAACGAGTTTCCAGAAGGACAAAAAGTCGCACTGCTAAAGGTATACGTGAATAAAATAAGAATTAAATCATGCGGAAAGAACGTTCTGTGGAAAAGCTGCGTATTTCTCTATTGTGTTTCTAGCCTAAAATACGCACATGTGTTTCTTTTGAACACGTGTTCCATCAACAGGTGATTGTCATGAAAGAATGATTATTTCAAAATTTGGAGTATAGAAGAAATAAAATAAAAAATGCGAACGTTCGAATCTGTGCAAGCGCATCTCCGTAGCTCATGGTGACTTAATAAATTCATCTTGCGGGACATTTACGGCAGAACAGTTATTATTCGTGTTAAAAATACCGTGACGAAGTGGCCCTTTCATCGGTTAATGTAAATCGAGTATGACGTTTTTTAACATGTATTTTTTATTCAGTCATCAATCAAAAACGTAACCTTTTCGGTCAGTCTTTTCGTGAACAATTGTAGAACTTTTGCTACTGTGTGTAAGCGAACTTGTTGAATCAGTGACACCAGAATTAGCCATCTTGATTTTTTTTTTTTTTTTTTAACTTATTTATTCTCAGTAACATTTTGATGAGAAATATCTTCAAGGTGTTGTTATTCTTATTTCGGTTTTTGATAAAAACGCCTGAACAGTACGTAGAGATTATTTCCAATAGATGGTAGTTAAGATGTTTTATCTTAATTAATATAAAATTTCTTTGCTTCTCACAGAATTTTAAAAAAGCGTATTATCTGACTTCATGACAATATAGTATTGTTTTATGTCTTAAATGTCATTTGGAAAGTAGCTTTCTTACAAAAGATCGACTGCAATTTTCTAATATGTATCCACTATTATTTGCATCTAAAATAAATTCTATTAATTTTGACGCAGTTTTTGTAGTAAAGTACAGACTGCAAGCCTCTACATGCAGTGGCGGATTTATGAAGTGTTGGGGTGCCGCTCATGAATTTTTCAGAAGCCCCTTTTTCTTTAAATATGCATGAGTTTCAGTTTTAAAGAATAATGTATGATCTGGGAGCCACCTGGAGCATCAGGTTGTTCGACATGCGCGACCCCATAAATTAACTTCTGCATCACTATATGCATTTGCCGTCCGATCTCTTACGAGTTCAAAATTCTGCTACCCTGCACCTCCCTAAATTCTAAAAATTTCGTCGCTTCTAAATTCTGCTGCCCAGTATCTCCCTTAAATTCTAAAAATTTTATCCTTAAATTTTGCAGTTCGTTATTTATCTAAATTGTAAACAATTTGCTACGAGGCGGACCACCCCGGCGCTGGCCCCGGAACTGTATATATGTGAGATATAAAAGTAAATTACCAACTTAAGCAATAGCCCTTTTAATTTGGTTATGACGCCTTCTTGTCATTGAATCATACTTCTGGAATTGAAGTGCATCATCCCAAAAGTAATCCGTCTATGTAATCATACCTGCAATGTCATGAAATAACAGTTAATTAAATAATTGTGTGTTATAAATACCACTGCCACTAACGGCGCATCCCGTTTTTTCTTCTTCGCTCGCTGCTGCTTAGCCTCTGCTAGTCCATTTGGCTAAAAAGTGTAATCAGTATAAAATTGTATGATGCATCCATATTGATGATGTGTAATGAAAAAGAATATTTTTCTTAAAAATTATGTTATAAGGAATAAAATTATTACGGCTATGTCTGTCGTCAAGTGTCATTTTTTTGATTGCGCAGTAATACCTCTCCAAGTTATTACAACGCAAAGAGCTATTCTCCAGTCATTCCATTACGTATATATGAGATAAAAAATATATAAATCAAAATTCTAACTTAGGTTATTTGTAACTCTCTTGGCTTTCCAATTTATTTATTCATTTGTCCGTAAAAATAGTAATTGTTTAATAAACAACAAAAATAATTAAAGATAATAAATGTCTCTAACCTACGTCATCGTTGTCATATGATTCTTACATAACGTTCCAGCTAATAATAATTTCCAATTTCGGAACCGAAACTTATAATTAGCCAATGGGAATAAATCTTAGTAAAGTTCAAATTCCAGTTCTATAAATCGTATACACTGACTACCAATAAGTATTTGGACACCTATGCAAATGACGATATTTGCGGTCCTAAGGTACGCCACGGACTCCGCCGGTATATATCGTGTAGGAAACAACATTGGCTTTAGTCGCATGCAAGATGCCTCGCAGTTCAGAGCTCTCTGATTTCGAGAAAGGTATAATTATCGGGTATCATAAATGTGGCCGATCCTTAAGAGACATAGCTAGTGATCTGAAGTACCCAAAATCGACAGTGGCCTATGTGATTAAGAAGTGGAAGGTGAGCAGTGATTGTTGGAATGTGCCCCGAGTCGGCAGACCAACGAAACTGGGAGATAGAGACCGACGAGTGCTGTTCAGAGAAATTCGGAAAAACCGCACCCAACCGATAGCCCTCATCCGCGAGACGTTTCAACAGGCATCCAGGAGTATCGTTTCAATGAATACCATCCGTAAGGAAGCACATATGCTTGGTTTTCTTGGTCGTGCTGCTGCATACAAGCCTTTGATCACAAAGTCCAACCGCGCTGCTCAGTTAATGTGGTGCAAAGCACATCGAAATTGGACCGTAGATCAGTGGAAACGGGTTCTTTGGAGTGATGAATCAAGGTTCACCCTTTACCGTTCGGATGGCAGGGTCTGGGTCTGGCGTCTACCTGGAGGGCGTCTCCTGCCAGAATGCATTTGCCAACAGTCAAGTTCGGCGAAGGTGGAGTTATGGTCTGGGGGTGTTTCTCCTGGTATGGGCTGGGACCCTTGGTCCCCATTCATGGTAAGCTCAACTCCGATGCCTACTGCACTATTTTAGATGACAATGGGCTTCCTACGTTGTGGCAGTTTTACGGGTTGGACCCCTGTTCCTTTCAGGACGACAATGCCATTTGTCATGTTTCGACGTTAACCAAGGCTTGGTATGGTGCTAATGGAGTTCATCGAATGGACTGGCCTGCCCAGAGTCCAGACCTGAACCCTATCGAGAACTCTGGGACGAGTTGCATCCCCGAATTCAGGGGTGCACTACCCGTGCAAAATCGAGGAAGGAACTTCTGTGTCTTCTCCAAGCCGAGTGGAAGAAAATACCACTAGCTGTCATACAAAGACTTGTGGAAAGTATGCCCCGGAGGGTCCACGCTGTAATTACCTCTCGTGGAGGCTCTACCATCTATTGATTTTGAATAAAGTTAGTTTTTCTTTTCTATCACAGGTGTCCAAATACTTATTGGTAGTCAGTGTATGATGTGCAAAGCATGAAATTGATACCTATATTTTGCGTTCTAATTTTAAAATATCTATTATTTATGATATATTCATAGGTAATTGTATCGTATATGCACTAAATTGTATGATATATCTGGAAAATTCTTTTGTTTTCTGGTGTCTCAATCATAGTAAAATAATTGCTTCGGAACGAATAATTTAAATCTTTCGTTTAAAAGAGGAACCAGGGAAGACTACATAAATTTCGTGAGGCGTGTATCTAATACAAAATAAAGTCATATAACTAAACTATATTTAAAAAGGTATGAATTCTTCCCTTATCCACTTCATTATTGCATATGAATACCAATCTTTTTGGAGAAAAGGCGTATGAACAGCTGAAATAGAATAATTAGTTTTCTCTATTTCATTTTGCCGAAAACAAAAACATTTGCGTAACTAAGATGCAAAATCGAAATTTTTCAAAACAACAAAGATTCAGCAACATAAACCCTCTGTGAAATAACTTTTTATGTTGATTTAGCTTATCGATCAACATTTAAATATTTTAATGCATTTGAGGAAACGCATATTGCAGCTGTGGACAAAGTGAAGTTATTTAACATGACAATCACCTAACCGCAACAGCGAATTTATCATATGGCTGCTAATATGTAGTTCATAATATGCAGTTAATGTTCCTTCATTTTTCTGTGCTCAGTAAATTTTAATTCTGGGAACTGCATTTTCTAAAATTTGAATTTCCTCTTAGTTGATTTATTAAAAGCTGAATTCCTCTTGAAAAATGTTAATATCATTGCAAGCATTTTTTATTCTGAGCAATCGAGTGCCAATAGTATTTAGAATAGTATTTTTTTTTTTTTTTTCGAAATATTAGAGTGCCCGTTAATGAGTTTAATACTATTGAAATTAAATTATCTTTTGTCATAAATTTTGATTTTTTTGTAGTCTAAAATATGCAAATTTAAGTAATTAATATTTTCTTGCTATTGGTTCGTCTTGTTAAGCATTAGGCAAGAGGGTCGCTATTAATTTTTCAGTTTTTTTATAGTCATTATTTCCTAAAATGTCGTCAACGCATCTGAAAATAAATGAAAAGTAAGCCCAATTTCTTGACTAACATCTTTTTTGGAATTAAAAATCTTTAGTAAAAATGTAAAGTTTACAAGAGAGCAGGACATGAATATGAGCCCATCGGGATTCCTGTGGTATTTTTATGCTTAAAAATAGTATTTTTAAATTGAATGTAATTACGAAATAATACACTTTTGAGGTAACTAGTAGAAAAATTTTCTTGTGTAACCACTGATTGTATCCCCGAAGACATATTAGGTAATGCTAAAAGACTATTGAAAATTTCGGTTAATGAGAGTGTTGTATCAGGATCTTCAGGATTTCCCAAATCGCAACAATTAACATTTCTTTACTTCAAGATCCTGAATAGTTGACAAAACTAGTACGTGATTCATAATCCAATTAGCCCACCAGCGGCCGAGCGGTAAAG
This sequence comes from Stegodyphus dumicola, assembly GCF_044657685.1. Classification (NCBI taxonomy): domain Eukaryota; kingdom Metazoa; phylum Arthropoda; class Arachnida; order Araneae; family Eresidae; genus Stegodyphus; species Stegodyphus dumicola. The sequence goes on from NC_140773.1 coordinate 9,914,766, forward strand.
ACGCTGAACACTGGTAGTTCGGTCCGAGGCTCGAATCCCGCGAACGGGCTGGCTGCATGGGCGTTTTCGTGGTTTTCCCCATGTGTAACGTGTATACGAGCCAGTTTCCCTTAGAAAGTCCTCCACGAAAGGCATCCCTCCCCTCAGGCAGATAGACCTAGCGTGCTTTGCCATAATTAAATACACACACACACACCATAATCCAATTATACTTGTGCTTGACACCGGTTTTGAAATGAGGGTAAGAATTTGCTTAAGCTTTGCAGCAAATTTATAGTCAATTTCTCAGGTCCTTAAACCTTTCTTAGTACTACTCGGAACCTGAATTTTGTTGTCGATTGAAATTTAGGGAATGCACATAAGTTAGAAAAATAGTTGCAGTCGGCTGGTGCTGAAATTTTGACTGCGGTAAAATGCTCTAATTTTTTTTTTGGATGAAAGTCAAACTAAAATTGGTCTTTTTATGTGTACCAGTGTTCTGAAACTCTTTTTCAATTAGCTTGTAATAAATTCTTTCACTTTTCAAATAAAGTTAATTAAATTGATTTTTCAAATAATACTGAAATTATTACTGCTTTTGTTAATTTTTGTGATGATATATTTTTATCTGAGTGTTTTATTAGTAATTTCCATTCTGGATTGGTTATATTGTACTTTGCAAGACCTATTCTGAAAATTTTGTAGTAGGAATATTGGTTTTGTAGCTTGAAGAAACAGTGAATGAATGCATTCAGGTTATTTTTAAGATTTTGATGCAGAATTGCTTACTATCTTTAAAGACTGGTTTAAAATTTGTACCAAAATTCATTTTAATTGTCTTAAAGCTTGATCTTCTATTCTTATAATAATATGCCCAGCTTTTCTTGGGCTTAAAAATCAGCGGCCGAGCGGTAAAATCGCTGAACATTGGTAGTTCGGTCTTAGGTTGGAATCCCGCGATCGGGCTGGCTGCATGGGCGTTTTCGTGGTTTTCCCCATGTGTATACGAGCCAGTTTCCCTTAGAAAGTCCTCCACGAAGGCATCCCTGCCCTTAGGCAGATAGCCCTAGTGTCCTTTGCTGTATTCTCAATACACCACCACCACACCTTACTCGGCTTTTATTTTCGCAGTCATTGGTCGTAGCTATCATTTCCAATTACAAGAAGTGTTTTAAATGACGAAAATATTCATGTTTCTCAGTGTCAAAGTTTTAGAAAATATGATTTTGGACAAATAAGGAAATCGAACTTTTGATGCATTCTTCCGGTCCTTAACTTATATTTGGGAAAGTTGTATATTCGTTATGGAAACATAAAATTATAAGAAGTTTGACTCCTAGATGAGAATAACTGAACGAGATATTTAATTTCAAAATTTGCCATTTTTCATGTCATCTTCAAAGAGATCGGTTAATTCGAGGAAATAAGGTTATTAAATCTTATATATTTGATCTCTCCGTTATTAATTAACAAACTAAGTGATTTAAAAGTAATAAACACAGTTCTTAATATTTTTTTTCTTTTTGTTATTAAATTAGCAAACTAAACCATTTAAAAGGAATAGATGCAGCTCTTAAGAATATTTTTTTAACCTTTTAATCTGATTGATTTAAATAAAATTCCGTTTAATTCATTATACATCTAATTACACACAGTAAATATTTTTGTATACTTATATTACACGTTTTCATATTTTAAGTATGCATAAGATATATAACGTGCCCTTGTTAGTCTAAATGTATATTTATATAATATCCTATAAAATGTTTTGCTGTTTCACCTGGGCCATATCTGAGTATAATCTCTACTGATAAACCATGTTAATCTTTAAGAGAGCCTTTTGGGACGATCATTAAAATCTTAACCCTTTCAGATTTTTTTATTTTTCCTTTTTTAGCTCCTTAATACTCGTAATTTTATAACAGCTTATTTCATGAAAATGTTTTATTTATTTATTTTTTTTAACAAAGAAAATTTGATGATAATTCAGATTATTCCCATATGAATTTATGTTATAATATAGAAATAGGAACATTTGCTAGTTAAAGATACAAAATTATTTAAACTTCCGGGATATAATAAACAACAAATAAGCCTAAAATTCATAATTTTACGAGCCACAAGCAAAAATGTATTCTTAGAAGAAAGACGGATAAATATGCGGATTAATGGGATATATTCTTGGTGTATTCTCAGAAACATACAGAAAACAAGTAGGTAAACGGATATAAGTCATTGCTTATATTTGTTCTATTTATCTGAAAGGATCTAATAACGTAAATTGCACATGCGCAAATATTCTGGAAATTCCTAGAGTGGAATTTTGCTGTCTTTTAGCGACGCTGTCTGTGTTACCAACTTGTTCTATTCTCCGTGAAATTTACCAAGCTGTTTTTTAATCCACTACTTTGGGTGTTGAAAAGCTATTCATTTTTGAAGAAATGACTCTTGGAAAATATTTTCTGCCCTTTCTGCTGATGATGGGTTCTAAACCACCGAATTATCATAAGCCTGGAAATGTTATTCATCTAATAGCAAGAGGTTAGAATATTCGTTCATTTTTTTTTAAATGCGTATTCGATAAAATATTTAGCTTACACTTGAATTGTTTAATATCGTGTTTTCTCGTGCATTCTTACGTCCTTCCCCCTCTAATGTGTATATGTTGTAGATAGATTGGTATGTATTATCAAGTAGTACTATTCTAATTGATATTTTTGTATCAAAGAGGGCAGCATTTGATGTTATGCAAAGCAGGATAACCCATTTGTTACATGAGAAATGAATACAATCAAAAACGGTTACGTAGTCAATGTTTTGGATTCACAAAACAGGCCTTACTTCATCAACACCCTGTCTTGTCCTATGTAGATTTGCCATGACACAACACAGTCCTGTAAAACATTCGTAATCTCCTGGAAAATTGCATTTTTAAGGCTATTAACATTAGGTACACCACGAGTTAAAATTTGAACTTCGAGGAAGACCTAGACTTCGATGGATAGATGCTGTAGAGCAAAGTTTCTCAACTGGATTTACTCCAAGGACCGGTACGTTCTCGCGGACCGGTAAATTTAATAATTCGACCCATTGGCACAATTTTTTCATATAAACAAATATTAAACTAGTAAACTATTGTTATTGTAATATAGGTGCTGTTGTAATATCGGTTGTCGGCCGATGACACTTTGGATTTTGGACAGATAGCTGAATATTTCGTGGACCAGCAAACATTTCTTGCAGACCGGCGGTTAAGAAACACTGCTGTGGAGGAGGATTGTTTAATCCTTGAAACTAGGAATTGGAGGAGTTTGTTGCTAGTAGAGGTGTTGAAAACGTCTAGTTCAGAGGGCCTTGGCCCACCCTGGGCTGTCGCGCCACGGATGATGATGCTATACCCCCTTAAAGAAGTCTTCATTTCCGGAGAGTTTTTCGGTTTGGTGGCATACAGTAGCTCTCGTTGAGTTTCCCATGCTCTACAGCAACAGACCTAATGAGAATAATTTACAGAATACTCTACATCACTAATGGCAAATACACTACACGACAAATGCAAAATGCACTTAGAAGATGGCACCATTGCCTTAACAAAGATGGGCGACAGCTGCGAAGTATTCTGTTGAGGAAGTTAGGCCTGTTTTTTTTTTTTTTTTTTTTTTTTTTTTTTTTTTTTTTTTTTTGTAAATCTAAGATATATCTACGGTATGTAACACTCAGTTGTATTTTTTGCTCCGGATAATAAATATAATCCTATTTTGAAAACTGGTAACGTTAAATGCTGCACCCTGTGTTATTTGTTCATTTATTTTAGAACACCTATTGTATATTCCTACTATATTTATTATAAGTCAGATTTTTAGTCTACAAACTCTTCTTTTGCAAGTAATTTTCGTTTATAACATTTCCCCCTTTTGCCAGTACTTATTTTACAATAGTATTACTCAGTCATAGAATTTGCAATAATTTTCATGAGATGTGATTTTAAGAGTTGTCCTGAAAGGTATCTTTTCCAATTTAAACTCCCTTTGAACAATTTAGTACGTTATGTTTATCATATGAAAAAAGCAATAAATTACAAACACGCAGAAAGTATAACACGCTACAAGTCTGTTAAAATTTTAGCTTCATTTTCAGTTTCAGTTTTGTTGATGTTATCATACGTAAAGTTTTAATAAGAAATGCATTGTGGATCGTAAGTTAATTTAACTTATAAATTCATAACTGCTACGAATTAACCAGCTACAGATTATGGAGTGGCTACACATAAGTTGACATAAAACTTGGTTTGAAAAAGTGCTTAATTCCACGTGCGGCAAAATACGCTCTGCCATGAAACAATATAAGCACCCAGAAAGAAACGAACTGCTATCACGGAACTTAACATGTATGTAGTGTATGAGGAGATGGACAAATAATTACAAATTCAGAACAAAAGATCGCTTTATATTAAGAAGTTTTAGCATGAAAAAGATTAAAAATTAGTAAGTAGTATAGCCACCTCTGGCAGCTATACAAACCGAAGCACGGCGGGACATTGGATCAAGTAGGTCACCTATGACCCCTTGTGAAAGATCATGCCATAAATTTTGCAACTGGGCAGTTAATTCACCAATATTCCTGGGAGGCTGCATTTGCCTTCCAAGCATGTTTCAAACATGGTCTATTGGCTAAGGAGTGGTGACCTGGAAGACCACAGGAATATGTCATATCCTTGAAGACATTGGTAGAGTCGCCCAGTATGTGGACGAGCTTTGGCTTGCTGAAAAATGGCATCTGGGCTTCTCGATAGCATATGTAGTACAGCCGGCGTTAAAGTGACGTCCACGTAACTGCGAGCCATCATAGTGCCTTGAAAGACGACTACAGGTGATCGTATGTCCCCAACGAATCGCTCCCCACACTGCCACACTTTATGTAATAGTCGTATGCCGCTCGACAGCAAAAACAGGATCAGACCACTGGCCTGGTCGCTTCCACACGCGTGTGCTTTGTTCATCAGCATTGAGATTGAATCGGGATTCATCGCTGAAGATCACACGTCTCCAGTCAGTCACACTTCAGCTTGCCCGAGTTCGACAAAAATCCAATCGACACTGCCTATCATGTGGAGTCAGTGGTAAGAGTCTTAATGGGCGTCGACCAGGTCTTTCCGAATGGCTTCCCTTGATACCACTGGATGCAAGAAGGTGGTTAATAACGTCAAGTCGATGCTAGTGACGTTATTTGTGCGGAAGTGATCGCTCTTATGATGGCGCGATCCTCCCGCTCATTAACGTTCCTGGAACGCCTTGATCTACCGCGACGGTAGACTATCCCATTCGTGATCGATTAATCGCCAACACATAGCAACTACCATATCGCTTCGACCGAAGATGGGGACCAATATGCCTGTTCGACCAACGTGCTTCTCTGAGGCCTACGATACGCCCCTTCTCAAAGTCCGACAACTGTTCGTATTGCTGTCGGTTACGTCTCAGAGGCATATCTAGTCAGAATACCGTCCATTCAAGTGGACGAATTTGTTTGAATAGCATTACGACACGAGCAATCATGCTTTTAAACTCTTTTAGCTGCGCATCTCATATGCGCATGGCGTCCTTAGTCCCATTGGCATCGAAATTTAAATCACTTGCATATCTCTTACAGACTAACATTCCTGCCGCGTTTTGTGATTATGCAGCAATTTCTTCCAGATACACATAATTTTTGTGACAGAGTGTATTAATATGCTGATAAGAAGATTATTTTTCGCTTCTTGCATTAAAGGAGTCTGCCAGCATACTTGAACAACACCTGCAGAAGAAGGACAGACTTCTGTCAAGAGATATTGCTTTAGACAATCGAAACATTTTCCTGCGATTTTTAGAAAGTTAAAATGAATTAAATTTATGATTAGAAAAACAAAATTTTAATTTGTTTACATTAAAGATAACATAAATACAGTGATAAAAACACTCGAGCTAATGATCAAAGAATTGTATAATAATATTTTAAGCCTTTTGCCACTTTTAGAAAGTTTTCTAACCGGAAATAATTTGAAAATAAATGAAAAATTAGCATCCGACATTAAAACTTGTTGTTTTTCACTGATAAATAATTTCAACATGTATTTTCCAGATGATTATGAAAAAGGACATTGGAAATTAGAAATACATTTTGTTTAAATAAACCTGAAATTTTTATCTCGAGAAGAAAAAGAACAACTGATAAAAATTGATCATAATAGAAATCTAACTGAATATTTGGAAAATAACATACACAACCTTTGACTGAACCAAAAAAAAGAACTGAAAGGCATTTCAAATAAAGCTATTAATTTTTTTTTTTTTCCTTTTTTTGTACGTCCTATTTGTGTGAACAAGGATTTTCTTCCATGTTATATTTGAAAAATAAATAAAGAACAAAATTAAAATTGGGTCCTAATTTACGGTTCAAACTAAGTGAGATAAGAAAAATTAAAAATAAGAAATCATAAAGAAATTGATATCTCTTAAACAGGCCCAAATTCCACACTAAAATTTAGAATTAAAGCATTCTAATTTAAATTTTGGTAATTAAAATGGTAACCAATTTTTAATCTAATATATTTTTACGCGTGCATATTTAACACGAATAGAAAATAGGCTGTGCAAATGACAATATATATATATATATTTAAATTTTTCTACTGAGATATTAAAAAATAATCATTGTAGAATGTAGTGGTGGTAATGAAGTTTTCAATTTTCTTTAGAAGGTAGCTGTTAATCAAAAGGTTGAGAACAGCTATCTTATACTTTCCTGGGAGTATCTCGGTACCATCATCTCTAACGATAATAATATTAAACTTGAAACTGACAATAGATTATTTAGAGGTAATAGATGTTATTATGATTTAAAGAATTTTTCAGCGTCTAAATTATTAATCTTCAAGACAAAAATAAATGTTTATAAAATGCCATCATCTTGCGGTTTTGCAGCTGAAGATGATGGTTCGATAAAACCATCGAAACTAGTCCTGTGAAAAATTTTTGTAGGTATAACGCTGATTTTTGTTGTTTGACTTCTGAATTAGTATTTATTCGGCGTGTTATTGTGTTTATAAAATTGTTATTAGACCTATTATATTGTATGTTAGTGAATGTTGGCCATTAGCAAAAACAGATAAAGAAATACTTCTAATTTTTAAAAGAAAAATACTGCGAAAAATAAATGGCCCAACTAGAGAAAATAATAGATGGAGAAATTTGTTTAACCATGAAATATTTAGAAGATACAAACAGCCAAATATTGTCCGAGTCATCAAATCTTATCGTATCGGGTGACTTGGACATATTTTTAGATGTGACAACTTGAACGCTGTTAAAAAGGTGACTTTTGTAAATGTAGAGGGTACCAAGAAAAGATAAAGACCTCGCACAAGATGAATAGACTATGTCGGCAGATCTCAGGAGTATAAAAATCAATCGTTGGAAGACAGTAGCGACTAATCGGATCCGTTGGAGGAAGTTTGTTGAGATGGCCTTGGCCTGTGGCCTGTGATGGGCTGAAAGAACAAGAAAGTATTTAGGACAGGAAGTGTTTAAAGGTAGTGTGTTTTATCCAGTGGATTAGAGGTACTCACAATCAATAATATTACAATTCTGTTCATTTTTACAAACAACTTTGTAAAAATACCAAGTTTTGGGATATCACCCTGCAGAGACATTGTGTTATTTCGAAACAGGAGACATGAAAAATGAGCAATGCCCTCGCCGGGAGCATATTTCACAAGTACACATCTGTGTAGCCACCGAGGGAGTGGCTTCTAGGATGGACCAATGAGCATCCAGTAATATTTCTGTCATGTCATATGACCTTTCGCGTGCTTTAAGATTTAAGCAAAATGGTTGAAAATATTCTATTCTACCACGCAATTTTCTGTACAAAATAATTAAAGCATCGTCGATTGCTTCTGAAACTTTTCATTGCGAACTTAGATCAAATATAGGCAATCATGAAGATTTCACTACCTGGTTGAAATAAGTACGTAGGGGAGTCAACTGAGAACCATAAAAGTAGAAATAAAAATCCGCATATGGCGCCAGTGAGCTGTAAGTTGGCATACCTGTTTGCGATAGTATGCCGGATGTCTCCTAGGTGGCAGCGGCCGGCAGATGCACAAACACCGGCGCAACAACAGTTCCAAAATGGCAGCCCCACTAGCCACATGCACCAGCGAGGAGCAGCGTTCTGTGATTCGGTTTTTGCGAAGTGAAGGTGTGAAAACGATTGACATTTTTAGGCATGGGTGCATTACCATCAGCCTGAAACAAAGCGAGCGAGCCAGGAGTGGCGCCACTCCTCATCACCGAAACCCAAAAAGTTTCGGACACAGCCGTCTGCAGGGAAGGTTATGCTGACCCTCTTTTGGGACGAAAAGGGCATCATTTTGGAACACTACACGCCACGAGGAACCTCTGCTACGTACTCGGACCTCCTAAAAAATGATCTCCGGCCTGCCATCAAAACGAAACGACGTGGATTGCTGTCAGCCGGTGTGCTGCTGCAACACGACAGTGCACGGCCCCATACGGCGCGTGCAACGGTTGCGACCATCACAGACCTGAAATTTGAATACTTCCCCCATCCCCCTTACTCGCCAGACCTCACACCGAGCGATTTCCATCTGTTTGGTCCGCTCAAAGAAGCAATGGGCGGCAGGAAGTTCCACTCCGATGAAGAGGTACGCAACGCGGTGCACGAGTGGTTGCGCCGTCACTCAAAAGACTTTTTTCCTGCAGGTACTCAGGCTCTTCCGAACGAAGCGCTGGCGGACTTGCATTGAACGAGGAGGGGACTATGTTGAAAAGTGATTTACTTCTGTACCCTGTGTGACCAATAAATCATATTTAAAAAAATAATTATGGTTTTCATTTGACTCCCCCTCGTACAAACACATGTTGGATACTTCGCAAAAATATCGATGTGAAATATTACTTAATAAGTGATAAATAAGATGAAGAAAGAAATATATGATAAACATCTGAGCTCAAATGCAATCTTTACATAAAACTATTATGCGTATCAGAAAAATATTTACAACAATTTTATATGTAAATAGAAGTCAGCCGTTTTTATTGCAGTCTGTATGAAAAAGATGTTGTATAATAATAACCAATGCAAAATTTTATTCAAAGTGAAATTTACTAATTTGCATTCGTATACATTTAGTGTGTTAAATTTCACATTTAATAACTGCTCACTTTTAGTGCACTGTCTACACAAGAAATACTCATCAAGCAGAGTGAATTTATCTTTTTCACAACGAGTATATTCAATTTATTCACATATAACTTTTAATTTTAACAATGAATATAATCAAATCATATGTATTCTGAATCTTATACTTTCAAAATCAAAAGAATGCAAGCACTGAAATAAGAAAACACTAGATTCATTGTAACACTTTCAGTCATTCTCATCTCAATTTAAAAAAATATACACTTGAATTCTCTTAATCCACATAATATGTCGTGAACATCAATCCAAATATTAGTGTGTGATAAAAATCTCGAAAGTGAAATGTCAGCGATTAATTAAACTCCGAAAACGAAAGCACTACAAGATTTCTATTATTACGTCATGTATTTATAACTGTGAAACAAATGCAAATTAAAACGTAAACAACATACGCTCACATGCACGAAGATTTAGCGATACAAGAGCAATAGCAGCTCATTGGTCCATTTTCGAAATCCCTCCCTCAGTGGCTGCGTTGATGTGCACTTGTGAAATATGCTCGCCGGGACTCGAACCACGGACCTCTCGAATACGCGTCGAGCGTACTGACTACTGCACCACGAAGGCTGGAGAAATACCTTATAACCCTACTGATTTCGGTCAGCTCTTCAACAGTTCTTTAGATGTTGACTCTGTCAGGTACTCAAAATTTCAAAAATTGGAGAAATTCTAAAATGGACATTAATACCAAATTGTTTCAACAGATGACACCTCTATATTATTACAAGTAATATGTCACTTGAAATTTCAGTTGCTGTTAAGCTGCTAGCTTTAGAATCAGCTTGTTTCGTGGAAGATAAGCATGAGGTTTTCGCATTCAGAACAATTTTTTAGATTAAGCGTTACTTCGTTGGTGGTTATACTTTTATTCCAGGTGCTTTCTATTCCGCCAGCTTGTCTGATGCAAGATAACAGTGAGATTTTCCCAAGCAGAACGAATTTTTAGGATTAAGCGTTACTACGCAATGCATAAGGTATTTCTCCCGCCTTCTTGGCATGCCTTCATGGTGTGGTGGTCTGCACACTGGGCGCATATTCCAGAGGTCCGTGGTTAAATTCCCGGTGAAGGCATTGCATATTTTTCATCTTCCCTGCTTCCAAAATACCTAATGTCTCTACAAGTGGCGCCCGAACTAAAAGGTTGGTTGATGACGATTCTCCCCACCCAAGGTTTGGCGATTGGGTCCCCTAAAAACCCAAGTCGCCCTTTGAAAGGGGGAGTATTATATGGTATTTCTCCCGCTTTCTTGGCATGCCTTCGTGGTGTGGTGGTCTGCACACTAGGCGCGTATTCCAGAGGTCTGTGGCTCGATTCCCAGCGAAGCCGTTGCATATTTTTCCTCTTTCCTACTTCCAAAATAGCTAATGTCTCTACAATTCTTACGGACAATTTGTTGAAACGCTTCAAGAGACTATCAAAAATGTTCGTGAAATGATCGCTTTTGCCTAGCATCTTTATTTCAGCATGCCGCATAATTACAATGCTAATGTATCCTTCCAAGGTATCGTAAGCAATACTGTATATAAGTATTTTATATCTCATATCCTGAATTTTTGTTTCAGGTATTGCTCGGCTAACATGAGATACGTTACAAATATTTAAATAAATAACTTTATTTTTATTGTTGTTTATATAATAACACATGGTTATTTCCTTCGGTTTATTTCAATACATAATCTTGTCTTTGTAATTAAGTAAGCATAATTATTGCACTGTATTAACGAATTTATCTTCTGTTAACAAATTTATTTCATTTCAGTTCCTTTTCCCCCGCTCTTAATAATTAATGCTAAACAAATATGTGTTTAAACTTTTCTAAGCTAGATACTTTTGAACTCAAGACTTCAATTAATCAGAAAAAAATTTTGGAATAACGAAAATTCGAGTTAAACATTCTTATACATAAAACACATCTAGGACTTTGCACCAATATGCATATAAATGTATTTGATAAAGTAAAGCAGAATGTATTAATGATAGAAAATATTTCTGTGTAGAAAAATGTTAAAATATATTTAAAATCAAGCATTTTAGTTTTTTAATTCGTGAATTTCCAATAGAAAAGTGTTAAATAACACTTTTAATAAAATGTTAAATAAAATGATAATGGTACAAATCATATTATCTTATTGGAGAATTAAACGACGTACGTTCAAAGGTGAATACGAGAGTTATTAAAATGCTGCCTTTGCATTTGATAATACTTATTTTTCCTTCACTAAGGGGCACCTTAAATAAAGCGTTAATACAGGGGTTGGACAAAAATATGGAAACACCTTTAAAAAACATGTTTCTTTGCTTAATATTGTGTAGGAAACCCGTTGGCATCCAAAACAGCTTGCAGTCTTCTCGGAATGGATAAATACAGTTCCTGTATGTTTGCCAAGGAAATATTATACCATTCTTCCTGCAAAACGGTGGCAATTTCAGATAACGATGTTGGCGGTGGATAACGAGAACGCACTTTCCGTTCCAATGTAGACCACAAAGGTTCGATAATATTCAGGTCTGCTGACTGTGGTGGCCAGGGGAGATGGAACAACTCATCCTCGTGCTCAGGAAACCAGTCCTGGACAATATGAGCTGTGTGAACAGGGGCTTTGTCATCTTGGAAGACACCATCACCATCGGGGAACAAAGTTTGTACCATGGGATGAACTTGATCGGCCAAAATGTTCATAAGTCTTGGCAGTCATGTGCCCTGACACAGTTATCATGGGGCTAGCAGAGAACCACGATATGGCTGCCCAAACCATAACAGAACCCCCGCCATGTTTCACTCTTGGCAACAAGCAGTCTGTATTATAGGCTTGAGATGGCGTTCTCCAGACGTAAACTCGGCCAGAAGTGGCAAACAATGTGAAAGAAGACTCGTCAGACCATATTACTCGCTTCCACTGCTCTATAGTCCAGGCTTTATGACTTAAACACCACCTTTTCCTGTTACGGGCATTAGCATCACTGATGAGTGGCTTCTCAATTGTAGCACGGCCAGCAATTCCCTGTTTATGAAGCTCCCTTCTAATTGTTTTGGTACTCACAGGGTTCGGTAACACAAAATTCATTTCAGCAGTAACTTTTGCAGCTGTGGTCTTCTTATTTTTCGTCACAATTGCCCTTAATGATCGTCTGTCACGATCACTCAGGACACACTTTCGTCCGCGCTGTGATTTAGCAGATGATGTTTTTCCGCTTTTCAAATATGCGGAATAAATCTTCGATACAGTACCTCTTGAAACACGAAACACCTCAGCTACCTTGTTTACGGAAGCACCAACCATACGTGCTCCAACAATTTGCCCACGTTCGAAGTCTGTTAACTCTCACATAATGCAATGACAACCTCACATAACAGTACTCCGACAACAACTGAACTGTTTAGCACATTGACGAAGTTGTATAGGTGGCGTCAGTGGTCAAAAACGCCAGCGCCACCTACATTTTTCATTAAAATAAATCTTTCTTTTCAAACATGCATTTCACAAGGTGTTTCCGTATTTTTGTCCATCCACTGTACCAACAGTTTAATAAGATCAGTATTTTAAAAAGATCATATTTTATTTTTTAAAGAAGATAAATTAATATTTTAAAATGTAGAATATAAAAGAAGAAAATCGAAAGCTTAGTTTTGCTTTATTCCAAATGAATATAAAGATTACCTTTCTGAAACAAATTTCAATGCTTTAAAGCTTATTTTTGACTGCTTGTTAGATGAATTCCATTGCTTGTAGGGAAGATTTCATAAATTCTAGGTAATGAAAATTACTTTGCATTTAAGATTTCTCCTAGAGATTTGAGGCATGATTTCGTTGGTTTGGGAATAAAGTTTGATTTAGATACTGAGAGAGAAATGCTAAAAATAATTTCAGTGTTAACCACAAAATTCGGACTTATTGAATATTTCGAATCAAAAATCTGTTTTTCCCCTCCTCCCCCAAGAAAATATAGAAATAACAACATATTTTTATAACCGCCTTGATCGTGAAATGTTTATTTCGACTATAGAAATTTCGACTTACCTCAGTTTCAATAATCAAAGTTGTACTCTGTTTAGGAATATTTTAAATCAGCACTTTTACAGTCCAAAACACTTTTACAGTCGTCGAAGATCTACTATAAACACGCTGGCACAATCAGCGATACTATCAGGCTATAACGGTCAAGACAGTTACAACGCAAAGCACCAGGAGTACAGCTCTCGACTTGCTCGTTCTCGGAACTCCACGCACTCTCGAGACTCTCCACGCTACAACTCGCGATGCACTCGACGACACACAGAGCACAGCTCCCGACTCTTCGGTTGAGACTTTCCCGGAGTGAATAACGACGACACTTGATGAAGTATCGAAACACACTTTATTAGCCAGTATTGTCAGGACAGCTCCAAAACACGTTTTACAGTCGTCGATGAACTACTATAAATACGCTGGAACAATCAGCGACACAGCCTTCAGGCTATCGCGGTGGACACAGCTTTATTGCAAAGCACCAGAGTACAGCTCCCGACTGTGCTTTGTCGTTCTCGGGACTCCACGTACTCTTGAGACTCTCCACGATAACTCGCGATGCACTCGACGACACACAGAACACAGCTCCCGACTCTTCGGTTCAGTCGTTCCTGGAGCTCAAGACTGTGATGACTTCATGGTTTAATAAGGCACCATTTATCAAGACTAAACAAACATTTATTAAATATATAATTCAAAGCATAATATAAGTTACTCAGAGCAGTACGTCGCTCCTACCGCATAGTACAATCTACTACCTTCCTCTTCCGAGGCTAACATGCAACTCCTAATAAATACATTAACCCTTTTCGGAGAAGGGCTACCTGCGCCAAGTATGCTCTGTTGATCGCCAAACAGTCGCCAGATATCACATCCCCGTCGTAAGATTGTTGTTGATATTATTTACAAATCAATCAGCAATCTGGAAACTAAAATCTAGCAACTGTTTGCGATCAACGTGAAAAAGAAAAAAAAACTACATATACTTTTATACATTCTATCTTAATTTTCAAATCTCATTTACTATAGACATACCTCAATTTACTACATAAACATAGATAACACATTTTTATATATAAACATAGATAAATCATTTTTAACTTCACTTGTTCCGAACCTTATTATTATTGTAACAATTTATCAATTCTTAATTCAAAGAAACCAAGTTGATATTTTCTTTTATAAACATGTTCAAATATACCCTAGTATTATTCCAATGATGACAGTAAAATTATTAAGTTTCTTATATATATATAAAATTATATTCTTAACATTCCTTTTAATTAATGATGCTGCAGCATGATTTAAATCCTTGGGAGACAAATATCTAAATTTACCACTTACCTCGAATATTTGTTATCCTATAATTTCTCTATCTATTTCAAATTACATAAACATCTTATTTGCACAAAATTGTAAAATGATTATGAAAAGCAAAGAAAAACTATCTAATTATTAACTACACAAAATGTTCGTGAAGATGAACAGTAAATTAATGTTCAAAGTTCACAAGTGGGAAGTCTGGATAATGCATCCGCGTTTGACAGTTTTTTTCCAGGGCAATGTTCTATTTCGAGATTATATTTCTGCAAAGCTATGGCCCATCGTTGTAATTTGGACGATTGCGGAGCATTTCTCACTATAAAGGCTAGAGGATTATGATCAGTCACAATTTTCACCGATGAACCGAATATCCAAGGTTCAAACTTCTTCAATGCCCATACTATAGCATAAGCTTCACGCTCTATAGTCGGCCAGCTCTGTTGAGGTTTCGATAATTTCTTGCTCGCGTGGCAGATGGGAAACTGCTTCTCTCCCCTTTGCTGTGACAAACATGCACCTATTCCGATTTGGGATGCATCAGAATGAATGACAAACAGATCCTGCAGTGTTGGGGTGATCAGCTCCGTTGACATCGCTAATCGTTCCTTCAGTTGTTGAAATGTTGACTCATGAATTTCTTTCCATTCGAGTATTTCCGGTTGTTTATTTTTCGTGAGTTCTGTGAGTGGGTAGGCGATCTCTGCATACCCTGGGATATAATCGCGATAATAATTACATAGTCCTAACAGACTTTTAAGATCTCTTTTCGTTTTCGGCGTTTCCAGCTTCTTGATTGCCTCTATTTTCTCGGGATCTGGTTGATGTTTTCCTGATCCAATGATGTGTCCTAAATATTTAATTTAAGGTTTTGCAAACGAACATTTCTTCGAATTGATAGTAAATCCAAGTGACTCTAGTTTGGTAAAAACTTTATCCAGATGTCGGAGATGAGTGTCGAAATCCGTGGAAAATATAGCTATGTCATCAATATAGGCTTTTGAAAATTGTTGAAATTCTTTCAGCGCGTTATTCATTACTCTCTGAAAAGTTGCTACTGCGTTCCTTAATCCAAAGGGTAGCACTTTAAACTGATATTGACCTCGATGAGTTTTGAACGATGTGTACTCTTTACTTTGTTCCTCCATGGGAATTGCCCAATATCCTTTCAGCAAATCTAAAGTTGTTATGACGTTGGCTCTTCCTATACTGTACATTAAATCAATTGCAAACGAACATTTCTTCGAATTGATAGTAAATCCAAGTGACTCTAGTTTGGTAAAAACTTTATCCAGATGTCGGAGATGAGTGTCGAAATCCGTGGAAAATATAGCTATGTCATCAATATAGGCTTTTGAAAATTGTTGAAATTCTTTCAGCGCGTTATTCATTACTCTCTGAAAAGTTGCTACTGCGTTCCTTAATCCAAAGGGTAGCACTTTAAACTGATATTGACCTCGATGAGTTTTGAACGATGTGTACTCTTTACTTTGTTCCTCCATGGGAATTGCCCAATATCCTTTCAGCAAATCTAAAGTTGTTATGACGTTGGCTCTTCCTATACTGTACATTAAATCAATGGCATTTTGCATAGGAAAGTCATCTGGCTTCGTTACTGCATTCAAAGCTCGATAATCTAACCACAATCTGATATCTCCATTTTTTTTGCTTACACAAACTACTGGATGAGTTATTTCTGCATTACTTTCTTCTATTAGTCCCGATTTCAATAATTCTTCTACTTCTTCATCGACCTTGGGTTTCAATGCTTCAGGAATCCTATAAATGTAAGTTTTCTTCCTCTCCATATTGGGTATTAATCTAATTTTATGAGCTTCAACTTTAGCTATTTTCAGCTTTCCGGTGAATAGTGCTCGGTGTTTGTTGATAAGAGCTATCAATTTTCTTCTCTGCTGCGGATTCAAATTTTCTAAATTCAGATTTGCATCTATTTTAAAATCTTCCAGGGGGGTCGAGAGATCTTTTCCTGGTAAAGTTATAATTTCTCCCAATTCTTCTTCATTTTCAAATATCACTCCAACTGCATTGACACTAGCTTGGAATTTTCTAATTTTATTTGCATGAACATGTTTGATCTTTCCATCAGGTAGTTTTACTTTATAGGAATGAGGTGGGCAATGATTCACGATTTCTCCTGGACCAGTCCATCGTGCATAGAGTTTGTTATTTGAATCTGGTATGAGTAAATAAACTTGTTCTCCGATTTTGAAATTTTTTGGTATTGATCTCCGATTAAAGTACTCAGCATATTTTTGTTGTTTATCACTTGCAATTAAATTGGCTTGTTCGGCTGCTTGTTCTAACCTTACTTTTAAAAGTTGTAAGTAATCCACTGCCGATTCACTTAGATTAGGTGGTATAGGTATTTCTCCTGACCATGAAGACTTCAGTACTGCTAAAGGACCTCTTGGTTGTCTTCCATACATCAGATGAAATGGTGAGACACCCGTGGTGCAGTTTGGTACTTCTCTGTATGCAAAGAGCAGGTATGGGATGTGCTTATCCCAATTCGAAGGATCAGTCCTGATGACATGATGTAACATTTGCTTGAAGGACTTGTTCCATCTTTCTACTAATCCATTTGAAGCACTGTAAGCAGGTGTAGAGAACCTAGGGTGAGAACCTAGTCTTTTCTGGAATTCTTTAGTTAATTTTGAAACGAAGTTACTTCCGTTGTCACTAGCTATTGTATTAGGGATTCCTGTTCTCATGAAAATCTCCAAAAGCGCGTCGCAAGTGGCTTTTGCTGTCAAGCTTCTCAGTGGAATGGCTTCTGGCCATCGGGAATGTTGATCTACCAGATATAACACATATTTATGTTTCCTAGCAGAGGGAGGTTCAATAGGTCCAATAATGTCGATGTTAACTGTTTCGAAAGGTAATCCTGGCCTTCTGACCGGTGTGATGGGAATCTTGTCAGATCGCTTTTCTGGACTTTTCAACTGACAATCTTTGCACGTTTTACAAAAGGTTTCAACATCTTGTGCTAATCCAGGCTAATAAAATGAATATCGTATTCGCTCCTTTGTTTTTCTTATCCCAAGATGTGCACCGAAAATGGAACTATGTGCTAATTCCAACACTTGTGCTCTTCTACTAAGTGGAAGCACTAACTGAAAAACATTCTGTCCTAATATTTTTTCTTGGTGATGTAAAAGATGATCAATAAATGAATAATTTCCTTTTTTTTCTATTGCTAGCTTCCATGCTTCTCTCAGCGAGGGACAGTTAACTTGCTCTTCGCGTAGGCGTTTAGCAGACGATAAGTCTGTGTTTACATAAACACTCGCCTTCTTCCCTTCCTCCTCTTCGTTTTTCTCCTCCATAAGCATTAGCGGGGGGGGAATCGACGCTGTCGTTTGACTGTGCATTGGCGAAAAAAGTTTGTAAGTTTTCGCTTCCGTAATTATTTCTTTCTGCGTTTGGTTCTTCTGCCGCAGGATTAATCAACAGTTCGTATATTTCTGGAGTTATTAGGCAAGGCACATTTAGCTTATCAGTCACTGCAATTAATGTATCCATAAAATTAAATATATTGCTTCCATGATCTTTATGGTAAATAGGTACACGGCAAACTTTTGCTTCAATTGGTTGTCCGAAAGCAGGTGTTAGCAATATTTTACCTCCTTCTCTCTCCTCTAAATTTGGAATGAGCGATGAATGTACGATCGTTATCTGCGTTCCAGAGTCTACGATAGCTTCGATTTTCTCAGAGTTAATAAAAATATCTACTTTTTGCAGTGGTTGAACGATGCGTTCTGCGAATTCAGATCGTAGATGGGATGAGTCTACTTTAGCTACGATGGCTTCTTCTTTTGATGTTCTGTTTGAATTTTTTTGAGTTTTGGAATCATCCTTTCCCTTCTTATTTACTGCAGTTTCGTTCTTTCTTCTTTTGTCTGGACAATCTCTCGCGATGTGTTGATAATTTCCACAAATATAACATTCTTTTCTTCTCGCGTGAAATCTTTCGTGTTTTGGATATTCTTTTCTCATGGGTGGTGGAATATATTTGTCGTGTGCACATGTTGTATCCAGGAATCTCGGTGATCGCTTAATTCCATTTCGAACTTCGTCGAAAGATTTTCCTTTGGCCGTGAAATAAATATCACATTCTGTAGCTAATTCTTGAGGCTTCAGCCATTTATTTCCTTGGCGTATTGCGACGTGTGCAGCTGTTTCTTCATCTAATGCTTGGAATAATTTATCGGAAATAATTAACTCCTTGAGTGTTTCGAAATCCTTTACTTCTCTTGACTTGCAGTAATAGTCCCATGTAGCTGTTAGTCTTGAAGCGAACTGGATATGCGTTTCGCCGGAATAACGTTTAGTTTTTCTGAAGTTTTCTAAACAGGTTTGAGGAGTAGGTTGATATTCCTTCAGAACAAGAGTTTTCACTTTTTCGTAATTTTGCAGATCTTCCTCCTTTATATAAACAAGCACATTTGAAGCTTTTTCTCCAATTAATTTCAATAATATTTCTGATTTGTATTCTTCAGGAACCTTCTTGTGCTTAAATGCTCTTTCGATAGAATCGAAAAATATATTCCATTCTTCTGCTCTCTTCGGTACTGGTATAGTCAGTGTTTCTACTCCTTTGATCAGCTTGTCCAGGGAAATTTCGGTTTCTCGTTCTGTGTTTTGTATTAAAGGTGTTGGACTTCTACTTCCTTCATTTTGAGTTGCTCGAATCTTCGCTAGTTCTATTTCGTGTTCTCTTTCTGTTCTTATTCTTTCTTCTTCCATTTGCATTCTTTCCATTTCTTCTTTTCTTTTTCTATTCTCCACAGTAGTAATCAGAATTTCTTTCACGAAATCAGCATCTTCGATGTATTCCTTGCTATTCTGGAGTTTGTGTTTCAGTTCTACCAGCTTCAAATCTGGGGATGCTTCTTCGCCAATTTCCAATAGAACTGTTACTAAATCCTCTTTCTTTGCGTTTTTGAACATTTTCTTCTATTTTCCTTTAGAATCAAGCCTTTCAAACTCTCGATTAAATAATTCTCACGTTTCTACTCTCTTTTGCAAATGAACACTTCTTTCGTTAGTTAGGCTTAACTTTACGCCTCTTCCGTTTTCAACGCTCTAAGCTTCTAACCTCTCTGGTTTTCTCGTAAGAGAGTGTGTTGTGATGACTTCATGGTTTAATAAGGCACCATTTAGCAAGACGAAACAAACATTTATTAAATATATAATTCAAAGCATAATATAATAGTTACTCAGAGCAGTACGTCGCTCCTACCGCATAGTACAATCTACTACCTTCCTCTTCCGAGGCTAACATGCAACTCCTAATAAATACATTAACCCTTTTCGGAGAAGGGCTACCTGCGCCAAGTATGCTCTGTTGATCGCCAAACAGTCGCCAGATATCACAAAGACGTTCTCTCGAGGATGCACTAACCGCAATACACTACGAGACTCTTTCGGTGCACTCGATGACCCACTCGGCACTCGCTGCCCGGCTGTCAACTCGATCGACTCCGCACGGACTGAATGACTCGAGACACTCTATCTCGCACTACACGAGGCACTCCCATTCGCCCTCTCGACGAGGCACACTCTAACTGACTGCGGACCAGCAGGGTTTACATAGCTTTTGGCTTGTGTTCGAGAACATTCTGTGCTAAACTGGTAAGAATTCGTTCCAGAAAGTTCTCCATCCGTCCATGGCATATCGTCAATTTTGTCGCCAAATGGGCGATTTCTTGCGAAATGTGGCAACGCTTCCGTCCCTTGCCGTTTTATGGCAACCCTAAATCTGCTTTGCGGGGAAGCCATCATACCGCGCCTGTACATTTCGTAGCAATATGATTATTGTAATTTTTATATTGAATGAGTGCATGTGGATACTTTTTGCTTCATGTAATCAGAATTAAACTTTAAATTTTTATTATCCATAGACACAAATCCACCGCCTGCAGAAACTACTGGCATTTCAACACCTGAAGCATCAAATGCAGTTGTCGATTCATCAAATCCAACAGATGAACCAGCTACTGCTGAAACTAGTCCGGATGTGAGTGCAGTGGAAGAAACTTCTGGACCAGCTGCTACGGACGAAGCCACTTCGGATGCAGCAGCGACAAGCGAAGATGCAACAGAACCAGCTACAACAGGAGGTGAAGATGCTACAAGCGAAGGTGGCAGTGCAGAACCGGCTACGACAGGGGATGCAGGTGCAACAGATGACGGTTCAGCAGAACCGGCTACTACAGGGGATGCAGGTGCAACAGATGAAGGCTCAGCAGAACCGGCTACTACAGGGGATGCTGCTGAGACAGATGAAAATACAGCAGAACCGGCTACGACCGGGGAATAACTTCAAATACAGTTATTTCAAGAGGAGAAATATACCGCAGAGGAATCCATTTCCTCCCAAATCTTAATTCTTAATATTTAAAAAACTATCCGTAACCCATTTTATTACAAAAGTATTAATTGCAAACCGAGGTGTATAAATTTAGCGTCGTTATTTCTCATTTAAAATGATCAAAATGTAGCAGCTATAGCTTCAAGAGCTCTAAGCAGCTGATATTAGACATAACACTGTATAAAATGAAAGGGAAAAATTCAAATAAATTCAGCTGCAAAGTGGATTGTGTAATTTATTACGTATTGTAACTACGAATATTAATTTATTCTTTTTCACAACGAAATTTCGAAGTTTGAAATAAATTTAAACGATTACTTGTAAAAGAAAAGATTGCCTGCCTTTGACACAGAATATTCTAACACGTGATGAAACTTTGTAAAGCTGAGATTATGTTGCTAAAAATAGCAAAAATATCGAATAGTACATATAAATAACGAAATATTATAACGATTATTTATTTCTTCAATCAAACAAATATATTTATCCACGGTAATAATAACGTGAATAGCGAAAGCCTAAGCAATCTTACCAACCACTAATTTTTACTTCTCTGTACGAAGTAAAAAGGAAATATTGTAATCGTCAAAAATTTCAGGTATCATATTTGAACAAAAATATCCATTTTGACCGCTGCCCAATGCAATTTAACAATGTTTTTGCGTGACATCTGTACGTAAGGGCAGAATAAAGGACTCTTTCTCCCAAAAAATATTATAAAACGGTTTTAAAATGAATTCTGAAGAGAATTTTTCGTGGTGTCTTTGCGTACGTACGTATCTCGCATAACTCAAAAACGAGTAGACTCAGCGTTGAAATATTGTATGTAGGACTGTTATAACATGTAGATGTGCACACTTCGCAATCGGCCGCACCGAAAGTATACAAATATATGTATATCCACTCTGTTACTCGGCTCAGTGATTTCAGTTTCTTTATTCTTATATATTTGCAAATTGTACATTTTTTGCTTTAAAAATGATTGGATTATGTTGCTCTTATCTTCCTGTTAAGGTTTTTATGCCTTTAGTAAATCTGCATGCAATATTTGTAAAATTATTAACAAGTTGTTTAAGTGCCGCTAAGCCTAATTATTCCTGTGATGGCGGCCATGTTTGTTTACATTGAAACTTAGCAGAATAGTATATCTGTTGCCAATCTAGAGAAAGTAAGCTTCGCAACAACGTCTTCTTTTAGTATTGTGAATTAAATCATGCTTAATCCATTCTGGAATTTATTCAATGAAATAAGTGTTTAAGATTTACTTCGTAAATTTAATATAGATATTTTGAGTTTTTATGTATTTTTGCCTTGTCGCAAAGTGAGAACTTAATTAATTGAATGAGAAATACTGAATCATCTTTGAAAAACTGTGTCTTCTTTTGTTTGTTTGATTTCTTTTATGCATCGTTTTAGATTTATTATAGTATTTGAATAAAACATATAGCATCGATTAGATAATTCTTCAGATGATGTAAATGTTGTGCATTCTGGAGTTATAAAATGAATGAAATGTAACGCTGTTAAGTGAACCTAGAGCCAGAGTGTCGCTATGGTAAACAAATATAGTGAATTTTAAAGAGTGCGTTTAGTATATTTATGTTTATGCGCTGTCGGCGAAGTAGCTTTAATTGAATCCAATAATTTTAAATGAAATGCAAGAAAAAAGGCGTATAATTTAATATTCCGTAAAAGGAAGTCATGTGGTGTACATATTAGATTTTTTGCTAAGCGAAGAGTGTTCGAAACTGCACTCTCTCTCTATCGCCAAATTTTTATTCATCCTTGCTTTTTATGAAAGATTGGGATGTTTCGATTCTTTTGAAATTCCATAATTCAGAAATACTGTCAAAAGTCTTTAATCCGGACGCCCATAATCCGGAATGATCTATAATCCGGACCTCAAAGCTACAAACTTTCTGCGCATGCGTAAACGCATGATGCGTTAACGCATGCGCATTATACGTTTACGCATGCGCGTTTAATATATAACGGACGGTATAAGCTAAGCTAAAATTATCTAATTATCTATTTCAGTTAATGTTGCAGATTGCGTTGTTTCTTAATCTTCTAATTGGATCCGGCTTATTATTTTTTGCAGACGGTTAGAGCAATTTTATAAAAAGTAAGCTTGAACTTTCGATTATGTCAAATAGAATTTCCGATTCTGGAGCTGCCAAAAGATCTACAAAGCGAAAGCATGTTTCGATGTCTATTAAACAAGTAGTGGAATTGCTGCAAAAAATGGGTAAAGGCATGAAGAAAGTGACAGCGAGGTGATTTGTTTCTCTAATCATTCCGAAATCTGTTTATCAATTTCACGCTGCGGGGGGGGGGGAGGAACGTCGCGGCGCGCAATGAACTGGAAGTTGATCTGTCAGCACTATCCTCATCTTCAGGTCAGATGTTTTTATTTTATACGGCTTATAATTCCTTACTAAATGTAGTGTTTCATCTCGATGTACTCTGATATGATTTAAATCAATTTCCTCGTCATGAATATACATAAAATAGTTTTCTGGTTGCAATTTTCTAATTTCGACTATGTATGCTTTATGCATGCGCGCGTTGAAAGAAATGTTTAATAAAGTAAACAAATAAATTTTAAGATTTTTTTTTTTTTTTTTTTTTTTTTTTTTTGTAAATTTTGATACCCTTTAGATCACAATTGCTCTTTATTTCATAAATTACGATTTCATATTTTTAATTGTATTATTTCTGCATGCCATCTTATCAGATTTAAACTGATGATCGATAATCCGGAATCGTCGAAGTCCCGACGAGTCCGGATTAAAGACTTTTGACTGTAGTAGTTCAGAAATAGTACGAAGAACTTTCCTTTCTTTGCATTAAATTGTTATATAATTTACTGTTAATTTGTTATGCCAAGAATATGTTCACTGTGTATGCTGTCTCTATTTTAAGGCATATGTAAAAATAAAACCTGAATTATTAGCATTTCTGTAGATCAGTTTAAGTAAGAGAGGACGGAAATTAATCAAGATGCATCCTTTTGTACCATATCTCATCAGAATGAATGTCCGGATGCTTTACTTAACTGCTTTTCTGTTTAAGTGCTTTTAAGTGTTACTTTCAGGTTTTTTCGCCCAAGATGATAACATATTTTATTTTGTGAAAAAATAAAGAGGCAATCTGGATGAGTTTAACTGATAGCAGTAGCAGAAAATGTAAAGATTCTTGGATAATTTTAATTTTGCCTTATCTCGGTTTTATTTAAGAAGAGGAAAAGTTGTGCAACAGCTAGCATTTTCAGTCACATGGTTTTACCGCAGAAGGACACTTTGTCAGTTTATTAGCATTTCCTTCGATGCGTTAATTCTTGTTAAGTAAATTTATTACCTTCTGAATTCAACTTTTGTTTTCGGAGAAACTGAATGTTTCTTCCTCTGTCTGCTTGTTTTCCTGGTGCGGTTCTCTACTGAAAAGAGCGAAGTCATTGCGTCAGCTAAATTTTTAGTTCTTTATGTTGCCTACGCATACTGAAATCAACGCTCATCACGAACTAAAGTCAACGCTCATAAAATACACGAAACTGCGCACACTGTTTAAAAAATTTTGATATGGACACCACATGATTTCCTTGTGGGGCCATTTAAATTATAGGCGTTTTTGCTGCACTTCATGTAAACTTATTTCCATGAATTATTCTGACTTAATTGACCGATCCCTCCCTAGGCAAGTCGAAAATGGCGACAAAAACTGCGAAATCTGAAATGAAATATTTCAGTTTTTGTCGTACGGGGTCAAACTTCTCAAAATTTCTTTTTTTCATAACTTGTATACAAGTTTTTTTTCATTCTTTCAGTAGAAATGTATTTAGTGTATCACTTGCTTTTTCTTATGTATTTGGGCCCACCAGCGGCCGAGCGGTAAAGTCCCTGAACACTGGTAGTTCGGTCCGAGGTTCGAATCCCGCGAACGGGCTGGTTGCATGCGTGTTTTCGTGGTTTTTCCCCATGTGTAACGTGTATACGAGCCAGTTCCCTTAGAAAGTCCTTCACGAAGACATCCCTTCCCTTAGGCAGATAGCCCTCGAGGCTTTGCCATAATCACACACACACACATTTCTTATGTACTTCACTTTTACAATATTGTTACGAAATGTACAGGCGCGGTAAGATGGCTTCCCCGCAAAGCAGTTTTAGGGTTGCCATAAAATGGCAAAAGAAGAGTAGAGTTGCCACATTTGGCGAGAGATCGCCCCTTTGGCGACAAAATTGGCGATATACCATGGACGGTTGGAGAACCTTCTGGAACGAATTCTTACCGGTTTAGCCCAGAATGTTCCCGAACACAAGCAGAAAGCTATATAAACCCTGCTGGTCCGCAGTCAGTTAGTGTGTGTGCCTCGTCTAGAGTGCGAGTTAGTTCGTATCGAGTTGGTGTCTCGTCTAGCGAGTCAATCCCTGCGGAGTCGATCGAGTTGACAGCCGGGCAGCGAGTGCCGAGTGGGTCGTCGAGTGCACCGAAAGTGTCTCGTAATGTATCGCGGGTAGTGAATCGTCGAGAGCTGTGCTCTGTGTGTCGTCGAGTGCATCGCGAGTTATCGAGTGGAGAGTCTCGAGAGTACGTGGAGTTCCGAGAACGACGAAGCAGAGTCGGGAGCTCTACTCTGGTGCTTTGCAATGGTCCACCGTGATAGCCTGAAGGCTGTGTCGCTGATTGTTCCAGCGTGTTTATAGTAGTTCATCGACAACTGTAAAACGTGTTTTGGAGCTGTCCTGACAATACTGGCTAATAAAGTGTGTTTCGATACTTCATCAAGTGTCGTCGTTATTCATTCCAAATCTACGAACCCCGTACGAACGTGAAGGAAGAAAATAACGTAAAAACTGGTGTCAGGAAGAGAAAAACGTAGCAATATGTTTCAAGAAAATTATAGAATGCTTTCAAATATTTAAGCGGCTTTTATTAAGTCATGAATTGAACACTAATTTAAATATACATACACGTTTGATACAGCCAATTGAAAAAAAAGGGGGAATGCATAACTAGAATTTATAGCAGTCCCATATGCAAAATTTCACCATTTTTGAGTTAATTGAATGTTAAATTAATTGAATAATGCTTACATACGTATGTGCGTACGTATGAACGTCACCAAAAATTTTCTTCTGAATTCATTTTAAATCTATTTCAGAATGTGATTTGGGAAAAAGGGTCCTATATTCTGGGCGTCGGTACATAAAACTAGTAAAAAAATCGTCCAAATGGATTCTGGAATGATCAAAAATGAAGATTTCCTTTGAAAAATGATACCCGGAATACTTCCTTTACTTCGTGCATGTAAAGGAAGCATGTCCGATTGCAATACTTCCTTTACTTCGTGCATGTAAAATAATGTACACAGTTTCGTGAAATATCTTAATTGATATTAATAATGATCTCTCGAATATTTGCTGAGTGTGCTACCTTTAATCTACAAAGGTATGCTGGAAGAAGGGAGGAAATAACTTATAACTTGATCTTGAAATTTAATAAGGTAGGAAAAGTTGTTTATTAATGTATGAAGTAGTATTCCCAGCATATTATTTACATCACCCAGATTGTTGATTTAACCATGATATAAAATCCAAATAATGTAATAAAAGCTGTTTATTATTGTATGATGTACCTTTTAACACATTATTACATTACTCAGATATAAAGTTCTTGTTAACTATCCCTCAAAATCCAAATAATATTAGGAAAGTTGTTTGTTAGTGTATTGTATGCTTTCCAGCATATTATTGCGTTGAGATTTAGTTCTTGTCGACTTAACCATTTCTTGAAATCCAAATAATGTTAGAAAAGTATCATGCTTCTTCCAATATATTACACTGCTGACCACAGTAAATGCGACACACTGAAGGAAGCATGCAAATAACATGAAATTTATAACATGCATTAGCGGAGGTGAGATATGCAAATGATTAGAATTTTAGCGTAGACGCACATCACGCGCGCCTGTGGCGCCACTTCAAAGCGCTCTTTAATGCTTGGAGTTTTCGACGATTTCAAGTTCGGCAATCGTGTTTTTCTTGTGGTTTTTTTTAAAAAATTGATCAATTATGCCTTGTAGTAAACAGCGATCATCATTTGATCAAGTATCCGAGTTTGACAGAGGAAGGATAGTAGTCTACCGAGAGTGTAGATTATCTTTCAGGGAAATCGGTAGTCGTGTTGGACGAAACCAAACAACTGTAATGCGGATATGTGACCGTTGGATGCAGGACCGTACGACGGACCGACGTGTTCGATCGCATTCTCCTCAGTGCACCACTTCACGTGATGACAGGAAAATTGTGAGCATGGCAGTGACGGATCGCTCAGTCACATCACGAACCATAGCAAAGCACATTCAGTCTGCAACGCATCGTCCAGTGTCTGCGCGTACCATTCGACGCCATTTACAGCAGAGTGGTCTGTCCGCAAGACGTCCATTACTTCGTCTAGCCTTGGCGCAGAACCACAGACGTCTCCGCCGCCAATGGTGCGATGAAAGAAGGACGTGGACGGCAGAAATGGAATGAAATTGTCTTTACTGACGAGTCACGCTTCTATCTGCAACACGACGATGGTCGGATTCGAGTCTGGAGACATCGTGGAGAGAGGATGCTGAACAGCTGCGTTATGCACCACCACACTGGTCCTGCACCGGGTATTATGGTATGGGGCGGTATTGGATATCACTTTCGCACTACTCTAATACGCATTGCCGGTACTTTAAACAGCCAGCGCTACATCTCCGAGGTGTTGTAGCCAGTTGTCCTTCCTTACCTTCAGGGCTTGCCCACAGCCATATTTCAACAGGATAATGCGCGACTACACGTGGCACGCATTGTCCAAGGGTTCTTCGCCAATCGCCAGATTGGTTTGCTTCCCTGGCCGGCTCGCTCTCCGGATCTTTCGCCGATAGAAAACATGTGGTCCATGGTTGCTGAACAATTGACCCAGATTACATCCCAATCTGCCACACCAGATCAACTTTGGCAACGGGTGGAAGCTGCTTGGTCTGCTGTACCCCAAGAACACATCCAAAGTCTCTTTGAATTAATGCCAAGGCGTGTGGCAGCGGTGATCTCCAACAATGGGCTGGCTACTCAGGCTACTGATTCTAGAAGGAACCACACTTCACAGAAGTCCATAAATTTAATCATTTGATGCTTGGTCAACATGTTATCTACTAAATAAATTTTGTTGTGATATCTCTTGTCTTTCTTGGTGTTGCAATTTGGGTGACCAGCAGTGTATTACATTGATACACAAACGAAACACACCAAAGTAAAACATAAAATTAGCAAAACAAGAATCTCATTGTTGGTGTATATTTTAGTCAAGACTCTGTCGATTTCGAGGGAACACAGGTCCAGATTTCTCTTCATTAGGAGAGACACACTTTACTTACATTTAAAGTTCTCATTGCCTTAATCATTCTTTGAAATTCAAATAACGTAAGAAAAGTTATTTATTAGTGTATGATGTATCCTCTAACATACCATTACATTACTCAGATATAAAGTTCTTCTTAACTATTCCTCAAAACTCTAATAATGTTAGTAAAGTTTTTTGTTAGTGTATTATGCGCTTTGCACCATATAAACATTACTCAAACTAAGAAAAAACTTCTTTTGAACTTAAGCATTTTTCGAAATCCAAATAATATTAAAAGAGTAGTTTATTTGGATTTCATATGTTTTACATCATATTATTAACTTTACCCAGACTTAAAGTCCATCTCGACTTAAACATTCCTCGAAATACAAATAATGTAAGAAAAGTTGTTTATTAGTGTATGATGTATTTTCCTGTCTTATTATTACATTACTGTTCTTATTACTAGCTCTTGTTGTCTTAACCATTCTTCTAAATCCAAATAACGCATGAAAAGTTGTTTATTGGTCTATGATGTATCTTCAATATATTATTACATTACTCAATTTTAAAGCTCCTGTTGTAAATTAAAGTTCCTGTTAGCTTAACCATTCATCAAAATCTAAATAATATTAGAAAAGTTGTTTATTAGTGTTTATTATAGTTTTCCAACATATTATTGAATCAAAATAGAAAAAAAACACACAAAAGTAAAATATAAAATTAGTAAAGCAACAATTTTGTGTTTCGAGTAGATTTTAGGTAAGACTCTATGCATTTCGAGAGCAAACAACTACAGGACCCTCTTCATCAGGAGAGACTCACTTGACTCAAATTTAAAGTTCTTGTTGACTTAGCCCTTCCTCGAAATTTAAATAATTTCCAACATATTGTTACCTTACTCAGATTTAAATTTGATGACTTAACCATTCTTCGAAATCCAAGTAATGTAAGAAAATTTCTTTATTAGTGTATGATGTATTTTCCAACATATTGTTTTCAACATTACTCAGATTTAAAGTTCTTGCCGACGTAATCATTCCTTGAAATCCAAATAATGTTAGGAAAGTTGCTTGTTATTGTATTATAATATGTTTTCCAATATATTATTACATTACTCAGATTTAACGCTTTTGTAGACTTAACCAATTTTAGAAATATAAGTAAATTTCAAAAATTTATTTATTAATGTATTATATCTTTTCCAACATACTAATACATTACTCAGATTTAAAGTTCGTGTTAACTTAATCATTTCTCAAAATCCAAATAATGTTGGGAAAATTGTTTATTCGTGTATTATTTAGTGTATTATATTCTTTACAGTATATTATTTCAGTATATTATTATATGCTTTACAGTATATATTACTCAGATTTAAAAATCTTGTCTAGTGAATCATTCTTTGACATCTAAGTAATACTCGAAAAGTTTTTTATTAGTGTATTATGTGTTTTCTAGCATGTATTACATTTACTCAGATTTAAAGTTCTTGTGACTTAATCATTCACCGAAATCTAAGAAATACTCGAAAAATTGTTTATTAGCATAATATGCGTTTTCCAACATAATATTTCATCACTCAGATTTAAAACTCCTGTCGACTTAACCATTCCTCGAAATCCAAACAATTCTGGAAAAGTAATTTATTAATGTACATATTATGTGTTTTCTAACATATTATTACATTAGTGAGATTTAAAGTTCTTGTCCACCTTATAATTCTTAGAAATCCAAATAATATTAGAAAAGTTGTTTATTAGTGTTTTATGTCTTTTCCAGCATATTATTGCATTAAGGCAGAAAGAAAAACGCCAACGTAAAATATTACATTAGCAAAGCAACACAAGGTTTCTTTACTCTACGTATTTCGTAGCAAACTCTACGTGTTTCGAGGGCAAACAATACGTAGAGTTTGCTACGAAACTCAATACTCTACGTATTTCGAGAGCAAACAACTACGGGACCTTCTTCATCAGGAGAGACTCATTTGACTCAAATTTAAAGTTCTTGGTGACTTAGCCATTCCTTCTTGCTAACGTAACCATTGCTCGAAATTCAAATTATGTAAGAAATGTTGTTTATTAGTGTATGATGTATTTTACACCATATTTATCCATTTTTGTTCAGATTTATTTCTCAAAATTTGATTTCATGATTAAGATATTTCTGTAACAAAGCAGAAATAGTTAAATTTTATAAGGTAGTAAAAACCCAGGTTTCATTTGTCATGCCACATATTTTACTTCATTCTTTATTTTTAAGCGCTATTAAAAAAACTGCATGTTTCTTTCTTTGCACTAAAAAGCCGTACTGTGCTTAAACTTATATCAGATTGTAGAGTCGACAGTTTTTTTTTTTTTTTTTTTTTTTTTTTTTTAAGCAAGAAACATAAGAAATGAGCAATGCTCTTGCCGGAACTCGAACCTGGATCTCTCGAATAGGTGTCTAGTGTGCTGACAACTACACCCCGAAGGCATGCAGAAAGGAGAGCGTTAATACCTTACGTACTCCTATTTTTAAACGGCGACTGGGGATTAAGGGAACCAATCGCCAAATCTTGGTGGTGGAGAATCGTCATCCACCACCTTTTTCAGTTCGGGCACCACTGTATAGTCATCAGCTTTTTTCGAAGCTGGAAACATGAAAAATGAGCAATGCCCTAGATGAGACTCGAACCTGGACCTCTCAAATACGCGCCGAGTGTGCTAACCGTTACAGTATATTATTGAAAGGAGGATGAAAATATTTACAATATGTTGAGTTAATTTATTTAAAAAAGATTTTCTTTTTGATTACTGAAATCCACGTTATTTGCTAATGAGTTAAGTTCCCAGAATTCACTTGGTGCCTTTATTGCCTCTTTATTTTAAACGAAATAAGTATTCAGATTGATTCAGTGCACTGCCATCTTCAGTGCTTAAAGAACAGGTGGAATATTTTAACCTTTGCTATGCATTTGCAAAACATTTTGTAGTATATGTGCTGTTGAAAAAATTAATCGATATTCAAATATGCGAATGAAGTTACTCTGAAATTTTATCATTCATTTTCTCTTCACTGTCTGTTAATTTTTATTATCTGTTTATAAACCCACTAAGTTAAATACAAAAACTTTGAATATTGTTATATAAAGTTAATTCCGTATACTAAATCTTTATAATAATGTTGTAATAATAGTAGTAATATACAGTATATAATATAGTGTAATTATAATAATATAGTAGTAATATAATAGTAGCATAGTTCCTTATAATATTTCATATTTTGTAAAGCATTTATGAGTTTTTGATTAAGAAACTCAACTATTTCAAAGCGAGCAATGGCAACACTGTACGAAAAAAATAAATTTTTATCTCCAGCGCGCGAGGCTGTATCGGAAATTCTAAAGATATGCTCTTTTTAAATTATTTTGCTATATTGCTCTTGAATTGAATTTTACGGTTTAAGTGCGAAGAGCACGATATTTAATAAATAAAAGTAACACACAAAACGTTAAAAAAACGCCCATTTGGGCGTAATATAAAATCTGAAAGTTTTCAGATTTTTTTTTTTTTTTTTTTTTCCCTTGATCGTAAAGTTGTAAATTTCAAGGTCTATATGCGGGTTAGTGTTAGTAGCGGCATTTTATCCTGGCTTGTTGGAAGAAAAATGCACTAAACTCGTGTAAGAAATGTGTAATTATAAAGTTCTAATATCGACATAATTATTTAGATAATTTCGTAGAATTTTCTTCCAAGCACAGAATTTTGAATAACTATCATTTTTTAAGCACTTAACTGTTTAATTTTTTTTAACCGAATTCGATCCAAAAAATGTTTCATTTTTCATAGCCATTTTTTTTGCTCATTTTACAATTTTAATCAGGAAAATGTTATTAAAATCACCATTTGTAATATTTTTAATCAATTAGAGCAAAATTTCTACTGCAGAAAATAATATTTTCCCTAGAACTTGTCTTTTCTTACTACACGATCGCCTAACAGAGAAGTTACATTTAGATTGTAAATAGTGTAAAAAATATAATTACTTTATAATTATGTTCGAATTACAATTACTTCAGTTACATTTACTTAAACTATTTTTTTTCTAAAGATCTGATTTAGTGTGCTACATCTTTAAACAAGGCGAGAGGCACAGGTCAACATCACAGTCCGGTAAAAATCTCCAGTCTTTAATTCTTTTGCTGTTGTTATTTTTCTTCAGTCAACACATATAGCACCATCTTGCGGGGCTTAGATTTTTCCCAGTAAAAATCACCTGCAAAAAATGTCTTTTTGCCAGTCTCAATGGAGATGTTAAACGTTAGAAACAGTTTTCCTTCACTTTCTTCTGTTGCAAGCTTTTCAATCAATCAAACGGTAATAGCCAATCGAAACCCTATATTCGTAGCTATACCGCCATATGTTTTATGCTAGTTTCGAAGTCTTCTAGAGCACAACTATCCTCAGACTCCTTTACAGACATTTAAAAGGTGGAAGTCAAAAATCTTCAAAAAATGGTGATTTGGGATTTTTGCATTTTCAAATTCTCTGCACTATTAGCTGTCTAAAAATACCACACTTAAATCTCTATGAAAATTAGAACTGTAAAAAGTCTAGTTTTAATTTATCATCCGATGCTTTGATGAATGAGGATTTTTACACAAAATCGTGATATTTCCAAACGTGATATTTTTACACTCGATGTACTTTTTCTCAGAAACTACTGCTCACAGATATGTAAAGTTTTTATGGGTTATTTATTATGTTCCCAAATATATGCTAAAATGAGCTTTTTGTGATTTTTTTAAGATTTTTTTTTTTTTTTTTTTTTTTTTTTGGTATGTGTGTGTGAGAAAAGTGCTAAATTTTACTATGCTTAATAAAATATTCTATAAATTATTCTAAACTCAAAATATTTCGAAAAAACATTTCAGTATAATCAGGTAAGTGTACTTTAACTACACAAAACATTTCGAGCATGTGTCTACAGCAGATTTTGAGAAAATGTACATCGAAAATGGGCAGTTTAGCATTGTCGGTGTAGGAGGTTCCAAGTTCCCTTCAGATTCTGTTTCTGAATTACAATCTGAATCACAAGAAATGAGCCGCATACATTCTGAATCAAGCAATATTTTATGGTAAGAAAACCGTTTCAACTATCAATAGTTATCAAATAAACAGTTAAACACATGCAAAACGCTAAGCACTGAAAGGTAAAAATCGCCTGCATATCTAATTTGACAGAATACGGAAAAAAGAGTAAAAGTAACAGAGAAAATGAGACTACCCATATAGCATTCGGGCAAATCAGTGAAGGCCAGAAAGCAGCACCAGTATCGCTCCCGAAAAAAAGAGATAAGGGTTAAAGAAAACTGAAATTTTAACAGTTTTAAAGGCCTACATTTTAAAATTTTAATTACAGATATTAGCTGGTTTTTCGAGCTGCATTTTAGTGATGTTCAACAATCGATAGCAGTCAATTCCTTGGACACGGGCACCGCGTTGAAGGATTTTTAAATGTACTCTTCACAGGTGCTGGACAATTGAAAAGCTGAAATCATGACAGGACAATATGAGAACAGGATGCTTCGTATTTGATACCAAGATAATATGGAAAATTTGTGAAATATACTACACAGTTTCCTATTTTTCTATTTAAAATTCTATAAAAAGTAGCAAGATTGTCATTTTACAAAATGGGCCCTAAAATTGATAATGAGTAACAGTTTATGCCCGTGATCTAATCGATATCCTAATCTCTTTAACTACTCGTATTTTTTAATTTTTAGCAACCATAAAAGCACTTAATAGTTAACAAGGCATCATTAGTAACTAAACTGAGCGGAAATTTTAACAATAAAGTCGTAATGTTCAGAAGTTTGCTGAATTATCAGCGGTATTTTAGAACGCTGTTAGGTTAGTTACGTTTTAGAGAGCCTCGTAGGTAGTCACTTGTTATTATTCATTTTTAGTTTCTTATTTTTATTTTACCGCCGGGTCGGCGTAGTTTGTGAGCGTCAAGAGCACGCATCTGTAATTTCTAAAGTTGAATAAAAAGGGATTTAAACCCTTCTCAAGACTTTGGTGTACTTTCCAGTTCATAGCAGTCACCACTATTGTTGCGTGCAGGTTGGAAGCGCGCAACATTACAAAGTATAAATATTACATTATAAATATATTCATCTTTAACAATGTAATTTGCAAATGAAAAAGCATTATAAATGTAGAAGAAATAAAATTTAGAAAGACAAATTTGAAGCCAAAGTACTTACAAATTCCAAAAATAAATATTCCTAGATACAGGCAAAAATCAATTAGTAATATACTGCTGCAGGTAAAATATTTTTAAAAATGTCTGTAATTGTTTCCAAATTATCACGATAATTTGGGTATACTTTAAAAGCTATGGATTATTCATATTAATTATGAAATGCAAGCTAAAAAAATCAAAAACTTCCTAAAGATTTATTAGTTTTAATGACCCTGTGATACGATATTAATTATTAACAAACATCAAAAGGTACATAATATTTTAGAAAATTAGTGTCCTACTAAATATTTACAACGAATATCCCAAGCAACATAACACTTCAGTTAATTCGTATCCAATCATAATTTTGTATTAAATGTCACCTGAATGTCAAGATTCATATTTTTTGCAAGAATTTACATCCAATCAAGCTTTTGAAATTAATGTGCAGGTAACCTCACCTTAACCTTGTTGTTGTGCTATCTGTTCCATCGCGGACTTGTATTTCTCGAATAACTGCTTATATTCCTCTTCCTTCGCTCCTTGTTCTTGCATTTGACTAAATTCTTTTATCATGTTCTCAAACTGAGTTTTGGTTTCTCCTGTGGCCTGCTCCATCATTTTGACAGACTCATCATGAAACTTTTCCTGCCAATCGTTAAACTGTGTCATTTCCATAAAATCATCCATTGCTTTGACGAAAGGATTGGCGTCTCCACCTGCAGCCTCCATTGCTTTATTCTTGAATGTCTGGAAGTAGTTTTCGAACGGGGCGCATAAGCCCAAGGCAATAACACCTAGGAAGATACTGAAAAGAGCGATAGCCTTCATTTCAATTGATCACTCCGCAAAATTTCTGAGTAGGTGAGTTATGTTTAGTTAAACATGGATGATGTACCATTACAAAATAAGCTTCCCTTTTTAAATGCTGACTTGCGTGTGATTCTCGAATCGTCCCAGCGTGAGGTTTTTCGTTTGTAAATAGGAATTAAAATCCGCTGGTTTCAAATGAATCGATGAACAGATTTTTATTCACCAATGACTACATCAAATTCAATGTTGCGTGCCTAATGTTATGTTTAAGGGCAATTGTGGCCTTTCTTTTAGCTACTAAATCATTCACTACGTAAGTTAATTTCCGGGAAACGCTTGTTGGTACAGCTTATTGCTTGAAAGCATTTTGCCATTTAGTAGCATCGTGTATAAAATAATGAAAACATATTTGCAATGTGAAAGGAAAAGCGTGCCTTGGAAATAAAGGATTTTATGCTTTTCGAAAACATAGACGGAAACCATAAAAGTCATTGCCACGGTGGACCTCTGGCAGAGGTCAATCAGAATGAACTACGATGCCTTTATTGTGATCCACGCTAATGCCTTCAGACATAAGTTTTTTGAAAAAGCATTTATTTATCTTCGTCTACGGTTTCAGGTAAAATATAATATATTTCGAAAGCGTAGCTTTTAGATTAATTTTTTTAAATATTCAATTGTCATTTATTTCTTGTTATTCCCTACCGGTGTAATCCTCTATTATCCAGTTTCAATTCTGGAAATAACAAGTATATGTTTAAATTATTTTTATTCTCAAATGGACTTTTATTCCTTATTAACAGTAGTATGCTCACTTTTGCAGTGTTCTACTATTCTATTTACGGTCGTCTTCTGTCGTCTCTCGGAAAGTATTCATAAACTTCGAAGTAAAAGATAATTGTACTAGAGCCCTTTCCATTATATCTTAATACCTGTGATGTCTTTTGTTATCGATTCTAAAATACTATTGAAGAAATGCAGCTAAGAATCTTCAATCGGATTTTTCAGATGAAATTTTAAACTCCGAAGGATGGCATAAACTTGTGAGTTTTGCAATTATTAAACTTGTCGGTGGATGAAAAATTTCAATAAGATATTTTAGAAATGTGGCTTGTTAACTGTCGTAATGCACATACAGGTGACAAAAAGACACCAAACGCTGTAAGAGCATTCTGCAGACGAAGACAAGCAAAAAGTAGTTAAATGAACATACTACATTGGGAAATGCGCTGTATATAAGTTAAGGAACACTGAAGATAGTTTCATAAAATATGATTCAATATAATTTTATATTCGGCCTTTTCGTAAATTATTTTCAATTCTTGCCTTTGTTAAATCACTCTCACTACATGTCTACGCATGTGGTTTATGCATGCTGGAGCTCTTGCACATTATGCGCCAGATGTTGCAGCACTACATACGTATATAGCAAAAGACAGATTGAATATGGTGCCCCCATTTAATGTCCTCGCCAGTTAATCTGTTGGATTATTTTGCATGAGAAGTGCTGACAGCCGACTTTTATGTTGTTGTCTTGTCCAAGGAGTCAGTGCAAAGGAGTCAAATAGGACCGAAAGTAGCAGCAACATCAATAATCTTCGAAGAATAGAGGATTGGATTATTCAGTTATGGCAAAGCACACGAGGGCTATCTGCCTAAAGGGAGGGATGCCTTTCGTGGAGGACTTTCTAAGGGAAACTGGCTCGTATACACGTTACACATGGGGAAAACCACGAAAACGCCCATGCAGCCAGCCCGTTCGCGGGATTCGAACCTCAGACCGAACTACCAGTGTTCAGCGTCTTTACCGCTCGGCCGCTGGTGGGCTCGAAGAATAGAGGAGTTGGTGTGAGGGAGCTATACCGAGGAGCTTGGCCAAAATACCAGGACAGTCGAAAAGATGGTCTGGAGAAAGTTGGATATCAGTACAGTGAGGACAGCTAATTATAATTTCGCTGGCCATCAGGAGGATATCTTCATTCCTTTGAAGTGTTTTGTCCTCAGTCTGGCTATGGTAGTGGAAATGACACGGTTACAATTTAGGGCAGGAATGATTCTTCTTGATTGTTTGAGAGGTAAGTCTTCGGCTATTTATGTATAACCAGTTGCTTACTAAACGAACCTTGGTTGCATACTGAAAACGCTGCTCATAGAATTCGCGAAGCTGCAGGCATTTTGGGACACGTTAGCCATTTCTACAGCGATGATGTAACGCTATTCGCGGATTTCGAAAGCTATCGTAACGTCTTCATATATATATACATTGCCCAAAAAACATACGACAGTTCTATATCTTCCCGTTCTACTGGGCCGATAGACGAAATTTAATTTGCGTTTTTTATGTCTCGAAAAGGCGACTTAAGATATTAAAATTTATGTATTAAATCGTTCTGACATCGGTAGATTGGCACAAAATCTGACGTTTTCTGAAATAACATGTCAGCTTTTCCCATATTTCGATTTTAAGACAGAAATTATGCTTTAATATTAGATTTTGAAAAATTTGGCGAGTAACTTATTGAGATATTTAAAAATTTATCTTGGAACGCTTTTTTCATTTTGTGTCAAAAATAATTCTCTTGCAAAATTCCCAATTTATGGTAACCTGTTTTCCTTTCCCTTCCTTTATTCACAACCGGTTAAAAAAGGTTCATCATTCATCCTTTCAGATAATTTTAACAAAGATGTGCAGTTTTAAGTTTTTCCTGTCATATTTACAAGAATACGCCCAGACTGGACAGGCATAACATAACATGGGCCGCAACATGGACTTATAAATGAGTAACTTGTTGTCAATAGGTAGAGCTCTGTTTCGAGCAATTAAGGGGTAGAGTTCAGCTTTACGAACTCGAAACTTCTGGAGAATAGAGTGTATGTGTCGGATCCAAGTGAAAGAATTAGTAAGGATCACCCTAGATTAAGGACTTGCTTAACCCAGGGCAGAGTGGTTCCATACAACTGCAGATGCTGCTGAATGTTCTTTTTTCTGGTGAACATGATTTCAGTGGTCTTGTCCCCATTGACTTCGATTTTCCATTTAATAAGCCAGGCGACTAGTGCGTGTATGTGGCTTTCGGAAGGACAGACAGTTTACATCCATGGCGTTCTCCGGAATTCGAGCTCGGTCCTTCGGTACGGCAGTCGAAGTCACTGACCTCTTTGCGGTCTGGGTAGTTTATCTCTAAATGCCATAAAAATGGCTTACTTACTGTTAGGAATAAATACATTTACTAGGTCAAAAAACTTGAGGAATTTTAAAGAATCAAAAAACTTTTTAGAACTGTATTTTAAAACTGTATTTTAGAACTGTATTTTAGAACTGTAAACAAAAACGAAAACAAAAATATTGACAAAATTGATAAATAAGTAACGCTTTAAATCTGATGCGGAAGTCTTTTAAGTGAAAATTTCTTGCCCCCCCCTCTCCTAAAAAGATTTTGGAAAAAGAAGTTGAAGCGATGGAAGTATTTTACAGAAAATAAAACTTGAAATAAATTTTAGGATTAGTTAGATCTAATCGAAACAAGAGATCCAATTCAAAAACGCTTTGCGATCGAAAACAATCTTACAGATTTAATTTTTTGCACGTAAAATATGTTTTTAATTCTGGCTGTCATATAATCTGCAGATATCAATGGTCATTAAGTGAAGGTCTTGAAAATATGAAGAAAAACATCCCGTTCAAGTATTTAACGGTTAATCTTCCATAATCGGGGTGCGCGCGAAACTTGGCGAGAGTTTTTAATTTGGGGGCGATTTTGATTTGGTTGTGGTTTCCGGCTGCATGTTTTTCTATGGAAAACCGGTGATTGCTGAGTGCGAGTTTAGTGTAGCCAGAAGACTTTTTGTTAATTTAATTTTGAAATACTGTGTTTGTTTTAAAAAATTTTAGTGTGTAGTATTTGCAGGAGGTTAAGCTGGATAGTTTTTACAAAATAATTACATGAAGAATTTGGACTGTATTAGGAGATGAGGGGGGAAAATCTTGTAATAATTAAACCATTAATTAAAAATTAATATACTACTCTATTAGATACATTAGTGTAAATGTAAATATTGTGATTTTCTAATGTATATTTTCTGTGTTTATGATACATTAATTTACAAAAATAATAATGTAAGACTTCAGTGCTGATGCAATTGTGTGCAACAAGTTAAAAAATGAAAGGAAATGTATTATTAAGATAATTCGCCTTAGGAATAGAACTAAGTACAATGAGATACACAAAAAAAATTCTTCCCCAATTAGTTTCTTAAAAAGATGTTTATTGTAATTCGATGTAATTAGATATACTAATGTAAATATATTGTTTCTATGAAGTACAATGTACAATGAAAGTTTGTATGATGTACGTTCGAAGTAATTATGTTATATTAATCTGCCATAATCCAACTTTTGTTAATAGGTTAATTTCTTTGTAATAAGTGTATACTGTTTTGTTTTGTTTTGTTTTATACGGGCGCAGCCCTTCCGCCTGGTTTGTTGAACCTTATGAAGAAAAGCGGGCGCAACCCTTCCATCAACAAACGACACGAGCCGGCGAGCCGGCCGTGTCCAAAAAAAAAAAAAAAAAAAAAAAATCAATTTAGCAGCTTCACAGAAAGAAAAGAAAATTAGGTTAGTGTACTAAAAAGAATAACACGGCACATAAAAACACAAAATCATTTAAGCTGTCCCTGGACCTTTGCATATAAAGTCTTTCTCTCCCTTTAAGGGTAGTTTCCATAAATTGAACGCTTTCAGTATGTTAGCTCGATCAATCAGAGATATAATTGTATACTGTATCTTTGTAACTGTATATTCAATACGTAAGTCTAGTATTAATGTAAAATTACTATGTAAATGTCTTGGTAGACCAGCATCCGATGTGGGAAAATGTTGGATTTCAGAAGACATGAAGTTTATAATTTATTAATGTTTTCATTTAATTTTATTTAGTGAACACTTTCCGGGCCAGTTATTATTATTATTATTATTATAGTTTTGTTTTTTGCATGTGGCAATCGAAAGATGTGGAATGTTTAAAGTTTTGAACGAAAGTTGTTTAGTATGTTGAATTCCACGAGGATAAATAACTTGTACATTTTAGTGAGTTTATGAGGCATCCGTTTTTAATTTACTTGGTTGACAATTTTGGAGGCCGAGAAAAGTGTTATACAATTTATTATTTTATTATTTATTATACTATTTTATGTAAACTAAAGAATTTGATATGAAACATTTTGTATCTTAAATATTTTGAAGTATGCATTTAATAACCATTCTTCCAAGAAATGTATTGCGTAGTTTTTCGGGCAGAACGCGGAAGAAATATTTGTTGCATTTTGGGTTTTATCAATGCGGTTTCGCCAATTTCTAGAAATCTATAGAAGGACAACGGAAGAGGCTTCCTCAAGGTGAACTATAGAGAGCAAATTTTGTTATATGAATCATGTGTCATCATTTCATGCTTTGCAGATATTGCTGTATAGGTATTCTTGTTTTTCATAAGCCTTGTCTCGCAATAAGTTGAATTTCCGCGTAACATTTGCATTTTTTGTTTTGTCATGAAATTTAATGATGCCTGTGTAATGCTTTCCGTTCGATTTGTTGCATAAAATGATATGTGTCTCACATGTCTAAAATAAAATGAGTCATTGTGATTGTCTGTACAGATACATATATTTAAGGTCTTGGAAAACAGATCACTATTTTATTCGCAGATGGTATATATCAGCCGTCATATAAATTACAAGAAACCGTTACGAATGAATTACGGTATTAATGTGCGAATTATGTTTCAGCTCATAAAATACATTAAAAAAGTTTTAAATTTGGAAACCAATCTTTCTTCCAAAAATTATTTATGCCGATAGTGAGATAAGAACATGATGAGGATATTGATAGAAAAATGAATCGAAATATAAACAAGTAATGTAAAAGAATTTTTTTTAAGTCAATTCCTGCTTAGGTCAACAAAGAAAATTTTTCTTTTAGTTACTTTTTATTAACATTATTAAAATTATTCCGTTTCTAATTTATGAAGCTGATGGTGATCTATAATCTCTCATTCTATCCATCTCTTGTAGCGCTTCATCTTTGCAATGAACATTTCCAGTGAATTTCGAACAGTCCAGTTCTTCAATTAATATTCCATCTAATGATTTCACACGACTCAAAGCAACCATATGATCAACCTGCTACGAAGAGTTTTCGTCCTAGATATATTACTGCATAATCTACAGTGCTATTTGTTTATTTTAATAAGCAAGGGACATTTTAAAGGGTTATATTTGAAACACACGAGGCGTATTCGGAAACTAAGTACCGTTTTGAAAAAAAAAAAGAAAAAAAAGAAAAAAAAAAAATAGTAAAACAATTTTTCCGAATCCAATTTTATTTTTAAATGAAAATACATGTCTTAAACTATTTTTCAACATAGTTTCCGCCAATGATCAAACACTTGTCATAGCGGGTGACCAGTTTTTGCATACCATCATCAAAGAAACTTCCGCCTGTTTCGATAACCACGACTCCACAGCATTTTTCGTGTCATCGTCAGATCCAAAGAGCTTGCCACCAAGCTCGCGCTTCATGTGCAGGAACAAGTGATAGTCGGACCGCGCCAAATCCGGGCTGTACGGCGGGTGATCGAACTGCTCCCAATGAAACTGTCGAATTAACGATTGAGTGACACCAGCAGTATGGGGCCGAGCATTGTCATGGAGCAACACAATTCCTTTACTGAGAATTCCTCTTCGTTTGTTTGGAATGGCACGCCTTAGTTTTGTTAAAGTCTCACAATATCGTGCCGCATTAATGGTTTCACCTCTGGGAAGAAATTCAGTAAGCAAAACGCCTTTCCTACCCCAGAAGACAGTGCACATGATTTTTTGTGATGACATTGTCACTTTGAACTTTTGATTTTTCGGAGAATGAGTGTGTCTCCACTCCATCGATTTTTTTTTTCGATTCTGGTGTGAAATGGCACACCCAAGTTTCATCACCTGTCACAATTTGGTTTAAAAAGTTTTCTCCCTCATCACTGTACCGCGTGAGAAATGTCAGGGCACTACCAAGTCGCTTTGTTTTGTGAACATCAGTGAGCATTTTTGGAACCCATCGGGAATACAGTTTGCGATAATTCAAGCGGTCAGACACAATTTCGAACAAAATAGTACGTGAAATTTGTGGGAATGCCTCTGAAAGAGTTGTCATTGTGAAGCGTCTGTTCTCATGAATTGCTTCATCAACTTTCCGTACCAAATCATCGGTGACAACAGAAGGCCGACCACTCCGAGCCTTGGCGTGGACATTTGTTCGACCTGCATTAAACATTCTTACCCACTTTCTCACCATTCCATGACTTATCGCGTATTCACCGTAAACTTCTGTCACTTGACGATAAATTTCGGCCGGTTTAACATTCCTCGCGTTCAAAAATTTAATCACGGTACGAATCTCACAGTCAGCGGGAGAACTAATTGTCTTAAACATTTTGAATGTGCACATCAAACTGAAAACACAACATAGAGCAACCAAAATGGCGACAATTGAAAGTCAGTGAACAAGAAAGACTAGTGCGCATGCGCGGGACGCCTACCACAGCGCTGCGACGGCGCTAGAATGAAATGGTATTTAGTTTCCGAATACGCTACGTATATTATTATCACGTTAACATAGAAATATGGGCAGAATTATCGCTGCATAATGGGACATTACATTCGCTTCATCCAGCTCTACAAAACTGCAATTCTTTAATTCCATATACCGTAAAAGTCTTTAGAACTCTGTCTTACTGTTGCCACTTATTTTTGTTAAATATTACAATCCCGTTTATCACAGTCATGTACCATTATTTATGAGTAGTTATAAAATTATTTTTTACAGCAAATGAGAATTCGTAATA
Source organism: Stegodyphus dumicola (assembly GCF_044657685.1). Lineage (NCBI taxonomy): Eukaryota > Metazoa > Arthropoda > Arachnida > Araneae > Eresidae > Stegodyphus > Stegodyphus dumicola. Next base: position 9,958,038 of record NC_140773.1, read on the forward strand.
AACGTTCATTATTTTTAAGTCTTAATAATACAGCGTGTTTCAAAAAGAATATACTTATTTCGAATGCATATATTTATTAAACTGTATGACATACGAATATAAAACTTTAAATACATATTTATGAATCTCTCAAGTTCAGATTACTGATGTTACAGATGTTCAATATGTCCTCCATCAGCGACACGAACAATATCACATCTATACTCAAATTCCTCCCATACTCGGGCAAGCATCTCCGTCGTCACTGAACTTATGACAGTAGGGATCCGGCTCTTTCAGGTTCTGTGGAAGTGGTGGTACATAAACGTTGTCATTAATGTAACCCTACAGGAAGAAGTCACAGTGTGTCATATCCGGTAACCGTGGAGGCCAGCTGAGACATGCTAAGTCGCCAGCTCCTTGACGACCAATCCAACGGTTTAATAGAGTTTCATTCAGATAATCACGCACTTGGCGACACCAGTGAGGGGGTGTCCCGTCTTGTTGAAAAATGAAGTTGTCTTCTTGCAGCCTCGGAAACAATCAGTTTGGTAACATAGCGAGATACTGCTGACCGTTAACCGTTTCCATCAAAAAAGAATGGGCCGTAAACCCGAGAAGAAGAATCCAACCAAAGAAGAATGGGCCGATCGGGATATCGCACAAAACTCATTGATTTTGGGCGAATCTCGTACATGTTCAATGGCTGCACGTGGGTTCTGTAAGCCCCAAATTCGAACATTGTGTTTGTTTACATGACCACCAACATGAAAAGTCGCTTCATCGCTGAAGACGATTCGTTGTTCGAAAGTGTTATCATTGTCAATAGCATCAATAATCTCGTTACAAAATGCCACAACGTTTGCGTTTGTCATCAGGACGCAGAGTGTGTATCAAATGTAACTTGTAGGGCTTCAAAACCAACCGACGTCTCAAAACACGCCAAATTGTTGTTGTAGGCAGTTGCAACACCCGACAGGTACGACGAGTTGATTTTGAAGGCGTACGTTAGAAAGCAGTTTGAATTCGTGCAGCCTTTTCGTCTGGAACACGAGGGCGGCCAGGACTCTTTCCTTTACATACACATCCTGTATTTACAAACTGTCGATACCATCTGCGAATGTTCCACCCATTCAGAGGATCACTTTGGTATCTCAACTTCACTGACTACCAATAAGTATTTGGACACCTGTGATAGAAAAGAAAAACTAACTTTATTCAAAATCAATAGTTGGTAGAGCCTCTACGAGAGGTAATTACAGCATGGACCCTCCGGGACATACTTTCCACAAGTCTTTGTATGACAGCTAGTGGTATTTTCTTCCACTCGGCTTGGAGAAGACATAGAAGTTCCTTCACCGATTTTGCACGGGTGATGCAACCCTGAATTTGGCGATGCAACTCGTCCCAGAGGTTCTCTTTAGGGTTCAGGTCTGGACTGTGGGCAGGCCAGTCCATTCGATGAACTCCATTGGCACCATACCAAGCGTTGGTTAACGTCTAAACATGACAACTGGCATTGTCGTCCTGAAAGTAACAGGGGTCCAACCCGTAAAACTGCCACAACGTAGGTAGCACATTGTCATCCAAAATAGTGCAGTAGGCATCGGAGTTGAGCTTACCATGAATGGGGACCAAAGGTCACAGCCCATACCAGGAGAAACACCCCCAGACCATAATTCCACCTTCGCCGAACTTGACTGTTGGCACAATGCATTCTGGCGGAAGACGTTCTCCAGGTAGACGCCAGACCCAGACCCTGCCATCCGAAGAGTAAAGGGTGAACCTTGATTCGTCACTCCAAAGAATCCGTTTCCACTGATCTACGGTGCAATCTCGATGTGTTTTGCACCACATTAACCGAGCAGCGCGGTTGGACTTTGTGATCAAAGGCTTATATGCAGCAGCACGACCAAGAAAACCAAGCAGATGTGCTTCCTTACGGATGGTATTCATTGAAACGATACTCCCGGATGCCTGTTGAAACTCCTCGCGGATGAGGGCTATCGGTTGGGTGCGGTTCTTCCGAATTTCTCTGAACAGCACTCGTCGGTCTCTATCCCCCAGTTTCGTTGGTCTGCCGACTCGGGGCACATTCCGACAGTCACCCCTCACTTTCCACTTCTTAATCATATAGGTCAATGTCGATATTGGGTACTTCAGATCGCTAAATATGTCCCTTAAGAATCGGCCACATTTGTGATACCCGATAATTATACCTTTCTCGAAATCAGAGAGCTCCGAACTGCGAAGCATCTTGCCATACGACTAAAGCCGATGCTGTTTCCTACACGATATATACCGGCGGAGTCCGTGGCGTACCTTGGGACCACAGATATCGTCATTTGCATAGGTGTCCAAATACTTATTGGTAGTCAGTGTTGAAACGTCTTTGCACTGTAATCACGGAATTGCACTTCGAAAACTCGAAAACAGAAAATGATTTCTGCTGTGGAGTAGCCATTTTAAACATGTGACGGTTACCACGCAAAACAGCAGACAACTGACATCTAGCGGCTATTAATATAAACTAGATAATATATTCGTTTCGCCAATAGCCAAGCCGAGGCGAAGTGATCGATAGTTTGGACAAAATAACACTTTTTATAATACGTATATTCTTTTTGAAACATGGTGTATATTTAAAAAAAAACAGGATATCTTTAGTTCCTATAAACAGGAATAAGTAAGTAGGAATAGAGTTTAATATGTGAAAAAACCGTTTTAACGTTATCCACTACAGGTTTAAAAAATTTTATTTGAACTTGAATGGGTGAATATAAAGTCTTTTATTAACTATTGAAATTTGAACAAGATATAGGGAGAGTGTGAGCTAATAGTAGGAATTTAAAAAAAGTTAGTTCGGAATTTCAATTTCATACATGAAAATGACACCAAATTTCAAACAGATTTGCTGCGAAAATTTGTTCCAGTTCCAGTGATTAATGAGCAAAAGCCAAAAGTTTTTCATTTAACTGTAGATATTAACCAACATTGACAATTTTAAATAAGTTATTATATTCATGAATAAAAAAATGCGAAGGATTTCGATTGCATGAAGGAATCCTTAATTTTCAGCATTGAATTGTTCTCACAATCACTTATACTGTTTAACACTACGAAAAGACAGTCGCAAACATATTTAAGGTAAGTATAAAGTAAAAGAGACATGTAGTATATCCATTCATCGTACTTACCTTACATCGGTGTCAAATAAAAAAAATAATAATTCATTAAAAATGTTTCGAATTTGTGAGAGTTACCAAAGCGTTGCTGCTAAATCAATTAAATATTACCCGATTGATTTAAATTCCAGTGTGCAGATAACTGTGTTAGCCCCCCCCCCCTTTTTTTTTTTTTTTTTTTTGGTTAGAAATTATAATTTTAAACTCATGATAAAATTATAATCATTAGCAAATATAACAGTAGTAATATAATTAGAAAGGAATAAATTTGATTAATCATGCAAATTTCAATAAATATTTACAAAAAATCAATTATGACAAACTTATAGATTTCAATAATTACAAAAAAAAAAAAAAAAAAAACTCGATGACAAATATTAAGCGTCTTTCGTTTTTGGAGAGCCTAAAATATATTTTTGCTTCTAATCTTCAGAGATTCAGAGACAACTTAAAAAATAAAAAAATAAATAAACTGAATGGTTTCATATTTTAAATTACTTCCAAAGGGGGCGTTTTTTAACATTTTGTCTGTTACTGTTACTTATTAAATATCATATTCTTCACACTCTAACCATAAAATTCAGTTCAAGAGCAATATCGCAAAACAATTTTAAATTGAGCATATCTTTAGAATTTCCTATACACAGTCTCGCGCGCTGGAGATAAAAAAAATTTTCTGTACACGGTTGCCATTGCTCGCTTTGAAATCCTTCAGTTTGTTAATCAAAATTCGTTAAAGTTTTACAAAAAATGAAATCGATAATAAAACAAATTCCAAATTTCAAATTTGTTCTTCCAAACGCCCATATTCGCAGCAGGATTACATCATTCAAAACTCGATGGCTCTAGGTACCGTTGTTTTGTCACAGTTCGAACAGAATACATACAGTGGTGGCCAAAATTGTGGACACTTTTGGAAATTTACATGTTTTTGAAATTTGTATGCTTATAGAAAATGTTACGTTTCGCAAAATGCAAACTTGTATATATCATTTTAAAGAGAATTTATTACTAAATTCAATACAAAACACAAAATTCAATTATTTGCAATACAAAAAAAGTTATATGTACTTTAATATAAATAAGAAACACAGTTATAAAATGGTTTTAAATGTCTAGCTTTCCTGGCCAATCACTGTTCTTGTTCTGAGAACCAATCAAATGTTAGTAACTGCCAGTAGAAGCTGATATCATGTTTACACTTGAAACAATTCATTATTTGGCTTTGTTCTGTAGAAGGAGGACCTGTTTCTTATACACTGCAATTACAAGTAGGATTTTTTGTAAAAATATTTAATATTTAGTCAAGAAGCAATGACATCAAATAAAAGAGTACATTGGACACCTAGAAAGAGATGTAATATTATTGTGTTACGAGAAAGTTGTCTTTCCTATGCTGAAATTGCAAGACACGTGGGTGGTTCAGTGACTACATCTGGAGTCCGAAAGTTTTGTTTACGATATCAGGAGATAAATTCAATAAAAAACAAAAAAGGAAAATGCCGAAAAAGGTGCACCACATCTATTGATGACAGAAGAATAAAAAGACTATGTCTCCAAGATAGAAAAATGTCATCAGCGGCCATCAGAAGTGATCTGAATGATGCTGGTGTTTCTGTCAGTTCACGAACAATCAGGAGAAGATTAACAGATGTTAGACTGAGAGGTAGAATTCCACAAAAAAAAGCCTTATCTTAACTTTCAGCAACGAAAAAAAAAAAAAAAAAAAAGACTACAGTGGGCAAAGGAACACATTAATTGGACAGATGATCAGTGGTCACAAGTTATATGGAGTGATGAAACTAAGATATCGTTATTCGGTAGTGATGGGCGAAAATATGTAAGACGTGGAATAGGAGAAGAGCTACATCCTGACTGCATTCAAGCAACTGTGAAGAGCCCAGTTAGTGTTATGATTTGGTCATGCATGTCAGCAGATGGTATTGGTCGCCTTCATGTCATCGATGGGACATTGAATGCCAGAAAATACATTGACACTATTCTAGAACCAAAATTTCTACCTTCCATCAGAGATCTCTTTCCCAACAATGCTTCGTTTATTTTTCAGCAGGATTCTGCTGCTTGCCACACGGCCAAAATATCGAAAGAGTCGTTTCGTACAAAGAGCATTAAATTGTCATGGCCAGGAAACAGTCCTGACCTCAATACTATCGGAAATTTGTGGCACCGTTTGAAAACTCTTGTCCCAATGAGGCGCCCATCAAATAAAAGGGAACTAATTGAGGCTATAATTGTTTCTTGGCATCATGTAATAACGAAAGAAGAGCTTAAAACTCTTGTCAGCTCAATGAAACGTCGATGTGAAGCTGTAATAAAAAATAAAGCGTACCCTACTAAGTACTGATAACTCACTGCAATCATCACTATCTAATGTATATCGATAACTATTATCGTTTAACTTTTTGTATTGCAAATAATTGAATTTTGTGTTTTGTATTGAATTCAGTAATAAATTCTCTTTAAAATGATATATACAAGTTTGCATTTTGTGATACGTAACGTTTTCTATAAGCATACAAAGTTCAGAAACCTAAAAATTTCCAAAAGCGTCCACAATTTTGGCCACCACTGTACATATATGGTTATTCTTCATTATTTAATTTCTTCAAATATAATACAGGGCGATAATATTTGGTGGCAACAGTTTGAAAAGTGAAACCGACATTCAGAGTGATTCGATGCAAAACAAAAACAGTAGTCCCTCAGGAACAAAACCCCTTTGGAATAATAAAAACATTTCGGTTACTTTTACATTTGCTCGTGGGCATACGGGTGTTATTGGGAATGAAACCTTTCTTGCAAAGGTGGACACAAAGCGCGAGTTTGACATTTTTATCAAAATCCTTTTATAAGAAGATCATGACCGAAACTATTGCGGAGTCGTAGAATGATGAATACATTATTTTAAATAAAGGCCGACTTCTAAGGCTAGAAGTGGTGGTCACTTTATTAAAAAAGCTCCTAATAGTAGGGCCACCTTTACCTCCTATGAAAGGACGGACAGTTACAGTCACGCTTTCTCCAGGATTCGACCCCGAACCCTTTGGTATCACAATCGGCTTCCCTAACCACTATACCGTCAGGGCAGCGCGAGGGAAACGTTGCACATGTGCTTCTTCTGTGTTCCAAATTTGACAGTGAAAGGAAGGTCTTAAAATTGGGTATTGTACTACGTACTTGTATGCATTATGTACCTGTATTATGTACTTGCAATCTGTATTATGTACAATGTACCAATTGCGTATCAAGTTGCAACTGCAACATATGCGACCCAAACGTATATCCAATTTGTAGTACATGCAATTGATCCGGTATACATACCATATAAGTCAATCAATATCTGCATTTCAAATTAAGCATATTAATTCTATAACAATCTGTATTATGTAACGCGCATAACCCGCAATTTGTATTATGAAGTATGTACCTGTATCATACACAGTGTAGGTGGCTATAATGTATCTGCGATGTGTATCATGTATTATGTAAGATCTGTATTATGTTTAACAATCTGCATTATGTACTGTGCATAATCTATGTCAATCACTATCTGCATATCAAATTAAGCGTAATATCTCCATAACAATCAGTATTGTGTATGGTATATTAATCAGCATTAAATAATCCTAAGTACTATGTACCAGTATTGTCCTACTCACAGTGCACTATGTATCCTGTATGTATGTAGTTTATTTGTATTGCGCATTATGCACTTCCATAAGATTTGTATCATGTATAGTATATTAATTAGTTTTAAGTAATCCCACGTATCATGTAACAGTATTGTCCTACGCACAAAGTACTATGTATTCTGTATGTATGTTGTTTATCTGTATTATCTGCATTATGTACTTGCAATCTGTGTTATGTACACCATGTACTCTGCATGTATTTAATTTTCTCTTTTGTACTATGCATTTTGCATAAACTATGTACTTGCATACTGCACAACCTTTAACATAAGTAACCCGTACTGTATGCATATCAATTTGTTACATATCACTTAAACGCATTCCCGTATTGCATTATGCACAGCGCATTATGTATATTGAATTTTTAATGGTCTTTGTTTATATGTGATAATATGTTTTTCCCCCTCTCTTTGTGTTTATTTATTTATTTTGTGCGTAATTTGTGCATTTTGTGTTCCATGTCATATTTTTAATTAATTTTAATGTGTATATTAATGTGTTTTATGTAACTGCTGTTTGTAATTTTTATATATAACATATGGACTACGTTCCCACACAATGTCTTACATCAGTTATAGCCCCTGTATGGCCATGTAACAAATTTATTTAAGATCCAAATGAACTCCTGGGGCTCCAGAGAGTTGTTGTTTCTGGATAGTGGAGGGCGCTGGACATACGCATGTTTACCTATGTTAAACACCAGGCGTCCCCGTCCTCCGTAACCTGTAACCTGCCTCTTGATTTTCATCAGTTTATTTCCGAGAGAAGTACCTTTGATTATTTTTGCGAATCCACTGTGATTTATAATCCTTCATAAGTTTTTTTTTTTTTTTTTTTTTTTTTTTTTAAATTTTTCCTTTATTGTTTGCTTTTCTGTATTGTGTTTCATACTTATTTATGTAAGCCACATGTGATAGTTTTACATGAAAAATGAGCAATGCTCTCGCCGAGGCTCAAGCCTGTACCTCTCGAATGCGCACCGAGTATGCTACCGTTACGCCACGAAGGCATCCTAGAAGGAGGCAGAAAACACATTATAGTCTATAACATTTCAAACTCGCTTAAAGAGGAATCACTCTTTCAGTCATCAAAATCATGTTTTGCAGTTGATTTCGACTCATCGTCTAATGAGCCCGTTGCCTACCAGAAACCTTATTTGTTCAGTAGTTTCTTTAATTAAGTTATCAAGATTCCAATAACTGTTTCCAATTGCGACGACGTGTTCTTTAAAATTTCCCCACTGTTCTCCAGAAATACTGTCAAGTGCTTCAGTTTCAAAGTTTTCAATGCTGTTAAGTTCAATTCACAACTACCATTCTCTCTCGCACATACCTTCCTGCGGCAGCCCAAGCCAGTTCCATGGCATTGAGATTCCAATGATAGGGATGTACTCAAATTACATTATGGCCGCTTTCTTTCAAACTTTCTTCAAATTAACACTTTTTCGATGGGGGCGCATTCGTATCATATAGTTCTATTGTCCTCATTTGAAGATTGTGAGGAATTTGCTTCGTCTCCAACCATTCGGACAATTGCTTTTTAAAGGTGTTTTGGCCTCCTCGGACCAAGGACCAAGGCGTTTGGGTTACGGAGTACCTTTGCAGTTAATTGCAATTAACCTCCACATCATCGTTCATAAAATTGAAATAAATAAGAGAGAAGCAATCGCTAAATAGATGAAAGAGCAGATAAGCTAAAGTCAAGAGTCGCTTAGGGTCCTCATTGTTAGGACACAGGAGGAGAGTACAAGTGTTTATCACAATTGAAAGGCCTTTACCCCCCCCCCCGTGGTGAATCAACTTCTTGTAACTCAGTTACAGGCCTCCTCGATGATTCCGGTGGTTTGTAGCCAGAGGGCGCACCTCACTAAGAGATAGCTGCGTTGTAGAACGTAAGGGGAGCGGACACGCCAATTGGGCGTATTACCGATAATTGATATAATGGCATCGTTATCTGCCAAGTGGCAGAAAACTAGTATGATGTATCAATTTATATGCCAGGGGTCATAAGGCTTGTAAATAAATCTTGGTGAAAAAAATCAAGGAATACGTAACAACAGCATAATCATTTGGATACGTACCAATGGCATGCTTAGATAGCTTCGGATTTAGAACCTTAGTATGCTAACAGGCATTGTCGTTGCAAATCACGCTATTTGATGGAATAATAGGCAGGAGTTTCTCTTTTAACCACTTTGAAAAATTATCAGACTTCATCTGTCCATGGTAATTCCCTGATATGGTGCCAGAATGGAATACCAAACGCCCTCCTTCTATAAATCCATCTTAGTTACCAGAGGGCACTCTGCATCCAGCAACTTCTTTGGTTGAAAAGCACCAATTTTTCCAGCCTAAAGCATTTCCCGAAGAGTACGTTTCTGTCTATCTAGGATTCATCTAAGTAAATAATTACTCGATTATTCTCTCTGAATTGTTTAATAACTCGTAAAAATATCGATCTCTACTGCATAATATCTTGTCTTTCCATAACCACCATTCGTTTGTCTTGACTGCGCTTCCATCGAAATCCAATTTTGCGAACACTTTATGTAGGTAGGTAGGTTGCGGAGGACTGGAACGCCTGGTGTCTAACAGAGGTAAACAGGCATGTGTTCCACGCCCTCTTCCAACTACATCAAAAGCTCCCTGGAGCCACACGAGGCTGCACCAGGAGATTATTGAGGTTGTCAAAGGGTAGTACATGGCCTTACAAGGCCATTAGTAGGATTGTATTACAGATTGAAGAGGCAAGCTGTGGTGTTACAGATGGTAGGTAGTTAAACTAAAAATGCAATGAAACGTACACATAAAAAGACATAAAAACACATAGGCAAACAATACACAAAACACAATGCGTAAAATGCATAACCAGAGAGCACATAAAATAGGTATATACAACATAGTCACTTAAGGCACAAAAAGACAAATGGAGTACATGAAGTCACATGAAAGCTGGAGGACAAGGTTAGTGTAGAGCAGTTCTGTTGTATATAAATACAGGTACATCTTGAATGATGAATGATGAGTTCATGAATACTCATGTGTGCAGAAGAGTGCAGTTAGATTGCTAAGTCGTTGATTATTATTATGTATTGTAGCGTCGCTAAGAACATAGATAAAAAACACATTAAAATAGCACGAGGATGTTGTAGCACTAATTATTGGGCAGTGCCCCAGCAATGTGTGCACCATGAGGCACACAAGCGTTCACTAACACTGCATAAGAAGATGCTTGTTCACATGCTGTTGAAGGTATTACACATATATCATTAAGGAGGCATAACACATCTCACTAAGGAGGTGCCATGTACTTGCGAATTGTTAGTATTACCACTTTAGATTGGTGGGTATGCAAGCTTAAACACACAGTTGTGGTGAAGCCCAGATATTGTAAAATCCATTGGACTAGTCTTAGAGCTTATCGTCAGTACACCAGAGCGTCATTTCAGCACGGTAGGCAAAGGTCTGTGCCTAATGCCGCGATGATGCTGGAGATTGAATTAACCGCCTCTTTATGCGTTATAAGGAACCGGTGATAGAACGGTTTATGTAGCGTTCATTTTTTCTGAGGGAAATCAAATTTCTATTTTATAACAGGCAAGATTTGTTTTATTTTCCTAAAATTCATCGACCGTTCACCGAATAACCCACATATCAAAATCGTCCACGCTTAAAAACACGTTCTGGTGTTTATTAATAATTAATAATTCTTCTTTTCTCGGGAGTAGGATAGAGATATTAACTTCTGGCTTCGTGCACTTAATTGGCCTCATCGGTACGCCATTTGCAACAGCTCTTCTCTTCTAAGCTTGCTGAGTTAGAATAAGTAGGTTTTTAGAAGCTGCCTCTTTCTAAATAACTTTAGTACTTTTTGATCACTTATTATTTCTTCGAAGGGATTGTTCTACCTTTACCAAACACTTTTTCAGAAAAAATCCTTGTTTCATATACAGTTCAAAAGCATAATAAGCTAAACGGAGCAACTGTTATGAATTCGAGGAATTTAAAAATTAAAAACTGTATTTAGATACAATATTATGAGCGCGAGTATTTAACCTTTCCACCATCATACAAAACTCAAATATTCGCTTCCCTTGTTTTCCCTCCCCAAAAAAGCTTTTTGCCTTTGAAATTGGCCTTAGAAATATTTCTTTCTCTCTTTCACCGGCTGTGAATACCTATTTAGAAAACCGCCTACTAGTCACACTCAAGGATGTTCAACATCGTCTTCATACCCGGCGAAAAATTCTTTTGTGTTCCGTAGTTTTCCCTAGGTTTCGCTAGTGCATTTGTGTATAAACAAAGGCATGCTTTCAAATAAACAGTAGTTTCATTGCAATGCCATCTGAAAGGGGGCCGGAAGTGCATTCCTGTTCCTCGTGTTTATAAGTGAACTTTCCCTTCTATAATCCTGATGCAACTCTGCTGTGGAGAGTTCGTGGCCAGTTAAGTTATTAATCACCTCTTTTCATTTTCGCTGTATTCTGGGTGGTTGCAGAACACGAAGCGACGAGTGTCTCTCGGGGGTAACGATCCAGGCCACACGTGACCCCGACGAGTGCGTGCTGTTACTGAAGCCTGAAGACACTTTTCATATAGACGAGTCTGTCTCAGTGGAAATGGTGAAGTGATTAACCCTTTCCGCCACGCTATCAGGTTCAATGTTCCGCCTTACTTGCTTTGGGAACATTCAAGAACCTGACTCGGAACAGGGAGCTTACTAAAGCTATGTTCAATAAATGTGGGAAGTAGACAAGATACACAGGAAGGGTATACGAAACCCTTTATTTTTCACTCTTTACAATGATTTCCGGACTTCGGAATACAGAGACCAACCACTTGTGATCTGAACGTAAGAATATAAAAATATTAACTAAACTCTAACTTAACTTTGGAATAATAAACAAGTGCCTCCGTGAAGATTGGCCGTATATTAACAGGAAGCCGTATGTAGTACAGAGAACTGTTAACACTACGATACGTTTAAAATTATCAAGAGGATTAAACCTCTGGCCTGGAAGGCAACCAGCAACAGAGTAAAACTGCTAAGGCAAGCGGCCTGCTTCTACTAACTCCTTCCTCTCCTTTGCTTGGCAAAAAGCCACAACTTAAGTACTTGGCGTTCGCCAACAAATTTGCATAAATAAGTTAAAACTTTTAATTCTGGCCGGAAGTAGAAAATAAGAAGTGATAGTAAAGATTTAAAATAAAATAAACGTTAGTAAACTTAAGATCCTTACAACGCTACCTTTTAAATTCGGAGTTTTGATTTAAAAAAAAAAAAAAGGTAGGCAGTCTAATTAGGCCTAGAGGAATACACAAGTAAAATTTTGTGAAAATAGCACTTATCGTTTTAATTCTGTGGCTGTGCCCAAAGTGGCACACTGATTGAATACAGCTTCGAAAAGAGTGCTGAAACGAGCATTGTTGTCAGTGAACTGACCGTTCCGTTGAGATGAGGAGAAACAAAGAATACAGACTCTCAGTTGTCCTAGATGATCGTTGAGCCCGGTCTGGGCACACCTAGGGTTCATCGTTTGATTTTAGGCAAGATTTCAAGGTAAAAATTTTAAACTAATATAGAATAAGGAGATTAGCATACAGCCAAAAAAATAACATAGAAATTTCTTTTCAAATAATTCCTTTTATACCCTCAAAAAAAATGTAGAAGATTTCTTTGAAATATGAGGGTCTTAAAAAACTAAACATGGCTAAAATATATGGACTGATTTGTGTTGAGCTGCCATCTACTATAAAGAAGGTTCAGACTAACCTATAGTAACCTATAAATCCTTTTTCATTCAATTTTTCTGTGCGTACAGAAGGAAAGTTTTAGATGTGTCCAGACCAGACGTACTGTGCCGCAAAGGGTTAACCACAATGCCAGTTGGCCACAGCC